>NC_136065.1:445851383-447077383 GCF_964261635.1 Lissotriton helveticus
TTGAGGGTGAGTGAGGATGAGTGAGAGTGAGGGTGAGTGAGGGGTTGAGGGTGAGGGGTTGAGGGTGAGTGAGGGGTTGAGGGTGAGTGAGGGTGAGTGAGGGTGAGGGGTTGAGGGGGAGGGGTTGAGGGTGAGTGAGGGTGAGTGAGTGAGAGTGAGGGGTTGAGGGTGAGTGAGTGAGGGTGAGGGGTTGAGGGTGGGTGAGGGTTTGAGGGTGAGGGGTTGAGGGTGAGTGAGTGAGGGTGAGGTGTTGAGGGTGAGGGGTTGGCGATTCTAAGGTGGCCCCTTACTGCAAAACTGGTTGCGGAAATCCTGGTGCATGAGCTGGACTGCTGCTGGGGCGCATTGGTGCTGTTACAAGGGTGTAAGTGCAGCAAAATCACCCGATTGAGCGCTGGGCGCTGCGCATCTAAAATGACGGCAGCGCACTGAGGGGGAGACTTCCACCGGCTGCGGCAACGGGAGATGTGCACTCTGTTTGTGAGCGGCTGGGAGGCGATTCGGCGTGCAGACTCACAGCGGAAAACTGCGGAGGCGGCAGTCCTGGGGGAGAAGTCTGGAGGGCGAGATCGCCTTAACCTTCCTGTGGTGCACTACGCTCCCAAGATGGCAGTTATGGGATGCGGGCGGAGGCCTGATGCCGACGAAGGTGAGAGGCAGACCGAGGCGTTGAGGCGAGGAGGTGCTGAATGCTGGAGTTTCTTTGTAGCTCGGGACCTGGTTCAAGCAGCTGTAGGGACCACCAGCAACCAGGTTTGATGTCCTTGCGTGGCAGCCCGCGTTGTTTGGGGGAGCACGTTTGGGTGAGGTGGCGAGCCTGCGAGTATATTGAAGTTACAGTAGGAGAACGGGTGCGTTTGCCTGTGCTGGATTTTATTCATGCAGTCAGGATTAGCACGGTCGGGCAACTCATGTGTGGGATAAGAGAAGGGCGGTCCAGCACCGGGCTAAGGGGGAGCGTGGCAATTACAGCACCGGGCTAACGAGGACAGATCCAGCACCGGGCTATGGCAGAGAACGATATATCAAGCACTGGAGGTAAAAAGGGGGAAACATTGCGAAGGTTAAAAGGGTAAGATTTAGTAAAAGCGGTGCAAGTTTGAGTAAGAATAGATCATCCAGGGCAGCTAAAGGAAACAAGACGGAGGGAAGAGAGGGGAGGGGGGAGGAGAAATGCGTCTCGGCCGGAGCAGGGGGCGGAGCAGGGAGAGCGGGCTTTGGAATGTAATTGACACGGCCGGCCGGTCGTGAAACTGAAAGCATGGCCGGCCGGCCGTGAAAGCCTTTGATGCGGCAGGGTAAATGCGAGACGGCGGGAAGGGGAGGGGGCGGAGCGGGTAAACAAAGACGGACGTGCACGCGCTTTTAAGCTCAATGCGCATGCGCATTGAGCTTAAAAGTCACGGGCACTGCAAGGAATCGCCACGATTCCTTGCAGTGTGGATAAAGAGTGGATAAGTCCCAATACTCTCGCTTGCTCGATGCGCATGCGCATCGACAGGCGAGACCTAAAAAGTCAGCATGTAAAATATGCCCCTACGTTGGAACTGCCACATCACAGTACTGAAGGAAAATGCACCGTACAAACCAATTCAGAAACATGCACCAAATGTTTCGATGAATTCTTAATAACATATTCAGAAGTACATTTAACACCAACGTATTTCTTCAGTGAATGCGTTCATTTGAGCAGAACAGGAGTGTCAGATGTAATAACGCTCAAATGAACTTCCATTTCTGAAATGAAGCATAAAAATTGCACCAATCTTGGGTGGAATCTAATTGCAATAATTATGAACCTTTCTCTTTATAATTTTGGAACTGTGTGTTTTTCTTTTCTTTTTTAAAGCAAACAGTTGTTATCCCTGGTAATTTGGGATGCCAACCAACAATGTGGCACCTATTTGGGAGAGGCACCACAAAATTGCTTCAGTCCTCCTTCCAGTCACCAGGTGCAAGGCGGGGGAAGGAGATAGAGATGCCAATTAGATGACATAAATACTTGCACCACAAGGGGTCTGCTAAATTTTCACCATGGTTAAATGTCATTGCCAGATTCTAACACTGACAGCAGTGACAAAAAATGGCTGAGCAGTAGCAGTGAGGCCTCCGGCTTGTATCTCACAGAAGTCCCCTTTCCTGGAGCTTAGAGAATTTCGGGCTATTTCTCCCTGCCATCTGGAGTGCACAGCAGGGTAGAGCGAATACCTGGGGCCCACATGCTCTTGGGGAGGTGGCCCTTAGCAAGGGGCACCCCGGTAGAGGAGAATACACAAACAGTATTACAGACCTGCAGCCTCAATATCTATTCAACAGGTACCAAGTATTAAGCCTGCCTGTCAACAGAATGATAAGCCCTCACCCACCATCAAGGCGGCATGCTTCATCGTCGGGCACCTCATGGTACTGGCTTTTCAAATCCAAGTGCAGGCTACATCGTGTGTTATAGGGAGCTCAGGGGTAGAACATATCTTTCCTCATTGTAGTTTGGGGTGCCCTTTGATGAAGTGTGGCGAATGTGGTGTGGAGTAAGTTGGGCAGAGGGGGAAATTCCTCTCAGGTAGAGGTTTGTGTGCTTTAGATCCAGTTAGTACTGGCCTCCTAGGTAAGCCAACATCTCATCTCACTAATGGGATAGTATTTGCCTCATCTCACAGGAGAGGTATTTGTGGAGCTGGGCATTTTGGAACTCTTGGGTCCCTGCTGTGTGTGCAATCGCTTCCCAAAGAGGAGAGATGCAAGCACAGTAGGGAACCGAGAGCTCAGAAAATGTACACCAGTTGTACAATTACACCGGTTATTGCAGAGTGGGTCCCAGTCCCTGATAAAAGCCCCAACAACTCGTTGGAGGGTAGTGATAGGGTAGAAACATATCGACATCTCTAGGTGGGTTGAATTAAAGTGATAGGGTAGAAACATATCGACATCTCTAGGTGGGTTGAATTAACCCGCATAAACATTTAATTCTATTTCGTGGGGACTAGATTAGAGCACACAAACGTCCACCACAGAGGTAGTTGTAGCAAATCCCCACATTGCCCTCTGCCCAACGAGCCACACCGCCATCGCAACACTTCATGTTTCTTCAATCTCATTTTTATTAGATTTTTAACCTGTAAAGAATTACAGACGAGGCATGTGGTTAACACGTAAGTGGCATGCACATGTACTAGTTATCAAGTTATACCTTAAAACAAAACATTTGTCATGCCTTGTAATTTAGATAAAGTGTTCTTCCTTATTATATAAATTTGAAATTCTTTCCCGCACTATCATGAAAACCCAATAATTTGTCTAGCCTACCACCACTGTCCAGTACTTTGAGATAGACCGACTCATTCAGCCCCACCCTTTTCAACATATTCATGACCCCTACCAGGCCAACACAGTCTGATTCCATGGACTCAACATCATCTACGTTGATCATACCCAGCTCATCCTCTTGATGTCGTCAGAAGACCCCTCCACACAAGAGACAGCTTCCACAGATGCCTGATGAATGTCGGCGACTGGATGAAAGACGACTCTTTCAAGCTCAACACTGACAAGATGGAAGTCCTCATCTTTCGGAACAACACTTCATGGAGCGACGCATGGTGCCCTTCTGAACTTGGTCCATCCCCCGCCTCAACAGACCATGACCACAACCTCTGCAACATCTTGGGCAGCAAGCTATCTATGAAGAAACAGGTAAATGCAGTCTCATCCACCTGCTTCCACACCCTGTGCATACTCCACAAGAGCTTCAGGGGACTCCCAGTCACACCAGGAGGACCGTCACGCAGGCCCTTGTCTCCAGCAGGCTGGACTATGGGAACACACTCTACATAGGAATCATTGCACACCTTCTTGAGATACTACAGACAATACACAAGTCAGCTGCAAGACTCATCCTCGACCTCCCCACGTGGACCCACATTACCAAGGTACACTGGTTCCCGATCCAGAAGAGACAGCAGTTCAAGATTTTGACAGACGCTTACACAGCCCTGCAGAATGAAGGGCCAGCATACATCAACAAACGCATTGACCTTCCACCAACTGACCAGACACCTAGGATCTGCCTCTCTCTTCCTCACAGACACCCCTTGATCCTGCTAACACTCCTTCTCACACCTGGTGCCAACCCTGAAAAGATTTTCCCCTGTACTCTTTACCACCTCATCGCTCCGGCATATCAGGAAAGGACTCAAGACTTGGCTGTTCCAATAAACAAGATCGCCACAAAGTAGCTAGCAACTCCAGTGCCTTTTAGACACTCATGGGTGATTTGTAGAGCTTTAGAAATCCTTGATGTATTGATATAGTTAGGTTTAACATAAAATCGTTACTACAGCATGAAATCCTAAATCCAAAATCTCACATTAAGACCTAGTTCATGTGGTTAGTGCAATTTTATTGTGATTATTTTTTTACTGCATAACACTGATATGGATGAGCCTATTTCTCTGTACAGTTCAGATCACTTGTCTCCCTTTTAATACACTATTCATCATGTTAACTCCCCTTTCAGAGAACCTACACTCACACCTCTCTCGTCACCAAGAACAGAGTCTTTCTAGTAGAAGCTTACAAGAAGACACATCTGTTTGTTTGTCTTCTAATAACATTGGGTGCACAACTCCAGAACCTTCCCTCGGCCTGGTCCATCTGAAAGTATGTTCTGTGCTGAAAAGTCAGATTTAGGCGTTATTTCCTGACTTAATGTTAGAAACACTTGATGTTTGTCACATGCATCATGAGAATAGCAGACACCGAGCCTTCAGTGCATTGTGCTAACAATAAGTGACTGGACCATATATCAAGGGTGTTGCAAGCCAGGAAGCTTGACAGCGCAGGAAGGCATGGTTGAGTTTCCTTGGGATTATAGCAATTACACTTTGCTATTTTGCTATGTAATTACCTTTTGGCTTCATTATCCAGTTATCCAATTTTAGACTATTGTGAACGTAGGACCTTGTCTACATATTTGTAAGGCCCTGTACGATAAATTAAAATACAGTGTAATGCAAACAAACTGGCGCATGTAAAATCAAGTCATGTTCCGCTAAGTATAGAGGCCTATGTGTATTACGCCACATATTGTTGAACATCTCATTGTGTATTTGGAAGGTAAGAGCATTGGTGTTTATTGTTAATACCCTTGATAATGTGTACATATGCTGAGATTCACAGACTTCAGAATGTTTTTACTGTAACTGTATGATCTCAGAAAGCTTACTTACATTCTGGCTACACAAAACCATAGATGGTTAATCAACACTTCAGTTATAGTCCGGATCTCGCTTAACTGTGAAGCACTCATCCCTATGGCCTCCTAGTGTATAAGATATAGGTGTTCTGTTTTTCATGTGACGATCATTCGGATCACCATTTTGTACACATGAATCACTGTGCTGCAGATTCTCCTTCTCAGAAAACCCATAATGTGTAGTTCTGCTTCTTTATGGACTGGCCCTGTGAAATATAGTACCATGTAAAATAACAAGCAGTGTACATGGAGTATATGTGGAGCACTCAGTTTGGGGAGAACCTTTCGTAGTCATAATACAGTTCAGGTTGTCGATCCTAGAAGGCCCTCCCAAATTCTAGTCAAGATGGACAATCCAGAGTTGTAGAGGTATAGGGACCTTTATTTATCATATTGATGTAAAAGCAACCGGGGCAATACTCCATAGGGAATGCCATTCTTGCGCTGATAATAACTTTGCTCCTGCCAACCAAATATTTGACACCAATCTTAGCGCAAATAACCCTTAGAATTACAGCCGAATACTGTGCTAATCGGTATAAGAGGTAAAAAATTATAGTAGGGGTTCCAAATCAAAACAATTAAAAAAATAGTATGGAAATCACCATAGGTAAATTCCTGCACAATTAATTCTAAAACTTTACAGGCTTCAAGTGTTTGGATTCATTCAGTGCCGTTACCTTGTTTTAGGAATTATTATTCTGCCATGTTGGAGATACTAAGCAAGACCAAGTGCCCAGAATGCATGCACTAGTGCTGTGTGTGTCCCTAAATATTGACAAACCCTGGCTAACCCTTCACTAACAATAGAGGTTGCAGACATGTGCATTTGTGCATGCACTTAGTGAACGAACACACATTGCGGTGTTTAACTGTAAATCGTTTCGTACATAAGCAGTCACAAAGAGTACAAATATAATCTTGCACAAACTTGTCCTGGACACAGCCTATGTGTCATTGGTATTCACGCTGTAACAGTACTACTTATCCATATAAACAACTAGTTATAGTGAATTAAATAATAAGGCCCTAATTTGGATGTCGGTTGGAATGCCTATGACCCTAGGTTGGAGGCTTTCTGACTGACATCCAAGGTTTCAAATCTGACCGCTGTATTACAATGATGGCGGTCGGATTTGAAACCAGCAGGTCAAACTGACTTGCTTCTGACGGGCTCAAGGAGCCCGTCGTCCAGTCCGAACTTCCACATAATCGTGTACGGACCGCGTTTCCGCCATCGGGATTATGATGTCTGTTTCTGACAGGCTTTCCATGTCGGGCTTTCTGACATGGAAAGCCTGTTGGAAAGCGTCTTTGGGGGCCCGCCTTCTACTGCGGCCTCTGTTTGGGAGCTGAGGGGGGCACCATGCCCCCCTGTAAATCCCTGCACCGTGTTGCAGGCACTGTGAGGTGCCTGCCACATAGTGCAGGGATTTACAGTAACTCCCAGTTCTCTATGGGAGATTATGCTGCGTCCAGTTTCCGACCATCGCTCAAGCTCCCATATGTAAGTGGGAGTCTGCGACCGCACCATGTGCGGTTGATTCATAATTGCGGTTCCAGACCGTCGACCGAGGTCAGTGGGTTCCGCAACCGCAGGGATGTCGGCCGGAGGCAATTCCGACCAACATCCAAATCGGGCCCTAAATATGTAACAAAAATCAACCTTCATGAGCATAAAAAAAACAATCAAAATGATTTGCTCATGGACTCAATGAATATGCCCATCACATATACATACAGGCAATTTACCTTAAATATAATCAAATGTTGATGCATCTCAAACATAACATGGTGGTGTTGCCCACCTTCACCACCTTGCAGTCCTAACCTGTACATATACTACATAGACATACAGGCCATAAGTCATGTTTTGTCCACAAACCAAACGCAAATGGATCTTTATGACAATAACACAACAACACCCTCGATTGGATAGAATGTTTATGCATTAATTAAATATGACCTGCATTGAGGGGATACAGGCCAACGACAATAATAATATATGCTATTGATCAACTCTGTTGTATTTTTACACCTAGCACTGTTAGCACTTTAGAAATCATGGTAGTAGGAACTCTGTTCTCTTCTGTTGTTTTCCGATAATGTTTTTGACCAAGGATTTTACTAGAATTTGCATGTCTCTTTTAACAAATTCATTTTCTTTAATCCCAATTATTGATTATTGTATATTGTATTAATTGCGCTTCTGCTCTGCTCAATAAAAAATAAAAAATAAAAATAACACAACAACAAACTTGAGATGGCCAAAGTCCAACTCCTGTGTGGCTCAACCTTTATACCTTTGGTATACACGTGCAGTTTATATGTTCACCAAAGATTAATGGAGTTTTGTAAACTTTTATTAAAACATGTAACAATAATGTGCATTGGCTTCTGAAATGTACTAATCAACATGATGTTTGTGAACTTCATACATACAAAAAGCATACTTCAATTAACTTAAATAATGCTACTTGAGGTTCACCAACATCTTTAAATAGCGCTCATTAAACATCTGCTTATCTAAAATTAAAAAATTGGTGTTACTGTGAGAAACATTTGTGGATCAGGCCCCTTGGATAGAGCAACTACTCTACTTGAGATTGCTGATGGTTTTGTTGGGGACACTTAGAGACTGAATTATGATACTGCCTTTTATTGTTAAAATAATTGAGTCTTCAGAACCAAACCCAACTGCTGTTCCGACTGGGTACTCAGTTGATAACTAAAAGCTCTGCCAACATATGGACTTACCTCAATTTCCCATTCTTTACTTGAAACTGGCATTGTTTCTCCTGCAAGGGCTGGTGGCATCGCAAAACCTATAAACAAAAAAAGTTTTTCAAGATCACCCTCCCTCTTAATGACTTGCGAAGATTTGCACCTAACTACACCTACTCTCTTAAATCTTGAGAATTGGTTACATAATAATTCCCTCTTTCCAGGAGAGCAGATTTCTCATTCCTAAAGATCAGGTAGATATTCAGCCTGGGATGGGCATGGGCCAACATTCTCTTACACGGTGTCTGTTTATTTGTTGTTGTTTTTTTTTACCAGGAAGTACTTGGTGTAGGTTTTATTATAAGCCTGCTTCATTGAATTCAGGCAAGTATTCAACAAGGTGGACCTTGCCATCAATTGAAAAATTCTTGTTAATTTAGGCCTGTGTGAAGGTTTGTTAGATCTCTTTAAAGCATTACGTTTACAGAAAGGGATGTGTACATTCGGACCTTAGGCAATCACTAACAAAGAAAATTCTAGTTTCTAATTTCTAATGAAAGGATGCATATGCACACTTTTGTTCTCACTATTTTCAATAAATCTGCTACCACCATTAATGAACATAAGATGCTTCCTTCCGTTAGGGAAGCAATCTAATGCTAACATTTTACTGTATGCAGATGACTTGGTTGTGTTGAGTTTGATTGCAGTTGTCCTTTATCCCCAGTTCGGTTGCCTTTTTTAGACACAGTGAAAACGGATTTACAAGCTTATGCTGGTAAGATGATCGGGCTACCTGACAAAACTCCATTTATTTTCAGTTCTAAATATAAATATTTAGTTTTCCAGTTTTGTGATGAATTGTCTTGGGTGGCTCCTAATAGAACTTTAAATGATTGTGTTTTCTATATAGTGAATGCGAAAGTTTAACTTTACTTGTGGATGCCTCCCATGTGCCAGCAGTAAGGGCGTTTAATAGTGATGTGGCCTCATTAATTTTGTAGGCGTTCCCTATGACTATCAAACACGTTTAACTACAACAATTTAGGGAGGTAGTACCCAAAGCAGATTTTAAGCCCACTGTTTGTAATTAGACCATAGCTCTCTTAACATGGCTAAGTGGTGTTATTAAATTGTATTAAAACTTGATTGAAAACCCTGAAGGAGCAATAGCAAGATTATGCTGGTCTGAGCTATCCTAAGGATGAGATACTTTGTGCTATAATAATTAACTGTTGAAACCAAATTAAATGGATTGTTTTAGAAATATGGCATCACATCGGCTGGACATGTAGTGAATGAAGAAATTGGCCTTCATTGCCAAATGGTCAACATATTGTCCCCTATTCATTCAATCATTTATTCATTCATTCATTGAAAACCTGAAATATTTTAGTGGTAATGATTCTGTGTAATGTATGATTCAAAAACCTCACTAGTATAACTCTATCTAGGATCAAAGCTAGACCCCCCACATACATCAGTTTTTTCTACAAACTATGCTACACCCGTGCTTAACCAAAGTGTGTTCTCATTGATCAGCCTTGGGGTGGTGTACCTGTAGTCTCAGAGCTCAGGATAATCTCACATTTCCCCTTTTGACTGACCTAGATAATTGTACCTCTGTTGTGGCTTAATGAGATGTCAGCTGCATAATTTCTATTTGATTTGTAAGAGTCTGCTGTAGTATTAGCTGTGATGAAATTTCCTCAAGATACATAAAAATGAATGCATAATTCGTTAATACATTTCGAAATGCATTAATCCGTAATTTATGGTATTATTTTGTTGTTTGTAATAACTATAAGTATCAGTTGTCCAATAAACAGAATTTTACATAGATACAGTTATTTAATATTTACAGCTTTAGTATGAGGGAGCATTTTATGACAGCTGTCCCTGCGTTCCTTCTTGTCTTGGTGGCCATGGTAGCAATGAATATAAGCCATGTAATGTTAAGATCGAGATTGTTCGGTCTCCTCTCATGGCTCTAATTAATTGAGCCATTTGCATTAAGCTGTCGTTTAATGGATCTTGCCTTTAACCGTATTGCAGGAAATTGATGTTATATTGTGATATTATAACCATTCTATCATTTATATATTATCAGCTATTCATAGGGAGTTTGATGCTTTTTTCAGTTTTGAATTTTAAAATTGATGATTTCGAAACAAGATGAATTAGTGACTGGGTGCGTTATTTCAATATCCATGGGTGCAGATAATTAGACATGGGAGAACATGATTTCCTCGAACTGTTATAATTTACTGAGGGAGATGCATGAAGATTTTTAATTATGGGATGTTATTTTCATTTTGATGGTGACATTGTTCAGTTTATTAAGATGGTGTTACCATCATATTGTATTTAGTTTAAAATTTTATCTGTAACAATTTCCAATGGTAAACTGTGTAACTTTTTAGTGCAAAGTTATCCTAAAATCCTGTATAGCATCTAAACATATATCAGTACTGCATTTAGAACAATGCCAATGGATGGCCATGTTTAAACACCTCAGTCGGCTGATCCATCATACGATGTGTAAAACTGAATTAAATCGACTTTAGAATAAGTCTTTTTGTTCTTTTCAATGTCATTTTTATATAAATATGCTGAGAGAAAATCTCATAAAAATAACCAAATACCTGGGGCGTGGCCGACTGCCGAGCATGGCGGCAGCTTGAAGAGGGAGCTCCTACAGGCACAACGGCCCGAGCTCACTATCCGAACATCCATCCGACTTCTGCCCGCTCGAAGGAGCGAAATCGGCTCGGGGACTCGAGCGGCGCTGACTGCCCCGACCCCGGTGGTTCTCGGACGCCGGGAACTGCTCCGTCCAGAGACGGTGATCCGAGGCCTACCTCAGCCTACCTCTGTCTGCCAGCACCGGCCTGTGGTGGCCGTGGAGCCCGGGCGGAAGTAGACCATCCCCGGCCCGGACACTGGGACACTGACCGGTCGCGGCTGCCTTCCTGCCGCGAGGGTAGCGGGACGACGCCGCGCCTCCGGCTCCCCCCCCCCCCGGTGTGGCCCAGGGGAGCGTTACCGGCCGGGACCAACATAAGCGCTGTCTGGGGACACATCACGCATCGACAGGGGCACGATCCTTCACTGGACACCGACAGGCGCCATTTTGGAGGCGCCGAGCGACTGGACCCGCCGCTCTTCTGCCAGGGTAAGGAGCTGCAAGCCGGGGCCCCCACCACCTCCCTGCACTGCTGTCCACACGAGACTCACCCCAATTGCCCGGAGAGGCGTGACCCGGCCTCACTATCCGGACGCAGAGGCGGCTTTCCATGTGAGCGACAGAGGCGACCTGCTCGGGGACCTGTGGGTACACACGCTCCTGCGTTGGCGCATCTATCTTGGGGGACAGTGACTCTGCACGGGGGACCCCCCCATGAAAAGATCCGCTAAAGCGGCGCAACTGAACAACGGCTGGTAGCGCTATAATACACGCTGATTACTGGAGCAGTCCCGCCACAGACCACACCTGCGGTCCTCGGAGACCGGTGTCCTGGCCGCCACGACCACTTGCCACGCTGCTTCTCGGCCCTGAGTGGCCCCAGTGAACCCCCTTGACCCGTCTGGCGCACACGCGGCAAGACCTGCCACATAGGAGGACTCCGCAGCTCATAGACCGGGACCTACCCAGCAACCGGGGGCCCATCGTCCCTTCGTCATCGCGGCGGCATGGCTGGAAAAGGTACTCGAAGCACGACGACACAGGCGAAGCTTGACAAATTCGCGTACGGCCAGCATGCCCATTCACAGACTTCTGGCCGCCATTCGGCAGGCGCGACCCCGGATCCGAGCGGCGCTCCGAAGGTGACCTTAGAGGACATTATGAAAACTCTCAACGAGGTCCGGTCAACGGTGGGTTCCATCTCCACCGAGGTTACCCTGCTGCGGGCGGACTTCCAAAAAATGACGGAGAGAGTGTCGCAGGTGGAGGTGGTCACCAAATCGCTCGTGGAGGATACCTCGGATCTACAAGTGGCAATGGAGCGCATGGAAAGCATCACTAAGCAGTTGCGAGAGAAGCTCGACGACCAGGAAGGGCGTTCCAGGAGAAACAACGTCCGAATCCTTGGCCTGCCAGAGACGGAGGGTAAAGCCGCGATGGACTTGTACGTCGAGGACCTAATCAAAAATCAGCTAAAACCTAAAGGCCTCTCGCACTTCTTCTCTGTCGAACGGGCGCACCGAGTTCCTGGAGGTACGGCCAAGCCGGGTGCCAATCCGCGGCCTGTATTGGCCAGGCTCTTCAATTTTAGGGACAGGGACGCGATCCTTCAGGCAGCGAGAGTCTCCCCACCTGTGCGGATACAGAACTCAACCTTAGCATTCTTTCCTGACTACACGGCAGATGTGGCCAGGCGCAGGAAATCGTTCACGGATGTGAAAAAGGCCCTACGGGACAGAGAGCTACCATATTCCATGCTATTCCCCGCCAAATTGCGCATAGTGGCCGAAGGGAAAACTTGGTTCTTCGACACGCCTGAGGTTGCTAGAGAATGGCTGGATGGCTGGAGGCAGGTGGGCCATCCCCAGCGGCCGCACAGAGATCGACAGCGTCAACGCAGTGGTAAATCGACGAGTCAACCTTCCAGAGACCCCCCGAATGGAGAAGATGTGACAGTGCTGGATTCTGATCTTGAAAGGGACCCGTTTGACTCTGGACAACCTGTTAGGGGCTGATAGAATTGAGATGTCCGAGACACTGCAGGTTTGCTGCCCTTGGGGACCTGCCGCTGATGGAGCTGAGTAGGGCGGGCATTGGCCGGTGCCTGTAGGGGTCTCACCAACCCCACGAGCAAGTAAGATGACCGGGGAGGGACTTAAGCACTCTGCCAAGTTGGGGTTGCGGGCGGGTTTTCGTCCGTGGTGCAGGGGAGCAGGGAGGGGGTCGGGGGGGGTTGCTGTACTGTTACAGTTATGGTTATTGTTATGGTTATTAGTCGTCACTACGTACACTCCTTATGTTAGACGCACAGTCACACCACAGGCCGTCCATACCCGGTACTCCAGTCCGCATCGATACATGCAGGTAACACCATACTGCTGCACTTTGGTATCACTGGTATTGCCTATACATGGCACAGCATACACAAGTTGCGCACACTGAGGGCGCCCCTGCAATGACACTGGTGCCACCGCTAAAGCTGCTTATGTGGAATGTCAGGGGTCTGGGGGATAAAATTAGACGAGGTCTGGTGTTGCAGACCATCAAACGCCAGGGGCCTGAATTGGTCCTGCTTCAAGAAACGCACCTGGTGGGGAATTCATGCAAGGCACTTGATAGGCGCGGGTATGCCATGGCGGTTCATGCTGAGTTCACCACGGGCTCCAGGGGCACTGGGATACTCCTAAAAAAAAATTCATCATTTCTGGTTCAAAGTCGCAGGGCGGACGATCAGGGACGTTTTGCTGCGCTCTCTGGACAATGGGAGGGGAAAACCCTCAATGTGGTGTCCGTATACATCCCCCCAGCACTACACTCTACAGCACTACCAGCGCTTGGGCAATTTCTCATTGGCCTCCCGGAGGGCGATATAATTGTTGGCGGGGACTTCAATGCTATAGCAGACCCCTTACTGGACACCTTTCCCAAAAGGGCACGCCCGAGGGGAGCGGCCACGCTTCCTGGCTTCCTAAGCGCGCTGGGTCTCACGGATGTTTGGCGCCAATTAAACCCTGCGGCAACTCAATATACGCATTACTCATCCACACACAACAGCCTCTCACGTATAGACTACTTCTTTTTGGGGGTGGGACTGGGATCCATAGACAAGCTAGAAATTTTACCCAGGGGCATCTCAGACGACTCCCCAATATCCCTCCATCTTACTACCAGAGAAAAGAAACGCGCTAGGACATATCCGATCTACCCGAATTATTTGCTGGTCCCTGGCATCAGGAAAAAACTTCAATTGGCCACAAAACACTACTTTAGTGAAAATGCGGGAACAGTCTCCTCACCCACGGTGCTCTGGGAGGCGTACAAGGCGGTTCTGCGCGGCGCGGCCATAGCGGCGATCACTGGCCATAAGAGGGACTCCAGTGCTGAACTGGCAAAATTGGAATTGGCACTCCATGCAGCGAACACTGCCCACATGTCGGACCCCACCCCTGACAACACACACACGTTACACCTACGACAGGAGCAGCACCGGGCACACCTCCAGATGAGTGTTCAGGGTCATTTGGCGAACACCGCACACCGAATCTATGACGTTGGAGACAAGGCCGGGAGGATGTTGGCGTGGTTGGACAATAGGGGCGGCACTAACAGAGGGATACAGAGATTGTATGATCGTGAGGGCCGACTGCAGACACACCCGGACCGCATAGTTCGCACCCTAGCAGGCCACTTTCAAGACATATACACCCCGGTTCGGTCCGTCACGGAACAGGAGGCACTGGCCTCGCTTGGGCACATCACTGTCCCGGAGCTTCCACAATCTGCACAACAAGACCTAGACACGGACTTGACGAAGGATGAGATCCAATTGGCGATCCAGGCGTTACAGTCCGGCAAAGCGCTGGGGCCCAACGGGATCCCTGTAGAGTGGTACAAAGCGAATGCCTCGACATTGGCCGGCCCACTGTTGGATATGTACACTGACAGCGTGGAGAAGGGTTTGCTCCCACTTGATCAGCGCACGGCCACGATAGTAGCCATCCCGAAACCAGACAAACCACCTACTGAATGCACCTCTTATCGGCCCATTTCCTTGCTGAACATTGAAGCGAAGATTTTGGCGAAGCTCCTAGCCAGTCGCCTCACTCTGCACCTGAGTACTCTGATACACCCCGATCAATCGGGCTTCATGCCACACAGGAGTACGGCTCTGAACCTGCGGAGGGTGCATGGGGTACTGGCGCGGGCGCATCGACTCTCGGACCCTGCTGTGATTCTATCACTGGACGCCAAAATGGCGTTCGACATGGTAGAGTGGGAATACTTATTCGCGGTCTTGACCCGCATGGGCTTCGGCCCAAAATATCTTGCGTGGGTACGGTTGCTCTACACGTCACCGGTCGCGCAGGTGGCTGCGAATGGTCATATTTCGCCTCCATTCCCATTGGGGTGCGGAACTAGGCAGGGGTGCCCTCTGTCACCCCTTCTTTTTGCATTGGTACTAGAGCCGTTGGCAATTCTGCTTAGGGCGACACCACTGTTCCGAGGCATTACCTGGGAGAGCGGCTGGGAAGACAAAGTCTCCTTATATGCGGACGATATGCTAATATACATGGTCAACCCAACCGAGGGAGTCCCAGCCCTACTGGCGCTGTGCGATGGGCACGGCCGGGCATCAGGGTACACCCTGAATTGGTCCAAATCCATACTGTACGTACTTAAGGGCCCGAACCCACTTCTACCTGACGACTGCCCCCTAACAGTAACAACCACCTCCTTTAAATATTTGGGGATTTTCGTTACCACTGATGCAGTGGAATTTTATACCAAAAACCTGCTGCCACCTCTTGTGCGCTTACGTGCAGACATTAAATACTGGGCGACTCTACCGTTAACCCTCCTTGGGCGAGCGGCACTGTATAAAATGATGGCACTCCCGAGGTTTCTATATGTGCTGGGAAACTCTCCATATGTAGTACACCAGCGATATTTTAAGCAGGTTGCTGCATTGATCTCCAGCTTGCTATGGAGCAATGGCCCAGCAAGAATAGCACAGGAAAAACTGGTGAAAGGCTGGTACGAGGGAGGGATTGCGTTACCCAATCTCCAACTATATTATTGGGCATCCCAACTTAAAATAATTAATCATTGGATACACACCCCGCGGGAGGACCCTGCATACAAGGCTGACTGGGCACAATTGGGGACAAACGGCATGCTTGCAGTGTTGTACACTCCGTCGCGTGTGAAGGACCTCCTCGGCCCAACATTTCATACAGCGACACTATGGCACACAGCACAATCCAGACTGGGCTGGAAGGGGAAGATAACCAAGATGACGCCACTGTGGGACACTAAAGCACTGGGAAACCTGCGGACCTGTAGGGGCTTCACGCAATGGGACCACATCGGGATCTCAGTGGTTGGGGACCTCTGGGACAAGGGCGAGGTGATTACATTTACACAACTCCAACACCAATATGGCATGGGCTCCACTGAGGCATTCCGATATGGGCAGATCAGACACGCTCTAATGCAGGCAATTCCACCTGACACCACACTCCCTGATTCGTCACCCCTAGAGGACAGGTTGCTGACGGAATTTATGGAGCAAAAAGCGACCTCTCTCACTTATAAAAAACTGGTTAATAACCTGCCAGAGCCCACTCGGAAGCTTCAGGAACGGTGGGTTGAGGAATTGGGTGAGATGGATGACACAGAGTGGAACGAAGCCCTTGCTTCACCACGAGAGGTGGGCATATCGGCACGGTTCCGTTTAGTGCAACTCAAGATCTTACATCGCACCTACTACACCAGAACACTTCTCCACAAAATACACAGGGCGCCACACCCTTACTGCCTCAGGGGATGCGGGGAAGAAGGTACTCTGTTTCACACATTATGGGAATGCCCTCAAATCCAAGAAGTGTGGAGACAGATCATGCGCACAGTCTCTCAGGCCATTGAAGTGTCGGTCCTACCTGAACCCCGTAAATGCCTGTTGAACATCTGGGACCCTACTGACCTGAACAGGTATGGACGGCTGTGGGTTACTTTAGCTGTGACTGTGGCGAAACGTGATATCGCCCAAAAGTGGGGTGCCCCGGAACTACCTACGGTGGCTGGCTGGACCAGATATATGGACCTCCTAATGGTGAAGGAAAGGGCTGTCTATGTGCTACGGGCTTGCCCCCGTAAATGGAATAAGGTTTGGTTACCGTGGAACAAGTATAGGGGGGAGCCGTGTGCACCCTTGCCGGAGGGTGAGGATTCGGAGTCCGAAGAGGACGGTGAATAAACTGTATGGATGCATACACTGTGCAATGAGATGTGTGGGGAGGGACCGGGTTACGAGGCCTACCGTTGACTGTGAGAATCTGTACTTCATTGTCGAGTGATGACTTTAGTTGGGTTTTATAGTTTCTTTTGATGTTTGCTACACATTGAAATTGTTAGGGACGGGTACTTATGCCTATTAGTACTCTGACTCTCCGTTACCATCAAGGTATGGAGCTGAATGCTTTCTATGTAGTAGTTGCTTCTGACAATCTCCTGCCGCACTCAAGGTGACAAAAGGTATATGTTGTATTAAGGTCTATCTTATCATTTATTCCTAATTATGCAAAAACTGATATCCGAACGTGCAATGCATATGTTATTGGCAATATGTATCCTGTGTTCCTGACAATAAAGTTAAAAAAAAAAAAAATAACCAAATACCATGTGAACAACAGCATTATTATGTGTGAATTGTACAAATCCATCATGGCAGAGTTTCATTCCTCCTTTTAGAGAACTGTCACATTCTGTGGGACACTTTCATGCTTTGTAACATTTGTGGAACTGTTGGATTATATGTAATTGAGCATTTATTTAATAACACAGTAATCCTTCTAATGAGTATTGGACATCCAAAAGTTCATTTTGTTGTTTGAGTTGATTAGTGCTGTTGATGGGGGGGTCAAAATTGTTACCTTTGCTGAGCTACTTGACAGAACCTACTTTTTAAACAGGGCGGCTGTTAGTGTATTACAGATTTGGCATTGCCATTCTTAAAACATCTGTTATGATGGGCATTAAAATTGCATTAAATATTACAATTAAGGTTAGTAGTGTTCCGTATGTGATTGTTTCAATCTGAATGAAATGGAGTTACCATTTTATTTTTTAAATATAAAGTAGAAGAACACTCTTATTTGTCTGAGTTGTATTTTAAGTCACTGAAATATTCAAGCTGGTCCAGTCCGCTTCTCATGTGAAGCCCGATTTACTGCATGTGTTTTGTTTTCAGAAATGTTTCTTTCATAGATGTTCTTTGCATGTAGCAAGGAACCCTCATCTGTCATGATCCTCTCTACAGATCTTGTAATGCATTATTAAGCTGCCAATAAAGTTGCCCTACAATTGATATTCATATTAATATGTTTCCATGTCTAAAACTCAATTTGTTAATATTGGCTTACTCTTTGTGACATTCAAACATGAGGACATTTTACAGACTTAAAAATGTTACCACAACATCACAATAACTCAAGAAGAACATGATCAAAGTCAGAAAAATTAGCTAGTGCTAAATTGATGCCCTCGCCTTGCCTGTGATGCACCAGACGAATGGAGTCCATTGTTCTTTTAACTGAACCATTATTAACTCCTGGAAAGAGAAGATGAAAAGGAGATGCACGCCAAATGTTTTTTTTTTTTAGGGGAAAGAAAGCCAGAAGTACGCTCACAAGGAAAGGCAGTAATCTGGATACGAGCATTTCTTTTCTCCATCTGGGGTATTTCGGACATTTCCAAAAATTACTTGACACTTGCTGGTAATACCTCACACTACTGGCTGGTGTTTGCAGAACCTGCTACTGTTTACTGCCATAGGATTTTGCAGTAATGACGTGGAAACAGTGTATTTCCTATATTTCCCCAAAATTTAAGACCTAGTTAAAATATTGCTCAAGATGCTGTGAGCAATATTATTAATATTATTGGATCCACCTTTTGCAAAATATCAATTTGCTAAATGTTTTCTTTTGTTTTAAGAAAGGGACTATAACGTTTTAAAAAAAAAATGATATACCCTGAGTACCCAAGAGCCTGGAATTTTGTGATGATGTTCTATGTGACAAATCATTGTTGCAGCCATATACGTGTGTGGAGGCAGCTCTAACCCAGTCATAAAAGTACAAAAAACCTTTCTTGCAATGCAGATTTAACATGAGAAAAACATTCAAGCTTTGGCTAGCCCATCTGAAGAATCTTGAAAGAAGAATAATGGTACGACAGATTCTGTTTCCTTTATCAATCCTTGAGTTTTAACATGATAGATTGATTACATGTTGGTTTCCGAACACATCTCGTGGTAAGTCTCATCGATGTAATACTGCAACGCTCTAGTTGACGCACGCATACGCACCCCTACATCCGCAGGCCAGGCGTGGCCTGCGGGGTTAAATAAAAGGAGGACGGGCGCTCGGGCACGTCACTTCCGACTATCACGCTGAGTGTGCCAGAGTAGCTTTCTGGTGCGCGACCTGCCCCTGCGCAAGCGACCAGGTTTACATTCGGCCTTCTCAAAGGCCCAGGGCGTACAAGATTACATTGGCGACGAGCGGAGGGGGCCCAACCCTCGCCCGTACACCGGAGGTCTGACGGAGCTGTCCGCTCCCTTCCGCGGTGCCTACCGCGTGTCTCCGGGCCGCGGTGCCTGCCTCCACGGAGCCGGCCCGCCCTTCCCTGCTCTCCTCACCTGGGACTGGGTGTCCTTCCCACTGCTGCACGAGGGGGAGAGGGAGAGACGCCGCTACTGCTGCCTCGGCTGCCCTGCTGAGTGCGACTGGATGCTATTTGCCACACTTCCTGCGTGGTCTGTGGCCGGTGCCGCACCCTGCCTTCCCTCACGCATCTCGCGTGAGTAACGGAAAAGACACCCTGCCGTACCTCACGCATCTCGCGTGTGCCGCGCATCTCGACCGACGGCAGGCCTGGAGATCCTGCTGTGGTCTGAGAGGGAAGCCATTGGCAGGCAGGCGGCCGGAGAGGATCCCTGGAGGGACTCACGCCCCTCACATCGCTGGCAGCCTGCTGACTTCGCGGCAGGACCGAGGTAGGCCGCACTGCTCCCGCGCGGTGCCGCAGAAGACGCTAACAAGGGGAGAAACGGAGGTGACGACACACGACACCTCGACTAGTGAGGGGGCAGAAAAGACTCCCAGAAACCTTCATCTACACACAGCGACTCCATCATCATGGGGGACGGTGACCCACCAGCACCCGTCATTAACATCCCTTTTCAGCACGCCGCAGCGGGGGTGCTGCCACCATTCAGTGAGGCGGTAGACCCGTCCACGGCCTCGCCGCGGTGGAAGATCTGGCTCGAGAGGCTGGAGAACTACTTCGTGGTCACGAGGGAGACGGACAATGTGGTGAAGAGGTCGTTACTGCTCCACTATGCGGGGGATGAGATTTTTAGACTCTTCAAACACCTACCCAATACGGGTGCTGCAGACAGTTATGACGCAGCTGTTGCCGCCCTCAACGGCCATTTTCATCCCCAGTTGAATGTGGACTTTGAAGTGTTCATGTTGGGGCGAGCGCTTCAACGGGAGGGTGAGTCGATGGACCAGTTCCACACTCGCGTCAGAGAGCTAGCCAGCTCCACCGATGAGGATCAACCGAGGGCCATAAGAAGATAGATTATTCAGGGGTGCCGAGATAAGACTCTGAGAGGGCTAATCCTACGCAAACCAGGGATTTCCTTGGAAGACATTCTCATCCTGGCCAGATCTCACGAGCTCTCGAACGTCAGAGCCTCGGCCATGGAACAGGCCCTACACAAAGCCCCAGTCAAAACTGAAACCATCAAGGTAGAACGTGCAGATGCCGTCCGGCCCTGACCACGCGGTCCGCCACAGAAAGGACCCCGGAGAGATCCGCCCCAAGCCCACTGCGGATACTGCGGCCACGAGCCCCACGCGGCCAAAGACTGCCCGGCCCCGGGGCAAACATGTGCAAGCTGTGGAATCCCGAACCACTTCGCATCGGTCTGCCGCAGGAAAAATCAATCCAAGAACCCCAAGAGATCATGGACGCCCACCAAGGCTGTTCGCCAACTGTCCCTGAACGATCCACCACGGGCAAAGGCGGAAAAGCACCTACCCACGGTGTATGACGACTCGGAGTCGGAGGATGAGGAGGCGTATGTCATCTCCTTCGCACGGGAGCTCAAGCGACGACGACGGCCACAACCAACCTGCATTGTACAAATGGGAAACAACGAAGTGAAGGCAGTCATTGATACGGGCGCCACCGTTAATGTCATGGGGCTGCAACAATTTAACAAGCTACGCCCACGGCCCGAGGTGCTACCCTCCAAGACAAGGATTTTCGCCTATGGAGCAGACACACCGCTACCCCTCAAAGGGAAAATCATAATACCCATCCAGGCTGATGAGTCAGAGATTATGGCGACGGTCCACATAATTGACCGAGAGGCTGACACCTTGCTGAGTAGCCACACAGCGGAGGACTTGAAACTGATAGCTTTTGCCAATCACATCAGAGCACACCAAGTGGAGGAGCTATTAGAACGATTCCCGGAACTATTCAGAGGCCTGGGGTGCATAAAATGTGAACCTATCAAGCTTCACATTGACAAATCTGTCACCCCCACGGCATTGCGCCACCGCCGGATACCCTTCCACCTTCGCCCACTGGTGGAAAAGGAACTGGAGAAACTAGAGGGCCTAGGCGTCATAGAGAAAGTAACAGGACCCACCCCATGGGTCTCGCCCATGGTCATTGTAGAGAAGCCAAAGCAGCCGGGCGAAATTCGCCTGTGTATCGACATGCGTCTACCAAATACAGCCATCCGGAGGGAAAGGCATCTGACCCCCACCATGGATGACATTGTGGCCGATGTGAATGGGTCAAGATGGTTTTCAAAAATTGACCTCAATGCTGGATACCATCAATTACCACTAGCAGAGGAAAGCTGGTTCATTACCACTTTTAGCACTCATCTTGGCCTCCGGCGCTACAAGCGGCTACATTTTGGCATCTCTTCAGCGGCAGAGGTGTTTCAGAACACGATCAGAGAACTCTTGTCTAGATTGCCGGGGGTGATAAATGTCAGCGATGACATTCTGATACACTCTGCCACCGCGAAAGAACACCACAAGCACCTTCGGGATGTCCTGAAGAGACTGAGCACCTATGGAGCAACGCTCCACAAAGACAAATGCCAATTTTTCCAACCCTCTATTGAGTTCTTCGGCTATGTCTTCAACCAGAAGGGAATTCAAATTGACCCTAGGAAGTCCAAATCCATAAAGGACGCCCCAGCGCCAAAATCCCCGACGGAGGTGAGGAGTTTCCTTGGGATGGCCACTTACTGTGGCCGATTCATACCGGGCCTAGCCACTCGAAGCGAACCTCTCCGAGCACTGACCAAAACGGAGGCTACGTGGCAGTGGGGCCCGAAAGAAGATGACGCATTCCAGGGGATCAAAGATGCCCTCCTGGAGAAGGCCACACTCTCCTACTTTGACCCCGCAAAACGCACCGAGGTAATTGTTGACGCCAGTCCGGTAGGCCTTGGCGCTGTCCTCACCCAAGAACATGAACCCGGACAATGGACGGCATTAGCGTTCGCTAGCAAGGCCCTGACCCCAACTGAGACTAGGTACGCCCAGATAGAGAGAGAGGCTCTCGCTATCAAGTGGGCCTGCAGCCATTTTCACTTATATCTACAAGGACACTCTTTCGTCATGGTCACTGACCACCAGCCCCTGGTGCCACTCTTCAAGGGAACTGCCCCACACCCACCTCCTCGCATTGAACGAGGGGTGATTCAACTTCAACCGTACGAGAAGGAGTAGGTATATCGCCCAGGGGCCAAAAATCCCGCTGATTACCTGTCGCGTCACCCCTCACCATAAGAGCCAGAAGCAGCGAATGACGACTGCGAGGAGTACGCCCGATGGGTAGCCCTTACCTCATGCCCACAATGCATGACGATAGAGGAAATCAAGGAGGCAGCCACTGCTGACAACGTCTACACGAGGTCGCTTCAGGCAATTCGAGAAGGGTCCTGGACTGATTACCTACGACCACCCAACTCCTGGACTGCTGAAGATAAAGAAGCACTCACGAAGATCTGGCGCATCAGACACGAGTTAAGCGCCACGGAAGAAGGAGTGTTACTAAGAGGGTCACGACTGGTGATACCACAGAGCCTAAGACACCGGGCCACACAACTTGCCCACGGTGGTCACGAAGGCACGACGAAAATGAAGGCACGCATGAGGGAGAAGGTGTGGTTCCCCGAACTGGAAGCCATGGTGGAGGAGTACATGAAGAACTGCATGTCCTGCCAGTTGACAAGCGACCCTGAGAGACCTGCTCCAATAATCACGGAAGAAGCCTGCTCAGCTCCCTGGACCAAGGTTAGCATAGACTTCGGCAGTTTCCCGGGGGAAGGACATACACTGGTGGCTATCGATTCCTACTCCAAGTACCCACTAGTGGAGAGGGTCACCTCCACTGCGTTCACACATGTGGGGCCGGCACTGGAAAAGATATTCTCCATGTTCGGATACCCTGCTGAAATACGGAGTGACAATGGACCGCCTTTCCAGGGGACCGAGTTTGCCACGTTTCTCAAGGCTAGGGGCATTCTACACTGACGCATCACGCCTCAATGGCCCCAGGCTAATGGGGACGTAGAGAGATTTATGCGGACCCTTAATAAGGTGTTCCGGATAGCGGTGGTAGAACATGCCGACCCCGAAGAGAGAATGCACGACTTCCTACGGGAATACCGGGGAACCCCTCACTGCACCACCCAAAGAAGCCCTTGGGCCCTCATGTTCCAAGGACAACGCAGAGACCTCCTCCCCACTGTCCGGGGGGAAACACCGGACAGGACCAACATAAACGATGCACAGGAACGGAGACGACAAAGCAACCAGCGAGCCAGCCGACGCCGGAGAGCCACGCCAAGACACCTAAGCCAAGGGGCCCGCGTGATCATACGAAACAGACGCCCTGGGGGAAAATTCCAAACTCGCTATGAGCCGGGCACCTGGACCATTACTGCCATGAACGGCACTATGGTCACCGCAAGGAAGGGTGAAGAAGAAGTATCGAGAAACACTTCCTGGTTCAGAGTGGTACCCTCCGTGCCGAGACAACATCCGGAGACTGCGGACGAAAACAGTGAACCACCCATGGCCATGGCACATGAGGAGGAAGACAACTCAACAACAGGGAGTCAGACGGAGGGATCCGAGCCGGAATGTGTATCCCCTACAGCATCGAATACCGTCAGAGGCACACCCCAAAGCATGGAAGGTGGCCGGGGCAACATCCAGAGGCACAATCTGCGGCCCAATCCACCACCGAGTCAGAAGTTAAAAGACTATGCCTGTTTGCTGAGGCCCTGAAGCTGCCACCAAGGGACATGCAAGTACAGAGGCATTTTTGTTTGAACTCTGAGTTTAATGTGACCAATGTCCAGCCGCTGCAGATCTTTATATAGTTGGATAGGGATGTAATACTGCAACGCTCTAGTTGATGCACGCATACGCACCCCTACATCCGCAGGCCAGGCGTGGCCTGAGGGGTTAAATAAAAGGAGGACGGGCGCTCGGGCACGTCACTTCCGACTATCACGCGGAGTGTGCCTGAGTAGCTTTCTGGTGCGCGACCTGCCCCTGCGCTAGCGACCAGGTTTACATTCGGCCTTCTCAAAGGCCCAGGGCGCACAAGATTACAATCAGCAATAGTCACACTTCCATGTCTTTCCAGCAACACCCTTCTGATTCTTGCTATTCGCATTAAAATGAAGTTGCTACATATGGCCACCCACGCCTCATGCACTAGCATTGATTCTAATTTAACTTAATCTAATGAGACCAAGAATTAAATGAACTCACATCAAGACCCAGAGTCTGGGTTGCATAATTAGCATTCTAAACATATAAAATTCTACACTAACAAAACCTTTCATTTAATTGTATTTCGGTGTAGGTGAGAAGCTATGTCACTCTGAACAGAGTATATCACTGCAATGTGCGAAGGAGCTTTAAATTCATTATTCAAAATACATCTGTAGGGCACTTTTATGGTGAGCAGCATCTATGTGTTCCTACCATATGAACTAAGGGCAAGTTGGTGGTCTAAGGCTACAAAAGTAGTGCCTGAAGTGTTGTATTGCAGAGTGACATGTTTTAAGATGTGTAGGGTAATATGAGCACTACAGTGTTACACTAGAATAGGCAGCTGGAGAGCAGATTGGAGCATTCAGTGATTTTGAAGATGATCACTGTTACTTGTGACATGACAGCTGATTTTGTTTTTTTGGAGGGGTCTCTCATGGTACTGATTTACTAATGATGTGCCAAGTGCACTAGCGAGTAACTGTTATTGATGTTGATTAAATTCTTAAGGCCACCAGTGGTGCTCGAATGAGCTTTGATTCACCTGTGGGTCGAAGGGTTGAGTTATCGTTGATTCTGAAACCATTGGTGTCACCTGGGTTATCAGTAAGTTACATCTTGGTACTATTTCCTGCTTGTGGAACCATGCTCTCTGGTGTTTATATGTTGAGAGCACCTTTCAGCAACTGTCTCAATCCAGATGCTTTTGTTTGACATTGTGCCCTTTATCTGTGTTCCAACTTAAGTGCTGATGTAGAAGAAGATGGTGGATGTTCATATGCTTGCTGGAGCAACATTCCACGCAGCTATTTTTCTGTTGGCAATCTGTAGATATGTGTTTGCAAATCTACTCAGAGTGACAAAGACTGAGTACACACTCTGTGAACCACTGGCAAGTCACCAGGTTTCCACAGCAAAAGAGGGTGAAGAAGTGTGTGACCTCTATCTTCTCAGTTTCTCAAGTCAGTATATTTATAGGTCCGTGCCAGGATCTCAGTGCAGCTCACAGATCTGTGCAGTTAGTTATTCAATTTCCAGACTACAATTGAAAGATTTTTGACTGTATGAAGTTGTGGGCGAGATCAGTGCAAAAAAACAGATCTTACAATTTTCGAGACCGTCATGATTATAAATATAAAAGATATGGGACTGAACAAATGAAAATTAGTCATGTAATGAAGTGCTGCATATGTGGAAAAATCTTCGAGATTCATTAACAGAGCAAGGAAATAGATGATACACTGGAAATGAGTCTGTTAAATTAAACATCCGTTTGCCCTGAAACCGCATTGTATATGTGAAACACTTGTTGCCAGTAATCAGAAATAACCTACCTATGCCCCATAAAATCTAAGGTGTGAAGAGCATATGGGATCTTGTTCACGCTATATTAAACTTTATAAATAAATAAATGGTTTCTTTCATCGTTCCTATGAAAACGACAAGAATGCAATAAATTCGAATTACATTTTTGGTATCGGAAAGCAGTCATGTACCCCATTTAGAATTTGGCAGACAGGGTGCTAAATGACAATATTGACAAAGCACTCTGTCCATAAAACTCTAGGTCTGCCCGTCCTATTTTTGTAAGTCGGAAAGTCGGGTTTACGCCAACAGAGTAAAATGTACTCCATTAGCGTAAACCTTTCTCTGACCCCATGCAGAAGTATGGGCCATTGGAGGTAAGCATTCTGACCGTCTGTCCTATTTTAAGATCGATGGTCGAATGTCCTTTTTGTTTATATCTGTCCTTCACTGCTAGGAATACCCTAAGAAGAAAAAACAAGCATTTGCAATGCAGTAGGTCTCGCAATTACGCAAGTTTGAGCTATTGGCAATTTTATTTTGTTTTTGGATTTTAAAACCTAAATAAAGATATTGTCATTTACAATGGCAATAGGTTACACTCGCGTAAATGCGAGACCTATTGCATTGCAAATGCTTGTTCATATGTATTTTAAAGGCAATATAGATACACGGACCACCAGGTGCTCTCTGACCCAAATGAAATTATGAGATATGTCAATAACTTCAGATAGCTATTTTTATAAAGGGGGCCGTCTTTATTGAGCCCTTATTATTCTAGACATATATTTTGTTTGTATTGATTTTGAAGGCACCATAAATATAGGAACTCCGAGGTGCTTCCAAACCTAATGGGTTCATGATACATACCAAGAATTCCCAAAGACTTAACTAACTAGCCTCTCAGAAACCATTTGGGAAGGAAGACGGCAGCTCAAAAAAAGTCAAACAGAAGCAAGGTGGCCCAGTTTCCACAGCTGTCTCAGTCCTTAAAGTGACACTCAGGTGGATGAAGCGTCAGTACACTTCCGCAATGGCCCTTGAATGCTTGGTGCTGGCCAAAATGGTGTCACTGTCCCTCTTGATTCACTGACTAATGTTGATGGGTAAACTAGAGTGATGTGCCCCTCAGCTTTACCTGATGGCATTCTTCGCTTTGTAGTTTAGCCAAGTACAGACTGAAAAGTCAGCACACTTGTACTGCAAGCCATGGTGGGTCTCTTCAAGGCTAGAATTTATGCGTAAACGAAACGTGTTAAACTGCTCACTCTGCCGACGTCGCCTTTAAGGTGAAGTAAAACAATGGAGGCAGCAGCCTCATTCTGCCCCAATAACTTCAGCATATAAGTACAAGGCGCTTCGATGCCAAGGACCACTGAGAGCGTGCAGACATTAGGATTAGTCGTGGAATCAAGCGACAGCGGCTCCGGCAGTGCTTGGGAAGTCAGCAGTCCCGGAGCCTTGCAAGCAGGATGGCTTTGAAGTTAAGAGAATCTTCGCCTGTCCCCAAGGGGCCCGTCTCCCAAGTGACTGTCAGCTATTAATATGATAGAGTGCATAAAAGCACTGGTTAATATACTGGCTACAGACTCGTACACTGCATTATTATTCATTCCAGACAAAAAAGATCTGGACTACAACACTGCATTGCAGTTGCTTATGTTGTTCCAAGTCAGCAGTAATTAAAACGGTTTTGTGCATCTTTTTGAAAAGCAGCAATATTTGAGCCACTCTACAATGAACTAGTGGTGTGCGCGCACCACAGAGGAGCCGATGCAGGAATTGAAACCAGTGGTGCGCGCGCACCACAGAGGAGCGGGGGCGAGGGAGTCTGTCGTCTGTGCCGCGCTGATGCGCGTGCTAGACCCTGGTGGGAAAGGGCAGAGCAAATGCGGGACATGCTCCTTTGCCCAATTGCGTGCCTTATTTGTGTTAAAAAAAAACGCTAAAGCCAATGGCAGCCGGCAAAAGCCTAATCACACGCACAAGCGTGTGGTCAGCTTTCAGAACCCCGTACAAGAGGTCTCGCACTGCGCGGCAGTGCTGCGCACTGCAATGCTAGGTGCGAGACCTAAAAATGGCCCCCACACCATGAGAGAAAACACATGATATTGGGGCCATTCATTTTTTTTTTTTTACAAACATAAACTCCTATATTGGAAGTTTGTGTTTGGTGTAAGCTGCAATCTCAAATGACAGATGCACACCCAACTTTTAAATGGCTTTGATATGAATTGCTGTCACAATGGTAATGCAAACATATACAGTTCACCGCAGGACTCTTGGTAAACTCTATATTTAGGAGCCAGAGTAAAGGCAGGGTAACAGACATAAAGTCATCTGCCACCTTGGCTGTCTTTACTCTGTCTAAACGAAGTCTAATTGGGTCCAATGCATTTTCAATAAGGCATTTGATGGAGAAGTGGCACTGATGATTTATAATATGTGTATTAAGATGCTTTTAAAGCCTGTATGTATAAAATGAAGCACACCAATACTTGTTGATAAGAAATGTTCTGGTGTGTAAAACAATAGAAATTATATATATAGATATATATAGATATGTATTTAGTTTTTTGAGATTATTTCTTATTTACATCTCTTCAAGATATAGTAATCAAATGTTTGAGAACGATTTGTGGCATGGCTAGCTATCTAGAGAGGCCACAGGTAAATGGTGTACAACCCTAGGGGTCATTTTATTTCAGGACATTCTTGGTTGCAAGTCAAAAGTCAAAAAGTTTATTTGTAATGGTACTCAACAGAGGACCACAAAAAAGTTATTTACATTTTACATGTATAAAAATGCAATTGTGTTAATACAAGGATAAAAATGGTTTTAAAAATTTATACAAATTGTAGCAAACAAATTCATTCAAAGGTTGACTACACAAAACTAAGAGTTCTCTCCCCTTTGTGATTCTACAGGAGCGGAATATAGGATCAAGGTATCTTGTACGAGCTAAGATTACTTTATGATTAGGACACACGAGTAGTAAATGCTCTATAGTCTGGTCACCCCCTGCACACAATGAGCATGATGGAGATCCTCCTGGAAGCCATCTTGAGGTATATGCCAGTACTGGTAGAATACCCAATCGGAACATACTAATCGCTCTCCTTACGCCGTGTGTCAAGGTAAACCCAATATAAGGCCGACTTTGCTTGTATTCAAGTGCGTCCACAAACGGCTTGTAGGTGGCTAATTTGTTGCAGTGTAAGCAGTCCAATTCATAGCTCAGTTTAGGGGTAAAATATTTTAAGAACAATTTTAGTTGTGTCGGCGACCAAGTAAGCAGCATTTCTGTGTTAATTTGTGCCAATTGAAATGCTACGGACAAATTTTCCAAAAAGATTTGTTTTTTAGACTCTACCCCAAAAGACTCTTTTTGCAACACTGACCTTAGAGTGTTCTCCTTCGCATGTAACAGGTTGTAGGCCCACCTGATTACATTAGCGATAGCTATGGCATAAGAGCTTGTAATTGATAGTTCTAATCTCAGTGCCTGAACAGGTACAGCATCAGAAACTTTCATGATCCTTCTTAAAACTTTCCCTTCTTTTCGATCCATGAAAACCCATTGCTTTATGGGGATATACTCCGTCGCATAAGATAGTACAGGTGGTATTTTTACTCTGTATGTGCTTAACAGTGCAGAGAAATGTCTATTCCCTGTTGCACTGTAAAGTCTCAAGAGAGCCGAGACGTGTATATCAGTTTTCCTTTGTAAGTTTGATACCTGTATTGAATTTGTCAAGTTTTTGGAGAGGATCCTTCCGAGATAGGGATAATTATCTACCTCTTCTATTTTATCTCCACCAATCTTCCAGATATACTTGGCACTTTGTTTTCTTCCCGAAAAGGCTATCACTTTAGTTTTCTGTATATTCGGTACTAGATAATTTTCCTTTGAGTATTTGTACAGAATGTCCAATGATGCTTGCAGTCCAAAAGGGGTAAGATCTAGTAATACTATGTCATCAGCATAGAGTAGTGAGATTATGCTTTGCTGGGCTATCTTCGGAGGTAGACTAGAGCCAAATTGCAGTTGGTGAGGCAAGTCACTTAAGTAGAGGGAGAATAGGAGCGGGGCTAAAAGGCACCCTTGATTTAATCCGTTCTCTGTTTTGATTCTTTTTGTGAGTCCTTTTTCTCCACCCATCTGGACTTGACACCAGGTATTGGTATGTAGGCTTATTATTACTTGTAGCAGTTGTTCATGGATTCCAAGCCTCCTTAATTTTTCCCATAAAGTTGGTCGATCTACCCGATCGAATGCCGTTGAATAGTCGATGAATGCAGCATAAACCACCTGGGCTTTTCGAGTAATGTATTTGTCAAAGATCACCTGGATAACTGCGATATTATCAGTTACCGAATGCTTAGGCCTAAAGCCTGCTTGACACATGGGTATCAGACCCAACGAAAAGGCCCATTCTTTCAGGCGGTCCAGTACCTCTGCTGCAAACACTTTTCCCACAGCATCCATGAGTGCGATTTGTCGGTAGTTTCCGGCTTGGATTCTACTTCCCTTCTTATGGATTGGGATAATAATGCTCCCCTGCCAAGATTTTGGTACATGACCGCTCTCGAAGATGTAATTAAAAAGAGGGCATAACAACTTGCTCCATTCCTTCGGTGCGACTTGTAACGCCTTAATTGGAATCTGATCCGGGCCAGAGGCTCCAGTAGTTCTTGCTTTGCGTATGTTGAGTTCAACCGAGATGGCTGTAGTTTGTAATAAAAAACTCTTATCTTTTTCTTCATTCATGACCTTGCTACTTACATTTGGTTTTATTGAATTTGCTTTGTAGAGATCTGAGAGATATAGTTCCCAGTCGTTCGGAGGGACCGGGATGGATTGTAATTTCTTCTTTGTTCCAGTTATTTTTGCGATTAAGGACCAATATTTACGTTGATTGTATTTACTTGCAGCAATCTGAATATCGACCCAAGGTTGCAAGAAATCCCTTGCTGCTTCGATGCTATTGTACAACACATACAGTGTTTACCCCAACCGTTAATAGACACAGATGTAGTGGAGGAAAAAAGGAACATTGAAAGAGTTAAACAAGTCATCAACTAGTCAGCAAATATTTCATAAGTCTAGCACCACTGATATCTTAGAGTGCTATGTTGTAACGTTGGGCTCATAGATCTTAGGAATCTCATACACACCGACAAATTATCTCAAATGCCTCTGCCTTAGACCTTTTCCATTCTGCATGGATTTGATAAGATTTGAGATCATGTGGAAAATTAATAAATTAACCAAGACAAAAGTTCCTTGGAATTATGCCGTTATCCTGGCTGAGATGGGGTGAAACCAATAACTGGGGATAACATTTAGAACGTTAATCTTGTGTTAAGAATTCGAAATTGATGAAAAATTGCTCTCTCAACTGCTAGAACCTCTTGTAACTTAACAAAGACTACCCATACGATTGATTATTCAAGGGTTTAGATGACGCTGAAAGTTCTCTTTGGTAGACGAACCAAAGAAATCCCAAACTATCTACATGCATTAGATGACATCACTAGAACTTGGAATTAATTTCAAGAATTGGCCTCTGGTGTGATGTTGTTTAAGAAGTCTTTGCTGAAACAGTAGACCCTTAGCTTGAAGATCAATTTGTCTTTACCATATTTATGCTTTTGGAACAATAGTATTTAGGATTTCCATTATTGTTCTAAAGAAAGGATGCATTGTCTAAAGTACAGATAACAAACATCATGATTCAACCTTCTACTAGCTCTGACAAGCGATGCACAGATATAAAATGTAATATATTGAGCAGTACTTCTCACAGGGAATGATGTATACATTTTTGTGTATCTGCTATAATTTCCAACATAGAAAGAGACCTGACATTTTTTATTCCTTTTAAGCTTTTATTCACAGGTGCCTAGCAGTAAACATCCTGCAGTCCTTCACTTTTCTCTTCATCGGGTGGGATGGAATTCAGCATTTGACAAAAACGTGGCTTTCTTGAAGTATCAACTGTGCTTGAAGCCTTGCTAATTTTCAGTCATTGAAAATGTAATTAGTCACCGACTAATGCAATTATTTCTATCTGTCGTTTGATGGGCAAGCTCTGTTGCTTTTAGCTTCCTTACTGCTCTGTGTGTACCTCTTGCCACATAGACCCTTCACATATGTTCCAGTTTCCCTTCTTGGTAAGAGTCTACAAGTGGGATGCTGAGCTCAGTTGTGCTCCTACTTGGTCTGAGCCACAGTTGGATCAAAGCGAGTGATAGACCAGGTCAGGTTGATAGAACAGAGATGGGTCTCAGTTACAGTTGGTATTACCTTCCAGGGCTTAGGAGCTCTTTCCCCTTTTAATAGGGACAGGAAAGAAGATACAAATTGGGATAAGGTAGGTAGGTGTGCTTTCTCAGGGTAGGTACGGCAGTGAATACACAACACATAACACGCAACTCAGCGAGGCAAACCATATTCCTTCAGATGGAAAGAGAGAGAGAGATACTGACCTTTACAGCTAGTGGGCAGCCAGTGGTGGCTCCTCCGCTATGGCGGAGGAGCGGCGCCCCACTGCTCTGAGCAGTGTAAAGGAAAGGAAATCTAAAATAATATTAACTTTTAGTTATCATTATATGTTTCCTTCCTTTGCGGGTGGGCGGGCTGCTCTGCTCACGGAGCAGGAGAGGAGTGGTTTGCCCACTCCTAAGTGTCATCTAAGTGCCTCTCGGGCCGGCCAAACAAGTCATGCACACTTCCCCATTCTCCATGCTGGCTGGATTACTGCCTGCATGGAGAACAAGCCCAGGCACCCATTCCCTGGTTGAGCGTTGAATCCGGACGCTCAAACCAATGACAACGCTGCATTGTAGTGTTGGGATTGGCCAGGGGAGCCTGGGTGCTTGCCAATCACAACCCTGCATAGCAGGGTTGTGATTGGTCAGGGGAGCCTGTCTTCCTGTCCCACGAGGAGAACAGGAACAAGGAGCAAAGGCGCGGTGGCGGGACCGGCGGCAAGGTAAGTGTTTAAACATTTTTTCCAATGCCCCCCCCCCTTCCCCGGCCGCGCCTTTCACTAGTCCTGCCAGCCGCCGCTGTAGGTAACTCTGGGTCCAGTGAGGAATCTCATCACCACCTGCATTTACACTGATTGATAATGTGGCCTGGGGTCAGATTCTCAATGCCTCTAGCTCACACACTTATTGGGAGTCCATGTTGTTGCCCAAAATGCACCATCAAAAAAGATAACTTGTTTTGTCTATGAGGAAGATGACATGGAAACTCTGGTTACATGATTAGTAGTCTTTGGTAAATGCTCTTGAGCTGAGCAGCCAGTCGCTCTGAATGCATGTCAGCAAGACTCTGTGTCACCAAGTAAAATTGTTAATAACTTCGGTAGCAGAAGCTCCTTCTACTTAGCATAAACGAGCCCGTTCGCTGTGAGCATCCAAGCCGAAACAGCACCAACATGATTTGTTGGAGGCAACAAACATCAGGCTACCAAATGTTTTATTTTAGTTATTTTGAAGTGTTGGCTTTTTTTCGTATGTTTAACCAAGTTTCACAAGCGCGTGAGAAGAGGTTTTGTTACATTGTGGTATCGTCATAAACATTCGGGGCTACTGGGAACAAAAACAACACGAGACATTGGAGAGCCATAAATATGATTAATGAGAAGCGAAACACGAGAAAACGCGAGTGGCAGTGAAGGAAGGAAAGCATGAAATAAACATGTTGATAATTTGGATAGGTTACAAAGTACAGCTGCATTCAAATGTTTCCTTCATGAATAGGGAACATTTCATAAAGATCATTCCAAGTATATTCGTCACTGTGCTTGCTAAAACATAAAAAATGTTCTAATTTTGACTTAAATAGGCATAGAAGTGAATTAATGAGACCGTATTTTGTCTGTTGTTGCTAAGTAACACTCTAGTGTTCCCGAGCATATGTATGGTAAATTGGATTTTTCATGCTGCGAGTCCCTTGACCATAATCATCATGCTGTAGAGGAGGACAAAGCATAAACTATGTAAATTTTCTATCTTTTAAGTAATGTTCAACCCAGTTGGGTATAGATGATAGGTTGGCCGAATTTGATTTCTGATTAGCATGCTTTGTTAACACAGTTATTGTTATAGGTCAGTGCCTGTGATTATTTTCTGAAAGAAGATATCCAAAATCAGATTGTGTAAAGATGTGTGAAATTATTCAACAGTATAGTTTAAAAAGACATTTGCTTTTTCCTCCGCTCAAGAAACTCGCTAATACAAAGAAAGAGGCATTCACAGCTGACATATTATTTACTATTTTATTTACAGTTTACACTAAATGGTAGATCGTGCTGATTTGCGAGTTAGAGCACCATCTCAAGTTGTTATACGTATTTTGCAACTAAAATGTTTAAAGGTACCTACTGCGGCCTCATTTGCGTGACCTCAGCAGTTGGCAGTAGACCACCCTTCTGCTTAAAGATGGCAGGTTCTACATAAAACAATATTTTGAATATTCTGTCCTTAAATTTACATTCTATAGTCACATTTTTTTAATCTATACAATAAAATTACAACCTGCGGGTTAGTAACAGTTGTGCTTTGCTTCTATTTTAATTTTTATTTATAAGCGAAGGCACAACAACTTACAGTTTATACAGTTAATAGTGACTTGTTTATATAACTTACAATCTGAGGACTACTTTACAAATGAGCACAAGCACTTGATTCAATATTTGACCTTATGAAAAGGAACGTCATTGTTCTGAATCGAATTTTGTTTCCCGCAATAAATCTATTGTGGTAACGAAAATAGGATTTGCACAGGCTCAGATGCATCTTTGCATAAATATTCAGATCTGCACCCCCGAGTGTGAGGGACGACTGAGGGATGCGAATGAAAGGTATGGCAGTCAGGCAAGATGAAAGAGGGTCTCTTGTGAATGGGGAGCCAGTGTAGAAAAATTGTGGTCCTTGAAATGTGGACAAAGCTTTTCAGTCCACTCATAAACCTGATTCCTGCAAATTGTAATCTTCAGAATGAGGAAGTGGATAAACTTGCCTATGTTATGTGATGTGGCTCTGGATGGCACAGCCTATCACCTGTGAGGGTATCCAAGCACTGGAGCAGGACTTTAGGCTCGGCAGTGCTCCTAATTGTACAGCCAGGTCTTCAGTTTCTTGTGGAAGTTGAGAAGTGGCGTGGCAGCCCTGATGTGTAGAGGAAGTTTGTTCCAGTTTTTAGGCAGAGATGAAGGAGAATGCGTGCCCTCCTATCTTGCTTCTGCAGATGCGTGGGACTTCGTGCCAGAGAGAGGTGGACTGTAGCTGTCTGCAGGGTTGGTAGAGATGGAGTCTACCATTGAGGTACACTGTTCCTGTATTGTGAAGGGCTTTGTAGGTGTGGATGACCAGCTTGAATTTGCAACGTTTCTGGATGGGTAGCGATTGTAGTTTGGTGTAGTAGGCAGTGATGTGAGAACTTCTGGGGACTTCTAGGATGTGTCTGATGGCGGTATTTTGGACGGTGTGAATTCTTTGTGTGAGCTGGTTAGAAATGCCTATCCCTAGAGTGCGTTGCAGTAGTTCAATCTGCAGGTGATGAGGGCCTGGGTGACCCTGCATATTGTGTGCGTGGTCAGCCATTTAAAATTCTTGCGAAGCATTCTGTGGATGTGGCAGCAGGACGCGATCACAGTGCTGACCTGTTGTTAATAATGAGTTTGCTGTCAAGGATGATGCTGAGGCTTCTGGCGTGGTCTGTGGGAGTGGGCATGGGACCCAATGTAGGTGGCCACTAGGAGGAGTCCCAGGGGAGCTCTTACTTTCGAAGATCAGGATCCCTGTTTTATCCTTGTTGAGTTTGAGGCAGTTCTTTCATATCCAGTTGGCCATGCTGGACAGATCCTACACTATCTATATCGTTGGGCTGACTATTGCCTTGATACTAAAAGTGGGACGTGATTTACACAAGATTTTTCTGCCCTGATGAAGTTCCTATAAAAGGATCGAAATGCAATGGCTGTTGTCCTGTTTTAACCCAAAGAAGAATCAAAGACATTTGAAAAGATCATATCGGCTATTGTGACTTCATCCCTGGTGCTGCCTCCATTCTCCTTCAACTCGTATTTCTGGATTTTCAGTGAGACCCAACTGCAGCAGGTCTCGGAGGCCATTGGCACAGGACTTTAATACTTTATGGACACTATGTTTGAGGTGCTAAACGTATAGTCAGCTGCAGTATCGATACATTTTGGTTTCCTGGTATGGTTGCTGCTGAAACCTGACTGGGTGGAGTCCAGGAGATGTTTGTGGTCAAGATGAGTGGAGAGCTTGCTTGTTGATTTCTTTCTCCTTGACTTTAGCCGGAAAGGATAGGAGCGAGTTGGGCCTGTCGTTGCTTATCTCTTTTGGGTTGGCTAATGGCTTCTTTTGGAGGGCTTTGACCTCTGTGTGTTTCTATCTGTCCAGGAAGATTCCCCTGAGGATGACGGAGGTGATAGTGGGAAGGTTTGTGCTGATCAGTGTGCTTCCCAGGTTGTACAAGTGGTGAGGGCAGGGGTCCTTGAGTGGATGGTCTGATTCTGGCATTGTCATCTGTGGTGAGCGGGCTCCAGTTTGTTAGGAGGTGGGAACTCCTGATGGTAGGGGGGTTGCATGAAGATGTGCTGTACAGTGGATTGTGTTGCAAAGTTGATTTAGATCTTGAGTATTTTGTTGTGAAAAAAGTCAGAGAGGTCATCGAAAAGGATCTGTGAGGGGATGATGGTGTTGGAGGCATATGTTGGGTTGGTGAATTCTTTGACGATGTTGAAGAGTTCTTTGCTTGGGTAGGGTGCAGGATTCGAGTTTGATCACAATGGGCTGCTTTTTTGATCTGTGCGTGGTACCTTCTGAGTGCAGATTTGTAGGTGATTCTGGTGGTATTTTCAGCTGGTTCTCCATCTTCTTTCCTGCGGTTTGCAATGTCGCTTGTAGTCTTTTAGATCTTCTGTATACCAGCATGCGTAAGCCAGAGTTCTTGTGTGTCTGATCTTCTTCATTGGAGCCAGGCTGTTGTGCACTGTGAGGTCCAACTGTTAAAGGTAGATAGGTCATTCTATTGGTCATTTGTGAGGATAGGCTGGTTGGATCAGTCTGGTTTTATTTGTCCAGTTGTGGCTAATTTTGATAATTGTTTTTAGTTTGCTGGGTTGGGGAGCTTTTATGTAGAAATGTACAATGGAGTGATCTGTCCATGAAAGCGAGGTAAGGTGGCTGAAGGTAATCTTGTTGCTGACTGTAAAGACTGGGTAGGGTGCGTGTCCAGTGATGTGAGTCGGGCCTTGTACAAGCAGCATGTGCCCCATTTTATTGAGGCTCTCTTGGAGGTCGGTGGCGTTGGAGTCTGTAGGGTCATCAAGAGGAATAATGAGGTTGTCGAGCAGGAGGAAGTCATTGGTTTTCATGGTGATGGGAGTGCTGAAGGTGGTTTGGGGCCCTAGCAGTCGATAGGCAAGGGTGCCTGAGATGGTTCTGGAGTGGCTGAAAATCAGTGTGGTTGGTTAATCTGCAAAGGTAGTGCAGGTGATGGTGTCTTTGTGGATTATTGCAATGCCTCCTCCAAGTTTGTGGAGCCTGTCGCGGCAGACAGTCTTGTAGCCAGCTGAGGTGGCCACTACAGTGGCGGGGTAGATACTGGGCTGAGCCAAGCTAGATTTAAAGGATTTATCGTTATGCTGAAGTGAATTTCAAAACCCCTCTTTCACTGGGAAGGTCTTTTGGCTTTTTGATGCCATGCCCAAGGAACTAACAAAGAGAAAGGCTCCTAGTCAGCAGAGCAGGTGTGGTCGGTAATAATTTTCATTTTAAGTGTGAGAGAGTTCAAGGGTTTCTGGGCAAGAATAGAAAATGATCTTCCTATAACTCAAGATTTCCTGAATTATGGAGTATTTATTAGTCATTTGCAGAACGAATGATGTTTTATAATTTCTTCTCTGGGTTTTAGAGAGGATAAAGTCCTGAAGTAGTTGATAAAAGCATTTGTGAATGAAACAAACAATATAGAAAGGAATCTTCTTTTGTGCCTGCTGGCACTGTTTGCTTCTAAGGATGGGCTTTGTACTGGGCAAAGTGAGGTGCATAGAAGATAAGTGTTAATGCCATATATTGAATAGTTTGTAAACATTGTATGAAAGATTTATTTATACCCGAGTAGGAGGTCTTGCAGTTGTCTAGATTGGATTCTATTGCTGCAGATATTTCTCCACTCTAGTGAAAGAAGAGTAAGGATGGGATTCAACGTTGTGTATGGGGAGTAAGGTTCTTGTAAACAGCAGCACCACCATAACAAGCACGAATGGGATACTGAGAAGATGTGGTTATTAATACTGAGATCCAATACCAATATTAGATCTAGTGGTACTAAGAGAACAAACTCACGGGATGTTATGTAATATTCAGGAAGTCTGACCAAGAAAGCTATAAGCAATAAGGATGCCACCTACAGAAAAGAAGAGGGGGAAGGGTCCCACGGGGGAGATATGGGTTAAAGATCTTTATACAAAAACTGGAACCCAATAAGAGACAGCTATAAACATATAGAGAATGGTTAGCGAAGGAAGATACAATATAATAGAAGGGGTATAAAACCCACGATGAGAGGGGAAACTTAAAGTAAAGACAGACAAGTAACTGACTGAGTGACAAGCAGGTACATGCACATATATATATGGTTTGTTTTCTTGACAGAACATATCAAGTTGACTCACGGAAGTACGCTGATATATGCCCGTCCATAAGAAATTAAAAAAAAAACTTTTAAGGTAAGAGAAGAAAGATGACGCTAATAAGTAGAACAGGAACCTCCCTAGGTGGGTGGGGGGCTCAGTCCCTTCATCTGCCAGTCCTGCAAGTTCACCTGCATCCGGACCTGCCTCGCACCAGCACCCGCCAAGACGAACACCAGCACCAACCACCTGAAGTGCATCCTGCTCAACACCCGCTCAGTCCACAGACACGCCATCGAACTCTGGAACCTCATCGACACCACAGCACCAGACGTTGCCTTCCTCACGGAGACCTGGATGAACGCCTCTTCAGCTCCCGACATCGCCATCGCCATCCCGGAGGGCTACAAGATCACCCGGAGGGACCGCACTGCCAACCAGATAGGAGGAGGCATCGCCATCATCCACAGGGACACCATCCGCATCACGACCAGCACAGACGACATCCTGACCACCGCCGAACACCTACAATTCCAGATCCACACCGACCCGAAGACCACCCTCAGAGGCACCCTGATCTACCGACCCCCTGGACCACGCACACGATTCAGCGAGGACATCGCCGACTTCGTCAGCCCGCATGCCCTCCCCTCCGCTGACTACATCCTCCTGGGGGACATCAACTTCCACCTGGAGAACAACAACGACCGCAACACCACCACCCTGCTGGACAACCTCGCCAACCTCGGACTCAAGCAGCTGGTGACCACCCCACCCACCTCGCCGGACACACACTCGACGCCGTCTTCTCATCCAGCAAAGACATCACCTTCAGCCACGCCACTGGACTCCACTGGACGGACCACAGCTGCGTCCACTTCACCTTCAGAAGAACGATGACCCACCACCACCAGCAACAGGTTGCCCGAAGAAGCTGGAGCAAGATCACAGCCGACCAGCTCGCCGCTGCCCTGAGCCAGCACCCTCCCGCCAGCTCAGCGAACCCCAGCCAGGCCGCCGACAACCTCACGAAGTGGATCAGCAACTGCGCGGACGTACTCGCCCCACTGAAGACCCCGCCCAGCAGACCCGGCAGCAAGAAGGCCCCATGGTTCACCGACGAACTCAAGAGCTCCAAGAAGAACTGCCGAGCCCTCGAGAAAGCCTGGAGGAGGGAGCCAACACCGGACAACATGACCACCCTCAAGCTTGCCACCCGGAAGCACCACCAGCTGATCCGCGACACCAAGAAAACTGCATTCAAGGACCGACTGGACAACAACGCACACAACTGCAAGGAACTCTTCAACATCGTGAAAGAGCTCTCCAACCCCAACGCCGGAAACAACGACATCACCCCATCGCAAGAACTCTGCAACTCCCTCGCCTCCTACTTCCACAACAAGATCGCGGACATACACAACAGCTTCAACACCCAACCGACGAACGCCACGCCCGACTCAACCGAACCACCGCCCCCCACCACCACCCTCCGCGCCTGGACTCCTATCAGCACCGAAGACACCGTCCGCACGATGAACTCCATCCACTCCGGATCTCCGACCGACCCTTGCCCTCACCACGTCTTCAACAAGGCCGACGCTGTCATCGCACCCCACCTGCGGGACATCATCAACACCTCATTCGACACCGCCACCTTCCCTGAGAGCTGGAAGCACGCCGAACTCAGCGCTCTACTCAAGAAACCAACAGCGGACCCCACCGAACTGAAGAATTACCGCCCCATCTCGCTCCTCCCGTTTCCAGCCAAAGTCATCGAGAAGACCGTCAACAAGCAGCTGGCCGCCTTCCTTGAGACGAACGGATCCCTCGACCCCTCACAGTCTGGCTTCCGAGCCAACCACAGCACCGAGACCGCCCTCATCGCTGCCACCGATGACATCCGAACCCTGATGGATAACGGAGAAACAGCGGCGCTCATCCTCCTAGACCTCTTCGCGGCCTTCGACACCGTCTGCCACCGCACCCTAGTGCAGCGCCTCTACGACGTCGGAATCCAGGAGAAGGCACTGGAATGGATCATCTCCTTCCTCGACGGAAGAACCCAGAAAGTCCGCCTACCCCCGTACAAATCAAAGGCCACCGAAGTCATCTGCGGCGTACCCCAAGGATCCTCGCTGAGCCCAACCCTCTTCAACGTCTACATGAGCCCCCTCGCGGCCATTGCACGCCAACACAACCTGAACATCATCTCCTACGCCGACGATACCCAGCTGATCCTCTCCCTTACCAACGACCCCGCCGCCGCCAGAGCCAACCTCCACGAAGGAATGAAAGAAGTAGCCGAGTGGATGTCGACCAGCCGCCTGAAGCTGAACTCGGACAAGACGGAAGTCCTCATCCTGGGATCCTCGCCCTCCGCCTGGGACGACTCCTGGTGGCCCCCCGCCCTGGGAACTGCACCCAAACCGACAGACCACGCACGCAACCTGGGCTTCATCCTGGACTCCTCCCTCTCCATGACCAAGCAAGTCAACGCAGTCTCCTCGTCGTGCTTCAACATCCTGCGCATGCTACGGAAAATCTTCCGGTGGATCCCCACCGAGACCAGGAAGACTGTCACCCAGGCCCTCGTCACCAGCCGACTGGACTACGGCAACGCCCTCTACGCCGGAACCACCGCCAAGCTCCAGAAGAGACTCCAACGGATCCAGAACGCCTCAGCCAGACTCATCCTCGACATCCCACGACACAGCCACATCTCCGGACACCTAAGAGACCTGCACTGGCTCCCGGTCAACAAGAGAATCACCTTCCGTCTCCTCACCCACGCACACAAAGCCCTACACGATCAAGGCCCGAGCTACCTCAACAACCGCATCAACTTCTACGCTGCCAAACGACACCTCCGATCAGCCAGTCACGCCCTCGCCGCCGTCCCCCGCATCCGAAGAACGACAACAGGAGGAAGGTCCTTCTCCTACCTGGCTGCCAAGACCTGGAACTCCCTCCCGACCGACCTGCGCCTGACCCAAGACCACCTCGCCTTCAGGAAGAAGCTCAAGACCTGGCTGTTCGGGCAGTAGCAGCACCCCCCCCTAGCGCCTTGAGACCCTCCGGGTAAGTAGAGCGCTCTATAAATGTCTATGATTGATTGATTGAGTCCCTACAATATACATATCTTAATAGCGATACTTTTCATCTAAACAGATACATAGACAGCCCAATAAGAAGAGTGGAAGTGCCTCAATATAACTACAGGGAAGTGGAAAGGTCCCCATTACTTCGGCCGTATATTAGCAAAAAGGTAACTAATCCCCATACTTCGGATTTCAGAAGGTGGTGGGTAATATGAACATAATATACAAAGGTACTTATAGTGCCTTATGTTCCTATATTAGGAAGAACTCTACCTCGAGTGAGAAGCGACTAACCGAGGAGATAGACCCAAGTAACATCTGCGGGTGTGCATTTACCTACACCCAAAGGGTAAGAGGATGCCTGAATGAGATAATAAAAGTTGTCAGGCGATATAATAACTCAGGACCCAAGAATATGCTGGAATAAGGTCCTATTTATTGTCTATTTTCCACACTAAAAGAGAAACGGAGGAATAAAAATTCCAAAGATGTGTGAAATTATATCTTACAGGAATTTGCATATGCTTTATGAACTGTATTGACGGTAATCATACGTTGATGGGGGAAGAGGGGCCCCCATGTCCTATAAGGTTTTAGGGATGTAATAGCTCATGATCTCTGATGACCACCTGAAAGAGTTGTTAGAGACACACTAAAGTGATGGAAATAACACAAAACAAAACTTGTATGATATTAGATTGTCATAGGAATACACCAAGTTAGTGCGACTAGAATTGTTGTAACAATGACTGTGTCACGCATTTTTACACAGCAGTGATACCGTGTTTCTCTCCCCATATATCTACAGCGAGGGTGTTAAACAATAGTCCTTGAAGCCGGTGACCCCAAAGAAACGGCAGTCCTGAAGAAGGTGCTACAGTATCAAGTGTCCACAGCACCGAAACGCGTCAACGCATTAATGTTTTTGTGTAGAATCCAAGTAGAGTCTGGGGAGCAATAGATATTTATACACTAAAGATACTATTGACTGCACCATTTGTATACAAGGAAAGGACCATTGGATCTAGTAACTAGTGTGGCGAAGGAATTTGTAGGCCATAGTGTTTAGGGGGTTTTCTTGTACAATATTTTTGACTGTCATATTCGTTTTTTAATATGTTTTTGTTTCTGATGTATTAAGTTAGTTAAATGCAATTGTATTAGTTTAAATGTGTATAATGTATTTTTATGAATCTTTATGAGTATCTGTTCTTCTACTGTACATGTTCAAAGACTATTCTTTGAAATCTTAAGTCTTTCTGTGTAAAACCTAAATTTTATTAAAAAGATTGTGAACGTTCAATTTTAGTGTGGAATTTAACTATTTACCGTCACTGGGAGTGATTGGCCTGTAACTGCAGGAGCAAGAGTGTATGAATGCCTAGACTGATAGGGTATGAAAATATAGTGAATCTCTAAGATTGTGTTTACCCAGGGATTTTTCTCTGACTGGGATTCAACTTATGCCTGTGGTAAGAGCAGGCTGACACGAGCCCACTGACGAGGGCGCCCTTATTAAGATGAGACTCTAATTTGACTCCTAGAGTTTTAGCATTCTTATTAGGGGTCAGAAAGTGGCCTTCTGAAGTAAGCTCGAACTGTGAAGACCAAGAGGAGGGGTTTCTGCCAGCAATGAGGACTTATGTGTTGTCAAGTTTTATCTTAAACCAGCTATTATCCATCCCCTTTTGACTTTTATTAAGCAGTCCTTAAACTTTGTTGACTTAGATTGCTGGTCAGAGAATCTGAAGATTATTTGAGTATCTTCTTCATCAGTGTAAATGCAGGCACCTTAGGTCCTGATGAGTACTTCTAGAAGTTATATATATATATTTTTTTAAATAAGTAGGATGAAATGACACAAGTTTGTGGGATGCCAGTTGTAACTTTTTGAAGGGTGGTGATGTAGAATCATAGGACTATTATTTATGATCTGTCTTTTGTTAAGGTTGTAAACAGATTCTGGACAATCTGTTAATAGCTGCATTACAGACATTGGACACAATTCTCATTAAATGTCTTGCCTCTAAGTCTAATAAAATCAGTGAGCTAGTGAGATTTTTGTCTGCAGCCATACCTTAGTTCATCAATCACTGCAGTCGTAGTTGTTTCTGTAGTACAGAGGGTTCATAGCCTGACACCAATGGAGTAGGCAGTGGAGAACGGTGCTCCAGCCGCTGAGTCCCCATCCAGCACCATCCTGACTTCAATATTCAACTCAGAGGCATCAACACACTACGAAGAAGCCCCTGAAGCCTGTGATGCCGATTTGAGAGAAGACTGTTGGGGCTAAAAGGTGATTTGGGGCCACGGCTGAATCATGGCAAGGCAGGGCGGAAGTGTCTCCAAGATGGTGACGGCACCCTGACGAGAGGCCAGAAGCGAGCCCCAACCAAGTCCACGCCTGCCAGACTCGCTGGTGCCGACTGGTAGAGGGACACTGAGGGAGAAGCAGGCAAAAGAAGGGCAACGGAAAAGAGCCCAAACAAGGTCATAAAGGATAAACAGGCACAAAACATTGGCACTAAGGGAAACAAGCACAAAAGAGCACAAGAGCCAAAACACCAGACAAACAGGCACAGAAGACAAATGGGCCTTAAGCAAACAGGCACAAAGAGCACAGGAGCCAGAGAAGAAAAACGAGCACAAAAAGGGCATTAAGCAGAAAGGTACAACGAGCACAAGAGCCAGAGGGAACAAAAGCCAAACTTGGCACAGTAATCCAGTACGCAATGATGTTCCCGGCTCAGCTCAGAGTGGCACCCGAAGGTGCCCAATTCTTCCAAACACCACAGGAGGTCTGGAGCTGGATCGACAAGTATCCACATCAGAGCTCCAGTCAGGGATCCCAGAAAAAGAGGTCATGCAGGGCCAGATCGCTTCGCTGGACCAGGTCCCATAACTTAGCTGCTCCATCCCAGGTCACGCTGCAACAAATATGATAGAATGCAGTGGTAGCAATAGCTTTGCTGAGTGGCAGCGGCATGGTCCCCTGTCGTCGATGGATAATGGGGGTGCACAGGACTCAGACCGTGGCTCGAGGGCATCTGGAGACACGAGCATTGAGCTACCAAAGGTGAGCCCCGGCACATTGAAAGAAATCCTGTGAGGCAGAAGCCAAACTGATGCCCTTGGAAGAGACATGGCTGAGTCACTGTTATGGTTCTGGATGGGGGTGGATGGGGAATGAATACTCGTTACCGCTGTGTTAGAAAATACTACTCCCTTTAAAAGTACTGGGTGGGTAGACTCGCGGCAGAGCGGGTTGTCGGCTTCACCCATCTGCAGAGCGACATGTGGGTACTCCCATGAGTAAAAGTGGTTTGGATTACAGTTTTGGTAAGGGGTTGTTGCCTACTTGTCCTGGGAGAGCGAGTTGGGTTGTTTTTGATCACTGGGGAATTGGGGCGCCATTCGTTATAACTACCGGAACTTTCTGTCCATGATCCCTCCTGGTATACCGGTGGGCAGAGATTGGGTTGCTACTGGGAGACTGGGACGCACAAAGAACTCCCCACTAGGAAAATAGAAGCCCTCATGACGTACATGTTCCTCTCTTGGAACATCTGAGGCAAGCACACAATGTCAAAATGTTAGAAAGTGTTTTCTTAAATCAATAGAAAGGGCATTCAAATGGCACTCCTACAAGAAACACACCTGACAGCTAAAGAAGGAGCAGCATTGCAGAGTAGATGGGAAGTGCAGGCGTACTACACAACGTATTCCGCTTATGCCAGGGGTGCCCTGATTTGGATATGGGCGGGAGTCCCTTTCCAACACATGGGAGACCTCATGGACCTGGAGGGCAGGTATGCGGTGGTGATGGGCCACCTGGGAGGCGGAGACCTAGTGCTGGTGAACGTATATGCTCCAAATATGGAGCCTTCCTGATGAGATTATCAGGCCCATTAGCCCCATATCTGGTCTACCCATTTCTCATGGGAGGAGATTTTGACTGTGTGGCGGACCCTACATGGATCGATCACACTCCCCACTGAGAGACTCCCAGGCATTTAAATTGGCCTGAATATTTGTGGACTGGCAAGCTAGATGGGGACTGATAGACACCCGGAGGAGGACACACCCACAAGAGTGGGATTACTCCTTTTTCTCTGGCCTCCATGAGCACCACAGCGGCATAGATTCATTCTTATGCACCCCAGAAGTGCATAGCTTAGTTTCTCATTCAGAGTATTTGGCCCGCATGATATCGGACCATAACCAAGTCCTTCTGCAGCTGTAATGGGATCGGACCTGTATCCCGACATGGGAGTTGACACCTAAATCCTTAGAAGATCAGTTGTTTAAGGAGGTGAATAGAGGCAATATAGAGCAGTATTTCACTGATAATACTGGTACAGCATCCTCTCCCCAGATAGAGTGGGGCGCTCTCAAAGTGGTGATCAGGGATCAGTGCATAGCTGAGTCGATGGGGCACACTAATGTAGGAAGTGTTGACAGCAGAACAGGAATTGCGCAGCATAGAATAGTGCAGACCTGGGAGCCTAGAGCTACAGCTAGCCCTAATAGACACCAAGGAAAAGGTGGCAGAACAGGTTGAAAGACTCAGGTGTTTCGACTATAGGAAATATATGGCGCGAGATTGCATTGAGAGGGATCAGACGCGATCCTTACTGACCTGGTTGACTAACTCAGTGAAAAGGGGTCAGTCATAGTTGAAATTGAGACTGAGGGGGGGTACCCGGGTATTCATCCAAGAAGAAATTAATAACCACTTTCATCAGTTTTACTCCGCTTTATACAGGAGTACCATGTAGCATGAAGAGGGGGCTCTACACCTTCTTGGCCCCATTGCCCCACCCACACATCACAGATAAGGAGTAGGAGGAACTGGGCGGACATATCACGCTCTCAGAAGTAAGGGCGGTGATTAAGAACATGGCATGGGGTAAAATGCGGGGAACAGATGGATTCCTGGTCGAGTTCTATGCAGCATATGCGTGGAACTGGCACCCAAGTCGGTAAATTTATAAAGCCCGTCCAGAGAAACTGGGTGTCTTCCGGGCTGTACCAGCTAAAACTGTGAAAACCTGCACACAACTGCAAAGCTCATAGGCCACTATTGATGCTTAATATCGACTTCAAGATTCTAAGCAGAATTCTTGCAACCATTCTCCTCACGTTCATGACTAAGTTAATACACCCTGACCGGGCGGGGTGTATCCCCGGCCGTAAAAAGGCATTCAACATCAGACGCATTCTAGCACTGCTGAGGCCAACAAATACGACCACAGGGAAGCAGCAGCATTTGCTGTTGATATAGAGAAGGCCTTCGACAGCCTAGGGAGGGACTATCTCTGTAGGATGTTGGTGCACATGCGGCAGGTGAAGTGTTCCTGATACTTGGTTACGGTCCACATCAGAGGAAAGACGTACTACAGAGAGCTTTGGTGCCTCTTAATACTGAGACAGACACATTGAAGCAATTGTCTGCCCAGTAAGTATTTTATTGGAAAGCTTTTAAGCTTCCTTATTCATCTTCCACGATCTGAGGACATTTTTTCTGAATCACACTGGAGTGAGGGCAGGGAAACCACATACATATGCCTCAGAGTATGGATATGAAGTATAGCGAGTGATTACTTAGAAACACTGACCACCGCTAGATGTTTTAATCAATAATTTAAGTAGATGTATAATATGATAAGAGGGGTCAGGTCTTGATTTCTATTGTCGTAGGTTCGAGCGAAGGTTGTCCCGCTCACTCGAGTGCTAGTTTCGGCCCTTATTGAATAGATCGTTAGGAGGGAAATATTCTTGTTGTCCTGAAGAAGGTGGTTCTTTCCTGCACTATGCACCCGAAACGCGTCGACCCTTAGGGGTCCATTATGATGACGGGCGGACTTAGTCCGCCCGTCATCACATCGGGACCCGGGACCGCCCGCCTTAAGGGCGGGGGTCCCGATCAGGGCATTAGGATGCGCCCACCACACAGGCGGGCGCATCCTGTATGGGTGCAATTGCGGCGGGTGGAGCAGAAATCTCGCCCGCCGCCATGTGTAAAGTGCACCTATTGCTTTTCAAAGTGCAACATGACAGGCACCACGCGGTGCCTGCCATGTTGCACTTTGAAATGCGGGGGGTACCATAGGTACCCCCCATGTGCAACCCCCCAAGCCACGGACTCCCAGGGGGCCAGCAACGGGCTCCCGCAGGGAGTCTCCGCATGCCTTTCCGTGGCGGCATTGCCGCCACGGAAATGCATTGGTGAAAGCCCATTGTAATATGGCGGGCGGTGTCTAACAGACACCGCCACCATGTTACAGGTTTTCCGCCCCGGCGGAAAACAGGCGGGCGGTGTTTCGCACCGCCACGGTCCCCTCCGCCATCCTAATATGGCGGAGGGGAATTGTGCTGATGATGTCGGGCGGATTTCCTCCACCAGGCTGGCGGTAGCCACCGCCAGCCTGGCGGAGGAAATCCGCCCGACATCATAATGGACCCCTTAGTGTTTGTTAAATTTGAAAAATATAGTTTCACATGTTTGAAAAGAAATTTGTTTCTACAACATGTCACTTTTATGGATTCCTACAAATTAACATAATTTTATGACAAATATGAATGTCTTATGTGTTATCTCTCTTTTAACTTGTGTACTTATGTGAGCTTTGCTGTATTTGTTTTGAGAGTGACTTTAATTTTATTGACTAATTGATTTGATGTATTTGGTAGTATATTTGGTAATATAAACTTGTTTGTGTAATATTTGGCTCTTTCAAGACTGGGTGTATGAATGAGTGGTGATTGAAAATGTTTTTGGTAGTTGAGATGTGTGATTTAAGTACTCCAAAGGAAAATATTTGTGACTGTAAGCCTGATATGGACCAAGACTGCTCTATAAGGACCACCTAGCTAGAGTCCACACCGGCAGGGCCATATCCGACAGCTATAGGGTTGAGTGCGGAATAAGGCAAGGGTGTCCTTTGTCACCCTTCCTCTTTGCGCTAGCTATGGAGCATCTGGCTAGTCTTGCACGGACTGGGAACAGATACCAGAGAGTGCAGGTGGGTGGACACCAACATCGGATTTCCCTATATGCTTATGATTTACAAATCTTCCTTAAAAACACAGCAGCTGATCCAGCCGGCCCTAAAGCCATATTTGAACAGTTTGGCTCGTTGTCAGACTTAAAAGTTAATTGACAAAAATCTAGACTGTTCCCAACAGAGATGGGCCCACATCCTCGGAGGGACTAGAGCTACTGCGATGGGAGCCTTGATGCCTATCATATCTGAGGGTCAAGGCTTACTATGATCAGCCTGATTTATTGAGGCCAATGTGAGACGGTCAATCGGGTTGCTTCGAATTAATATGGATTTTTGGAGCACATTACCAGTGTCAGGAGCAGAAAAGTGGTGCTTCTGAAGATGGTGGCACTGCTAGATGGAGAGATAGATAGATAGATAGATAGATATATGTCCGCAGAAACAGAGCTGGCGGAAGAGCCTTCTCCTGCATTGCGGCCAAGACCTGGAACGAGTTCCCAGTGAACATCAGATGCTCTGCTTCCCTGCACCTCTTCAGGAGGAACCTTAAGACCTGGCTCTTCAACTGAACCGGAGCTGCAACATACACCTTTGCTGAAAAAGTGTTTGTGTTAGTAGCCCACTCATTTTTACCTGCAACTTTGGAGGAGTGTCGACATTTTACCTAATCTGGCAAAAGAAATTATATAATATATTTTTTACTGATGAAACAGGTTAAAGTGAAATTATAGATGGATCTAGTTATAGCATCTCAGCAAAATTTAAATAAAAAACTCAAAAATGTACTTTAAATTCCACAGTTATAGCTTATTTATGGTTGCATATTAAAACGGATAAACCCCTGAAATTTGTAAATTATGATTAGGACGATGATCCATAGCTCGCACACTAAGCGTGAAAAACAAGTCGCACAGCGTATGAAATGCTCATGACCTCATCTTTAAAGTGACAAATGTAATTACAAATGTAAAAAATCTTGCTGATGAAATTGTATATCACATTAACCTTACAACTTTGAAGGAAGGGACTGTGAGTATAGTATTTATTGATTTGTGTTATTTAATAACATTTTGAATTTAGGCGTTATTTATTGGTGTAATATATAAAGAGCTCAGAAGCATTGTGTGTGAGAATTATGGGTTGCCTTATGAACTTCCCTTGATTGCAAGTTAATCCAGTGCAGTTGAAAAATTGATTAATTACATTTATTTCACTCTCGCTACCTGTAGGTCTCTTAGTGCTTTGATACATTTTAATCCGCTTTTGCGGCTTTTGCAATTTAAAAGTGTGTTAGGAGGATTGATCCGACCATTAAAATGTTATGTGGATGACTTAATTACTGAAGGGTTGTTGGTTTGTCTATCTTTTATTTGTTTTGAAAAAAAGACTTTGGTTTGGTGACATGATTTGAAATAATCGTTTTAGTTTGTTAAACATAGTCTATGTGTGATTGGTGATATATCAAGTCCTCAGAAATTGTACTTGGCAGTGGCCTAACTCAAAATGATGGGCGGCCCCAATGCTCCAATATCTTATCGATATTCATTGATCAGGGGCCAAATAGGGTCCTAGAAGGGCTGGAGACCCCTAACGGGATGGGCCCCCTCTGCCACTCAGGGGCTCCTGGTATTTAGTCTAAGCCATTTACTAGCTTCGACGCCTCAGCAGGGGTTTTAAACGCTATATAAATGCAATTACAATAACAATTCAGCATTGCCTAACAAATAAATGAATACTCCAAAGGGCGCGTGCTTCTCCTTAATACACAGTGATGTTCAGCACATATCAGAATGCTGTCCACTCCCACTTCTCAGTAATGCATAAAACCATGTCGTTTATCTTATAATTGTATGGAAAAAATAACACTTAACCTAATATGAAAATAATGCCTAATGTTACAAGGCCGTCCGCTCCAGCATGTGCTAACCTTGTGCTAAGTCTGTAAAAATGTGCATTAAGCTCTGCAAATGTGTTTTTCAAAGGCATTTTATGTATAACAATAAAAGGTAGTGTCAAGGAAGAGCTTTACGCTGCCCTTTTATGCATTCTTTAAAGTGGCGTTGTGTTCTTGAGTACATTTGTAGCAGCACTGCATGGAAATATTCCTCTGTAAAGTATACTGTCACAGCTATTTGCAGTTGTGAAAGCCAGAGAAAAATGACTTTTTCATTCCCATTATGCTGGGAAGAGAAAGAAAAACCACGAAATCTATTGTGCAGATAAAAAGGCTCTTTTAAAAATGAAAACAAAGTTCTAATTCCCGACGTTTTCTTAGAACTCAAGCTTGATGTCAGCGAATCAGTAAATGCATTCATCTTAACTGCTGTTTCCTGTAAGCCACATTTTCCCCCTGAATTGGTGATTAGTTCACAATGCAGACAGCCCAGTGTAGAACGGATTGCCAGCTCTGAGAGTTCCTTATTTTGACCAGCAAAAATTGGAGATAAGTCGTTGCATATGTCGGTGTACTGCGATTTCTGATTCAGGAATCTAGGGGCTCTTTTGCATTGTATGTTACTAAAACCCATCAATCCATAGCTGTTCTCAAATTGCAGTTGTGTGATAGCTGTCCAATGGCTTACATTATTTTATAGCCGCTCAGCCTGTCTGCTGAGTCAGACACTCGAAAGTTTCAATGCTTTTAGTGTTCTGTCTTGGTTGCTTAGACAACGATGACATAATATTTCAGGGTGCTGGTTTTCAAAGATACATTGCCCCCATTTCTGAGCATTTCTCTGAAGAAAGCATTATTTTTCGTCTAAGGACAGCTGAATGGGAAATAGATCAGTCAGTGCTGTAAAAATCCCGGGTAAAATATACTTCTCTGCAAATGATTTTGACATGTGCATTACCGTGTTTGAGGTTTACTGATCACATGTGGGCAATCAGTTATGAGCTATAGCAACTATATTTTTCCTTATGTCTCATAGTCCTGAAGAGACTTCAATTGGCTAGCAGTTGAATTTTGAGTGATCTTTAAATGCCTTTTTATGCCTCATACAGTCATCTGTGGCATAGAGAAGTTGGAAATTGGCAGTCTTCTGCATTATCACACCGCATTCCACTTCTCTTCGTTATTCCTCACATAGGTGTAAACTGTTATGTTCCCTGCTCCCTAAACTTTGGTCGAACTAAGAATTTGACAATATTTCAGGCCTCTTTAGGGCATTGCAGAATTGATTATTCTGCTTATCATTGTCGGCATTATTTATCTATTTACTGGTTGTCTAGCATTAGGAAGACTTAAGTTTTAAAGTGCTTTACAGATTTTGGTGTCCTCTGTCAGTCTACTATTTCAAAGGATGTGGGGTGTGTTGGGTGTGGTTCAATCGAATCTGGATGCAACTGAGCTCCTTTGTTGGTTTTTGAGGTCGAGCCTAGCAGTGCGCATGCGCTGCAGAGCATGCTGTAGTTCCACGATGGGCTTGGACCACGCTCACTGCTTTCCATTTTTTCCTTCGTATAGTATGTATTTCTAAATCCCTTTCTTTTTATTGGTGAAACATTGCTCTTTGTCCCGCTTATGGGTGTGCTTTCACTTTAGTGGCGACTGCCCATTTTAACATGTCCCCTCACTCTTGGATTTATTTATCGTTTGTTCAGCCCGCTCTTTTTTTTTTTTTCATTTAATGGTCCCATGCCGTTTCTTCGTTGCACGCGGCCACTCTCGTTCCCGTGACCCGCGCTGTTTTTTCATTTTTAGTTGGTGGCACTGGAAGGCACTCCTCTCGCACAGCTGCACCCCTGCCTTTCGATTTAGAGTGATTTGGAGCGTGTAGTGATGTTTACAATGGTTTAGTATTTTAAAATTAAAATACAGCTTTCAACTTTCAAATTGTATTTTACATAGAGTTATTATTATTGATGAATATAAAACATAACATCGAATAAATATGTTAATTTCACAACACACAACCATGTTTTTTAATTTATTTCTGAGAATAATTTTAAAATTAAAGTTAACTGGCCTACTAAAGGTCCAGAACACAACTACTTTGGCGTGGGTGGAGACATTATCTCTCCAGTGCTGCTGTCCGGTATTCAAGCCACTCGACAGGCCTGAATGGCACATGCTCTCATGTTAGTCTGTTTTGCATTGTTTGCAATTGGAACAGACATCTTAGAAAAGAACGCTTTGAATTCAAAGTAAAGAGAACCGGGCAAAAATGAAAACACAAACAAATAAAATTTCTAAGGAGAAGGAACCTATTTTTGTTGATAAAATTGCTATTTAAATAGTGCAATATTATACTGAAAAAAAATGTACTGAATGCTTTTAAACATTACTTTGACATGCTTGTAAGATAATTGAAAGTATTGTTCTGGTGTTTGAAATTTTTTCTTGGAAAGATGTGAAAATATTTCATTTTTATCTATTACTGTAGTTGTGGCACGTTGGATTTAGCACCTTTCCAAAATGTAGTTCATTCGTGACTCGGCTCTACATTTGTCCACAGTTGGGTGCACAGTGTTCTCTGCTCTGTGAGCGAGTATAGACTGTAACCTTGGGCGGAGGTTGCGGAGTTGCACTATGCGGAACTCCGCGAAGTGCAAAAAAAACTCAGCCGCACTACGCAGTGCTCTGTAAGCGGCAGAGGATGATAGAAAAATGCAGTTTGCGGTGATTGCACAGTGCGGATGCTTGTCCGCACTGTGCAGTCATTGCAAACGGAACCTTGCACAGCGCAAGCAGTCCCTGCTTTCCTTTTCTGCCGCTCGAGTAGAATTTTACTCGAGCGGCAGCTTTATCAACGCAAACTGGCAGTTTCTCAATGCGAGCATTCGCGACCACTCGCAATGAGACACTTGACACCCCCCCGCCCCCCACATTGAGAAATCTCGCCGGGAGATTGATTTTCCACGCTCGCATTCGCCAACTTGATGTTGATGATCGCGAACAAGGAAAATTCTCGCTGGGAGGTTGATTTCCCTCGCTCGTCAACCTCACATTGACAAACGCGAGCGAGGAAAAAAACTCTGCTCCGCTACATGGGCAGAATTTTTGGGAACTCTGTGAGCTCCGCGTAACACGGAGTGCGGAAAACTCTGAAAACTCCGCGAGCGGAGTTCACAGCCCGGGGTTAGTAGACTGAGCTAAGTCCTAAAGGAAAAAACTGCTCAGTTCAATTGCGTTCCTTATTGCAACCCCTACTGATGTAATTGGACCCCGAGAAAGGGTGGGCTGGGCAATGCAAGTGCACCTGGGACGGTTCCCTGTTCAGTTTAAACAATGCAGCTTGGGAATCTGCTGGTTAATGAGTAGGATGTGGATGAAATGTGGTAATATGCAGTGACTAAATAAGGTGCACAACTCGTAATAGGGGTCAGCATGTACTGAAAGCTTGATCTAGGTCAGAACCATATCCTTTTCTGTGACTCAGCTTGAGGTCATCTTGGACCCTTGAGCCAAAGGCGAGCCAAGCCTTAGTTTGACTTTTGCCTAACACCCATGCTTTAACCTCATGATTCACAAATTAAAGACAAAGTCTTATTTTGCACCTAAAACAGTGCCTTCCATGCGGAGTGAGGCTGACAAAACACTGAAGCAAATTTGCACATACTTCACACCTGGTACGATACCTTCTAGCAATTAATCAAGGTATCAATCAATTTTTGAATTATTACTAATGACCTTACATATTCATTTATTTGATTGCTTTTTTACCAACCGCTTGTTAATTATGTGTCCCGCTATAGATTTATCACAACATTTGATGTCTTTAATTGCTAATGTAATATAATGGATAATGTGCTGCATGGCTAAACACTTTTAAGGTCCCAAAGTCGAGACCTAATTTTTATGAAGTTTTAAGAGTCCAATTTTGGCTGCCACTCTTAATAGAACCCAAATTTACTCAATGCGGTGTAGCACTTCGATTCCCACAATTGTTACCTTATGAGGTTGTATGTTATCGAGTATGTTTTTTTAAATTAGCTGTTTATCGTTGTAAGCATACACTTTTTTGATTACTATTATGTGAAAACTGTTTTAATTGAGTTTTGTATTTTGTCTATATATGTTTATGATTGCCTCTGACTTTCGAATAAAGTTGATGATGATAATGATGATTGTGTGACCGTTTTCACACATTCTTTATCTGTCAGACCATGGTGTCTACTTTTGACTAGATTAAACTTGCACTTGCAAATGCAATAGGTTTCGCGCATGTGATTAAAAATTAGTTTATTTTTTTGTTAGTGTTAGCTTGTTGAGCATAAATGAAATGCAGCCATCCACATTCACCAACCATATTGTAACCCTTTCTCTGGCTAACCTTTGCTGTGTCCCAAAACCTGCAATGCAAAGCATCTTCAAAGCTGCAAGGACACAGCACGCTCATTCCTCCCAGTACACTTACATGGAGTAAAATATTTGTATATTGTCAGGTCTGTGACTGGTAAGAATGCAGTGGCCACAGACGCTTTGGTAAAAGTATGTGAACATCTTCCTATGACAGGGTTGCGAAAAGGGGGTGGTGATGAACAGAGTGCCTGAATTAAGCAGACCACTCTTACCCAGTCCAAAGATCAGGGCTTGATCCATCACCGTTTTTTAGCTCACTGCACCATCCCAGCTCAGAACTTGGCTATATGCAAATTAGTCTGTTCCTGTCCCAGTGCATGATGGGAACAGGGCAAACCAAACTACCAAGCCAATTCTTGTACTGGGAAGGAAACAAGCTTCCGGGGACCGGTTTCTGCCATTTCAGGCGTCTTCGGCCCGGCTTGCTTGAATCCTGATGGTGCAATGAGCAAGGGACTCACATCTGAGTATACCCTTCCACGCTTATGGTGGACAAAATGATTCAGAAAAGGGTTCTGAACTGGGATGGTGCAGTGAGCTAAAAAACGGTGATGGATCAAGCCCTGATCTGTTGACTGGGTAGGAGTGTTCTGATTAACTCAGATACTCTGTCCATCACCACCCCCTTTTTGTAATTATTTTGGCCACCATGAGTGTGGAAGGGTATGCTCAGACATGAGTCCCTTGCTCATTGCACCATCAGGATTCAAGCAAGCCGGGCCGAAGACGGCTGTAATGCCAGAAACCGGTCCCCGGAAGCTTGTTTCCTTTCCAGTGAAGAATTGGCTTGGTAGTTTGGTCTGCCCTGTTCCCATGATGCACTGGGCCAGGGACAGACTAATTTGCATATAGCCAGGTTCTGAACTGGGATGGTGCAGTGAGCTAAAAAACGGTGATGGATCAAGCCCTGATCTGTTGACTGGGTAGGAGTGTTCTGATTAACTCAGATACTCTGTCCATCACCACCCCCTTTTTGTAATTATGACAGGGTTGCAGCCGTACACTGTCTTGTGATCAGTACAGTGTACTTTAAACAGACCTCTTTCCAGAACCAGGGCCAACAAATTCCAGGGTATATGGTCGGAGTATGTTATTGCACTGGTTGAGGTTGGTGCATGGTTCTAAGCACTTTCTATCTCCCTTAGATATTTTTTCATATACAAGCTATTACAGATGATTTTACAGTAGTTCCAGTGGTGCAGTATGACATCTGGTGTGCTCCCTGAATAGCGAATCCACCGTATCGATGGGACAATGGTGTAACACAAAATTATACAGCCTACAGCCTTCCTTCAGAATGTGTTCAGGATCCTCTGACACTCCCATAATCTCATGGATAAAACAACACAAGAGGGTTGAGGCAAGAAAAATCTGCACCTGTTAACGCAAGTGGCTGGCTGGTGTTGTGATGGTGCTCGTAAAACCAGGGAATACAACCCTATTTATTCCCTATTGGGCATACGCCCAAATTACAGACTAAATTTGAAATCAGCACCTATCAAAAAATATCATGATAAGTCTTTCCGTTATTGAGTAAATCCAAAGAAAATTTCATAATGAACAGGTCCGGACTTCAGTGATGATCATATTGAATTCTTTATTGATCGATTCAAACAGTAAAATCCAAATATACACGTAATTTCTTTTAGCCAAAGCGTTTTGTCTCATAAATGAGACTTCTTCAGGGCTCAGTAGGCGCTCTGTACTGGTTCAAATTCGAAACGGTTACTAGTATATCAGTAACATAATATTACAAGTCTTTGTGTTCTGTCATATTCAGACTAAATCTTGTGTGTACGTTATAGGGCATGGTAGCCAGAAACAAGAAACAGTGTCCGCAGTTCGACAGAAGAGTGTGGCTACAGAGAAGCTATAACTGGGATGTGAAGATTATGCTACCCTCAAAAATGACTTGCAGGAATGGAGATTTGATAATGATGCAGCTCTTTTAAATAAAAATCATGATAAAAATACAGGGAATGTCAAGGTATAAAATGGAATTCTCACTGGGAGAACTCTGTATGCCTAAGATAAAAGAGAGGTCTATTCCCAAGGCACAACAAACATTACCAGTTCCCTATTCTGTATCTCCTAAATTCCCTATGGCCATACAACTGTATTCCCATCTCAAATAAGTTCACCTATTTCTCCCTACCCACAGTAAATTACTCAGGGTTTGGAATTGTAAGATTGAAAGTATTGTGGAATATTCTTGACATTATCCTTCATGAACCTCGTGACCTTGTATTAAATCTGGGCAGAAGTACACATAGAATAGTTTATTATGTTAATGCATAACAAATACCATACATGATATCTTCAAGACATAGTGCAAAATATGATGGCATACGAAGCACAGCATTAGAACAAACCTGAAAAACACAAAATAAGGCAAGTGCCAATGTATTAAATGTCCTTATGTCCTTAATTTCTTTAACCCATCATTTGTTCTTTCGTTTTTAAACTGTGCATATCAAATCATAGACTTGAATTTGTTTCAAATTGTTTATTTAACGTTTTTGTCTAGAGCTGCAGCTCTCTGGCAAGGGTGTTAGTCCTCTTAACATTGTATGAACTGCAGAGACCTGGTTTCACTTTACCCTGCAATGTAAAACTGAATTTAAATGGAAGAGACACACTGAAAAGAGGGGAGAGAATTCAGTTGTGATGAGTAGAGTTAAGAGTAGTCAGTGGAAAGATATACACACAGGATCTCTATTGGATCACCGTGAAAAGGACATTGAACATGAAACAAAGGTGAGGGAATTTGTGATCAGCTTGATTGGTTGGTCCATTTAGTTAAGTAAGTATTGTTGCATATGAAATTCCATTGGTTGTATAATCAGACAACTATGTCATGGGCCGTTGGCTAAATTTGGTTTTAATGAAAATGATTAGGCATAGGAATGCCAAAAAAACCTTATAGTGCACTCAACCAGAAGCACAGAACTATTCCTCAGCTTTAGAGTAAATGAGCCTCAGTGAGCACTAGCAAATTTTCACTTGCATATTGGATTGCACACCTTTAACTAATTTTACATAACGTTGAGCCCGAGCATTTGATGAGCATTAGTTGAAACCGATTATTCCGTACATCTAACCTTTGTGAGTACTCAGTGTATGACTATCTATCCTTAGAGAAGAGCCTCATATTTATTAATGTTTTTAAACATTTACCAATCTCTACTGTGAAAATTGATATTTTGTGTTGCATTGGTTTGATAAAAGCTTATCTCTGAGTGCTCAGTTAGTTTGAGCTTTTCATTGAGGTTGATGAGAATGTAAATGAGTGATGGCAAATGTTCATTTGCTGGTCAAATAGCTCACTTAATTTCCACGACGACCCCCAGCGCCTTGAGACCCCTAAGGGTGAGTAGTTTGCGCTTTACAAATACAAATACGGATTTAAAATCTTTTATGGATCCAACTGCTGTTTTGTATGAAATGTGCACGCTTCATGGGCAGGTGGCAAATTAAATGGCAGCTTGTTTGTCAGTTAAAACAGCCTACCTACTTACACGTTTAAAATACATCTTGTAGTACAGAAAGCAATTATAAACAATCTCTTATAGTCCCTAGCTCTGACAAGTAGCTGGATGTCCCTACCAGGGGTTTTAAGGGATGTCCAAACTTTGATGTGAACACCGCAAACAGTAGCTTTTACATTCCCTATACAATTTATTTATTTATAAGGTTAGAATATGATTATCCTTGGTTTGATGATTTGCATGCACAATGAAAACAGAAAGCAAATCCTTCCACCATTTACTGTAAGTGGTTTGCAGTGATGCATTTCCTCTAGGTTTGGGGTTCCCCTTTAGCGCTATTGATTTTTGTAAAATACATTTGCCTGCACAGACAACGCACCTCCCATTTTGAAACTTCCCAATTCCATTCTATTTCTGAACTGTGCAGCTTTAATTTAGCAACTACAGCAGCGTTTCTATTTTGTTACATGTTGGTGCCCACTGCTTTGAGTGTGTAAACCTGCCACTTCTGTTTCTTTTTAGAAGACGGAAGGGACTGTACGTGAGGTGGTCAACAAGTAATTCATCATTATATTATGACGAGTTATAAATGTTGACCAAGGACAAATATGAAAGACTAAATGTACCCTGAATGTAAGATAAACACAAACATATCGTGCCCTTCAAACCTGCAGAAAAAGTAATGTCCCCTTGCCTTGCTGCGTTTCATTTTTGCTTACTCCCTTTGTCACAATGACCACCTAATGAGTCCTCTCTACGTTACTTGCAGTTATGACAGCAAAGGCTGCCCAAGCAGTGAAACTGTAGTTATTCCTACCTTTAGTAACAAAATCCACCTGACCTCTCCTCTAATGTACGCTTTCAGAAATGTCAATAAATCCACTTTTTCCAGCTCTGGCTGAAAGAATTCTACTTATGAGATAAGGTGTTCCTTAAGCAAACACCAAGGACATCTATCTAAATATGCTCATTTGAGTAAGGTTGATACTTCCCTTAGTAAATAAATATAATCCCAATCTTTTTAGCACGCCTCAAAGCAAAATCCTAGTGCAAGAAGAGACACCTTTAAAACAGTCCAAATGTCTGCCCTTTTCTGTACGTCCATTACATTAACAGGATTACATATTAGTTTAGTGACTAGTAGCAGCTTATTCTTGAACAACAAAAAAAAGTAGTAACACATTACAGGGTGAATTTAATAACAATTCATGATACGCTGAGCAGTAACTAAAGTTGCTGCACTGATTTGCTTAAAAGGAAGAAAGAGAAATGGTGCGTATGTTCTAAGAGATTGCGTAGTTTACCTCTCCCCCTGCGTCAGCTCTTCAATCCTGGCTTATAAACTGGACACACTCTCCACCATAGAGCAAACATTCGTTTATGTGATGTCTAGTGTGGGTTGTGTGCAGGAAGAAAAGCTTTCCAGTGCAAAGTAGTATGCTTATACATAGTTTAAGACATTTCCCACATTAGATGTGTGCAGTACAGTACATCAAACATGCAATGGAGTTAGGAAAAATTGAACATTTCTCCTTTTTAACACCTTCCTCGAAGAGGCAATATTTTTGCCTCAAAGCTCTGTCTACTATTTTTTGTAGATTCTGTAGTGTCTTATAAATAAAAGAATGCTGGAACTCTTTTGGTTCTCACTGTACACCGTTGGACTTTGGCGTAAGTGGCGGAGGGACGAATTGAAGGCAGTCTTAGAATGTTGAGCTCTGACTTACATGCAGCGGATTAAAGACATGTAAATCTCCTCTCCATATGTGTCGTGGTTATTGGCAAGTACCTGGGCTTGTAGAACGCTACAGATAGTACTATGCCTCAAAGTTCATAGGTGGTTGCATTGGTTACGCCCATGTTTCTTCTGTGGGACACCCAGTTGAAGCAAAGCATCCCTAGTCCTACATTGCGTTACTTTCGTGCTACTTTCCAGCATGAATAATGTTTTACTCTAGACAGTAAATCTTATATAAACAGTTTTCACTGGTTTGTGTCCCATTTCTGAAGCATTTCCAGTATACATTTTTAGTAAATTTGCTCCCTTATTGTTTATGATTATTACACTGACTGTGCGCCTCTCCAGTTTCCCTCCCTGCGAAAGTCTTCTTTAACATTTAGGTGAATAGAGTTGTTGTTTGGATCCCCTCTGTTGTCTATACTGAAAGAATTATCAGCCAAGTATAATCCATCACTAAGAGAGTTGTTGAAATTCTAATTAGTAGTAGCTGATAGCATTCTCTAAATTCAATGCCTCACTTTGCAACAAGAAGTAATTGCTACAGTTAAAAATATCATAGACTTGTTCTTTCATTTCCCTCATTCTGTACACTTTTCTCTGAATAGCAATTGACTAAATGTTTACTTACATTGGAAAATATTCAGTAAAGGAATTGCAGGGACATAAAGTTAAATGGGATCTATAAATGGAAAGACCTTCCTAGATAACAACCAGGTCATCTTTAGGAATTGATTTGTTTTTCACTTGAAGTGAAAAGTCAAATACCAGGTGTGTCACAAAGTTGTCCTGGAACATTTCAAGTACGTTAATGGATGATCCAGTTTTCTCACTTTGCCCCTACCCCCTGCTTTCTGGGTTCCTTAGGAATTCTTCAGTTTGATCATCTCTATAATATGTCTTGGCAAAATAGCACATTTAACCATAATTTGCTGCGTATTGTGCCCAGTTCTCAGATTTTCTTTACATTTCCAATCCACTTTGCAGACAAAAGATAAGCTGCTTTCTCAGTTGCAAAAAACACCCCAGAAGCAAAAAAACTTTTTTCTCCTGACTGAATGGTATTTCTGAGCTGTTGTTTAGACTCATTGACCATTTGACAGCTATTTCTTCAGCACCATCAAGGGGCCCTTTGATAAGGGAGAAGATGACTTTTTGCCTTGTAGTACTACCGTGCAATATAGCCCTGCTATGAGTCTGTGGTATTGGGGTGTGAAACCAAAGTAGTTCAACTTATGGATCTTTTCTTGCAACACTTTGACGATCTCTCCCAATTAGCACTAATTGCTGCTAAGAATACATTGAGCATCAATGTTATTACAAAGCAGTTAATGGAGATTGACTATGTGCATGATTTAAACATTGGCGGATTGTTACTCCATCTAAAACTTGATGGATATCCTATCAACCTTATTGCAAGTGCCATAGGATTTATTGTACTTGTAATATGATGGATGGAACACTGTTACAGAGTACCTATCTGACAAACTTTAAATCAGGCAGAAAGTTCTTCTTCCTGAGGTCTATTATGGAAAGTATTAGACACCATAGATTGACCATTGAGTGCTAACCTCTACGGGTGATTTTTGTTCTAGTATTCCTTGCGAAGGTAGTGTCTGCTTTTGTGGGACTTTTGTCACTTAGATGCAGACTTCTACCAAGCTATTTTTCAAATGTGTCAATTGAAGAAAAGTGCCCGTTTTGTAGTCATACACGTTTGTGTCAAATGCAGGAAAGAAACACAGCATTTCATTGATAGGTTTTTAGAAGATAATTTTGTTTTACTTTGTCAAATTTACACCAGTCAGACAAAAATGAATATAACCATAGATATTGTTATATTAGCATTTGGTTTGGGGTTAAAATGTATCAATGGTCTCTTATTTAAGGCTGAATGGACAAGTGTCACAATAAACACTAGGCTAGCACTAGATGTCCCATATGTAGTTAGGGGGCAATAAAATCAGAAAAATGTAATACACATTATTTTCAATAATTAAGAATATCTTTTAGCTTAATGCTAATCTTTGTAATCTCTTCATGTCATGGCAGCCAGGGGTAACATTTTGGTCCATTATTAGGTGCCTTGAAAATGGATGAAAATTGTGTGCCTTTTGGAAGCAAAGCACATACATTAGTTTGAAACAATGCTAGATAAGGTATTGCTGGGTTGCACAAGTCATTGGAAGTAGTGTAAATGTTGATTGCCATGTCCCACCATGATTATGTTTTTGTAGTTAGCAATGCTTTGCTGATGATGTCTCAAAGGGATTTTCATTGGTGTTGACACAATTGATGCAAAAAATCTTACCTAATTTCATCCCAAATTTGTGGTCAGTCTTGTTTATTAATGGCAATATGAATGTAAGACTCTCCTAGGCAAGAGTGTTGTCACCAGATCCATAGCGAGTGAAGAAGAGGTGTGTTTGCCATCCCATCCCTAGAATTAAAGGACAAAATTGATTCGTTCATTCTCAGAAGCAACATTGGTACCTATGTTGTTAGAAAGGCGAGCAATGAAAGATTACTAATCTGCAGGTCAGGTATTTGAGTTTCTGATGGAGAAGTGCTTTCCAAACCCCTATATCAAATAAGTAGTTGTAAGGAGAGAGGAGAGAGAGTTTTGTAGTTATTTACAATAGCTTCAAACTGAAATCCATCCTCTCCAACCCTGGAAATGGTCCGAAAGATACTCAAGCATTTCAATGCCTAGAGTAACATCCTTTGGTGTAGGAGAAAGGATTTCTCCATAGGTAAAAATGTTTTATATTTAGTAAAAAAAATGTTTTTGTACATCTCCTCGATGTCATATCGCTGAGCCTGACAAGACTGTAACGTCGGAGTCAGGCATGGCTGGATGTGAAAGGGGAGGAGCAGGGGAGAGTAGTGGGCAGATAGGGATCCGCTGTAAGAGAATAAAGATGTGTTTGACCCCAGCTGGTGCCTGCGTCTTATGGAAATTGCTACACATGAGATTATCACAAGACCAAATAGACAAATATTGTGGCCTCTGTTGCCCAATCTGAGATTATATTATTTTAAAGAATATCTCATCCAGTGATGCTCATTAATAAAACTCAGTACCTTGTAAGGACAGTCCTCTCCAATTTGGGATGTGTCTAAGCCAGTTGTAAGCCATTATTAAGTTTTTAGTTTTCGTCTAAATCTGGCAACTGGAAATTGCATCTCTTTACAGTTTTTAAAAGGGATGTGAAATTGAGTGATACTAAAGAGATCAACAGACAAATGTAGAAGAAGCATTTTAATGATCTTCATATAACCAAAGGTACACAAAACGGAAATAGTGCAACACTTAAGAACTGTGAACCTACTGTCGTAGATTGAGAGGACAGTAGTAGACCAGATCTTAGATGAATCAGGTGTACTTGTGACCCTAGTTATACTACACTCAATATTTTAAACAAAGGAATAACAATACTGCATATTCAGGCACAGCAATTGATCTTGAAAAGGCTCCAGAAATCTCCACGCAGTCCCGCTCCAGGAGGTAGTTGAGGTGTGGACCCAATCTTGCTGGCTACATGGTTCCGGAGACAGTTCTTCCATCAGTCAGTCTTTGTGTGTGTCAGAGAAAAAACATGAGAAGTCCAAGCAGCACCCAGACCATTTCTGCAACTCTCATTCTTGAGCGGAGGTGTCAGGGCATCAGCATGCCTCCAGGGCCCATTCCACCAAGGAACTGATTCCAGCTTTGATCTCCAGTCCATCTGTGACTTTGCAGCTAGACGAGGCCTTTCAAGAGGCCATGGTGACTCTTTGACACGCTTCTGGCTACCTCTTGCTCATTTTCAGGCCCCAGTGATCTGCAGGGACACCCAGTGGGACTGCCGCCCGCAGTTCATCATTATCGATGTCAAGCCCCTCGGAACTCGCTTCCGGGTGACCAGCACAGAAATCCATGGTGGTCTCTTGAGTCTTGATGCCAGCACAGATGCAGGAGGATGTAGCATAACTCACTGTGATGTCCAACTCCCATCCAGCTTCATCTCGTCTTCAACCATGGCCTTGTTCAGATGGTGATACACCACAACCTGGACTGATTCTAAATGACTGAGAATATACTCACCACCATGCATCTATGCACAGACATTACAATAACTTTTTGGCTCAGACTCTGACCAGAGCCAGCCGGATGTATGACGTTACAACGCAGGCTATTACAACGCCTGCCTTTACAACGCGGTTTTTACATCGCAATCCATTACAACGCATAGTGCTTTTGGGTGTTGGATAGTGAATAGTTTAATTTACTATTCCAACTCCAGTCCCCGTGGACACTAGGGAAGGTTATTGGATAGTAAATTAACCTATTCACTATCCTAGAGCTCCCCCAGCGCAATGCGTTGTAATAGTTTGCGTTGGAATGACCGCGTTGTAATGGTAGTGCGTTGTAAAAGTTTCGTTGTAAAGGTTGTTTACCGAGCCAGCCATATAGAGATGACAATGGTGAGGGTATGGAAGAGTTTGCCTCACTCTCTGTTGACGACTGGTACATGGACCTGCAGGATGCCAGTGGGATTCACATCAGACCCGATACTGGGTTGATTTCCCACCCTGAGTAAGAGAAAGCCTGCTGAGATCCTTGGCCTCCACTATAGAGGCAGAGATGAATGTAACTTGGCCAGACAATGACCGAACCTCTTTTGCCCTTCAATGAAGCCCTCTCTGACACAATGTTGGGCAATGTTGGGCACTTGAGCTAAAACATGTTCTGGCCTACTAGGTAACTGATACGTTGCCCGCTGCCAGAGACCTGCCCCAGGTAACCGTGATATCTTTACTCACCGTCCCACCCCTGAAAGTCTGGTGGTATAGGCATCCACCCATAAAGTGTGCCTTCACGCCTTCCCTACAACTCTCCCTGACAGAGAGTCTAAACAGATGGATCCATTGGGTAAGCATATGTTCCCCTCGGCCAGCCTTACTTTGTCATCAGTTAACACAAGCGTTCGGCTCAGTCTCTACACCCATGCACAATGGGACATGGTGGTGAAATCTTGTCTGTGGTCACAGGTGTCTTACGTGTACTTCTTTAGCACAATATGGATGCGATGTGGCCAAATTTGTTCTCCGCTTGGGGATGAACCCTAAGAATTGTCTGGGCAGGGTTGTAGGAGCCAGCATGATGCTTTGATGCTGCATGAGGTTTACTGGCTCTCTGGGGACATCCATGTGTCCATAATGGACATCCTTTTTATGACTCCTGCCTGTTTGGTGAAAAGGCGTCCTTCCCCCCCTATTCCCCCCCTCCAAAAATGTTCCACTTTCAAAGATATGTGAGAGTACTTCGGTACCAACAACGTTAGGTTCCACTACCCACACAACTGGCCTTCCAGCCCTTTCGTGATTGGGGACGTGGGCCCAAAAGACAATAACCTGGCTATCAGGGAAAGCTCTCTTCTCATTCTTTGCCTTCTCCCCTCCACAACCTCAAAACACCGTTAATTTACCCGCAGCAGCACACCACCATCTGGTAGGAAGCAGGATCAGCCACTTTCTGCAGGTATAGCAGCACATTACATTCTACAAATTATCCTGAAGATTGTCCAATGGGGTTACACCCTGCCATCCCTTTTTGATCCACCACACCAGCCACATATATCAAACCACTTCTCTGAGGACCATATGTCTATTTTATGCCAGAAAGTCTATTTGGCCAAAGAAGCTATTGAGAGGGTGCCAGCCTTGGACTTAATACTGGGTGCTATTTCCACTATGTCCTTATGCCAAAAGAAGATAAGGCCTCCGTCCTATCATGGACTTTCATCTTCTCAGCACCTTCCTGTGCAAGGACAAATCCAAAATGCTTACCCTGACCCAGGTTCTCTCTGCCCTGAATCTCAGAGACAGGATGGTATGCTGGACCTGGAGGACACTTCTTTTCACATCCCTATCCTGTGATTCAAGGTAGGTCACACGTACTTTGCCTTGCATGCTTTCGGGCCTCACATGTACCCCTCGGGTGTTCACAAAGGTAATGGGGGTGGTCGCTGCCCATATTCGGAGCTCGGGATACCAGTGTTCCCCCTATCTCAAAGAGAGGCTGTTGAGGGTAGACTCACTTCCGTTAGTCTCAGACCACCTCCAGATAATGGCAAACCTCCTGACATCATTGTGGAATTTTCATTCAACCGGTCTGAGTTGCACCTGACTTCATTCATCAAGGCCATACTGGATATGATGCACATTCGAGCCTTTCTTCTGGACCAATGAGTCCAGGACATTCAGGATATGATCCCGAAGTTCAGCCTGTCTTCTGGGGCAGCTCTGAGGCTTCTTGACCAACTAGTATCCTGCATCCTGCTCTCTGACCATACAAGCTTTACTGTGGGATCTGAAGTTTTATTTGGCCTAGTACCAAGGGAACTTGTCAGATTTCATTGAAGTGTTTGAGCAGGCATCAAAAGATCTGCCATGGTGGCTGCTCAACTTTAGTTTAGCCAGTGGCAGACACCTATGGTTACACCACACAGAGTTTATGTGGTGACGGGTAGGTCGCTACTGGGTAGGGGAGGTCATCTGGGAGAGATGGATATCACAGGTCCATGAACTTTGGTGGAGACCCACCTCTACTATTTTCTGGAGATGCAGGTGATTTGCTTGCATTAAATACCTACCTGCCCTCCATTCATTGGATATTGGTGCAGGTATTAACATATCCAGTCAGGCGCCTTGGCAAATCCTCAAGGTGAGGAATCTGCAGTTAGAGTATCCACCAGAAAGAGGATTGCCAAGGATAAGTAACTTATGGTCTGGCTCTAACCAAATTAGGCCACTAAACCATGGTCTGCAAATAGGAGGCACCAAGAACTGAGCTAGCTGTAACGAATATATGATGTTACTTAGCCTTCCGTTACTATGCAGGTATTTACTTAGAAGTTTGTACTTCGCAAATACCATTATTAAGCATGATTTTAGTGTGCATGCTTTTACTTTGCAAATATATACAAATACATTAAAAATGCTTTTACTTCGCAATTAATTATTACGCATACCATTATAACGTGTTATTGGTACTTTCAAACAAAAAATTATTCGTAATAGTAACCTATCCCCTGGCACACACCCTAAACCCTAAATATAACCCCTACACCCCAAAACCCTAACCCACCCTGACCCCTGTACCCCAAAACCATAAACGCACCCTGAACCCTCAAAATACCCCATGCACCCCAAAACCCTAACCCACCCTGACCTCTTAAAATACCCCAGTACCCCAAAACCTATACGCACCCTGAACCCTAAAATTACCCCCTACACCCCTAAATAACATAACCCACCCTGACCCTTAAAATAACCCCACCACCCCAAAACCTAAACGCACCCTGAACCCCAAAAATATCCCCTACACCCCAAAACCCGATCTCACCCTGACCCCGAAAAATTTCCCAGTACCCCAAAACTAAATGCACCCTGAACCTCAAAAATACCGCAGCACCCCAAAACCTTTAACGCACCCTAAACCCTCAAAATACCCCATGCACCCAAAACCTTGACCCCTAAAAATACCCCAGTACCCCAAACATAAAAGCAACTGAACCCTAAAATTACACCAACACCCCAAAACCTAAACACAATTTTACACAGTAACTCCATTATGCATTGTAAGTGCATGCTAAGTAATGGAACATGCGCAGTAAATGCATGCTAAGTAAATGCTTGCTACGTAATGGCATCTGCTAACTAAAATATGCTTAGTAATGGTAATACGAAGTAATGACCGCGTAGTAAAGGCAGAATACCGCTGTAACCGTCAACACTTACATGCAAAGCTTGAACATTTTACATCACAACACCACAGATTGATACAAAATGCGTAATTAGAGATAAGAAATGCATAATGTATACTGGAAAAATAAGTAGAAGCGAATAACAAAGCAATAACTCTATAATACTGTAAATGGCATGTCTACAAGCTCATTTGTAATTCAGAGGGACACTCCAAGATCAAGGTTGCCCATGGAATTTTATGCTCTGATCTTTTTATACCTGTCTATAGTAGTTTAATAGGTTCTCATTTGTGGCCAAAAGTCTGCTGACCAGCTCAGTTTTCTTTGTCCAAGAAATCAGCTGAAATTGAATAGTGTGGTCAACAGTAACTGACGTTTAATACTATGAAATGAACCAGAATAACTATAGACAAATTCATCTTTCATTTATTTTAGAATAACACTACTGTATTTAACACTTGCTCTTTTTCCTGCTTTTTAGGTCGAGCGACCTATCTCAATGCGCATGCGCATTGAGAGGAGCGAGATATATAGGGGCTTATCGAGAGTTTACCTAACTGGCGATTCCACTGGCGATTTCTTGCAGTGCATGTGAAAGCGCGTGCACAATGCCACCAGCCGCCTGCCTGCCTCGCATTACCACATCAAAGGTGGCCGCGTCTCAGGCCCCTGCTGCTTCACACCCTCATGCCGCTCTCCCCGCTCCACCCCCTCCACTGCCCGCCGTGTCGCATTTCTCCTCGTACTTTCACTTTGACGGCCGCAGGCCGTCTCTCGTGTTTCTCCTCCCCCCTCCCAGTGTTTTTTTTTTTAAAAATAGGCCTTTCTCTCGGCCCTAACCCCCCCCCACACGCGCCTCTCCCTGGGCCCCCACCCTTGCACTGACCTATCATACACTCTCTCCATCGGGCCCGCCCTCACCCCAAACACTCTCAGCCTGTCTCTCTTCCACATACAGCGCCCTCTCGCTCACCATTCCCATTAAATCTACAGCGCTTTCCCCATCTATCTGCACCCTCTCTAGTGGGCTTACCCTCGCCCCCCATAAGCACACTCACCATGTCTCTCATTCACATATTATAGCGCCCTCTCGCTCTGCATTCCCATTAAGCTATAGCGCTTTACTCAATTACACTATCTCTTTAGTGAGCCTCCCCTCACTCCTCAATACCCGCTCATAGCCGTCTCACCCCCTCACACTGCACCATCAGCCCTCCTCTGTTTCATTCCTGCCCTCTGCCTCCTGCTCCCCCTGTGCCCTCTCCACGCCGCTGCGCTCCGGCCTCTTCCATGCTGTTGTTACTGCCCCCTCTTTCCGTCTGCCCCCTCTTTATCCAGACCCATATGGCTGCTGCAGGAGGCGGCTCAGCTGGCGAGACACTGATATCCCCCTGGAGGGCAGCCTCCGCCCCCGCCTTGCATGTGCCCTCCTGCGGACACCAGCAACGCCTCCTGCCGCCTCTATTGGCAGAAATCAGAGACAGCTGAACAGGGAGCAGTCCCTTCGGAACTATGCAAGCCTAGTGCCAGCCTGACTCGAGGGATGCGCCACCTACCCCACCACCGAAAAGAGAAACTAGGTGATTTAACAATGTTTATATAGCGCCATCACCAATAGTTGATATTATAGCGCTGTGCAGCACGAAACTACAGATGACAATATCAGACAAGAAGCACTGCAGGATAAAAGATTGTTTATTTCTATATGATGTGGGTGTTATCCGATGCTTCTGTTGTGCTACCTTTGCTACATGCTTTTGTTGTGTTGTGCTTCTTATGTTATATTCTTCTGTTAGGCTGTCCTGTTCTGTGCTTCTGTTCTGTCACGGCTAGAAACACCACTGTGACTGGTGAGCCTAATTCATTTGCACTTTCATTTTTTTTAAAACACACAGGAACTTAGTCTTGGTCTGTTATATAATAGTCAGTAAAAACAATTTCCGTTTCTGTAGGTGCTTTTACCTCCCGAACAACATACTCGGGACGAAATTGAGATGGTTTTAGTGCCTGGCAGCTTTTTCTTCGCTTGTGTCTAGTTTGGTTATCCAAGTGCACTTCAATGTGTTTGTGTGTGTGCGCGTCACCTCCCAAAAGCGACACTCTCAGCCTTTTTCAGTTAAAACGTCTCTGGGATGAAATTGAGGTGTTTTTAATGCATGTTATTTTTTAATTTGACTCTTGCGTCTAATTGAGTTATCCGAGTGCACTTCAATGTGTTTGTGTGTGAGCGCATCTGAGCAGTCTGATGAAAGCAGGTTGTCACATTTACAATGCAATGGGTCTCGCATTTGCGAGAGTTTATCCTATTGGCATTGTAAATGACAATGCCTTTTATTTATTTGTTTAAAAAAACAGCACATTAATAAAAGGTATTGTAGTCTACAATGCCAATAGCTCAAACTCTAGTAAATGCGAGACCTATTGCATTTTCAATGCTTGTTACCTTTTTCACTATTGATCATAGTCTTAAGAGGCAACGACTTTCATATGGTTTATTTACTTGGTTGAGAAAACACTTTATATATCAGTTTAAATCTATCTAATACACATGTTTTTCTCAATCAAGTCATGGCCTACTAGTGGTGTTCCCTGTATACAGTTCTTAAGATCTAGTAAAATAATACTTTCCAGCAAATAAATGTCATGTCTCTTCGATATATATGCTACTCTCCCAATCGCTGGTATCCCCCGCCTCTGGTAACTGCGAGCCTGTGGCGGAGTAGTGAACCCTTAATATTCCACAGCACTCCAATCCACTTATCCCGCAAATTTTGCAAAAAAGAAAGACGGGTCACAGCTCAATTGCTTGCAGCATGTTTTTTTATTTTCAAAATGGCAGCAAAATCAGCCCAATGCTTTTTGGAGCCTGTAGCCCCTGTAGAGGCAGTATGCTAGAAAATTCCTCAAAATACATTGACTTATTTTTAAGACCCTTTATACAGTCTCTTCCCTTTACATAAGAGACAGAAGCTCATTGCTGATATAGAGTGGGAAGAAAGTTGTTTACTCCTATATCTTGACTTGAACAGTCTGTATACTTGCATACCCCATGGTTTGGAAATTAGTGCACATACACACTTTATGAGAGCTTGGTCATTACCAAATATTTTTCATAGTGAGATGCTCTTAGATATGATGTATGCATGCTTAACAATCAATTTTCCATGTTTGACCAAGAGATCTATAGGCAAACCCAGGGGATAGCGATAGGGACCTGCTTCACCCCCATCTATGCCGGTCTCTACCTAGGCTAGTAGAAAGAGCAGGTCGTCAGTAACATCAAGTAATTTCATCACCATTTTGCCCTCTGGGTGTGCTATATTAACAACATTTTCTGTATATGGAAGGGCAGTAGAGAAGAAGCTCATGAATGTATTGACATTCTGAATGAAAATTTATTAAATCTCAGCTTCATGAGTCATATACGTCAAACGGAAGTTGAATTCCTGGACGTACGATTGAAGGTATGCAACAACAAATTGGAAGTAGCCTCTTTCGTAAAAAGACAGCAGGCAATAGCCTGCTGCATGCAGGGAGTTGTCCATCCTAAGAACTTTAATTGAAAGTGTACCATATGGCAAACTATTTAGAGCCAAATGAAACTGCAGTTCGGAAGTAACATTCCTGGAAGAGAGGAATGTTATGAAGCTGAGATTTAAAGAAAGAGGGTACTAGGGCGTAGAACAGGCATGTATGAAAGTCAAAGGCATCCAAAGAGAATGTCTACTTGTCCAAAAGCAAGAGAAGCGTTAAATATTTAACCTTTGAGATTTAGAAACTTGTTTAGTAGCTAAGCAAGGGAGGTGCAGTGTTGTTTGATATAAATTTGGCAATTAGACAGATAAGTTCTTGGCCCCACAGATTGGAGATAACCCACAGGTGACATTCAGAAGATCTGCTTCTTTGAAGGATACTCTCAGTAACAGTCTAGTGCAATCCGGAGAAGGCCCTAACAGCATACATGGCGGTGCATGTAAAGCCTGTAATTTTAGTCCAAACTATCAAAAGAGGATCAGCCTTATATAATCACAAAGCATCTTACCTGTAATTCAGACATTCGCGTTTATGCATTTTGCTGCCGGTATGAGATGTATTACATAGGCAGAACGATTCATAAAGTGAAAAAAAATGTTTTGGGGCACATGAGAGCGATCACCAATGAAGATAAGCAATATTCCATAGCAAGACATTTTAAACAAAGACATGATTAAAACCTGGGTCTTCTACAATTTTGTTTGCTGGATAAATTCCTATCTGAAAAAGCAATAGAAAACAGGGGTTAAGAAGACTAATGTCTAGATTGATTATCAGATATAGAACCTGGAACCCTAAGGGATTAACCCCTTCCATGCTCGTGATGGAACCATTTCGTCATGAGTCACGGTTGGGCTGTGCTGCTGACGGAATGGTTCCGTCACGACCACGCTTGGAATGTCCAGCACAGGGCTGGAATTCGTGCCGCACAGAAGCGGTTAAACAAAGATCAAGAACTATCAGTCCTGTTAGGCTGATTTTATGAAACAGTATATAGATTAACATTAGACCACTGAGCAACTAGAATTATTATTATTTTTTGTATTTTAAAGTCGCTTCTATGTTTTGAGTCTTGGTGAGTTGAGTTTGCTGGTGTTAGCAGGACCCGTGATCAGGAAGCTTTGGGCTCCAAAACGCACCAGGCTGATTTTGCTGCAAGGAATTGAGCCATGGGCCATCATTCTTTTTTACAAAAGTTTTGTGAAAAGTGGATTGGAGTGGTGTGGAATATATATCACAACCACAAAATGAAACACAACTGCGGGGGTGAAGAGATCCAATTTAATCAAAACCAACAAGACGCCTCTCGGCATCTTGCCGGTTTTCAAATGTTGGTAACACTTCCCAGTTGCAATCAACATGCTTTCAAAATATCTCACCATTTTGTTATTGGCTGATCTTTTGAGTGGCCAGGGAGAAAGGACTATATATTATCTCCACACTGAAAGTGCATTAGCAGCGCCATGCGGACAGCTGCTAAGAGAATTTCTTTGGCCAAATGATGTCCGTTGGCCCTATAAAAGATGTATGTCCCTTATTTTTCAAAATACGTTCTTAATTGCCACAGTGGGCACGGGCTACATCACACCCACCTGTATGATAATGGCACTGCCTTTTATATCAGTGCGCACAAACACTTTCTCCGCTCAATGGTTGTGTCTCATAGTTTTAAAATCAAGTAGTCCTCGCAGCCCCTACATCCAACCACATAGTTGCCCTTTAGGTGACAATACTCGCAAGCGTCGGCATCTTAACCATCGCTCTTCATGCAGTCATGATCAGACTTCTGTCGACAGGCACGCCATTACTGTTTGGCTAGTGGGGGTCCGGAAGTATTTCAATAACTTGAATACATAGTCCAAAAGCCACAACCTGCTGAACTACTTGAGGACAGGCGCCTCTAAGCGTGCTAGTGGACGCACGCAAATATTAAAAAAACACTGCTCCAAGAAACGGAATGAAGCACAACTGTGAGGCTGTAGAGATCCAATGTATCCAAAACCAACATGGCGCGTTTCGGCCTCTTGCCTTTTTCAAATGATGGGAGCACTTTCCCGGTCGCTGGGGGGTAGTTATTGTTAGGACCTAGTTTTCATATGGAAAGCGTTTTTTAATTTCCTGATCACTTTGGTGCCATTTGACGAATCTTCCCCAAATTTCCCCCAAAAATAGTTTACTGCTTTGTCTAGTTCTCCATGGAATGTTTTGGGATGAGCCTTGAGGCAGGTGCAAAAGGGGAGGAGTCAAACAATGCTATACGGAATTACACCACATTTGGGAGAAAAGTAGCTCCTAGTCCAGAGAGAGCCCTTTTAGTGAATTGTTGTAAATCCGTTCAGTAGTTTTGGAGTTGAAGTTGTAAAAATGCACTCTTAAATTTCTCTTATGTTTTCACTGAAGGGTACCCTCTAGGATTTGTCGGGAAAATGGTTAATGAGATCCATATAATGCAGTGTGTGCCCCACCCCGGTTGTAATTTACATGCATTTGCACACTTAAGTTACTAGTGAATGTCCATACATTACTGCTGTAGAAAGGGTAGGATAGGAAGGGTCACAATTTATTTACCTTTGTTCTCAGAGGGGACTGGAGGAAGAAAGAGTGAGTTAAGCCAATAATTTAGAGATTTCTAGGGCTCATTCAAAAGCGTTTAAAGCGAACAAAATTAGGCTTAAAGGCAGCAAGCTGACTAGGTTTAAAGCTAGCACAATTAGGCTTAACATCATCAAACGGATCTTGGAAATGTGTAGAGGAAACTGGTAATCTTGCACACGTTTCAGCTCTCACTATATCAAATCACTATGGGATTCCATTGGCTCCTACAGCAAAGATAGATTTATTTAAATCACAAATTGCTCAACATTTTGTTAGAATAGCACTAGGCATCCTAGCAGCTCCTGTCAAACTCATCAACAGATCAGAAACCTATTGACCTCATACTAAACATTTCTACAAAATTGATTCTCTTGCAATGGATATCTCTGAAGGTATCCTCTTTCACATTTGGCCATCTTGGCTTATCCTATTAAGGGGTGGTCAAAAACCTTTATGTTCTCTGCAAGCTATCTCATGTCACACATTTCTATCTATGGCATAGCATTTATTGAACACCTTCAAAAAGTTGACCCTCCATGACCTTCAAGTACTTTTCAATTACATAATATTTTATTCCAACTTAACATAATAGCAATCATTGTTATTTTACTGACTTTCTCAGTGACCACTCGTTTAGCCCACCTGTATGCACCCATTTTCCACTTTAACCCCTCTACTCACAGTTCTGGAAAATCCACCTTAATTTAGGTTTAGTTGTAAGTGGAATTTAGTGATACCATTTCACCAATACTTAATTTGCTGAACCATGATTTTCAAATTCTGATTCGGTTACCAGCATTTTACAGTTGACCTGTCAATTAAGCCAACACCAAATAGGAATTATTCAGTGAGTCTAAGATCCAATCTCATGAGAATTAGTCATTTTATGTAAAGACTAGGTGCAAATAGATATTGTTTGTTATATTTTTAGCCAGTCATAAATAAAAATACAGCTTTCTTCAAATGGGACATTTAGCAAGATTGAATTTTAAATTTCCTACTATGCCTTCAATGTGTAATCGCACATACATGTTTCCATTCATTAACAAATCGAGAGTGGAAGTATGTAAATTGCATACAGACAACTTCAGCAATTAGCCATGGATACAATTGATGCTGCCCACTGAACACTGGAAAGATCAAATTTACCACTGACAAGTTGAAATTTATTATAACAATCATGCTATTTTGTAAGCACACACAGCTAATAATACTGTCTCTTTTCTCATACAGGATGAAGTTATTGCAGTCTCAGAAAAGGTGATTGTCAAACTTGAAGATCTTGTAAAATGGGCTCATTCGGATTTCTCGAAATGGAAGCATGGTCTTAAGGCTCTACCTGTTAAATGTAAAGAGCTGAAGAATGGTCAGAAGCAAATTTTTCTTAAACACAGACAGTCTACACTTAACTGTCGACTGAACTTCAAAGACGTTCTCAAAGAAAAGACGGAACTTGGTAAATTTTGTTATCTAATTACTTTCTGCCTTATGTTGCTTGCATTTTTATTGTGACAACCACCATTGTTACGTCATTTTAATACATTCTCTATTTTGGTACCCTGTATCAAGGATCTGTGAAAGTCATCAATCAGACCGAAGGAACTGCTGTTTACTTATTGGTGGTTGGTTTTGTGTGGCTAGTAGAGCATTGGTACAGTGTTTAGATTTTGAAATGCTTTGTGCGAGCTACTGTTAAAGAAAGGTGAGGTTGATCTAGGAAGAACTTTGTGGTGGTTTATGTGTATTGATGGGTGTGCTGAAACATTTTCGAATTTCCTCTGCACTAGCGGATCAGCTGTCCATGCTCAGCCAGACATAGTGCTTTTCATACACTCATTACAAGCCAGGCCCGTGTCTTATGATGTGATGTCCTGATACAATGTAAGGGTATTTATATTTATGCTAATATTATAATCAAGATTGTAGGGCATATTTTGGTGTGTGTGACAGTGGCGTTGACTTGACAGGCAGGCTGCAACCAGGATATGTAGATGTGCATGTAGATATACAGGCTTGAAACACTGGAGTATCTTAAATAACTAAGGCCAGTCATCTTTGGAGACACTAATTGTTTAAAACCCTTTCTGGCATTTGGGTGGTCTAAATGAAAACACACACTTTTAGGTGTCTTGTTGCCTAATCATATTGCTGTTCCAAGAGTTTGTCAGGTTACCTATTGAACTAGTCAGAATAGGGTCCTCTGTTACCCTTTTTCTGATTGGCTAAAGTCAGCCAGTTAGTCATTGTGGTTCTTCTGGGGCTAAATGCCACAACTCTTGTGTGGTCAGGTAACTTTGTAATGGTCCATATCCTACTTCAGAATACACCCTGATGTTCTCTCTGTTACAGGCCAGATCAGGTGGCAATGAATCCTAATTAAAAGGTAGATTCAGCTAACGATCTGGTTCCACAGACTGAAATAATGTGCTGAGTCTAATGACATGCCAGAATTGGCAAAAGCCAGTGTTGTAAGTTCAAGTTTCTGAAAATCATGTGTAGAGTCAAAAGATGATCAAAATGATTGAACAACATAATGTAGTATATACATAAATGACTTGTTAATGACAGCACCATTTCCTGACAGCTGCTAAATTGGGGCACGATCCCTCAACAACTCGACAGAAATCTGTATTCTGTAGTTTAAAATTTAGGCTGAATACAGCAATTTTTAAGGATTTAATTTGAGTCATTCAGTTATATAGAGCCTGTCAGAAATAGTAAAAGGATGACAAAGATTGAGACTGAACTGAAGTTTGGCCACTGAACCATCTGCAGGGTGTGGTATCCTCGGCACATTTGTGAAAAACCAAGTCATAAGAGTGAATGATGTTCATCAGTGACTTTGAATATTGTTAAAAAAAGGGAATGGGCTGTCCCATGAGGAGTATCTATGGGTTTGAGGCAGAAGCTGCGTAGGATTTGGAGGAGGTGAAATTACTTGGGACGCACTGGTTTTTGACAAGACAGAGAGCATTTCATATCAGCATTTCACCAGACAGCAATAAACTCTGGCCACAGTATCAAATGCTTTGGCTATTAGGACCAAAGCTTTCAAAAGTTCACTAACCAGTTCGAGTGCGAGGCTATTTGAGGCTGACTGGTAGAATAGTTCAGTTACTTTCCCTGGCTGAAAGCATTCCTGGAAGGGGTCCTTAACACCCCACGATTAATCAAAACCTGTAACTAGACTGCGCCACGTTATCGAGCACCCCTACTGAGCTAGGAATGTGATCTAAAAATAAGATGGGTCTGTAGAATTGGAAATAGGCTCTTTTAGTAGCTGGATTACGTACGCATGCTTAATGGTGTCTGGTACTTTGCCTGGAGAAAGTTAGTATCCAGAAAGAATAGCCTGTCATACAAGCTTGGAATTAAATAAACTTTGGAGGGCTGGAGTCTTATTGAAAATATTGAAATTATATTCCTGAACTAAAGATCAAGGGGCGACCATATGTTCCACAGCTCTATTTTGGTACTGCCATTTTTCCATAGCTAGATCTAGGCAGGATATTGTTGTTTCTTACCAATTGGAAGTTGCATCAATGGGATGAACAGTTTGTTTGTAAGCCACACAATTTGTGCTGCTTTCAGTGCCGCTTGATATTAAAGTGGAACTCTTGTCTATTCCTGCTATGGATCTTGCTTGCTTCATATAAGATAAAGATACACCAAGTATAATCTGATCACAAGTGAATGGTGATTGGTTACCATGTTTTGCTGGCAGAAACACTTATTTAGACAATGGGTTGATGCTTTCAGTACAAAGCCATGCTACTTAAAGTGTATTGTAAATGACTTCATGAAGTCTTATGATTATTTTGGATCACATTATGCATGGTGCATTGATCAGTTACTGTGTCAATGCAAATAAAGCATTGTCTTGTTCCAGAGCTCATCTAAGAACTGTAAACGGTGTGGCGTTAGTAACTCTACGCACTGTAGTTAGTACCTGTCCCTGCTTCAGTGAAGCACTCCTGTACAAAGGTTACCACCATCGCTTCCTGCTTTTCTCTTTTCAACCTTCTGCAATCGTTGGTCCAACTAATTCTCTTTATCAACGTGTTATTTGTTGATTTTTGTTGTTTCTCTCAGCAAAGTCATAATTGGACTTCATTATAGTGTGTTGGGAAAATGTTGTGAAAATGCTTGTAACCCAAACATACTAATTGACTCTTCCCATGCTTTTTTCTCATTTGTAATATTATACATGTCCAGCAAGTGTCACGTGACTGTGTTTTGTCCTCAGACATAACCCCCATAGCTTTGTGTAGCAATGCCCTAGCAAAGCTGTCCGTCAAAGAAGAGTACACAAGTTGTCAGTGTTGCACATGTTAGTATTTTAATATATCCGTCTTAAAACCAACTATAATAAATCCCATTTGAACCTTAGCTGTATTGCATAACGATGACACAGAGGGCAGGATTTAAAGTCAGTTGGCAACTGAAAATGTATCAGTTTTTTCATAATTGCGTTGACTTTCATGTACCATCCAATTCTATGCGCACGACAGGTTTGTCTTTTTTTAGCTTCTTCATTAGGTATTATAGGAAACGGCTGGGTTATTAATATTCAGGCATTTCTTCACTCCCACATGCTGCACGACTAGGCTAATATTTAAAAGAAACAACAGAAGAAACACATTTCATTTAGCATCTCATATTCATGTTTAAAGTATTCATAAAATTCAAAAAGGATGCAAGCATTTGCCGGAGTCCGGGAATCCATTTACTTAATTCACTTGTCAGCCCTCCTCTGTTCATTTATTTCTGCCTCTTAGAATTATTTTGCATTCGTTAAAGAGAAACTGATCGTGAACAGCAATCTGTCAAACCAGGGAACACAGGTGCACGGGGATGTTCGCCTCTTGCAAGCATATTTCGGCATTTTGTATTCGATTTTTTGCACATTTTTCATATAACACGGCTTCTTATAGAGTCCATTTAAGAGTATTGAAAGCTGCAGTGCAAGCTTTATTGGCCTATAAATATGCCATTACAGTTGCACTGCATTTATATTCAGTGGATTGTTGTTTAAGCTGGGAAAATATTCCTCTACAGGTTGACGTTTTATTGAAACCCTTTGAGGCATACAGCAGAATATATTCTAGGCTGAGGTTATTAAACCACCAGTTTCATTTTTGAAGCATGCTCACGGTCAATTATGTTGCCTCAGTCAGCCTGTGCAAAGGCATTTGACAGCGATTTAATCTCCAAATTCATCTCTCTGTAAAATGTTAATCTCTCGTTCTCTTTATTCATGTGTGCATATGCAGCTAGGTTTACATATAGATGTAGAAGTATAGATACATTTTGTATATATATTCTTGTGTATTTGTGATATAGAAGTGGAGAGTAGTATAGGCTATTTATTACGATTGTTGAGTGTAGGTCAGAAAACCTTTCCTCTCACTGAGACTAGTAAATAGCATATTACATACAATCCGTGACATAGTGAACAGGATTTTTCTCATGTCACTTTCACTGAATTGTGAAAGTAAGAAGAAGTACAGCATTTGCACTGTATTAATAAATGTCTGGAATTGCATTCATTGTTGTATATATATATATTCACTGAATAACCAAAGGCTAAAGGGTCGTTATAGTTAGAAATTGTAATAATATCTTACTTTACATTTAAAAAACTTACAAATTCAAAGGAAAAAACAAAGATTAAAGAGACGTTATAATTGGGTGAACATTTCAGTTAATATATAGTGTTTTAAACTATATAGTTATGTAACTATGATTCATAACCTAAAGTACCTATGACCCTCACTCTCGCCATGCACTGTGTTGCTGTCAAATGATGTCCTTTCTTATGGCATTAGGGATGTTATCAATGCAGACATCAACATGTAAAGAGTTCCATATGTGAGTATACAAGAAGTGCATGGTGAGCGCACAAGCTATAGTTACTTAAGGGCAAACTATGATAATGTAAAGTAAGATATTATTATAATTCTTAACTATATAACTATAATATCACTAAAAAAAAATTCCCCCGCGTATTTCATTTTTTTTAGCGCAAAGTAAGATGTCCAATACCGTGATCAGCGTGGGGTTGACTGTAAGGCCTGGTTATGGCCAGGCCCTGCACCCCACCACCCGTGAGTGTGCAACCCCTAGCTGCTCACAGCATGTGCAGAGTTGTGTTGGGCATCCAGCCCCCCACTTTTTAATTTTATTTTGATGCATCACTGATCCGTGACCCACATTGGTTCTCCAAGGGGACTCACAGACGATTGTAGTGGATCTGCGGATCCACAGAATTACCCCCCAAAAAAAGATTTGGCCTCAGGGGGTCCCCTCCCCCACACATGGCCCATGGGTTCTTGGTACCTCTACCTTGTCCCATTATATATTGTCTTCATGTATTTTGTAGGACTCGGGGCCTGAGTCCCTTAGTCATAAGATTGCATCTAAAACTTTTCTTTCAGGTTGTGGCTTGTCATTCACAATGCGCGCTTGAGCTCGCGGATCCATTGCAGTGTAACCGCGATCGGAAATACACACACATTTTGAGCCTTCCTTTTTCAAGCTACTGAATTTACACCAAATAATAAAAAGTACACTTTGTATAGCAAGATCTAGCCATTTTGGCTGTAGATGTTTTTAAAGCTCCTATGGAAAACTGAATGGGGAAAATGCATTTTGAGACCCCCCCCCTTTCCTTGGCCATCACCCCATTAGCAAGCCAAAAAAATCAATTTCCTATGGTAACGTGGTCCTAAGTACAACTACCTAGTGGCGATTGTCACTGTGTAAAAGATATATATAGATATATATATATATATATATATATATATATATATATATATGTTATTGAAAAAAACCAAAGATTAAAGTGACATCATAGGTGTTGAACTGAGACCACCAGAACATGCGTGTAAAACCTAAAAACCACTAACATTCACCAGTTCTAGTGTAGTGAATTACCTATAACATCTTCTGCTTATGAAATCAGAAAATGCATCACTCATGAGATGTTTAATGACATAATTGATGACATCTTATTGTTTGAGTCAGAACCATAACTCAAGTTTTAAGTGTTTTTTCACAGATTTTTAAAAAAAATTATGTACTCCATATTTAATGGGTTTTACATAGGGACGGACCTACGGCTAGGCCCTGCGCCCAACCACCCATGTCTGCCCAGTCCACGCTGCATCGAGGGGCTGTACTTTACTACACACACATTACCTAATACAATGCTTTAATTTTCAAATATTTACAGGTTAGCAGGTGGCAATACCAATAGTGATAGGTAACAGTTGATATTTATGGCTGATTCATAACCCTCAATACCACCTCAGACATGTTGATTACTGTATATTTGGGAACAATTATCAAATTCAAGTCCACTGCAGTCCCTGGAGAGATTAAAATAAAAGGAATACAGCAGCACACACTTTTCTCCCCGGGGATGTGTCGGTCCCTAGGGAGATTAAAGTATAGGGAGTGAAGCAACGCTCAATTCCCCCCCACCCCCGCCCCCCCCCCCCCCCCCGGGCAGTGGCAGTCCTCTGGGAGATTAAATTAAAGAGAGTTCAGTGGCCCTCCCTTGCTGTTCTCACTGGGGAGGTGGTAGTCCCTGGGAAGATTAAAATAAATAGAGCACCTCTGCTAACAGTAGTTCATTCATTTTCTTGTAATTCCAGGACTCTGGGACCATCTTATAATGGCTGCCACATCATGATCGTCATGGTGTGGCTAGCCAATCTAGAGCTACCAATCCTCACCAACTGTCCAGATATGAAAAGTGTTCTGAGGGTTAACCCCTTACTGCCCCATCTGAGCCTTTATTTAAATGCTAATTTCTCAAACGGCTTAATGTATTTACATCAAATCACAAAAAGCACACTTTCTTTGTAAAGTTCTAACTTTTTCAGAATTAGGTGTATTTCTGTTCAGCTGTGTTTTCCATGTATCGGAGAGTACATTTTTCTATAGGAATGGAAATGGGTACTAGTACTTTTGGGCCCTTCCTTTTTCTTGGCCCCCTCATGACAGATCATTTTGAAACTTTTCATGAAGATGCCAAAGTGGATGCATTTTATCTTGTTTTGGAAAGTTTTGTGCAAGATTGCAAACTATTCTATAGTTCTATAAGAAATAAATGCCTTTAGTATAGACATTTTGACCTAATTATTATTACTCAATGGCGACCAGCACTGTGTTGTAACAATAATTAATTTCTTCCAAAGGTGGCGGCTCATTCAGCTGTGGGCTTTTAGTAAAACCAGTCATTGGTCACCCTCCCAGTGCATTATAGTCATGTTAGCTCATATGCACAGTAGTTACATATTCCCCCCAGTGAGGCAAAGTTTAGTAGCTATTTCTTTTTCAACTTTATATTTTGCAACTTTGAATTTCACTATTCATGGTTTTTTTCAGTGCATATTTGACATGTTTCGCTTTTCTTTAAAAACACACACACACACACACACATATATATATATATATATATATATATATATATATATATATATATATATATATATATATATATATATATATATATATATATATTACCTACTGGCGGTCGCCAGTAGGTATATATAGTTAGGATTTTTTCTCTATGGGAGTTTTGAAAATTCTATGTCTAATAACGTTGGCGTTTGTGGACGGAATTGGCTGAAATTTTCAGGAAAATGGAACATTTTGTTTCTGAGCAGCCCCTGAAAATTTGGGGGGGTTTCGTCAAGGGGGGGCCGAGAAAAAAGGGGGGTCCCAAAACACGTTTTTCCCATGTTAATTTCCATAGGGCGGTTGGCCTCACTTTTAGCCCGAACGGCTGAATGGATTTGCACGAAACTTGGCAAAATTGTAGGGACTGGTAGCCCAATGTGCCTTTGCTAGGTTTCAATATATGTGCTCCAGTGGATTTCGAGAAATTAACGTTCAAAAAAAGATATATATCTGTAACAGCGCTCCGGGCAGCGATCCGGTTAGCGTACTTTTCGCGTTACGGAGCATTGCGATGCGAACCTGATTGGCTCTCCGGTGTCTGTAAACATTCCAAACAGTCCGTAGCGGCCGCCATCTTGTCTCTCGGTAGGATCGAGAGACAAGAGGAGGCCAAAGCGAAGGGGCAAATGACCATAAGGGGGCATAGTAGATCCTCCCTGACCCCCTAGGTTTGATGTGGAGGCTTTAAAAGGGCCCCGCGGGGCAAAAAAAAACCAAAAAAAAACAACGTTTTTTTTCGTGGGGTGTGCCCGGTACGCGTAATGGAAAGCGGACTGGGGAGCGTACTACAAGGAAACAAGAATGATTGACTTTTAACTTATTGTATGTTTATAGACTTTTTTTTTTTTTTTTTTTTTTGGCTGAGTGACGTCTCGGCCTATCTCCACGGAATGCAGTCCCTACCATCTCGGCGTTTAAGCCCAGGGGGACCGGTAGTGTGGGAGAGATAACGTCTGTTAACGTTCGATTCGAAGGAAATCAGGAAGTGTTGATAAACATTATCTGCGCCATCTTGCCTTTTTTCAAATGCCACACTTTTGTCGTGCACAGCAGCCATTTTAGATGCCTTGACCAGACCCACTCTCTGCACGCTGTCGATCCTTAGCATGGCTCCCCACCCTCGCAAGCATCTCCCCCAGGCACTGGTCACCCCCGCTCTCTGTCTTATGCATGGGCAATAAACCTCCCCCCATCTGCGCTGCTCTTCCTTGAGAATCACACCCTGTGCCCGTCCGACACCTCCCTTTCGCCCTATTCACTACCGCACCCTCTGACACTCCTCTTCCTCTGCGTCCGATTGTCCAGGCCGGTCCCAGGCTATCACCTAGCCATGCAGATGTAGTTTATGGCCCCAGCTGTAAAGAATCACCCCTCTTCAAAGGAGTTACAGTAGATCAAGGCCCCCACCCGATGAGATCCGTCACACCACACGCGTTCCTACTATCTGAAAACCATCTTGTATTGTGATTGGGGAGGGGACCGAGCCTGAAGCGGAAGATTCCAGGGATGCCTCTTTGTACATCAAAGTTTTTACAATTATGTGTCACATTAAAAATATATAGCACTCCAACAAAGTAGTAGGATTATAAAACTTTAATAACTTATAAATATATACAACGCAACAAAAACAGTAAATACATTTAAACATTTTTTAGAAAAAAGAAGCAACAATGGTCAGTAGCTGAGTTTTGTGCGAATAGTCCCAAGGCAGCACAACGTGCTGAGTTCTGGACGGCACCCAGGTGATGTTACCTGGGTGCCGCACTGGTTTTTGGTATCCTACAATGCAGCTCCGAAAAACGGCGTGGGGCGTTCCGGGGGGAGACCTCGTCAGTAGCGGTCTGTTGTGCGAATAGTCCCAAGGCAGCAGAACGCGCTGAGATGTGGGTGGCACCCAGGTGATGTCCAGTAAGTTGCCGCACTGGTTTTGGTATCCTACAATGCTGCTCCGAATAACGGCGTGGGGCGCCCCGGGGGGGGGGGGGTGAGGCGGCGTGAACGGGCCTCCCCAGGTGGAGGCTCGTCTGCTGTAGTGGGGCACCCCTTTACCGTTTCAGTTGCCATTCCGTCCGCTTTTGGTACACTGTGCCAAAATCCGCCATTCAGCTGAGTTGTGCCCACTCTTGCAGTGCAGCGATAGGCGGCTGCCACAGGACTCTCAAAATGGCGGCAGGCTCTTTCCTTTTTGGGCCTGGTCCACTGAAATGGCCCTGGGACACCTTGGAACTCGGACGCTTGTCTGCTAGGTCTTTGACCCCATTCTCGAAAGCGTCCCCTCAGCCTTGAAGATTCTACAAAAGTCATGGGGGCCACCGACTCCTGCAGGCTTCCGGTGGGGAGCGGCTGCCATGATTGCTCGCGGAATGACCACGACGGAGCTACGAGATGGTGGTGCTTTCATGCTGACGCCAGCTTCAGTCTGAAACATCCAGAAACAAGGTGGGGCTTTCATCGTTTGGGAAAAAAAATGTTTTAATCCAATGAAAAGTGTATTTTTAGGTTATATGATCAAGCCTTCCATCATTAGGAAATCAAAAGTAAAATGAACCAATGAAAAGTTTTATAAACAAGTCACATGACCTGTTATGCGGCATAGGGCTATAAAAAGCGTAGAAAATCCGTTGGCACGTGAGGCGGCGTCAGTAGTGGACCGATGTGCGAATAGGCCGAAGGCAGCACAACGCGCCAAGATCCGGATGGCACCGAGGTGGTGTCCAGCAAGTTGCCGCACTGGTGTGGCCATCCTACAATGCTGCGCGGAAAGTCGGCGTGGGGCGCCCCGTTGGCCTGTGAGTGCGCGTCAGTCAGTGGGGGCTGTTTGAGGATCTGACTGCATTGGAAAGCAATGTGATGCTGTGCGTCGCCCCCAAGATGAGGCGGCGTCAGTAGCGGACCGATGTGCGAATAGGCCGAAGGCAGCACAACGCGCCAAGATCCGGATGGCACCGAGGTGGTGTCCAGCAAGTTGCCGCACTGGTGTGGCCATCCTACAATGCTGCGCCGAAAGTCGGCGTGGGGCGCCCCGTTGGCCTGTGAGTTTGCGTCAGTCAGTGGGGGCTGTTTGAGGATCTGACTGCATTGGAAAGCAATGTGATGCTGTGCGTCGCCCCCAAGATGAGGCGGCGTCAGTAGCGGACCGATGTGCGAATAGGCCGATGGCAGCACAACGCGCCAAGATCCGGATGGCACCGAGGTGGTGTCCAGCAAGTTGCCGCACTGGTGTGGCCATCCTACAATGCTGCGCCGAAAGTCGGCGTGGGGCGCCCCGTTGGCCTGTGAGTTCGCGTCAGTCAGTGGGGGCTGTTTGAGGATCTGACTGCATTGGAAAGCAATGTGATGCTGTGCGTCGCCCCCAAGATGGAGGTTCCTCGGCTGCAGTGGGGCGCCCCTTGGTGTTTCACTTGCTATGCAGCTGAGTTGCGTGCGCACTTGCGGCGAATAGGCCGAAGGCAGCACAACGCTCCGAGATCTGGATGGCACCGAGGTGGTGTCCAGCAAGTTGCCGCACTGGTGTGGCCATCCTACAATGCTGCGCCGAAAGTCGGCGTGGGGCGCCCCGTTGGCCTGTGAGGTGGCGTCAGTAGCAGACCGATGTGTGAATAGGCCGGAACCAGCACAAGGCGTCAAGATCCGGATGGCACCGAGGTGGTGTCATAGTTGAGAGTTCTGAGCAGCGCTTGTAACACTGTCTGAAGCTTATTTGTACCTGCTGCAGCTTCACTATTGCCCTGGTGTGGCCTAAGATCGCCCATGACATAGGCGTCCGCCTCCCGGGGTCCGGCGGAACTTTTTTCCTTTTCCTTTGTGCATCTTGTCCCACAATCCGTTTGACCTGAAGACACGACCAGGTCCCTGAATGTGTGCAGGGGGACGCTATTGATTGAATCAAAATGGCGGCTTCACACAAAGCTGACTCAAGCGTTGCTGCTGATGCTATACAGACAAAAACTGGTTTTCAGTTTGTACATTCTTCAGGATTTTTCCATCCAAGGCTGGTTGAGAGTTTGTAGAACAATGGCTTCAGATTTTCAACATACTACTCTTCAACATTCTTCCTAAATGTAACAATGTGAGACTCACTAGGAGAACGGTGTAGTGAGGGCCACAAACGGCTGTTTATCTTTCCTTTCAAAATGCTGCCAACAATATTTTCGGAATGGAAGACACCACAAGGCGCTGAGATTCGGTTGGCACCGAGGTGGTGTCCAGCAAGTTGCCGCACTGGTGTGGCCATCCTACAATGCTGCGCCGAAAGTCGGCGTGGGGTGCCCGAAGGGGGGGGGGGGAGGCGGCGAAAACGAGCCTCTCCCGCCTCTCCAGGTTGAGGCACTTCATCTGCAGTGGAGCGCCGTCTAGCTGAGTTTCGCCCGCTCTTGCTGCTACAGCGACAGGCTGCTGCAACAGGACTCTCAAAATGGCGGCCTGTTCTTTGGATTTGGGCCTGGTCCACTAAAATGGCCCTGGGACACCTTAGAACTCGGACGCTCGAATTTTTTTTCCTTTCCTCTACGTGCAAAAAAGGTAAATGCCCGGTACGTTACCTGCCTCATCTGCCACGATGTACTCTCCAGAGGAACCGAAAAAAAATATAGTTATGGTAATTATACCATGCATCGTCATATGGAGAGGTGGCACCGATTAATTATAGTGCTGCACAAAAGAGAGATTTGGAGGACAACCCCCGACCTGCCAGTACATTCACCAAAGAAATGGCACTGACAGCATCAGAGGCAAGGGAAACGGTCCCAAATATTCAGAAGAACTTTGGAAACATTAAAATGACATGTTTAGATTGTGGCAAATTAATTTCATGTGGACAGATGAGTGTTACTCTAATAAATACAGCATATGAACATCATCATAGTCGATGGTTGGTGGAGACATTTTGACTATATCCTGGACCTGCCCGTCCTCGCCCAAAATGGCGCCGGAATAAATGGGACTCGTAACTCCTTGTTGTGTACTGGTTGCACAACCTTGATATCACGAGATACGTATGCAGTTTTGAAGCACATGGCGGGCGGGGACGAGAATTGATTGAATATTTCCACATCCCTATTGATATTAAGTTCTGATGTGTTATTGATTACTGTACTATTGAAAGTTCGAATTAACGTCACCCATGGTACTTGCCCGCAAATGTATATCTAGATCATTTTATTGTAACTGGCCCTGTCGTTTTTTAATTATAAAATGTACGTCCACCGATTCCGCAACTGTTAGACACCTTAGTTCTTGCAACCTAATGGCCCGCCCGTTACGTTCCTCTACAGTGTAAATGTCTCCTCATCATATACGATTACAGTTTGCTCCGTGGCCGGCCCACGTGGTTATAGGCCCGTATTTGTATACTGACATTTTCACAATAAAGGTTTTTAAAAGAAAACATGGTAGTAGTATTTACATTGGTAAAGTTTTTAATAATAGTCACTGTTTTCGAATCAGTAAAAGGCAAGTTAAATAAAGCAGTCCAATTACATGAAGGGTAAAAGGTATAATACGCAGGAACGCAGTAAAGATAAATGGTCAAGGGCTGTTGTGTTTTCTACTCCTGCAACATAAAGTGATCGATAAGAATCTGATATTCAGGCGTATCGGCGACTAAGACAGCAGGCCGAGCCTCTTTTGATCAACGGCTCCGTCATGGGACGAAGAAACGCCCTTTTTTTCGAAAAAGGAATATATTTTACTTGCAGGACAGTTGTAAATTTTCCGGGAAAGTACATTAGCCTGGAACATTATAACATATATGTTTAAGAAAAAATAATGTTCGAAAGTAATAAAAAGTGTAATTTTTAGGTCATATGACCAAGCCTTTCATTATTAGAATAAGAAAAGTAAAATGAACCAATGAAAGGTTTTATTAACAAGTCACATGACCTGTTATGCTTACGTTACGCGCTGCGCGCCGCGCCCCGGATCGCTTCCGGGAAGCTGCGCTTCGCGCATCGGAGCACTTCCGGATGCGCTAACGCGGCGCGTCATATGACGCATTACGCGACAACGCAGGTCCAGAATATAGTCAAAATGTCTCCACCAACCAGCGGTCGGAACACAACCCCTTTCAGCAGGCTAAATAGTTCTGTTAAATGACAACAGAAGGGACAGGAAACAAGAACCATCAGTCAAAGAGGGGAGGGCAAGTTCTTCTCTACCGGGTCACGTTGGGGCGCTAGCGGAACTGATCGAATTGGTAGTCTACAGTGTTTCTGGATGTTTCAGACTGAAGCTGGCGTCGGCATGAGAGCACCACCATCTCGTAGCTCCGTCGTGGCCATTCCACGAGCAATCATGGCAGCCGGTCCCCACCAGAAGCCTGCGGGAGTCGGGGGCCCCCAAGACTTTTGTAGAATCTTCAAGGCTGAGGGGACGCTTTCGAGAATGGAGCCCAAGCCCTAGCAGACAAGCCTCCGAGTTCCAAGGTGTCGCAGGGCCATTTTAGTGGACCACGCCCAAATCTGAAGAGCCGGCCGCCATTTTGAGAGTCCTGTGGCAGCCGCCTATCGCTGCACCGCAAGAGCGGGAGCAACTCAACTACATGGTGAGCGAAACGCTGTAGTCGCAAGAGCGGGCGGTAAACAACTGAATAGCGGAAGAGGCACAGTGTAGCAAAAGCGGGCGGAATGCCAACTGAAACGGTAAAGGGGCGCCCCACTACAGCGTGTCTTCAGGTCAAACGGATTGTGGGACAAGGTCCAGAATGGAAGAGTCACCAAAAGGCAAAAAGTTCCGCTTAACCCCGGGAGCCGGCCACCTATGTCGGGGGCGATCTCAGGCCACACCAGGGCAACACGACTTGGGGAGGGGGCCGGAGCCAAGCGCCCCCTCCGAGTCCGCGCCATCACACCGTCCCTCGGGGGCCTCCGTCAAGCGTTTCAGGGAGGCACCGCATCACATTGTTTTCAAATGCAGTCACGTCCTCAAACAGCCCCCACTTACATTGAGAATAGTGAAGCTGTAGCAGGTGCAAATAAGCTTCAGACAGTCTAACAAGCACTCCTCAAAACTTTGAACTATCAGAGTGCATGAGTTTCATGCTCGATCGATTGAGCTAGCCGGATCGGGCAACAAAAAGTATAAAATAGTTATGTAAATAGTTATTTAATAAAATGTTTTACCCTGTTACTTTGCTGGTGTGTTGTATATATTTGTAATATTTGTATAGAGTTTATCGTTATTTTGGGCGGGGTGGGTGGCGGAGCCGAGCTGTCTTGCAGCCATCATGGTGTGGAGTTCAGTTCATCTCACTAGTTTCGTATTTCTCATGAGGGGTTGTTCCTAATGTTTCTATTTTAGCGAGGTCAAAAAGAGATCCCATTAGTGGCCTACTGATTTTGCTCGATCCCTTTTGTTTTTTTACACGTTTTTTCACTATCTGCAAAGACTAAACAGAGTATTGCGACTCTGTGCTTGTTTGTAAATAGAGAATGAACCAAAGAGAACCAATTCTAAAACAGTAAATGCTTGGATAACAATCAATCAAATGGAGAGGGAAGCAGGCACGACGGATTACAACGGGGGCAAAGGCCTGCGTTAACTACCCTTCACTATCTGCAAAGAGAGAGTACTCCTAATAGAAATGAGGGGGGGCAGCATTCAAAGCAGATCAGTGTGCATAAACACGAAAATGTTTTTACTTACCACGTACTTGACATTCAACAGCTTATGATATTTGCTATTAAAAAACCATTGAAATTCACTGAAAAAACCATAGGTTAGAGACCATATATAGTTAGGAATTAGCATTTAAAAAACCTTGAAAATTCACTGAAAAAACCATAGGTTATACACCATATATAGTTAGGAATTAGCATTTAAAAAACCTTATTTTACTCACACAAAACCATTGAAATTCCATATATAGTTAGTTGCACTAACTATATATCGCGCACCCGCAATCCACTGCTGATGATGTCACATATTACATCATTCATGACATGGTCAGTGACATCACTGATGACATCACTGATGACATCTCAAATGACATCACTGATGACATCACTGATGACATCTCATTTGACATCATTCTTGTGCTAATACGATAAACCTCTTCAGACTCTAATATAACCTTAGATACACTCAGTGTATACAGACACTCACACACTGTCACTCATCCATGGAGTTACTCACACACCTAGTCAGTCATGCAAAGAAACAATCTCACCTCCATTTCCTCAACTATACAGTTATACACACCTTACTTATTCAAACATATACTAACACATATTTACTCTCTTATACAATCCCTGATACAAGTTCACAATGATCCATACAGCCACTCACACATTCACTAGCTCTCATGCACAGTTATTTATATATGCCAACTCTCACATGTACTTTGTTTTACATATGTACTTACTTTGACATGTAGCACTGAGATATCCATTCACTCACCAATACACTCATTCACACAGTCAACCGCCCATACAGGTGTTTCCACATGCACTCTTGAACTCATACACCTAGTGAATCAACTGCTCACACATCTATGCACAGAGTCACACACCTCCCAGCCACCCCCACACAAACTCAATCTCCCATACAAATACTTGGGCAACCAATCAATAACACATACAGCCTCTCGTATAGCTAATGATCAACACATGCAGCAGTTTACATCACAACAGACATACTGATGCACACATTCAGACAGTTTATTCACTAACCCATGCATTTAGTACGACACATTTATTCACTCACTCATACAGTCAGTCACGCACCTACTAAATCCTTCATCCAGACACTTATACATCCACTCATTCTTCAATATATCAAACATATTTAAACTTTACAGAAACACACAGTCACTGGATGATGTTATCAGTGATGTCATTTGAGATGTCAAATGAGATGTCATCAGTGATGTCATCAGTGATGTCATTTGAGATGTCATCAGTGATGTCATCAGTGATGTCATTGACCATGTCATGAATGATGTAATATGTGACATCATCAGCAGTGGATTGCGGGTGCGCGATATATAGTTAGTGCAACTAACTATATATGGAATTTCAATGGTTTTGTGTGAGTAAAATAAGGTTTTTTAAATGCTAATTCCTAACTATATATGGTGTATAACCTATGTTTTTTTCAGTGAATATATATATATATATATATATATTTTTTTTTTTTATAGTTAGGACCTAACACAAAGTATTTTTTACTTTGCGAATAAATCTTCACAAAATGTTCAAAACGAGTGTACTTGTCAATTCAGCTCCTGCCTGGAAAGTTCCGGGGTGATCCGTCAAGCGGGGGCTGAGATAAGAGGAAGGTCCTAATGCGTTTTCCTGATGCAATTTCCAATAGGGATTTTGGGTACGACTACAGCCCGAACTGCTGAACAGAATAATACCAAATTTGGCTGAAATCTAGGTCTGGGGAGTGGGCTGCGGGCCCCCCTTCCCATTGAATATGGTGCCGGGCTCCGGGAAATGGGGTCCTGCAGTGGAAACCATCTCAGGGAGGGTGTCTGTGTGCCCACTCTCCCTAAAATATTCCCTGGGTGATGGGGTCACTGGGGTCAAAAGTTGCCCAGGGAGGGGGTTTTGGGTTTCTCTTTTCCCCTAAAATATGCACTGGGCCCTTGGGGATGGGGTCCCTGAGGCTAAGATTGCCCCACTCCCCTCAATTTAAATTAGTTACCCTGCAGAATGGGGTCCCATGGCCTATCAAGACTCAAGGAGGGGAGCTACACGGCTTCCCCATCCCATTATTTTTGTAAGGCCCTGGGGACCGCACCTCCCAGGGCCGTACAAGATTCAGGGAAAGGGGACTTGTGGCCTAGCTCCTCTTTAATTTTAATAGTGGCCCTGGGGAATGGGGTCCCTGGGGCCTAATAAGGCTCAGAGAAGGAAAGCCACAAGGCCCCCCTCCCCTCTAAAATATATATGGCCCTGGGAGATGAGGCTTCTAAGGCCATAATAGGTTTGGGGAGGAGGATGGACCCCTCTTCTTCTTTAAAAAGGAACGGAAAAAAGGACATTTGGCCAATTCCCCACTGCACGCACATGGCAGGAGGCTGTGCAGGTGTGGTGTTACTGCCTTTGGAGGGTTGGCCGTAGACATTGTGGCCAGCCCCCCCTGTGTACGGCCAAAGGCTGTGCGCATTTGGCCGTATGCATCATGGGGCTGGCTGCATCAAGGGGAATGGTGGTGGCCTGCCCTCCGGGAATGCATGACCGAACACCCTGCACAGCCTGGAGTTGCCTTAACGTATGGTAATGATATATTAGTTGAAGTAATAAAAAAAACTAGAAATTCAGTGAAAAAACCCAAAGGTTAAAGTACTGTTACAGTTAGGTTAATTGTTCGATAACAGCGTAACATGTGTGTTTGTGTGTGTGTGTGTGTGTGTTTATCAAATAATATGTAGTGCGTAATATTCTATTTATGGCCATTGTCCTGATGTGTACCTATGCACTTCCCCTGCATCAACAAGAGGAATAAATAACAGATTATACTCTTTTTTCTTATGTATTTATTACTACAAAAGATATGTAACCAAAACCAGTATGCAAGGCGTTACATTTTATCCAGTAAGTCTTGTGAGTATTAGGAGAGTAGTTTCCCTGTAATTGTAACATGATTTTGGTGAGACTTTAAGCTGAGACTTTAAGCAGTGTTTACTCATTGCAGTTATGCTAATATGCAGTAATACTTGTGGGAATGTTCATTTATTAGTACAGTTGCACTAAATAATGTGAAATTGGGCCACATTCAGTTTTGATACCATGGAAAGCATGTATGTTAAATAAGAAAATACAAATAGGATATAGTATGAAGCAGTTGTGCAGAGTGTAAGGTATGATTTATAATCTTTGTTGAGTGTGGGATCAGCAATTCACCAGAGGTGAACGTCTCCGCCTTCAAAATTGGTAATAAATGCTCTTTGGCACTCTGCTCATCTGTATATTTGATGATTGCCATGGCATTTTCTTCATATTGTTTTAATAAAATGTAATTATTTTCACCAAACCTGGGATGAAAGGGGTTACATTTTGTAGCGAGGTAAAATCATTTTGAAGCGGAATCATGGCTATTGCTGTTCCCCTAGGTAATGTTGCAACATGCCGTCTGTGAACCAAAACACAGTGTTTATCCTCTGTCAGTTTGACGTTACTGTGGCAATAGAGTGGAATTCGACATTTGCACTTTAATAATAAATGTGTTGTTATTTAGGTAATTACTTTGAATAGCCTGTTATTGGGACACATGTATTTTTACTATCATGGTATGCATATTAATCTATAACTGTAGGTACATAATGAATAGCTACATCTGTATGTTTGTATGCATATGTAATAACAGATTTCTACCTCTAATAGTTACATATTAATAATCTGTATGGAACTAGTTCTCATCCTGGGCTCCTCGCCCTCCGCCTGGGACGACTCCTGGTGGCCACCCGCTCTGGGCTCTGCACCCAAACCAACAGACATCGCACGCAACCTGGGCTTCATCCTGGACTCCTCCCTCTCCATGACCAGACAAGTCAACGCCGTCTCCTCGTCTTGTTTCAACATCCTGCGCATGCTACGTAAGATCTTCCGGTGGATCCCCACCGAGACCAGGAAGACGGTCACCCAGGCCCTCGTCACCAGCCGTCTGGACTACGGCAACGCCCTCTACGCCGGAACCACCGCCAAGCTCCAGAAGAGACTCCAGCGAATCCAGAACGCCTCAGCAAGACTCATCCTCGACATCCCCAGACGAAGCCACATCTCCAGACACCTGAGAGACCTGCACTCGCTCCCGGTCAACAAGAGAATCACCTTCCGCCTCCTCACCCACGCACACAAAGCCCTGCACAACCAAGGCCCGAGTTACCTCAACAGCCGCCTCAACTTCTACGCTCCCACACGCCACCTTCGATCGACCAGCCACGCCCTCGCCGCCGTCCCCCGCATTCGAAGAGCCACAACAGGAGGAAGATCCTTCTCCCACCTGGCCGCCAAGACTTGGAACTCCCTCCCGACCCACCTCCGCCTGACCCAAGACCACCTCGCCTTCAGGAAGCAGCTCAAGACCTGGCTGTTCGAGCAGTAGCGGACCCCCCCCTCCCCAAGAGCCTTGAGACCCTCCGGGTGAGTAGTGCGCTATACAAATGCTATGATTGATTGATTGATTGATAGTTGATTGAATCATGAGAGCGTCATACCATGAATATAAGGATGACTATTTTCGAGTGATGCCTTTATTGAGTTGCATTTGTAAAATGGAGACCTACTCCAAGTACAACCTTAATACTATTGCTAGTTAAATATGCATGCATAGTAATAAAGGAATGCAGAAATAGAAGTATTTGTGAGTAACATTATACACACATCTTCGGTGTAGTGGCATAATGGTATCCCAAATGTCAGAAGAAAATATATACATCTAAAAGATGTGAATGAAAAATAAATTAAATATTATTTTAAGGAGAATGTTTTACAAGTTCTTAAAAACATGAAGGCACATTTGCAGCTTTGGTATGTTGCATAATTGATAGACACAGAAAGCCAAATACTAATGGACTTCTGCAGAACACAAAATCTGAATTTGTGTGTGTGTGTGTGTGTCTGTTTGTGTGTAGCTCTTTCGACAATTACGCAGCATTTGTAGCAGAATAATATTATTGCACTGGGCATTATTGTAAGACTATTGCACACAGAATGATGTGGAAGGTTTGAATATGCTTGATAGCCTCCTTTCTAATTGCAGCAAAGAACTACAGTTAGGTTGTGTTCTGCATTGTGATATTATTTAGGTGAAGAATAATTTTGTTGAACTAATGCTGGCAGCTGGACACTTCAAGCTTCACATACAAATATTTGTCTGTGTAATTTAATCATTAGGAAATAAAATGGGTAGCTGAAGAATGAAATCTGGAAGACCTTAACAGAATGATCTCAGCACAAAAGTAAATATGGATCAAAAAAACTAATATTTCACTAAGGGCCATTTTTAAAAAAAAAAAACATTGTTTTTTGTGTAGAACACCCACTTATATATCATGAAACTTGGCAACGCTCAGGATGTCCTCACAAAACATAGGATTTTGTAAGCTAGGGAGAGAGCAGGCAAAATGAACAAAATGAACAAAATAATATAAGATCCACACAGAGGGCAGGCAGTTAAAGACCACTAGGTCTGGAAATCATTCTGGTTGAGGGTGGTGACGAAAAGACAACACTCAATTTACATTCCCTCATTCTCTCATCTAGCTCAGAACACTATCCCCTTTGAAGCATGAATATTCAAATAAATTGGACATTATTCACAATCTCCCTCAACACATTGACCTTTAAGTATCCAAGTACAGGAACAAGCAAATTCCCATAGTAAATAAACTATGCTATACACAACAAATGTTTCTACTCAAATGGGTCAAATCTCTGCCGCAAATAAAACTTTAGTTTTACTTTAATCTACCTCAAGGCATTTTTGGTAGAGAGCATACAATTGCTATCTACATAGAGAAATACAATGAACAAAGATTTTGATGCTAATGCCAATTCTATGTGTGATGTAAAACCTAAAAGTACAATTAATACCCAGATTAGAGTCAAAGAATTTCTTCAATGAAGGTTCCTCTGATAGAACTAATCCCCAAATAGGTACCGCATCATTATTTTCTATTACAACTTTGCTGTAAACGTGCTGTACTACAAAACTGATCTTGAGATATAGTTTTTAACATAGCCACATGGTGCCACTATTGCAGGCCACCCATGATCATCTTAGTATAAACAGTATTTCATTGTTCCAGTGGCGGCTATGCACTGATGCATTAGGTTTTAATCATGAGGACGGTGTCAAATAAACTGCTAATCTGACCAAGGATGAATTTAACAGTAGCTGTACTAAAATTCTGACCTTTTCTCTATGTGATCAGACTTCACTTCAAAAGTCATTGTTACTATATAAAGGCAACAAAAGAAATGACTTTTTACAGTAGTGTAATTTCCACGTAATCATTGCTGACTCATAATGGCCAATAACACGCAACCCTTTTAAGTTCTGTCTCTCTGGTCCTGAAAGATAAACATCATTGTTCTGTATGTCAAGGACAATTTATTGAGCAACTTAACTAGTTGTGAAATAGGATAATTTTATCAACCAAGCATCCACAAGAAAGAAAACATTAATAAGGCAATTATACTTTCACTATTTTCTAACTAATTTCTATTTAATTTTCAACAAAAGGACCCTGTATGTTACCTAGTGTTTCCACCTTGGCTTGTTTTTTATGGTCGTGGCTAGTGTTTTTCTACGGAGGCCAGCTAAAATTTGGGGCAACCATAATGTCAGCCTTATTATATTTGAGGGATTGACACTGGGGTTGAATCTTTTAGTGGCATACGATTATCGGCTGTATCCTGCTGAATGTTTTTTGATGCATGGATGAACTTTTGTAAAGTATTGAGTACCTCTCTTTAGACAAAGAAGGTGTTTTGGTGAGCCCCCAATCAAATCTTTTTACTTAGTTATGCATGGTTAGAGGAAAGTTAGACTTGGAGCTTGAACATTTCTTCTTTTGGAAGACAAAGGCAGTAAGAGTGGTGTAACCAGTATCTAAATTAGAATTCGTTCTCTTGTTTTGGAGTGTTTCTGGGTTACAGCCAATTGAAACTCTTTCTCAAATTTTAGAATGTAGAACACTCAACACAATAGATAAGTGGAATAAAAAACCCTGGAAGACATGTATTAGGTGAAAGGAAAACATAGCAACTCCAATGTAAATCTAAAGATCTGATTTAGATAGACTGGATGGACTGCTTGACCATGTACATAGTTATGTATTTTAGGAGAAAGTGTATTGTGCAAATAATTTAGCAAAAATATAAGTTACAATATAAACCTCTCAAAGCCCTCTGTTGTCTTCAGCTGTTTTTAAAGCTGTGATCCTGTACACCAGCTAATCATTTATCACTTGTCTCGAAGTTAAAATTCACATTGCCCAATGTCTCTGCACAACTTACATCATGGCCTAAGCACCACTTCTGGTTCTCTGAAAAGTACAATTATTTCTTCATCATACTGTGGTTAATTACAAGTCATTCCTCAACCCTGAATCCTACAGGTTGACCCTGCCATTGTCAATACCTCACACACCACAACTTAGAAGGAATTTCTGACTCATTCCCAGAAAGAGATTACCCATTTCTGACTACTTTAAGTTCTGATAGAATTTCCTTTGTTTAAGGAACTGCTTGTGTATATCAAGTTCCAGTGGAATCTGTATTATACAGGTTAACTTGAAAATATTGAGAATGAATAAAGAATGTTTTATGAGAAGTTGTTTGTTTAGTACTGTCAAATTGGCTAACTATTTTATTTACAGTTCGCAAACATGAAAACAGTTGCATCACAAAAAGTTTGTTTTAATGAATGAATAGCCATTCTTAACATGAAACTCGGTTACTGCAGTATGTCTGTAACACATGCAGCTTCTTTTTACATCTAGTTTTTTAAAGCAAATTTAATTTGTTCTTAAAATCAGTTACGGATGAAGATTCACAATGCAAATATAGAATTATAGATGCTTTTTAAAAAAAAATCTTTTTATTAACAAAACCACAAAAGAAGTATCAGGTGACATGCCTTGCTTCACATTTGTCTATCATACTTTTCTGTATCACAGGATAACACATACAGAATAACAGTTGGGGTTCATGGGGACTCCTGCGCTACCACTTCATCACGAACAACTGGAGGAGCACACATATCACCACAATACCTATTCCAGGCTCCCCAAACCTTCCCCCACTTCGCGGGACAGCCTCTAGCAACGTAGACTGACCTCTCTCTGTACATGCACCAGTCCAGGTCTTCCATCCACTTCTCAACCCGGGGTGGTTGACCAGCACCCCACAACCGGGCAATGTTACGCTTAGCGATCATACAAGCCAGGGTCGCCCACTGTCTCTCACTCACACTCAGGTCCGTGGGTTCCCAGACATTTAGAACACACCTTTGAGCCTCCATTGTCATCTCCACCCCAAGCACTTCTCGCATCTTACCATGAATTGTATGCCAATAATCTTGTATTGCTGCACAATGCCACAAAATATGCATGAATGTTATGCCAATAATCTTGTATTGCTGCACAATGCCACAAAATATGCATGAATGTTCCGAGCTCCCCACACCCCCTCCGACACTCCCCCCCCCCCTCTGCCCGACCCATGTGCACCAACTGGGGCCCCGTGACATATGACCTATGTAGGATCTTTAACTGGACTAATCGGAGTCTCATCTGAATCGCCACTATCCTCGGAGAGGAGACTGCCTCTCTCCAGTCCTCAACATCTAATTCCACGCCATCCGTGCCCCATTGTGCCCTAATAGTTACCAGTGGGTCCACCACGTTATTGATAAGATTTCTATATATTAATGAAATGGTCTTTTCCGGGAGATGACCATCTAGCACTCGATCTTCTAGGGGGGGAGGCTTCCGGGAGTATGGTTCCTCTGGGAATATGAGTAAGCAGAGCATGTCGGATTTGGAAGTAGCGATAATGCTCACCCTCCCGCAGATGGTATTTATCTTGGAGGGCACCAAATGTGAGAATTGCGTCCTTTCCCCAGATATCTCTAATATGTGTAAGTTCCACAGCGGGGTAGCAAGTGTGAGCTTTCCATCCCATTTAAGATGTCGAGTAGCTGCGTGCCACACACACACTGCATGCGCCGACGGTCCAACGAGGGGAAATCGGACGGCCCTGGCGTATAACGCCCTAGTGAAGTCGCCCCCCGGTACCAGTCCACGGTCCATAGCATACCCGGGGTCTCCGGGAAACCCATAGATAGCATGGTTCACCGCCGCTAGCTGGGAGGCCTAATAGTATTTCTGCAGATCTGGCAAGCCAGTTCCACCATCATACCCGGGGAGAGTGAGTTTAGAGAAGGCAATGCGCGGCTTGCCCTCCCAAAGGAGCTGTCGTTGAAGTGCCTCTATCTCCCTAAAATAGGACGACGGCACCGGGTCCATTGCGTTCTGAAGCACATATAGGAATCGGGGGAGGGCCATCATCTTGAAGAGCACCGCCCTGCCCAAAAGAGAGAGCGGTAACGCTTTCCATCTCGCCACATCCCTCCTAAACCGGCTCAGCGGGGGGTCCAAGTTGTTTGCATATCGCAACCGTGGGTCCAGTGTAACCTAGATGCCGAGATATCGGAACCCCACCGGCTCAATCTGTATCGGGCAGGAACCCGGGAGCACCGGGGGATCCCCCTAAGGACAAAAAGCACTGACTTCGACCAGTTAATCGCAAAGCCAGAATATCTCCCAAATATAGCAAGCACGTCAAGAAAACAAGAATTATAGATGGTTAACAGTTAATAACGGGAATTTTTACCCCAAGAGTTTTTGACTGAGATCAAATAAACTATGAAAGCAAAGTTCGAATTGTTTGTGATAGCTCTCAGAAACTTGAGGTGAAAAACATCCCCATAATTTTCCTTTTACCCATCTAGTTGTTTTAGGTTCTGCATGTCTCTCAGGGTCGGTTTGATGTCACTTAGAACCCCTCAGTTAAAAACATCCCCCTAACTCGCATCTATCTATAATTATATATGTCGTATAGAGCCCCCAAAATCGTCTGCCCCTGCTTTCATCTGAGACACAGTGACAAAGGAGCAATGGAGGAGCCATACATAACATGCCCTCTTGTCCCGAACCCAGATGTTAAAAAAATAACATATCTGCCATCCTTAACTCGTCCCTGACCACCTTCCCTATCTTCCTTCTCCTGTAGCTGTACTTTCTGCAGAGAAGTAGTGCTGCACTGACAGGTTCTCAGAGAGCCCTGCCAGCCTGGCCAAGAATGTCTTTATTACATAGCAATAGTGGATATAAACTGTTATCAACTGTTGCTACGTCATAGTAGTGAATTACCAGATTTAGAATCTGGTGCAAATGACATATTGACACGACCAGTCAGAACGTTGACACGCTGATGGAGCCGCTATCAGCACATCGAGACGTTGCATCCCAATTGACAAAAAATACGGGATGACCCACGACAATCATTGTGACAACTATCTATGTATTGAATAAACCTCATCTGATCTGCACAAACACATTCGAAGCAAGATATCACATTCCCTTCAGATTTTAAAAGAATATTCTATGTCACTTAGAATAGTTGACAATTTTAATTAAGGAGATTTATGAGCATCACAAGAGATAATTTAGGAGGGTATTCATTGACCCAGACGGCAAGTAAATAGACATTGGTTCTTATATCAACGTCTTACTACTCCAGTACATGTGTGGCTTTTCCTGACGAAGACGCAGTTTTGCGTTGAAACAAGTGTGAAATAAATTTACTCGTTCTGCCACGACCTGAACTGTTTTTATCTTGCTGATATTGTTTTTTATGATTAAATACATGTATGGCTCTGTTAATGTTAGGCCTGCACACCTGAGTGATCTTTAGTAAACTGGATCTAAAACAGGTTTTAACTAATAAGGGAGCTGCCCTGCTCGGGGTGTCCCCACTACCCAAATCTATAAACTGCTCTGTGGAGGCCTGGAAGCATCCAGGTCTGCAGGGGGCTCAACCTAGCGCCCCTAAGGTTTCTTAATAGTGTTACTTTTTAACAAAATTCGTATGAAATGCGATGCTAACAATTTCATCACGTCAAATCAAGAGTCAAATACAAAAGACATTCATTTCATGTATTTTGAAATCAATATATCAACTGCTTGCTCATAACATTGAAAACATGTTAGAGAAGTGCATCACATGAATAATCACAATAAAAAAACTTTATATCAAAGTATAACCAAAAGGTACATCATGAAAACCCAATGCATTTCGGGTTACAGTGAACCCTTCTTCAGGGGTTAATGTATGAATGCAGTTTCAATTCTTCTTTACTTTAAGTTCATGTATGTCCATGCCAATTAGATATATAGAACTTGATATGTGTTATAAATAGATTTTCTAATTTGTAATAAGATTCTTTTTAATTAGAAGGAAATACTATTGCATTTATCTGGTTGATTGTTACACTGAGTTCATAAAAACTTTGTGCCGATAGGATGAATATATCTATAGATTTGTAAACAACATTAAAAGTTGAATTGCCTAGGGATGTTCTTTACACTGTGCAAATGACAGAGGGTTCTTACAGAAGCCATATATAATATGTAGAATTTTATAGATGGATAACTACAGATATCTATCACTGTGGGGTTCTGAGTGACCTGAGACAGAGCACTTAACTCAAGTTGTCTATGATGTCAGTCGGATCCCAAGGTGAAAAACATATCCCTGTACTTTACTTTTTAGCCATCTATAATTTTATGTTATGTATGGCCCCTAAAATCATCTGGCCTTGCTTTTACCAGTTATGATGGGATAGAGGAGTAATGGGGGAGCCAAAATGGCCACTCCTCCCTGTCCCAAATGTTTAAAAAACCTACATGCTGTCCTGCCATGTACACCCACCACTCTTGTTCCTTTCCCTTTACTTTAGTTCCTTTCCTGTGCTCCAGCACCACTCTGGTAGGCTCTCAGAGAGCACTGCCAGAATAATCTGACATTCTTTTAAGACATGGCAACAGCAATTAACAAGTTCTGTTACCCACCATTGCTATGTTATAGGAGTGAATTACTGGATTTAGCATCCAGTCATTCACACTAATGGGCGAGAGAGCCATGCATAATAATGTAATAAGCAGGTATGGTTGGAATTCCCTCTGCTGGTGTGTTGTGTTCATTTACAATATCCTGATACTTTTAACACAATAATCAAGAGCAATATAAAAGAAGATGCATGCGCCGACATACATGTAAAAGTCATATATATTGTTCCTGAGTTACAGGGATGCCTTGCTGCCATGCCCCCTACATATTGCAGGTTGCAGCGACTTGGAAATCTATTTTACAAAGTGCGTACAAACAGTGGGTGGAACAGGGATAGTGTTAACCAGAAACTATGCAGCATTACGTCCCTTAAGATAGCTTTCAAATCATCATTTTAACATACATTAAAAAAGAAACGTCCGAGTTAAAACGGGAATTTGATATAAGAAATTTAGTAAACTAAACATGAAGGTTTATTACAAAAGTTCAAAGGTACATTACAAAAATAGTAAATTCAAATGAAGTAATAATCTCTTTCACTTGCATAGAAATGATTTACCTTAAAGGGGTCACCAAATGCAGAATAACATAATAATAATGGGCAACATCAGAGAGTGCAAAGTCTCAAATGTGTAGTAAATAAGAAAGAAATCGGACAGCATCCCCAAAGGCTCAAGAAAGGTAATTGGCTCACCCCCAAATTCAAGGGTTTATATGCAGTTTTCTTGCATAGGAAAGTACAGATTCTGCAAATTCAGCATGGTATGATCATGTCTCCAACAAATCACATTTTCACAGTAAATGTCATATAAGCCTATTGCCTTGGCACTAACCCCCTACATGAATATAGATTCTCCAGACGGGGCAACAACTAGTTACATAAACCACAGTGAACCACTGTGAATGAATGTAGTCCTGCATGCAAGTGGAAGTTCCTTGGAAAATGTTTACAAAAGGATCTCTTCTAGGCTCTTCGAGAACAGTTTAGTTCAGACATAAACAATACTCTTCTTGCTGTACGTAGTGTCTCGTGAGAAATATAAACATTATGATATTGGATCCATTTTGAACAAAGATGGTGTTAAGGTCTAACTGTGGCCTTGTTAGCCTAAGCCAGAAAAACCTACTTTAACACAGTGTAATGAATTGTATTAGCCCCTTATAAGTACACACTTTTTAATTGAATAATATTAATGCACATTTAAATGTATACACTCAAAAGCTCTTGATGAGTTGGCATCCCGTTCTTATTAAGCATAAGCATTAGGATTGGAGGGAAGCAGCACAAAGGGAATGGCAATATTTTTTTCTTTTATGTAGTCAGGAAAATGGGTGCCCTAAGATTTAGCGTCTGCTCTCTGTTTTACAACTCAACTGGTGACTGTGTTATTTCTTCAAACCCCTTGCATTATTGAAGGTTTTCAAATGGGAAATCAGACCTTTCTACTGTAGACTCTTTTCCATTTTCAAGAAATGAATGTAAGCATTTAATACACTGAAGGCCGCTTTCTAAGTTTGAAGTGAATCCTGCTATAGGCTGTAACTCAAATTACTGGCCAATTATGGAGTACGACTACTTGGAATAAAACCACACTTTCAGTGCGAGCAGCTACTCCTGAGGACATTTCACTGGATAAATCCATGTGAAAACACCCAGCAGGAAGTTGACCAATAACAGAGAATTATTACTGAACGGTAATGCAGTAGTACCTAATCCTGGTGTAACCCCTCATTCCTCAAGAGACAACCAGGGTCCCACTATAGATTAATCCACATCCCAAATGTACTGATACACACAGTATTGGTGATTTCGGGAGCAAAATAAATTTACTGATGCAGGATTACATCATTTATTGATATGAAGCAATGCTTAATTTGAGCTGATGGTTGCAGTGGAGCCCTCACACACAAACCTGTTTTCCTCATAAGACTTTCGCTTTGAGTATGAGAGAGAGAGAGAGAAAAACACCAAAGGGGAGAAGAAAGAGGAAGAGAGAGACTGAAAAACAGTGACCAAGGGATAAATCTGGGATGAAAAAGAACCCAAACCGCAAGAGTGAGATAAAGGGCAGAGAGTGTTTTGTGGTGGATGAAAAAGGCATGAGGTGGATTCAAGCCGTGCCTTGTTATTCGGCACACCTGGTATTTGTAGCACCGGCCACAAACTTCTGACAAACGTTCAGCCCATGACCCGTGCTGTTTTACAAACTAAGCACTGGAATGGCGTAATGAGTTATAGGCACGTTTCTTGACTATGGTAGGGTGCACCCGCAATATATTTGATGTGCTAATATATCTGTCTCATCAGTCTTAAGCTTTTTTGCTATAGAAGGAAGGATCTCCTAAGTTCATCTTGCAAATTTATAAGTGAAATTTGAAGCAGCACATTTGTGGAACATGTGCCAATAATGCAGGGACTTCTTATGTTAAGACTAGAGTCTAATCATTCGAAGCGGTAAACACGGTTACATTTTTTCAGCTTGAAATGCTACTACCCTGCTTTGTTTTTCTTTCTGTGCTGAAAAAGGTCAGCTGTATTAGGAGAATAAATTTTAAAACACAATTTACTTACCAGAGAAACATACGCTTGAGTACCATTTTCCATTCCAAACTGATATTGTTATTTCATCCTCTCTCCAAGCCACTTGTGTAGACAGTGTATTCTTCAGAGTGTCGAATAGCCTTTGGTGTTGCATGGCCTTTGAATAAGCAATGTTTCAATTTAGCCTTTGCAGATTAGGGCATTCATTAATACGGTTGACACTGAAACCATACACCCCGCCAAATTTGGCGTTTTTGATTTTTAGTATGGGCCACATTATTCTGGACAAACCTAACACATAAACTCAATCTCCTGCACCCTTTGGGCGATTTGCATGCAGTGGGTTGTCCAATTTTTATTTTTCTGCTATCATATTGAGTTGTATATGATTTCATGCATATATTGGAGAATGTTTGCCCTGGTAGAAAGTTGAAATTACCCATTGGCATCAAGTTGAAGCAACAGTTTACTCAAGCCTTAATCAAGTGCATCTTCATTTAATTTTCAACTTCGTTCTAATAAGTCATATTTTCTTAAATGTCTATATTTTGCAACAATATTAACACGCATATAAAATCACCAGTCAAAAAAAGTGGCAAGTACTATTCAACAAATCAGAGCCTGGTGATTTTAATTTTGAACAACAGGAATTAAATAATAGTTTTCTTTTGACATTAGGTGGAATAATTGTTTTTTGTTTCATTACTGTGAAGTCGTTTAAATTGCTCAGTAAATGAAATGATGTCAGTCTTATAGGTGTTTCCTTTCTCTCTGGGAATTTGACAATGACAGGCATTGCAGTAGGTTCAGAATGTAATCGAAATATTTTGTAAACATTATGTGTCTGATTACAATACAGCGCTTGAACACTCAGACCTTTAGTCGGAGCCTTTAGGCTTTATCGTAAAAGGCTGGTTGCTTTATTCTCCGGAACAAACAAACCGATAAAGTAGGGTCCTAGGGCATATTTAGAGACCTGGCGTGGATACAGCCCCCAGAAACACAGAGCAAAGTATACATAAAGTATCCACGGGTCTAGTAAAGAAACCAATAACTACCTTTGAGAAACATAAACAACCAAACAGATTGTATGCCTCGATGAGGAATTACCAGTCTAAGTGCGGATACCCATCAGTCACCATCCGATACCGCCCATGTCATCATCTGGGCTTCCTTAAGTTCTTCCCATAGTAGCTCATAAAAGATGTAATATAGGACCAAGTTGACATGTCCTACGTCTAATTATGAGACAAGGGGTCACCTCATAGATGGAAAATGATGGTGTTTGGTGATGGGTAAAGGTGACAAAAAGGGATTGCAGTGCGTGAAGGTGTTAAAAGTGAGTGACTTACAATTGGGTAAGTGAGAGAAAAAAACTTTTATTCGGTCGCCCAACTAACCCAAGATTAAAAATAATATGACAGTCTAAACAAATATCTGCCAAGAGTATTAAATGGTCAACATGTTTCGGCAGTTGATTAGGACACTGTTATCCTCTGCCTTCATCAGGACCTAAATAAGTGAAAGCTACTGCATTCAACAAAAAGTGATAAGTAACGTGGAATCATAAAAATTATTTCAGACCAATGTCACCTGGCCTCCTAGGTGTCTGGTCTTATCCTCCTGTAAGTGGTTAAACTGCCACAGTAAAGTAGAGAAAACAATCTGTTGGTTACATGTAAGTCAAAAGAAACTTAGGTGTCGATTCCGATTCGGGAAAAAATGCTCCGAATAGCCGTTCGGAGTGTTTTTCCCATACGAATCGTACCCTGCAATGCCCCCCCGTACGTACGACGAAGTACGATTCGTACCAGGAGCCGTACTCCGTACGAGTCGTACAAGACACTGTACGACTCTAATCTCCGTACGATTCTCCCTCGGAACCCGCTGTACGTGACATCTGTACGGTTCGTGGCTGGGTTTTACGACCCAGCAAGTACGATACGTGTCGGGTACGCACCGTACGACCCTTTTTCTACGGGAGCTGAAAACAGCTGTAAAAGCAGAGTTCGCACCGAGACAGGTACGGAACGCCCCCCCCGGGTACGGTGCGTACCCCCTATGATCGCTGGGGTACGCACCGTACCCCTGCGATCATGGGGTGTATGAGCCGTACACCCATTGTACGATCGGTGTACGAGCCGTACCCCCATTGTACGATGGGTGTACGAGCCGTACCCCCATTGTACGATGGGTGTAAGAGCCGTACCCCATGTACGATGGTTGTACGAGGCGTACCCCCATTGTACGATTGGTGTACGAGCCGTACCCCCATTGTACGATCGGTGTACGAGCCGTACCCCCATTGTATGATGGGTGTACGGCTCGTACACCCATCGTACAATGGGGGTATGGCTCGTACACCGATCGTACAATGGGGGTACGGCTCGTACACCGATCGTCGGGTCATACGGCATGTGTACGAGTCGTACGGTATGTGTACGAGTCGTACGGTTCACGGTTTCAGCCTTGCAATACGTACGGATCGCGACGATTCGGACAGATTCACGGAATACAGATCGTACTTCGCGACTCGGACGGACGGGTACGATTCGTACGGAGAGGGCTCCGGATACAAATCGTACAGACGTTTTTTTTCCCGAATCAGAATCGACCCCTAAGTGTCTTAATCTTGACATCTAATGCTAACGCATTCAGCAAAAATGACTGTCTTTACAAAAAATAGGCAGCATCTAGTATATCAATGTGAACATAGCATATAATATACAACATCTCCGGCTTACCTATTGAGCAAGAGGGTACAGCCTCACCTCACCTGGCTGCAGCTCAGGGAGAGGAAGCACCGCTCTATAAAAATCAAAAGGGAGGTATAGACATGGAAAATGTCATATAACCTGCTTTTAATGGTAAGTTTGTGCGCCTCTCATGGAAAACATCATTCCCCACAGTCATCATATTTCTTCAAATTAATCTATCCTATCATTCCTTAAGGAGTTCTAAACTTGCTATATACTAGCTCCTTAGAATGATGTGGATCACAGAGTATGGTATATATATAAACCATTGTAGGACAATCCTGGAATGTCCGGACATCTTGCTTGATTAAGAGAATGTCCGCAGTGCTCCCGGGACCAAGCAAAACTTTAGAAGTATGTAATATTCAATCGCTCTCTCACTCGGGTGTTCAAAAAGAGTTTGATTATGCTCATATAGTCACACGCGCTAATTATGTCGTAATCCATTTCTATTCAAGATAAAAACTCATATCATGTCTATCTGATAAACCTTGTGTCTTAGAACACACCCATTGCCTCGATGTCACTTGCTCGGGAAAACCTAACTAATTGCAAAGATGCATGCGGTCACAATTAAGGAGGCGGGAGCCTCGCGCATAGTAGAAAGGTTCCTGATTCAAATTCCTGTTGCATTCAAAGCATGCGGTTACGTTTAAGGAACCGGGAGCCTCGCGCATAGTAGAAAGCCCAAATGACCAACTTACCCCTCCGTCTGTACTCCAGACGGTCTACCGAGCCGACTTAGGGAGGTGACTTGAGATCTGGGTCGGCCATTTTTTTCATTGGTCGATGGTAATTGGTGCATGTGACGATGTAAACACCCGTCACGTGATCATGTGTATATTTTACAGGAGGTATGGGAAATGTAGTACGTTTGATGTATTTCGTATATGTTTTGCAAAAGTCAGTAATACAAGTGCCTATCATTATAATCGATTCAAAATAACAAAATGTAATATAGTTCTTCCTATAAAATCACTGTTTACTGGTGAATGGTACAAGTAATAACGCGAACCACGTGTCTGTGGTGAGCGAAGCATGGGAAATGTAGTATGTTTTATGTGTTACGTGTATTGTTTGCCAATAGCAACACTCGTAGTTCAAATTCCCACTATCCTTGTTATTTAAAACTTCCAGAATGTAATAGCGTCCTTATTATCGGGTTATCCACAGTGTGAGTCACCCTTATATTAACTTGTACCCGGATCGAGACATGCACTTGTGCAACCAAACGAACACGTGTATCTAAATAGGTGAATCTTTGTGTTTATTGCATACATAAGGCGGAAAAACTAGGTTATTGTCGACACATAAAGTGACTGTGTCATCATGTTTTATAAATTAAAGACTCGCCTATATTAGGAAATTGTAACACTAGAGTCATCCTTTCCTTTAGCCGTCGGCAATATCTATGTATGTGTCTGCTAGATGGCAGTGATCTCAATATGCCATAAAGAATCAGTCTCCCGATATAAACCCCTGAAAAAAATCTATGTATAAATAGTACAGGGGTGCATTCCATTGCAGAATATGTTGTAATAAATTGTATTAACATCCTGGTTTCACAGTGAAACTATCACTATAGTGTGTTGAAACAGAATGACTGTGTTTGTTACAAGCACAATTATTACTGATATGTCTATGGCTTTACAGAAGTTTTACACGTACACTACTTTCTCAAATACTCTCATCTGCTAACACTATTGGCAGTACAGTGTGTCAAAAACTAAGTAGATTAAAACTCCACTACAAACAAGACTCTATCTAATGACCCCACATGCTCACAGATAATTTCTCAAGGTGGGAATCATAGGCAGTTAAGATAATCTATAGTGTTGCGGGAGAGAAAGATCACTAAGTTAATATAATTGTCATTTTAGCTGCAGCTTCAAAGGGATACCCACGGTATATCATCGTTTAGACCATTTTTGTCTGTCTCTAGTCTAAACACCCACTTCTGTTTCTTTGATCAGCAGGTATTTATATATATCCGTCACATGGTCTGGAATGAATGGCTGTTCCAATACTGTCCATTAGAAATCCGTAGGCCCATGTTTCGCTTCAAGGAAATGACTTGTCAATTTCGTTGCTTGTTTCCTGCAACGGACTGTACTCGTTCCTATTGAATCTTAGTCTAGTAAAAAGAGATGTCTGAACTGAACATTGTTGCTCTAAAATAATTGTTCTCTGTGTCAGGTGGCTGCAAATTAGCAGCAATCTTTTTACTTGAGCAATATGTGCCGGAATAAGGACCATCATATTGTTTTGCTGTTTCACAGTTGTTAGAAATTGGTTTGCTGGTTGAATGGCATGTGGACCTTGGTAAAGCAACAGCCACAATCCCCTGAAGATGACCCTCAAAAAGTAGTTCTATTAACCTGTGCATAACCCTGGGTAACTTGGCACTAACAGCAGTCAGGCTTAATTTAGAGGCAATGTGTAAAGTATTTATGTAGCACATAAACAGTAATAAAGTGAAAATACAACACAAGAAAAATCCCATACCAATAAAAAAAAACAATAGAGCATATTTCAATAAATTCTTTGACACCAGAAATACAAAAGTCCAATTGGTAGAACCAGAGGTACGAATTTTTAAAGGTTTTAGTCAATTGAGCGCCAACAATGTATATGTGGTTGGGCAATGTCACAGGTTAGACCTGCTGAAGTCTTACCTTTTTAAATCCATCCCAAAAGTCTCTTTCATGGTGGAGGGGGATGTGAGGAGCAGTGAGAGTGTTCCAGTGGATGTATGACATTACAACGCATGCTTTTACCACGCATGGCTTTACAACTCTGTTTTTACAACGCATGCCTTTACAACGCATAGTGCTTTGGGGTGCTGGATAGTGAATAGTTTAATTTACTATTCCAACTCCAGTCCCCGTGGATAGTAGGGAAGGTGTTGGATAGTAAATTAAACCTATTCCCTATCCTAGAGCGCCCCCCAGCGCAATGCGTTGTAATGGTTTGCGTTGTAAAAATTGCGTCGTAAAGGCACTGCGTGGTACAAGTTGCGTTGTAAAGGATGTTTCCCGCCATAGTAGGCTGCCAGAGTAGGCCAGGCATCGTAGATGGGCATTGCTGGAGCTTCTGGTGGTCCCCGCGTGCTGTAGCACGAAGGGTCAGTCTGATGGAGACTCATGTCAAATCACAGTGCGAGCGGCGAGGTCTCTTGCGAACGGGCCAATTGGTGGTCACGAATATTGCTCTCTGAGTCACACCAAGGGTCCAGGGCCTAAGTGGCATCACTTAGGGGTCAGGAACTCACTTCTGCTAGGTCCAGGTGCTGGTGCAGGATGTTGGGAAGCCTTTTATATTCTTGCGGCTCAGCTCAGGAGGCCAGCAGGCTAGCCCTTGGAATCACACTGGTAGCCCTGGGTTCAAGATGAAGTTGCAGGCCCAGTTCTTCCCCAGACAAGATAGCAGCCGGGCAGAACAGCAGCAATCCGGCAAGGCAGCCGCATGTCTGCAGTGCAACAGAGTGGCATTTCTTTCAGTAGCACAGAATGTCCTTCAACCTGGCAGAGTTTCCAGAGGCCCAGACGTGCACTAAAGAGTTGATGTCCAAGGTCCTACTTTTTTACGCTGGTGCCCTGGCTCTGGAAGGTGGGAAAAAGTTCTAGATAGTTGCTTTGAAGTGAATGGAATGTCCTGACTCCCATGCCCTGGTTCCAAGCTGGCTGCAGTGATTATGTGAGATTGTTAGGCTCTTTGTGTGAAGGCAGAGCACAGTGTATTCAGTTACAAGTGGGGAGACACTGAGCTTCTCCCATACTGCCAGCAGATGACCCATCCAAGTACACCTAATCTCTCTATTGTGTGACTGTCTGGGAGGAATTCACCAAGTCTGTCAGTTACACCCAGTCATGTGACCCAAGACAGGTTACAGGTAAAAAGGGCTAAGGAGCAGGAAAATGGTAACTTTCTAAGAGTGGCATTTTCAAAATCATAATGAAAAGTCCGACTTTATCTTTGTAGCGGGTTAATCATTACAATTTCATAAACATGAAACATGAGACTGCTACCTGCTCCCAATTGGAAATTACAGTTTATTAATTGTAATAAGGAAACCTCAATGTTATACTATGGGAGGGGTAGTCCTCACTATAGTGAAAACAAATTTAGGAGTGTTTCACTACCAGGACATTCAAAACTTACACGTGCATGTCCAACCTTTTCATTACACAGAACCCTGCCGTATGGGCTACATAGGGCCTAACATAGGGGGTGACGCATATGTAATAAAAGGGTAGTTTAAGGCTTGGCAAATGGGTTTCAATTCCAAGTTGACATGCCAGTTAAAGCTGCATTCAGGCTGCAGTGGCATGTCTGGGACACATTTTAAGGTTCCACTTCAGTGGGTGACACAATAAGTGCTGCAGGCTCTGCTCGGGAACTCACTGAAGCACCAGCATGAAGTGCACAGCTTTTTGCTTGACTAAGAAACTCTGATTTAATCGAACATTGGATAAAGAATGCTCAACATTGGGGGCCCATACCTTTGAGTACTCTGGATGTCACCTAAGACCAACAAAAATGGATGCAGCCAAAAGAGGAGGGAAAACTCCAAAGGGTTTGGGGGTGACACTGCAGAGAGAGCCAGGTCAAACCGCTATTGCAACATTTTGTTATGAATTGCATTTTATGCGTAGATAACTATTTAACTGACTGATAAATATGAAAACATAGAATTTACTTTATATAAATATGTACCCTGATGACCTGAACACCTAATGAGGTGTTAACTTGGTTGAAGGTGGCCTCTACGGCTTTTTCCTTAGTTTTACTCAAACACATTGAAGTCAGCAGAAAAATAGGCATGTTATTTGAAGAGCAATTTTAGGTTGCAAAGTAGATGTTACAATTAAGCAAGAGAGCTGTCAAATCAGAACAAGATGCCAAAATAGCCTTAAAGAAGACAAACCCTGACATGCCCGATTCCAACTGGTCCACTTCTATATATTGCATAGAGCCTACCTGACCCCGGAGAAGCTACAGAAATATTTCCTAGATGTAGGGACAGCCGGAGCGGACCTTTTCCACATGCTGCGGTCCTGTTCTATGCTGACCGCCTATTGGTTGCTTGTGGGAGACACGCTGACCGAAGTGACTGGAAGATCGTTGCAGATGGATGCGGCTGTAGGGATTCTACACTGGTTTCCACATACCCCCAAAAATAAAATTACTAGTAAATTTATCGATTTGGGATTGCTTCTGGCCAAACGGGAAATCACCAGACACTGGAAGGCGCGTGTTGGTCCAACGGGCACTAAGTGGCGCAATGAACTTCTCAAGTGGGCGGGGAGCGAGAGTACATTGAGATTCCAGCAGGCGAGGCGGCGGCGAGATGAGCGGGCTCTAGAGGCGGCGCAGGCTTGGGAGACGATAGTGCAGGCCCTGCGCGACCATAACACACATACTGACTCGGACAGTACGGATGAGGGGCAGCCTGGATCCCAATAACACGCTATTACCGGATTGTACCCAATATTGAGAACTACGGCTTATAACATATGATTTTAGACCACAAGATAGACTACCGATGACGAGAGGGGTGGAGGGTGGGGGATAGAGGAAGAGGAGCGTCATTCGCTTCCGTTAAGCGCTAGGGATCTGTACCAAGATGAATGACGCTTCAATCTTCTGGGGGGGTGAGACAGGTGGAGGGAGGGAGGGTACTTCGTTTGGGAGTTTTGACAAAGCAGACGAGATTTGATATATCACCTGAGACATACTGCGAGAATGAGGAGATACACACTGCAAAAGATTGGCACACGCCGCCCGACCTCCGGGTTGTGGGCTGAATGGCCGTGTATAGAGGTTGAATCAACACCGCCAGCACTGATTTAGATTACGTTTCAGGTGCCAATGTTGTGATTATATCTGTTTCCTGCAATAAAAACATATTTACAAAAAAAAAAAAAGAAGACAAACCCTGACATTTCCAAGAATTAATGCTCCTGTATTAATACAAAATACCCAGCTGTTTCAGAATTATGGTGCCAGAGTAACGCAGAAGTCAAAATCAAGAAGCCACTCTTATCTGTGCTTTAGTCACTTAATTGACAAGTGTTCATGAGATCTTATCATTGCGCCATAGAGCCTTTTAGCTCTAAAACTAAAAAAAAAGGCCTGACAAAACTGCATAATCACACCGCAAAATATCCAGCTGTCATTGCCAGCGAAATGCTGAAAAAATCACAATGGTAAAAAAGGAAAGATTTTGGATGCAGTTTTTTGTTGTCCAGAGAACAGCCTTCCGAAATGTCTTGACTGATATGCTGATATTATTTAAGAGTCTTGGATTTTGCCTCTTTGTACTAGCTGAGAGATAGCAAAATATGTATCCCTATCGCCCATCATATTATCAACTTCATCTTATCTAGTATCCTTTCATAACACTTCTCTTTTCCTTATTTCCCTTTGCAATCTCTTTCCCTTTTCAAGTAAGCTACCAGCAAAGACTATGAAGCAAGCAAGAGCTGTATGTACTGCCATATGCTCGTTTTTTCTACGGAGCTTTGCCATACAAGACCTTAATAAATCCATTACCACAGTCTCTAGAACCATGCAAACTGTACCATACACAAGGTCTATACCTATTTAACCCAGTTGTGCGCCCTGAGCTTAAATGCAGGGTTCCTTATGGAAAGAGATTCCACAAACATCTTATTATGTATTTTGTAGTATTGTCTTGGGGTGCCGCTCGCAGTCTCATCTTGCCGTCACTGAGAGAGTTGGATTTTTATCGCCTCTTCCTGCCACAGGGACCATCGTTGCCCTTGCTTCTCTGAAGTGCTGCTGACTCGGGGGTCCGGGACTGCGAGGCCCACAGGTCAGCGCGCTGGAAACATCACGCGCACCTGCTGCCTCTTCCCGTGACCCCTCCCTGCCGAGCCTGCTGCTTGTTGCCTGCTGCAGTTAAAAGACGACTCACGGCCCCCGCTCCGCGGGAGCCGCTCGCAGTCTAATCTTGCCGTCACTGAGAGAGTTGGATTTTTATCGCCTCTTCTTGCCACAGGGACCATCGTTGCCCTTGCTTCTCTGAAGTGCTGCTGACTCGGGAGTCCGGGACTGCGTGGTCCACAGGTCAGCACGCTGGAAACATCACGCGCCCCTGCTGCCTCTTCCCGTGACCCCTCCCCCTTTGTCCATTAGAGGTCGACCCATCACGCGGTACGCGGGACGAGCACGGGACAGAGCACGGGGCGAAGCCCGGGCAAAGGGCGGGCCGTCCGTCCACGGCCGTCTGAGGCCGACTGTGGCTGGGCTGGGCCATTTCCCTTGGTTTTTTAATAACGGTGATTTTGTGTGTATTTTACTCGTCTTTGCTTTAAGGCTTTCCCTGTGTGCACTAGATTACTTTAGACTGAGGTGTAATGGCAGCTCAGTCAACCAAGGGAGGCAAGGATGGTGAGAAATCCAATACTGGAAGCATTTTGGGTACTTTGGATAATTACTTTACTAAGGTCTCTGTTGTATTGGAAAACCAGATAAGTGCAGTTGAGAAAAGACTATCAGCTGAGTTTTTCTCTAAACGTTCCTCTCCAGGGGCAATTCAGCATTGTACTATTCCTGAAAATCGCATGAGCCAACGGCTAAGTGACCTGGGTTTGCCCGAGTCCAGCATTGAGTTAGATTCCCTTTCTAACATTCTAGAGGAAAATAATTCTCCTACACTGCCAGGTAGTGGTGACTTAGTTGAAATTCCCACCTATATATCTTCCCCCAATGGGTCTCCGGTTTGTGTGGTAGTCGACTCACCGCCCCTAAATAAAAGAGTTACGGCCAAAAGGAAAAGAAGGGGGGGTGGTCCTCAAAGTAAAAGAGCGAAAAGGTCCAAACCTATGAAAAAGGGGAATAAGCAAGTAGGTGTCGGGATCGGTGTAGAGTCTGATAATACACTATATCCTATTCCTTCGCCATTACTTCCTCCAGTTGTTTATGGGGACGGGTCACTGGTGGGGCTGGTTGAACACCTGCTTCGATCTTTCTTACTCCCTATTATTGAGAGGTTGAGATTAATCACTACAAGCCTGGACAAACTGGAAATTGCAGCTAAGGACAACTCTCATATGTTACATTCACTGACTGTTGGAGCAAACAAGGGCAAAACTGTTCCTGCTAATCCAGAACAGAAAATAGTCAAAAGTGACCAGGCACCCTCTATCTGTAAATCCCTTCTGCAGAATGGAAAAAAGTCAGTGGTACACAGGGATGCAAGTCTAGTCAAGCCAGGTGATAAAAACTTATATTCTGAGTCATCCAATGCTCTGAAGGGGGCATCTCAATCTTGTCAGGAAGCGCAGCTAGAACCTACTAAATTTGCTCCTGGGTATTTGGCTCCTAACAATTTGGACTCGGTTATAGGAAATCAGTTTACATTGAGCTTACCCCCCCAAAGTACCCCCCTAGTGGTGGTTATGACTAATGTTCCCCCTCTTCGAGCTGGTTTAACTGAGGGGTTTTACCAATTGAAGACAAAGGTCACTCACTGGTTCGCAAAGAATCTACAAGGGGGTCAAGAACTAGGAAGTGATATACTCATGGTTCGTAGAGTAGGATGGGTGGGTCGCTTAAGGAAGACCAGGGAGGGTGACTGCATAGTCATAAATTTTAACAATCCGAATACAGATGCTAGAATACTATGGGAGACAGAACAGCATTCATTAGAGAGGGGGCAGGGTATTGAAGTCGTGCCCCTTGGGTTCTTTTATAGACCAGGCATTCAGGGTAAATCCTCCCGTAGGATCCCCTCACTGAGGAATTTTTCCAATCAAGCGTACCCTATAGGAAGACATGGGCTGCGACCTATACCTCATTTGATGCCATCTGGTCGTTGGCAAGGGGGTGATTCCAGATATAGAGGAGGAATAGAAATAACAAATAGATTCAATGTTCTTTCGGGGCTTAATGAATGCGACTGACTTGTCCATAATGAAGTTGGCAGTAATTTGGAGCATACTGTTAGCCCCCATTATGAACACCATCTCAAGGGGGGGGCTCAAACTAAGGGGAATTATAGTCTAGTAGAGTGTACCGATAATAATATTGACTTTGATGCACCCCCGCTAGGCACTCAAAGAGAATCGGTAACAAACGATATGGAGGGAGTAGGAAGCTTGGTTTCCTGGAACATTGCAGGTATCCGCCCAAAGATGGAGTCTAAGTAATGGGTAGATTTTGTAAATTGTTTTGATGTGTGTATGTTTCAGGAAACTTGGATCTGTGAGCCCTGCTTTCTCCATGGGTACTTGAACTATTCTATCCCGGCAATTAAAGGTCAAAAGGGCCATCCTAAGGGTGGCTTGATTATATGGGCACGTCAATGCCTGCCCTTTTCTATTAAAGTGGTTGATACTGGTAGTAACGATATTCAACTTATAAAATAGAGTATGGGCTTATTTGGGAGCCTAGATATATACAATGTATATGCTAGGGGCTCAAATGGGGGAAATCAGTAGTTCTTGAGGCTCTGGTTTCCCTACTTGAGATATACTCCATGAATAATAACACAATTATTGCTGGAGATTTCAACCGTACGTTTGAACCCCTGGACATTAGTGATAATCTAGTTGGGATGGATGAGGATATGCTATGGGGCGTCCCCAAACTAAATCTAGATCCAATTAAACGTTGGCCTGAGGATATTATATGTTTGAATGCCATTTGCCTGGAAAGGGGCCTTAGGGCACTAAATGGGCGAACAATGAGTGACAAGGGGGAGGCATGCACTTTTGATAATGGTAGAAATAGGAGTAGGATAGACTATGTCCTGTGCAGTCTTCAACTATGGAAGGGAGCCCACGATATGGAAGTAAAGCATAGGCTAGAAAGTGACCATGACCCATTGTGTGTTACACACAAATGGTGGTTGCTCGCAACAGGGAAGTCCGCTAAAGAGTGGGTTGGTGTTCCCCTGCCTGTACCCACCAATGACATGCGATGGCTAAAATGGTCGAATGTTTTGGCTAATCAACAGTCTATGGTTAATATAGATATGGAGGTAGACAAGGCGATAATTGCCCTAGAGCAAACAAATATTGTCGTTCCAGATTCTCATGAAATTTCTGCTATACATGATAATCTTTTCTGTGCTATTAGATGCCATTTCCAGAAACCGGGTAGGAAAAACAATAAGGTACTTCCCAGTTCTCCGAGGTGGTATAACGCTCAGTGTAGAAAAGCCAGGCTAACTCTGGGAATAGCTATTAAGAGCAGAAATCTAGTGACTATCCGTGGTGCAAGAAGGATGTATAAGGATTGTATAGCCTCTGCAAAAAAATCATGGGATGAGAGACACTGGAATGAACTAAGAGAGGCAAGTAGGACCAAAGACTCTAGACTTTTCTGGAGCATTGTTAAATGGGGGAGTGGCGGCTTACCCAATTGCCCAGATAATAATGTTGGTGAGGAGGACTGGGTCAATTATTTTAAGCCACAATATGCCGATAGCAGCCCTGGCTCTGAGATGGAAGGTTTTAAGGCTGTATATTCTAAAGATAACTTTTTTAGCCGTGGTGAGGTGTTGTTGGCCCTAAGGGCAATATCGAGAGGAAGAGCGCCGGATTTGGATGGGATCCCGGTGGATCTTTTCATTAATGATAAGGAACGCTGGGGCAAATATATCTTACTTTTGACTAATGCTGTTGCCCAGGGTGCAAATGTTCCCTTATCCTGGAAGGGTGCAATCATTATCCCGGTACACAAGAAAGGTGATCGGGGTTTGCCGGGTAACTATAGACCAATAAGCTTGATAGCTACCATCCAAAAGGTGGTGGGGAGGATGGTGGTGAACAGGCTTATGGCCTGGGAGGATGAAAATAATGCATTATCCCCTTACCAGGCGGGGTTTCGGAAGGCCACTGGTACGGTGGACCTGGTGTTCCGCTTTACTCTGCTACGGTGGCGAACTGTGGTGCTGGGAGGGGGCAGCCTGTATGCCGCTTTTGTGGATTTGCGGGCTGCCTTCGACCTGGTTCCCAGGTCTAAGCTGTGGTCAGTGTTGTGGAAGCTAGGTCTACCGGAGGACTTGCTGACCCTGGTTATGAGGCTGCATGAGGCAAATTTTGCCAGGATACAGTGGGGCAGTCAAGGGGAGGTCACTGCGGACTTCCCGGTTGAGCGGGGAGTTCGGCAGGGGTGTGCAATGGCCCCCCTGCTTTTTTCCTTGTTCATTAATGGTGTAGTAGTAAGAATGCTGTCGGCTAATTTAGACGCCCCCACATTGGCAGACATTAAGGTCCCAATATTAATGTTCGCCGCCGACACTCTTATTCTATCAAAGACTCCGAGTGGCCTGCAGTGTGCCCTCAACATCTTTGAGGAATTTTGTGGGGAGCATGGCCTTGAAGTCAACGTGGCCAAAACCAAGTTAATGGTTTTTAACCCTCACCGTAATTTCCGCTCCAGGCTGACTATGAACCAGCGCCCCCTAGAAGTAGTCAAAGCTTTTACCTACCTTGGTATTTATATAACCAACAATCTTAAATGGTCCCAGCATATTGATCTAGCAACATTGAGGCATAGACAATTAGCTAGAGCCTTAGGGGCTGAACATAAAAAATCAAAAACTAAACCAATCATGCCAGCCTTACAGGTCTACGAGGCAAAAGCTTTGGGCTCAGCACTTTACGGGGCTGAGTTGTGGGGTTTTGGGAAGCTCGACTCATTACAGAGGTACGAAAATAAGTTCTTCAGGACAATTACTGGCCTTCCCAAAAGTACCCCCCTCCTCCCCTTAGATATGAGCTGAGCAGAAAGGGAGTGGTTGATTTGGCAATGCTTCGCCAGATATTGTATTGGAGACGACTCTGGATTACTCCAGAACTTAAGCATTATGCTGAGGGTTTTTTGGTATTAATCAAGGAGGATGTTTTCCATAAGATCAAATGGCTAAAAGACCTTAGATCCTTGTTATGTTTGTTGGGTCTCCAAACCCTCTGGGATAACCCGCCAGGTGCCCTTTTCCCTAGAAAAATTACTGTGAAGGAGTTGTATTGGGACTGTGTGGCTGAGCGGGCTTGGAGAAATACTGACTCTAGAACTATGACAGGATGTTATCTGGAATCTAAAATCTCTCCTGATTATGAACTTTATTGGGACCAGATAACAAAGCCATGGGATGGGAAGCTTTTATGTCAATTGAGGATAGGTGCTCTTCCGTTGAGGTCCCTAACTGGCAGGTGGCAGAGTTCTTCAAATACTATCTGCCCCGCTTGTGGAATCGCAAGGGAGACCACTGGTCACTTTTTATTCGCCTGTCAAGCCTATGCCGTTCCTAGGCAAATCTGGTTAAAACCTGCATGCAAAAACTTGGGAATTAAAAGTAGCATTGTAGCCCCGAGAATTATTTGTACTAGTTCTTGTTTACCACTAACCATAGCAGTAGCGAAATTTATGGGGTGGGCCTGGTCTATTAGGGTTAAATTGTTAGACAAGTAACTGTTTACATTGGGAGGGTTTATTGAAGCTACCGGACGCAGTTTGTATTTTATATCCTATGTATATATATTTATATTTATGCTTTTGATTGATAGTACTTGCTTTTATCTGTTAAGAGGCAACCATTTAATACTGTTTTAACATTTTTGTATGTATTGTGCTTTTATGAGAAATACTCAAATAAAGCCTCTTTGAATTGAATTGATTTTCAGTATTGTCTTCATTTGATATCTATGTTCCCATCTATGGTTTTATGATGAGAGCTGGTCTCATTTAAACTAATGGTATTTAAGGTTTTTACTGTAGAGATATAAAAAGCAAATAGGCAGACTATTAGCCATCTTAAGACTGCAAGTCAGGTTATATAGCCTTACTGCATTTTTCCATCAACTTATTCTATATTTCTTTGAGTTCCTGAGTTGTAAAAAAGAAGGCCACCATTGTGGTGGCGAATGTCCCCGATGGAATCTACACTGGTAGAAACAAATGAAAAGTAACAGCTTAAATTAAAAACACCAAAACTTTAAGCCAGCAGTGTAAGTGTAGAACAGATTTGGACACACATATGGGGGATTAGAAGGTCTGGCTTAAACCATTAGGAAATCCCAATTGAAATAGACTGAGATCCTACAGATATTACAAGTGGCACATCGGTCCTCATTCATATATCCCACAAGATCATTACAAGCAAGCAGTGTTTTAGTACCTCGTATTAAGAAAATAGAAACACAAATATATGTCAAAAATAATTTTCTGTTGCATTGCAGACATATCCTACATTGTACGTATGTTGCACATTCCCACTTTCTTTCAGTGGGATGCATTTGACCTTGATTTTGAAATTTTCCACACTGCAGGATGATGCCTAAGAGATTTCATATTGATGGCGCTCTAGTAAAATTACAAGAGAACTTTAGGCTTACTCTTGAACTAATGCTAAAAGCCCTGTTGAATCTTCCTGTGATTGTATATTTGAACAGGGGCATGAGATAACCATGTTACATTTGTTGCATGGCTTTATCGGTTACTACTCTTGTTTAGATATTGTTTCAGGTAAAATAGGACAGGAATTTATTGCAAAATGCAGATGTGAACTACACATGGAATCAAATACATCTTGAGTCCAGGACAGATGATCTTATCAATAGCTCTAGTGTATTTGTTGGTACGTGCACCCATATAAGTAAATTTAATTGATGATAAATTCTGGCTTATCTTGATCTTCAGTGATCTTATCATTCCTCTGTAGAGTATTGTAGCTCAACTGAGTCCAGGAGTTCACATGAACATTCCTCACAGAAGGGTGCCCCCCTGATTTCTTTCTTATGAACGTCTAGTTTCTATTTGGAAATGTTTTGCACCTAAATGATAGGGCGAGTGATTCATGTGCATTTCCATTTTAAGTTACAAATTACTATAGTCATTTTATATTCTTAGAGAGGGTATTCTCAGTAGGAATGAGTGTCTGAATTCTCAGAAATCTGAATTTGTGGGTAGCTGAGACCACATTTTAATGGTATTCTTATCCTAAACCATCTATTCATGTGACAAGAGCACATTTACTCTCACAAACTACCACACCAAACTTTTGTTCCTTACAGTGTCACTTTTGGTGAATTGCAAAAGTGAACTGTCACATATACATCAAGTCAGTAGGCTCTGATGGGTCCTCTTTGAAGTTGAAGTCCAGAGTGAAGTAGAAACACAAGAAGGTGAAGTGCGACTCAACCCTCATCCAACTACTCCTTGTCTAAAGAGAAGACACAAGGGCATCAAGGTGCCACTCGATCTTACTCCTAATCTCTGATTGAGGAGCCAATCACACAGTGGATCCCAGGTTCACTGCTGAAACAGTTGAAGCCCTGTAGAGAGGCAATGCTGCATATTTTAGGCTCACTACAACCTCCCTCTGGTGCACCTTTGGGTTACAAGGATCTGCAGGAGTCTCTAATCAAGTTACTGCTGGCAGATCCATTATCAGTACAATCTGAAACCTGCTTCCTATTCCCTACTGACTCTTGTGTGGAACCTGCTTCCAATCTCGCCCCGACTCTAGTGCTGGCATCCATTCTGATTCCAAGACTGTTGGAAACCGGCTATTTCTGGTAGGCTAAGGCTTATGCCAAAGCCAGGCAGAAACCACCATTCCAGTCAGGGCAAGGAAGTCACACGCCAAGATAACCCCTGCTCGCCCTCTAGGTAGCATGGCGCGGGCAGTCTAGGCTAAACTCGGAGGCGATGTGTAAAGCATTTGCGTCAGCGCACGACAGCAACAACATACTAGGCACACCACAAAAGAGACTCCACACAAGGTTATATTAAAATAACTTTTGTATTGTCAAAACATATCAGATAGAAATTACACATGTACATTGTGCCAACTGGCACGGCAATATTCACAAGGGATTATGTACACAGGACAGGGCCACATAGGCCACTGTCATAATCAGCACTTCTAGAAATAGAAATAGTACTTATAGAACTTAGAATAAAAGTGTATAAAATCACTGTACCACAAAGTAACAGTTATAGATCACATCCAGTAACTACTGGGAACAGGTAAGTACCTCCTACGCAACCCTAAACCCCTTAGGAGACTGTCAAGCAGGGGACCAGGACCTCACTAGGACCACCTGTACTAAAAGAACAACCCCCTAAGTATCACACAGCATTTAGGGGTCTAAGAAAAGAACACATTACCTATGATGCAATAACCTACATTCAGAGGCGTAATAAAGAGAAACACAGGATGCCTAAAGCATTCAGAGGTGTTAAGAATAAAGCACATGATGCCATAAAATACATTCAGGGGTGCAGCGCAAGAAGACACATGATGACTAAACATTCAGAGGTGCAGCGCAGGAAAAGTAAGACACACATGCATAAAAACATTCAGAGGTGCCAGAGCAATACAATAGCGCAAGAATCACATGATGTTTAAAAACATTCAGGGGTGCAGGAATAACACATGATGCAAGAGAACACATTCAGAGGTGCAATAACCATATTATTGCGCAAAGACTCACATAAGCCACCACCTGTGGCAGTCCCTAGGCCAACTGGCCTTGTTGGGGCTCAGACGCCCTGAGTCTCAATGTCAGGGGCCTAAACGATGCAGGGGCCCACTACTTGCTGGGCCCCTGGGAACACTCACAAGGGCCTAAACGTAGCAGCTGGCACTAAGTGCTGCGCAGCTGGGTAGGCCTGGCACCACGGTGCCCTCGCTGTCCCACACAGGGACTCTCTCTCCAACTTGCGCCTAAACGGTGCAGCTGCCCACTAATTGCTGGACAGCTGAAGAATCATCAAAACTGCGCCAGGGCCCTCACTGGCCCTCAGGCGCAAACTGCGCCAAACTGTAGGAGCCACACAGGCTCTGGGCAACACTACACAGACGTTGGAGCCACACAGGCTCTGGGCATCACATGCCCAACGTTGGAGCCTTCTGGGGCTCTTAAACAACCATGGTGCTCTCACTGGCACCAGAACTACACAAGCCCAGGAGGGGACGGGCATCGACAATATGCCCCGAGGTGTCCCAGGAGCCATCTAGACTCCTTAAACAAATATGGCTTGCGTTGGAGCCTCTCAGGGCTCGTAGGGTCGTCACCCACTCCGTTGGAGTCCCACTCGGGGGACTCAGGATTACGACATGCCCCCTGCGCCTCCCGGCGCTCTCAAAATGAACAGGAGCTTTGGGGCCTCAGGCTCCGTCGACCTGGGGGCGGCCCACTGTCAGCTGGGGCCGCCCTACCTCCACTCCCGCCCAGGTGCCGCTCTCCGGCACCAACAGCAGCTGCACGGAGCCCTCCCCAGCCCTTCCGACTCACCGGGCTTTCTTGGGCGGGCTCCTCCGGACGGCGGCTTCTCTGCTGGGCGGCGGCTCACTCTCGCCGCCTCCTAGCAAGTCCGGTCTCCCTCTCTGCAGGGCTCCCTCGGCACACGGGAGCCCTGTCAACCGGCCGCCTCTTCTCCTCGGGGCTCCCTCAGTCGAGAGGAGCCCCGCGAACGGCCGCAATCTCCCGCGCCTTCTCCTTTCTTCCCGGGGCCGCCTCGACCAGCCAATCCCGTCGCGGCCCCGATGACGAGTCTCCTCTCCTCCTCCAATCACGGCCCGACAGGGGCCATGACGCTGCGCCGCACGGGCCTATCCCGTCGCGGCGTTGGTGAGGGGGCTCGGCTCTCTCAGCCAATGAGAGCGCGGCGCCTTCGGTTCCGCCGGCGCTTCCAAGCCCGGGCGGCGGCGGTGACGGGGAGGCAAATGCCGGGGGGGGCACCGGCCAAAGCCCACCAAGCGCCCCCCAGCGCTAGAGCACAATAAAGCGCTCCTAAGCGCTATGGCCAAGGATAAAGCGCTCCTACGCGCTAGGGGGAAATCAAGCGCTCCATAGCGCTAGCAAACAGGCAGAGCGCTCAGGGGGAAGCTCAGCGCCTCCAGGCGCTAGAAATACGGTTCCAGCGCTATCCACAGAAAAATGCAGCTCCTTCATGCTGCCAAAGCCCCAGAGCTTCCCAGGGGGGCAAAGCTAAGTCTCCCCATCAGCCCAGGCACGGCAGAGGGGTCCCCCAGGAATCCAGGAAAGTCCATCAGGAGTCCAGGGGCTGGGCAGGACTCAGGGATTCCCTGAGCCCAAGCATCAGCATGCCCCTGGCAGATTCAAGTCAGAAAACAAGAACATTTTGGAAGGGGCAGAGCCCCTTCTTATACACAGAAAAAGCTTTGAAGCCCTTTGAAGTCGTTGTGTAAGCGAGCCCTAAGCTCTGGGAGTATCTGGTTTCCCTCGCCTGTCAGCCTCAGGTCAGAGGTGACAGGGGGCCATCGGGAGGGAGAGTCATCCAGGGTGGGCCGACAGACACAGCCTGGCACCACCAGAGCTCTTTCCACTCCCCCCTAACAGCAGATGGGGGGCCTTTCATCTACGGTTTGACTCAGACCCCCTCCTCCAGACAGTCCATCTACCAACAGGCCCAGGCATGCCTGGGCCAGGCCCATCAGCCAATCACGTGCTAGCAGACTCACTACACAATTATGCCAACTTCTAAAAGTGGCGCTTCTAGACTACACACAGCCATGCCGCATACACCATTCTGCAGCATTCATTCTCACGAGTTCATACATATCAAACTCGCCCCTGCACTCCCCATGCATCAGGAATCTACCATGGGCATACATATTCCCCATTCATTCCTATGGGAGGGCAGGTCACTCACCATCCATACACAGAAAGCACACGCACTTTACACTGTACCACAGTGAAAAAGTGCGCAGAGGCCTACAATCACCAATCCAGGTTCCAAAAACAGGCTAGGAAAAAGCAAAAAGTCACGGGGTAAACCTGCCCAAAGGACCGGGTCCAACACATCCCCCTTCCAGCCAAAACGCAGGGTAGACCAATCACTACACTGATGGTCTTCAATGCTTTGGGCGACAAAACCACGGAGACGGGCCTGCAGGGCAGGGCCACCTTACAGTTTTTCGCCACTCTGAACCCACAGGGATTTCCCTCAACAAAAGCTCTCTGACACAACTAGGATACCCCACTGGTACACACTAGTCATCCACAGCCAGGACCAGGCCCTAGGCCATCCAAAGATCACAGGTCCTAACCAATCCACAGAGTGGGGGCAAAAGCCCCTGGCACACAATAGCCAATCTCCACTCTCTCCCTCAGGGTAGCTACACTACCACTGATCCTACAACCTAGGGACCACACCCTCAGGCTGACTAGAGGTCACGGGCAAGCATGCCCCATCCTACCTCTACTCCACCAATGTTAGAACTGGGCACAGCAAAGCCCCCTTTCCTCTACCTTAGTGGAAACAACAAACTGCAGGTGGGCCCCAGAACACACAGCAAGGGCCGCCTCCTCAGTCTCTTCAGTTGATCCACCTTAGTAGAGACTCCTCTTGACCTAGAAGTTTCCTAATCTCCCAACCTAGGATTTACACCCTTAAGTTGCACCGGGGTCAGAAGTACACCGTCCTTCTGCACCCCCTTCCAGTTCCACTATCACAGGCACAGTATGTCTCAGGCTAGACAGAGCACACGCCAGCGGCGTAGCAGCGACACACTCTCCTCCCACCGGGGTCAGAAGTAAGGACACCGTCCCTCTGCACCCCCCTCCAGAGTTCTGCACCCTCCCACCTAGGAGCGGTACCCCTGGAAGCCACCAACCGGTCAGGACACTGCCTACAGATGCCCTTCCCCCCAGGTCAGGCTGAACCTGAACCTGGCCTCCCCCCTCCTCGGGGAATGACCTCCAGAGGCCCCAAAAATGGTCGAGCACCCTAGATGGTCAAATGCCCAGCGAACCAGGACTTCTGCACCCTCCACTTAGGAGCGGTACTGCCCAACCCTAGGACCGCCGGAGTTCTGGTTACAGAAACTCCCCGTCCTCTTGACACAGGAAGATCCTCCTCAAATGACTTATAAGTACAGCCTAGGCCCCTGACCTGGCGCTCCCTTAGGGAACCCTCCAGGCCCCGAGACAGGGTTTCGGGCCAACGTGGGACACACCGTCCCACACTCACTCCGCCTCCACTGAGACAGGACGTGAGCTCCTACACCCCTACCATCCTAATGGGACATAGCTGGGCTACACATGAACCTCTTCACCTACACAGGATCATCAGATACCCAAGCCACTACTTTTAGAATCACTCCCTAATGCGTCGGCCAGACATCTAGCACACCGCCAGACATCCACCTTCTTGTCCAATGCCTCCGCAGAATCTCCTGCACACCACCAGAGGTACACCTCACGTGCAAGCTCCTTAAAAAAAAACTCACACCAACTCCTCCAGTTCCACACAGCACTCATCCACACACTCCCCCTCCAGACTGGTGAGACAGTTCCTCACTGCCTCTGACTCTCAACCTGTCACTCTCTTACTGAGCACCAGGCACCATACTCTGGGAACTGGGAATGGGAATTCACGCACTGGACACATTTAAGCTGCCACCACTGGATCCTACCATACTGGGGAATCCAGACACACACACTACACTCAGGGAATAACCACCCTCCTGAGCAAGCAATTTCTCCTCCACCCTCCCTCTCTTCCATCTACCCACACAGGGACAGGAATAGGCTTGGACACTGGACCCAGCAAGGGATTCCTAACCTATGGGAACCTCCCCTATCTACTGGCGTCCCGCCCTGTCATTTTCTCTCATCTGCCACTTAACATAAAGCGCAGGAACACCACCTGAAAATGACACTTTTGAGGAAAAACAAAATCAGAAACAATAATCCCAAATATGTGACTATCTGAAAAACGCAGAGTTTTTGTAATGTAGCCAGTTGTCGCTATGGCACTGGGCAAACGCAAGTCCAAATCCGCACCGCTGACCCACCAATGTTGGAAACCGGCTATTTCTGGTAGGCTAAGGCTTATGCCAAAGCCAGGCAGAAACCACCATTCCAGTCAGGGCAAGGAAGTCACACGCCAAGATAACCCCTGCTCGCCCTCTAGGTAGCATGGCGCGGGCAGTCTAGGCTAAACTCGGAGGCGATGTGTAAAGCATTTGCGTCAGCGCACGACAGCAACAACATACTAGGCACACCACAAAAGAGACTCCACACAAGGTTATATTAAAATAACTTTTGTATTGTCAAAACATATCAGATAGAAATTACACATGTACATTGTGCCAACTGGCACGGCAATATTCACAAGGGATTATGTACACAGGACAGGGCCACATAGGCCACTGTCATAATCAGCACTTCTAGAAATAGAAATAGTACTTATAGAACTTAGAATAAAAGTGTATAAAATCACTGTACCACAAAGTAACAGTTATAGATCACATCCAGTAACTACTGGGAACAGGTAAGTACCTCCTACGCAACCCTAAACCCCTTAGGAGACTGTCACGCAGGGGACCAGGACCTCACTAGGACCACCTGTACTAAAAGAACAACCCCCTAAGTATCACACAGCATTTAGGGGTCTAAGAAAAGAACACATTACCTATGATGCAATAACCTACATTCAGAGGCGTAATAAAGAGAAACACAGGATGCCTAAAGCATTCAGAGGTGTTAAGAATAAAGCACATGATGCCATAAAATACATTCAGGGGTGCAGCGCAAGAAGACACATGATGACTAAACATTCAGAGGTGCAGCGCAGGAAAAGTAAGACACACATGCATAAAAACATTCAGAGGTGCCAGAGCAATACAATAGCGCAAGAATCACATGATGTTTAAAAACATTCAGGGGTGCAGGAATAACACATGATGCAAGAGAACACATTCAGAGGTGCAATAACCATATTATTGCGCAAAGACTCACATAAGCCACCACCTGTGGCAGTCCCTAGGCCAACTGGCCTTGTTGGGGCTCAGACGCCCTGAGTCTCAATGTCAGGGGCCTAAACGATGCAGGGGCCCACTACTTGCTGGGCCCCTGGGAACACTCACAAGGGCCTAAACGTAGCAGCTGGCACTAAGTGCTGCGCAGCTGGGTAGGCCTGGCACCACGGTGCCCTCGCTGTCCCACACAGGGACTCTCTCTCCAACTTGCGCCTAAACGGTGCAGCTGCCCACTAATTGCTGGACAGCTGAAGAATCATCAAAACTGCGCCAGGGCCCTCACTGGCCCTCAGGCGCAAACTGCGCCAAACTGTAGGAGCCACACAGGCTCTGGGCAACACTACACAGACGTTGGAGCCACACAGGCTCTGGGCATCACATGCCCAACGTTGGAGCCTTCTGGGGCTCTTAAACAACCATGGTGCTCTCACTGGCACCAGAACTACACAAGCCCAGGAGGGGACGGGCATCGACAATATGCCCCGAGGTGTCCCAGGAGCCATCTAGACTCCTTAAACAAATATGGCTTGCGTTGGAGCCTCTCAGGGCTCGTAGGGTCGTCACCCACTCCGTTGGAGTCCCACTCGGGGGACTCAGGATTATGACATGCCCCCTGCGCCTCCCGGCGCTCTCAAAATGAACAGGAGCTTTGGGGCCTCAGGCTCCGTCGACCTGGGGGCGGCCCACTGTCAGCTGGGGCCGCCCTACCTCCACTCCCGCCCAGGTGCCGCTCTCCGGCACCAACAGCAGCTGCACGGAGCCCTCCCCAGCCCTTCCGACTCACCGGGCTTTCTTGGGCGGGCTCCTCCGGACGGCGGCTTCTCTGCTGGGCGGCGGCTCACTCTCGCCGCCTCCTAGCAAGTCCGGTCTCCCTCTCTGCAGGGCTCCCTCGGCACACGGGAGCCCTGTCAACCGGCCGCCTCTTCTCCTCGGGGCTCCCTCAGCCGAGAGGAGCCCCGCGAACGGCCGCAATCTCCCGCGCCTTCTCCTTTCTTCCCGGGGCCGCCTCGACCAGCCAATCCCGTCGCGGCCCCGATGACGAGTCTCCTCTCCTCCTCCAATCACGGCCCGACAGGGGCCATGACGCTGCGCCGCACGGGCCTATCCCGTCGCGGCGTTGGTGAGGGGGCTCGGCTCTCTCAGCCAATGAGAGCGCGGCGCCTTCGGTTCCGCCGGCGCTTCCAAGCCCGGGTGGCGGCGGTGACGGGGAGGCAAATGCCGGGGGGGGCACCGGCCAAAGCCCACCAAGCGCCCCCCAGCGCTAGAGCACAATAAAGCGCTCCTAAGCGCTATGGCCAAGGATAAAGCGCTCCTACGCGCTAGGGGGAAATCAAGCGCTCCATAGCGCTAGCAAACAGGCAGAGCGCTCAGGGGGAAGCTCAGCGCCTCCAGGCGCTAGAAATACGGTTCCAGCGCTATCCACAGAAAAATGCAGTTCCTTCATGCTGCCAAAGCCCCAGAGCTTCCCAGGGGGGCAAAGCTAAGTCTCCCCATCAGCCCAGGCACGGCAGAGGGGTCCCCCAGGAATCCAGGAAAGTCCATCAGGAGTCCAGGGGCTGGGCAGGACTCAGGGATTCCCTGAGCCCAAGCATCAGCATGCCCCTGGCAGATTCAAGTCAGAAAACAAGAACATTTTGGAAGGGGCAGAGCCCCTTCTTATACACAGAAAAAGCTTTGAAGCCCTTTGAAGTCGTTGTGTAAGCGAGCCCTAAGCTCTGGGAGTATCTGGTTTCCCTCGCCTGTCAGCCTCAGGTCAGAGGTGACAGGGGGCCATCGGGAGGGAGAGTTATCCAGGGTGGGCCGACAGACACAGCCTGGCACCACCAGAGCTCTTTCCACTCCCCCCTAACAGCAGATGGGGGGCCTTTCATCTACGGTTTGACTCAGACCCCCTCCTCCAGACAGTCCATCTACCAACAGGCCCAGGCATGCCTGGGCCAGGCCCATCAGCCAATCACGTGCTAGCAGACTCACTACACAATTATGCCAACTTCTAAAAGTGGCGCTTCTAGACTACACACAGCCATGCCGCATACACCATTCTGCAGCATTCATTCTCACGAGTTCATACATATCAAACTCGCCCCTGCACTCCCCATGCATCAGGAATCTACCATGGGCATACATATTCCCCATTCATTCCTATGGGAGGGCAGGTCACTCACCATCCATACACAGAAAGCACACGCACTTTACACTGTACCACAGTGAAAAAGTGCGCAGAGGCCTACAATCACCAATCCAGGTTCCAAAAACAGGCTAGGAAAAAGCAAAAAGTCACGGGGTAAACCTGCCCAAAGGACCGGGTCCAACAAAGACCTAAGCCAGTCTCTTATTCATCTATGCCAGCTCCTACATCGCTGGAGGCAGAACTTCTGCTGACCTCAGTGTCTGGCTCAGACCCAAATCTTTCTGGACTTAAGATTCAGGCAAAAAACATTATTGCTCTAAAATAATTGTTCTCTGTGTCAGGTGGCTGCAAATTAGCAATATGAGCAATATGTGCTGGAATAAGGACCATCATCATGTTTTGCTGTTTCACAGTTGTTAGAAATTGGTTTGCTGGTTGAATGGCATGTGGACCTTGGTAAAGCAACAGCCACAATCCCCTGAAGATGAACCACAAAAGGCAAAAAAAACTCCCTCTACCATGGAACCGTCCTAAGTTGCTCCACCAGCTTTTCGGTTTTGACTCTGAAAAGAGCTTGTCACCACTAGCAGATGATGATGGGGATGAATCAACCCCCCACTCCAACCTGCACATTATGAGAATTACAGTGAATATATGGATTTACAAGAGGCCAGTGGACTAGACACATTCCCTAATAGAGGGTTGAATCCACCGACCACCAACGGAAGAGAGACCTTCCTTTCCTAGAGTCCTCACATGTGTATGTGTTCCTGAGGTGCTGGATCTACAATTTCTTTTTTTTGGTGCTGTTTTATATAGTGTAAACTTGGCCCAAAGGCATCAGAGGCCTTTAAATGAGCACTCGATTACATTACTCAAGGTCAAGGTTTTTTTTCTGTTGAGGTTGAAAAATGTGTTTAGTGCAGTTTTACAGCCTGGGCGTCTTAGCCTCAACTACAGTCTAACAAATCCCTATCTTGTATTATTGTGGCCACTTGTTCTAAACCTTGCTATTTCTCGTTAGCTTACAGGCAGATAGACAGACACCATAGACCGCCACCTGGTGACCCTGATTTTCCTACACAGCATCCTTTTTCTGAGAGTATGGGATTCAAGCTTCCACCAGCTTATTTGTTCCTCACAACCACCCCTGTCAGGTAGTCAAAAAAGTTTAGGCATTCAGGAAACATTTGTTATGTTCAACAAGCCTAGCCTTGGGGTTGATAAAACATAAGTTGCCTACTAGGTCGCTATACGCATGCACCCTGGGACATGGACGCTGAGATCTTGCAGCAGACCTGGGAGAGTTTAGGGCCTTCTTGGCTCAAACCATTAAAGATGCAGCCAAATAATTGGGCTGGCCTGAATACTGCCAGTTGTTTATGGTGAACTGTTGGTACTAATGTGGTGCTCCTTTGCCATGCGTGGATGAGAGCTACAGACTTTTGTGGAGCTGTGAAGGCATTCCTGTCTTTTCAATGTTTCCCAACTTTTTTGTGAAACAGCTGATTCTGCCATTGTGTGCTTCAAGGAGATCCATGGTATGATGAACTCTTTGCATCTTTCGATGCCTGCCAGACAATTTCCGCCACATTTTTCTCCTTCCCAGTGATACTCCAGAGGTTTGACGTATAAGCAGTGTCAGGTACCCTCCACTACAGTGACCTCAGCCCTTTCATGGCCTGAGACTGGGATCAGGCAGGCAACATACAGGTCACTTTGGGCATTGGGTCCTCACATTCACTCTGATCTGCAGCATCAGCTTCCAAGCCATTTTAGTTTGCTGTTAGTAGCACACAAGCCGGAAGGCAGGATCCAACATTTCTTCCCAAGGTGGCAATCCATCCTGCCCAACAGAGGAGTCAGTCAGGTTGTTCTTCTGTTTCTTTCTGACTCACCATTGCTTCTGTCCACATTGGAGTGGCTTTCAGATCAGCACCTATCCATCTTATTGCAAGAGGTGCACGTTTTACTGTCCAGAGGTGCCACTGAAAAGGTGCTGGCCTCGAAAAGAATAACAGGTTGTTAATCATGATATTTTCTTGTGACAAAGTATGATGAAGGCCTCCTTCCTTTTTAAGATCTTCACTCCTCTGAGGTCCTTCCTGTAGAAGGACCGAGTCAGAATGCTCACGCTGACCCAGGCTCTGTCTGCACGCCATCGAAGTGACGGGATGGTAGCCCTGGACCTACAGGACCCATATTTGCTGGCAATGCCTGCTATTCAAGGTAGGTCCGGATCATTTTCAATTTGCCTGAAGCTGCCATACAAAAGAAAAAGTGGCAGTGTTGCCTATGAAATACTGTCACATATATAACTGATAAAGGCGTTGTGGATAACCTGTTTGAAGGTTGAGTTAATTCATGAAAGATTTATACTGAGCACCCATGGTGATTCACATCCAGCGTAATACAGTATTATACCAGCTTGAATAGATAAATTCAGTGTAGACCCCTGCTTAAAAAAAACGAAAAATTGTTTAATCCCAATTAATGCATTTTGAACAAAACTAATGCACACAGGAAGCCAACTGTAATGTTTGTAAAACGGATGCTATTAATCTTACCTCAGACTATATACTAAAGAAACATTTCTCTGTATTGCGGGGCCTGAGCCTGATTCATAATCTTGATATGACATGTCTTATTTCGACTGGTGTGTTTTGTTACTCTATAGCATTGATGTTTAAAATACCTTAGAAAATCCATCAAGCAGCACATTCTTCTTTTGGTGAGTGGCCCTGTCACGGGTATTGTCTTTGGAAGATTGAACTGCTATTATTAGCCTGCTTTTCAACCTGAAGTGAATGTCAAAGAAACTCATGCACCTGCATGCCATGTATCAGTGTGTGAATCTGACAGGCCACAAAAATGCTTTTACAGAATGATGTAAACCAAAGAAAATCAAACGTTTCCTTGGAAACATTAAACAGAATAATGCACCATTGTTGGTGCTACAACTGGAAAATAATTGCCGATCGATGCTAAAAAAAAATAAGGTTCCGAGGAACCGCCACTTTATTGTATGATTGCATTTTACCTCTAAATTATAGAAGGATTATTTTGTCTGTTTCAAATGTAATTTCATGCCTGGGAATCTACATTGAAGGAAAACTGGTCTGGATCGCATTACTGACAGGGCCTGTTTTGCTGTCAATTTAATTAAATGGAAACTGCTGGCAAGAAAAGAGGAGTTAACTTTATTGAAGCAATGCTATTTTGTAGGTTGGAACAGGAAACTGCTAGTTCGTCCAGTTATGTAAAAAAGACACAAAATTGAAGAGTGATTCGTTCCTTGTTTGTAGATCCCCCACTACTTTATCATGACCTTCAAGATAAAATAGCTTGAAATTATACAAAGAATTCTCGAGTCAAGGCAAAAAACATGTACAGTAAATCTATTGCTGCCTAAAAATTGTAGCCACAAGTACTGTTTTACAGTAGGGCTGGATGGAAAAGTGCAACATTTTCCCCTTCAATTAGATATAAATAGATTGACAGGATGTGTAGTGGGTGTTCTGTTTGCTTGTTACAAGTTTGTTGTTCGATTAAAAAATGAACAGCAGTTCCTCTTAACTGTGTCTTGGCATGACGCCTTTTGGCCCGAATAGTCTGAGACCCATTTGGTTTGCTTGCATAGGCAGGAGTGTGCATACTTAATTGTGGAAAAAAATCTCTTCCCATTTTAGCTTTTGTTTAGTACCTTAAAGCATTCTGCTCCTGAATTATACATCAACTGTGAAATGCAAATATTGTACAGAATGTAGCTGCAGACTCGTCAACATGATTTATGGGTTTGAAATATTAGGTTTGCCTCAATTCTGAGAAAAGGATTGATGAAGCTTTTATTAACCTCACTTTGGAAAAAGCTGATATATGGGGATTGCTTTCTTCTTCGAAGTGCAAAGGCATTCAGAAAATGATGATCGCTTATTGTTTCATGCATCCAACCCATGAAGTATTTTAATCCCACTTCTCTTGCTCATTCCCAGAACCTGTTCCATCGTGCAGATAGTGTTGTTTTGTCGGAACTAGCCTCACTATGTTAAAGTGTAGTTTTTTTTCAAAGAACTTGTTCAGATGTTATCTGTCTAACATTCATTACTAATTAGCCTAGTTTACCCTTACCTTTCAATTCGTTTTCATTGCAATAGGAATAAAAATTCGAAATTTATTTATTTTTTGCCATCTTAGAACTGCTTACTTTGTAGTTGTATTTATGTTTTGGCAAACTTTGAGTTCGGGAAATCTTTACAAATAAATAACCCAGATAATTAAGCCACAGCAAGCAGATATAGTTCATCTGCACATCAAATGCAGAGAATACTTGACACTGATTTAGAAGATGGCTCCTTAGTTGGATGAAGCGAACAGCCAATACACATGCTGCATTTTGCGAGATTCACAATACCCACTGACTAATTCCATCTGATCTCCCTCTTCTGGGGAGTCAATGCTGCCTCGCTCATTCTGTAGCATATACACCTGGTAATCTTCCCAAATAACTATTGGTAGTTTATTTTTACTTATTGACTTTATCACTTTATGTTGATGGGTAAAACAGCACAATGAAATTGAAGCACGTTTATCATGGCCATTTATCAAAGTGCAACAACATGTCTTTAACATACTAACTCTTTTTTCATTGATGTTATGAGTTTGTTAGTGACCAATCAGATTAATCTATTTTTTTTATATTGTAGAAGTACAGCAGTACTACTGTAGGAGCATCTGTACAGATATAACTAACTTTTGAAGCTTAGTTTCTTAAAATGTTCGAACAGATTTACACCAAATCACGCTAAGAACACTTTTGAAGTAAAGATCAAGCTTTCTGATAGATTTGGTGGAATTGAGTTCAGTCTTTTCTGCTAAAATGCTTCTTAAAAATCCGATAAGATACTGCATGGGGAAAATGTATTTTATGACTCACACCACCACTTTTTCTTGGCTCTCGCTTGACAGATGACTCCAAAACTTTCCAGGAGAGTATGTAGATGGCCTTTTTTTGTGGAAACGTTTGTGAGGGCTCCCAAAACAGCACCACAGTTCTTATCAAAACTGTTCTTCCTATAGAGACTGACCATTAGAAAAAAAAGTAGTAAATAAATATATATGTTTGTATATATATCACAAATGATGGTGACATTGTATGCCCTTGGCACCTCTTGTATCCATTGTCTCGCTTAAACACAACTATCAATGTATTGATATATATCCACAAGAAAAGTCCACACCCTAGCTGGAGATTAGATCCCATTCTTGCAACGTTACAGTGCCAAAAAAGTTCAACACGTTTCATTATTGTCGCCTTGCTCACAACAGAGTTTGGTTGGGTGTCTGCATCATTTAATGCATTTTTAGTGATAATCAGTGAAAACAAACGTATCCTCCTCTCTGGGTCAACCCACATGAAGATAATCTATAATATCCAAATGGTGGGCTAAAAACTATGCATTTATTTGGAAACACAAATATTTATATTTCATTTCACGGAGCTCAATATCATGAAAAGCCTTTACCCAAAAACATGGATGAAGAAATGGAAAATGTATCTAAAAATACAGTCTTTTCCTCAAATGGATTAACTATTTTATTTGAAAAGATACTGTGTATATGTAGATCATTTCATCATTAAGACCTTCAATTACCATTTTGTATATAATAATTTTACACAAAGCCTGCTTATTGTATGCATACTAAGTGCCAATTGTTGCAACAGGAACAAATTTAGACAAAACGGAATGTGATTTTTGTACATAAGCAACTTAGATCAATTCAGCACTTTTTGTATTTTTGTATTTTTTTTATTTTACAGAGATAAAAATATACAGAGTGAGTAAAAGAAGAAGAAAAAAAATTAAAGGAAGAGAACAGTCACAGTGTTCATGTATGTAAATCCAGAGGCATTACTAGTAACTGAATACGGAGTACAATCATAAAATACCTAAGGGAGCGACATATCCACATTATGAATCATCACATAACAGTATACCAGATTTCATAGCGTGCAGTTGTCATATTATCCAACAAGTACCATGCCGAGGCAATGACCTTGAAACAGTTAAAAGGCATATCATACTAGGTGGCTACCTGATATACTATTTCACCTCTTTTAACTACTCTCATACCACAGTGGGCTGATGTGTCTCATTTTACTATTATTCACTATAGCATTTCAAATAAAATGTAACTATGTTTTTTAAAGTCTCATTTGTGACCATGACAATGTTCTAGCGATCATGTGGTTGATATTATCTGCATTTTGAGTTAAATAAATTCTGCATCTGTATTCATTCCGATGCTCTCATTGCTAGCGTTGTCCCCACCTACAAAAACATAATTGAGATTTAGAACCACAAAAAAACTAGAATTATTCAAAAATATGAAAAAGTGTTCAGCAGAAGGCAAAATTAAAGAGAAGGTTTATAGCCCTATTTAATTTAACAAAATGTATTTTAATGTCACAAATGCTTAGGTCCATTGGTTTGAGGTGTCAAATTCAATTATGTAATGCTATTCAAGTCTCGTAAGTACTCTTTCCATGTCCCCTCCTCCAAAGGATTGTGGGACTTTATCAATAACAAAATAACATAATAGATTAAAACACAAACCCCTGAACCACCATGAAATGCCCCAATACTGGATAAATATGTTTCCATTTCTTAACACCCTGAGGTGTTCCAGGACACGCTTGTAGGCCGTAAAGTTGGCCATTTTAACACATTCACCATAAAATCAGTTTTACAGGTTAAGGAGTTTCCGATCTTTCTGAGTTCAGACCAGATTGGACTATTACACTTCTTGGTATTGACACAATTTTTTGCATGCTTTTCATTTTATGCATTTCTTGAAGCGGGCTGTTGGCTGTAGCCAAGTATTGGTTTTCTTGACTGGAAAATAATGACTGAAAGGTAGCTCATCTCTTAAAGAATGTTTTGGGGAATATCATTCCTGGCCTTTCCTTTACTGTATGGCCTATAATTGGGTCTAGATGCTGGAGCTTTCTATGCTTCTGGGATATGCCTCTTATCTCTCCCTATGCTGTGTTCTGTAAGAGTAATTACTGTAGTCCTTTTGCTGGCACCAGGTTTTGTTTTTTCTTCAAACAGTAATTTCTCTCTATCTAATGCTTTTACCCTGATCTCTACTTCCTTTTGAACTTCACAGTGATATTCGCGGGCTTTGAATTGGCATCTGATTCCTCCCTTTCCTTTTCATGCAGCTGCCATGAGCTGCAATTACCTTTTGCCCTCGAATATTCCCTGTAAGGATACTAATTTTGTGGTGCTATAGGATGAAAACTCTTACAATGCAATGTACTGTTCCCTTCTGTTTCCTTCCTATGAATTGTGGTTTGCAGTTCATTGTTTACAGCTTTAAGCTGAACATCTAGAACATCTCGAAGTTTAATTTCATGCTTACTCATTGTGCTAGTTAATTGTAGATTTAAATTGTGGTTATTCAGATATGCCACCTATTTTTTTGGTTCATTTTCTGAGCCTCTCCAAATTATAGCTAAATCATCTATACCACATATCCCTAGGGCAGCATTTCCACATATTCTTCCTGGAATTGACACAGGCCACCTGCTCTTTCTGCAAACCTTTGAATAGATTCACGTAGCTGGGGCTGAAGGAAGTGCCCATCAAGGTTCCTTGGAGCTGTCTATACAAGTGCTCTTCAAATAGAAAGATGTTCGCCATTGAGCACTATCTGATCATTGGCAAGATCGTTTGTGTGTGATGAAAATATTGCAGTTTCTAAGCTCTGAGGTAGTGATGTGAAGCCTTCAACCATTCTCATTTATTATAAATGTTTACAATGAGGTAACTAATAGATACTCATATTCCCAAGGGATACTGGCAATCCTTTTTAGATAAAGAAATTTTCAAAACGATTTCCTTTGGCTTATGTGATGGGTCATCCAGGGTATTTTTTATATCTGTTTGATAAATGTGTTCACAGGAGAACCATGTTTTTGTGTTTCCTTCTACATACAAAATGGAAATCCAATAGTCCATTTATTTGCAAATCTTTTCTTTAACTCGAAATCACTTCCCTTGCTCACATTTTTCTCAGTAAAGGACCACAATCTGCTATTAGTTCAGTCTTTGCAGTGACTATCACTGAGTGTAGCATGAAAAATATTTCTCCAATTAAGTAAGTTTGCTATAACTAATTTGGTTTAGCTAGATTCTCCCCTTCGCAGTGTGAGAAAAGAGGTAAAGCAGAGATTTCTATATGTTGATCCTACTTTCCTGTTCTGTGTCACTGCAAGTTTTCTTTAAATTTCCTAAACGTGATAACGCGAAGGAAAGAGTACATGAAATATAATCTGAGCTAATCTGTATGGTAAGAATTGCAAGACAAAGCTGAATCGATACTTTAAGAGCCCGTCCTATATGTTGTGTGTGTGCTCACACTTAGCTATAGCTTTCTAAGCCTAACTTGACAGCACAGCTGTTTGCCATATCTCATGTAATCAGAAACAAATAGCTTTACCAAGCAGTATAGAGTTTGTCCATGCATTGCAATGGAAGTCTGTTGGTTAAATACATATTTTCCCCTAAAAGAAACCATTCTTATTCCATGAAGAGCTGCACCATGTCATGTTTCATGAATCTGCAGCAGCATGGCCAACACGAAGCAGCACGCCTCACATATTTTTAGTGGCAGTCACTGAGACTGTATCCTTTATTTTAGATCTTTGATTGTTTCCATTGTAGACCCTGCCTGTCCATTGTCCCTGCCAAATTGTAGTCCTACTTCTTTGTGGCCTGTCCCGGTTTTGAAAATGTGGTCATCTAACCAGCAGCATGACATTCACTGCTAGCAAGCACCTACTTGTAGCACCATCTGTGAAACAAGTTACCTCTCTATTTAATAATTAGATCTCTGCAAATCTCTCCCCCACAAAAAAAAACAGGTTCACCATACATGCTAGCCAATAACATTGGATTAGACTTTTTTTAATAATACATTTTTTAGTGCTGGGAAATTAAATATTTAATGACAACTCAAATTTGAGCTTTTCTTACTTTAAAAAAATAGTCATTCTGGTCTGGCACTTCTTATTACTTCTTCATTATAAAAGTTCTCTTTTAACGTAGTCTTGGTAGTGAAATCCATGCAGATGTTCTTAGTGACGCATTGTACTTAGTCTTTGATCTCTGTCAATGTTGAAGGTCGATGACTCCATCTCCAGCCCTTTCCATCTGTCTTAATCTGGCCCAGTGATGTATTGTTGAAGATCTGCTCTCATAAGGGTCTAGCAATGGGAGACAGCAGCATCTGGTGAAGTAGAGCATAGAAGGATTGAGTCTAACAGCGAAAGCTTGAAGGATCTCGGCTCTCCGGACACAATCGCCCCTCCCTAGTTACAAGAATACAGACTCTTTCCTTGAGGTCTGTAATGCAACTAGCCCTCACATCTTAGGAGCGTTGGATGAGGAACAATATCTAGGGGCTAAGTTCAGAGAAGAATGGGTATAAGAGCCTCTCAGGCACAATGGCCTGCAGTGGCAATCTTAGGAGGTTCTCGGCAAAAAAGTCTCTGATGTACTATGGTGTTGTCAGCGGACACTGGGTGGGGATTCTAAAATAGAGTCCTCTTCCAAGCATAGTTGCCAAGTGTTCTTTTGCATTTGTGTGACTTTTCTAGGTTTGCAGTGTACCAAAGCTTGATATGCCTCCTGGCTAATGTTTTGTATGTCTGTCTGAGTACAGGGTTAGGGGTGTGCCTCTGTGTATGCAAAGTGAGAGGTGTGTCTGTGTTGAGTACATGGTGATCACAGGCATACATAAATGCTGTTTCCTTATATTAGCACAATACAGTGAGACATATTGGCATTGGTATTGCTCGTTAGAAAAGATAGTAAAAGGCAGCATTGTGGACCACATTGAATCATTTGTTGTTAGAAAACTTTGAAAGAAATGCACGACAAAACCAACAAGATATTGGGAGTTTTTCTTGATTCTAACATGCTTTTAAGCTTTCGAACCCTCTCTTGGAAAAACGAGCCTCAAAGAAGGAATACCTGGTGGCAATCTAGTGTTATCAAGAGGATTGCAGGCAAGAGTCTCAGTAATCTAATCTTTGTGTTTTAAATCCTAAATAATGCTTTTTTGAAAATATCACTTTCTGTACTTAAAATTTGTCTTGATATTTGAATACTTGATTTAAGATTTGGGAACGCTTGAAGTGCTCCTCTTTGAAAGAATATCGGCTTACATATTTTTTATGCCAAGCTTGTTACAGAACATATGTTTTCTTTAAAACACATTTAAATATTTCTTCATAACAGCTATGTAAGCAAACGTCCAGCTGTTACCGTCTTAGTCTGTACAGATTTTGAGAATGTTGGCTGTTTATTCTGCATATTTCTTTCACAGAGTATCTCTGCACAATATAAGCATAAACATGTGACCATAACCTACAGCAGAGAATGCAGTATTGCTTGCAGTATTTATCCGAAATTACTTGCATTGTACCTAGTGTGTACATAATTGAATGCTTTCTGGCACGGTGGATGTTTAGGCCTTACATCTCTTTTAGGAGACCATCTTTTCTTTTATCATGCGCAGCGTTCTAAAATGGCCGAACCCATCTGACCCCGAAACATACTACTCTTCTTAAATAGTTCTTAGTCTAAATTCAGTGTATACTTCCCATTCAACTTTTTAGAGGGTCGTACAAATCAAATATGAACATGTAACCTGTTACAACAGCATTCTATGCATTCCAGCTGCCTGAATAACTTTCATCTGGCTACGGTCAAACCTGTGCATGAATTAATACGCCACATTAACAATATCTCTTATATACACATTTAACATTAGGCTCGATATCTTATGTATATTTTCAGCCACAGTAAAGTCTACTCACTTGAAATCAGCATCTAGACTCGAACCCCCAGGGTGCATCTTGGGCTGATATGGTTTGCATAAAACTTTGTTTTCAAGATTCATAACTTTCTCACTACACCAAATTATAGTGAGTGGGAGTATGAGACAGGGTATTCTCTCCCTGTGGGTAAAATACAATGAGTGTTAGTTTACTCTCCTATTTTCTCATTACATGCTTACTACTGGTATTTAGTTTAAGTTTTTGCTATCTCTGTTTAAAAAAATGGTTTGGAGAAAAATGCTCAGAAAGTGATAATCCAAGAGATACAATTTGTCACAAGTTTAGGCCGAAATTAATTTAAAAAATAATGCCATCTTGTTCCACTGTTTCCATCTTGATCATTATACAACAAGTAGGGTGTGAATGATTCCGATGCCGTGACTCAGGAATTACTCTGACCAATAAAATGCCACTGTGCTGCGGAATCTACTGAGACTTTAGGTACAGAGTATACATCCAGCATATGTTGGCAAAGTGCTAAGGCAAGATTAAATGTCAAGTATCCTAATGCCAAGGTTAGCATTTTCCACTGTCCCATGTTTAGTGGTGGAGGTTGGTTGGGTGTTTGTGTCTTTCCACCTCAGTGAACTGCACATGTTGTTGGGGGATATTTGTCTATGATTTTATATAGCACTGGCTACTTTAACTGCACCGGTTTCTAAGCACTGCAATGTTTACAGATAAGAGACTAAAGACATAAGGGGTTAGTGAGGCGTGATGTTTTGTTTCATACAATTCAATAATTAGGTTACTACCTTTGTACACTTAACTTGTCAACAGTAGCAACAGAAAGCAGGGGAGGCTTACCCCAGGGTGTGGTAGAGGGATAGCGCCTCTGATATAGTATAAGAAAGTATTGTCAAATCTAAGAGTTTTCTAGAGACTAGGGGCATAATTTAGAGGGAAGTGTGGAAAGAAACCCTCAATATAAATGCACAACTTACTATCCAAACCTTGTATTTGCTTCACTGGGTTGCCTCTTGTCTTCACTAATTGTCATGCTGAAGGTGGTATCACAAGCTTTTGTCTTCACGGATAAATTTAGCAACAATGGGATGAATATTGTAATGGTAAAGCGCATGGTGTTGCTATACACTGAAGATTTTTGGTGAATCTGATGGACTCAGTTGAGTCTGTGTGGAAGTTGCTTGACATTTTACAAATAATCTGTAAGGTCTAAGGATTGAACAATTAATAAGGAAATGTCAAATGCTGTAATGCCAAAGTTGCCTGTAACATGGCAGAAATGACTTGTTTTGAGACTTAGGAATTAGAATAGCAGGCATGAATAAACTTTGGTATTCTTTTAATACACATAGTGATCCAAAATTTAAAAAATCTTGTACATTTTGAAAGACATTTCACTTGTCATTATCTGAAATGGTAACATTGACCAGAATGATAGCCCTCCTCAGAAGCATATACATATTTCTATGCATTATGTATTACATGCCCCCTTATGCGTTTAGAGAACTGGACAGCATACTGGTATCCAAATCTGGGTGGAGATACAATGGAGGGTTAAACTAGATGTACTCTCACACAAAATATTATTTTATGATGGCACTCCATTTTTTAGCTGGATGGTTTTCAAAAGAAGGGGACTTAGATGCTAGACTGATGGTAGGGCGAATGTCACAACTAGAAAAGCATTCATTGCTGTTTGTGATTGACCAACAGACTAGGAATTAACATATTTGGAGGACTCAGTCTTGGGTTTGGGACAACTGTCATGGGTGCCGAGGAAATTTGCGTATGTTCAACAAGACCCTCCCTCGGCGCTACTTGAATGTAGAAAAATATCAAATTATATGCCTTTCTCAAAGTGGAAAATGGGAATTTGCCTAATCCTGGGTGGGCTATGGCTGAAACATCCCTCATAATTGATGCATCACAGTAGATATTCTATTTTGTCTCTTTCTCAACTTCTTCAATGCAGCAGATGTGCAGGGTGACAAGTAAAGTTTTGAGCACTGCAGCATGCACATCTCCCTCCACCCTTGCAAACCGGTTCCACACTTATGGATATTTTTCTGAATTAAAGAGTCATTATATTATGCTCAGGGTAATTGTCTGAACTGCCTTTAAGATAGTAGTGTGTACAGGCTTGTTGAGATACACTCAGAAAGCATTTGCACTACAATAGGTTTTGCATTTGTGAACGTTAGAGCTAATGGCATTGTAAATGACAGGACACGTCCCTAGCTGTTAACACTGGAAAGGACACTTCGATTAATGCACGGCCGCTATTGTTGAAGTGAAAACATGAGTTTATGCCTGACAGAAAAAATAAATAAAGTGCGGCGTGCTGCTTTTAAAAAAATACCTTATTTTGTGTGCAGTCTTTGTCGTAATCCAAGCAACTCACCACTAATGCTTGGGCTAATATTTACGCAACTTTATGCAAATCCATAGTTTCCCCGTAGAAAAAATGCTGGATCAATGGCCACATCACAAACTACTGCAGTATCAACCAGCTTATCCTATTAGGACACGGAAATAAGAAGGAATAAACTAAAAAAGTAAAATACATTTCTTTTAAAGCAATCTTTCTACTCTATTACTCCTTCCACTGGAAATAGCTCGCCCTAAATGTGATTGACACCTTCAGGCCTGACCTTCTGGGAGGAAAATCCTCTACATAGTCAATTTCCTGCCTAACCACTAGGTCATACATCATTTGTAAACCAATAAACATAAACTGCCTAAAACACCGATGTAATCCTGCTTCTGTAACCCCAAATGATGTAACCGCCCCAACTGCCAAGTTACTTTTAAGTAAGTGTACCACGCAACTTGTAACTTGTGCGCCACTTCGCTTAATAAGTCAAGTGCTGCGCTGGCCCCTGGGCCAAGGTCTTACCTGTTTAAAGTTCCCAAAGTAAAAAATGAAAAATTATATGTCATCTAAGACAACTACTTTAAGTATTATAAATAAACTGTTTAATTTGGTTGCTGTTATGATGTTAATAACAAAATAGATTTGTTCTAAACATTTATATTGATTTTGTAGCTAGAGAACATGACAGAATACAAGTATCACTACTGATATAGCACCTACCATATCATTAGTCACCTTCGAAGCGGCTAAAACAGCTGACCGTATCCTGTGAGAAGAATTGTAGGTACTAAGTAACAGTGGCCATAGGCAGTCCAAAATACAATTATCAACAGTAATGGATTAAGAAGATGGATAAACTCCCAATTTAAAGTGATAAGACAGTAGTGGGGACCAATAGAGAGGGAGGGGGGTGGTTAATTAGGCAGTTATGCGTCAAGCGTTGGAGGGTGAGAAGACGGGAAAGGGAAGCAAAGGAATGGGAAACGGGGGAGGAGAGAACACATTAAGCAAAGAAAGGGTTTGGATGGGGAGAGGAGCTCACATGGAGTGGGCATGGGTTACCTATCTTAGAAACACGCACCGTGAATCCCAACACTATGCAATCACTCTGACATACTCTTGACAAGTTTATGTCAATCAAGTAAGGCCCTTCTCTGCTACCCTAATATAATTAAACACTTTAATGCGTACTTTGAAATACAATTTGAAAATGAAAAATACATAGACCTATAGATACATAGAGGGTCTTTTGGGCAGCCCTTTTCATCTATTGGTTTGTTGAGCAGTCATTCACAGTTTACTTCCACTCTCTACAACAAACATAATGTGGCAGTGTGTTCGACAACTTCAGGCAATGGCTTTCTGGCACTGAGACTGATGACATTTTGTCGCATGTGCAAATCTGCCTAAAAAGAAGCACACTTCAGTAGTAAGGCAGGTGGGCAAAAACTTAACCCTGGCAATGTTTTTTGTTATTTATTTATTTATTTTAGTGTTTTATAGAGCGCAAACTTGACCCGTTAGGGTATCAGAGCGCTTTACAGAGTCAAAGAGTCATACAAGAGGCATGATAAAACAAGAGTATACTGTACATTAGGCAGGGGGGTGCTGAATACAAGAGGAATGGGAGTATACAAGGATAGTCAATATTACAGTTGTTGAAGACAGGCCCCCGGTTTCTTGGTGGGGTGAGGTCGAAGGAGGATGGCAATAGTCTCTGAGGTGGTTGTGGGACGGGGTTAGCCGAGGAATGTACCTATGAGGAAGGATTTAGCCTCCTTTTTAGGGCTCGGCCTACGTCAACCCTGCGTCAGCAGGGGAGGCGGAGCTCCTAGCTCTTATGTTATAAAAAAAAAAAAGTTTCTTTAGGGGTCCGGGCTGCAACATTCCTTAGTGCGCGCGCGTTTTTTATGGCATCTGCAAAGTGATTTGTCTTCGCTGTGCTGTGTTTTTAGTAGCATTGACGCGATAGACTTAATGTAATTTGTCCTTCGCCATGTTGGCATTTTCTGTGTGGTTACGCGCACAGCAGTGCATTAATTTCAATTAGGAGCTGTCAGGGTGCCGCGATAATGTAATGCAGATGTTGTGGGTGCGTTCACCAGTCTGCAGTGAATGGCGCGCGTTCGGGCTTTTCTTGTGTTTTCTTTCCGTGTAGGGCAGACGTGAAAGGCATTGTCTTAAGAGCAGAAGGCCATATATCTTCAATTATCTCGCCATCACGGCGGAGATAATTGAAAGCATATGCCTGGAGTGGCGCGCGCGCGAGGCCGAGAGCTGAGCAGGATGACTCCATGCCACAGTGTAAGCAGTGCTTAATTTGTAGAAAAATAAGTCCCGGTGCTCAAAATCTTTCTTATGCGGCGGCCGCAACTTCTCACAGTTATTCACCTGGTTAAATTACTACGCCACCCAATTGTACCATTGTTATGGCCACTGCCTACACTGACAACTCGGAAGCAGCCAGAATCAAAAATAAACTACTGCTTGAGCATCACGACATCGATTATAACAGTCTACTTATTTCACAACTGCATTCATTCAAACAAAATGCATTTGAAAGTGCGTTCCTGGGCAAATTACTTTCATGTGCCGAGCATTACGATCTGCTGCAATAAAGAGGTGTTTTTTAGAAACAAAGTTGGGTAGACTGTTAATTGCTATATGTAACAAAATCAGACCATTCAGTTTAGCGTGTAGAAGCAATTTACTTGAGAATGTTTTTGCATGAAAGTATAGCCATTCAAACATGTCAAGGCACTGGATTGTCCAGAGGGGATTAAACAGTCCACCTAAATACTTTTTTATTTATTTAGTAGTGAATTTATGAGCGTTTATGTAGTGAATGCCACCTGGTAGGCATACGCCTTTTGGTGCAAGAGCTTTACATTCTTAAAATGTATTAGTTTGTAAGGGTAGTCCACTGTGCCTCGCAGCGCTTTGGTCGCCTTTGACTATGAACATGAAGCAGCTTTGGAAAAGTGCGTTTTGCCTACTAGCCCCGAACTAGTTATAAGTACAGGGCCAGTGTAATGCCCCCAATAAGCAGCGGGTGCTGGTAAAAGGTAGCAGTGGGCATTCTTGGCACAGTGGTGCAGTGTGCAGCCTGCAGTGGAAGGTAACCACGAGCGCAGGCAAGTGAGTGTGCCCAGCACCTGTCAAAGACTTTAATGCCTCTGGGCACAGCCCGGGTAACTTGCCGTTATCGTGTGTGTAGTGAGTGCAGAGTAGTGAGTGCAGAGTAGTGAGTGCAGAGTAGTGAGTGCAGAGTAGTGAGTGCAGAGTAGTGAGTGCAGAGTGGTGAGTGCAGAGTGGTGAGTGCAGAGTGGTGAGTGCAGAGTGGTGAGTGCAGAGTGGTGAGTGCAGAGTGGTGAGTGCAGAGTGGTGAGTGCAGAGTGGTGAGTGCAGAGTGGTGAGTGCAGAGTGGTGAGTGCAGAGTGGTGAGTGCAGAGTGGTGAGTGCAGAGTGGTGAGTGCAGAGTGGTGAGGGCAGAGTGGTGAGGGCAGAGTGCAGAGTAGTGAGGGCAGAGTAGTGAGGGCAGAGTAGTGAGTAGTGAGGGCAGAGTAGTGAGTGCAGAGTAGTGAGTGCAGAGTAGTGAGTGCTAGAGTAGTGAGTGCAGAGTGGTGAGTGCAGAGTAGTGAGGGCAGAGTGCAGAGTAGTGAGGGCAGAGTGCAGAGTAGTGAGGGCAGAGTGCAGAGTAGTGAGGGCAGAGTAGTGAGGGCAGAGTAGTGAGGGCAGAGTAGTGAGGGCAGAGTGCAGAGTAGTGAGTGCAGAGTGCAGAGTAGTGAGTGCAGAGTGGTGAGTGCAGAGTGGTGAGTGCAGAGTGGTGAGTGCAGATTAGTGAGGGCAGAGTGCAGAGTGCAGAGTAGTGAGGGCAGAGTAGTGAGGGCAGAGTAGTGAGGGCAGAGTAGTGAGGGCAGAGTAGTGAGGGCAGAGTAGTGAGGGCAGAGTAGTGAGGGCAGAGTAGTGAGGGCAGAGTAGTGAGGGCAGAGTAGTGAGGGCAGAGTAGTGAGGGCAGAGTAGTGAGTGCAGAGTAGTGAGTGCAGAGTGCAGAGTAGTGAGGGCAGAGTAGTGAGGGCAGAGTAGTGAGGGCAGAGTGCAGAGTAGTGAGGGCAGAGTAGTGAGGGCAGAGTGCAGAGTAGTGAGGGCAGAGTAGGGAGTGCAGGTGCAGAGTGGTGTGTGCTGTTGAGTGCAGAGTGGTGTGTACTGTTGAGTGCAGAGTGCTGTGTATTGACAATGTAAATGACAATGCCATTTATTTATGATTTAAAGGAAAAAAAAGAAATGTCATGAGCAATGCCAATAGCTCTACCTTTAATGATGCAGAGACCATTGCATTGTAAATGCTTGTTGAAGTGTGCCAGAGAGGGGATTCTTCTGATGGTGGGTGGGAAAGAGTTACATATTCTTGGTGCAGCCCCAGTGAACGCCTGATTATAGGTTTTTTTTCCGAAAGCGTGCAGGCTGGAGTAGGAGGGCATTGGCCGATCGTTAGTTTCTGCTACTTCCGGATATCACAAGTTTCTGCGTAAGATAGGAAGGGGAGTTTGAGTGTAGGGCCTTGTTTGTGATGCATGCCAGTTTGAGTTGAATTCTGGCCTCGAGAGGAAGCCAGTTCAACGCTTTCAGATGGGGAGTGATGTGATCAGATTTCCTAGTGCCGGTGAGTAGTCTAGCGGCTGCATTGAGGCGGGATTTTAAGGGTGCTAGGGAGATCCTGGGTAGACCAGAGAGGCTGGAGCAGCCATATTCCAGCCTAGAGATGACTAGTTCTTGGACTGCAAGTTTTAGGTCGGGAGCGTCAAGAAAGGGTTTCAGTTTCCATAGGTAGCTCAGGTAGAATCTGGCATATTTGGCCATTGAGTTGATGTGGTCTCACATGTTTAGGTTGTAATCCAAGGTTATTCCCAGAGATGTGGCCGAGTCCACAATGGTCGGGGGACAGTTTAAGGCTGTAATGGCTTTGATCCATGTCTGGATCTCAGAGTTGCTGTTTGGCAGGGAAATCAGAAGGAACTCAGTTTTCTTTGCATTGAGTTTAAGTTGGTTGGAGGAGTGCCATTGGACAGTTAACTTCAGGGCCTCATTCAAGGAGAGAGAGATGAGATTTTTATGTAGATCTGAGAGTCGTCAGCGTACATATGGTAGGAGATATTTGCGGTGCGAAGGACTTCAAATAAAGGTTGAAAAGGGTGGGGGACAACGTTGATCCTTGAGGGACTCCAACCGTGACCAAGGAGGGAGCGTACAGGTTACCGTTGATTAGGAATCTTTGGAGGAAGGATCTAAACCAGTCAAGGACAAGGCCATCTAATCCCATCCTAAGTTTGAGGCGTTCAAGTAGCTTCACATGGTTGACCGTGTCGAAGGCCGAGGATAGATCTAGGAGGATTAGGAGACAGGTTTTGTCTTGGTCAAGGGCTTGTAGAGCATCATCGATGATGTGGAGCATGGTGGTTTCAGTGCTGTGTCCAGGTCGGAAACCAGATTGGCAGTCATCGAGTAGGTGGAAGCTGTTGATGTGGTGACTTAGCTGCAGCTGCACACACTTCTCCAGCACTTTAGCTAAGAGAGGGATGTTGGAAATCGGTCTGAAATTGTCTGGGGAGGCTGGATCCAGCGACGGCTTTTTCAGAATGGGAAGGACTTGGCCGGGAATGATCCCTGCCGGGGAGAGGCGTTAATTATCACAGTCCAGCTAGGAATAATGGATTGGGCGGCGGTCACAAGACCGTTTGAGGGGAGCGGGTCGTTGAAATGGTTGTTCGGGTTTACGGTGGAAAGGATTTTGGCGACAGAGTCATCGTGGTAGAGTGAGAAGTCAGTCCAGTGTGCTCGATTCTTAGGTGAGGACTGTAGAGGCAAGGGGGAAGGAGGCGGAAGGTCAGGGTTCAGTAGAGAGAGTGAGGCAGAACTAACTGCTAGATTCATCAAAGACCCGTTTTACGAGTATATAATAGCGATTCATAAGGAATCGCTATTACAGACTCGCAAAACGGGATTCATGTAGGAATCGCAATACGATTCCTACAGCTTCCTTATGTGCGATTAGCTAATTGCTAATCGCAAATAAGGAATAACTTCCCATTCATTCCTATGGGCCTACAGGCCCATAGGAATGAATGGGGAGTTATTCCTTATTTGCGATTAGCAATTAGCTAATCGCAAATAAGGATGCGAATTCAAGGGTGCCAGGGGTGTCCAAAGGACACCCTGTAGCACCCCTGATATGCAAATGTACACAGGTGGTGCGCACACACGTCCAAAGGGCATGTGTGTGTGTAACATGCAAATGAGAAAAATTTACTAAAGTGCTTTTTTCAATTTTTTTCGCTATTTACCACGAAGTCAGACTTCGTGGTAAATAGCGACCAAAAATTGCAAATTCGCAATGTAAAAATGGTTAATGAATTGCATTTAAGGAATCTCAAATAGAGATTCCTTAAATGCAATTCCTCGCAAATGTGCGAATTCTTTATTAGGGAATTTTGCATTTGGGATGAAGAATCCCAAATGCAAAAATTGCACTCGCAGAGGGCCAGATTCTCAGAATCTGGCCCTTTGCGAGCGCAATTGAGCTTGATGAATCTAGCTGTAAATTTGTTACCTAAGGTTTTGATTTTGTTAGCGAAAAACAAGGAGAATTCCTCGGAAGTGATGAGAGACTTGGGGTTTTCTTTCATGGTTTGGCCAATTTGTTCGATTGGTGTTTAACCAACTCGAAGAGTTTGCGTGGTTTGTTCTGGGCATTTCCTAGTTCCGCTCTGAAGAACTCTTTTTTTTGAGTTGAGGATGTTCTTGTTGTATGTATTTCTGGCTGTCTCCAGATTCTTTCGGCTTGTCGGAGGGATCTCTTCTTATTCTTTAGGCATCCTTGTGAGTTTAAGCTATGTCTTTGGTTTACAGTAGTTCAAAGCCAATAGTAGCTTTTGTTTGAGCCAATAAGAATTTTATTTTCCTGTGATGTTTGTTAGAAATTTGGGGTCCTTTACCTGTTCAAACTACACCTGCCTTCTACTAAGTGTCCGTAGTGTTATATCAAAATTATGTGATGGTTAAATTTTTTTAACTTAAAATTATAGCAAACATATGGACACAATGTTTAGCCTAGAACATATTTTCTTTTTAAATAGTTAGCATAATCTGCTATCAAAAATATTCATTGCACCAGCTGTCCAAGGCCAGATCTATTGGCTTTGCCAGTGCTTGCTGTATATGGAAAGCAGAGGCGTACAAACACTTCAATAGGAATGATGCATAGAAGAGTGTCCTCTGTGCCCAAACAATGTCTGGAATGAAACGTGGAAATTAATTTTATATAGAGCGCTACTGCCCGAAAGCATCTAGGCACTTCCACCTGCAGAAGAAAGGAAATACAGGGTTAGAAGAAGATGCTGCAAAACATAGAAGGAACAAAACATTACTGCTTTAAAAGCCTTGTTTTCAAGGCTTTCCTGAATGCTTGAAGGTCAATTCATTTGTTCAAAAAATGGGGAAGAGAATTCCATGTTTTAGCTGTACAGTAAGTAAATAAAGCTCCTGCCTCAAATTGAGGGCAGAGGAAGACCGCAAGGTTCTAGATAGATAGATAGATGATTTCTTGCTTCAAATATTCTGAGTCCAGACCATTCAGCCCCTTTAAAAGCCATACAAGAGCTTTAAAATCAATGAGCTTCCAAAAAAGCAGCCTGTGGAGCTGAGCCAAGGATAGGGAATTAAAGTGATATTTGGGGATCTTAAAAAGAATACGTGCTGCAGTGTTTTGTATACCTTGTAGTTTGTTTATTAACCCCTTCGGTGCTGATGACGGCTCCCAGTCATCATCAGTTACGGTGGGCGTGTGCTGATGACGGCCGGGAGCCGTCATAACCACGCCCGCCATCGGAATGTGCCGCACAGGTGCAGAATTCCGGCCGCAGCCAGGGGGTTAACCTTTGCTGTAAATTGACATATAGGGCCCGGAGTATGACCATTTGCAAAAAATTGCTAAACGCAATTTACGAGTTGCAAAAGCAAATGTACAACAGTGTCAGAGACACTGTTAGCGATTCCCAATGGGGTCGCAAAATGTGAGGCTCATGAATATTAATGAGCCACTCGCAATTTGCGACCCCATTGGGGATGGCTGGCCCTCCCAGGGATGGTGGCCTGCTGGGCTCAGCAGGCCTCCATGTCTGGGACTGCTTTTAAATAAAGCAGTTTTCTTATTTTTTTTAATGCAGTCCGTTTTCCTTAAGGTAAACAGGCTGCATTTTTTTTTAAAAACTGAAACGTTTTAGTTTTATTTTTTAAGGGCAGGCAGTGGTCCTTAGGAGCCCTGCCCTTAAAAAATGTCTTCCCGTGCATTCTCAAAGGGTAACGGTTCCCCAGGGGACCCCTTCCCATATGCGAATGCTTTACCACCTACTTGACGTAGGTGGTAAATTGCAACTGTTAGCTGTCGCATAACAGTCATACATAGAGCTCAGACTCGCTTTTGGGTACGGACGCCCTTGAAACGCCGGTTCCTAATGGTGAGTCCCAACTCCTAATTAGCGACTCGCTAAATTAGGGTTTGTACATGGCTCTTAGGTATTTTTGCCTGCGCAAACTGGTCGCAAACCTGTTTGCGCATGCAAAAATACATCGTACATCTGGCCCATAGTCCATTAAAAATAATCTAGTTTTAAAAGTCCCCCTCATCAGCCAGGCTAGCTTGAATCAAGTTCGGGCTGGCCTGTTCCCATGAGAAGCAGGGTCAAGACTGATTTGCATATGTCTGGGTCTAAACTGGGATGGCATGGTAAGCAAAAGAACGATGGGTTTAACTCAGATCTCTTGTCTGGGAATGAATGTTTGATTTGTTCGCATTCCGTCCATCATTTGTTTGTCTTTTGCTTTCTCACCCTAAGTGCGCTGGGTATGCCCAAACATGGGTCCCGGGCTCACTGTGCCACTGGATTCAAGCTAGCCTGGCTGATAAGGGGTGCTACCCCGAAACCGGTCCTAGGATGCTTGTGTCCGTCCAGGGAGGACTTGGCTTGGCAGTTCGTGCTGGGCAGATTTGAAAATGGCTTGGTCTAAATTTGGGTGGCATGGTGAGCAAAGGAATAATGGAATTTAACCCAGATCTCTTGACCGGGGGTGAATGTTTGATTTGTTCTGCATTCCCTCCAACATTTGTGTGTCTTTTGCTTTTTGTATAATCTTGGCAGGAAAGGAAAGGAATGAAATTGGTCTATAGTTATTTGGGTCCGAAGTTGGGGAGTTCGGTTTCTTAAGAAGTAACAGAATGGAAGATATCATCCACACATTCTGAAAGGATCCCTGATTGATCATTTCATACACGTCAAGTGTCTGGCTACTACATTAAGAGCCAACTACGCAATATTGGGAGGGCAGGGGTCCAGAAGGGACACTGACTTTATTGATTGCAGGAGGTTTGAAAAGGATGCAAGAAGTTCTAAGTCAGGGCTAGAGTTACCATTCTTACTTTGCGGCCCAGGTTGGCCTACTAGTCCTCTCTCAGGGTCATCAGACCCCAGGGGTAAAACGACTGAGGTTTGCTTTGTCATTCCCTCAACGCAATGAATAATGGGAGACTCTGCAAATTACACATTCCTTGTAATTCTCTGATGCATGGAGTATATTGGTATTTTAGTGTTGTTCCTGATTATTATTTATAGTTTAGATCTATGCCATGCTATTAATTTACCCCTTGTGTTCAAAGAATTCTACACCTGCAATTCAAGCACAATAGTACTAGTTACTTAATTATGCTGCCAAACCACTGAATTTGCAGGTGACCCAAACATTGTTTGTGTCTTTAAAACAGCAAATTAATATTTAAATGAATGTGCAATTAATCATTGCACCTGGCTTTTATATAAATTGTGTTGTGCATCAGGAATAGGGGGATTGCCCACTTTCCTGCCCCACAGCAGCTTGATTGCCTAGATTACCTTATTATCGTATGTTATTCCCCGGGTAGCTGTATATGGGCTCACCTCCTGATCTGTAAAAGTGTTTAGCTCTTGCCGCCTGAGTAGGCTTGTTCAGGACCTGAATTTTGTGAAGCTATGCCACTTGACTCTGCTGTTTTGCTAAAAACAAGAAACACTCAGCCAGTGTATATATGCAACATTCCTGCGGGTTCCTCCAGTAGATCTACGGGTCTCTTATTTCCCCACCCAGGGCCGGACTGGGAACCAAACCCCCCCCCCCCCCCCCCCCCCCCTGGGGGGTTGTGGGTGCCAGCGAACTCTTATCGAGGGCCGGTTTTCAGACGATTTTGTTACAGGGCCGTTTTGCAGCCCTTGTGGCGCACCAAGGGATTGCCCGGTGCCCGCTATGGCCAGTCCGGCCCTGTCCCCACCCCACCTGCCACCGTCTCCAATGGAGAGCAAAATGTAAACACCCCCTCAGAGGAAGATATTGCTCATCTTCTTCAGGTACAGGGTCAGCTTCACTCATGCATTACGGGAACAGGAACCAAGCTGATGGATAGGAAAATGGCCTCATCTGATGCTATTAACCTCCTTTGCTTTTGATTTTTGCTACACCTTGAAATTGTCTCACAAAATTCCTGATTTCACAATGCCTTTTGAAATAGGTATTTGTGTGGCTTAAAGAGAAAGTAAATGTTTGCAACTGGAAGCAGTGTCATTGTAAAACTGCCAATGCAATAGTAATAAAGATAATGTGCCTGTCTGGTTTTAATTCACCATGGCCTTGCAGGTTAACCCTTTTACCTCCTCATCTTTCGAGACCTATTGGCTATGCCAATGATTGTTACTACTTCCCATTGCCCTTTTCAAATGGAACACGCTGTCATGTCCACTACCACTCACATTATGCTGAATTTCAAAGTATGCCATTGTGTTTCGCTGTCTGAGGAAATTTTTGTACAGTTTGTAGTCTTCCTCCTTTACTTGTGCCCAAGACTTACTTAGCCTCAGGTGACTCCATAACTACCCTTGTTCTTTTCTCCATTTTCTTTCATACCAAAGTGTTTAGAGGCAGTAGGAAAGTGGCATATAGCACTTCCTGCAAGGTAGGAATGAATGAATACATCAGATTGGTATACTTTTGCAAAAGTGTGATGGTAAAGAATATGATCTCAAACATTTCAGGATGTATTTGAAATTTTGATCACTTCGACATCTTTACTCACAAGTGGTTTAAACCTCCTACTCGAAGCCATTTAAGGTATATAATATGCTTGTAAAGAAAATGCTATTCTCCTTGCTGCAATAAAAGAGATGAAATTAAGAGAGCACAATTTTGTTTAAATATATGGGTATATTTTATTGCATGCCTGAATAAAAGTACAAAGAAAAAAAATCGCCTGGGCACAGGTGAATAAAGACGCCATTTGTTGCATGCCTCAATAGGTTTTAAGGAGGCAAAACCTGGAATATTATTCACCACAGATACTACCTGTTCAGCGAAGTAGATGACCCAACCTCAGCCCTAGACCGGACAACACATCGGTGTCTTTTGGTTGTTGTAACTATGAACCCACCACAGAAGGGGGGCAGAAAGCATGCGCGCTTGCAACGCGTCTACACATTTAGGCCTCACCCGTGACAGACCAGTGCTAGAGTTCGGCAAAAGCCAACCAAGCTGAACCCCGAGAGAAAAAAAGTGAAATGTTGTTAGAATTACACAGTGAGGGATGCAGAAAAGAAAAGTGATTTTGCATCAAAGGGCAGAACCCTTACATGAATTAAATGGGGAATTTAGCCAGAACACACAGGGCATCTCACCTGTTAATTTGTCTGTATGTTTAAAGGGCTTGTGGGTTGAATATTAAATGATAACCACACATTCACATGTGATGCCTCGAAAGCTAAAAGGGCGGGGTGTGTGTCACTGTGCCCCCCTTTGAGAGGCGGGGTGCATGTCTAGGAGATATAATTTCTCAGAGGGGGCTGTTTCAGGGCCACCAGGACTGCAGAGAAACTGAAGGGCTACTAGAAAGAGCTATTCAAAGCAAACCAATGCATTCAGTAACACACTGCATGAGGGCCGGGCAGATCCGGCCTTTGTCTCCTCTCATTAGCGTCAAGTGACATTTTGAACGCCTCAAGAAGATTAAATCGCAAAGCCCAGTCGGAAGCTTGGAAAACAAGCAGTCTCTGCATGGTAACAGGGACCAGACACACACAGCGTTTCCCTTGCGGGAGCGAGAGGGGCACCATCTGTGTGCAAGATAATTACAAACCGATGTCGCCAAAGCTCGCTCCAGCAAGGGAAACGCCTAACGTACACGCGTTGCAATACAAAGCAACGCAAAACGTGCACATTTTTGCTCAAAAAGCTGATCGATTCCAAAAGGTCCCCTCTTAGGCAACGCCTGCGTGCTGCGTAGGCGAGACCTAAAAAAAATACTACTTGCCTTTTCTGTCAGCCGTGCTTCTCCTCCGCTTATCCGGCGAGTCCCAGAACAAGGATGCACTCAGGCTCCCATAGCCAATCTCAATGCTGCAATGCAGCATTGTGACTGGTCTGAGCGCTGTGGATTGGAGCTCAGATGGGGACATGTGGCCTGGGCATGTTCCCCACCAGGCTGAGTAATGCAGCTGGTGGAGAACATGCTAAGTGCGCATGACTGTTTGGCCATCCCAAGACTGCCGGCCAAGCAGCCATGCATAATTTTTCCTGCTCAAAGCGCAGTGAGACGACGCAGCTGCCCCTGCTACCCTTCTTCTCCACAGACTGCAGTCCATCTAGTTAATTAAGAGTGTTGGTATTTCACTGAAGATATTTGTGATCTGACTTCCATGCCTAACTTTGTCGTGTAGAAATACCTTAGTCATGCCACTAAAAGGACTTTTCCAGTTGGAGCACCTACACTTATTTTTTCCCCAGTAATAAATTGGTCACGTATAAATAATCTGGTTTATCATGAATATTGTTAGGCACTATCAAAGTAATTCAAATTATTATAATATGTTTGTGCAATTGAAATCTGCTGTATGAACACTAGTTATAGCTTGCTTGTGAAATATTTGTTTAGGAGTGGGTCAATAATTTTTTGGGGAGAAAGATAAAACAAACCTTGTTGTAATGACATTGAAGTAGTACGAAAACACTTTTGAAAGTAAACAGGACTGTTTTCAGTACATGAGGGAGACAACAACGCAAGAGGCAGGTATTTGCGTGGGGGCAGAAGCACAAGAGGCAGAGAGCTAGAAAACACATGCACTCTCATGCAGTGCTAAGCCAAAAAGAAAAAGGAAGTGCTCTTAAAGTGAGTAGTGGAAGGAAAGAAACCATTCATTCAGAGAGGTTGTAAAGAAACTATGCTCCATGGAAATGACCAACTCGAGATGGACAGGCTAGGATAAGAAAAGCTATCTCATTAAAATTAAGCTAGTGAAAGTGACAATAGAGCTAACCAATAGTAAGCAGTGGGTGGGCTGTAATCTTCTTTAAGCTCTTGCTAAGTCTACAATAGGTATTTTGAAAACTAGACCTGCTGTCTGGTAGGCTCAACCTAAAAATGTCACTTGTGCACCTAAACGTGTACGTTTTTTTTTACTTCATTCTAGAATTTAGGGTTAGTTCCCATTTCCTGATGGACAATTGGACTCCAAACATTAGAATCTGGAAAGAGCTGGACTAGAGCCAAGTGCAGTGTTGCACATTGTCGGTCAGTGAGGGCTGTATCCGTATGGCATTTTTAGAATATCCTCATAAGAAAAATGTACATAAAATGAAGCAAAATTTAACTAAATGTTTATCCTGAAAAAACATTCCAGAAGGAATCTATGAGTGGTTGTAGAATTGTGATGCCTTTCAGGGACAATAGCGCCACCCATCTTGTTTTTCAAAAATGGAGGGAAAAAAACGTTGTTTTTTTTAAAGTGGTTAGAGTGCTCAATTTGGTTTTTGAATGTTGATTGAACAACAATAGGGCCCTCTACCTTCTTTAATCTGAAATAAGAAAGAGAAAGGCATAATGTTGCTCTGAGAATGTGTTTCCTCTTCTAAATGTCAGCTTTGAAAGCCTACATGTTCTAACATCTGTTTTGTTAACACAGGGAGGGAGGGCTCGTTTATGTTGTATGCAAACATCTGGAATAATGAAAATCACTTTTCTTTTCCGTATGGTATTGCTCATCCTGCTGCATTGTAATGTGAAATCGCCCTGCCAGAAAACATTTTGAATGCCATGGGAACACAAGTTTGTTTTCCCAGTTTGCCCTAATTAGAGCAAGATCTTATTGGTAGGGCATGATGTATTTGGATCAGGCTGCTCAAGTTACACGATTATACTAATATTTATGTATATTTATGTGCCGTTGTCTCTACAGTCACCTTTAACGTTGCTTTATAAGGATTTGTTTTTGGCTCCAATTTGAATCCTAAATGATAGTTCTCTAAAAATACATTTCAAACAGCCTCATTTATAGTCAGCAAATCTTGATTGCTTGCAGACATGCTGGAAAATTTACATGCCTTTTCCACATTAGAAAACACTGATCTCTTCATATCATTGGTTCCCTCATGACTTCAACTTGGCAATTTGCCAAGAATTCTAAATTCGAGACTGCATATCGTCATTTAAAGGCCAGCACGTGAATTTGCGATCTAAAAAAGTAAACATTTTGGAAAAAGGAGTACTTTAAGAGTATGATTGATCACTTTCTGATTGTAGTTCGTAGTGGAGACCTACAATGTCCATATTGCTCCTAAACATGTTCTACTTTTGTCTGTGTAATTATATCATTGCGGGCAGTTTTTCAAACCACATATACGCCACAAAAAGATTTTTTTTTATGCTCACTGCTTTGCCTAAAACAACTATTTAAATCAATAATTTGGAGTCAGACTTGAAATTATGTATCGAAAATGCAAAACAGCTGCATTTCATAATCTGCAATCTTTCCAGTGAATACCAAAAAAAACAGGAACAAAAGTTCACGATTCACCACAAAAAAAATGCTTGTGGGTGGCAAATTAATAATACCGTACCAAGATTTTAGGAAATTCATCAAACATCCACATATTTAAATCACACACATTGTTTGTAAATTAGCATCCCTAAAATAAGCCATAATTTTATAAATAAATATACTGTCAAATCAGAAGGACAACACACTGTTGTGGTTTAATACGCCCTTTATAGAGAAAAGGCAAGCAAGATGTTAAATTATATTTAAAACAGTTTCTGAGTTAAAGAACGTGAGGCCTGGGAATACCAGAGTGGTTACTAGAGACACTCGTGAAAAGAGGCCCAGAATAATGTGATTACAGTAATGAAAGCTCTGGTTTAAATGTGCTACGAAGAACTCCACTTGAAGGTGGTAGTGAGGGCTTTACACCAAACACCAGGTCACATTATGGGACGGCAGATAGTCTCCTTCTCAATTAATGGATGGCCATGGGGTACATATTCAGATTCAATTTTTAAACACCAGCCCCTAAAGTGTGAAGGGCTAGGAGGTGGACAGCACATGTAGACCTAAGAAACCTTTCAATGACCGGGCAAGTGCAAGCCGCAAACAGCGGAAGAGGCCACACTTGTTTGGGTATCTGTGACATAGTAAACCAGCTTTCACAAATACAGGGATGTAGTTCAGAAGGTTTTCTACCACCCCTGACAGTGTTGCTACCGCTCTAGAACACAGGCAAAATATAGGTCACATCTACATTATTGGGAACAGAGTTGGAACAATTGTTTTGGAGGAGATAACTCCTAGTGTTTAGTGTTAAAACTGCCCATTTCACAAGCCATAAGATAAAATACACATTTGAGTAAATATCTTGTGGGTGGGCAGCGAAAAACAATCATATGTAGCATCACATTGGTGGCGAGTCTGACGTGTGCAGACGATAAACTCTGTGAGTGTTCGTCATCTTACTTTCGCGGGCATCAGTTTCTGAGTGTGGAATAACTGCAGGAATACAGGCTGAGGCGCTGATTTTACCATGTTTTCCTCCTCCCTGTTTCTTTGCACATATATATTCAGGTTTTAGCCACTATTGTCTGCTTGAGGAATGAAAACCTGCAGTTAATTAAAAAATCACAACTTGTAATTCTGATGCTGATTAAAATGACAACAACACCCACAAGGAGCGTGAGAACGAGTAAATTACACCTGTTCATGGTCATCATTTAAACCTGCTTCACTGATTCACAACATTTTCCAACGTACACTTACATAATATATGCTTGTCAAGAGGCGTGGTTATGTAAATAAGTCCTAAAGCTCCCTTGAACTTTACTTTCTAGACTTTAGTCTTGATTGTGTAAGTTTCTCATGTGCATGGCTGAGAAATATGAACCAGATTAAAATAATCTTGTTTTGTTTTAATGTTAACTTGAAAATATTCTTCTGATATGTATCGTCTTCTTATACACTCCAGTGAAAACTGTGTTAGTGGATGCACTTGCCTGCACATTCAGTAGCACACCTGGATCATTCAGGTTAAGACTGGATGAGCTTGTAAGTATGCAAAATGCCTCTTCAGGTAAAAAATCACTAAAGTTAGCCTGGGTGTTTTTCCCCACATTTGAGTGACACATTCCTTGAGGGATACCGATTTCTACAAATTAAATAAAAAGCTAAGACAGGGTACTCTATTTACTCAATTTTTTCTCCCATTCTTTTTGTGTTTAGCTTAAAATGTGTGGGTATAGGCAGCAAATGCATAAATCAGACTTAAACCTGAACTAAATTTATGCTCGTCACGATTGCCTGGCGGATGTGTCAGTATGTGTGAAATGGCGGCGGTGCCTAGTAGGCACCGCCCGCCATATTGCAATGCTGGCATCAGCCTGCCTTTCCATGGCAGTTCAACCGCAATGGAAATGCTGGCAGAGGCTGGGTTCTGGGGACCGTTGCGGGCCCCCTCTGTGTGGGGGGAGGATCAATGTGCATTGGAGGGTACCCTTGCAACCCCCCTACATTTCCATGCACAAGGGGGCAGGCACCGTGTGGTGCCTGCCACGTTGTGCATGGAAATGCACTACGTGCCATTTGTGTATTGCGAACGGTGCTGCTGCAAGCAGCACCTTCTGCAATAATCAGGGGCCTGGATGCGCCTGCTAAAGTGGCGGTTCCATCCTAATAAGCAGAGCAGGACCGCCGCCTTACCGGTGGCCGGTCCCAGCTCCGCAGTGATGGAGGGCGGACATCGTAATGAGCCCCATAATCACTCTATCAAGTACATAAGATGGTTTGGTAACATTTTGTTAAATGTATGTAGCATAATAAATATGAGTGTTGTGGAAACAACAGACAAAACACAAGCACAGTAATAGTAAAATTAAAGTGGTGACTGCTGACAGGATTTTAGGGAGCAAATGGATGAGGTTTCATTGTTAGGTAGACAAAATGACATACTACTTTATTTTGAGTTGGGGCTAATCCTGATTAGAGTTACACGTTTTTTGGGGCAATACACTCCTGTATGTTTTCCTACATATTTTACCTGAAACTTTGAACAATATTTAGGTTACAAATGGCATGTAACTGGAAAGAAATGTGCAAGAATCACTGCAAAGCTCCCCAAGGCGATTTCCCACTTCTCCAATCTAAACTTGGAAACTAAGTTATTTTTGCACCTCATGATTACTTCTCCGGCCAGTGCTTAATTTGAGACGCTGGTTTCCGGTGGTGAGCACAGGTGCCTAATTGCCAACATTGGCACTTATGATAGTCTGATACATGGTGGTGCTGTTTGTCTTATTTATGGATGAGCAGAGCAACAGTTGTATATTAATTCAATATACATAAAAAATGACTAATGCCTGCCACCTATGCCATTCTTCTAGCTTTGGTGGGCTGCAATAGTCTAAATTGTCACACTTGTATGAGGACAATGGTTGGTAGGTGTGGTGGCACTGTGATAGGCAAGGGCAATGGATGGAGCCAGCTAAGGGCCCTGTGTTTAGGTCGAGCCTAGACGAAAGCAAAAGCGAAGCTTTTGCTGTCTGTCTAGAGCGAGACAACTTATGTTGTCACTTTTGGGGGAATGTGGACAGCAGACTGCCACGCGCTTCTCCTGCCGGAGATTGTACCTCGTGGGCGCGCACGGCGCCGTGCCCCTCTCCTGCCTCGGAAGCTCCAACACGCATGCGCATACCCAGAGACACACACATACACGAGCACCCATACATACAGAGAACCCACCCCCGCCGTCGCATACACACACGCGCTGCATACAGACAGACACACGCGGCCTCTCACTGGCCGGGCTCTCTCAGCGCCATTCCTCTTTCTCTCGGGCTGCTGTCAAGCGTCTCTCATTCTTTTACAGCGCTGAAGCCTACGGCACTTCATCCCATTCGACCGCGTCGTTTGTAAACAATGAAACATGCCCGATGCACTCAATGAAGTTAAGGAGCCTGCATGATACACAACCCGAGTGCTCATAGCGCAGCGAGGCTCCGCCCACATGGTTACCAGAGCTGCTGGTTGAACGCCGCCTCGCCCATGCGGGGCTTCGGGTCTGAAGGCAGCCGGTTCTCTGGTAGTATCCCGCACGGACAGGTAATGGAGACCTGCAATGGTCCCTTGCGCGTCCCTACGACCCCCCCCAACGTCCCGGGAGCTTTCTTGTAACACCCGCCGGCAGCGCGGTCTCTCACCCTCCTGCACAGCTCGGGGACAAAGAGGCAGCCTCTCACCTGCTCCTGCTCCGAGTCGTACTTCTCGTCATCGGCGCTCATCGGCGCTGACAGACATGGCCATCGCCCGGCGGAGCCTCCTTACCGGAGATGCGGCAGGCCCCTCCCACCGAGGACTGCCTCATGAATAACATGCACCCGCGCGTACCAGGAAGAGGTTGAGCTCGGCTCTTAACCAATGGCAGCCGGCCCAGCTCCTCGCGGCTCCACGCAAAGGCCTGCCGCCGACCGGCGCCCCGGCACAGGCAGCGATGACACGGGGCGCGTGCGGCGCTGTTTACACCGGGGGCTCCACCCGGCACGGAGCGGAAACGGAATGCACAGCGCGCTCGTGCCAGCTGTCACACCCCTCCCTCCATGCGGAAACCTTTTATACACACACATATCGAGTTCATTGTTATATGTGGTGCCGGTCCCACGCACCGTGTTGAGGGCGAATTTCTCTTTGCGAACTAATTTATCCGGTTAAACGCCACGACTCACGTTATACAGGTGCCATAGCACAGCGGTCTGAGAGTGAATACAGCGGCAATCCCGATTGTATCATGTCGGGTGCGTGCGGGGGGCGCCAATGGCATTTTTTTTTTCTACACCCCCAGCATGTTTTGCTCTTACGACCGTGGTATTAGTAGACCGGCTTTAATAATCAACATTAACATTTCTATTGGTAAAAGACTGACTCACTAGCATAACACTGGATCTCAGTGGGAAGTAGGCCAATCCTTGTACAACAGAACCACTCCTGGTGTGCAAATGCCTCTGCCTGCGACAATTAAGTACCTTATGAGTCACTCTTAGGAAGACAATCACGCCTACAAATCATACATGTAATAACTTTTATTTAAGTATTAATTATTAAAAAAAATGAAAAGCCATTGTTATTTGTAAGTCACGTAAATACTACACATATTGCATTATAAATGCTATAGGTGTCACATTTGCAAAAGTTGTAACTATTGGCATTGTAAATGACAAAGCTATTAATTTAGCTATTTTCAAAACCAACACATAAATAAAAAATTTGTCATTTACAATACCAATAGCTCAAACTTTCCTAATGCGAGACCTATTGCATTGCAAATGCTTGTTTTATTATTCTGGGTGTAGGAACACTGCTTTGGGGTTCCATAGTAACTCCCAATTAGGGCAATAATATCAACGTACTCACCTTTGATGAAACGTTTTATAGATCGAGATATAATTATTTAAAAATAACATACCCCTGGATTCATCAAAGTCCCGTTTTGCGAGTCCTTAATAGCGATTATTAAGGAATCGCTATTAAGGACTTGCAAAACGGGATTCATGTAGAAATTGCATAAAGAAATGCGATTCCTACATCTTCCTTATTTGCGATTAGCAAATTGCTAATCGCAAATAAGGATGCGATTTCAAGGGTGGCAGGGGTGTCCAAAGGACACCCTCTAGCACCCCTGAAATGAATATGTAGACTGATGTTGCACACACACATGTCCAAAGGACATGTGTGTGTAACATACCACTTAGAAAGTTTTCGCTATTTCGCAGAGCATCTCCTGCGTCGCGGGACGCGCGCGGGTCTGCACCGGGCTAAGCCCGGGCAAAGGGCGGGCCCTCTGAGGCCCTCAGAGGTCAGCAGTGGTCGGGCGGGCCACCCATCTAACATCTAACCCCCAGTGAAGGTGAGCCTTATTGTCTATTATGGGGGAAAGTATCAATATTGCCACAAGTACAATTAATATAGACTCTCAGGCCATTGAAGTCCCTGCATCTCTACAACTCTCGTTTGAGAGTTTGTTGGATAATGCCTTTAACGAGATTGCAGAGACTGAAAGGAGGCTGTCCCTGGCTTCCCAAACCAACGGCCAGTCGACCGTTACTATGAGTTCTACTCATAATATACCCCTACTGCCAGAGGTAATTGTAGTAAAATCTACCTCTGCGGTGTGTTCTTCTGTTATATCACAGGAAGTAAATACCCGTGTCACCGCAACTGTCGCTGCTATTGATCTTGAATTACCATCAGCGATTCCATCTGAAAAAACCCAGATCACAGCAGCGAAACGTAAAAGGGGCCCAGCAAAGACTGTTATAAACAAGAGGAAGCAGCCTCCTAGGAGTGTTAATCAACCAACTCCAGAGAGCATGTGGTCTAGGGGGGAGAAGCGCCAAACAGAGGTCCCAACAGTTTGTCTGGACACAGAGGATAATTGTGATACTGAAATAACAAATGATGGTACAAACTCAATCTGCACACAGACGGATTTCCCTAAAGAAAAAGATCATCAACTTAAACCACAGGGGAACCTTATAGAGACTATTGCAGATACAATTTTTAAACAACTTGAAGGTCAAATGATGAAACAATTTAATATTATTTTTAAGAGGTTTGACAGACTTGAGACTCTTGTGAAAAATGATGAAGCTAAGAGGAAAGGGATGGTCTGTTTAGACCAAATTAGAGGCGACCGGTGGTTAAAAGGTATAGAGACTATTACTAGTACTCTATCCAATGGAGAACCCAATAAAAAGTGTACTTTAGCTAAAAATCAAGGGGTTACAGAGGTACCCATTGTTAATACCTCCTCCTTGACACCAGTGGAAGCTACCACAAAGCAAAAAGACTCCCCACAAATTTTACAAATCTCGCCTCCTATTCCTCCACCGCCATCCGGTCTGATTAAACCCTCACATACTACCAAAAAGAGTATCCCCCCCACTGGTACAGCCAAGCAGAAAGTACCTACCAGATGTGGCCAACATAGGGCTCAACCTGAGGACAATAGACCAATAAAACATCAAGGTCCAGCTTTACATCTTCCCCCTGAGTCGTGCCCTTATGTCCTGGTCTTGGCTGGTATACCACCACTTAGGGAGGGTCAAAGCGAATCTTGGGTACAGTTACACAACAAATGTATTGACTGGTTAACTAAGCATAAGGGGGTCGGATACGACATAACAAATTAAATTCTCTCTGCTCGCCGGGTGACCTGGGTCGGTCCCCTGTTTAAAAATATCAATGGAGACTGTATTACAATTAACTTTAGGAACCCGGGCGTTGTAAAATATTTACTAAACAGGAAGAATACTCAGAATGGTCCATGTACCGTGGTGACCCCCTTACCTCTGAATTACTTTTACAGACCCCCCAACAGATTGTTGCAACCACCACCTACATTTCCTTTATTTAACAGATTCTCAGCATTACTAGATCAGGGCACTTTAGATTGACTGCCTGCAATTTTAGAAGACTCTGCTGCAGCGTTGCCCATCGCTGATGATTCTTCAATAACTGTAGATCCTGGGATGGTCTTGCAATTTCCCCACCCTCCCTTGCCTTTAAACCCTCAAAGTGATCAAGTGTCTAATGTAACAGCTATTGTCACTTATGATGTTTGTCCACGTGTTTATGAGAATTTGTCTATTGTAAGTTGGAACATTGCTGGGCTAAGGGCGAAATTAGAAAATAAGGCTTGGAAGGATTGGGTAAATTGCTATGATGTTTTAATGTTCCAGGAAACTTGGAGTACAACTAATCTGTTATTAGAAGGGTACAGCTGTCACAACAGTATTGTGCCATCTCCACCCTTAGGTCGTCCAAGTGGGGGCTTATCAATTTGGATAAAAATAATAGCAGAGGTAAAAATAGAAGTAATACAAACCAATAACCCACGTTTTATGGCACTGGTATATGTAAGAGAGGTAAAATTATGTCTGATAAACTTTTATAATAACGATTTTTTATCCCATCCGAACCGTAATTTTTTAGATTTGTTTAATTTTTTCGATGATATAATAGAGGGGCATAAATACGGGAAGTTTGATGGGATTTGCTTAGGAGGAGATTTTAACGCTCATATCCATTCAAAGAATCCCCCATGCAGGAGAGGCGTAGAATTATCCGATCTCCTCGCAACTAGAGAACTCATAAACTCTATGGAATTTGCTGGTAATGATACAATTACTAAACCAGTCCCTACTTACATCGGTCATGGGAGTGCAACAACTATTGATTATATATTTGTTTCATCTTCCCTTGCCGATGTTTTATCAAAGGCAGAGGTAGTGTGCAATGTATATAGTGACCACTACCCAATTGTGATTCATGTGAAATTGCCAAGGGGGAAAATATCACATAGGGAAATTGGCGCAGCTAATTTGGCGGCGTCAACGGATGGATTAAGGGTTGTTTGGAGGGGAGTGGATAACAGAGGTGTTTTGGGTACCGTAATCAGGAAACATCCTGTATTGGTCTCGGACTGTCTAGATATCGATAACTGCGGGGGCAACTTGATTACATCTTTTGGGGAACTCTGTCTCGCAATAAAAAGCGAAATTTCCAAGCCAACATCAAGGAAAGCTGAGGGAGCCCCAAAATGGTTTGATGCCTCTTGCTCAAAGGCAAACCGGGACTTAAGGGTTGCTCTCATGGCCGAACCACGAGATATTTCCCAGGTCAGGCTTTTGAGAGCTAGATACAAATCCACGCTGCGCACTAGATCAAATGAACTAGTAAAAGGTCATTGGGAATCTCTAGTACTTTCAGCATCCCTAAAAGATACCCCGGGTTTCTGGAAGGAGGTAAAGAAGTTAAGATCACTTGGTTCCAACATAACATCGATTAATTGTAATATCCTGGGACCGGCGTGGGTGGAGCATTTTTCAATGATTTATACTGTATCTGACCACCCTGTAGTAAAGCTTCCTTCCCCAACCCCTCTATACATCACATTGCTCGAGGTTGAGGATGCTATCGCTGATTCCGCCAGTAATAAAGCACCCGGCCCAGATGGTCTTTCCTTCGACCAATTAAAATGTGAAATGAATTTCTGGACTCCATTGTTGTGCAATGTTTTTAACAATTTAACGAATGAATCCATCCCTGGTCAAATAGCACTATCGTCCCCATCTTTAAAAAAGGCAATAGGCTTGACCCTGGGTGTTACCGCCCAATATCATTGATTGATAACACCCTGAAAGTATTGGGCAGGGTAATTTTTAAAAGAATTAGAACTTGGGCGGAGGGAAGTTCTATCCTACACCCAAGCCAGTTAGGGTTTCGTAGTAAGGTGGGCACGGTAGAACAGTGCCTAAATTTAAACCTGATAATGGCTAAATATACAATTGCCAAAAAATCCCCCTTATACTTTGGTTTTATGGACCTGAGTTCTGCTTTTGATTTTGTAAACCGCTCCCGTTTATGGACTGCCCTTCTTACTTATGGTTTAGATGAAAATTTGGTGTATTTTCTGTCCTACCTTCATAGCAACCTAAGAGCCCGTGTGCGCATTAACTGTTATGGAGAAGTTTCAGATGATATTTTAATTGACAGGGGGGTCAGACAGGGTTGCGTCCTGGCCCCGTTGCTTTTTATCTTGTATATTAATGAACTGAGCAGCTCATTAGGAACCCTAACTAAAGACGTACCTTATATTAAGGGCATGCCGTTACCTACCCTTCTTTATGCTGACGATGCGGTCCTAATGGGCCGCACTCCAAAGGCTCTTCGTATTTTAATTTCAGGGTTCGTTAGTTTTATGGCTGATCTGGGCTTAAATACAAACTTTAAAAAATCCCTTATTATGTCCTGTGGCCCAAAGAAGCATAAAATCACAAGAATAACCTCAGGGGAGAATGTTTTACATAGCACATGTACTTTTCCATATTTGGGGCTGGTATTTTCGAACAGCGGTTCATGGCAACCGCATGTTTCATATGCCAGAAACAAATTTGGTAAAGCCATTAACTCCATAATTTCTTTACGCCAACCCAACCACGCGGATGTGATAACACCATTAATTAAGATTTATCAAACACAATGCATCCCTATAGGCACTTATGGTGCCGAGGTATGGGGATATACAAACTGTCTCCATATCCAGACGGAAGAAAACAGATTCTGTCGAAAATCGTTGGGAGGAGTTATTTGTGCTTCAAATTACATATGTCATAGTGAATTAAACATCCCCTATATTGAGGACTTTGTTAGATCAAGGCCTGCTCTTTTTTGGTTAAAGTTATGGACGAACCCGGCAGCCATACTGACCCAAGACATAATATTAGACTGCTTAAAATGTGATAGGGCACATTATATACCATGGTTAAAAGCAGTAAAAGAAAGTTTAATAGACGTTGGGTATGGCTATCTGTTTTTATCCCCTAACCTTATTGATCGTTCTCATAAGAAGTGTATTAAAGGGGCTTTGTACAATCTGTACAGAGAAAAACGGGAAAGGATACACTTCCCTAAATGTACAGTTGCTAAATATTTGGGCCATATAGAGCCCATTTCTAGCCATGCTGCCCTACCCCGGAAATACCTACGTTTAAGTCTTGGTAGGTGGAACAGAAGTTTACTGTTCCGTTTCCGGGACGGCAGTATAGTAAATTTGTTACATTTTCCACTGGGTTATAATAAACATTTGGAAACATTAGGTTGTCCCTGTAACCCGTGTATGAAACAAAGCCTCATGCATTTCATGTTTTTCTGTGATTTTTATAAATTGTTTACTATGCACTTTTTAATGCCTTATTGCAGGAAACACGATCTGGTTGATTTTAAGATTGCTATGAGGAACCTGTTAATGTTAGGTACTGATGAAATTATATTTAGAGTTAGCTGTTTTCTAAAGGCTGCTGTTCGCTCACGAGCTATTTTAAGTATTGATTGACAGGAATTTAAAATCTGTATATTGCACCTTATTTCACCTTTGTTTGTATATGTTTTAAGCTGTGTATATATATATATCTATATGTATCTGTTTGGACAATTGTTCATCATTTTAAAAAAAAAAATCTTTTAGAATTGTATATATTGCCTTGTCCCTTTTTAAAATGTTTTTTTTAACTTTTTGCACATCAGACAGATTATCATATTTGCCAGTTATTATCAAATTTGCCAGTTGTTTCATTTCTATATTGTATTGCATGTCATAACAATTGTTGTGTACTTTTATGGATTTATTTTTTTCCGAATAAAGATCTTTGACTGACTGATTGATATGTCAATAACAAATTCTCTGGCAATAACGTCATTGAGGTATAAATGTCTGACCCTTTTTTTCTCATCCTTTTTGTTGTATTTATGGCATTTCAGAAGGAAATTAGGAAATGTGCCTGAAATTGTAATGAGCAATTTGAGTTTTCTAATTTCCAAGGAACTTCGAATATAATATATTCATATTCATATTCAATAATCTTTATTTGGATATAAAATATCCATGAAAGCACAGGTCAAAAATACCAGCAACATACAATTTTTGTTAAAAACACAATATAAATAGATAAAAAGGAGATTATCGGATTACAAGGACTTCAATTATGAATATATGTTCAAAACAACAATAGCATAGAAAAAGTTAAAAACGGGCAGATTGCAACATGATAATGTTGAGCACTTTCAGGGGTTCAAGAAACAAATAGCAGCAGATTACGATAAAGTGCAATCTGTTATGTACAATTTAGCCGCATAGTATAAAGTACAGTTAAATTTGATCTTCTGGGGTAATCCCCTGAAAAACAGGTAACAGGAGATCATGATGAAATGCAGTTGATTGTAAACAATTATAGCAGCATAATATAAAGTGCAATTAAATTTGATATTTTAGGGTAGTCCAATCTACAAGTAACACTTTCATTTAGTGTTCCCTACTAAAAATGTAAGTAGGTTCATAGAAGAAGACAGTATTGTGTGTTCCCAAATGCTAAGATGCATTTACAAAGTGCTCATAGAAGCATGTGAACGGACAGCCACTCTCAGAAAGGAGTTGACGTGGAAAAGCAAATCATTCTTCTCAAGTCTGAGAATTTCCAAGTAAGCTGATCTATAATTCATATTTGCAATTGCTTTAAAATAGGGTATCAAGTATTGTTTTGTATATTTTTGATAAAAATTACAAAAGAATAAGAAATGTACCATTGTTTGATTTCTATGGGTGCCACAGGGACAGGGGCAAGATTACTGTTAAATCCCAAAGGAAAGCAAAGTGAGTATTTTAAAGTGCCGTCCCTGAGGTGAAGGAGAAGGCTTCTCTCCCATCGACTTAAATTCTTCAGAAGATATTTAGAGGGCATATGGGTTAGGGGGCTGTCAGCCTCCACTAGCGATATATACCTGGCAAACGACGATGTTGAAAGCTCTGTGGCGTGTCTTGCATTATTGTATGAGTCATATAGTACGTCCATAAGGTCCTTTTTAGGGCTTGGGCCTACGTCACCACGAAGTGGAGGCGGAGCTTCCGAGCTCTTATGTACTCGAAAAAAAAAAGAATTCTGAAAGGTGTCCTGGCTGGCACATTCCGGCACATTCCTTAGTGCGCGCCTCGTTTTTTATGGCATCTGCCTAGTGATTCGTCTTCGCTGTGGTGTCTATTTAGTAGCCTTGACGTGATAGGCTATATTTACTTTTCGTCCGTCATTGATTTCAGTTGCATGGCATATTCTCGGCGGTTTCGCGCACGGCAGACTTATTAATCTTAATTAGGAGCTGTCAGAGTGCCCTTGTAATGCAATCCAGATGGTGCGAGCGCGTTCACTATTGCATTGCATGTATCATGCGCGCGTTTAACATTTACCTTTCGCGCACGGCAGTCCATTCATTTTAATTAGGAGCTGTCAGAGTGCCGCGTTCACGGCGGAGATAATGGAAAGAAGTTTACTGTAGCTTCAAGGGCAGTCACAGTATTTTTTAAGATACCTCGCATACAAGCACCCTTGCCTCGCCAATGCGCGTGTCTTCTAAAATAAAAGTGCGCAGTCTTTCAAGATTTCTGAAAAGATATTTCTGTTGTTGCACGAACATTTGCCTCTTCTCTGCGAGGAGTGATTTCCGTGGCTGTTTTCTCCTCCCTTCAATATGTTAGAGTTTAACAGAGATTTTCGCAATAAACAAAAGCACCTATGTAGATTGCGGCGTGTTTTATTTGCCATCACCTTGAGTTGATTTTTACGTACATATTTCACACACACACACAGTAGTGAGGGCAGAGTAGTGAGTGCAGAGTAGTGAGGGCAAAGTGTAGAGTAGTGAGGGCAGAGTAGTGAGGGCAGAGTAGTGAGGGCAGAGTAGTGAGGGCAGAGTAGTGAGGGCAGAGTAGTGAGGGCAGAGTAGTGAGGGCAGAGTAGTGAGGGCAGAGTAGTGAGTGCAGAGTAGTGAGTGCAGAGTAGGGAGTGCAGACTAGTGAGGGCAGAGTGCAGAGTAGTGAGGGCAGAGTAGTGAGGGCAGAGTAGTGAGGGCAGAGTAGTGAGGGCAGAGTAGTGAGGGCAGAGTAGTGAGGGCAGAGTAGTGAGGGCAGAGTAGTGAGGGCAGAGTAGGGAGTGCAGAGTAGGGAGTGCAGAGTAGGGAGTGCAGAGTAGGGAGTGCAGAGTAGGGAGTGCAGAGTAGGGAGTGCAGAGTAGGGAGTGCAGAGTAGGGAGTGCAGAGTAGGGAGGGCAGAGTAGTGAGGGCAGAGTGCAGAGTAGTGAGTGCAGAGTAGTGAGTGCAGAGTAGTGAGTGCAGAGTAGTGAGGGCAGAGTAGTGAGGGCAGAGTAGTGAGGGCAGAGTAGTGAGGGCAGAGTAGTGAGGGCAGAGTAGGGAGTGCAGAGTAGGGAGTGCAGAGTAGTGAGGGCAGAGTAGTGAGTGCAGAGTAGTGAGGGCAGAGTGCAGAATAGTGAGGGCAGAGTGCAGAGTAGTGAGTGCAGAGTAGTGAGGGCAGAGTAGTGAGGGCAGAGTAGTGAGGGCAGAGTAGTGAGGGCAGAGTAGGGAGGGCAGAGTGCAGAGTAGTGAGGGCAGAGTAGTGAGGGCAGAGTAGTGAGGGCAGAGTAGTGAGGGCAGAGTAGTGAGGGCAGAGTAGGGAGGGCAGAGTAGGGAGGGCAGAGTAGTGAGGGCAGAGTAGTGAGGGCAGAGTAGTGAGGGCAGAGTAGTGAGGGCAGAGTACAGATTAGTGAGGGCAGAGTAGTGAGGGCAGAGTAGTGAGGGCAGAGTAGTGAGGGCAGAGTGCAGAGTAGTGAGGGCAGAGTAGTGAGTAGTGAGTAGAGTAGTGAGTAGTGAGTAGAGTAGTGAGTAGAGTAGTGAGTAGAGTAGTGAGTAGAGAGTAGAGTAGTGAGTAGTGAGTAGAGTAGTGAGTAGTGAGTAGAGTAGTGAGTAAAGTAGTGAGTAGTGAGTAAAGTAGTGAGTAGTGAGTAGAGTAGTGAGTAGTGAGTAGAGTAGTGAGTAGTGAGTAGAGTAGTGAGTAAAGTAGTGAGTGCAGAGTAGTGAGTAGAGTAGTGAGTAGAAAGTAGTGAGTAGAGTAGTGAGTAGTGAGTAGAGTAGTGAGTAGTGAGTAGAAAGTATTGAGTAGAAAGTAGTGAGTAGAAAGTAGTGAGTAGTGAGTAGAGTAGTGAGTAGAGTTGTGAGTAGTGAGTAGAGTAGTGAGTAGAGTAGTGAGGTGAGTAGTGAGTAGTGAGTGCAGAGTAGTGAGTAGAGTAGTGAGTAGTGAGTAGAGTAGTGAGTAAAGTAGTCAGTAGTGAGTAGAGTAGTGAGTAGTGAGTGCAGAGTAGTGAGTAGTGAGTAGAGTAGTGAGTAGTGAGTGCAGAGTAGTGAGTAGTGAGTAGAGTAGTGAGTAGTGAGTAGAGTAGTGAGTAGAGTAGTGAGGTGAGTAGAGTAGTGAGTAGAGTAGTGAGTAGAGTAGTGAGTAGAGAGTAGAGTAGTGAGTAGTGAGTAGAGTAGTGAGTAGTGAGTAGAGTAGTGAGTAAAGTAGTGAGTAGTGAGTAAAGTAGTGAGTAGTGAGTAGAGTAGTGAGTAGTGAGTAGAGTAGTGAGTAGTGAGTAGAGTAGTGAGTAAAGTAGTGAGTGCAGAGTAGTGAGTAGAGTAGTGAGTAGAAAGTAGTGAGTAGAGTAGTGAGTAGTGAGTAGAGTAGTGAGTAGTGAGTAGAAAGTAGTGAGTAGAAAGTAGTGAGTAGAAAGTAGTGAGTAGTGAGTAGTGAGTAGAGTAGTGAGTAGAGTTGTGAGTAGAGTAGTGAGTAGAGTAGTGAGGTGAGTAGTGAGTAGTGAGTGCAGAGTAGTGAGTAGAGTAGTGAGTAGTGAGTAGAGTAGTGAGTAAAGTAGTCAGTAGTGAGTAGAGTAGTGAGTAGTGAGTGCAGAGTAGTGAGTAGTGAGTAGAGTAGTGAGTAGTGAGTGCAGAGTAGTGAGTAGTGAGTAGAGTAGTGAGTAGTGAGTAGAGTAGTGAGTAGAGTAGTGAGGTGAGTAGAGTAGAGTAGTGAGTAAAGTAGTGAGTGTAGAGAAGTGAGTAGTGAGTAGAGAAGTGAGTAGTGAGTAGAGAAGTGAGTAGTGAGTAGAGTAGTGAGTAGTGAGTAGAGTAGTGAGTAGAAAGTAGAGTAGTGAGTAGTGAGTAGAGTAGTGAGTGGAGAGTAGTGAGTAGTGAGTAGAGTAGTGAGTGCAGAGTAGTGAGTAGTGAGTAGATTAGTGAGAAGATTAGTGAGTAGATTAGTGAGTAGAGTAGTGAGTAGAGTAGTGAGTAGAGTAGTGAGTAGTGAGTAGAGTAGTGAGTAGTGAGTAGAGTAGTGAGTAGAGTAGTGAGTAGTGAGTCGAGTAGTGAGTAGTGAGTGCAGAGTAGTGAGTAGAGTAGTGAGTAGAGTAGTGAGTAGTGAGTGCAGAGTAGTGAGTGCAGAGTAGTGAGTAGAGTAGTGAGTAGAGTAGTGAGTGCAAGTAGTGTAGTGAGTAGAGTAGAGTAGTGAGTAGGACATCACAGGCAGCAGCTGTGCAAGCTTCTTACACTCACAAGGAGACCACAGGCAGCTGAGGTGCAATCTTCTCCCACTCACAAGAACGACATCACAGGCAGCAGCAGTGCAAGCTTCTTACACTCACAAGGAGACCACAGGCAGCAGAGGTGCAAGCTTCTCACACTCACAAGAAGGACATCACAGGCAGTAACAGTGCAATATTCTCACACTCACAAGGAGATCACTGGCAGTACACACCACATGAACACACTCCATAACACATAGCAACAATACATTGGCATTTACAATGCCATTAGCTCAAACTCAAATAAATCCGAGCCCGATTGCATTTCTAATGCTTGTTACTTATTCCCGCTAGGCCCAGAGGATTCAAAAACACATGCTCCAGATTCTCGCTGCTTAAGCTTTTTCTAACAGCGGAAAGCCAGGGTATGCTCCCTCCCTTGTCACAATTGAGGCAGTCAACTATAATTTCCCTTGTCAAGGTAGCTGCCGGATTTTGCCACACTTTTAGCCAAAATATGGCTGGGCGAGACCTTATAAAATCTTTTATATAAAACAAGTTTAGTTCCTTATGACACACAAAGTTTGGTGAAGAAATTTGGGCCCCCAGGAGTTTTCGACAGAATCTGTTTTCCTCTCTTTGGATTCCACTACAATTTATAAAAACCCAAACTTCCGCACCATATGTGGCGGTGGGGATACACTGTGTTTTATAAATGTTAGTTATTGATAAAACTACCTCTGCATGTTTAGGTTGAGGGAGACTCAAGATCGAGTTTGTCACTTTCATAAATTTACCTCTGCCAGGGGCAGCTTGGGCCACCCAGGATCCAGTATCGGAAAATACTAATCCCAAATATGGGAAAGTGTGTGTGCATGCTAAATGTTCAGAACCTGAGATTATTGAATTAATACTATGTTTTTTTGGTCCACAAGTCATTATAAAAGATTTCTTAAAATGAGTGCATAGGTCTAGATCTGCCATAAAAACAACAAAACCCCTTACTAAAGTGCGTAGTGCATTCGGGTGCGGCCCATTAGGACTGCATCGTCCGCATATTGGTAAGTTCAAACAGAACGTTATGTTATTCATTTATGTATAGAATGAATACAAGAGGGTCCAGTACACACCCCTGTGTGACCCCTCTGCCAATAATGATGTCCCTTGAAACCTCCCCATCGTTGCTAATCCTCACCTGCGCCTTCAAGTCTCTATGCAAGTATGCTAAAAAATTAACCAATGTCTCATCCAACCCATAGTTTAAAAGGACCGACCACAGGCGCGACCTATTGACAAAGCTGAAGGATGAGGTAAGGTCCATAAAGGCCAGGTAGATAGGTGACTTCCGGGCTATTGTGTACTTGCCAATAATTAAGTTTAAGTTAAGGCTCTGTTCCACTGTTCCTAAATTGCTTCTAAAACCCAGTTGACAACTATTTAAAATGGATTCCCTTTCAGCCCAAGATCTTATTTTGTTAAACAAAATCCTCCCGAGGATCTTCAAGGTATTGTCAATCAGAGAGATCAGTCTGTAGCAGCTAGGGTTGGATCGATCTCCTTTTTTAAAAATGGACACAATTGTGCTGGTAGACCAAGTGCTTGGAATAAAGGTGCTTGTTAAATTATTAAAAACAGTAAGTAAAATAGGTGCCAAGAAATCCGGTTTATATTTAATAAGGTCAATGGAAATCCCATTTGGGCCCTCGGGCCTTGTTCCCTAAGCTTTGATTAATGGCATCCTCTACTTCTGACACTGATATAGAAATCCGTGTAACAGGAGGATTGTTTAACAGTGCCTCGTTCGGAGCCGAGGCTGTGTAAATTGTAGAAAAATGGGCTTCCCAGGCTTCGCTAGCTATGTTGCAGCGTATTGGGGGTGAGAGTTTGACCCATAGATCTCATGTCTTTAACTGCTGCAGAGAATCCATTTCCATCTTTGAGTGTGGCGGCACAAGCAAGGTTGACCCAAAGTTCTTTCAGGAGCTCATCTTTACGATGCCTGACTGCTTTTTTATAACGGCGCCGAAGAGATTTAATAAGAGTTGCGTCCCTAGGTCTTACTGTTAATGCTACACAAAGTTCTCTATTTGGTCGCGAGCAACTGCTGTTGAACCACCTAGGATCCCAGTTAATGTTTAAAACAGGCGTAGAGATTAATTGTTTAATGCCAACACGCAGTTGACTAAATGCGCTGATAACCTCTGGATTGCGGTCGCTAGATGATAGACAGGTTTCGATGAGTAATGGGTGCGATTTTATCATATTAGAAAATAGGATATTATTATTAATAACTTTCCAAATTCATTTGTCAGTCGAAACCGTTTGGTTACTTGCCCGAGGCTCTTTGCCAAGACTTGGTCTGGGGGCGAATCTAATTGTCGTTAAAATTGGGTTATGATCACCCTGCGAGTTACATAAGACCTCTGCTTTTAATAAGAGATCTTCCAAAGAGGCAGATATAAAGACATAATCAATGATTGAGGCACAACCACAACCCCTGTAGGTAGGTATTAAGCGATTATTATCTTGGCACACATCTGCGACTTCCATCACATTGAGTAAGTTACAGGTAGACAAATGATCTAACAATTCCATCCCTCTTTTACATGCAAAGTCATGGGCCGTAAATGTGGTAGCTATATCATTTTCTCTTGAGAGTCTAGCCTTAAAGTCACCACCAAGACGAATTCCAGCCGAATTAGGGCGCGGGTTCTGATTTTGCAAATTAGCAATAAAATCAAACAAATTAATAAAATTCATGTTAGGATGACTTACAAAATCATAGTTATAAAAATTAATAAAACAGATTAAGGCTCCCCGTGTATAAATCAAAGCTTGAAAATTGTCATTATTTGTAGGGAGGGACTTTACGCTACCACCTGATGAAATTGTAACCCCTATTGAAAGGCCACCAGATGGACAACCTACTTTGGGGAAGCGGACAGTATTATTGAAACCAGCAAAGACTTCTAAGAATGAATCCCTCGTACCCCATGTTTCTTGGAACATTAATATATCATATTTTTGGACTATATTGACCCAGTCTGTGGAGCTTAACTTGGAGGAGAACCTGCAACAATCCAGCTAAGCACCTGCAAGTTTGGATCATTCTGATTGTGTGATTTTGGGGTAATGATCTCCAAGAAATCGAACAAGGAATCAGAAATGGCAGGTGCTGCTGGTATCGAAGTAAGGGGTAGTTAATCCATCCTATCTAACCCCGACAAAGCAGAGAATTTGTAATGCATGGTGTGTGGAGAAATGGTAAGGGTATTTGAACCCGAGGTTGGCTTGTAGAAAAAAACCAGGAGCAATGACCATACGAGTGTTGGACAGTGATTGTTGGATTCCTGTGTCATCAATATTGATTTTACCAGTGAAGGTCGTCTACAATTAATGACGACGCAGTCTCTGTTAATGTTCTTTTGTGATGATCCTACCCAACTAACCCTACGTACCATTATGATCTCACCTATATTTGCCAGCCTAAAACCTTTATGTATAACCAACCATTCCACGTTTTTATTTCGCAGATGATCCCAGGTCTCGTTTTGTTTTTTTCTTAGGGGGGACGCCTTCCAAAACTAGGACGTAGGTGCATGCTGCGGGCTGTAAATTACGAAAATCGCCCCTAAGGTCTAGAGATGACCCGGTATCATTGTTTTCTGAGGTGGGGATAGCATTCTGATTGTCACGCCTCAGGCGGGCAAAGTTTAAGGGATTAGTGGTAGTGGCACAGTTGCCTGTGTGGGTATTAGGGTGTGGGCTGCTAGTGTAGTCAATATACCCTGTGCATAATAGGATATTTCCACTGGGCATAGGTGTAGGTTGAGAAGGGGAACTATCTTTGGTTTTACTGCATATTACATTGGGGTCTCTAAAGGGAAGGGATGTCAAATTCAAAGTTTGCCATTGAGCATTTGGGTTCTTCCCACCAAAAAGCTTAGCGTTCTGAACACCCCGACTTGGTTGTAGATTTAGATATACTAGTATGTGCATTTGATTTGTTTATCAATGTCTCCAAGCAATCTAGGCGTTTCCAGAGTGGATTAAAGTTCTTATCCACAAGGTCTCTCATGCGCTCATATTCCATGTCCGCCTCGGCATCAATTGAAAAGTCACCAGGTTGGATACGAGTTGTAGGGGCTACATTATTCTCAGTTTGCGTATGAATGGAATGAATTAATGTTTCTGATAGGGTTAGATCGACAGTGGTAACCTTTGTGGCATCAGAAGGTTCCACATTTGCTAAAGTTGCAGGAGCTACCGTGTTTTGGATCTATGAGCTCAAGGCTGTGCATTGTTGTTGCTTTGAGCGTGGGGGTTGTTTTCTCTTAGAGCTAGTTGTTTTAACTATAGCTCTTTTTTTTTTGCTCCGGTAGTTATCGGGTTTGGGAAACACCTTTGTTTGGAACAATGTCCTTTGCATGACCCATAGCTCGATCATCCACAGGAATTTCATTACCATTGTAAACCCCGATTACTTTCCATGTCACAGCCACTTCTCTGGGTTGGTGAGTGACTTGTGGTAGTGAATATTACATTTGGTGATAGGGGAGGTCCGATATAATCTTCCTGGTCTTCCCCTGCTGTGGGAGTGGTTCGGGGTGCTACAAGTCCCAAGGATAATCGCCTCTCCATTAGCTCAATTTCCGTAGTGACAATATTGACAGCTCTCTCTAACATACTGTCTATAGTAATGGTAGAGCAGGGGGTTGGTATGGTGGTGCGCTTCCCCATGTCGCTATGATTTTTGACACTCACCTCAACACAGCCACACAGCGTGTTGTGAACCACCTCTCAGGGGGGTGGCCAAGCCCAGCCTCCTCCAGTCTCTGACGGGCCCGGGCTTCGCCCGCGTGAGGGCTGCTCGTCAGTTATTGCGCCTTCTGGTGTAGCGATGATGGGCTTGATGGGTGTCTAGCAGTGCCCGCCGGGAGTTGTTGTCCTTTGCCTGGAGCTGTTCCCCTCACGGCAGGATTTGCAGCTAACTGCCCAGCAAGCCGTTCCCCTCACGGCTAGTGGCAAGCAGCTGTCCCGGAAAGAGCATGCTGGAGGTGTGGAGAAGCGATTCCCCTCACGGCAGAGTCAGCAACCTGGTGAGCGCGTCCTTTGAATATAATGTAAACATTTGAGCATTAACCCACATTTCCCAGATTTAACATTCTCAATTTCCAAATGATGTGTTAAGAATAGTGATTTCTCAAATAGTTCTGAATTCTTTCTTTTTTTATGAGATTGTAAGGGATTTTGGGCTAGATGTAGGTAAAGCATATTTACCGACCCTTAAATACCGAATTTTACCGATTCGGTATTTAAAAGTCGGTAAATATGAAGGGGGGAGATGTAGGGAAATCCAGATGTTTATTTACCGAATCGGTAAAAGTCGGTATTTACCGATTCGGTAAATACCGACCTGTAATGCTCCATTCATTCCTATGGGCTTTGAAGCCCATAGGAATGAATGGGGCATTACAGGTCGGTATTTACCGATCGGTAAATACAGATTTTTGGCAAGGGTGCAGGGGGTGTCACTTTGACACCCTCTAGCACCCCCAAAAAAGGTTCGGGGGCCATATGGCAGGCATACCTGCCCTAAGGGCAGGTCTGCCTGTCATATGGCACAGGTGTGCATGCGCACATTTGCATGCACACCTGAATCGGTATTTCACCATCAAATTGAATTTGATGGTAAAATACCGATTTCTAAGGCCTTGTGGGACTCATAAGAGTCCCACCTACATATCGATTTTACAGATTCTGTAAATATACCGGTCAGTAAATTTACCGACCGGTATATTTACAGATTCTGTAAAATTACCTATCGGTAAATTTACAGAACGGTAAATTTACCGATTCTGCCCCCTACATCTCAAATGCCTTTTACCGGTCGGTAACGGCCGAATTCGGCCGTTACCGACCGGTAAAAGCCTACCTACATCTGGACTTGATGGACAGTTGATTTGCCTATTCTCTGCAAGCATAAACAGAAAAGTTGCTTTGGATCAGCTTTAGAAATATGATGGGACCACAGAGGTAGAATCATTGTCTAACAATTACATCTCAAATAAAAGTCGTAAAGGGGTAGTTAAAAAGATACTGAAAAGTGGAGTAGCTTCTGTTGTTCTTAAAGACACTGTAAAATATTTTTGGGGGTTACAATAGAAGTGCACAAATTTGAAGTGTGAAAGTTAGAGTTAGATTTTAATCAGCTGAACTTTTCATTCAGTTTCAGCTTCAGTATTCGCAAAGAGGTTCACAAATTATCTGATTCTTGCTGAGCATTTGTGTGCTTTGGCTTTACCACAAAACGTGAATAGAAATTATAAATAGTAGTAGCCACTTTCAACTTATGGGGATTTAAAAAAAAAAAGTATATATATATATATATATATATATATATATATATATATCTAATGAGCCGACAAGCGAATAAAATCATCTAAGCACCGCAAATTCTGGTCCGTGCACTGTGTTCCTGGCGCATGCTGTGGCGAGCCGCAAACGCGCCGGAAAACTTTGGGTTGAATATATATATATATATATATATATATATATATATATATATATATATATATATATATATATATATATATATATATATATAGATATATATATATATAGATATATATATATTTTTTTAATGGACAACCTACTGAGTACTTTGTGTACTTTATATTGAAGTGTGTTATGTCATACATATTTAAAATTTTTAATTTTTGATGCACTTTCATGATTTTTTGTTTTTTTTGTTATTGCATAAGTTACATGACACTCCTGTGTATTGTGTTGATAAGTCATAATCTGCACTGCTCCACAATATGATTGATAATATACTGTGTTTCATTACATTTTTTGTGTCACCTTGTTTTTAGGTCTCGTCTGAGCAAGAGCATGAGCTGCTCTGGGAAGACATTTAGTGAGTGGGCTTTCAAATGTCCTACCACTTTTGGGGTGGAATAGAGCAGAGGCGCTCCTGGCTTTCCTCTCTCGTCAGGGTGCACGCACATCGCTCGCGATCACTTTGACTTTTGCCACGCCACTCACAGGCTCACCTCCTGCTCCCCCTCTCAGGTAAGAGCCCCTCCCCCGCCCCAGAGCATGCGCAAAGGCAAGAGCAGAGGCACCAGCTGGCTTTCCTCCTGCTCGCTCAAGCGCACGCACCTCCCTTTAATGCCCCTCTCCCTCCCCCACCATAGAGCGTGTCTTGCAGCTTGTTTTTCCTTCGACTCAGCTTGTGAAAGAATGATTGTCTCATTTGAAAGACTCCGTCTCAATGACTAGCTTGGATGCACTTGTGTAGTGGTCGGATTTCAGAATCTTTAAATCTAGTAGTGACAGAAAAAAATCTTCACTTAACTACACACCTGGAAAATCAGGAAAGGCCATGGCTTCCTTGTGTGCTGCAGTATCTCCATTAAATCATCCCCTTGAAAGTGCCTGCCTTAATGTCTGTCTTTTCAGTATTCTGCCCATCATGATCAGATGGGTGCATTTTCTTGGGACGGGAGAGGTTCGCTCTTGTTTTAAATGCTGCAGCCACAGTCATTCCAATCCTGTACTATTTATGTGCCACTAATGGGACTAACTCAGGTGAGCCCTCCCTCTCTGGGTAAGCATTATTATCTGTTTCCAAAAGGTGCCTCTTGTCAACACACTTCTTATGCTGCTCCATGGTCTATATTAATGCGGCCACAACTGCCGGCACATTGGGATGTTTAGATACGAGTGGCTTCTTCCCTGATTGATGTCGCTAACAGTCCTAGCTTTCACGAGGCACTGCCATCAGAGTCAGGTGGTGGCACCCGTGTAAATGATTATTCCTCAAATAATTCCCTCTAGCGGAAGCTTTCACCTTAAACAGTGTGGCTTTCTCTACACTTGCTGCTCCAAAGTTGGTGTGCTAAAACAGAGGCTTGCTTCCTTTTTATGTTAACCACTTAATAGGTAATGGAAATTGAAGCAATAGGAAACGTGTGTGTGCTTGTTTTTTGTGGTGTTTATTGTGGTGTGTGTGTGGTGTTTTTTGGGTGGTTTGTGCGTGTGTTTTGTTTGTGTTGCGTGTGTTTATTTCCTTTGCTTGATTTACCGTTTTTGGCCACAGGAGTATTGACTTACTAAGGACCGTGGCGAGAAAGAGGACGTAATGTGTGGACCACAGTCCCTTGATCAGGAGGAGGAACCAGTGGCAAGTGGCCTTTGATCTAAATCCAGCTGTAACAGCATCTAGTAGTCCGATGCTATCCAACATGTGATAGTTCATATGCAGCTGTCAAAACCATGTTGAACAAACAGTTGCTGTAGAAAAACAGTGTTGAATTTTTGGTCGCTTTAGAATACATTCGTTCCTTTACATGTTGAATACTAACTCGTTCTTGTACGTTGTTTCATAATGTGTATCTTGTCTAGTAACAGTAATATGTTATCCAACTCAGTCATGCTCATTTCAATGGCGGAGGTGGAGTAAGTCCAGCTGGAATTCGGACCATTATCTTTTAGATTACAATGATCTCTCTGTCAACCCTGCTGACCAATTTAGATATTGTTTCAGCATTATAGTTCCTAAATTAATTTATCGTAGTGTTGCACAAAGTTGTACTCTGGGCACCTACGCATTCGTGTCTCTGATTTGTACCGCTGTTCCAGGTACGCTAGTCCCTGCCAGTTGTTCAAATCGTCAAGTCAAGTCAAGTTAAAATTTGTATAGCGCACTACTCACCCAGAGGGTCTCAAGGCGCTTGAGGGGGGGGGGTTCGCTACTTGTTTTCTGAAGGAGAGGTGGTTCTGTGTAAGGCGGAGGTGGGTGGGGAGAGAATTCCAGGTTTTGGCCGCTAAGTAGGAGAAGGATCTTCCTCCCATGGTGGCTCTTCGGATGCGTGGAATTGTGGCGAGGGCTTGATTGGACGATCGTAGTTGGCGGGTGGGGGTGTAAAAGGTCAGGTGCGTATTGAGGTATCTGGGTCCTATTCTCTTGTTGACGGGGAGCCAGTGAAGGTCTCTCAGGTGACCGGATATGTGATTGTGGCGGGGTATGTCTAGGATGAGTCGGGCGGAGGCGTTCTGAATACGTTGGAGTTTTTTCTGTAATTTGGCTGTGGTTCCGGCGTAGAGGGTGTTTCCGTAGTCCAGTTGGCTTGTGACAAGTGCCTGGGTGACCGTCTTTCTTGTTTCGATGGGGATCCATCGGAAGATCTTTCGGAGCATGCGTAAGATGTTAAAGCATGATGATGAGATGGCGTTGACTTGTCTGGTCATCGAGAGGGAGGAGTCTAGAATGAATCCCAGGTTGCGGGCATGGTCTGTTGGTTTGGGTGCGCTGCCCAGGGCCGGTGGCCACCATGAGTCGTCCCATGCAGAGGGGGATGATCCTAGGATTAGGACTTCCGTCTTGTCTGAATTCAGTTTTAAGCGGCTGTTCTTCATCCACTCGGCTACGTCTTTCATCCCTTCGTGTAGGTTGGTTTTGGCGGTGTTTGGGTCTTTGGTGAGGGAGAGGATCAGCTGGGTGTCGTCGGCGTAGGAGATGATGTTGAGGTTGTGCTGGCGTGCGATGGATGCGAGGGGGCTCATGTAGACGTTGAAGAGGGTGGGGCTGAGAGATGATCCTTGTGGTACGCCGCAGATGACTTCAGTGGCTTCTGATCTGAAAGGGGGGCGGCGGACTCTCTGGGTTCTTCCGGCGAGGAACGAGATGATCCAATCCAATGCTTTTCCTTGTATCCCAACGTTACTGAGGCGTTGGGATACAAATCGTTACTCCAGTGTTCTGCAGCACCCAAGCACCCACAGCAGAAGCACCATTACTCCTTTGTGTAACAGGCATACATGAATAATGCATCCCAAATTAAATTTACCATTTGATAGCCAATAGGTCTCACCTTTGGGACCTTATATGTGTTTTTAGACATGCAACAGTTGATGTTGTTGCACCAAGGATATTGTACTGTATAACTAAACACTTATAAGGTCCTAAAGGCGAGACCTTTTGGCTATGCCAATGCTTGTTCTACTTATTAACCAGATGTGCTGTACCATTAATTGGAAATTCGTAGTCTATCAAGAGATACATTTTATTAAAGGACGGCACATTTCTGATAACTGTACATTATTTTTTATTGTTTGTGTGTCCAAATCTTATAGACACTCTTTAGCAGCTATTTCTCTAGATTGACTATGTTGGCCGGTCCATTTATTTTCTCCTTCAGTTCCAGCTCTAAATGTATTACTTAGTTTCTCTGCTATATTCTCCTCTCAAGGCCTCAATCATTGTCAGTGGTCTTATTTCCACACCAGTTTCACTTCATCAAGGTGTTTGTCAAATCTCCCCTATTATTTATTCTTACCTTGGAGCCCTTCCTGCTAAAACTTCGTATGAATTCAGACATTCATGGTTTCCAGTATGGAGACAAACATTCAAAATTCTCGATAAATGCACACAATCAATATTCCTCCCTTCATGTCGCATCCACAAACCTCTTTACCAGGATTCTTAACTGAAGTCACAAACTTCGTCTCTCTTTCAGGATACAAACTAAATGAAGATAAATGTGAAATACTCACGTTAAATTATGTTTTCATGCTGATTTCCTTTCTTCTCATTTCAATCTTAATCAAGATAAAATCTAATACCTTGGTCTTTGGTTCACTGCTACTATAAAAGACTGTTTCTATCAATATGAAAGGGGTTCTCATAACTCTTACATCTTCCTTGGTTCTAATCTTGGTGGGGATGATTAAATGTGCTGAAGATGATGCTAGTTCTATTCTTTTCTATCTTTCCAATATTCCTAGAAATATCCCTTATCTTTATTTTTTTTAAAGCTACTCTATTTTAGCTTTCTGTGAAATAATAAAAAATATTGCATGTCCCTTCCAAAACTTAAATGTCCTAAACATATGGGAGGTGTACATTTTCCCGATTTTCACTCGTATCATTCAGTGTTTTTTCCTAAACAAGGCTTTTGTCCCTATCTGAATAAGGATATATCACACCTCCCTTCTGGGTTGATATTGAAAACTGTTTCTTCATATCTTTCTCTTTTCGAGAATTTTTAACTTTCACCCAGAAACCTCTATGTGCCTTCTTATTCAAAAAATTTATTTAAGCTGATACGTTCTATTTTTGTCTCCTATCATAGGGGCCGATTATGATGGCGGACGGACCTGAGTCCGTCCGCCACCATAGAGTAGGAGGGAAACTCCGCATGGCCTGCGGAGTTCCCTCCTGTGCAATTAGGATGTGCCCGCCACACTGGTGGTCACATCCTCTATTTTTACCATTGCAGCGGGTGCGGCTTCAAGCTGCATCCGCCGCAATGGTAAAAATACATACATTGCATTTGTATGCAGAAAGCGTCAGGCACCGTGCGGTGCCTGCCGATTACTGCATACAAATGCAGGGGGTACCATAGGTACCCCATGTGCACCCCCCACCCCTCCTTCACCCAGGGGGCCCGCAACGGGCCCCCGCAGTGAAGTTACACATGCTTTTCCACGGCGGAAAACCCGCCACGGAAAAGCATTGCTCACAGCCCATCCTAATATGGCTGACGGTGTCTGAGAGACACCGTCACCATATTAGAGCTTTTCCGCCGCGGTTGTAAGCCAACCGCGGCGGAAAAGCTGCGGACGGAAACCAGGACCCACCAGCCATCCTAATGTGGCGGTGGGTCTTTGGTGAGTCCGCAGAGGATTTATCGCATCCGCCGGGCCGGCGGTGGCTCCAGCCGGCCCAGAGGATGCAGAAAATCCTCCATCGTATAAGGCCCCATAATGTTAAAGAACAATTTTGCCATTCCTCAATATGGCACATTAAATATGTTGAAATAAGTAAAACTATTTTTGGGGAAGTTTTGGGATGAGAAAGGTCTAACATGAGTGCATCAACTCTTTCATAATCATTCTTGCCTTCCTTTTGCACAACCTCTACAACGTTTTTTCTTTCCTCCCTCATATTGTACAAAATTTTTCATTAATATCTGTGATTCACTCAACCTATAAACAACTTTCCCATAATATCACTTCTATTACTCCTATCCATCAACTGGCTATGTGTTTGCTATTCTTTCAGCCAGCATCCCAAATTTACAATAAACTAACCTCTTCTCCAGAATAGAGCAGCTCATACAATTCAAACGTAATTTTGTATTTAATATAGACTTTTGATTACCTCAGCCACTTTACATATAATAAATCCTACCTCCTCCTCTTCCTCTTGTTGGTTCTGCAATACCACTCCATCTTACCTAAAATATATGCTATTTGAATGCCTCTTTACGTATCAATTATGGTTGAAAGTCTAGAAACATATCAATACTATTTTTCACACACAAGTCTCTTTTAACTTCAACAATATTTTCCTAGGTGGTATCTCAGGAGATTGGTCTTATCATTCAATTAAAGTTGATGTACTAGATTTACTTCTTGCAGCTGCCTTTCAGCAGATCACTAAATCATGGAAAGGGTCTTCCAATATATCTTTTCAAGCCTGGTAGAATGGTGTTTGCTATAATCAGATTTGACAGAGCATATCACAACCCAATATCTCTTGCCATTAAAAGAGACATTCTTTGGTTACCTGTGACAACTTTCCTGGACTCCTCTTAGCACAATCTGCCAATTCACCTGATCCTTGAAGTGGTACCCAAGCCTCCATTACTCTTTACTACTGTTATGTATAATTTTTAGATTCCTCATTATTGATGTGAATTCATTTCTAATATTTTACAATGATATTGTATTTATGTAATTTTTAATAGGATAGTTATATTATATTTGCTCTTTTCTCTTAGCATTTTCCATTATTATGTCTTGTTCTTATTTTCTCTGTCCTACTGTTTACTCTAATACTCTTCTAATCAATATTACAAAATTGTTAAGACCAATTGAGATCACTTTAAGACCTAACATAGAATGACTCTGTTTAAAAACAATAAAATCACAAGATGGCTCTCTTTAAAGAAAAATAGAAAGTGGAGCAGGTCCAGTAACCCCACCTAAAAAACAGAGTCAGACATGCGCAAAGGAAGTGATCTGTATAAGCCGCCCGTTTTGGCTAGAGCTACAGTTTAAGACCTTTAGCTTTCCTTATTAATCCAGCCATAAATAAAAACTTGCTTACAGCAAAAACAATATAAATAGTCTTGCTGCCCTTCAATATTGTCATTGCCTCCTGATATCCCAGGAAGACATCATACAAACAGAGTTGTCGTATTCATTTCCCTCTAGGCTTTGCTTATGCTGGGCAGAAAAATAATACTTGGTGTATTGATTCATTTGCAGCTAGCGAGCACATAGTGCATACAGAGGAGTGAACAACGCTCCTGTTCAAATTTCTTAGGGCAGTAAATGACCCCAGCTCCAATGTATCTTAGCAAAATGTTAGATATAAGGTTTTTAGTAGTTGTTGGAGCGGAAGGTCAAGAAAGGTTTCATAAAACGCCTACCAATTGAGGAACTGTGAAAAAGACTAGTGGGTTGGGTTGTAAAGCTTTTATTCGACACTTTGTCATAAAGCCGACACACACATATAATACATACAATTTAGTCATCAAAAAAAGGAAAAAAGAATGTTTTGATTAAAATTAGTAATACATTATCAACCATACTAATGTGCATATTCAATAGGTACAAGTATACATAAAGTGCAGGTCCAGTGCCATTCTTTACAAAAATTCATAACGTGATTCCATACATTTATAGACAATCTTCAATCCGGATATCTTAAAAGACCATAAGTTAAAAACGATTAAAACATTATAAATAATTAAAAATGCCAGATAAAACAATCTTATAATAACATTCCAAATTTCTTTCTAATTATGCATACACCATGGAGATACCTACTTAAACCAAATATTAATAGTTTCATAGTAGAAGTTCTAAGTATACGCTCTGCCTCTTTGAATGACCTTGTACCCATATCTCTACAAAGAGGTATAATCCATTTCTTACGTAGTGATACATATAACGGGCAAAAAAAAAGAATATGAGCCTCGTCTTCTTTACATTTTAAGTCACACAATTTGCAATTTCGGTCTTTACGTAGCCCACCCCACCGATACGTATTAGCATTAATTTGCAAGACCCCGTATCTAAATTGCAAATAAACAGATTTGGCCAGAGGTGGCTCAATTTCATCCATAAAATATTCAGACGAGGGTTGGTCCTTAAATTGCAAGAACTTTTGGGTTAAAATACCAGTAGCTTGACCGTATACATTAACATTCACATAATACCAATAAGCAGATTTCACTTGTTCCTTACAGATATTTGGCGAAGTGATTGACAATGCTGGTGATTCCCAGAAATGTGATAAGCCAATTTTTATCAGCCAATAGGAAACATGTCTCAACCACTTAATTGAGTTAAAGGTATCCAACTCCCTTACTTCCACTAAACCTGCTCTATAATCAGCCAGTTCCGGTGTAGACCATAATCTCACCCAATAAAGCAATGGTCTTAGCCAGCACAAATAACCTGTGCGTTTTAAATTAATGTCCAGATAGACTGGCACTAGTGGTGTTCTTACTGGGATTCTTAATAGACGTCTGACGAATATATTTTCCTCTATGTCAAATGATTTTTTTGTGTAGGGTCCCCAGATCTCGGCACCATATAAGGTGGCAGATTGTGCTTTGGCTTTGAATACTTCAATAGCCGGGGTTATGGCTTTTGATGTACTCCCACCATGTATTTTTAAAATAGGGAGGGAATTCTGCTTCAATATTAACCTACTTTTTGACAGTTGGTTTATCCAAGACAGTCTGCTATCCAGCCTAATGCCCAGATAATCAAATGAATCCACATAGTCAAGTTTGGTACTGTTTAAGACTAAATTCTTCTTGAATGTTTTAGAGGGATTAATAGCCATGTATTTAGTCTTAGATGAGTTAATTTCTAACCCTTTTAACTCACAGTAACTGTTGAATTTATTTATTAGGTTTTGCAAACCTTTTGGCGTTTGGGATATTAGGATGGTGTCATCCGCAAATAGCAATGCTGTGACTGCCTCATTGCACAGTTTGGGAGAATCATGGTTGCATTGGGCTAAGTAGTGGGGAATATCGTTTACAAATAGGGAAAAAAGGGTTGGGGCCAATACGCACCCTTGCCTTACCCCCCTTTTGACTGGGATGGCTCGAGTAAGTTCACCATTCCTTCCCCACCTAACTTTAGCAAAATTACCCGTATGGAGTCTTATAAGATTAACCAATAATTCATCCGGGACACCCATTTTCTTTAAACAATCCCATAATAAATTACGGGGAACAAGATCAAACGCTGAGCGTAGATCTACAAATGCAACATAGATACTACACTTTTTTATCTTAATGTATTTCCAGCATATACACATAAACCTAAACACCTGATCTACCGTGCTTGTCTTTATTCTGAATCCAGCTTGGAATTTAGAAAGAATTTCGGTTTCCTCAATCCAGTTTAAAAGCCGATTTAAAATATGTCTGGCAAATATTTTTTGTAAAATATCAATTAAACTAATTGGTCTGTAGTTACCCGGATTGTAACGATCCCCTTTTTTGTAGATTGTCACAATTTCTGCACCCTTCCACGATTCAGGGATCGGGGTTCCCATTAAAATAGAATTACATAAAAAATTTATATAGGGGCACCATACTTCAACGTTATGAGAGAATAAATCACCAGGTAATTTGTCAGGGCCTGGGGCCTTGCCTGCCTTTATTGCCTGTATTGCACACAAAGTTTCTTTGGTACTAAACTTCACTATGTCTATATCCTGTAATAAGGAAACGGAATTATTGTACTCAGAGGGTGACCCTACCTCATCATACAAACCAACAAAGTGATCAAACCACACATTTTCATCCAGATAAAAATCCCTATTGGAGCCGCCTGTTTTGTTGTTCTTAGCTATCAGGTTCCAGAAGGTACATTGATCGTGACTCCTAGCAGCACTCAGGAGATCCTCCCAGATTGAATCATCCCATTCTCTTTTTGCATTTTGCAGAAGATTTTTATATTCCTGTCTGCATTCTCTTACCCTCAACTGGTCTTTGGATTTCACGGCAATGATTAACTTAGTTTTAGCTAGATGACACTGTTTATTAAACCATGGTGTCTCTAGTTCCAATCGCCTCTTTGTGGTATCTTTTTTACCTTTACAGCTTTTACTCAGAAGGGGAGTTAGAGATTCAACTAGATGATAATGCATTTTCAAAACCTCAGGGGATCCCAACCTTAAGTTTTCATATAAAGGGATGATATCTATAAAAGCATTGTAAATTCCCAGAAGCGTCTCCTCTTTTTCTAAAATATGAGCCCATTTAATGGCTTTCCTATTATTGGAAACAGCAACCTCAGACACCTCCTTCTCACTTTCCAATATACTGTTATGTGTCAAAAAGGGATCCGACACTAACTCTAGTATTAATGGGAAATGATCACTCTCTGGTCTGTTCACGACCTTAAAGGCCAGCAATAGGTACCATAAGTTGGTTGAGATCAACATGAAATCAATCAAAGATTTGGATAGCCCTTTACTAAATGTGGTATTAGCCGGCTTATCCGGATCAAGTCGCCCATTGCATGCCCTCAAACCATGGGTCACAGTCAATTCATATATCTGCATAGCGGCAACTGAACATTTTACAGATTTAGTATTATCCAAGATTGGAATATCAAATGATTTATCTTCATTTTCCAATAGATTTTCGAGCCCTACTATGGGCTCGAACTGGCAGTTAAGGTCCCCACCTATAAATATTTTGGAATCGGGCTCTAGGTTACACAGATAAGAGCTAAGTTGTTCAATAATCAAAGATTCCTTATTTTGTGGGGAAGGTCTATTGTAGACATTTATCATATACACATGACCCATATCTTTCGTAGTTACCTTAACACCAAGTAAATCATTGGAAGCAAGGTTCAGGGGTGTTACAATAGCATCTAAAGATATACTTGTCCAAATTATTAGTCCCCCTGAGGGTCTACCTCTCACCGATGCAATTGCCCCACAATAAAAAGCTTTATAACCAAGTCGATGTACAATATTGATAGCCCAGGTTTCCTGTAGAAAAATAATGTCATGTTCCTCCATGAAGGAGCCCCAGTTACTGTCACAGAGATTCCTAGACAGGCCGGCAATGTTCCATGACATTATTTTTAGAGCTCGGACGGGCTTACTGGGCATTTGGTGAGTTGGGACGCTATTACTTATGGTCAATATTTCCTCCTCGTTGCATAACTCCGTAAAGTTTTCCCCACAGACCTGATCGTTGGATGCTTTATTATCCCATGATAATGAATCGCGGCCCGAAGCTTTACTGTCGTCATTTGGGACCAGTCCTTGATGGTTAACCAGATGTTTTCCAGGCATATTCTCTGCCAGCAAGGGCCCTGTTATCTCTATTTCCGGATACGATACAATAGAACATGAATTTAATGTATCACCTGATTCATGCTGATATGCACTCAAAATTGAGGAGGACAATCCATTAGGGTGATCGACCTTATCTTCTTGTCAATGACCCAGCCATGACCAATTACTATCCGATTCCAAACTCCTTGCAACTGGAGTTTGGGGATCGAAAAATGAGTATCTATTGGTGATTGGTACCGAATATTGTGGGGCTCTGCTTCCTTGATTCTGTTGCATTGGGTAAAAGTAGCTTAAATCACAGGTTCCAATTACTTGATTGCCTCTACGTGGATGTTGACTATATACAAGTTCTGCTACTGAAGGATCTTTAAAGTTGACCAGGATACAGTCCCCTTCTATATCTTTGGACCTAGTACCCAGCCAACTGACTCTACGAACTTGAATAACTTGGCAATTTACAGAATGAGGGAGAGGTCTATTTTCCTTTAGCCAATATAAAGTCTTGTTTTTTAGTTCATCATACGACTCCCTTTTGTTCGGTTTCAGTGGGGGAACCCCGGTAAGAACTACCACATATGGTTGGCATCCTGGTGGCAAATGGGCATTTGGGACTTTCTTTGGCATCTGTAATCCTATAGTGGGAACAGAAGTTTGGACATTGATATTTTTACCATTAACTGAAGGTCCCAATCCATTAAGTTGTTTTGTGGGTTCCAAGATCTGGGGGTTAGTAATGTTTGATATATGATGAATTTTACGAGGTGCAGGCTTTGGGGGAGCAACCAATTGTTTTCCGCTGCCCAGTGGTAAAACCTTCGGGAGCTCCCGGCTTAAGTCTCCCAGTACAGCATTAGTTCTGCATTGATCTGCTGCAGCCCTACCAGTCCTCGATGGGCATGGTGGTTGCGTAGGTTTGGGTGATACTGTACTCTTCTCCTCCCTTACAGTATCTTGGCCAGACTTCGAGTGAAGTTTAATCAACGTTTTTGTAGAGAAAAAGTTGTCTAACGATGTTTGCTCGAATCTGTCCAGACGGTCTGATAACCCTTTTAACCTATCAGTTATTGGCAGCAATAAGGATGTCATAAGCAATTGGATCCGCTCCATCAACAGATCTGTTGCTGGCAGTTCTTCATGATTAGTTCCCGGGACATCAGCAACATCAATGTCAACCAAAACATTAGATTGCTCACTGCTCGGAGGTTCAGTACGTTCCACCTCATTAATCGTAGGATCATTGACAACTGCTTTAATATTTGTTCCCACATTCATATAGTTTCTACGAATTCTTTTTAGAGTCTTTAGTCTGTATGCCTTGCGCGGGGTGAGTTGTCTTTTTCGTTTTATTGCAGCCCTACAGACCTTCTGAGTAGGTGATTGCAAATTTAGGACTGTCGGTGTATCATGTACGATTACTATAGGAAGAGCAGGGGCATCTGACGCTATAGGATTCAAAGCATTTCCATGTGCAATATTAGTTGGCATTGCGTTTACTGATACAGGATCAGATATAATTTGAAAAGGGTCATTGTCCGGTCTCGGGTAAACAGTACATAATAACTGGTCGCTTGGGGCAAAAAAAGTAGATGGATCAGGTTGGGCATCATTCGGAGGAGATTTGGCGTGCGCAAGAGACCCTATGGAGGATCGCTTGTGCGCCAAATATTCACGTGAAAGTCTGCGTTCTGCTAGAATGATCTCCTTCTCCACAACAGAAACTGCACGTGTAATAAAGTTATCCATTGTCCCTATTGTAGAATTCCCCCCTCTCCGTGCGTTTCTACCTGAGCGCGTTGACATTGGGGAGTATTTAGACATGTACGAATGTTTAGCAAGTATTAAAATAAAATCTAGGTACTATATACCTTTGCGCGACGGACCTCTGGGTCGCCTCAGGCGTTAGGGGGGTGGCCCGTCCCGGCCCCTGCTGGCCCCGGACGGCCACAGACGGCCCGCCCTTTGCCCGGGCTTCGCCTGGCGTCCCGCCTGCGTCCCGCAGAGCGTGCTCTCTCCCGATGTTGTAGGAAGGGCGGCGAGGGGCGGGGCACGCAGGGGGGCGCTGACCGGATGTAACGTGGTCAAGCAGGGACTCCTGGGATAGTGAGTCCCTGCCGCGCTACCCCTGCAGCCTCCGTCGATGGTGTGTCCAGCCAGCAAGCGAGGGCAACAGCGTTGGTGGGTTAGTTGGTCCCACGTAACGAAGCGGCTCCCGCGCAGCGGGAGCGGCGAGCCGTGAACGGACAGCAGCAGACAGCAAACAGCCAAGCAGGTAAATGAACGGGCTCCCAAATCGTCCCGAATGCTCCTCACAGGGTCACGGTAGTAATTGCCCAAAGCTCTCCTTTTGTTCCTTTTGCCGGCGGGGGCGGGGCACGCAGGGGGGCGCTGACCGGATGTAACGTGGTCAAGCAGGGACTCCTGGGATAGTGAGTCCCTGCCGCGCTACCCCTGCAGCCTCCGTCGATGGTGTGTCCAGCCAGCAAGCGAGGGCAACAGCGTTGGTGGGTTAGTTGGTCCCACGTAACGAAGCGGCTCCCGCGCAGCGGGAGCGGCGAGCCGTGAACGGACAGCAGCAGACAGCAAACAGCCAAGCAGGTAAATGAACGGGCTCCCAAATCGTCCCGAATGCTCCTCACAGGGTCACGGTAGTAATTGCCCAAAGCTCTCCTTTTGTTCCTTTTGCCGGCGGGGGCGGGGCACGCAGGGGGGCGCTGACCGGATGTAACGTGGTCAAGCAGGGACTCCTGGGATAGTGAGTCCCTGCCGCGCTACCCCTGCAGCCTCCGTCGATGGTGTGTCCAGCCAGCAAGCGAGGGCAACAGCGTTGGTGGGTTAGTTGGTCCCACGTAACGAAGCGGCTCCCGCGCAGCGGGAGCGGCGAGCCGTGAACGGACAGCAGCAGACAGCAAACAGCCAAGCAGGTAAATGAACGGGCTCCCAAATCGTCCCGAATGCTCCTCACAGGGTCACCGACTAGTGTATTTTTGTTCCAAGTAGCGTTTTTTAGCAGCAACTTGGAAGATGCCTCCAACAAGGCGGAATCTGACCAAAAGAATCCAAGGTCCATTTTTTCAAACCATTGGAGGACGTTTTTGAACCAGGGAAAAGTCAGGGCTTTGTTGAGGACCAACAAATCCTCGACAGCCATCCTGTTTGGCCTAAACTGTTCTGTGCTCCAGAGCCTCACCCAATTCAAAAGGGGCCTAAGTCTGGCTACTTCTTCTACTCTTTTATGAGATGGAGTAGTGAGCGGACAAACTTGTTTTTGCTTATGGTGAAAGCATCTAGATTAGCATGTCCCAAAGTTCTGCCCTTTACAACATGGCTGATTGGGCCTTTAGTTTGTAAAGTTCAAGAGCCGGGAGTGGGGCTCTCGATGTTGTTACCTGGAACCGCCTGTATATTGCTGAGGCCTGGTGTTGGCACAACTCTTTTTTTCTCTTTGTGTGCGCGCAGACCATGACAATCTACCTTCGAGCATTATGCCCAGGTACTCAAATATAGATACTTGTCCCAGGTTTTCATTTGCCAGAGAGATAGCTTGCTTAAATGTTTGTGGGGTCAAACGGTCATAAATTTGGTATTCGAGATGTTGATCGTGAGGCTATTAGCTAGACAAAAAGCATTAAAATAAGTCAAGAGCTGCTAGAGGCCCATCGGGGTCTGAAAGATTAAAAGGGTGTCATCGGCAAATTGGAGTGCGGGCACCTTAGCCCCGTCCAGTTTAGGTGTATCTATATTCCTAGGTAGAAAGCTTCTACTATGTTTTTGATATATAGGGGAAAAAAGGGTTAGGGCCAGGGGCATCCTTGCCTCACCACCCTGTTAATCGGAATTCTGTCACTTAATTGCCTTCCTGTTCCCCAATGGACTTGTGCATAGTTGCTCAGGTGGAGTCTGATTATCTGGGTGAGGAGGGCGTCGGGACCCCTAGATCTTTAAAGATGCCCATAGCAGCCTCCTGGGAACCAGGTCGAAGTCTGCTCTGAGGTCACAAATGCAATATATATGTGTCCCTCTCTGAGTCTTGTATATTTCCAGAGGAGATCAGCAGCCTTAGGACTTGGTCGATAGTGCTAACTTTTGGCCTAACCCTGCTTGGTATGGGGTACAATCTCTAGTCCCTCAATCCAATCACTAAGTTTACTTAACAATTGTCGAGCACAGACTTTCTGCACAGCATCCAGTAGGCTAATTGGTCAGTAGTTTGCCGGGTTTCCCCATTCCCCCTTTTTAAAGATGGGTATGACTTCTGCCCCTTTCCGAGCATCAGGGATCGGGGCTCCTGCTGCTACCGCATTAGTCAACCTATTGACATAGGGAACCCAGACTACCAAGTAGTGACGGAACAAATCTCTAGGGATTTTATCTGGACCTGGGGCCTTGCCCAGATTAATTGAAAGAATGGCTTACCTAGTCTCCTCAGGCGCAAAATATGAATCTGAACTAATGTGATTAAACAAAAAAAGAGTAGTTTGTGCCTGGGTGTCCATCAGGGGCTGCTTATATATACGGGAAAAGTGATACACTCAGGCCCCTGGCTTCAGATTGCAGTCTATCTCATCTCTGAGGTTGCAGTCTTACTCTTGTTGGCAATCATTTTCCAAAAGAGGTAATTTCCCCCCATTTTGGCATCCATCACTAGGTCCACCCAGCATGCTTCCTCCCCGGCTGTCCGAGTTTCTGTAATTGTCTTATGAAGGCATCTTAGAGCACGCACCCTTTGCGAATTATACGTTTTTCTTGAGCATCTATTAAAGCATTTTTTGGCATCACAGCACGATTTGGTGTATCATGGGTTCAATTCAACTTTGTTGATCTTTGGTGTTGTTTTCTTTAGAGGGGGCCTGGTTTGGATCGATTTCAAGGCTAGTGTCAGTTTAGTATGTACATCTGTGGTGGGAGCCCTTCGAGAGGCTAGGGCAGAGTCCTCTGGAAACACACCTCTGCAAAGGCTTCCTATATTTCTATGAGGGTTCCTTGGTTATTCAGTACAGCAGGACACTTAACAGACCTGTGGTTATTCGCCAATATTGGAGCTGTAGGTAGCAAAGCAACTATAGGAAGGGGAATCATCCAGCATATCCCACCTGATTGTATATTCATCTATTTTATCACATCAACTGCTAATAAAATTGTATTTAATATTTATATTTAATTATGAAATATGCATTAACCTAATAAATCAGGCTATTTCATATTTTATAATGAAACAAAAGATATGTACTATTTACAGGTCCCTACCGCCATTATTTTCTATGGGACGGTGATATCCGTGTGTAGTGCTGTAGATACTACAAAAGGGTAAAGTACTACAAAAGTGCAGTTTGTAAATTCCGAAAAGTAGTAAGGTGACCCATTATCACCCCAAATACCTCTGTTTCTCTGTGCAATGAGACAGTGACAACTTGGCCACACATATTTGAGTGCAGATGACTGGTCTGGCAGCGGTTCCTGTGGTGGTCATTATGGTGTCTGAACTCCGGACACAAGCGCTGACTCCGTGATGATTATTTTAGTGCACTTTATTTAATTGAGGGGTGAGTGTATCTACACACCTCTGTTCACTAATTGGCACTGGTGCGACGCAGAGCGCAATCCCATCAGGCATCATCGAGTTACTTGGGTGCCTGACATCACATGTGCAGCACTGGACTGCAACACAACATATCTCCCCCTTTTATAATAACAACATAATAATAATTAAACTGTCAACATTTTCATGATAGTCCTGCCCCCTGGGCTGTGGTTGATAGCTGAGGAGGAAGTCCTGTCGGAAAGGGTTGAAGGAGGGTAGGAGTGTCCAGGGACGAGGTTACATTTCAAATTCGCTGTATTTGTTATTTAAATGAGGGGTGAGTGTATCTACACACCTCTGTTCACTAATTGGCACTGGTGCGACGCAGCGCGCAAGCCCATCAGGCATCACCGAGTTACTTGGGTGCCTGACATCACATGTGCAGCACTGGACTGCAACACAACATATCTCCCCCTTTTATAATAACAACATAATAATATTTAAACTGTCAACATTTTCATGATAGTCCTGCCCCCTGGGCTGTGGTTGATAGCTGAGGAGGAAGTCCTGTCGGAAAGGGTTGAAGGAGGGTAGGAGTGTCCAGGGACGAGGTTACATTTCAAATTCGCTGTATTTGTTATTTAAATGAGGGGTGAGTGTATCTACACACCTCTGTTCACTAATTGGCACTGGTGCGACGCAGCGCGCAAGCCCATCAGGCATCACCGAGTTACTTGGGTGCCTGACATCACATGTGCAGCACTGGACTGCAACACAACATATCTCCCCCTTTTATAATAACAACATAATAATATTTAAACTGTCAACATTTTCATGATAGTCCTGCCCCCTGGGCTGTGGTTGATAGCTGAGGAGGTAGTCCTGTCGGAAAGGGTTGAAGGAGGGTAGGAGTGTCCAGGGACGAGGTTACATTTCAAATTCGCTGTATTTGTTGGGACGTATCACTAACCTTCCTGTGCGGGTGCGAGTGCCGGAGGTCTGCTCCTTTTGTGTCTCGGCCCTTTGAGGTGTGGTGAATGTGGGTCTCGGTGCTCTCTGCTCTGTTCCGGAGTTGCTTACCTCCTTGGATTGCTGGGGTGTTGTGTGCTGAGTGGGGTCTGTGCTGGTACTTGGCTCAGGGCAACCCCCTGTCCTCCCCTTTGTGCCGTGTCGGTCGAAGTTCTCTGGCGGGCGGATATCCATCGCCTCATCTACCTCCCCGTCATAACCGGTGTCTGCAGCAGCACAATCCATGGCCCATCGGAGGACTTTATTGCACTTCGCCATGCGGCTGTGTGAACGGATCTTGCCATCACTCAGGAGGGCAGAACGTGAATAGAGTTCCCTAACTTGTAACGGTTTGCTATATTTGCTGTCTTCTTTCTGGCAGAGCTGGCCCAGCTTCACCCTGACCCAGTCTCCTGCTGCCAAGGAGACTGCTCGACTCCATATCGCCGGTCATAGTGTTCTTTGTAGATTTTCTGTGCTTTTGCTATGCTGCCTCTGACTACCGCCGGAGACCATTTGCTTTGAAGTGTCATGTCCATCCACGCTCAATTGTCCTTGGTGAAGGGTTCCCTTCCTCTTAGGATCTTGAATGGGCTGTAGCCCGTCGCTGTGGGCGTTATCCCGTATGCCCATATCGTGCTTTTGAGTTCTGTCTCCCAATTCTTGTCTGCATTGATTGTGGCTTGGACTGACCCATGATTTTTTTTTGTTTAAATATCCTTTATTGAGGCACAGGAGGAGTAAAAACATGAATATTACAACATGTATGGTACTACATCGCAGAGATGTCTGTCATGTTCTCGGGGCATTTCACATAATGCATTAGTTCTTCGCTTCATACATCATGGCAACGTTTCATCACAAATGTTCCAACCGTGTTAGCGCAACAGAGGATGTAACTGTTCAAACAAAACAATGAGGAAGAGAGGGAAAGAGAAAAGGACAAAGGGTATGTAGGGGGGAGGGCGAAGGGGGAATATGGTCATCTAAGTCAATAGTGTGACGTGTTCGTCGAGTCTAGGACGTATCGATGCGGGGGGGTGTGCGTGCCGTTGAATGTGAACCATCGGAGTGAGTATACCTTTTGGGAGGACAATGGGTCAGTTGTAGTACGTATTCGGCATGAGGGGGTTGCTGTATGGAGTATCATCATGTCTGTCTGCATGGAGTATTAGCGAGGGGTGGGGGGTGAGTCGTTGGCACCGACTGGCTGGGTAACTACTGCTGGGTTCTGTGCTAGCTGGTATTCCCTGTGGAAGGAGCTGAGCATTACATCCCATAGTGCCGCAATCGGGAACTGCCTTAGACCTGCTGTTTCCTCATTATGGAGGGTGGTGCTTTCCGCTCTCGCCCAGTTATCTAGGGATGTGTGCCAGTGGTCTGTTAGGGGCGGGGTAGCTCGCTTCCAGTGCTTCGTGATCAATCGTTTTGCCGTGAGGAGGCCAAGGTCCCAGAAACGGGAGGGAACTTTATTTAATTTGGTTCTTTTATACAGGCCCAGTATGCATGCTTCCCATGTGTGCGGTATCACCATGTCTGTGCATTTGTCTAGTATCTCCAGCACTGTCCTCCAGTACGCCTGAAGCTGTGGGCACTGCCACAGCATGTGTAGCAAGTCCGCTCCCTCCAACGCACATCTCGGGCAGTTAGCCGCGGCACCCGGGAAGTATTGGTTAATTTTACTGGGTGTGAGGTACGCTCTATGCAATATATAGATCTGGATTAGTTTGAAGCGTGCGTTACGTGGTACGTGTCTGGGGCCCAACAGTATCATTTTCCACTCCTTTTCTGTCCAGTCCCTCCCCTTGTCTGCCGCCCATTTGTCACATAGTGGTTGTAACGTGTGTTGCGTGTGTGACAGCAGTGCTTGATGTAGCCAGTGCACTACATGTGTACCGTTTCCCATGACATGTAGGCTCTGTATCAATTGATGCGTTGGTAGTTCCTCAGTGATGTTACCCCACCGCTGTGTGAATGTTGAAAGCAGGGGGGCGTGTTGCAGAAACTGCCCCGGTGGGAGACCCGTGTCGGTGGCCAGCGTCTCAAAAGGTATCAGGGTACCATCGGCGTATAAGTCCGCCATGGTGTCCACTCCAGTGCGTGTCCAGTGTTCCAATGCTGTTTCAGTGACTATAGAGGTGGACTTGGGTGTGCCTAGGAGTGGGAGTGCTGGGGCGTACGGTTTGGTCAGTCTCGTGAGTCGCAGGCTTCTGTTATAACACCTCACCGCCACACCTACGTGCAGTTGAGCCGTTCTCCTCGGGTGTGTCAGGGGGTGGAATAGGGTATGTACCTGTGTGATGGTCAGCACATCTGTACTCGTGGCAGTGTCCTCCAGGCGGTTTCCCGCGAGCCAGGCAGTAACCCACTGTAGCTGGGCTGCCAGATAGTAAAGTTCAAGGTTCGGCACTGCAAGGCCACCCTCATCAATTGGCGCATGTAGTTTTTGCAGGGCCACTCTGGGTCATCCAGTGTTCCATATCAAGTCTCTAGTCATGGATGCTAGTTCCTTGAAGGTGTGTGCCCGTACATATACCGGTATGTTGGCGAAGTAATATAGGAGTCTGCGGAGAACGATCATTTTCGTCAATGTCACCCTGCTCGGGACATTGAGCGGTAGGGATTTCCAGAAGGCAATTTGGGACCTCAAGGACGTTATGGCACGTGTCAGGTTGCCGTCCAGTATGTCCTGTGGTGCCCTGTAGATGTACACTCCTAGGTACTTGAACGTGGTGTGGTGCCACGGCAGACGCTCGCCATTAATCATAATTGCAGGGTCTGGGACGTCTGGTTGGACTGACCCATGATGATGCGGTTGAAGAATTCGGCAAGGCCGTTGCCTGCTGGGTGATACACTGGGGTGTGCTGTGTTTTGATCCCGTTCCGCAGCACGAAGGCCTTCCATTAGTCCTAGACGAACTGGGGTCTATTGTCACAAGTGATGGCTCTCTGGATTCCTTCCCACAAAAAAACGTTGGTAAGGAAGGCGATGATTCTGTCCGTGTCTTCCTTCTTCCAGGTCACTACTTTGGGCCATTTGGAGTACCTGTCCACGAGGACGATGACATATTTGGGTTCACCCCAGGTGTCAAGGACGGGGCCTAAGATATCCACTGACAGCTCCTCCCAATGGTTGGCAGGAGTGGTGAATTCCCCCATTGGGGGTTGCAACAGAGTAAGGGATTTGTCTGCGTTGGTGCAGTGCTGGCATGCTCTTACATATTTTTCCACAGAGGAGTCGAAGGCCGGCCACCAGTACGACAGCTTTATCCTCCTTTTGGACTTTACGATCCTCAAGAGGCCTTCATGGACGATAGTGAGGTTGTGGTTTCGGAGCGTCTCCGGGGGTACCACCTTGTCCCCTCGGAGCAAGAAGACGGCGTCATTACTGAGGGATAATTCGTCCCATACTTCCCAATACTTCTTCGTGTCTTCTGCTATGTGCCTCTTCTCCGGCCACTCTGTCGTGATGAAGGCTTTGACTTTCGACAATGTAGGATCGGTGTCGTAAGCAGATGTCCATTCTTGGGCACTGATGCTGCTCTCATGGTCCTCCATGAATGCAAATTGGTGGTCGTCCCATTCACTGGGCACTGGTGCTGCTTCCATGGCGGCTGAGCGACTTAGAAAATCTGCCATCTTGTTTTTTTGGCACGGAAGGTATTCCACATCATACACAAAGTCAAGGAGTTTGAGGGACATTTTGGCGATGCGCTGGGTGGCAGTGGCATGACCGCTGGTTGTTAGAACCTTTACCAGTGGATTGTAGTCCGTGCGAAGGCTGAATCGGAGTCCCATAGGTATTGCCGAAATTAGCCCAGGTGACCGCTAGCATCTCCTTTTCGATCACGCTGAATTTTTCTTGCTTGGGTGCGAGCGAGAGGGACGCAAAGCCTATCGTGGTTTTGGTGCCGTCCATCGATCGTTGCGTCAAGACAGCTCCCAACCCCTTGTCACTCGCGTCTGTGGTCAGGATGCTGGGAGCTCGACAGTCAAAGCCCTGGAGAGGTATCGCCTCGCAGATGTCCTGTTTGATGGCTTTGAACTCACGGTTGGATTTGGGTGTCCAACCGAAGCTGGCCTTGTCTTTCAAAAGTTGTTGCATGGAATAGGTTTTCGTGGCAAAGTTCTGGACGAACTTGCTGTTAAACTCTGCCAGTCCGAGGAATGATCTGACGTCTTCTTTGGTCTGGGGCTGGGGTGCAGCTCTGATCGCTGTCACATTAGTTCATTTGGGAAGTATCTCCTATTTCATGTCCTAGGTATGTCACTGAGCGGAGGCCAAACTTGCACTTTCCGAGTTCAGCCGTGAGTCCATTGGCTGACAGGGTGCGTAACACGTCTCAGAGGGTGGTGTTGTGTTCTTCTCTGGTCTTCCCCATGATCAGTATGTCATCTTGGAAATATAGTACATTTTTGCTGTCCTTGAAGTGTTTATGCTTGAGTTTTTGGAACACCGATGCCGCTGATGCCAGTCCGAAGGGCAGGCGGAGGAATCTGTAGCAGACGAATGGTGTGATGAAGGATGTTAGTTTCCGACTAGATGGATGGAGTAGGATCTGGTGGTACGCCGCCGTGAGATCAATAGTGGAAAACCATTTTGTGTCTTTGGTCTGACCCAGGAGGTCGCTGATGTGTGGTAGCAGGAATTTGTTTACCAGGATGTTTTTGTTTAATTCACGAAGGTCAATGCATAGGCGTACCTTCCCGTTGGGTTTCCGCGCCACTACCAGTGGCGCCAACCATTCAGCGCTTTCTATGGGTTCAATTTATTTATTCATTTATTTATTTTATTTTATTGAATTTATATTGCGCACAGCTACCCGCAATGGGTTTCCCGGCGCCAGGGACAGACTGGAGAGAGAAATCAGGTAGCACTAAAAGGGGACATAAAGGAGGAACAAGTTAAAACAAGAAAGTCTTCAACTTTTTTCGAAAGGCCAGAAGATTAGTTTCTGTTTTTAGTGCCAATGGGAGGGCATTCCACATCTTTGGTCCAAGATATGCAAATGAACGGCCTCCCATTTTTGCCAGTCGAATTCTGGGGATCAGGAAATCGCCATTATTTGAAGACCTTAAGGAGCGGCCAGGTAAATAAGGCTGAACAAGATTGTGCAGGTATGTGGGGGCAGAACCCTGACGGATCTTAAACATAAGACACAGTGTTTTGAAGGTCACACGTTCAGAGATTCTCAACCAGTGTAAATCACGTAAGGCTTGCATTGCGGACGTTCTCCGTGGAACATTACGCAAGAGGCGAGCAGCTGAATTCTGTACCACTTGTAGTTTGTGGATTGTTGCTTTATCCGCTCCAAGATAAAGCACGTTGCCATAGTCGATCCGTGACATCACAAGAGCCTGTACGACTGTTCTTCGGGTGGATTCGGGCAGCATCCATAAGATCTTCTGCAGCCATCGTAAGGTGTTAAAACAGACTGCAGCGACCTTAGTCACCTGCTGCCTCATCGAAAGTTTGTCGTCAAGCAAGATTCCGAGGTTACGAGCGACAGGCACGGGGGTGGGCAGAGGACCCATATCACATGGCCAATGTCTAGGGCCCCATAGATCTTTGTGCTTGCCTAATATAATAACCTCCGTTTTCTCGCCGTTTAGCTTCAGCAGATGGTCTTGCATCCAAGCTGCGACGCGAGATAGGCCAACTTTAAGGACGGAAGCTTCCTGAATCCTGCTGCTAGACAAAGAAAACACTATCTGCGTGTCGTCAGCATATGAGTATATGGACAGACCGGCATCCTCTACGATGGAAGCAAGAGGTCGGATGTAAATATTAAACAACAATGGGCTTAATATAGACCCTTGGGGGACGCCGTAGGTTGAAGAATAGATCGCAGATTCAGCCTTGTTTGAGAAAACCTGAAAGGTGCGCTCATTCAGAAATGAGGCCACCCAGGCAAGCGCAGATCCAGTAACACCCAGGGAGCGGAGGGACTCCAGAAGGATGGGATGAGACACGGTATCGAACGCCGCGCTTAAGTCAAGAAGAATAAGCGCGAAGGTCTCACCGCGATCGATACCGTGTCGGAGTCGCTCGGTCACCCCAAGGAGTGCAGATTCGGTTGAATAATTTGCGCGAAAGCCTGATTGGGATGGATGGAGATATCCCACGTTTTCAACAAACTCATTGAGCTGAGTGTTAACATGACGTTCCAATATTTTGGAGCATGCTGGCAGCAGGGATATAGGCCTAAAGTTGGCAAGGTTTGTGATGTCGGCACCAGATTTTTTGAGCAACGGAACCACCATGGCATGTTTCCAATCCTGTGCCACTTGAGATTCAGTAAGAGAGATGTTTAATAGCCTCATTAGGAATCTCCGTGGTTCAAGATCTAGTTGTTTTAGTATCTTCATAGGAACTGGGTCCCGGGGGGAGCCAGACCTGATACTATGTAGACAGGACAGGAAGGAGGCGTCATCAAATGGTAACCAATTGTCGATAAATACAGTGGGAGAGAAAAAGACACTGCGGGAAGAATCAGGTTGAGGTGACTCAATTGGCCGTGAAAAAGAGGCCAGAGATTGGTGGATTCCCTCAACCTTAGATACGAAAAAATCCGCAATGGCATTGCACTGTGTACCATTCAGAGCCGGCAAGGAAGGAATAGTATCTGCTCCAGTAAGTTTCTTTACCGTGGCAAAAAGGGTCCGAGGACAATTTTGCGTTTGCGTAATAGTAGTGGCGATGTAGGTGGCCTTAGCACGTTTGCAGTTTGCATGATAGATTTTTAACTCATCTTTATAGATCACTTTGCAAACGGCAGAATATGAAATCCTCCACTTCCTCTCCAAGGCTTTACATTTAGCACGTTGGATTTTCAACTCGTCGGAAAACCAAGGTGCAGGAGGACGTAGGGATCTATGCTTGCTACTCGCACGGGGAGCAAGATCAGTCACAGCGTCCGTCAGCCAGCGGGAAATGGGAATGTTCAAATCCTGATCTGTACTGACAGAAGCCGGAATCGACTCCGTCAGACGCTGGTTGAAAGCAACCATATCAAGCCTATCCCAGCGGTAGGACGATTTGATTTCCTCCACGTGAGCATGGGCCGAGAAAGAACCAGGAGGTAACATAAAATGTACCGCATAGTGATCAGACCAATGCAGTGGACGCGCCAATGAAGTGCAATCAAACGAAAGGGTAGAAATAATGGGGTCCAATAAATGGCCTGCGATGTGAGTAGCCCCTGAGTTACAAAGATTGAGATTAAACACCTCAAGATCAGATAAAAAAGTTTTGTTCTGGGGGTTATTTGCCTCTTCTAAGTGGATGTTTAGGTCACCGAGGATAGTAAAGTTATTTGATTTCAAATATGTTGCAGATAGACTGTCAACAAGTGAGGGAATCCATGAAGCTGCATTCCCGGGCGGCCGATAAATTAGCAGACCGGAAAGTGTCAGTCGGGGGTTAACCCTTAGTTTAAATAATGCTGCCTCACTACCTGGAAGATGTACGTGTTCCAGTTTGCATTGATAGATGGTCTTAAAAATAATTGCGATTCCGCCACCTGCTTTGCCGAAAGGTCTATCCTGATGCAGTACAGCATAGTTGGGAGGAATAGCTGTAGCAATATCCGGACCCGAGCTGGCATGTAGCCATGTCTCGGTCAGGAACAATGCATCAGGAGATTCGTCACAAATGAAATCATAGATGTTGAATTTATTCTTAGGAAGCGATCTACAATTGAGGCTCCAAAAATGGAGAGGAACTAAGGGTGGTGATGAAATGCAACCCTTAGAAGGCTTCCTCTTTCCCCGGTGATGCTTTATATTTAATTGCGTCTTGGAAAGCTGCATTTTACCAGTAGAAAAACTACATCCAGTACATGTATAATAATGAGTGGGCAAGATACATAAAGTGCAGTTAATAGAAATGGAAGGACGCAGAGCATGTAATGCCGAGGTGGTATAGCGTAAGCGGTCGTCCTGTTTGAACATACCTGGAGGAATGCTGACAGAGGCCAGCCCGTTCTGCAGCCCGTTCTCAGCGCGGACTCCGGCTAAGCGAGGGCGCCCCATCTGCGCGTCCCGCTGCGCGGGAGAATAAAGCTTTAAATAGGCGTTCTGAGCCCAGCGCGAGCGCGAGGACGCTCCAAGATGGCGCCCGTCTCTCTTCCAGGCGTTGCAATCCCTGCTGTACCGCCTCTCGGCAGTTGAAAGGGATGTTGCGCACATTGTGGCTGACGGGTATGGCTCCTTCCTTTAGAACAATCTTATGCATGAATTGGTATAGTTGGCCTATGGTGCCACCAAAGACGCTAGGAAAGTCTTTTCGCAAGGTGTCCTCTGCTAGGGTGTGTTTGTCAACTGCCATGAGGACTGGAATGTCGTTACTGGCATTGAGTTATATCCCTAGTGCGCCTTGGTCGGCCCACCCTAGGAGCCTTTTTCTGCGATATATAGTTTGCCTGAGGCCACCCTGCCTTTTAACTTGAATGTGAGGGGTCTGAACCTTACCATAGGGATCTTCTCACCTGTATAGGTGACAGGGTGTATGTCTGTGGTGTATAGCGGGAGCCCTATGGAGGTGGCAAAGTCTGAGTCCCAGACCGCTTTTTGTAATATGGTAAATGGTGAACCTGAGTCCACTACCATTGAAACCTGGACACCTCCAATGGTCACCATGCACAAGGGTTTCTTCTTGGCGTTGCAATCAATGCCCCAAACCTGGTCATCCACACACAATATGCTATCGTCAACCCTGTCCCCTTCTCCCACATCGGTTTCCAAGTCGTACATGATACACTTTATGTACGTGTTGCTGAGCCTCCTCCGGCAGGCTTTGCCAAAATGCCCTACTATACCGCAAAAGGAGCACTTGACGCAATATGCGGGGCATCGTTTGTCATTGGCCATGTGGGCAGAGCTGCCGCATCTGTAACAGGAGCCCTTCTTGTCCATCGTGGGTGGGACCTGTGCTGCCGGAGTCCGAGGGGGCCTCCTGGTTTGGCGGTATGGCGTGGGGCGGGTGGCTTGTCTCTAGACCCGGTGGTGTCCCTGATTTTGCAGACCGCAGGTTTCGTCTCTGCTTCCTTCTTGGCTGTGGCGGCACACCGTTTTGAAAGTTCAGCCTTTTTGACGATGGCAACGAACTCATGGAGAGGTGCATCGCCACTCACCCATAACTTTTCCTGCTTGTTGGTGCTTGTTGTGTGCATGATATTTGGTCTCGTATTAAGTCGTTGTGCAGGTTCCCAAATTTGCAGTTTATCACCAATTCTTTTAGTGCAGCCATGTAATTGTCCATCGTTCCAGTTTCATCCTGGTTCCACTGAAAGAAGGTGTACCTATCAATTGCCGTACAGATGACTGGCTGGTAGTGGGTGTCTAGGCCCTCCAACGCAAGTTGGGACACATCTACCTCAGTCGTGGCCCTCGGTTTCTTTACCATGTTTTCATAAACTCGCAGCCCTTCTGGTCCTAGGTTGTGCAGCAGAATTTTCTTCCCGCGTTTGCTGGAGAACTCTTCCTCCCATTCATCCTCCAGCGCCGACAAGTAGTTTAGAAAGTACCCCTTCCAGTCGGCCAATTTCATTGCTGGTTCCCCTGGTTTCGGGTGGAACGGCACCGGGTTCGTGAGGGAGAAGGTCTGGCCGCACATGGTGGTGGGTGAGTGTACCTGCTACACAGTGAACTTCCTGGGCATGGACATAGGCTGACTGGCCGCCAGGACCGCGACAGCAAGCATGGAGGGGCAGTGGTTTGCTCGGTACTGTGCTGTTGACTGTGGTGAAGATCTTCATGTTGTGGCCCCTTTGTGGTCACCGGCATGCGGAAGGTCTGGAGCACTGGGTTCAAGTTGTGCCAGAAATCCTGGTGGTAGGCTGTACCTTACTGTCAAGGGTTGCTGCTGAGCAAAGGCAAGCAAGAGTTGTCTGGCACCACCTGAAGGGCAGTTTCCAGCTCTGCACACACGTGCTTGGCTAGCTGGCTTGTGTGATTCACCTTCAGCTGAGGAGCGCCAGCATCTTAACGTGCTTCTAGAGGCTGTTGACCCGCCTGTGGCGATCATAGGGATGTGTGTAACGTCGTGTGGCTCCTGTGGGACGTCACTCCCCCTCTCTCGCAGGCGATCCCGAAGTGCTGGCCGGAAGCTGAAGAACTCGAGGTGGCTGGAACAGCAGGTTTGAGTCCGCTCGTCGTCAGTTTATGGCGTCTTTGCTCCGGACAAAAGCACTGACACCGTGATGATTATTAAAGTGCACTTTATTTAAATAAAGGGCGATGCGTCTACACACCGCTGTTCACTAATTGGCACTGGTGTGAAGCAGCCCCACCCAGTCACGTGGGTGACTGACGTCACGTGCAGCACTACACTGCAACACCACAGTCTTGAAGGTCCCCTCACGTCTGTGGTTCATGATAGACCTAAGAAGCCTTCTCTCCTCCATTTTGCCCAGACCTAAACAACCTCTGGTTTATGTGCGATTTTTTCCACATGTTAAAGTGCCCTTAAGTATCCTGTATTGGTGCATGCTTGCCATGTCTCCCCATTGTGTGTGAAGAGTTCTCTGGCTTTTTCAGTCCAGGCCTGTGCCAAGTAATAAACGATAATAAAATAAAAATAGAATAACGCAGCACATTATTTTAAAGTACCCTGACACAGTGCTATCCAAATGTATTACTTTGGCATGCCAACTCTGAAAAATTTGCAGATTAAATAATAATGAATAGTACAGCACTGTAACGCAGTTTAAATGAATGAGTCCATAGAGCGACTTAGGGCCCGATGTAGGTAAATCTTTTTTACCACTTCTTAAATACCGATTCATACCGAATCGGTATTTAAGAAGTGGTAAAAAAAGAGGAGGGGAGATGTAGGTATTTCAGATTCGGTAAATACCGAATCGTTAAGATTCGGTATTTACCGATTCTGTAAATACCGAATCGGTAATGCCCATTGATTCCTATGGGCATTGAAGCTCATAGGAATCAATGGGCATTACGGAATCGGTATTTACAGATTCGGTAAATACCGATTTCAGCAAGGGTGCAGGGGGTGTCACTTTGACACCCTCTGGCACCCCAAAAATAGGCATGTGCGCCATGTGGCACACAGACATGCCCTAAGGGCATGTCTGTGTGTCACATGGCACAGGTGTGCATGCACACATGTGCATGCACACCTGGATTCGGTATTTTACCACCCAATTGGATTGGGTGGTAAAATACCGATTCTTAAAGCCCTGTGGCACTCTGACATGTGCCAGCTACATCTGCATTTACAGAATCGGTATTTTACAGAGTCTGTATTTACTGATTCGGTAATTTTACCGAATCGGTAAATACAGAATCGGTAAAATACCGATTCTGTAAATGCATGCCCTACATCTGAAAACCCTAATACCGGTCGGAAACTGCCAAAATCGGCCGTTTCCGACCGGTATTAGGGTTCCTACATCTGGCCCTTAATATGTAACTGAATCGAGGCTCTGGTTTTTGCATTCAAATTGATCAGGAAAATGCTCTCCTCTGTTTTCGGATTTGACAATTAATGATTGATTGGCAAACTTGGTATACATTTGTTTTAATATGCAATATCAATTTGTTTTTGGGGGTGGCCGAATTAGGACTGTGGACTGAAAAATTATTCACATGACTGGACGTGTGGCACATTGTCTAATGTTTTGATGTTAAATCATTAAAAAACGAGCCTTTTGCTAGGGAACCCCCATTTGCCCAAGTTATAGAAACTGTTGTTGCTGTCATGCATTTATTACAATTAATAGTTGTATGAGAGGTTCACAAATCAGAAAGGGTAAAATTCATATAGATTATGTATCATATTAAAAATACACAGATGCATCAAATGACTTGGACAGAAACCATAGTTGCAGAATATGAGCACTTCTCTCCGAAGTGAACCTTTTTTATATTCCAGTTTTGCTGTTCTCATTTCTAAGATTACAGTTATATTGCTTTATAGCTGCAGGGAAGAAACCTGCAGATGCACTGAAAATGATAGCAAAACTGTATGCATAAGACATTTTTATAGAGAAAGCTTTTTGCTTCATCTGTTTGGGCATTTTATAAGTTGCTGAATAGACAGGCACTTAGTTATACAGTTAATTTTAGACAAAGTATATTAACAATTTATGTAAAGAAACAGTTTCTGGTTTTTAGATGACACTTTGCATTTTCAGAATATTTTGATATATCTTCCCTGTTTTTGAATGAATGGTGGAAGGAGAACATTGATCTAATTTCTGTACAAAATATTTGTTTTACATGTGTGTGTAGTGACATTAGAAAATTGGACACGCTGCATCCTTGAATAATGAAAGCAGGACCTCTGCAGGAAAACCTAACAACCTAATAACAATACAATGAGACAATTTAAACCGTGCAGCAGGAATTGTAAATCGAAAACCATGGCTCTTGTATTTGGACATTCTCTGCATTTTAGACATATTGATTTTTCCAACAAATATTGTAGGGCATAAAATACATGCGAGAACATCATGGCAAATGTTGTTGATGTTGACAAAATAATTCTTATGACTCAGAAAATGTACTTGTTGATGTGGATATTTCCAAGAAATAGAGAAATATGAGCCATTCAGTCAGTTGAAGAGAAGCATTTTGGAATGTTTCAATCTTTTTAAGTCAGAAATAAAATGGTACTATACATATAAATATTGAATTATGTCAACAGTTATAGATTTGATGCAATTTAAATCATTGTTCATATTTTATACAAGTCCTGGTAATCTGACATTCAATATATCCAATATTTGTTCAGCTAAATTCATTCCATAATCTAAATCAATATTTTGCTAGTCGGTAAATAAGTTCCATGTAGAAAGTCTTGTATGCCTCCCACTGCAATCCTCCTAGATAGCATTTTATATTTTGTGTATATTACATATGCTAAGTATTCAGAACTAGGGGGCATGTGGGTCTGTCCAATGTTTAACAATTCCATGGCGAGCTACCACTGTTGCCACAAAGTGTAATACACAATACAATTGTTGCAGGTTAGCATCAGAGCTGAGCATTAAAGAAGGGACATTAAAATGGCTATTCATTTGCAAGTTACAGCTTCATTTATAGGTTAGAGAAGACCACGATGTTTCCAATTTATTACTACAGTTAAATATATGCGAATAATCTGCTTTTGGATTGCCGCACATAGGGCAATTAGAGATATTTCTACATTTTCAATTATATAATATTTTATAACACCTGCTCAGTTTGCTAGTGCAGAAGCTGTAAGTTAGCAGTAATAAGAATGTCTGAGCTATAGCAGACGCTTTCTAAAAAGAATGTCATTGTTCTGTTTCATGTATGTGACCAGCGAGCAATTAAGGGATAGGCATTTTTAATTCTTACATACCTTGCCACCTGTTTTAAAATTTCCATTAATACATTCTTGTCACTATTTAAAACCATATTATCCATCTGTAGAAAATCTCTGCTCTACAAATCATTACAAAATACACAGATGACTACCCCACATGTGTCTCTATAACCTCGCCTTTCATTTATCACCACTAGCCTCCCACCTGAGCTGGCCTCAGAAAATACCATGGTGAGCGAGATGTGAAAGACATCTTGTGGAGTGCACCTATATGCTGCTCCCATTGTTCTTACCACCTGCAGACCTTGCAGTAACGACTTATACCATCTTCCGATCTATACTCCATATCTACAAAGAGGTTCATAAACTCTTAGGCAAGGCACCGATCCTGTATCACAAAGTGCCACTTTGGCATAATGCAGCCATGCGTATTGTGAGGTGGATGTGCTACTGAAGGTCCTATGCAAGAGAGCAGTCTGACTAGGTTGGAAGAAATGTACAGTGACATAGCCCTCAAACTATTTCCCGAACAACAGCTCGAATTTGGACTCCAGAACTCAGATTATTGGAGGTATTGACGACTCGCCCATTGCCTGTGCACCACAATTGGAAGCATTACTGGGGAAACGACCCTCCTCGCCAGTAAGTCAGTATCTACTGGACTTGGGCCAATACCAAGGAGTAGTCTTTGGCCTCTAAGAGGTACTTCGGAAAGCCCTCCACTCTGGCTCCTCCTCTAATGCGACCAGGCTGGCACGGCAGAAACACCTCAACAAGTTGTATACCCCAGAGCACTCGCCCTCATTACTCCTAGACCAAGACAAAATGGTTACGGAGGTGAGGACCCATCTGAGGCCCTATACCTTCTTGTTCCTTGTTACCCCCTCAGCTTGCTCTCCTCCATGACACTTTAAACATTGCTGCCCTAACCCCCACACGCGGGTAGCTGGCGGTAGTCAAAGTTTGCAGCCTCTAGCATTGGCATCAGCCCTCCCTACCGACTGTCATGAAACAGTTGATTGAACTCCACAGGGTGATGGAGCACAAAAGGGCCACTTACAAACTCAATGATGACCTAGAAGTATTCAAAAGGGAATGGGACTACTTCATGACTTCTGTGGCAGATACTTCCTGACCCCCGTCTTCCCTCAGGCCCACGGTCCTTGCTCTGGTGACCAATCCCCCTCACCCAGAACATACAGAAGAAAGGCTTGTCATGCTACATGCTAGTAGTTATTGTTATTATCACAGTTAACTTTGCATCAGGATATTGCGGAGATCGGTGTGCTCAAAGCATTTGCCACCCTGATGGGCTCTTCCCCATCCCTGATCATGAACCTCCATCCCTCTGCTCCCTCTGTCTTCCTGCTCCCCCCCGTTATCCTTTTCATGTGCTGCTCAGAATAGTAGATCTTCTGCTTAACACCGGATCTTGTCCTGACTGGCAGTGATGTGTCCTGGGTGGAAACTTAAAGAAGAGACTGTGTTCACCTTGGTCTCCTGATTCCTGGGGTGTTACCCCACGCCGGGGTGTGACTTCTCCCCTGAACCTCTACCTTTTCAGGTCACAAGGTTATGGTGTGTCCTAAATACTAATACATAAATAAATTATTTATTCCGGTGGGTAACTAGGGTAGACCAGCATTTTACTATGGCAGCCCAAAAATAGAAACAAATGTTTAAGCAACCAACCACCCTTCAAAATTTGTAATATCAATATTCTGATGCGTTGGCAGGTTCATTTATAGTAACATATAACATCTCCAGCAATGGAATCCAGGTGACAATAGAATGCATTATCATGTTTAGTGAGTTTGATCAGAAAAGAGATACAAATTAAGAAAGAATGACCATTCTAACTGTAATGTTTCCACTGATCAATGTGATCTGTAGTAGATTCACGTTACACAAAATATAGGAACTTCTTTTAACAGGGGTTTATAATTAAGCCTAATTATCTCTTATCATTTGTAAAATATTCTGATCCCTAATTATAATGAATTTGAGACCATGTTGGTCCAGGCAGTGTTGTTGTTACATATCATCTCAGTAGCATTCAACTTATACCCGAAAATTGATTCAAATTTCTTGGCAATCCTGTTTATTGCCAGCATTTTCAGCATTTTAGCTGAAGACCGCTATACCATTCTCATAAGTGGCAACTTTGATAGCCATTCAGCTCAACAGACTGTATAAGTTCCCACAAGTACCACTCTCAGCATAGAGTAAATAGTAATGGGAATATTGGACCCACCTGGCCTCTGCTGTGACAGTTTTCTTAGAGTCACAAATAGCATTCATGGTTGCAATTCTGACCATTTGGTGTCTTAAAATGTTGCTGCAAAAGTGTCACGAATTGTGGGCTAAAATCCATTTTTTCCATTGTCATCCATGGATGTTGCCAGGAAACTGTGTTAAATGTGTTTTTAGCATCAAGGATGATCATACAGGAGCCATGACTGGAAAAAATCTATGCTGCTATACGACATAAGTCTCTCTATCACCTTTGAAAGTCATGTGGCAAGCATTTTAGAAAAAAAATTGACATCCACCGTAATCAAAGATATTGTTTAGCATGATGCCCTCTCAGATGATTGTTTGAATGTGTTTAAAAGGATGGCAGTTTGGATATCTTACCATGATGATTAGATGGCCTCTCCTGTGTAGAAAGAGTTACTCCTTAGTAAATGAGGTTCCAGTATGTTCATACATCTTTTTCTGAAGCCCAATCCAGCACTGTCCAAAATAGCACCTATTTTGTTGACCACACTCTAAAAACCTTATCAAAAGTTAAGCTCTTGAAGTATACCACCAATGTTTTCTATTCATAGACCTATTATACTTTCACAAAAAGATCTCTGTGATGAATGAGAAGTGCCCTACATCACTCAAACGTGCTGATTACCTTATTACATGCACCACCTCTTTATGATTCTTCGAGATACCACTATTTCAAAAGTGACGTTTTTTGATTATCTAATTCTTATTGTGTAGGATATTTATAATAATGTTTGAGATGGGCAAAATATGTTAGATGTATCCAGATTGTATTATGTTGTCTAGTTTTCTAGTTGTTTATTAGGCATGTTGTAGGCCTGGTAGAAAGTCATCTTTGTAGATCAACATAGTCTGTGTACATATTATGCTTTCATGTGTTATATGTCATACGTAAGCTATGCTCTTCTGTTGACTTGACAGTATTTGAAAAATATTTATCTGCTTTCTGAGTGCATTTTTTAAAATCACTGAAGCCAATTAATTAACTAAAGTTGGAGTGATGAGTAAAGCTGTTCTCAAATGGAAGTTTTAGATCAGCACGAGTGAGGATGTGGATCTTCTGCTGAGTACACAATTTTAGGGTGAGCCAATTAAGCACAATTCCAGCAACCCTTTTGAGGGAGCAGAAGTGCAATAGAAAAGGGACACAAGTGCAGGGGGATATAAATCCGTAAACCGCTTTGGAGGGTAGGAACAGGTAGCAGTTGAGAGTGGTATCTCGGATAAACACGTTAACAGGTATCATAACAGACTGGCATTGTGATCTACATGGCCAGCAGGAACTGGGCAACGTGCACAGTGGAAGTGGGACTATTTGCATTTGTTGCAACACACAATAGAGGGAGAAATCAAAGAGACTTGCAAAGCAGTGCACCCATACACACACCCTCCCTTCCGACACACACAATGCCAGAAGAGCAGTGGACGACTACCATTGCTTTAGGAAATGTGTGATGCTATTCAGCAGTGGTATGTTTGAGGCTTGTGCATCACAAATGGCTTGGGGCACTGGATGGGGGCCCACGCTGGGCTACCATAGGTATTCTGTCCTCTGAGTCCGGGGCACTTGGTTTCGACAGGGCTATGGGATCATTAGGTCACCTTGGTTCCTCTAATTAAGCTCTAAGGGGCAGATTTACAAGCAACTGACGCATCTGCACAGGTCCGTCAGTTTCCTTGCACCAGTGCCAAATGTCTTTGCGCCACCATGGATGCACTGTATTTACGATACAGTGCTCCATGGCGCAAGGATTAACAGATGCGCCAGAAATACTGACGCATCTGTTGGCACAAAAAGTGACGCATCGCTGGAGTTGCTCATGAAAGTGACACAACTCCAGCAATGTGCCACAAAACAGATATGTGAGACTCCAATACAAAAAGACCGGCATTATTCCTTACGCCTAGTCTGAGCAGGCATAGGGATTTTGACGCAGTGAAGGCGTAGAGTGACGCAGTGAAATGTTGTAAATTTCACAGCGTCAGTTCTACATGGCTTTTTGCGTGGGAACGCTTAGCCTGCATGCATTATACCTAAATGCATCACATTGTAAATTGGCCGCATTGTTTGTGCCGCCGTTGCGTCCAAAAAAGTGTCGCAATGGCAGCCCAAAGAGGCGCAAGAAGGCACAAGGGGCTTGTAAATCTGCCCCTAAATATTCTCCTCTGCACTTAAAAAAAAAATGTTCATATCTGAGTCCTGCATGTTTTTGCCCATTTAGCATTTTGCTCGCATTGCCACATATTGCATATACCCCATGCGTACTATGCAGTGTGAAAACTTTAGAACTAGCAAATGTTTGTGTGTCTGAAGACTCTCGTAGGGCTTGTACCATCGTGTATGGAATTGATGGTTGAGAACTATTTTATAAATAGATATAACTGATGTTTTCTTTCTTTTGCATCTAAATTTATGTGCAATTATTATGGACTACAGTTGATAACACCTATAATTGTAATGTTTCGGTGCCAGGACAGTTGTTTTTCTGTGACATGTTACAGGAAAAGGCTGTGGTCTTCAGTGTATACAATTTAAGGCAGCCTTTGAAACCCATGGGCGTACTATCCATCTTCTAATTTGACTGTATTGGAGCATAACATGTACTACGTCTCCGGAGTCTCAAACTCATTATGTGGGCAGACGAAATCAAAACAATATTTTGGGTAATAGCTTCACATTTTGTAATTGTAGGTCCCAAGTAATATGTTCGATAAATATCCTTGGACCTTTGTGAAGCATACGCCTGAGGCAGCTGCTCTATGATTCATCAAATAATTGGTTAGATAGCAGACGTTAAATTCAACAAAACCCATTCCAGTAAGTTAATGCTGCCTAAAACCACAAATTGAATTGCAAATCAAGGAAGTTAAATACTGAGTGCAGTCGACATAGCACTTCATGTATTTTTTCAGGAGCATTAAGAAAGCTATCAAGACCATCATATTAGGGAAAGGAGATTACTGATCTTGTCAGAATGCTGTTTTGATTATTATTTACATTTTGGTACATGCAGTCGAAATTAAAATGTAAATTAGAAAGTGTATGTAAATATATAAAACCTCTGGTGGGAGCTGGAAAGTGCCATATTTCATATTCACATCCAGTGTGATGGCTCAGCGAAGTAACCACTCCTAGTTGGACAGCTGTTGTGTCCTGCAGGTCACGTTTTCTAACCCGGCAATACCAACTTGTCCTTCCGAGGTCAGTGAACTTTGTAAACGGTAAATCCTGGTCTTACCTCAGCAATGCTGTGGTTTGAAGCACAATGTAAAAAACATGTTTTTATTGTGCGCTGCACAATAAGTGTATTCTTATACAGGTGTATTGTTACAGTGTCTTTCGCAATTTTGAACATCAGGAAATTGAACAAGCCTAGCTGTTTTTTAATAGCTGTCTAATGTGGGATTCCCACCCTCTATGTACAACACTTTTATGGTTTTGATCATTTATTGATGATCTTTCAAAAAGTTGAGCCTCAAAATATGAGATATGATGCGATACATTTGAATCATTAAGAGTTTTCGGAAAAAATTGTGTTTGTATAGATTGCAGACACCATTTTATGCAAGGTTTTCTTTTAATATCTGAGGTTTAATTATTGCATTTTGTTGCGAAGGAGACCAGTTCTATGCTAAACAAATGCAACTTATATCCCTATCTATCAGTACTTGCTAGCTAAAATCAGTCATGACAGTTGAATAGAACAGTGGTCCATAACAAAAGAAGAATGCAGCTTTGTGACATGGGACTGAAAATTGATCCTGAGGACCGTCAGCGGGGGTGACCATGTACACAAATTGGAAATCACTGAAAATGACTTTGCTCTCCTCTGCTCTTTTTGTTTCTGGAGGGTGGGGTATGATTCTATGAAATTTCCCTGTGTTGTATGCAAGGTAAGGATCCTCTATTGTGTGGACCAGAAAAATTTAAGGATTTATTTTTCTCCATGCAAAGTACACACTTGCCTGCTGGAGCATGGTGAACCCAGGCACAACAAAATTCAATATTGGGCTTTTTGAAGTAATTTACCATCCTCACTAGGTTGCAGTGGAAGCCTGCTATTTTACCTCGCCTCCTTCAAGTGCTGGCTTTCTATACTGATGGACAAATGAACAGCAAGTAGTTACAGGACCTTTTAATGGTAGCACTGTATCCTGTCAAAGCCAACGTGCTATGTTTTTAAGTCTTACAGAAAACAAAAGTCCCTTCCAAGACAAATTAATTAATAAGACATATAATTTACAATGAAAGACTACCTATATGAACTCAGAATGGAGACTTAAATCATTTATTTAGTCAAACATAAGTTCAAACCTAAAAGAAATAATCAAAACAATTCAATGGGCAAAGCAGTACAGAAATCAAAACATTTCCAGGACTCAGGCATTGTTCATTTGGGTGACTTACGATGTAATACAGATTCTGAGTCAGGATACATAAAAGTATTTTTGCTTTTTAAGAAAATATACATGTAGCAATTCAATTCAAGACACTAAAGTCTATGACGTCTCAATCCCAAATAGGGTTAAGGGATCATCATCAGGACACAAGTATTTATGCCTGACAGCTATGCCTTCAGGAAACAACACATTAAGTGCTAGCAAGATAGAAGTATCAAGTCCCTGAACGAGTTCCAAATGGGGAAGGAGGCGATCCACATTCATTCACGAAATTGAGGAATTCAGCTCTGTTGAATGCGAGGCCCGAATTAAATGCGATCAACGGGAACTGCGGTGCCCGTGGTAGCAGCAAGTAAGGAACCAAGGTGCAATGCCTGGTCCGGTGCGCTGGAGTGTGAATTGCCTCCGGCGTGACTCAAATAATACACAGCGAATCCCGGTGGTGTATAGTATCAAGGCAAGAGAACAAGGAAGATACTCAGGCGCATGCTCCCTGAGTGTCTAATATAAGTGTAGCTGCAACCCGGTGATTATGGTCGCCATCCCCTTCCAATATGCAATAATAAAAGTATAACATTCATTTGGATATATGAACATAGGTGCCATTGTTTTTCTGAGTCAATTACAGTAGTAATTTTTTGTTGTGAAGGACAGTTGTTCCTTTATAAATAAATTGAATGAGAGGGTTACACTTCGTAAACCTGCCAATTCAATATACCTACCCTTTTCTAAACTTCACCACTGTACTTGGAGCGCTCATCTACTGACGGTCATGCTGCTTGTGATGCTTCCTATTTGGGTGATAGCTTGTGAAACAATGCTTTCACTATATTATGGCCATCTCCGTTTCTTCTAGCATCACGCTCTTTCACTTTTTTGATGGGAAAGTTATCAATCTCCTTTCTTAAGTTAAGTAATAACTTCTGAAAATATTTGTGCTGCAACGTTCTAAAACGTGAAAGTGACCACTAATTAGGGTTCTTAGAAATCCAGTAATTGTATCAACTCTAAACAAATTCTCCCTAAACTTTTCCTAAAAGCAAGCTATGTTCAAACTGAATTTGTTGGTTAGATTTAGGAAAGATTGTTTAAACGGGCAAGGGTTGCCTAGTGAGTGTTAGAATTGGTTGTAAATTCCCATAGGACTTTAGCAAACAAAAGGAAATTCTACAACCTATATTGTTGACAGTTGTGGATGATGCAAGATTTTGTAAGATAACAACCTTGTATCTGGCCTGTATATTATATTGGGGTTTTTTTGTAATTAGAGGAAGAGTGACTTGTGGTTTAGCCTCATCTGAGTCATTCATGATTGGTGAGGTGACTATTTTCGTCATTGAGCATCAAATATAGTGGAGTATTGCCTGCACTTTGATAAATGAAGACACCATTTTTATGCAATGTGCATCTAGAGAGCAACATAAATGTTAAATTGTAAGGGGGCAAAAAGAGAAATTCAGGAAGTCTGCATGAGATCAGTGAGATTTAACCTTTGGTATTATGTTTGCTGGTTAAGGATTTTACCATTTCAATAGAGAGCCTCCTTGTTGAGGAAGCTAAAGAGCATAGCACAATCCCTCATACGTGACGCTGTCAATTAATCAAGGAAGACAAAGAGGTAGGAGATAAAAGGGGACTTATGTTCCTAAGGTTCTGAACAAATACTATAAGATCTCTGCTGGAAGGGTGGAAGGCAATGGAAGAGTTAAGTAAACTCTTATTTAAGACTAACATGACTAGAGTCTGCTTATAGGAGGGGGATAGACAGCATGGAAGGCATGTTGACAAATTTTTTTTGTATCTTACAAGATAAACAGAAGTGCTTAGGAATTTAGATCAATAATGGTCTCTTTTTTATCTCTTACCCTAACTATACTGTGCTTTACATAGCTATAAAGGGATTTCCTATTTTGGTGCCACATTGTTTTCCGAAATCTGTGCTGCTCTTTAAATATTTGCTTGGAATGAGGCAATCCTGAATAATGCACAGCATCCTGAGACTTTCACATTCCAATGTATCCTTTGCGTTTCCTGAATGTGCCGGCCATTTAGTAGGAATAATTGGTCTGAATGGAATTAATTTGATATATGAAATTGTTATGGACCTCTCTATTGAGAGCTGTCCAAAACTGTTATATGAACCTTGTGTGCTTTGTGGATAATATAGTTGGACTAAGGGATAAATGCAGAGCTGCCATCATGGGATTTTTTTCTTTTGGCCACAAGAAGCCTCTCAGTTCAGCTGTAAGGTGAAAACCCCACATCCATTACAGGAGGGGAAAGTGTGTGTCAACTGTTATTTTATCGTCCCCAGGCCTATTAGTAAAGAATTTTCTTCAAGAACCAATATGGGTAAGATTTGTGTTTACATAAAAGAAAAGGGCTTTGCTGTTTTGTATCTTTGAAATGATACAGCAGTTAGATTATATGTAATACATCTTGCGGGGACATACGCATGTACTATCCTATCTGGTAAACCTATGTATCATTTCTGAGTGCCCTATCAAGCTTTTCTAGTCTTTGGGACACAGCCTTTTGGCTCCTGATTCTCAAGCATTGTGAACCACATAGTTTTCCTTCTATTCTGACTATGCATTCAACTCTGAATAGAATACCCACAAAATGTTGCACTTTGTTGTTTGCCAGATAGGTGTGTGCTATATTAGCGTGCAGTTGGATGAAGGACATAAAGAACAGTACTATGCCCCTGGATCTTAATCTCATGTTCTTCTTTCATAGATAGGCAATAACTAGACCACTACTCATTCATAGCAAGAGTTCACAGCTGGAATCTCTGTAGCAGTGAAACAGAAATTCAAACAGTCATTGTCAGGAGCCAGATTGCTAAATAATCTGTGGCTCATACATTCAGCAGAGAAACAGACACGTTTGATAATGAAGCAACATGAGATTTTTTTATTTGAAATAATCTTTATTTCGGCCAACGGCCATAAAAGAGACACATATATACATTCATCAATTCATACACAATATATACGTGAAATCGATTGAGGCAATAATTACATTAATATGGTGTAAAATTAAATTCTCGCCAATAGAGTCAAAGACATAGTTCATTCAGCGGAAAAATACAAACTTTTAACAGCAAGAATCACTATTAAAATTTATCCATCTTCAAAGCACCTGTCCCATTTTCTTTCGGACAATAAACACTGAGTAAAGAAACCTACTGATACTAAATACAATAAACTGTGCAGTATTTGTTTTAAGGATTCTATATGCTACAAGGCAAGATCTAGTTCCTAAAAGAGCACACATCGGTTTGAGCCATCTTTTCCGAGCATTTAAATATGCTTTACATATGAACAACATATGGACCTCATTCTCTTTACATAGATCTGAGCACATAGGACATCTCTCACTTGTACTATTAGGACAATCCAGTTTTTTATTTGTCCAACGCTCAACGTTAGAGTTCAACATGAGGTTCCCATACCTAAACTTCAGGAAGAGAGTTTTGGCCAGGGGCGGCTCTATTTCGTCCAAGAACTGTTCAAAACATGGTTCGCTTTTGAAGGTTAGGAAGTTTCTTGTTAGGGTGCCAATTCTACTGTCATGAGTGTGTCTATCATTCATAAAGCACCAATATGCTCTTTTCACAGTTTTTTTAGCAAGAGTTGGTAAATTGTCTGGGTTTTCCCAAAATGAACTCAACCCCAAATTATAGAACCATTTTTTAACATGCCCGAACCACCGAAGGGAATTAAAAGTATCTAAATTTAATAATTCTTGAAGACCCTTTCTGTAATCTACCAGTTCCGGAGTGGACCAAGTCCTTATCCAGAACATTAGCGGTCTTAAGGTAGCTAGGTGGTCGGTTCGTTTGAAGTTCAAATCGAGATGGAGAGGTATTAGTGGTGTGCTGGTTGGGACCCTTACAATTGATCTCATGAATTTGTTATCGAGGCCTTGAAAGCTCTCCTTGGCCCAAGGTCCCCATATCTCAGCCCCATATAGTGCTGCAGACTGAATCTTGAATTTAAAAAGTTCAAGTACAGGAGTTATACTTTTGCTTGTACTAGCATTCAATCTGCAGATTATAGGTTTTACATTATGGGCATATGACACCTTACTTTTTTCGATTTGAGCCTTCCATGTTAGTTTAGAATCGAGTACTACCCCCAAATAAACAAAATTCTCCACAGTACCTAAAGTTTCCCCATTCAGGGTCAGGTTCCCTTTATCCGGTCTAATAGGGTTTAAAGCCATACATTTTGTTTTATCAACATTTATTTCTAGTCCTTTGGTCACACAGTAACTGCTAAAGGAGTTTAGGAGTGCCTGGAGGCCCTTCTTGGTTTGGGATATTAAGATGGTATCATCCGCGAAGAGCAACGCAGGCACTCTCTCTCCATTTAGTTGTGGCGAATCGTTATTGCAAGCATTAAGATAATCAGGGACATCATTAACAAAAATAGAAAACAAAGTGGGGGCCAGGACGCATCCCTGTCGGACACCACGCTTAATCGGGATGTCACGCGTCAATTCACCTTTCGGACCCCATCTGATGTTTGCGTGATTTCTAGCGTGCAATTCAATAATGTGTACCAATAGACTTGCTGGCAGGCCGGCTGTGTTTAACGTTCTCCATAGTAGATTGCGAGGGACAAGGTCAAATGCCGCCCTTAAATCGATAAAGGCTACATACAAATGACCTTTCCGAATTTGGACATACTTCCAAATCAGGCAACAAAATCTAAAGACCTGATCTAGCGTACTGGTCTTGGACCTAAAACCTGCCTGAAATTTGGAAAGTATGGCCGATTCCTCCAACCAGTCATTTATCCTAAATAGTAGGTGCTTAGCATAGAGTTTTTGCAGAATGTCCATTAAACTAATAGGTCTATAGTTTGAGGGTACAGATCTTTTTCCCTTTTTAAAAATCGGGACAACTTCTGCTGCACGCCAACTATCAGGATAATTACAACTTATGGACAAAGCATTAAACAAACGGTTAATATAGGGAGCCCAAACTTCAGGTACATGTTTATAGAGGTCACCCGATACTTTATCTGGTCCGGGGGCTTTATTATTTTTTAGTTCATTGATTGCTCTGTGTGTTTCCTCCAGAGTGAAGTCAAGACACACAGGTGGTGGGAGTAGACATGGGGGCTCCTCCTCATTATTATTATCATATGGTTTATACAGATTTGAAAAGTGCGTTACCCATGTCATTTCATCAATATACGAATCCCTCACGGGTCTACTGGCGTGTCCCCCATTTGCAACCAACCTCCAAAAGCCGACATTGTCATTATGTTTAGCAGAAAACAACATTTCAGCCCAAATTGACTCTTCCCATGTTTTTTGTGATATCCTTTGAACTCGCTTGTACTCCTCCCTAGCGAGTCTAACATCATCTTGGACTTTACTTCTAATTGCATATAAGAGCTTTCTCTTAGCCATTTTGCAAGCGTGGTCGTACCACAGTTTTCCATGGCATCCCACGCGTACATTTTGGCAGTTCTTCCTCGGCAATTTAGACATATGGACTCTTAGTTCATCAAAAAAGACAGTGTGTAGCTCAACAAAATAATCACAGTTATCAGTAGATAAAGGTTGTCCTACTAAGGGTGAAAAGGTCTTATCAAACAATGAATAAACTGCAGCCAGGGTCTTACCCTCACTCATGAGATTTTGTTTCAAATTGATACTCACTCAAGCAGAACTTAACAACTGAGCCACACTTTACAGAAACAAATATGAGCTTACCTCTTTTGCTTTGGAACGAAATGGAAAGAGAACATCCCAATTACAAGGTAAAACATTTATGGCCTGCAGGCAATCTCAGGTTAGTTTTCATGCCATAATTTGACTGTACATGCCAAGGAAGTGTTAATACATACTCTTTAAAATACTGAACAGAACAGATGGCTGAGTGACAATTGCGCAGAGTTGTGAAACAATTAACACAAAAATATCAGAAGCTCCAAGGATAAGACGACGGCCATCCACCAGATGGTATAGGAATTCTATACCCTTCAGAACAAAAGGAAGACATATCCTGACCTTGTTTCACCATCAAATAAAGTCCTTAATAAATCACAGTAGAGAAGGTCTTCTTATTCTTCTTTTATTTCATAAAATTTCCCCAAACACAGTCCTAGCCGCCAACACTTGTTTCGTCTTTTGTGGTGTGGACCACAGGCTTCCTCAGGGCTAAAGCTATAAATCTTCCCAAATGAGCCGCAAAGTATACAAGTCACTACTATATAGATTCACAGAAATTGTGTGTTTATCAAATTATTGTGCCATGAGACAAAATATGTAGGCTCTCCATAGTATCTTCTATTCACGAAAAATTCACCAAAAACCCAAAAATGACAGCATGGCACCGTATGTGTTAATAGCATGTTCCCTAATTTGACTGTACATCCCTGGGAAGAGTTAATACATAATCTTAAAACCTGAGATGGATACAAAATCCACCCTTTGTTCAAGGGAGAATGTATTTTTGTTTTTCTTGCCCTCTCTCCATATTTTCTACTCTCTTTCTTACATAAATAGATGTACTAGCCTTGTACACTGGTGTACTGTCACACATGCTAGCTTCCTTGTGTGAGCTGCTGATGAAAAGGAAAGATGTGTCAGTGCTGCCCACTTAGCTACTTCTTTTTATAGAATCTCTTAGGTTTGAGCAGGAAGGTGCTGGCACTTCTAGAGGATATGGAGCTTTCAGAGAGCTCAAGTTTTTTGTGCAAGGTATATCGGGGTGTTGAAATTAATGGCTTTGTGGGCCATGCATGCAATTTTTAGTTGTATCCTTTCTTCATATGGGAGCAATTCAAGGATATCAACTCAGGTGTGATAGGATTGTTTCTTTTAGAACCTGTTATGAGCCTTGCAACAGAGTTGAGGGCTGCCCTAAGTGGAGCCGTCTTCGATATGGGGAGTGTTGCGCTTCGATAATGCAGCTTAGAGAGCACTAGGGCTTGTACGGCGACCTTTAAGTCATTAGAGGGGAGGAAAGTTTTTATCCTTATGATGCTCAGTTGGAAGTTTGCTCCACTGGTGAGTACACTAATGTGCTTCTGCATGTTCAGACTCTTATCTAGCATTATTCCCAATGAGTTGGTGGAATCAATTATGTGTGGCATGCAATTAAGAGCTGTCACTTTGTAGAAGCGAGATTCTTATCAATCTCACTGGTGCAGGGACACCCTCTTGTCTACGGGTTCAATAAATGAGGATTGACACTGGAGTGGGACAAAACACAAGTTTATTATATCTCATGAGATGGCTCCGTCATACAGACACTACAAGTGCCTGAGAGGGAACGAACTAGAATGGTTGAGGGTCTCCTTTTTATACAATTTGGGTACCATAGGAGTTCACTAGAAAACCCCTTAGTCATGGTTACATCACATTTTACATAACCCTCTTATGGCATTTTTTACATAACGCTTACACAACCCCTTACACGATGCCTACATGCTGTACTGTAGAATCCTGATAAACCCCTACCTACGTAATTTTTGTAGATAGGCAAGGGAGAATACAGGCGTTGGCGGGCAAACTGATTAGACATCTGTGCACGTAAGCTCTTCGGCAGGGCAGGGCTGCTGACTCTGACATGCAAGCCTTATCAATACAACCAGCTTTCAGTGAACACTTAACTTCTAACTTCGCCAGAGTCCCTGCAGAAACACAAAATGGGGCTGGTACACAAAATGGCATGAGAGCGGAGGCTAATTTAACAAGATTTAATTTTTTGCCGCTCAACAAGTTTATTTATCCAATCTTCAATGACTGATGACTGTTTGGGTGGGGGGATTAAGAGAAATTCCGCTTTAAGAGTATTTAATTTCAGGTGGTTAAGTGTCAGTCAACTTTGGAATTTCTGTAAAACTAAATTGAGGGACCTGATGTCTTCGGGGGGGGGAGACCTTCAAGTACAGTATGGATTCATCAGCATACATGTGATAGTGAATGCTGGATAGTTTCAGAATTTCTGTTAAAGGCTCAATGAACAACTAGGAGAGAGAGGGTGAAAGCAAGGACCCCTGTGGTACCCCCAGAGTGACCGGTGAGGGATGAGACAAAGACTGGTTCACTTTAATATTATTACATTCCCTCCAGTGTTTTTCCTGTTACAAATTACTTTCTGTACCCATTGTTCTTTCATTCTGGTGATGAATTCTGTAACATCTTCAGTTGGTCCTATGCTCTCTGCCATAAGGGTCCCAATGTCAGTTGTGTCTGGGTATGTCCGCAGGAGCACATCCGAGACATATTGATGGATATTGCTGAAGGATGACCCGCCAAACTGTGTATTTATTAATGTTATTTGAGGGATCCCTGCTCTGGTACAAATGGTATTTCCTTTGTCTCCCACCAGAGAACTTAGCAAGCTCTTAACATTGCCCAAGGCGAGGTTCACTCCAGCAGTGAGTTTTTCAAAGCATTGTATCCATTTTACCACTCTCTCAGACAGCGGGGGTAGTGCCCTCTTTAAAATCTCTTTAGCCATTTCCTGCCTTGGTACGTAAGTAGTCACTTACCCAGGATTGAAAATGAGGGGTAATTGGGTGAGGATTTACTGATCTCAGGCCTAAAGTTGGATGTGGTCTATTACTTCTGGTCACTTCAGTTGGTTTGTCTATAGCATACTCCATCCAGACCATGAGGCACTCTTACATATAGGGGTAGTCCCAGTCTGGGTTGCCCTTCCCCTGCCATATACAATCTTCGGCCGAAGCTAATTTGATGGGTTGAAAAGACCCTTGTTAGGCTGTAGCTTTCTCCCCTCCTTTTGTAGTCCAACTTGCCAATTCATCAGGTAGTGTCAGCAACAGTAACTACCCTCCTTTTGTTCTATTATCTCCATGGGTTTTAAATCTGACCTACTCATTTTTTGGATTGACTTCTTCCTCATATCTGAGGTGTCCCTCACTGCCATCAGTAACCCCCACGTAGGATTTGGGCAGACATTCTATTGTCTCTCATTAGTGTCCTGTTCTTCTGCATCCCTGGTAGGCCTGTCTTCCCACTTCCCTATTTCCTCTACTCCTGCTACATCTTATAACTCATTCAGGAGTTCGTTATATTGTGGCATCTCCATGTCCCTTTCCAATTCTTCTTCTTCTCTTATCCATTCCTCAGCTGCCTCTCTGAGTGTCTGCAGAAGTATCTACCAGCCTAATAATATGTCCGTAGTCCATTGTCTTGAAAGGGGGGGCAGGGCTTCAAGAGTGTTCTACCTGTGTCATGGGGTGCTGCAATTCCGAGTGTCTCTTTGGTCCGGTTCTGGACCGGCCCAGGGAGTTGTAGGGGTGTGGGTCCGAAGTTGCCTCTTTTCGCTACTCTGTGATTTTTGTCTCTCCTCCTTAGGTGCAACTCCATTGGGACCAACAGCTGGCAAAATAGGGTAAAGGCCATTAGGCAGGGGCTTCTCTGGGGACTGTGTTGTTGCCTCTTTGAGTGCTACTGGTTTCACTTTTGTTTTTGTATCATAGAATGCCAGCCATAATGACAGAATGGGTTCCCTTTTCTGTGTTTTCTTTCTTTTATACTTAGAGTGAATGTAAGTCAATGCATGTTCAGTTGTGTCTTCGTCTAATGACTATTTGCGGTTCTCGAGTATTTGGTCTCCCACTCATCTTTTAAACTCCTAAATTGTGAATATATGTGTGGAATGCATCAGGGAAGGCCTCTAATATGATGGGTGATTCTGTTATTATTTCAAACTGAGGGGTGTTACTCGGACAAGGGGGTACACCATGGGCCCATTGAAATATTCATTGTAATTCAATAGTATGTGTTACCTGCCACAATGAATCATCATTCTCACTCATAGATAATTATTATTAATCTTTAGACTTGTCTTAGGATGCTTTATTTTGGCTTCCCGTGTTTTTATCTGAGATGTTTTGCCGCTTTCAGGACACTTTATGGGTTGTATTAGAATATCAAAAATATTGCAAAGATCTTGCAGTCGTTCTCCCTCACTTATTTCAGACTAAATGACAACCGATGGGGTACCTTGTTACTTCTCTAAGTTTTACCCCTTATGCTTATGAAATACTGTACTCTTTGTCATCCTCCTTATTCATGGAGGGATATCTACTTGCAACTAATGCGAATTTTGGGTTCGCAACCAAGGGTCTGGTTGTGCTCAGTGCAAAGTCAATTGACAACAATCATCCGACTGTCCTCTTACCTAGTCACCAGATTCCTCAAATGATGCCTCCGCCTTTGTGGCTTTTCCTTAAAGACGCCTTCCAGATATCCTAAATCTGTGAATTTGGGAGCCGGGCGTGTGACTAATTCAGAGTAAGGTCTGCCGGCACTGGTCAAATGGCCGTCTCTTTATCACGTCAGACTGCACACACTTGTTACCCAATCCTGTCTCACTACTTCTACACTAGCCCTGCGGATCTAACTGGGATATGTGTGGCAATTCCCCAAAGGAATATCCCTTCCAAGAGCTATTCCCTGGGTAATACACTACTGCCTGTTGGACCACCTTCCGAAGGAATGTATCTTCCAGGAGCTTTCCCCTGGGTAATACACCACTGCCTGTTATTTCTCCCTTCTATTTCAAAGGGGAATTCACAATATCTAGGCTTCTGGTATATCCTTGGAATCACCACATTTCATTTCTCTAAACTTATAATTGTATCCTGAAAAAAGAAGAACCCACCCCCATAAACCATGCATGCATTTCCTCATCCCTCCATACTATGATTGCCAACGAATCATGCAATGCAATTCACATTTTTAGGGACAAAGTCAGACCTTTCCCCCTTTTGACGCCAGTCTGGGAACCTAATTTGCCCCTTTTTAATAGCAGACTTTAATATTAATTCAGTGTCTGCTTACCTGATGTATCTACGCAGTAATCTGTTCAATCAGGGCAGGCAGCATCTCCCTCGGGCACAGTCCGGGAAGGCGAAATGGACACGTGGCTGGCTTGCCAAATGTTGTCAGAGAAAGAATGTGATGACACTACTTGTATTGGCAATATAGCATAGGGTTTATCAAAACACGGCCGGGAGGTCAGCTATCTCCATGGAACTGGAAGCTGTACTCAACTACAGTGTCTAATGTAGTCTAAAAAAAATCAAGACCTTGCTCAAGCACATTGTTATCACTTATAATTTCTGCAAGAAGCAATAGTTTCTGCAAAAACATCTAACTGCACGTTACAGAAAGTGACTCAAGTGCACATGTTATCGATACATTTTCAGGCACCCTGCAGCACCCGTGTCCTTGACTGTCTAGTGCTTTGAAGCCTAGCAATGACCTCCTCCATATGCACCTACTGTTCTGCTGTACCTAACCACCTGCTTATCTTGTTCCTGTGTATCTACTTTTACCATATATTAAATCAAGAGGGGGAGGAGGAAGGGATTGCGATCCATTCAGCTTCCTTGCATTAATACTCAAAATCAATAGGGAATGGATCACTTGACCTGAGTAACCAGGGTCTGCAGTATTCGTCTGGGTTGTCAATAAAAAACCCTCAGTCACGTATTCAAATCGTGAGGCATTATATCTTGGTTCTCCGCCTTGCATTAAAAACGTAACAGCATCATAATTGGGTTTAATTTTTTGTCGTATGCTTCCTCCATCCGGAGGAGAACCGCTGGTTATTGCAGTGGTGATCAACGAAAAAATGCAGTGAACAGTGCTATAGTGAGGTGAAGGTAAGTTGTGATGTTAAAAATCTTGTATACCCAGATACATTTTTTTTAAATTGGTCTAGGTTCAAGATAGTCTAAAAAGAATGTTGTGCATGTGTAGACTTATTATTAGTCTTGCGCACTATAGTGTCCATAAAAAGGTCGACATGTTTCAGCCCTTTGACTTGCCCAGAAGTGTCAGGGGGCTTTCTTCAGGACCTAAGAAGAGTGTGGGGTCTGTGTACTTTCACAGTTTCACTGAAAACAAGGTATATTTTACCCGTTTCTAAAGGTCAATTAGTACCTTAAAGTCCTCGATTGTGGACTTCTTCAGATTGCCATAGAGCATACTTGCCTGCTTCAACGGGGTGCAGCGCGACTTGTGCTGGTTCTTCCCTTGGCAACCTGGACATATCCAGACCCTGGTTACTCAGGTCAAGTGATCCATTCCCTATTGATTTTGAGTGTCTACTTTTACCTACATATTTTCTCAGAAATGTGTCATTGCACTGTGTGCCTGTGGTTCATGCTGTGACTTTTCATTTGTGCTGTGTTTTCTATATCTACTAAAAGTTGTGTCTGCTTCCCACCTGGCCCCCACTATATTCTCTCTCTCTATTTGTGGCTTTGCAAACAGCTTGGGCCTGTGCTTTTCCTTTACCAGGACCAGGGTCATTTCTACATTTCTTTCTGCTCATGCTTGCATCAGCAGGAGTAGGCCTTCTCTCTTTTTTTACATTCTATATAACAATCCACATGATGATTAATTCCAGAATAGTGCAATGACAAAATTTCCCTTGTCATTCTTGAATTTTACCATTTCCCAATCAGACCTTTCTTCTGCTGCCAAAGCTTTGGTTGTTCTCTGAGTGCTAGCTAACTTGTCATCTGGGATCATGTGTCAGAATTGTATAGAGGGCTAACGTAAAAGCCTGTCTCCTCTCTCAAGAGACCTAAATTCTCAAGGGTAATTTCTACACCTCGTATGCGATTCAGATGGCTTTATTTGCAGTGAGTGCTATACATGTATTGAATTGACTCAATCAACATGTGCTGATTGTAGGCTTGCAGGACGTAGTGCTACAATCAAATACATTCTGCTATTTTAAGTGTTGCCCTTCAGGACATTTTAGCACATGATAAAGAAGCTTCTTGTGAGTTGTCTTCTCTGTACCTTACCATTATTTTAAGAATTGGATTTCTTGAAAAGACCTATTGTGGCAAACCAATGTTAATCTTGAGTATTTGTCTTTGGTTTGCTTCTTAGACTTGAAACCCAGAGTTGTGTTGCTTTTCAATGTTTTCATAATGGGTAGCTCTAAGCTGATTATCAATAATATATTTCAGAAAGGTATATGGCATAATATTATATAGGGTAATTCTGTACGCTCTGCATTTATTCTCGGATCATGAAGAGATGAGCTCAAATCTCACTATGATCACTATACCAAACAAGCATTTACAATGCAATGGTCTCGGCATCATTAAAGGTAGAGCTATAGGCATTGCTCATGACATTTTTTTTTCCTATAAATCATAAATAAATGGCATTGTCATTTACTTTGTCAATACACACCACTCTGCACTCAACTGCACTCACCTGCACTGCACTCAACTGCACTCACCAGCACTGCACTGCACTCACCTGCACTCACCTGCACTGCACTCAACTGCACTCACCTGCACTGCACTGCACTCAACTGCACTCACCTGCACTGCACTGCACTCAACTGCACTCACCTGCACTGCACTCACCTTCACTGCACTGCACTCACCTGCACTGCACTGCACTCACCTGCACTGCACTGCACTCACCTGCACTGCACTGCACTCACCTGCACTGCACTCACCTGCACTGCACTGCACTCACCTGCACTGCACTCACCTGCACTGCACTGCACTCACCTGCACTGCACTCACCTGCACTGCACTCACATGCACTGCACTGCACTCACCTGCACTCACCTGCACTGCACTCACCTGCACTGCACTCACCTGCACTGCACTGCACTCACCTGCACTGCACTGCACTCACCTGCACTGCACTCACCTGCACTGCACTCACCTGCACTGCACTCACCTGCACTGCACTGCACTCACCTGCACTGCACTGCACTCACCTGCACTGCACTACACTGCACTCACCTGCACTGCACTCACCTGCACTGCACTGACCTGCACTGGACTGCACTCACCTGCACTGCACTCACCTGCACTGCACTCACCTGCACTCACCTGCACTGCACTCACCTGCACTGCACTGCACTCACCTGCACTGCACTCACCTGCACTACACTCACCTGCACTGCACTCACCTGCACTCCACTGCACTCCACTGCACTGCACTCCACTGCACTGCACTCACCTGCACTGCACTGCACTCACCTGCACTGCACTGCACTCACCTGCACTGCACTGCACTCGCATGCACTCCACTGCACTGCACTCGCCTGCACTGCACTGCACTCGCCTGCACTCCACTGCACTGCACTCACCTGCACTGCACTGCACTGCACTCACCTGCACTGCACTGCACTCACCTGCACTGCACTCACCTGCACTGCACTCACCTGCACTGCACTCACCTGCACTGCACTGCACTCACCTGCACTGCACTGCTCTGACCTGCACTGCACTCACCTGCACTGCACTCGACTGCACTCACCTGCACTCCACTGCACTCACCTGCACTGCACTCACCTGCACTGCACTCACCTGCACTGCACTCACCTGCACTGCACTCACCTGCACTGCACTCACCTGCACTGCACTGCACTCACCTGCACTGCACTGCACTCACCTGCACTGCAATCACCTGCACTGCACTGCACTCACCTGCACTGCACTCCACTCACCTGCACTGCACTCCACTGCACTCACCTGCACTCACCTGCACTCCACTGCACTCACCTGCACTGCACTCACCTGCACTGCACTCACCTGCACTGCACTGCACTCACCTGTACTGCACTGCACTCACCTGCACTGCACTGCACTCACCTGCACTGCACTCACCTGCACCGCACTGCACTCACCTGCACTGCACTCCACTCACCTGCACTGCACTGCACTGCACTCACCTGCACTGCACATACCTGCACTGCACTGCACATACCTGCACTGCACTGCACATACCTGCACTGCACTGCACATACCTGCACTCACTACTCTGCACTCACTACTCTGCACTCACTACTCTGCACTCACTACTCTGCACTCTGCACTCACTACTCTGCACTCACTACTCTGCACTCACTACTCTGCACTCACTACTCTGCACTCACTACTCTGCACTCTGCACTCACTACTCTGCACTCTGCACTCACTACTCTGCACTCACTACTCTGCACTCACTACTCTGCACTTACTACTCTGCACTCTGCACTCACTACTCTGCACTCTGCACTCACTACTCTGCACTCTGCCCTCACTACTCACTACTCCGCACTCACTACTCACTACTCTGCACTCACTACTCACTACTCACTACTCTGCACTCACTACTCTGCACTCTGCACTCACTACTCTGCACTCACTACTCACTACTCTGCACTCACTACTCACTACTCTGCACTCACTACTCTGCACTCTGCACTCACTACTCTGCACTCACTACTCTGCACTCACTACTCTGCACTCACTACTCTGCGCACTCACTACTCTGCACTCACTACTCTGCACTCACTACTCTGCACTCACTACTCACTACTCTGCACTCACTACTCACTACTCTGCACTCACTACTCACTACTCAGCACTCACTACTCTGCACTCACTACTCTGCACTCACTACTCTGCAATCACTACTCTGCACTCACTACTCTGCACTCTGCACTCACTACTCTGCACTCACTACTCTGCACTCACTACTCTGCACTCTGCACTCACTACTCTGCACTCACTACTCTGCACTCACTACTCTGCACTCACTACTCTGCACTCACTACTCTGCACTCTGCACTCACTACTCTGCACTCACTACTCTGCACTCACTACTCTGCACTCACTACTCTGCACTCTGCACTCACTACTCTGCACTCACTACTCTGCACTCTGCACTCACTACTCTGCACTCACTACTCTGCACTCACTACTCTGCACACTCACTACTCTGCACTCACTACTCTGCACTCACTACTCTGCACTCACTACTCACTACTCTGCACTCACTACTCTGCACTCACTACTCACTACTCAGCACTCACTACTCTGCACTCACTACTCTGCACTCACTACTCTGCACTCACTACTCTGCACTCACTACTCTGCACTCTGCACTGACTACTCTGCACTCACTACTCTGCACTCACTACTCTGCACTCACTACTCTGCACTCACTACTCTGCACTCACTGCTCTGCACTCTGCACTCACTACTCTGCACTCTGCACTCACTACTCTGCACTCACTACTCTGCACTCACTACTCTGCACTCACTACTCTGCACTCTGCACTCTGCACTCACTACTCTGCACTCTGCACTCACTACTCTGCACTCTGCACTCACTACTCACTACTCTGCACTCACTACTCACTACTCTGCACTCACTACTCACTACTCACTACTCTGCACTCACTACTCTGCACTCACTACTCACTACTCTGCACTCACTACTCACTACTCTGCACTCACTACTCACTACTCTGCACTCACTACTCTGCACTCTGCACTCACTACTCTGCACTCACTACTCTGCACTCACTACTCTGCACTCACTACTCTGCACTCACTACTCTGCATTCACTACTCTGCACTCACTACTCACTAATCTGCACTCACTACTCACTACTCTGCACTCACTACTCACTACTCTGCACTCTGCACTCACTACTCTGCACTCACTACTCTGCACTCACTACTCACTACTCTGCACTCACTACTCTGCACTCACTACTCTGCACTCACTACTCACTACTCTGCACTCACTACTCACTACTCTGCACTCACTACTCTGCATTCTGCACTCACTACTCTGCACTCACTACTCTGCACTCTGCACTCACTACTCTGCACTCTGCACTCACTACTCTGCACTCACTACTCTGCACTCACTACTCTGCACTCACTACTCACTACTCTGCACTCACTACTCACTACTCTGCACTCACTACTCTGCACTCACTACTCTGCACTCACTACTCACTACTCTGCACTCACTACTCACTACTCTGCACTCACTACTCACTACTCTGCACTCTTTACTCACTACTCTGCACTCACACTCACTACTCACTACTCTGCACTCACTACTCACTACTCTGCACTCACTACTCTGCACTCACTACTCACTACTCTGCACTCACTACTCACTACTCTGCACTCACTACTCACTACTCACTACTCTGCACTCACTACTCACTACTCTGCACTCACTACTCACTACTCTGCACTCACTACTCACTACTCTGCACTCACTACTCTGCACTCACTACTCTGCACTCACTACTCTGCGCACTCACTACTCTGCACTCACTACTCTGCACTCACTACTCTGCACTCACTACTCACTACTCTGCACTCACTACTCACTACTCAGCACTCACTACTCTGCACTCACTACTCTGCACTCACTACTCTGCGCACTCACTACTCTGCGCACTCACTACTCTGCGCACTCACTACTCTGTGCACTCACTACTCTGCGCACTCACTCCTCTGCACTCACTCCTCTGCACTCACTACTCTGCACACTCACTCTGCACTCACTACTCTGCACACTCTCTGCACACTCTGCCCACTCACTCTGCACTCACACTCTGCACTCACTACTCTGCACTCACTACTCTGCACTCACTACTCTGCACTCACACTCTGCACTCACACTCTGCACTCACTACTCTGCACTCACTACTCTGCACTCACTACTCTGCACTCACTACTCTGCACTCACTACTCTGCACTCACCACACTCACTCTGCACTGTGCACACCACTGATAACATGGAATCTTCCACCACACTTTCTAAAACTCTATAGTCCGAAGCATAATAGGCACAGAACCAAAAGAAGGGTAGACATTGCTTAAAATAATCTTATTGTATTTATGAGAAGCAAAAGCGAGACTGTGAAATGTGCTGAATATCAGTTTGTTACAAATCAACAGAGTGGAGTTAGAGAACCAAGAAATAGTAATTTAGAATCCGGGTTAGAAGGAGTAGTAATCACAAGCTGAGGATCAACGGGCGCGAAACAGCGTGGTGGGCGCGCAGGAGACGCAGCGTGAGCGTGCACATCAGCTGAACATCGCCGGAGAAGACACCGAGCCTGCCTGCTGCCGTGACTGACCCGCTGCAGAGGGAAAGAGCCCGGTGAGTGGGGGTAGAGGGGGGCGGCAGAGAGGTAGTGGGCAGAGAGGGAGGGTGTGTGTGTGTGTGTGCGTGCGTGTGTCTGTCTGTGTGTGTCTGGTGTGTGCCTGCCTGCCTGCCTTTGTGTGTGCGCGTCCACAGACCCTGGTCGGCTCGTGCACCGCTCTGTACTCCCTTGCGAGCTTACTCGGCGACAATAGTTCTCGTTGCCGAGACCTAAAAAGGATGGTTCTGTGTATATCACCTCATCTTCTCTGCAGATCTGAATAATGTAAATATGTAACACTACACACTGTGCTGCTTAGTTCTGTCTTAATTGCACTCCTCATGGTATCCTTGTTTCTCTAATATAGTCTCAGCCAAACCAACACACCATGCTGATCAGCAGCCTTTCTTGGATGCACGGAAACTGTATGGCAGCAAATAATTTTACTTGATATATTCCTTATTACTAGCCCAAGTGCAAGAGTTTGTCTGAAGTGTTTTCTATTGTTTTTGTGATAACTCATTTTATGCTTCCAATGGAATGGATTTATTGCTACGAAATGGGCCTTCAATATGTATGGATGCGGCCTTTTTACTGGCATCACTAAGTCACTAAGTATCATCAATTGGTGGTGAGAGTGGGGTCCAGTGCCTGCCTCGGAATGGAATAAATATCTCATTCCAATAATATGCCTTCTGCAGCATTGCCACCACTGGAAAGACTGCCAGTGTTATATGCATTACCTTTGGGGAATTCATCACCACCATTGACACACACTGCTGAAAACAGTTGCTTCCTAAATACTGCCAGGTCATGCCTGCAAGGAGCACAGTATACTGTCTGATAAAAAAAACAGTATATTTCTGCTAGAAATAATCATGGGTCTGGTTTCTAGAAACAACTTCCATCAAATTCAGGATCCTCACAGTCTCCTGAAATGCATTCAAAGAAGGACCCCTAGGTGTTCACAACTCTAAACCTCAGATCTGAGCCATCTGGATAGGTGTACTAGCAGTCTCCCACCACCTCTCTAATTACAGAAGTTGACGAGCTTTCAGAATATTGGAGATGAGTAAGATATGAAATCTCCAGCTCCTACAAATAAGGCTCTTAAACAATATTTCATCTTTCCAAACTTCTCTGCAATTCCCATTTTTCTAGGCGTACCACCATCCTTTCCCATCCTTTTTTGAGCGGCACCAAATTAACTCCACTGTCTGTGCTCTATAAGGGTTTACACTCACTCAGAAATAATACTGAATGAAAAAGTGGTGCCTACGTAAAAAATATTACTCCCTTGATGGTCTTAAAGAGACCAGAGCTGCAGGTGGTGATTTGTGAGAGTGGTTGGAACATTATAACCCTGCTATTTGTTTGTTTGGGCACCGGAACTGAAGATCATAAAAGTAATGCATTTAGCCAGTGGTAACACATAATTGCCGTAAGGCTGAACTTTCTGCTGGTGGAAAGACAATCATGACAAGGTAGTAATTCACTGTTGTTTGCAATAGTTAATGATGACCAAAGCCTTCTAATGTATGCACATCCTATCCACTGACTTTGATTAGAATGGCCCAGGCTGTGTTGTGATAAGAATTGAACATCATCCTATTTATGTTTTTGCCAGGGAGGGAGGTAGGGACATGGAAAGCAAGACAGTGAGAGACTTTATATAGCACACAGCAATTGAGGTAACCCTTTTGAAGTACTGTAAAACAAATATTGACAAAGGAAATATGTCTCTGCTTGTTCAAGATATTACTTTACCAATGCTTTTTGATTGTGTGATGGAACTGTGTGGGGAGCATTCGGGAGTGCGTGAAAAGTGCAGGGCGCAGAAACACGGAAAAAGTAGGGGAAAAAGCAAGGAAACATGCACTCTGATGTAGTGCTTAAAATGTAAACATTGGTGCAAGCATGATGACGTGCTCCCTTGCCTCACTACGCATGTGGGCGCCTATTGGATGATGCAGCACAATGTTATTTGATTTTTTTAATTACTGATACAAGATGGTGGATGTCATTTGGAGAAAAAAAAATTATATGTGCAAAACCACAGTTCTGAAAGCGAATTGGCTAGTTAACAAATAGACATTGTATAGGGTTCTCCCAAAAAAAAGACCCGGGGGATGGGGAAGCAGTGGAGGAACAGGTGGGGAAAGCAATAAGGAATAGACTGTGAGGTTAAATAAAAAAAATGTAAAAAATGTAAGTGGGAAAGGAGGAAGGATCAAGGAATGCTATTGACTGGAAAAGCAGGACATGAGGGAGAGAGAGAGAGTAAGTTGGGGTAGGATGGAGCAGGGATTACAGGAAAAGCACTGCACTAGAGTGAAGGCACTTGGGGGATGAGAAAGCAACACAGAGCCTTTGGGGCAAGTATTTGGGAGGTGAAAGCACATCCACTTTCAAGTTGTAAATTAAAAAAGTAGTTAGCTGAATGTGAAAAGTGGAAGCATACAAATCAGGCCATGGAAAGCAGCTATGCTCCGGGTGACAGAAGAAGAGCAAAACTAGCCAACGAATAAGAAGTTAGCAAAAATTTGTGACAATAAAGTCAACCAATGGTAAGCATAGACCAGATCTAAGCCCACTGTAAGTTTTTGATATGGTCCATAAGAAGCATTTTCTACAGACACAAGTTGTCTGGTAGGCCAGATCCAAAAAAAACTGTCCCCTCAGGTAACTAGCGGAATGATAATGAGCATCCAATCAGAATCAATATAGGCGGATATGCTCTTGAGCAAAGCAAAATTATTTACACAGAGAGGTGTCATCAAATCAAGAGGAGACAACTGAGAGATCGACATCTAGTCAAGAGCAAGGACTGACCCAAAGCCATCGTACGTATATGTCATATATTGGAATCTATGGGGCTGCCTGCACTGTTGAAGCTGCCTGAAAAACACATCTCTGCTTATATTCCTCAGTCGATTTCATAAAAACAAAATCAAACATCTTTTCTCATAACTGGAAAAATGTTAATGCATATTGCTGCTGCCCAGGACACTTATTTCTGTTATGTTTAAATAGCTAAGTGCACTAGTTGGAACATATTACCACTTGAAAGTACAAACGAGTTCCTTTGCCAGCTCAGGGACACGATATTGTTGCAAAACAAACCTTGAGTGCTAGATCGGATATTACGAAATACTCGTTAACTGCAGTTATAAAAAGCTATGCAAACATTTAGGAAAATCAAACTGCAAACAAAGGAACGCTACATTGTTCAAAGATAACAAAGCTGCAATCCTAGTGGAAAATGTGATTCCACCTAAACAGCATCAGCACGCTTTCCTCCGCTTCCATGAATAATACATGTTTTTTACTTTACTTTTTATGAAGGTGGGGCACCGCCAGCCGACTTCCAGCACTAATCATTGCACAAAATAACCACAGTTGTGCAACACTGACGCCTACTTTACGTCAGTGCATAGCTCACGATCTATTCATTTGATATTTTTGTGCAATCATGTCCAGGAAGGGTTTTAATACTGTTAACATTAACCTCGCTTTTCTTGTTCCCGACAGGAATTTAATGGCCTCAATGAGAAGGGAAAAAAAATAGAATTGTCTTTGTTAAATGTTTAACTGCCTGGCGTGTTCCCTCCTTTGATGTTTACTTGAATGCAAGGTCAGCTGCCTAGAGGAAGATGTTGTCACACAGATTTGATAACGCCGAGGCACTTGTTTATAATTCAAACACTTCTTGAAAATTTGCCTCACATAACCACATTATGCGCTCACTAAAGTATGTCTGAGATATCTCGCAACTAGAACAGGAAATCTCTGAGTAACCGTATGAGAAATAAGCGACACTTTAACAAAAGAACACGAGCTTCCGAGAAATTAAATCTCCGTGTTTTATATACCACAGTGTCGCGAATTTACAGAACATATTTACATGCATTATTCTATTTCATGCTTTCCTAGTCCGTTATCTGTTGCATTCAGAAGCGTCAGAGTGACACGATCCCCGGAAAATAAGAAATTCTTAAACACCAGGGATATTCTGTCCTGCACCAGGGAAGCAATTAAATTAAAACTTCAAGCTGGCTATCAATATTTGCAAACGCTGGAGCCCTGCCAAGAACATAAAGGCAGATCTGTGCATTTGCCTGGCTGCAAGGGCTCGGTGAAAGCATAAAGCTTAGGGAATGGAATGTCTAACGCAATAAAACAACAAAAGGCCGCATAAATCATTGTGAGAGCAGTTCCCATTGACACAATTTTACTTAAATTCACATTGAACAAGACATTTTGTTTTTAAGGAAAGCAAATCCATCATTGTGTGTTTTTCCCCATATAAACGTACATTTGCTTTCAAGCCTTGGCGTGGTAATGATCCTAACAGACTTTTAGGACATATTGGGACTCTTTTAAGCTGAAATCTTTACGTGTTTGTTTCTACTGGCGTCAAAATACATTCGCTGTAATACGATTAAGGGAAGCAAAGGGCAGCATACTTGGCAGATTCTACAGCTGAGGTAATTAGGTGCAGGAAGGAACAAGCTTATTTTTTCCATCCAGCATTATAACATTCTAGAGCGAGGTTTAAATAAAAACATACGCAGGATACTAAAGATAACTGCGCTTTACTGAAAAATATTCATTATGAATTGGCATTTCTCCGGAGCACGGTCACAGACTAAATTATATGGTTTAGTGATGATGTTTAATATTATCGTTATTCTGGCATAATGGGTACATTCTGAATTAATGTTAGCAATCGTGCAACAGAGTAATATTTTAGCCCAAGGTTGTGAAAGTGTAAAGTCTCTTATGTCCGCTGCCCTCTGCTTTCATACCGAAATTGTGCGGCAGTGTACCCCTCCATAGTAGATTGTCCACCACGGGCAAAAGTGTGCCCTACTGTTGTTGATACTTATGCAGAGCGCCTGATGAGGCATGCACTCACAGAGTACCTGTAAATTGTAATGTAATGTAAATGTAATGTAAATTGATACTTGTATAGCGCACTACTCACCCGCAAGGGTCTCAAGGCGCTTGTACGAATACCGCTGTGGAACCCATCCTGGCTTTCCCTGTGAGGTGTCCACTCCTGGGCACCCCCAAGGTGGAGGCCAGGCATCCTTAGCGTTGTGGAGATTAAGCAAGCTATTGCCCAGAGTTGCAGAGTGGGACTCCATGATTGGAATAGGCACCGAGGCGAGAATTATCAGGTCCGTGGAATTTTGAGCCCAAGACCCGCCGAGGCGGGGAATTGAACCCTGGTCCCGGGCTAGACCTCTGCATCAGGGTCTGCCGCTCTAACCATTGAGTGTCAGCCACACAAATTGCAGGGATGTCACAGTAAAAAATCAAAATGGGTATAGGATCACGCACACCGGTGTGTACAAATTGATAGTTTGTTGCCTGCCTCTGAGCTTTCACTCTCTGGTCATGGAGTGTATAAACAATAATGAGAAGCGTCTCCTGATTAGGGGACTTCCCCCTGAGCATAGCATGTAGCCCACTCAGCGGTGGGTTTAGAACGGTGAATGTTAATCTACTCAAACGAAAATTTGAATAAGGTGTTTGAGAAAATGTCTCTGGTATTTATTTCATAATTGATGTTATCTTCTTCATATCAATCCACAATTCCAGAACATTATTAATCACAATTTTGGACCAAACATTTGCATTTCTCAATGCATTTCAGGCTGTGTTAGCCCTTCATCAGGGGTTATGTTCTGTAAAAATCTATAAGCGAAGATACAATGAGGAAACGGGCAATGGCATGAAAGCATATGCCAAGTTGTGCCTCAAACAAGTACTGTGACAACATGCTCAAGATTCCAAAACGCAATGGAATGAAAGTGGCCAAATAGTGGAAAGTTTTGTTCTCAACATTTCGTGTCACGCAGCGTGGTGATGGTCCTTTGCTGCTCGACACGACACGCCCTCTATCCCAAAACGAACACAGGCAGTAGCCCCGGAGTACATGTCGCGAATAAAGTTAATGATCGGTTTCTCTATACCGATATCTTCCATTATGGACCATAATTTCGCATGGGCCACACAATCAAAGGCGGCTGTCAGATCTATGAAGGCCATGTAAAGATGACCTCCCATGACCAGGGTATATTTAGAAATGACCAAATCTAAATTAAGGCACTGATCGATGGTAACCTTTGGTTATTAAAATTAACGACTACAGCATCCCCTCCAGTTCATTTTAGCCCACAGCCGACCCATGTTACACGTCTGGCCATAATGATAGGGGTAAATAACATAGAAAGACCCATATAAAATGTTGAAAGCCAGTGTAAAACTTTGTCCATCAGCTGCTCCGTAGATTCCTGTTGGGGACTCTTTCGGTTCCGGAATGTTGAGGTTCCGTGAATTCTGAACCCGTGTTTTAAATGTCATGGTTCTGTTACGATTTTGGTAACAATGAACCGTAACTAATGAGTTCGGCAAGTACGAGTGTTTTCGCCATGTTACACACAAGGATTCACAGTGTATTTGAAGATTCCGTCCCGAACCATAGTTTTCATTTTGTGTAAGGCAGCCATTTTGTTGTTGCCCTCACATAGGCCGATGACTGCGGCTGAATGAGTCTTTAAGACTCGTGTCCTTTTTGCTGGGGTTTGTGCTGACTTTTACATGACCCAAAGTGAACTGACCTCGTTGCCTGAAGCAGACCTTGCTGAGCCAGTTCTTGCACGCTAGCTGATCAAGACTAAGATCAGAGCGCAGGACATCGTAAAGTTTTTACTACACACAAATATGCCTTATCCTACTCTTACCTGTTTCTGTTTCTTTCTTTATGGTCTATTTATGATATGGGTTTTGGCCTTTTTATTATGGGTTCATTCGGCCTGTCTAAAGAAGAATGTTGGGTTTGTCCATGATCTATCATGGGCCGGACAATTAAAAAGTGGGTTTTACCGTCATGCGATACCTTTGGTGTGGATACATGTGATTGGACAGTTCGTAAATACTAGGTGTTTGTCTAGAATGTTATTTTCTGCATAAAAAGGAATGACTTGCTTTGTAGAATCGAGCAGTCTCCTGAGAACTCATACCGTGATGATTTCTAGGACTTCTGTTACTGGCTGCAGTGAATAAATTCGATCTTTGACGTCACCACGAAGAGTCTCTGTGTTCTAAGACAGGTGAACCCGAAGACTTTGGGTGTGCCCCTGGCGCCGCCAGGTCCTAAATAACCCGGTTCTTCAGTTGGCGCCCAACGCGGGGCGACATCAAGCGGTACCGGCCCAAGCCTGAAGACCCCGGAATGTCGAACGTGGACTAAAGGTCTTTGCTGCGAAGTTTCCCACTTTCTAGACGGCTACGAAGGACCACTGCCCTGACTGCCACCCTGTCTTGGACCCCCCCCTTTGTGCAGCTTGAGACGATAGACGGGTCTTCTGGTGGCGTGACTGATACCTTAGTTAAGTATACGTGGGTCGCTCCCAGTTCTTTGTTTTTTGGTTCTTTGAGTACTTAGTTTTTGGGTCTTTGATTTGGGCATTGCAATTTCCAAAGCCGAGGGACTCGTATATTTGCGAGACTATCGTTGTAGATAATCCCTTGAAGTTTGAAGCTAGATTAGTGAGCAAAGATGCCTAGTCTTAGCAAAATTAGAAGGATATTCTGTTGTGGTTGTAACAGGGATTCCCGATTGGAGGATTCATGTCCGATACCTCCAGTTGGAACCCCGACTTATGAACTCTATTCCAAACACGGCGTGGGCCCCATTACGTTCAATGAAGTATGGGTCCGCTATACTAGGAAAGATGGGGTTTTACGATGGCCCCAATATGGTAGTTTTGATGCTGAGATTTTAGATAATCTAGAAACGAAATTGTTTAGAAAGAAAGCCTGGCCGGCAATGTTTGACTCCTTTCGCCTTTGGCGTAAAGAAGCCAGACAACGAGAAATCAAACAAGCTAAAAAAGATAAGAGAGAAAAGGGGTTGTTGATAATGCAAGCTGCCAAGCAGTTTAAAGAAGACGAAGAAGATAAAGCAATTGAGGTATCAGATAGGTAACATGATATGGCTATTGATAATTGTTATCTAGCATTGCCACCTATTCTTGAGAAGGCGACAAAGGACCCTGAAAAGGATCCTTTAATGTCACATCTATTGAGATTATCACCCCCTTAAGCACAGAACGCTACGGCACCTCCTCCACCTCCAGTTGTTCCACCTCCTGGTCCTGCTCAACAACTGGCTCCTCTTCAGCTGGTCCTTCCTCCTACGGCCCCGCCTCCTCTGGGGCCGCAAACTTTGCTTTCAGTTTTGCCTGGACCTTCTTTGCCTTACTCTCCTTTACCTTTGACTTCTGCTACTTTGCCTCAAAATACTTTGTCCCCTGTCCTTATGACGGCTTCTCCTTCTGCTCGACAACGGATGGCCGAAACTGTTACTGGTCTTTTGTCTCCTTTCTTTGGGTCGTCGAGTATGACCCCGTTTCTGCGTGTAAACAACTGCGTAGTCAGTTACCTAGTCCCAAAGAGCGGGCAGTGTTGGATCTCCTGGTTCGCAGGTGGATTTCGAATGTTTCGAGGTATAATTTAGAGTCAGTTATGGATGTCTTCCTGCAGTGGGAAGCACCCAAGCAAAGATATGTGTTTGATGTAATGTGTACTCTCCTCCGTGAGGAATGGGAAGATAATGATTTGGGTTCAGTCCCGGTATAGTTGCTAAATGTCCAGTCTGAGTTTGCGAAAGGGACGATAGTGGGTCCCGCCATTGAGGAAGCAGTTGCGATGATACTTGCATTGAGGAGCGATTTCCCTTCTCAGCGACTGTTTGAGCCTGATTCTGCAGTTAGGAGAAAGGTACGACAATATCCAATGAGAGAGGTTCCCCCAGTTTGGAGAGAAGGGGGCGCAAACGCTAATCCACCTGTTCTGCCTCATTTTCAGAGAGTATGGGTACATGTGCCATGGAAGAGAGTAGAAGTTTTGGCCCTTAAACAGTCTTTACCTGATCCCCGTAAGAATCCAGCTGGCTATTACAAAGAATTGTCCCAAACAGTTGACGCATGCATCATGAATTTAGCCGACATAGACATGCTGTTGGGTAATGTAGTTCCTCAACCTTTGTGGGCAAAGATTCGTCATGAGGATCATGCGCCAGAGTTAGGTGATACATGGGCTAATATTACTGCTGCGGATGGTAGACAGGTTGGTGGAGCTAAGCCTGAGCCTCTAGTTGCAGATTTACCTGGCAGAATTATCAACCTTATGAAGACAATGATGCCGGCTTTACAAGTCAATTGGGACAAGTTAGCAGCATGCAAACAGAAGAAAGATGAAAGTGTGTCAGATTTCCTCACTAGGTTTGAAGAAACATTCATAGATCATAGTGGTCAGGAAATGAGTACGGAAGGTGGCCAAAGATTGTTCTTAGATAAGTTTGTCTTTAATTTACTTCCAGAGCTTTGTAACAAGTTGAAGGACTCTGAGAGTTCGTGGGCTGTTTCTTCGTCGGCTCAGATATTGGCAACTGCACAGTACTACGAGAATAGGGATAAGGATGAGAAAGATAAAACTAGAGAAGAAGACTAAAGACTTAAAGACAAAGGTTCTTTTGCAGCAGGCATATCCGCCTCTCTCGAATCAGCAAGAGTCACAGCAACGCCCACAGTTTCAGCAACCTCCATCATTTCAGAGACCGCAACAGAAGGCTGGGTATTTTCCTCCAAGACCACCTTTGGGCTTAAATCAGTGTGCGTATTGTAGGGAGGAAGGTCATTATAAAAATGAGTGCCCTGTTTTACAACAGCGCGCGAGTGGTATGACGGCCCCAAGAGGTCATGGTGGTTTCCAGCAAGTGTTTAGGGGTAGAGGACGTGGTGCGTTTCCTCAGAACGAACGTTCCTTTCCCCCACAGAATTCTATGAATTGTTTTGATCAACAGAAAATTGCGTCTGATCAGTCGACTCAGTACTATGCGGATGACTATTATGTTGAGAGTGAGAATGCGGACTATAATGATTGTTAGGACAGCCATGGACAAAGAGAGGGAGTAGTGTCGGTTCCAGTAGATCAGAGTGGGCCTTATGTTGCAGTAGTTACATCAGGTGTGGTAGCGCCTTTTCTTTTGGATACCGGTGCAGCGAAGAGTTCTATCATGCACTCCAAACTCCCTGGCGCACCTTTGTCTGGCTTAACAAATGTTTCGGTAGGATTCTCTGGCGCCCCAGTTCGTAATCCAGTTTCTAGTCCCTTGTCTCTTTCTATAGGGCCTTGTGAATTGGAAGCACCTCTCATTTTAACGACAGGTTGTGGTGAGAATTTGTTGGGTTTGGATTTGTTGAAAAGGTTGAATGCGACATTGCATTGTTCTCCTTCGGGAGTACAGCTTACATTGGGTAAGAAAGTGATCTTTCCGATGTATTTGTCTAAAGATCGGCTTCCACCGGAATTGCGCTCTCTCCCTGATACTCTTTGGGTTACTGGTCCTAATGATGTGGGTCTTTTGGAGATTCCACCTTATGTTGTAACACTCAAAGCGAATGTTAAATTGCCATGTATTCCCCAATATAGGATTTCTAGCGATGGTGAAAGAGCACTTTTAGCAATCATTTATGATTTGATTGAGAAAGGTGTGATTGAAGAAACGAGAGGTAATGTGTGTAACAGTCCCGTTTTGCCTGTCCTGAAGCGCACTGACTCTTCTCAGCCACCTGTCTACAGGTTTGTGATCGACCTTCGAGAGGTTAATAAGATTGTTGTGCCACAGTTTCCTGTTGTTCCGGACATTACTGCTTTGCTGAATATGATTCCTGCTTCAGCTGCCTGGTTTTCGGTTATAGATCTAAAGAATGCTTTCTTCAGTATTCCAATTGCAGAGGAGAGTAGAGATATTTTTGGCTTCTCTTTAGGAGGCCGAAGCTTCCGGTTTAAGCGCGCTCCTCAAGGCTATTGCGAAAGTCCTTCCATTTATAGCCAGGCTTTGAAAACTCAGCTTGATACTCTTGTGCTGCCTGCTGGTACTGCTCTTATTCAGTATGTTGACGATGTATTAGTGACTGCTGATGATGAGGAAACTTGTAAAGAAACTACTCTTTCTTTGTTACGACATTTGTCTGATTTGCATCATAAAGTGTCACCTTCAAAGTTGCAGTATTGTCGCCAAGAGGTGACCTACTTAGGTCATCTCTTGTCAAAGGAGGGAAGAAGGTTGACCCCAGAACGAATTCAAGCGATTGCTCAAAGGACTGTGCCAAGTACGCAGAGAGAGGTACGTGCTTTTCTGGGTATCACGTCGTATTGTAGACAGTGGATTCCGAACTTTTCTTTGTTGGCAAAACCTCTGTTGGCATTGACTTGTAAGGATATACCGAACCCTCTTCCTTGGTCTGACGATTGTCAGAAAAGTTTTTCTGAACTGCGTGATGCGTTGTGTTCTGCTCCAGTGTTGGGTACTCCTGACTATAGTAAGCCATTTACACTCTACGTCCACGAGAGAGAGGGTTGTGCATTGTCAGTTTTGACTCAACAATTTGGTGATAAGCAGCGTCCATGTGCGTATTTTTCGTCGACTTTAGATCCGGTAGCTAGAGCGTTGCCAAGTTGCTTAAGAGCTACAGCGGCAGCGGCTGTTTCTATCCGACAGTCTGCTGGTTTGGTGATGGATAACACGTTGGTCGTGATGGTTCCACATGCAGTGGATACTTTATTAAATAGAACCAAGACTCAGCACCTTACTAGTGCGAGGTTGTCGGGCTATGAGTTGACACTGTTGGCTAGTCATGTGCACATCAAGCGGTGTAATATATTGAATCCAGCGACATTGTTGCCGATTTCTGTGGACACAGATGGTCAGGGACAGCATGATTGTTTTCTTAGGACGGAGGAGAAAACGAAGGGTAGAGTCGATTTGAAAGACACTCCTCTTTCGGATCCTGATGGTACGCTATGGGTTGATGGGTCATGCTACAAGCTCCCAAATGGCGATACAACCGCGGTATATGCCGTGACGACATTATGTACGATTGTTGAAACTGCACGAGTGAGCTATAATTCGGCGCAAGCAGCAGAATTGATTGCATTAACGAGAGCGTGTATTTTATCTGAGGGAAAGAGAGTGAATGTGTATACCGATAGTCAGTACGCGTTTGGTGTAGCACACAGTTTTGGACGCTTGTGGAGAGAAAGAGGATTTCTCACATCGCATGGGACTAAGATCCAACATGGGCAATTGGTGAATGAGCTTCTTGAGTCACTTGCTTTGCCGAAGCAAGTTGCGATTGTGGAGTGTAGTGCTCACCGGAAGGTTACGGATGATGTTGGTCGTGGTAATGCGTTTGCGGATGAAGTTGCGAAAGAAACAGCGAGAAATGTGATGAGTCGAATGTACGTTGCAGGCCCTGTGAGATGGATTGGTGCAGTTGGAATGTGTGAAGATATGATTGAGAGTGTGAACTCAATCCAGGCTGAAGCCACTGAAAATGAAAAGAGTGTGTGGAGAGAAACTACAGGTAGATTGGATTCGACTGGTTGTTGGGTTGAGTTATCAGAACACCAAAGATGGATGTTGCCGGATGCATATGTGCTTGCGGTGATTACGATGGCACATGGGTTGTCTCACATTAGTGCGAAAGGAATTTGTAAGCTGTTGGCTCCAGTGTGGGAGAATGGTGGGATTCCCAAATGTGCGGAGAATGTGGTCAAGAATTGTATGGTGTGTTTGATGTATAATCCAGGTAAGGGAACTCCAACTCCAGCTGGTCACTTTGCGCCTCCGACGTATCCGTTCGAGGTTCTGCAATTGGATTTTATCCACATGGAAAGATGTAACAATCTGAAATAAGTCCTTGTAGTTGTTTGTGCCTTTTCTAGATGGGTAGAGCCGTACCCCCTAAAAGATAATACTGCCTCGTCCACAGCTAAAGTCTTGCTCAAAGAATATTTCCCTAGGTTTGGGTTGCCAAGGATGGTGTGGAGTGATAACGGAAGTGAGTGTGTGAGGGTTTGGGCATCAAACAGAAATTCCATGCTGCGAATCACCCCCAATCAGCTGCATTAGTGGAATGTTACAATGGCACACTGAAGCTGATGTTAGCCAAGATTCAGGCGAGTTCTGGTCTCCAATGGCCCGATGCTTTGCCGTTGGCACTTTTGTCAACTAGAACTACAGTGCATTCCCGAATCGGACTTAGTCCGTATGAAATTATTTTTGGTCGACCGGCAAATGTGTGGGGAGTGCCGAGACCAACAAAATTTAGTGATATTGACTATCCTGTGTTGGTGGACTATTTGTATGACCTGACGGCAAATTGCGTGTCTTGCATCAACAGGTTCACGATAACCTGCCACCAGCCTCTGTGGACCCAGGTCACACCATCAATCCTGGTGACTGGGTCCTCGTCAAAAATTTTCAACGGACCAAGAACGACCAGCCCCGTTGGACAAGCCCTCATCAGGTGTTGCTGTCTACAAGAACATCTGTAAAAGTCTTTGGGAAGAAAAATTGGATCCACGGCGTACACTGTAAGAGGGTACCTTTACCTCTGCCGTACGACCAGTGGATCCTCTAAGGTATTGCAGACACCGAGACTGAAAGGTTGCCGAAGTTCACACCGTTCAGCGACGCTGAGTTGGTATGGAGAGGGACTGAGAAAGAAGACGATGATGTCTTGCAAGCAGCTGTGCCTTCATCTTTGAGATTGGACACCACCGAGCCTGAACTGTTATTTAAAAACCAGACAGAGCTTGGTAAAAACCGTTATAATTTACGACCTAGAAATAATGGACTAATAAAGAACAAATAATTCCTTTTTTTTGGTTTTTAAAACTGCACTCTCTCAGCCAAGAAACTGTTTTGATCTTTTTTTTTCTTTTCCAACTGCCATCCGGGTTCAGCTGTAGGGTCGCGGTGTAAAGACTTGGGATTGCAGCCGTGTAGACACAAGGTTGACGGTTCTGGTTGGTCTCAGGGCGTTCCCTGAACTGACAGACGCACTCCTTAGCAGAAGAAAACCAACCGCCGTGAACAGCCCAGTTAGAGGATGGAGTTTCTTGCGACCGAGAGAGCTGCTGAGAAAATGAACTTTAAGATGAAACTATGTAAAATAATGCATAGCAAATATTTTCTGATTACATGTATTCTGATGTTTTTTAGCGTGACGTTAACTTTGGTGGGTTGGATTGTTTTTTCTACTCAACTGACTTCTGCACCCATTTCCCAACCTACGACCTTTCCTACTACTACTTCTTTGCATTCTTTCCATATCTTACCCGAACACGAGCAGATTAGAAGGTCAGAATTTGTACATAATACATTCGTACAGCTACTGCACCAACATCAGTTGGTAGTGAACATTACTAATTGTTGGGTGTGTGGCCTTATGCCACATACTACAGATAGAGTTGTTCCCTATCTGATCTTACCGTTTAGTCAGAATGGGTTGTTATGGGCTTTTCAGACGATGTTCATTTATGCCCTGGAAGTCTATCCCCTGCATTCCATGAGAGATAACTTGAGTAATCAAGCCTTGGTGAAGGGAGTTATGAATATGAGCAGAGATATCAATACGTACAGGACTATTCCCAAGGAAGAGTTATCAGCTTATGTTGGATGGAACACGACCGGATACAGTGTTAGTCTGAGTGAAAGGCAGAAACGAAAGAGGTCACCTCCGATTTGGATCGTACCCCACCGAGGTCATCTTTGTCTGCAAGGTAATGGCAAAAATCCGAAACCTCAGCTGGGGCGTTTGTACTCAGACTTATGTTTTTACGTCTCAATCTTCCCCGCCGTTTTTGGCAGCTAAGGGCACGTATTTTGTTTGTTACAACAGAGCATATACATGGTTGACCCCTGATTTTTCAGGAACGTGTTATGTTGGATACCTGTTGCCTCCTACGTATACTGCTGCTGCAGATTACCACAAGACAAGAGTTGTTAGAGGTGTCTTCAATCGGGAAGATACCGCTGGACAGGAAGTAGGAGACTTCTTTAAGGGTTTTTAACCGTTTTGGGGAACTATGGCTAACAGTAGGGGCTTACGGCAATTGACGAGAGTGGTTGAATCCACCATAAACGAAACTGCCAGTGCCCTTAGTAATCTGACAGCTGAGCTTCAAGCGGATCGCCTTATGACGTTACAGAATCGTATAGTTTTAGACGTCATACTCGCAGATCGAGGTGCAGTATGTAAAGTGATCCAAATGAGTTGCTGCGTTTTCATCCTAGATAATGCTCCAATGGTATACGAGGCCATTTCCAGGTTACATAAGATCTCCGAGTCTATACATGTGGACGAAGGAGATTGGTCGTTAACTGGATGGTTTTGGGGACTGTTATCCGTTTGGGGATGGAAGATTCTGATGATCATTGGTGTGGCTCTAGCGGTTCTCTTCTCATGTTGTCTTTGTGTAAAGTGCGGTCCTGCCATATGTGGCCTTTGTGCTACTACGTGTGTCAGGAGACCGCCTGTCTCGAGAGATGCACAGAGAAACAAGATAATGCTTCAACAGCACCTTGGTGATCTGATGAAAATTGACATTGACTCAGATATAGACTGAATAATTGCCTATGTAAGGGGAAAAGGAGGGTCTGAGGTTCCGTGAATTCTGAACCCGTTTTTTAAATGTCATGGTTCTGTTACGATTTTGGTAACAATGAACCGTAACTAATGAATTTGGCAAGTACGACTGTTTTCGCCATGTTACACACAAGGATTCACAGTGTATTTGAAGATTCCGTCCCGAACCATAGTTTTCATTTTGTGTAAGGCAGCCATTTTGTGGTTGCCCTCACATAGGCCGATGACTGCGGCTGAATGAGTCTTTAAGACTCGTGTTCTTTTTGCTGGGGTTTGTGCTGACTTTTACATGACCCGAAGTGAACTGACCTTGTTGCCTGAAGCCGACCTTGCTGAGCCAGTTCTTGCACGCTAGCTGATCAAGACTAAGATCAGAGCGCAGGACATCGTAAAGTTTTTACTACACACAAATATGCCTTATTCTACTCTTACCTGTTTCTGTTTCTTTCTTTATGGTCTATTTATGATATGGGTCGTGGCCTTTTTATTATGGGTTCGTTCGGCCTGTCTAAAGAAGAATGTTGCGTTTGTCCATGATCGATCATGGGCCGGACAATTGAAAAGTGGGTTTTACCGTCATGCGATACCTTTGGTGTGGATACATGTGATTGGACAGTTCGTAAATACTAGGTGTTTGCCTAGAATGTAATTTTCCGCAAAAAAGGAATGACTTGCTTTGTAGAATCGAGCAGTCTCCTGAGAACTCATACCGTGATGATTTCTAGGACTTCTGTTACTGACTGCAGTGAATAAATTCGATCTTTGACGTCACCACGAAGAGTCCCGTGTCTCTGTGTTCTAAGACAGGTGAACCCGAAGACTTTGGGCGTAGCCCTGGCGCCGCCGGGTCCTAAATAACCCGGTTCTTCAGTGTTAGCGAAACCAATTACAAAATGGGGAGGCTGCAGGTGGAAGGCCTAATCGTCCACCTTGTGCAATGGTCACACTGAGCTGGGAGCTCTTATGGGGGTTAGCTGGTCCAATGGCATCCTTTGCATGAAAAGTTATGTTGTTGGTGGTCGGCCCACTTCCCTGCTTGAGAAGCCGCACCTAGGATGGGAGGATTGAAGAATGGGGGGGTTGATGGTGTCTTACAAGAAGTGCCTGGAAACGCTTGTGATGAAGTTGTGGGTAAACAGGCTTTGAAGGCAAAAGCAGTTCGATGAGTCAGGCACTCCAACGGTACTTGTTGTGGATGGGTGTAAGGTTGTGAATAGTGCAAATTTCCCTCTTGCATGTTTCCCCGCCTAGGTTGCTCATTCCCTGTTTTAATAGCGAGGACAAGTTTTATGTTCTCCTCTATATTGGACAATCTGGCCAGGCTGCAAAAGGGTATTAATAGCTGACTCCGCTTCTGAAACAGAGGGTCATCAAGGGACGGCTGCTCAGACACTTGTTGTATATTAGTAGCAAGGGCAATATGCAATGCCCGTATTGAGGCCATTGGTATTTTTTTACGTACTCTAATGGACTTCGTCATGGGTGCAGGGACATCTTTAGACATCCCTCTTTTCCTTTTACACAGGTTTTCCACTACAGGCTGGCAGATGGTCTGGGGGAATTTGAAATAGCATTGTAGCCGATATATTTGAAGCTTCATTTTGACCAACCCCCTTTTCTGGGACCTCAGGGGCTAAAGTAGGAAATCTTACCTCCCCTAAGGAGAGGCGGCTCTCAGTGATTTCTATTTCTTTGGAGAGAATGTCTGTAGCCCTTGTCAAAAAGGAATCCAGGGTGTTGATGATTTCACCATCCGTCTTAGGCGCCCTTGATTTTCGTTTGACTATGGTTAATTGGTAATGAAGGACATGCTACAAGTTGACCCCAAATGTTAGAGGGGTGGCCCAGCCCAGACTCCCCCGGGTGATGATGGGTGTGTCATAGTAATTATGTATTTTTAAGGATTAGCTTGAATTTCCAAGATAACACAACTAGAAAATGTGTCTGTATGGATAATGCAAGGATACCGATTCCATTTCATGTGGGCCTCTTTGAACTGTTGTTAGCTGGATAGAGTTCTAAGGTTGATGCCATTGACAACACCCCTGGGGCAGGATTGCCCTCCATAGCATGGGTGGTGAAAATGTATGCATTGTTCTCTATATATTGGCTGCCTGCTCACGCTCTGCAATGTTTAGCAGCAGCTTCAAAGCTAAAAGCATTTTTCAACATATGGCTTATATGAATTCAACTACATTTATGGGGTAAATAACTGTGTGAAGTCTGTCAAAATGGTTATTGTTAATATGGTGTGGTGCAGTGCGTCAGCTGTAAAATGGCAATGACATTTTTAGGTCTTACAGACAGCTTTCATTGCTTGCTGTCTAAACCTATTGTGTAATAACAATACTTAAAGCGGGCTTTCGGTCAACTCCTTGCTTATCATTGGTTAACTTTCTTGTTGCTCTCATCCGCTTGCTTCTTATTTCATGGCTTTCCTTCCTCTTCTTGTGATAATCCCACCCCTGGAGCATAGCTGCTTTACCATCATTCTGATTTGATAAGTTGTATACTTCAATTGCTTACATTCAGGAAAACAAACTTTTTTCTTTTTCTTTCAACCCTCATAGGAGTGCATGTGTTTTTTTTGCTCTCTCCCCCCATGTGCTGCTTCCCCCTACCATCTCCACCTTGTTCTCCGTGTAGCTTTTCTACCCCCATCTCATGCATTGCTTCCCATTCACTTCTTGCTTGGCATTTGTATTAGTTTTTTAAATTAAACCACACTGTCATTTTGTCATGTAGATCCTACAAATCTATATAGGATCTGGGCGTTTAGACAACATAAACTAAGGGATTGGTGTCCAGACTGATTCCAGACACCCCCAGAGGATATGTTAGTCTGTAGACCAGCTATCTCACAGTGCCACTATAGGCCCCACAACCTTACCAAGGAGCGAAAAGTTTCTGGCAACTATCAAATATAACCCTGACTCCTCAGGGATTGTGGAATCAGAATGGTACTTTTCGCTCAGACACTTGTGCTCACTCTGTCTCAGAGAGCTTTTCAGAACAAACGGCAGGGACGTTTTCAATAAGCATTTATTGAACCAGCGTCATTCTAGTTTAAAATACATGTGCTGCAACAACCAGCAGGCAGAAATAGATGTATACAGTTATAAGAACCAACAGAATAAATAAAAGGTAGAATTCTACCATGGTGCTAAATCAATGAATATATATACATACATGCCAGTATTCATGAGTACTCCTAAGATGCAAACCCTAACTAGATGTACCTAAGTGTACCTAGCATGTATGTAGGTGTAAAGACAGCAATCCCCCTAGGAAAGAGCCAACCCCATTACCTGATTGGAGAGAATGAAGGACTCTGTTTTGTTCTCTAGTTGGACACCCCGCAAGGGATGTCAGACCACAGCGTGCAGGAACCCTGCGTCTTGTCAGCGTGGAAGTTTCTCCTCTGGTTTGCCCAGCAAATATGTGATACTTAAATACCTGAAAGGTACCCTCCAGTAGCATAATGAAAGTTGAAGGGCCCCCCCTGCAAGGTACACAGAGGGGCCCCCGCTCCGAATTTAAGTCGGAGCGCTCCTGTGTGAGTACAGTGAGGGGTCCCCCTGCAGCTCAGGGCCCCCCCGCACTGTGGGGGATGTGGGGGCCTGTGTTACGCCCCTGGTACCCTCAGGGGTTCTACCCAGATGTGTCAATGTACTGTGAGTCTGTCGGCCAAGGCTGACGATAGTTGTGACTTTTGTACAGAGTTATTATGCAGAAGATGTATATTTTTCACACAAAAGTACATTTGGATAAACAGAGGCAGCTTCTTTATGTCACCTGCTAAATAAAATAGATCAAATAAATACACTGCATGCACCATTTACAAATAATTTAATTTTTGCCGAATTATGTTTTGAATTTAAAATAGAAATACAGATCGGACTTTGAATGTAAATAAAGATTAACAACTGTGTGGTTTTGAAATTGATGTATAGCTCCAAAATATTAATTTGAATGACCAAGCATGAGCATATCATATATTTTCTAGAGCTTTCCTTCTTGAGAAGGCAAGCCTTTTTTTACCTTTAAAACATTTTCTTCAACAGCTGACACTGCAGTGCGTTCTCTTTTGGTGAGAATGGATTTAGTTAAGCTATGAGCTGATAGGGTTGTCTTTACTGTTTGACCAGAGTAAATTGTCTTCACTTAAAAGTCATAAGCTAAAAGTGAGGCCCTTTGTTTCCGATCTTTAGTTGTTAAGATAGTACAGTTTCTTGCCTTTATGCTTTCAGTGGGTGCGGTTGTCATAAAGCCAACATTCCAGGAAATTTCTTATTTACTTTCACTAAACAAATCCGAGATTTCTCCCTACCTTATTCGATTCATTCGTTTAGTTCTCTTCATAGGCCATTATAAGCGAGAAACAAAAACACATTATAGAGATGTGGAAACTTGCATCCGTAGTTAGATAGATTTGTTTTTTCAATTGACTTTTTAATGTATCAATAAAAAGGGAAACACTTTTCACCAAGGTACAAACTAATAACGATTTTAATAATCTTTTCCATAACTTTCATTTACGTGGAGGTTGAATTTGAAAAATGGAGGAGGCCCCTGTGCTTCTTTAGGATTAGTGCATAATTTGTATTAAAAAAGTCGGTGCCAGGGCCCTTCTCAGGAGGCTACTGCAGCCTGCACGACCCATCGCCCCTGACAACGCTGCCAATGACAGTACCAACACTACTACTAGCTGTTGCACTCCTACAAGTGTGACAATTCAGACTATTTCAGGCCATCCGAAGCTATAATAATGGTGTGAGTGATGGGTATTATTCTTTTTTAATGTATATTCACTTATTAAACACTGTTGTTGAGCTAATGTCAAAATTAGACAGACAGCTCTACCTTGTTGTGGACTACCACTGGAGCAGGTGCTAGCGATTAAGTGCCGGTGCAGTGAACCAGAAACCACCGGCTTAAATTAAATACTGTGGTAGAATAATTTAATGCACAATTTTAAACAAAAAGTGATATGTTCATTTTGGCAGTGTTTTCTTGAGAGCAACAAAGAAAACATTATTTTAATTAGAAAACTGGGAGTAAAGGTCCATTACCATAACCGCCCCTCTCTATATAAATCATCTTGTTACAGGTTACTTGTTCTTCTGAGTATGGGTTCTAAAACAATAAGGTGTTTTTATATAGCGCGTAGTACTGTTTTTCTTTCTCACAGTACTGACACGAAAAATGTTTTATGCAGGATGTCATGCAGCAGTCATGTCACAATTCAGAAAACTATTTTATTAATATAAATAGCTATGGATTTGCTAAAGCTAGCGCTTGATATTTTTTTATCAATATAGAGCATTTGTGCATTAATGTTATAAATAAAAGTTGGCATAAGGACAAATGCTTGCACAACTTTGCTTCTCGCAAATTTTCAGTTCTTTACGCACTTCCGATATTGTTCACATATTTTTAGCCCCAACTTTCAAAATTTAAAATAGATGTGTAAATTATCTCATGCTTTTTTGTTGTATGTAGTCGTTTAGAACTATGTCTCTTTTACCCCCTGGAAAGCTTAATGTTTAATTAAATATGGATGAAGACCCTTCCACTTATTTCATACAATTTCAGACATTTATGGTAAATTACATTAATGATGGGAAATAGTGAAAGTGTAATGGTAGAAATTGTGAGCCCACCTTGGCATGGCAATCAATCTTTTAATTTATTTTGTTATGTATCTGATCTTCTTTCACTGTTTAATATACCTATATCATCATAGAACTCTCAAGCAAATTGAAGATGTTACCTTCCTGCAGAATGATATTCGAGGTTTCATTGATGCCAGTTGGGATCCTCCTGGCTGTTAATGCAAGGCTTGGATGTGGGATCCTTTTAGGGTCTCAAAAATATTATAAATTCAAAATCACCTACTAAGCATGGCTCCTTCCTGCCTCACAGACACCTCTGTGACACATGCAGCTTCAGTGTTAGTTGAACTTGTGGCTCTTTTCACAGTTTGACAGCACATTGTGCAGTGAAAACAGATAAGAGGCATTTGAAGGTAAAACTGGCTGGGTACACTGCATTAGTCATTTAAATATTATCTGTTACTGCCACCTCCATAGAATAGATGTATAGGTCCTCATGATTTACTCTTCATAGTTTCTATTCCTCCTTAGCTGGTGCATCAGTGTATAGAAGTTGGAGTAAGACATGTAGCATTACCTCTGTTTATAGAGGGTCCAGAAATCTCAAAGTTAGGAGTAAGCTGAAGGATAGCCTGGTGGACCTCAATATAAACTCCTATAGGGCACTGTTCCTTGCATATAGCTCTAACAATAGCCTGTGAGGAAACATTAGAAGGAATGCATAACACTCATAGTTGTAACTAGGGGTAGGCGGAATTTGCGTAGTCACGCTACGCAATGCTCTGCGAAACGGTGAAAAATCTCCACGAGTACGCATAAGTTCAGTGAACACACAGAATTGCATGTTCCGCCCATTCGCGATGCTTTTTTCCTGTTTGCGAACGCTGTTTGCGTACTCGGGGAGAAATATCTAGCGAACACGCCTTTTGAAAGCACGAACAAGCAAAAAAAATCTGCGAAGCCGCGGATCACAGAATGTTTGGTAATTCTGCGTTCACCGCAGAATGGGAAATTACCCAAATTACCCAAATTCCGAGAGCAGAATGGAATTTACAGCCAAGGCCTAGTTGTAAAATCACAGAGCTGCTGGCTTTACTCAATCATTAAACAATCTTTGAAATATGAGACAGATTGCGCTGCAAATTACAAACAAGTGTAATCCACATTTTGTAACAAATTTAACAATTATAGAGTTTCTCCCATTGTATAGTGTGTCAATCAACTTAAAAAATGTGTGTTTCATTGCAAACCGGTCTTAGTATAATTCCTTTCAAGAACAAGCAGTTCGTTTTCCCATAGAGGAAGAGCTTCTTGCTGGACATTGAACCATGGACCACTGACTTCATTTCTTTAAAACATGCCAGAGATTATTACCAATTTAAGCTTCAATGACATTCATGTTTCTTAGAAAATAATATGGACGTGCAGGTGTGCTGTCCCTTCTACTAATCATCCATTTCATGGGGTAACTGCTAGGCATATCACCAGAGGGGGGGTTTCTGAGACCTGATATACTGCACTCCTTACTGATAAGGCAAAGTGGAGTGTCTATAGCAAAGAGCACTGTAAATCATGTATTTATAAACACATGGTACCGAACTTTCAAAATAGAATCCAAATGACAATTGCGCCACAGGAAATGACTGTACTGGAATGGAAAATGTAAATCATTTAACAAAAACATTTGAGGAAGCAATTGTATGCATCTCTGTATGGGTTGTGGTGTTATGACTCTAAAGTAGGTCATAATTAATCAGTGTTGTTTTGTTTTGCCACTTTCTTGCCTTGAGATGAATTAGAACTGAACAAAGTGTTAGAAACGTTTTCTTATAGTAATTCTGCGTTTGGGGGTCCCTACTCTATATATATATTCAACATATACTTTCTCCTGGGGTTGGGTTCCAAGGTTGTCCTGGTTTGAACATAAATGTATGCTGTGTACAAACTTAATTGACAATGGTTTACCTCAGGTAAACAAAGAGTAAGCCTATTGAGATCAAGAACTATGCTTACATATACCATATGAGCTCTCACATGATTACTTAAGCACTAAACCTGCCTTGGATATAACTTGCATTTACTAGCATTCACCTACGTAAATGGAATATTCAACTATCTTCAACCAGCTAATACTGAAAAAAGATGTTTACTGTAGGGATGCCGAACCCTTGTAAAGATGAATACAATGTACAACCTTGACAATGTGAATTTTTGTCATTTTTCAGTTCAATTTTAAAAATAAATCTTATTGTTTTATGAAGGCAAACATTACTATTAGAAGTATATCTCAATAGCAATTGTATATTTTAGCCAGGGAATAGCCCAGCCTACCAAAACATAGAGTTAAAGCATAAACATAGAGAAACATACAGGAATGGTGCACAAAAACTAAATAATAATGACATATCAAATTTGTGGAAGACGAAGATTTAAATAGTAAGAAAATGTTATGCCTAAGCATCTATCGGACCCACACTATTTAGGCCATTAAATCCCAACACATTGATTTCCAGCATCGACATTGGCCTAAGGATCCCAATGAAATCCTACCCATGCTCAATACATTTTCTTAATAGACCGAGCACCCCTAGTTTTAGCCAACGCTAATTCTGAGTCGTATATTTGCCGAATGGCGGCCCACCCCTCAGCAGCCCTTGGGGAAAGCGGGGAGACCCAAGCTCTGACAATGCAAAGTGTCGCCAAAACAATTACTATAGACAACATCTGTCTCAGACATTATCAAATTCGGGCCTATAACCCAACATATTCTGGTTAGGAGTAAGCTGTATATCATATTTGAGACAAGCTGACGACAGTTGGGGCTCACCATCCCAGAATTCTTAACAAAGTTGGACATATAACGAACCTATGCTAAATATCAGCTGCAAAACAGCATTTAGTGCATTTAGTCTTCTCAGCCCCATGGTTCCCGGGCCATTTTGTAATTCTGTCTGGCGTATAATACAGCTTGCAGATGGTCTTGACTTGCTGCAGTTTTAAGTTGATAGAGTGTACCGAACCGTCAATGATATCTAAGGCCCTAAGGATTTCTGAGGGAAAAATTTGAGCAGACAGTACCCTACTCCACTTATCAGCAAGAGACAAACTATCATCAACTCTGTATTGACAGAGCCCCTGATAGATTGTGCTGAATAATGATTTCCTAGGCTCCCTATGAAAGCTAGAAAGTAAATCATAACCAACCAAAATAGTAAGCTTACATCCTGCCATAAAGAAATCCCTACTCAGTAATTATTTAAAGAAAAAATAAAGGGGAAGATCAAAGGACACTTGAAGCCCAGAAAAAAGCAAAATACGTTAAAATCGTAAAGATGCCCTGTAGTCTCAATCTCAAAATGTAACCAACCATTACCCACTGAATCGTGGAATATAGATGGAAACGCTGGGTTATCCCAAAGTGGGGTGTCCGAGTGTATTAACAGGAAAGAATACTTAGCGGATATTTCCCACCATATACTAGCAATATCCCTAATACACTTTAACCTAATACTAATAATTAGGATCCCCTAGCCAATACAAAAATAGCCTATAGTCTGGCCCTAATGCAAACTGATAACCGAAAATAGAGGGGTCTGGATCAATAAGTGTTAACAAATTACAAAGATTAACCAGCAATTGCCACCCAAAAATAAAGCTTGAAATCAGGAAGCTGCAGTCCACCGTGCCCAGAGAGAAATATTTTAAGTTGTATGGCACGTCTGTCCCATTTGTAGCCCAGAATTGTGTAAAAAATGAATTTGGAACCTAGAGGCGAACTGCCCGAAACATGGATAAAAAGTTTGGCAAAACATTAATTTTGATGATGTTACATTGACCTATAATGCTGGTAAGAAGCATATTCCCGAACTCGAGTTTATTAATAACTGAAAGTAGGAGGGGTTCATAATTCAATATAACAAATTTCCCTACCTGGGTGCTTAGCTGAACTACAAGATAGGCTGCTGACTAACTTACTCCTGTGATCAGAACTTCTGGTTTAAAATTAAGAAGAACTTGAGTTTTAGTTGTATTTAGTTTTTACAGCAAGAGAATATTCTGAAACTATTAGATTCCTCGATAATATGATCGAGGGCTACTGACTTGTTAGATGAAAATATAGCAACATTGTCAGCATAAGCTGTGATTTTAAGTTCGCAATCACCAGACATCATTGGTTTATATTTGATCATGCTCATGCAAGAGCAGGTACTCAAATACAAAGCGAACAAAAGAAGAGTTAGAGGGCACCCATGTCAAGTACCGTGATGAATCTGAAAAGATATCGAAGACTTCCCAGCATAAGCTAGCTGAGGACTGGGACTCCTATATAATGCCTGTAACCCCTTGTAAAAGTGATCCTTGATACCAAAGGCGGCCTTCATTGCCCAAAGACCACCCTGTACAACACGGTCGAAACTCTTCTAGGCATCTAAATGTATCATACCAATCCTTTGGCCTGTTTCTTCTACTGCATCAAATGTGGCAACTGCTGTATTATCATGACAAGTAGTGTCCCTACCCAGTACAAAGCTATGCTGCTGTTGGGAGACTAAATCTGACAGTTGAGGAGCAATTCCAACACCAAAAATCTTTGCAAACACCTTTGCATGGCATTAATAAGAGCTATGGAGTGATATGAGCCCGTAAATCTGGTGGTTTGCCTTTCTTTAAGAAGCCTATAATAGTAGTCATATTCCAGGCATTGGTCACTTCTCTTCCAGGCTCAATATGTTGGATGACACTGGGAGAAATGATAATATCTTTGAAGTTTTTATAGAATTCGAGCTGGATGTTGTTGTCTCCTGACACTTTGCCTGATGGCAGAGCTAAAAGAGCTGCTGCAATTTCAGTGATTGTAATATCTTTCTGGAGTGCAGTAGCATCAAGTTCTCCAACAAAGGGCAATCTGCAACCCGAACATTGTGTGTAAACCGAGGTAGGTGAAATCCTTGAGGCTGGTTGTAGAACACGTGATGAAAAACAAAAACTATTCCACAATAGCCTGAGGTTTGATAAGCAAGTATTTGACCTATCTTTTTCCAATACTCACATCGAAGAGCCCGGTTTTTGAGCTAGCTAGCCGTAACCTTTTCTTTAAGAGCCCTGCAAAGTAGAGATTGCTTTTCGATCAAATTAAAGTATACTGTCTGTTGATCAGGTACATCAGTTGCAATTATATGAGCGTGCATGATCTCCAGCTGCTTAATTGTCTGGCAAAGCAGCATAGCGCTATCCTGACTGTCCCTATTTTTACTAAGTATAAATTGCAATGTGATAGCCCTAATAAATGACTTCATAGTGTCCCACACCAGTGGCGGAGAGGCCATACCTACATTGACCTGCAGAGTTTCCTGACAGTAAGCTACACATATGTTTGCAGTAATTGGGATATGAAAATAGGTAGCGAGGGAAGGAGAACTGACGCTTCTCTTCCCTAGCCGAATAAGGGTTAAAAAAATACCAATATGGGATTGTGATTAGAGGTGATCTGAGGACACACTTCTATACCTGCCTCCTGAATCAAACGTCCACTAGCAAAAACCATGTCTATCCTAGAGTAATGTCTATGCAGCGATTTAAAAAAAAAAAAAATGTGTAGCCTCGTTTGGCCGGATATGATGCCCTCCATAAATTTCGCTGCCCATGCACACTGGCTAATTCAAGAATAAAAGTTATTATTTTTACCGTGTGGGGAGAGGCAGAATGATTTGTGGATTCAATACTAAAGTCCATAATACAATTAAAATTACCCATTACAAGTAACTCCCTCAACCAGTCCAGTAATTCAAAACACAGCAAGTATCTCAGGCTCATCTTCATTCGGCCCATACACTGTGCAGAGCACATACTTCTGGCCATATATTAATAATTGGGTAATCGCCCACCTACCCCTTGGGTCCCCTGCGGTTTTTAGTATCTTAAGCTTATGTTTATTATCAACCACAATAGCAACCTATCATATAGAAACAGATTGGGAAGTTTATACAGTAGTATTATATCTAAGATTCTTTAACAGAAAACGGTCCTTAAAGGTAAGGTAGGTCTCAATTAAAGATAGTAGGTGCTGCCTATACTGTTTAATCTCGTCCTGGACTAGACTGCGTTTTTTAGGTGAATTCAAGCCAGAAACGTTCCAGCACATACTTTTTAGCCTAGACGTTAGCAAGCGCCCTTATCGTCATTATCAAATGCACCAATCAATGCCCAAATCCAAACTCCCAATGTACAAAAGAGAACATTGAATCATAAAGTGACCATTGATCATTCTGGCTCATTTCCCCCCTCACCACAACCACTCCACCTTTAGCTAGGAATGTCACTGTAAACCTACTCGGCAAACCCACCCTTCTGAACCCCTTTGCTGTCGAAATACGTGACAGCCCTAGAAAGTCCCCACACACACTCACCTTCCTTTCCACTCTCCAATCATATGCACTTCCACTAAATAGCGAGAAATAAGAGAAAAGACAACAATAACAAAAGAAAGGAAAGGCAAGCTCAAAAGATATCTTGTTTCCAAACTAACAACAGTAGATATATTACATTGCAATTCTACGGTGCAGTAATTTTCTATTCCGAAATGCACACATTTGGTAAAATGTAGTTCGCTCTCTGATGTGGTTGTTGCCAAGGAATTCTTATGGGAATGAGACAAATCTATCCAGAAAGGTGATGCGGTTAAAGGGCAGCCCAGAATGTGGCCATATGTAGCAATCAACTCTGGGAGGCTGATTCTAGTAAAAGGTTTCTGAGTTATGCCTAGAAATGTGCGATTGGAGCACATTTCTAGGCGTACCTCAGAAAATAACAGCTTGATCAAGTTTTGTAAATTAATTTACACTTGTCAAAATAGACAAATGCATTTTCCAATATATAAAGACGGCAAGTGCAAGCATAACTGATAATTTGTTTTATAAATAATTTTCTCTGGAAAAGCATTTCCCCCATTCAGAAAACCTCATACTTTTCTCCTGCCAGTTTTGGGGAGTGTTCATTTTCTACCTCTGAAAAGGGTGTACTCCCTTTGAGAAGAGTAGATCAATGACCCTCTTTAAGGTGGGAAAGTGGTCAGTAAGTGGTTTGAAAATATGCACAAATATGTGCATTTATGGGTATTCAGATACTTTTAGGGCATTTCCTCCTGGAACATCCAATCCCTCCCAACAGGAGGAGGTTTAGTCACATGCACACCAAGGTTTACCCGTGTGAAACTGAAGTTTTCAAATTACAAAAGTCATTTTGCACTCATGAAAAAAACTATTTCTCTCTGAAAGACACACACACACAATACACACAACTCACAACGTTTTGTGAATGAGGACCCCTTGCAAAATCACTAAACAGTGACAAACCTCAAAATAGAAACTTGTATTGCAGAAATACCTAGCATGGCACAAACAAATAGAATTATTTTAACTTTGAAGAAGATTTGATTTTTAAAAAGCTCTAAAAAGACCTAGTAGACCTGTATGATTGGTAGATTTAAGTGGCCCTATCTGTTTACGTATTGTGAATTATTTGTTGTATTTATTTGTGGACTGCTGTCCATTGCCTTATTCTTGCTGTTCCCCTTTTTTCCTATTAGTCTCTCACTGACTTTCTTTTGTAAGGATGTCACAGACTTACCAACATTAGAATTGTTATTCATTTGATATATTTAAGTGGTTAGCCTTGCATATAGTTGCAGAAAAGGTTTTTCTGAAGTTGAGTTGGTCTTTTCTGGTGTCTGTCCTTAGTAATGTTATTGTGCTGCATCATATGAAATTGAAGACCCTTGTACTTTCAACTTAAGTAATTTCTGACTTTTTTTGTTTAATAAAGAGACATCGTAATGATTGCTCATTATCTCTTCGTTATTGTTTTATTTCATCACAGAAACGTTAGTAGAAGCTAAACAGCAATTGAGGTACTAGGTAAATTATTTTATATATGCGTCAGGCTATTTGGATATTAATTAAACCAAAAGCTGAAAAGGAATGTAGCATGTTGTTTTAATTATGTGTACGCTTTGATCCTGATTTCATTTTACATCTTTTTTTAAAATGCTCTGGGTTTGTTATGGCAACAGAAGATTTGAACAAAAAGAGCTGTCGCTTTTGGGATAAGCATTGTACTATGTGCCCATATCCATAGTAAGATATTATTTACATTGTATTTAAAGGCTCAACATTGGTTTGATTAAGTTCGGCTTTTACCTAAAATGTTATCCATAAATGGTAAGTGCAGCTTTGGCCTTATTTTATAATCCTAAAGCAGTACATTATTATTTATTATTATTATTATTATTATTGAGCAGAGCAAAACACAAAACAGCATTATAATACAATTGGTCGTCAGAAATAAATCCACACTTTTCACAGATACACATTCTATACATGTGTCAACTTGAAATCCATAGAACATGGATGAACATACATAAATAACACATAAGTCTAGCAAGCCATGTAATCACTTAAATTTTTTACCCCTACATTATTAAAGTGCTGTCTAAGTGCAGACTGCCTTAAAACACGTAATTACAAACACTATTTACATTAAAGTGCATAAATTGGGAGACATCCAACCTTCTATTGTTGTTTTTCCAAACACGGTAAAAAGCCTCCAGCCAATCAGAACTCGTATTTGAGAAGTATCGGGAAAAAATTACACCTTCCCATTACTATGAGACCCTAAAGTGACTTGTGCCTAGTTAGCATCAGATATAATAGTACTGTATCTTCACTTTTACAGCAAAAAAAGCACTTCTTTTCATGGTCACTACGTGCCTTTAAATGTCCAATTAAAACATAAATCCATTGATAGCTGTTTAAAACCTTCTAACTGTGCAAAAATTGTCATTATTACTGTGCAATCATACATCCCCCAGAATAAAGGGGCTTAAAATGCAATGTGCTAAAGTGCTACATTTTTGTCAATATATCCCAATGACAAAGCAGTCAAATCTTTCAACTATAAAAACCTAAAGTGCAATGTGCTAAGGTGCTAGACTTCTGTCAATATATCCCAAGTATCAAAAATCTTACAAACCGCTGTAAACTTTTTTGTTGCCCCAAACCGACTTGCATATGCTTCTTCAAATCTCCTTATCCTTTGCATTTTGTTTATCCATTTAGGATAAGAGGGGACCACTTCCGATCTCCAGTTTTTTAGAATTAAAGAGCGTGCTACTATGGAGCAAATTGTGATGCACACCTCTTCAGCTTTGGTCAAATCTGACCTTGCTTTCCAGAACCCGAAAAGGGCCACTTCTATCTCGGGATCGGTCTTCTTTTTAATGGCCTGGCTTATAGCTAAAAAGATATTGCTCTAAAAAACTTCAACCTTTGGGCATGTAAAAAAAGTACGAAGCCAGTCTCCCTCGCCATGTGACTGGCATCGAAAGCATTTATTCTCCACTTCCGGATAGCACTTATTTAATGTTTTCGGGGTATAGTAGGCCAGCAATCATGACAAAAAAGCCATTCTTTTAAAATTGGCTGCTCTCAGGGCCTTACTCCCTACCTGGGCTATAGACTGCCAGTCCTGGTGAGAGAAAGAACAATTAGTCTCTTGAGTTATTTTTCCCAAAAATTCCTCAACCAGAGGGAGTGCCCTACGTTTTTATCAACAGAGAATGCCAGTTTCCTACCCCCTTTAACCTGGCTTTATATAGGGCATTGACCTGGCCAGTAGGCACGCCGCTTGGGAGAAGATTGCATTTTTTGATAAAGTTTATGATCTGCAAGTATGCCAGGAACCCTGGCTTCATTTGATTACCACATCTGCTTAAAACCTCATCCTATGCGATCAGTGTCGTAGCAAGAAAAAAAATGGCCCAGATACTCAAAGCCACTATCCTTCCATCTCTTGTGGTGACTGAAGGGAATTTGCAAACCAAAAGCCCTGCATTCCTCTAACTTCAGAAAAATAAATCCTGAAGATTCTGCTTGTTTAAAAAAGGACTGAAATCGTTCTGAGTAATCACGAATTGTCTTATAACGGGTCTTTTGGGGTAATTTGGATGTTTTTAAGAAGATTGGAATGTGTGTGCTGGACTCACAAATCATTCTTTCAAAGAAATATATGTCCATCCATTCATTAGGTTCTAGTAAGCGTGCTGTAAGGTCTAATATTGCTGCATCATAATAAGTTTGAATATTTGGTAAGGCTAAACCCCCTTGGTCTATTTCCAGTTGTAATATGGACAATGTAACCCTAAGCAGTACATTATTATCATAATTTCCTTTTTTAAAGATGTAAATAGTGTAATTATTTCTCATATTGTAGTGTTCTCTAAAACATTATTGAATAAATAAAATAAAGCAGGAGAAGTATTTGTTTTCCTTAACACAGACCCTACAATGTTGTAAATTTAAATAGATCAATGATAGTTAATGTAATTTCAAATAAAAATAACTCTGGATATTTAACACTAACAATTTAAATTTCAAGATGAGTTCATTTAGTCAGACACTTACAATGAAAGTATCTTCCTACCCACATTTTTGTATATAAACAAAACATCAAAATGTCAATGCACATATTTACCAGAGAGGTTTAATCCAGCAAATAATTCATTGCGGGACCTTAAAGTTATCTCATCAGATTTTAAAATCATGGGATGTGGTTGGCTGTAAGAACTTTGACATGTAACCTTATAAACTGGATTATGTTCTTCAGCATCTACCATTGCCCATTGCTTATATGAGGCTCTTTCCAGGAAGAAGTGATGAATAGCAAAGTAATACATATATATTTGGTTTGCCCATTGATCTGTAGTGAATTCAATGAGAAACATATGGCAATTATTTTGAGCTGCTATGCATTAGAGGAAGCTGATTTATAGGTATGGTTTTTAGATGATTGTGGTAAGATCAAGGAGCCCAATGTAAATGTATGTTAATATGTATATTTCCAATTGGATACACTAATGACCATGTGTTTGATCTCTGTATGACCTAGAAACATTATAAAATAAATGTACGATCTAAGAAAATATCGCTCTGTATATTTCTGATTCATGAAATAGATACATGGTAGAAAATTAAATTATACCTATGGAAAAAAATAAGTAGAGAGGCCATGCTTGTTTTGTTCATTGCATTACATTGATGCTTTTTCAGCTCTTTTCTAAATTGGAGCAGTGTTAAGACAGTCCTGGTTGATATGGGGATGTTTCCAGATCCTGAGTGCATAGATGGAGATAACATTGTTAGTGTTTTTTTCGTTTTCCTTTTTCTTTTTTACTTCTCCAGTGTGGCTGCAGGTGTGCTCAGAGCCACCAAAGATAGTGAGCTTGACAGCCAGACAGTTATCAGAATGCAAGGAATTAAAGGTCTGATTTCTTCAGTAGAAAAAACTTATAAAATGCAATCTTGGTTTTCTTGACAATGTTTTGGGGATTTGACTTGGTATTTGGTGAAAGTTAGGGTTCAATACGACCAGACTTATGTCCTTGACCCAGGTTTGGACTAGCTTTTGTTAGTTCTTGGCAAAGGAATTCTGTTTTGGTGGAGCTAAGCTTCGGGTTGGCAGTCCAGGACTGGATGAAGTGCAAGCAACGAGAGGAGTTATATGTCTGGAACAGATGAAACTTTCAAATATAGTTATGTGTTTTTGGTGGATTGGTAACTTTTTATGTTATTTTCGATGATTTTCTTTTTAATGTAAGAGGTCCTGTTCTTTCAGTGGTATTTTTCTGCATGTTAACTTCGAAAAAAGATGTAAAAATACCTAGTCGTGAATTGAACATTTCCATTAAGCTGTTGAATGCAAAACAAGCAAATCTACAGTATTGTAATACATGTTTTTTTGTTTCTTTATAGGTGAGAATGAAGAGGATGTAAAAGTGATAGTCCTGAGTTATCCACAGTACTGTCGATATCGCTCAGTGTTGAAGCGCATTCAAACAAAATCATCTTCGTTGCTGATCGATCAGTTCGTTTTAGCTCTTGGAGGTATTGCAGTGATCAACAGGAATACACACATTTTTTACTGTCGGAATACCTTTGACCATCCAAGTTTAATTGAAAATGAGAGTATATGTGAGGAGTTTGGTAAGTTATTAGTATACAAAAGCTGCACAAAAATAATACATTTTTAATGATTTTAGTTTAAGATGCAAGTCATTTCTTTGTGCATTCTCAACTGTTTAATTTTTAAGTATACATAGAAATGTACGCTGCTAAGACACAGTTTGTATAGTTCTTTGTACATAACACTATGGCCTATATGCAATGTATGACTTTGTTACAATTTCTCTCTTGACAGATTGAGTGAAAGAATGGATTTAAATATTGCAATAAAACTTTGTAACACTATCTTTAAGCACTCTGCAACTTTTGCCAAGTTGCTTCAGCCAATATAAGGCTACAGTTCCCTGGAAATATGTTTTATGTAAATTTTCTGAGATTTATGGACAACATAGGATGATTATATTTCATTACTGTGGTGGTACATTATTTGTTTCTAGGTGCACCTTGCCTTTTGATCTCCACTTTCTTGTAGGAACGTTTGTCTGGATTCTACAAGTGAGTTACTCTTGCCTGTTATCTGTTGAAACTTTGTGAACCATAAATGAAAACGTAAACTGTAACTTCACGCCAAGTGACAGTTAGTGCAGCGATTGGTGCATGCATGAAAAATGACCTCTCTGGCTTATTCCTCTATACAAATTGCACTGCCCATCCTATTAAATGTGTTTCTTTCCGGAAGAAATCAAAATTACTTCGGTTGGTACCTTTGAAAATTAAGCAGTTAGATGGACTGGTTGTCTGTATCTAAGACTGTAGATAGGTTCAAGGGTTTGAAAGTCAGCTTTGCTATTTGTCTTCTTTGATTGTTATCCCATACTAAAACAAGTGACACCTGTATTCCATAACTGGAGCAGCATTTTTACTTCATTGTGCAGGTGAAAAGCTTCCAGGTTATATTATGCTCCAAACTTACTGCTGTCTCCATTATTTTGGATCAGGCAGTTAAGTGCACAGTTCGGAGTAATTCATTTAAGACCAATGAATATAATTTTGCTGTTTTCAACATAAGTGCAACCAACCTGTAAAATATTTATATTCTACTTCAGGAAACCATTAATGCTCTTTAAATGACAAGGCTTTGTGGCTTAGCAGTCATTTTTAAGACACTTTCTTTTTTAAGATCAACTATGAATTCTGTGTGTTTAAGACCATTAATTAGAGGCTTGATAATTTCTATTATAGCTTCCAATAATTCAAAGCATATGTTTTAATGAGTCATTTCCCTTACTTATTCTGCCCCCTCACCAACTTCAGAACTGATGTAAGACGTTGGTGTATTGAGACCACCATGATGTTCTGCAGTCATGCCAATGTCTTGTACAAAACTCTAAACCAGATTTTGGCATAGAGACCACCAAACTCTTGGCACAACCAAGGTAAGGTAAATCTCTAATTGCAGAGAAAATTGTATCAGCGTGATTAATACATTTGTTATTTAATGAAGAACAGAGTGTTGCCCCATAGGCATTTTTTTATTCTTCATTGGCATAGTGTAGAAATCAAAATAAGTTAACTATAATGAGTCTGCCAGATTGAACCGTTGCTCATATGTAGGTTTTAGAGAGCATAGGCTCTTTAAATGTTTACTGTTGGTCTAAAGTGGCGCGATCTCGAGTCAAGAGAAGTTGGCACTTTAAAAGTAGCTTCAAATGGTTTTGTTAGGTCCAATTGGTTTCATACACCCTGATCAGGTGATGTAGTGTTAATGGTTCATGCAGCACTTGTGATGTGTTCCTACTAAATGAATTATCTCTGAGCTTTCCCTACCAACAGTGTTTTTAATATGTAAAGGTTACAGCTGCCATAAAAAATAAAGAATGAATTGCCAGCTTTTATTCTTGAATGCTAAATCTGATGCAGTCTTGTATTTAGACCTTTGATTACTGTGCTGAAGATGGGACATCGAGGTCCAAATACCCACCTGCTACCATGCTGTGCTTATAACATTGTCAGTTGCTTCTCCTATATATCTTTTGACACAAGGCATATAGGTCAAAAACTGTCTCTTCTCACCAATTCATAATTCTAGTCTCCGCCTGAAACAACAGTTAGAACACAGTAGATTTTAGGTTTACATCCAAAGGTAAGTAGATGAAAATTCTTGATAAGATTTGTTTCACAAAACCTCTGAAAATAACGGTACTTCAAGTAGTTTAACAATGCTAACCTGTTATTCGTGTGAAAGATAATTTCAGAATACTGATGCCCACTTAATTAATTGCTTTAAATGAAGTAAGTTACACTACTCATGACAATTGCTATGGTTCTTTCTGAGTAATATATAAGAATTCTAGCAGATTTATGTTGTCACATGCCAATGATATCGTCTGTGTCTTAATCGTAAACTACAAAAAAGCTGCTGTGTTATGTAGTGCGAATGGCATCACTTGTTCCTCATAAAAGACAAACCCACACTGTTAAAAACATGCATATCCAATTTTGTAACAATTGAATGTGTTGTTTAAACTAATACCCAGCGAATAAATTAAAAGCACGGTGTTGTTATTTTTGCTACTGTTCGGTAATTTGTGTATGTGTGCCACTCTGTACTTTTTAGGATTGAAAAAGGAGGAGCCACACATGGCTTTTAGTATTGCATGAACCCACTGGGCAAATTATTCTCAATATACTTTCTAAAATTGACTTTTTCTGAAATGGTTTGATGATATATTTGGGTAGAGGGAACACTGGCTAACTGCTTACCCTTGATCTGACATCAAAGTCCTGATGCAGTAGCAAAATATGATTTGCGGCCAGGCATGCACAGAATCATCTTAACTGTCCTGAACTCCGTGTCAGCACTTGGTCAGTGCTACCCTGTCAGAGTGCCAGTTTTCATGGAACGTATCTGCCTTGGCACAGCTGCTGTATCCCATAAGAAAGTAGAGGAGGTCTCAGTGTTTTACCAGGGATCCCCTATATGATGTGGCTTACTAAACATGAGGATTTAACCACAGCAAGACATCTTCAGTAATGTGCTTCACCCTGGCGCTTTCATAGGAACCTGCTTAGACTTTGTATTTGAATTTTTTTTTTCTAGTTCTAAAGAAACCACTTCAAGCATTATCCCTTACCATTTTATTTGGTGCTTCCATGTTGTTTCTAATGGCCACTGGACCAAAAACTTCAATGTATTTTATTTATTTATAGAGTTTTATAGGCTTGTATCTCACCCTGAACCCAAGCCAACCTGTCCAGTATGTCCTTAACCTTAGCCATATTCACCATTGTCTTTGGGTAGAACATACTAAGATAGGGGAAACACACCACTCCAGATCAATCAACATTATATAATGGGCAGATAACTGTAAATAAAATGTGACTGTTTGGGTGATAAATATTCTAATTACATCTGCTTTTTTCCTCCAATAATTATTGGAGTCTTGACCATGCGGGTGCTTGCTTTCATAGTGAGTCAATATGGCATAAAACATGCCCTATGTAAGTTCTCCTGATGCAGACTTTCCCTGCTCAGGTCCATCAAGTCTAGTATTATGAAACTCCACATGTAGAATACAAATCATAAATGGTGTTCATGCGCAGGATTGAAAGTTCCCCACATATTGGGGTAATTGTTTTTTTTGCAAAATAGACATGTTTTGGTAGTTTGATTCTGCAGAACACTGAAATAGCTAATCAGGCTGCCATAAAATGGATTCTTGCTCATTTACAGTTTTGCTGATAGTGCTTACGCTGAAGAAATTTTCTGAAAGTGGTAGGTGGTTCTCCATCATTAGGGCAGAAGCGGGGTCTTCTGCAGCTTTCTGGTTCCAGTGATCTAACAGCCATATACTGAAGACCACCATAGGAATCGTGTAGTTATTCTAGTGAAGTCTTATGGGAAGTATACAGTTGAATAATGTTGGTCCCTCATGGGCAAATGTTGTGCCAAGTGTGTTTACTAATGAGATTTACAGGGTTACCACATGAATGGCAGTTTGAAGATATCATTGACGTTTTAGTTTGTTTGTAATTTGAATATATTTTGTTTGGGTTTCATTTTGTTGACTAATGCAGAATAGGGTGTATTTTATGCTTGAAATGCAACTGGCACAATAATAAAAAACGAACAGGAAAACACTTACAATTTAAAACAGAGAAGAAAGTAATCAAGCATATGTGTTAAAATTGAATATATTAGAAAGTTTCTTTCTACTGAGGACACCAGTCAATGGAAAGTTGTTTGAAAATCAATGGATGAGATAAATTTGAATAGAACACATTGTGTGTGCTACTTGAATTTCTGTTTGTAATGTGTATATCTCATACCCTAGATGTGTGAGAGTGGAATATTTAAGACTTAGAGTGACCATTTTCCAAGTTCTGCTACTTTTGCAAAAATAGTAGCAGTGCCACTAGGGTGGTTTCCAACGAGGATTTTCTTAGATGCCTGAAGAGAAGAAGATTCCTACATGCATCCAAAATTTTGGACTGCATGTGAAACCATACCCCCAATATGAGTGCAATAGTCTTCTATCATAGGTTCAATGACTAGATCACCATATTTACACGGGAATCGCGTAATGCATTTCTGGTTTGGTTAATTTGCTACTCCAATCCTGTCATTTCTTTTTCCCTCTTTGCCATTGATGGGGTAACATTAAGCCAAGATACTGAAATTAAGTAGGTTTTCGCTTCTCCAATAGAAACGTTGTTCTTGGTTGGTCTTTCAGAAATGTATTTGATTTGTAACTTTGAATAGTGTACTACTAGGTTTATTTTCATACAGAAGTGTAATGATTTAATATTTTGGCATTGTCCACATATGACTGCATGGTTAGAGCGGATAGACCAAATGGACTTTAATTTAGGATCTTAGAGGCACATACATCAAGCATTTTTGCATTTGCCTGTTTGTGAATGCAAAAAAAGATTTTTTTCTGCAAATGCAAAAAATTATTTTCAGATGCAGCAAACTCCAATTTGCGATTCGGTAACCTGTTACCGAATCGCAAAATGGGTGTGCGATTCGGTATTTAGAAGGGGCATGTTTAGGGCATCCCTTCCAAATACCGAATCCTAACAGTATTCATGAATGTTTTGTGACCGTGGATGCGGTTGCAAAACATTCTCACCTAATTCAATTAGGTGGTAACCCATTCGCAAATGGGAAGGAGACCCCAAGGGACCGCTTCCTCTTTTTTAATGGTTATAAAAGCATTTTTAAAAGTAGGCAGTGGTCGCTCGGAGCACTGCATGGTCTCAAAAAATTAAAAGAAAACATTTCATTCAACTTTTTTTTAAAGCATCTTATTTTCCTTTAAGGATAATGGGCAACTTTACTAAAAGGAAGATTGCTTTATTTAAAAGCAATAATCACAGACATGGTGGTCTGATGACCTTGGACTGCTTTTCCCTGCCTCCTCTCCTAGCATTTAATCTACAGGGACCCTCTATTGTATTTTGACTTTTCCCCAGCACGTTGCTGTGAGGGCTTCTTCTGTTTTCCTGCTGCTGGATCTTTATATTCCGTGTATATATTTTTTTCTTATTTTCGTTCAGCCCGTGTTTCCACTTCCTCTGGTATACCTTTCTTGGGTTTTTGGGTATAATATTTCCCTTGTTTTTTGTTGTATTGTGAGTCATTGGTTTTTTCTTGTTCTTCCTCATTCTTTCCACTCTTTTTGGACCAGGGGATTTATGGAAAAAATTAAAACATTTGGGTTTTCTGATGAAGAATTCTCCAAACTGCTAGGACTTAACTCATCTACCGAACGTCCTTTTTCACTCAATAAAACAGAGAACGATGAATGGTTTAAATTGCTGAACCTTAAAAAGAAGGCTAGGAGAACCGAGTCCCACGCGGAATTTATGCTCGCTTATCTCAAAGCAGGTGTTATACCAAATGGGCTACGTGTGAGAAATATTCCAGGCCTGTTTGTCGAAATAAGGACATTTCTTGAAAAGTGGTCACTAATTGCAAATCGGTGCTCTCGAGATTTAATGATTCTCATTATTGAAACAGCTAGGGAAGTAGTTGATTCACTTTTAAAAGAAATAGCTGAAATTGAAGAAAAACTCAGTACTAATAATCCAGTGGATGAGGCTAAGAAGAAATTAGAGGAAATCACTCTGATCTCTCCTCATTCAGTGACTACCTTGTAAAGAAAAAAACTGAGAAACTTAAAAAGGACATTCGATTCTTCTCTGAAGAAAGGGTTTGTCCATATCTTGGGACCCAATATTACAACACTCCGAGAGACCAGGGCTATCAAGGAGATTACCCTTACTGGTCCAACAAAAAAATTCTCACGTTCTCTGAGTCGTCTGATTCCGAAGGCGAAGGTGGATTTAACTCCTTCAGGGGTAACAACTATAGGAGACAAAATTTTGACAAACATTCTAGAGGTAACCGTTTTTTAGGGAACCACCAGTTCACCCCGAGAACCAGGTTCAGAACTCAAGGCAGAGGCCAGTACCAACAGATAGAGGATCCATACTACACGGACCACTACCCGAAATTTCCATCGGGGAGAAGGAACCAATACTCGAGGCATTGAGTCACAATTGTGTGACTCTGCCTGATTCAGAAATAGGATCAGAATTTACACCTGCCTTTCTGGAACCTCTAACTTGTCAAGAACTTCCTTCGACTTCCAATAAGGAGGAACTATTAGTCCGGGTGGGAGTTGAATCTCCCTGTCCCGGAGTATTGGAGACAGTAAAAATGACTGTGGTCGGTGACCTTGATCCTGTGCCTATCTTTAATCTGTCCCAGACTAACTTTGACCCTTGTACCTTTTGTCTCTTATCCAAAGGCTTATCCTTTGTTCCCAGTACGGGTGTGGATACATTTGAACTTAAAAGGGACATTCAGGCCTTTTTTAGAAAAATTAGGCTCATAAAATTCTTTGCTAATCATGAACCGCAAGTTAATCTAAATAGATCAGGATTGCGACCAGATTCCATCTTCACCCCCACCCTCGATGAGGTGGGCCCTGAGGTGGGAATTTTTGAAAGGGTGGTCCATTCCAAAATCCATAATCTCACTAGGTTTGTACCTGAGCCCATCTTTAACCTGGACTATGAGGAATACAAATCTCTTAAGACTCTGTCCAATAATCCAGCTATTACGATAAAGCCCAGTGACAAGGGAGGGGGTATTGGGGCACTTAATACGGAGGACTATGTTACTCAAATAGATGCAATGCTCAGTATCCCAGAACATTACCAACGAGTGAGATCGTATCCTGGTAAAAGAATTAAAAATGATATTCTACAAATCACACTAGGAGCATTGAATAGAGGTAGCATATGTCAACAGGAATTTGATTACCTGAACAAACCATATACCAGCATACCTGTATTTTATGGGTTACCAAAAACCCATAAGAGTCTTTCTCATCCTCCCTACAGGCCTATAGTCTCGACAATTGGCTCGATTACTGAGCCTTTGTCTAAATACGTGGACAAATTCCTTGGACCACTGGCACAGACACTTCCAGCGTATATCAGGGATACGGGACACCTTATCAGTATCATTTGGGGACTTCCGTTTAACCACTATTCGGACCTGCTTGTCTCTATGGACATAGAGGCTCTGTATACTGCGATTCCCCAAAGGGGAGCGCTAGAAGCGGTCAAAAAAACTTTAGAACATAGTGGTTTGGATCTTGACAATCTCTTTATACTAGAATGCCTCGGTACAGTGCTACAAGAGAATTATTTTGAGTTTAATAAGTCTTTTTACAAGCAAGTCCAGGGCGTAAGTATGGGCGCAGCTTGTGCCCCAAATGTGGCCAAAATATATATGGGGGAATTCGAAAACAGGTTTATCTTCAACGAGGTCGCCCCTTTTTTTGAAAATGTCCTCCATTGGTATCGTTTTATCGTCGATATTTTTTTTATTTGGAGAGGCCCGGAAGAACAGTTGGAGGAATTTACTTTATGGCTGAAACTTTACGACCCACATCTCAAATTCAGCTCTAATGTGAGCAGACATCGCATTGAGTTTTTGGACATTTGGATCCAAGTATTGGATGGAGAGCTTGAAGTTTCACTTTATGTGAAACCAACTGCGCGTATTACACTCTTAGAATATCAGAGCTTCCACCCGCGTAGCCAGAAGGATGGCATACCCTTCAGCCAGTTCCTGAGGCTGAGGCGTAACTGCACCAACATGCAAAATCTTGAGATTCATGCAGGGGAACTCAGAAATAAGCTTCTCAGACGCGGTTATCCGCCAAGACTTCTGAAGGAGTCTTACAAACGGGCTAAATACTATAACCGAGATGCCCTATTGGAAAACAATAAAAAGGAGAACAATAACCCCAAACTTGTTTGTTTTCACACGTCATTCCAATCTGAACAACCAACTAAGACAGATTGTTTGCTCTCAGTGGCATATCTTAAATTCAGGATCCCCCGGAACAGCCTTACCCAGACCAGTATTCGCGTTCCGTAGGAATAGGAATCTTTGAAATCATTTGGTCCATTCCAAGTTTAAGAGTACGGCTCTCCCTCACCAAAAATCGATCACAGGAGAGAACCCAGTACTTGGGACACACAGGTGTGGGAATTGCCATGCTTGTGGATCGGCCATTGTGTCAGATGTCCTCATATGGGGGAAGAGAAAATTCTGTATGAAAGAAATGACAAACTGCAGATCAGCTAATGTTATCTACCTGATTGTGTGTCCATGTCCGGCTGGATATGTAGGAGAGACTAGCCGTGAGTTTAGAACACGCCTTAGTGAACATAAATCATCTATCAGGAATAACAAAAGGGGAGCACCCTTGGTATCACATTGGCATGAGAAACAACATTCTATCGATGATCTCAAATGGAGAATCCTCGAAAAAGTTCACAATCCACAGGATAATACCATCAATGGAGTCCGAGCAAAAAGAGAAGTATTTTGGATCTTTACTCAGCAGACGGCAGTCACAGGACTTAACAAATGCATACCCTGGCAAAATGCGATTCAGTAAACTGTAATTGTTCCTGGTCCTGATGACTGCTGTCACCCTCGAGTGGTTTCTCTCTTTAGGACTGGTTGGTCCCCGGAATTTATTCCTAATCGGCCTGCTCTATTGGCCTGTGTGTTCTCGCATTTTTTCATCTGGTTCTTCCTAGCTTCCTTGTTTCGCCACCATCTGTCCCTTGATCCCCTATATCGCGATTCATTAGTCTCCCTGTAATTGAACCTTTATTCTTGGTTCTTTTCATTTACTTTTTTCATTATTGGTTCTTGATCAAATTCTTTCACCCTCCTCTTTACCCCGGGTTGTTGGTCCCTTCCCCCGGCCTTAGTTAATTTTTATACCGGACCAGACTGGTTGTGATGATTCTTCCCTCGTCCATCATGGCCGCGCGAATTCCACCATGGTGCCTTCTTTACGTTAGTTTGCCTCATCCATAATGGCCGCCGTGTTCAGATAGAGTCTCTTTAGTCCATTTTCGATTTTCCTGCCCCGGCACAACTGATTCGGATTCTTCGAGTCCCGGGTTCCGGTACATAGAGGTGTGTGAATTCTGCCCCCACCACCTCTTATTTGCGGACAGTCGAGAGACGCACAGATGTTCTTTATTCAGGTCAGTGTGCTATCCAGGGCTGGGTTATTTTTCTATTGGGGGTTGGTATGCCCTTTTGGGCTCCAGTGTATTTTTTCCGTGGTGTCTTTGTGAACGACCGGCTCACTTCCGGCTTTGTTCCCTTTCAGCCTCGATACCAGACAGCTGTCCCACCACCGAGGACAATGTCTACCTGTGGGTGACTCGTGAGCTGTGGGCCCGCCAAACCCGTTAGACCCAGGATTCTTGAGAGAGCCTGTTGTGGGCTATCCGGGTAGGTATTCTATCGCCCCCCCCCCCCCCTTGCTCTTTGGATCATAGTCGCCATATAGTAATTAGGACCTTTTTTATCGTCTTATTCCCATTTGCTTATCGTTCTGTTTTCTTTCCAGTTTCCTACTTCCAGTTCCCTACTCCCAGTCGACCTCCCTAGTACTGAGATTCCTCACGCTACTGTTACACCAATAAACGGACGTTTGACAAGTGAGTTATTTATGCTATAGGTCCGAGGACTAGAGCTTTGTATGTTAGGGTCTATTTATTCCCCTGTGAGCCTATATTCACTTTCTAATTATGGATTGCTTGTACCAAATTTGTGCCCAAGAATTCGCAGATTGAATGACGATTTTTGCACCAAAGTTATCTACCATTAGGACTCGGGTAGGTCTCAGAGTAGCGATGTTGGAATTTGGTGGTTGGTCTAGCTCTCTTTTTATTATTGTTTTTCCTTTGGTGTATTCTGGGTCTCAAAGGCTTACTGTAGACTCAATCCTTCATTCTTCATTATATCTCAGCTATAGAGAGTTTTCTTTCTATTTTACACTTATCATCTTTTGTGCACTATAAATACTCTTAGCACTAGTCAATTCGGGTAGCACGATTTGGTGGTGGTTTCTCCAGCAGCGAAACTTGATGTTATTTAAAAATTATTGTTCATTGTTCCCCTACATTGTCCCCACAGACCTTGTATTCTGCAGATTGAACCATCATCAACTAATATTCAACCCCTGAAAGTGTGGTCTTGATGATACCAAGTGTTAAAAATATCCAAGTCATTCCTATTTGTGGAGAATTTCCCTATAAACTGTGACTCTCTTTGCGCCCTGACGAAGGAACTTCTGGATCTATTGTCCCTTTCCGAAACGCGCGTCAGCGCTTTTTTGTTGTTTGTTTGTATTTTTTGTTTCAGACCCTCATGGTTTTGTAATTATGTTATTGCACTTTTGCTTTGTAGTATATTTTGTGGTGATTGGTTGAGAGGATGTTTGTATGTGTGAGTCTGAGTGGGAGTTACATGTTATGTTCATTTGACTAACTGTATTGTATATAACTATATATATATATGTCTTTTATGAATTTGTGTTTTTTGATGGAACTGAAAAAATAAGAAGAAAAAAAATAAATGTTTTGCTTATATATTGGTTCTGTTTGGGACAATGATGTTTTATAAATATTGATGGATATGCTACCTAATGTTATATAAGTTTCTAGGAGAGGTTCTTTACATGTTCCTTGGACCTCAGTAGACCACCATACCCATGACTTTTGCGATTCCTAGTGGGTCGCAAATTGGGATCTACCTTATTCATATTAATGAGGACGAGCGATTTGCGACCCCCTAGCAATCGCAATCTGAGACGCTTTGAATTTTGTGCATTGTAAATTGCGATTACCTAATTGCGATTCTCAGGAATTTGCAATTCGGTATTTGAAATTTACAATTTTGATGCATGTGCCCCTTAGTGTGTTTGTATATTCACACCAAGTACAGTTTTTGTACAGCTATGAATATAATTTTGTCTCCAAATAAAGTAGTTGCATAAATGTAATATTTGTCGCACAGAAACTTGACCTTTTCAACTACACACTTTGATGCAGTTTTTTAAATTTTGGAGGGGACACACTTTTTACATTTTGAGGACCACATTCTGTGCAGTACTCTGTCGCAATAACATTCCATAAATATGAAACTGTCTAATGTCATATTAAACATATAGTGCCTCAATACTAGTACCTTGGTATTTGGAGTGGGTATAACACACCTGGTAAACACAGCGTGAATAAGGTGTAGTTTTTCATGGGTGTGACGTTTCCTCCCCATTTCAAATTCTGCACCTTGGAGTTAGAGTTAGAACAGAAATGTTTCCCTCCTTTCCAAGCAGAAAAACTCAGAATGTGCAGAATTTTTCTCGCAAAGATTCCTCCAGGTTTTACTTCTTGGACATGAGTTTATTTAACATGTTGCTTTGCCAGTGCTGAACTTGTTAAAGTATAAGTTTGGGGTGTCCAGAGTTTTTCTCAGAACCTGCGTCCCACGCTACCGAGTGTAGAATCTATACACCCTTTTCACATCTCCAAGGTCGCCAGACCTGTAGTTTATCACCTTCTTGCTTTGGGTCAAAGTCTGCAGAGGGACAATAGTGCTGATCCCCACAAATGAGGTTCCACCTACAAACATCGGCTCAAATTAAGCTCTGTGTTTTGCCATACTGGACGCCACACACATAATCATGGGCCTTCTGGCGGTGGGGGAGGGAGGCTACGCTAAGGCACTGAGAAATCTTTCTTCAGTCTTTTTTTTCCTGTTTGCACAGTCAGTCTACTGCTTTTTAAAAGCTAAGCAAATCATACATTACACGGAATTATAGGCTGCAAACAGCAAAGCTAAATATAGCAATTTAATTTTCCCCAAACATCACAAGACTATGGCTAGAGGTAAGTAATGATTCAAGGAATGCATAATAATGTGTCATCCGGCAGTTACATATTAAACACAATGTTCCCATATCTGCAAACATACAGTAACCCTGAAGTTTAAAAGCAAAGCTGGAGCTGTTTTGCAATCGTGATGGGCTTTTCTATTCTGTTGCTAATCCAACTGTGGAGCACAATATTAATGATCCCCAGACGTTGTTTATAATGATTGATTCCTTCGGCTACGGAGGAAGTAATTCTGTGTGTTGTTTTAAGCAAGTAATACCCTGTCTTATGCTCCATGGCACTTGAATAAAGACATCTAAAACCAGAACTGTTTTGTTTGTCTGACTAATATAATTGCCTCTGTTAAGTGAATTCTTCATTCTTAACCTTCTAGCTCTTAATTGCTCATTTTCCCATACTGCTAAAAAAAAATATTTGCAAGATCTTCCTTCTGCCACTCACTGTCGTGCATGAAATAGTTGCACTTTTTGACAAAATTGCCTGGGGATGCCAGGCGTGAAAAACGGAGAAAAGTCTAAATGCACTTTGTGGTGTACATTTTAATATGTTTTCCCTTCAACAGTAAAACGAATGCTATAATATGTTTGCACTAAATTGCTATTCAGCTGCGGAATGCCCCGTTTTCATGGGCATTAAAAAACCGTGATTACCCATACGGTGCTTGCTCTGCCATAAGGTGATGCGCGACAGGAGCCTTGGAGAGCGCCATCTGGTGTTGGTGCTAGACTGCTGCAAAAGCCCTGAACAATTTATTTTTCTCAATGAAAGGAGGTGCTCCAGCAGGCACAATGCTATTTGGTTTTTGAACACTGAAAACCTTGATTCCACGGATTAGCCGTGATCAAGCTTTGAAAGAGTTCTGATCTCACATTTTACGGGAGCATATCACCTAAATAGAATCAGTTGTAGCTGTGTTACTTTTTAAATAGTCATGGTGGTATATAATTGCAGACTATTTTTGCAAAAGTAGCAAAGCACTTGTGTTAAAATTCCACGAGTGCATTGTTACTCACTTAAACTATTAAGTAAAACAAACATTAGTGACTGCAATTTCTTTTGTTTATTTTCTCAAGAGGCAGTTTGAAACAGTTTAAAAGCTGCTGTAGCTTGAACACTGTAGAGGGTGTATAGTTGTATTGCTCAGCTTTTGTTTACTGACTTGATTTCAAACTTAAAAATACTGTTTTGATGTTTTGTTGAATACGTCGAAAAAGCATTTTAATGAAATTTGTTGTTTTGAAGGCGTAATTGAAAGCAAATGGGACTGTTAAGAATGTATAAGCACTAAGCTTTTGATAAAATATTTGATTATTACCATCGAATTGGATTGAAATTGGTAAGGAAATCTGTGAGAAGACTTTTTAGGACCCAATAGTATGCAGATGTCAGTTGAATAAGAGTGAACGTTTTATGGGTCAGGAATTTGAAGTCTGATCCAGTTGTGGCTATTCCGCAGAGAGGAAGAACAAAATGCAAGATCATACTCTAAATAAAAGGAATAATTATATTTTATTTTAGTATGAACAATCGAAATTTTGGAAACACCAGACGTTCAGGAGGTAACTGGTTCCATCAAACTTTGGGCCTCTTTCATCACTTGGTCAAATCCTGATTAGGGCATCTGTTGGCACTCAGATTGGGGACTGGACACATTAGCACACCTGTGGGTGTTTGACTGCGAGGTTCTTGTACAGTACTCCCTGGTGCAAATCATAAAGGGCCCCATCGAACAGTACTGGGTTTGTGCCCTCGGATTGGAAGAACAAGCTATTGACATGTTGTTCCCTATTCTGTGGTCCAAAACTCAGAATGGTGTGTTATTTGAACACCACTCAGGCTTGTGCAGATCCTGAATGAGGGTCTTACAAGTGTTATTTTGTACCAGTGTCAACACTTGTGGCTCCTGCAGGTAAGCATGGTGAGGTGGGTGCGGGGAGGGGGAGGAGTTGACAGACAACGTAATAGGGAAAATAAAATAAAATCCTATTTCTTTGTCTGTTGACTCTACCGCGCTCATCTGCAGGAGCTGCGACTGCCTCTAGGAAAAAGTAAAAACAGCGTGTAAACCCCTAAACTCATAAGTAATCAATCTCGGAATCTGAATTAATGCCAGTCTTTTTCTAGAGAGAGTCTAACCATTTGTCCTGAGATTTGTAGTGTGCCGACTGTCTGCTGCCTTGGAATTGTGGTTTGGTAGCATTGCATATGAAAGATATTAATTTAACCAAACTTGGTGAGAGTCGCTATATATTACTGGTATTCAAACTTGATTTGCAGGTCATACAGATATTTCAGTTAGTAGCAAGTACTTTCACACTTTCAGTTATACTAGTATATCGCATGTCTTTTAAGAAAGGCCTCAGGTTTCACATATCCCTACTGATGTTTTAGGGCATGTGTTGTATGGTGTAGAGCACAAATGCTCTTTTGTGTCCTACTCAATCGCCGCTCCTGCTGGTAAACGCGGTGGGGCAGGGCGCGGGCGGGAGTCAACAGACGATGAAATAGGATGTTTTTATTTTCCCTATTCCGTCGTCGGTCGACTTCACCCCCACCCCACCATGCTTACCTGCAGTGTCAAACTCTTGGATTGATGCTGCGACCCAGAAATAACCCTGGTTTCCACCCCATCACCCCCACCTCAGAATGTACATTCCATGCAGAGAAGGTGTGTAGGTGAGTTGGTTGTTGAAAGGCATCCATCTAAAAAACGTTAGGCCACAAAACCCAACCACCAAGACAAGCTAAGCTGTCTCTTCGATCCTACAATATGCAGCAGTTCAACATTGTAAGAGTGAGCTTTTAATGTAAAACTTTGCCAAGGGCTTACCTTTCAGCTATTGGATGAGATATGCCTTATGAATACTCTGTTCCGGTTCCACATCATGATTGTAAGCTCTGTTTCAGTCCTAGCACACTACATAATGTAAATGTAATTTAGGAAAAGGAACTTGTATTGAGACTTTATCCTCATATATTAGAGTACACTCTTCTGTAACTGCAGGAGTGTGCAAGTGTATCATGGATATCAGGAGAGAAATATGAAAAGCATCCTGATGCTTTTTCAGTTCTCATTAAAAAAAACAAAAAAAACTTGTATTTAAATTGGTTTCTCACTGTGGATATCCTGAAAATCTGGCCATCTTATGATCCAGGGCAGCTCAACACGTGCAGCCATAGGTAATACTTTCTGTGAAATCAGAATATTTACTGTGAAACCTAAATATAATGCATAGAATTTTAAAGAAAATTCAAAACGTTACTCTGCATACTTTTCTTTTCTAACGGAGCTGCTAATTACACACCTATAATGCCACTTCTGTTACAGAGTTTAAAAGAAGTTGAGAAAACTGACAGCCTAAGTAAAAAGAAAAGCTTAAAAGAAATCAGATAAATGGATATTTATCTTGATTGGGAATCCAATAGTGCTAAACATTTATAAGAAAGCACAACTTATTACATTTTGATAACCCTGTCTGTCCCATTTAGCACGCCTGCCTACTTTGAGTAAATCACACCTAAATTGCCTTTGGTTTGAACTTGCTGAACTGTGCTGAAGTGGTTCTTTAGGTGGAAGAGGCCACTAAGTGCAACTAAACTATGCCATTATAATGGATTATATCTTGCAAAGGGAGTAATTTCTTTTGAGAATCCATGCAGGCAGCGTTGTAAAACTTTTCAGATTACAGGACATTGTAATTCTATTTCACCTGCATTGGCTTAGGTGATTCCTAGTTGGTGGCTATTCTTTTTCGGCCATTAAATATTTTCAAATATAGTAAAATTGCTTAAACTTTTTCTCCTATATCTGCTTCCACACTTTTCCTTTTTGTATGAGCTTGTTTAGAGGCCAAAAAAAGCATTTAATTTTCAAGTTGGCAGTTCTGAAGTTCTCTAGTAAAACCAAGATATGTGCCAATTCAGTGCATTTTATGGTAGTTCATTAGGGCCTGATTTTACATTTGCCAAGTAGCCCAGTATGGATACATAAGATCTTCCCCTAGATACACATTTATTTGATTTTATAATGTTCACATTCAGATAGGGCTTTAAAATTGCTGTAGGGAATGAATCCAACAGTAATTGGATATATGGCACAGTTACAGAGAGTAAGACATGAATCCCCCTTTTTATTCAAGTATATCTACAGTTTCATCATATTACCTAAGTGCCTCTGGTAGTCCTCTGAGAAAACAGATGGTTTCAAAAAGAGAATTCAAAGTGACTATAAAGTGAAAGATAGGTGGCTTCTGCGTCTATTGAAAGATTGCACGTTTATGGTATAAATCAGGGGTCTCCAACCATTTTATAATAAGAGCTACTTGTGTTCCATGAAAATCCTCCCGAGCTTCTAAGATTATTAGAGCTGTAGTAGTAACCGCATCTGACAAGATTCCATTAGTGGCAACCATATGCAAGATTACTAGCAGTGATTACCTCTGTGCATGAGGCATGGTTGCCAGCAGTTATGTTAAAAATGTTTTGTCAATGTGAAATCTACATGGGTAATACATAACAGTCACAACTGCAGTGCCTCTAGCAGCAAGTTAATATTATCAATAATAGTCTCCTCATCACTGTTTGATTTTTATGACTCAAATATCAGTTTTAAATATATTTGCTCCAAATATCAGGTAATGAAAACTGAAAATACACATATTTTTGTTTCAAATGCACACTTTTTAATTTTGCTATTCATATATTAATTCAGCCAAGCAAAATCATCTAATTTAGTTAACAGGGCTGCACATAGAAGAGCTACTTACACATAGCTGGAGAGCTACCAGTAGCTAAAGAGCTACTCATTGGGGAAGACTGGTATAAATTCTTAGGGACAAATTCCGATGCAGTTTTGAAGGCCTTCTAACGGTATTTGGTCTGTCTGAATCGGATCGGGAACGTGTCTTTCCGACCGAATCAGAAAGCTTTCTGACCGACTGATCACTATGCGAGTTAGCCGCTGGGAATATCCAAATCCGAACCCGTTTAACATTTGGAATGACCAAGCCGTATGGAGCAGACTCATACATCTCTAGGGGCTGCCTTTCTGAACGACCGATTACAAAGCTGGATTCGGACTGCCTTTCCGAATCGTGCCGTCCGACTCGAATTGACAGTTAGAATCAGACTTTAGCGGCCTGTAGCGGGTGCCCCTGCACTCGGAGCCTTCCCAGTCTGGCCCATGCGGGTACTCATGGGACCCCCCTTACCAGCCATGCACATTGTGGCAGGCACCACGGGTGCCAGCCACAGGGTGCCTGATTTTCCCCAGCCATCGCTTTCTTATGCATTCGGTTGGAACATAGCCTCCCATTATAGTCAATGGGAGCCCAACGGAATCCTATCTGGAAACATCCGGATGCATCGTAATCGGTTGGTCGGACTTTCCCGATCCGAGTCAGTTGGAAACCATTCCCAAACTGATTCAGTCGGAATGATTTCCGAACGGCATCAGAATCGACCCCTTGGTGTCCATTTCTAAAGCTACACTGTTGGGGGTTATAATCCTAGCAAATGAATTGAATGTACACCATAAAAGGCATGACTAGTTTCATAAAAATCTCCTACAAGATTTGGGTGATTTTGCGTTTTCTGCCTCAAAACTTCATTCCTGAAATGCCTTGTTGGCTTTTTTTTCAAAAAGGTAAGCTAAATCCTACCTGCACATGAGTTCAAGTCCTCCACAGTAACTCTGCTCCTAGGTGTTTGTTACACACATGTATTGTTTTTGAACCTGCAGAAAGCAGAAGCCAGACTCCTAGCGGATATTGTAGCTAATGTATGAGGAAGCTGTCAGTGTTCAGTACCAAAGGTTAATGAACCCCTAGTACACCTCAAAATAATCATTTCAAGTAGTTCTTCTTCCTCATCACAGTAAAACTAGCATTAGGAGGCCATTTGATTCGGGGCTTAAGAAATGCTGTGGATAGAGCTAATAATATATATATTTTTTATTAACTGTTTTTATTGAAAATGATACAGGGCAAATAACAGTCCTATGGCACAGACATTGGGTAGCACAGGGTACAATAATCATCGGCAACATTATACTCATCAGCAAAAACAGTGGTACGAAACTCATTCTTATTGGTACTTCCCCTGAGTCCCACCCTCCCTCCCATCTCCTATTCAGATTCACTCTCCCCATCCAGCGTTGGCGGTTCACATAGATATCCCCTGTATTTGTTCCAAGCCCCCAAACTTTCTCCCATTTCCAGGGCAGCCACGGTGTAGATAAACCACTCTCTCTGCCATCATTGCTGCATCCAAATCTTTGCACCAATCTTTAAGCGCCGGTACCTCTTCGGCTCCCCAATATTTGGCTATGTTAGGTTTAGCATACTTCATACCCAGCGTAACCCAGTCCTGAGCTGGGTGAGTGAGATCATTCGGCTCCCAGAGGTTCAGGAAGCAACATCTGGGCTCAGGGACAACCGACAACTCGACCACCTGAGACATCGTTCATATGACTTTAGCCCAATATGCTGCAATCTGGGGGCACTGACATAGAGTGTGGAAGAATGTTCCCTCCTCCCTGCAACCCCTAAGGCAGAAGCGGTATGTGACCCTTCCTATGGTGTAATGGGTGACCCTTGTATAGCAAACACGGTGTAATATCTTGAGCTGTACCAGGCGGAGTCTAGAGGGTGTAGCCACCTCTCGCGGGGAGGACAGTGCTGTCTGCCAGTCCGTTTCATCGAGTTCCCCCAAATCAGTGGACCATTTGTGCTGTAATTTTAGTGTAGGGTCCGGTATGTTGTTGATTAGTTTACGATAGGTAAATGAGGTCGCCTTCTTGGGCATATGCTCAGTAAGCAATCTGTCCTCTAAAGGAGTGGATTTAGGCTCATCTGTGCCAGGTGGGAGAACAGATTTCAAAGCGTGTTTGATCTGTATATATCTAAACTTCTCTGTGGCTGCTAATTCATACTGGGCCTGGAGCTGGTCGAATGATACTATCGCGCCTTTCTTCCTTAAGTCTCCCACCGTGGAAATGCCTATTAAATCCGAGGCCCCAAATCCCTTACTATTTCGAAGTCTACCCAGCTGCCGTGCTGACCAGAGGGGAGTCGTTTGGGTGATTACATTTGCGCATTTTAGTCGGGTCTGAGCTGCATACCAGGTGGAAACTGTAAGCGCTGTCAGTCCCAACAGGGAGGAGGAGCCACTCCTATCATATAACGCGGAGAGAACTCCACCTAGTTCATACCTGTCTGCCTGAAACACCGGTTCCGCTTGGGGTGTGTGTAGCCATTGATTAATTATTTTCAATTGAGCTGCCCAGTAATACAACTGAATATCTGGGAGGGCTATACCTCCATCATACCAGCTCAGGATCAATTTACCCCTTGAAATACGCGCCGGTTAATTTCCCCAGAGTAGGCCCGAGACAATCGCTTCTATACTTTTAAAGTATTTTATAGGGACTGTGAACGGGGTATTTTCTAATACATAGAGGAGCCGGGGAAGTGTCATCATTTTAAAAAGGGCTGCCCTGCCCAGGAGGGTCAGAGGCAGGGCGTGCCAGTGCAGCACATCACCCCGAAATCTCCCAAGAGGGGGCTCTACATTTTTGACGAGGAAGGCATCCAATCTAGGCGTCACCCAAATACCCAGGTATTTAAACGAGTCTTCCATGATTGTAAGTGGGCAATCCGCCGGAAGCAATGACGGCGAGCACTTAAGGACGAACAACACCGACTTGGACCAATTGATGGTATACCCCGATGTCCGACCGAAAATTTCGCAAATATTTAGCAGTACTAAAATTGAGCGTCTTGGGGAAGACAGATACAACAGCACGTCGTCCGCATATAAAGAAATGCAGTCCTCCCAAGTCGCTGTCCAGTTTAATCCCCGGATCATGGGATCCCATCTGATCCAGGCCGCCAATGGCTCCAGCGTCAGCGCAAACAATACTGGAGACAAGGGGCATCCCTGGCGCATACCCCGTCCCAATGGAAATCTTTGGAGATATGCCCATTCGCCACCACATGCGCAAGAGGACGTGAGTACAGTAATTTCACCCTAGCGCAGAATTTTGGGCCGAAGCCCAGGTGTCTGAGAACTGCAAACAAATATGGCCATTCCACCATATCAAATGCCATGCGGGCATCGAGAGAGAGGATAACTGCAGGCTCTTGGAGACAGAATATACGCGCCATTACTTCATGCACCCTCCTGAGATTATGTGCAGTGCTCCTATTGGGCATGAATCCGGACTGGCAATCAGTTTAGCTAGTATCTTGGCCTCAGTGTTAAGCAGAGATATTGGGCGATAAGAGGAACATTCATCCGGGGGTTTACCAGGTTTTGGCACCGTGATTATGGTAGCCATTCGTTGGTCACGTGGCAGTTCACCCGCCCCTAAGCTATTTTTAAACATAGACAAGAGATGTGGGGTAGTTAGATCAGCAGTACATTTATAGAGCTCAATGGGGATACCATTGGGTCCCATGGCTTTCCCAGACTGCAGGGAGTGGATGGCAGTTTGCAGTTCCTCAGTCGTGATATCGGCTTCCAGTGATAGAGCAGCCTCTGCCGACAGGGTGGGCATCTTAATATCTTTAAAATATGTTTGCACCTCCTCTGTCGTCATGTGGGAGTCAGTTGCGTATACTCGTGCAAAAAAACCAGCCAAGGCATCTACTATGTCTTCAAGGGCGGTTATCACCTCCCCAGTCCGAGTACGGAGCTGTGCTATTGTTCTTTGTGCTCTTTCTTTTTTGTCCAACCATGCCAACAGCTTGCCCGCTTTATCCCCTACTTCATACACTGTATGTCTTGTAGCTTGTATCCGTAATTTAACCTGGTCACGCTGATATTCTTGGAGTGTGCACTGCTTAAGGCGAAGATTATGTGCTGTATCTATGGTGGGATTCTCCTCATGCTGGGCCTGAGACTTAGTCAGTTCCGCCTCCAGGGCCTCTAACTCACCTTTCGCCTGACGTCTATAGCCTGTGATGGAGGCGATTGCTTGTCCTCTCAACACCGTTTTATATGCTTCCCACAGTATAGTAGGAGATTGCACTGAGGACACATTCTCTTGGAAATAGTGTTTCGTGACTGAAACTATATCCTTTCGGATCGTTAGAACCTGGAAGTAACCTGGGTAGATAGGGAAAACACGCCTTCTCACCTTACTGTGCATCGTGTAGGTTAGTAAAACGGGTGAATGGTCCGAAATGCCATGAGGACGAATCTCAACATCTGTTAAGTGGGGCAGACTGTCAGCTGAAAGTAAAAAGTAGTCTATACGAGAGAGGCTGTTATGCACCCCGGATTGAAAAGTGTATTACTCCTCGACTGGATGTCTATACCTCCAAGCGTCAGTGAGAACCAAAGCGTCCAAGAATCCCTTCAGACGGGAAACACCCGCTTCAGTTGCCCTGCTCGGGTAGCGGTCCCTAGTGCCATCTAGAACAGTATTAAGAGGAATGTGCTTTGTGCCGGGAAGGCCAAAGTCTGGAGGACCGGGGGAATATACACTGACACAACATTAAAACGCTTCCCCTCCCACTGACATGATATGGCTGCGAAACGTCCCTGAGTATATGTCCAGGTTTGGTGTATTATCAGTGGGAACTGCTTGCGTATCAATATGCCCACCCCCCGGGAGCCTGAAGTGAATTCTGAATGCACTGCCATTTTGTTACCCCAGCGATCCATAGCTCGACACGCGGAGCCCATCAGGTGCGTTTCTTGTAATAATGCCACATCTGGGGCATTGCGCCTTAAATACTGTAGCACCAACCCCCTTTTTATCTTATCTCCCAGGCCATGTACATTCCAGGTAAGTAACGTTAGGGAAGACACCGGGGACCTCGGAGAGTTGTCAGTACCACCCGCAGAGCATGGTGAACCTGTTTCTACCGCCATGAGCAGCGTAATGGTACAAAGTGGCCCCAATGCTGTGTGCCCATAAATTGACAAACTGCACATTCTACACTAAGCATTGCCCTGATCAGAAAAACAATGAAACAAAAAACATTACGAATGAACCTTACTTCCCATACCACCCACCACCCTGCCTCCCTGCTTGACGGACTCAAAACTACCTGCCACCCCAACAAAGCAGAGTGCTTACTACCCTTTCCCAGTTCTTCAACGAAGGAGGTAATAGAAAACAGCTCCTGCCCCTCTTCAGGCCAGTACACATGAAACTTCAGTAACCCAGAGCCCATCAGTGGAGTCAGCCAAATAGCACCAAAGAGGAACAGTCTCTCCAAAGGCGTCCAAATATCATCACCGCTGGGTCCCCCCCGGTATATAAGGTAAAGTATCTGCAATCCATGATATTGAACAGCTGTAACATCATCCTATTTAACTATTACCCATAGCAGCCATTGTCAAGAAGGATATGGTCCTAATGAGGCCATGGCCCGGTTTTTTCCCAATGGTCATCAATTCAATCATTGATGGACAAGTTGACTGCTTCCAGAGAGTAGCGTTCATTCTTGCTCCATTTCTCCGTGTTGCTCGTTGCGCCTTGCGTCTCGGCCTGCAGCACGGTCTGACCTCGTTGCCCTACGCCATCCATCCAGCCAGACCTGGGCCTCCTCAGGCGTTGAGAAGAACCATGCTTTACCCTCTGCTTCCACTCTCAATTTGGTTGGAAAGAGCATGGAGTATTTTAGTTCCCGTTCACGAAGAGCCTTCTTCACTGCTACTGATATTTTTAGCATTTTAGATGACAGTAAAGAGCATCATCATTAGAAATAAGCATTTTTGATTAATCAACTTGAAGCTAACATGGAATAAAAAATAATGCAATATAATTCCACAGCATTGATCTTTCACTGCAAATAGTTTAAGGTTCTTTCCTATTTACAAACATACACTATGCATTTTCTCATTGAAATTAATTTCAATTCATTTTTATAAAGGCGACTATACACGAAGATCAATACACTTCTTGTGTGTGAAGATATGCACATTACGTTAGCTGCAAAAGGTGAGCAGCATTCATGTGTTAAGTCAGCTTTTGCCTCAATATGAATGACTCGCTATAATATTCTTGATGTGGAGCATACATCCTGAATTATCTCCTGGCCCTTAAATAATAAATGCTATATTACCCACAGAATCAATCATTATTAATGTATGTGCAATATAAGACTGGAGCTGCTCTCACAGGGATCACACTAATCTCAGCAACAGGGGCCGAGTCAACTGAGACATTATAGCAGACTTTAAGGGGAACTTTTGAAATGCAGTAACAACTTATTTTAAATTGTTTGACATTATACCTAGTAATTTTAAAATATTTTCTATGAGTGAAGTTTTTTGAGTGTTTAGATCTTGGAAACTGTGCATGAAGTGGGGTTCTCTTTTACATTTGTGTGCCTGTGTATATAGGAAGTCTCATCCCTAAATGCCTGTGATCAGATTGCACACCTGTTAGACACTGGTAGGTGTACCTGTAGCCATGTACCAAATTCTCTCTGCTCTTGATAACTAACTCATCACTACAGAAAGGATCACTGACTCTCATCACCCCATTATATAGGCTAATCTACTTTGAGATCTATCTCCAAACCAATACTGGAAATAAAACTTTTTAAAATTCCCATCAAATTCTCTCTGCACAGGGGTGCCAGCGGTAATTGCAAGCAAGTGGGACCTATCCTAGATTTTCAGGATGTCCACATAGGAAAGAATACAAACAAGGAATTTAAACAGGAACATTTAACATGATCATTTGTAAAATCTGGCATCAGCTCGGCCCCCTCCTATACTGCTATTAACTTTTCATGCTAGTACCACAAAATATAGGACAGCAGTATTTACAGTGATTCAAATTGGGTAACGCTCTATGGAATCCAGCTACATTAAAGATGTGTTGGCGATGTTTATTCTACATCATTCAGCATTACGCCAAGTTAAGTTACATACATGTGAGCAAGCATTTTGCCCCCATGTATAAAGTAATTAGTTTTATATCCAGAGTGCCAGCAATCTGGACGAGAGTTTAAAAAAACAATCTGTGCCAACCAAAAACCTTGACGGAAATATAAAAAAACTGATCTACATATTGACTGCAGCTGTCAACAAATGCAACTGCAGATTCTGAGCAGCCAGCAATCAACATTGTTTGTCCTTCAGAGAGAAAATAGTGCAGGAAATGCTAAAGCTGGCTCTGAGATCACTGTAAAGCTAACATGTGAATGGGTACTGATAAAATCGTGTGCATGGATGACCACTTAAAGAAAATTCAGAAACTTACTAGATATTCAATGAATAAATGCCGCTGAAATGTATGCAACTATGCCATTACCTGTAAAGGGAATTGCTAAAAGTCCAAAACAAAACATAATTTTCTTCGATTTTATACCTTAAACAATATGGCTATAATTGTGTGCATCATTGATGTGTTTTTCATTTTCCATATGAGGTTTGTCAACTTCAGAATTGTTTGTTAGCTATACAGAGATTAGACCAACATTTGTTCTAGCAGGCTACATTGAGATATGTTGCTCTTGACTTAAAATGTTCTCTGGATAATTGGAAGGGGATATTATAGCAAATAGGAGAGACTGAATTTCAATCAGTTCCATGTAATTGTTTTTCTTTTCTTCCATTTATGGCTTCTTTGAAGTGCCCCACTTGAATTTTTTCAGTTCAGCATTTGAGCAATTGTGTATGGTAAAACTCTTAAGAATTTAATTAGGGGAATTTAGTCATCTCATAGAGCAGCAAATATCATAACTTTTTCAATTATATTGATCATAAACCTTCACAAAAAATAAGATTGGTTAATCAGGTAAATGATGCATTTGAAAATGTTATATAACATCTTGGTGTCTTACGAGAAGAAAAAATATATATATATAGATAGATACATAATTTGCTTGAATTTAACACACCAGGGCCAAGTGTAGGTTGTCATAATTAATCGCTGGCCTTTTCTAGAGTAATTTCTATAGCTTTAATATCCATGAAACTTCAGCACACATTTTTCCCTCAGACTCTCCCTTTAGGATAGTGCCAATGAAACATGTCTCTGTACATCGTTTTCCTACAAAATGTGTTCCCTTACAACCTAATTTTGCATTCCCCTTCCCAATAGTTTTGTAAATCTTCTACTTTCATGAAGAGTACAAAGGTTTGAAAGAAATATGTGAAGGATGGAAATGCAAATCATAGCAACTTAACACACCTCAACTGCTTAACCGCCTGAGAAGGACACAAAATTAATCAACTCAGACTCTTGCAGACTTGAGGCACCTAGATCATATTACTCTGCGGCTCCTCCTTTTGAGCAGAGGAGCGTAACCCCGCTTAAAAATCCCCCAAAGCTTCGAGATGAAAAATAAAATGGCAATTCATTACCCTTTTATTTTTCAACCTCCTGCCCTGAACCGAGTGTCAGGACGGGGCGGGCCGCTGCTGAATGACAGCAGCGGGGAGGAGGGTGGGATGTGTGTGCACTTTTTTAAGTGTGCATGTCCCTTTGTTTGGCCGTCTTGAAATAGCCAGCCAGACAGTTTGCAACCTCTAGCCCAGCTACCTTAAGACAGCTGGTTTAGAGCATGTGCAGGCCTCCAGAGCACTGTGGAGCGTCAAGTGAGGCTGCTTTCTCAAATCAGGTCGCTGCTCTCACAGCAGGAGAGCAGCGCCAGTATTGGTCTAGGGAGTTTCCTGATTGCCGAGCTGCAGTCTGAGAGATCCGGAGCAGGAGTAAGGTAAGTTTACTTTTATTTTAAGTTTATGTGCGCTCGCACATTTATTTTTGTATATTTTTTCATTTTATTGGAGGGCATTCACCCTATCCCCTTTAATGCCAGCGCCACTACCTATAATAAGTACATTTACCTCCTTATAGCCTAATGAGTGTACAATACAGTGACATGCACCGCAAATATGTCTTCCTACAACAGGGGACCACCATTTCTTAAAGAATAAAGAAAAACAATACACTATACTTCTTTGGATCATTTGCCTTGCTACTTCTAAAAGCACCAAGTGTGATGGAATCATTTTAGGCTGCAGATCATTTTGGTATTAACCTTCACCTGTGGATTTTCAATTTTTTCACCCAAGGCTCAATTTCAGATGAAAAAAGTTGAACATCTCGTATCCTCTCATAGCATTTCTATTGTGGGCATACTCAAATACTGTCCAGCCAGGCATCTGCTTACTAGGTTGCCTCCAGGTAAATAGTACAATATTGAATTAGAGTTTGTGGCATCAGGACAGGAGATGGACATTTGTGTGGATTTTCATATGTTGCAGAGGAGACTGATCAAAGCAAGAAACTAATGAATGGAGAAAGTTTACTCTGATTGGGTTATTTGAAGATTTGCTAAACCCAGAGTCTCCAATGTAGACTCATGGTAGATTTTCAGGCTATCCAGGTAAGGTAAATTTACATTCAGTATTATGAAGTTTATGCAAAGAGCCTTAGCAATTCGTTAATGTGGTGCTATACAATTATCAGTCACATAACGTATTTTATATCACTGTTGCAGTAAGAATGTTCTTTCCGTTATAAAATCACAGCATATGATCAGGGCATTGATATGACCCTGACTTTCTGCACCTACTCAGCGCCTAGAGACCCTCACAGGTATTCCGGCGCTCTACAAATCCTGTTATATTACTTTTGTAATCTGCTCTTCCTTTTTGCCCTTACCACCTACATTTATATTCCCTTCTACCGCCACCCCTATACTTGCCTCCTCTTTGGAATGTTCTCATTGTTCTCGCGCTGAACTGACAGTTGTTTCAGTTACTGTCTGTAAACTCTTGTGGCAGAAGGTCGTATGTTTAAACTCATAAAGTATTTAATTAATTAACCTTTGACTTCTTAATAATTACTTACATTGCATTACAGCCTATTGGATGCTCTGTAGATCCTTTTATAAGTAAACCTAATAAAAATTGTAGTAAATAATTCAAGACTAATTACTCGTGCAGTATAATATTTGGATGCAAAGTTTCTAGAATTTTAGGAGGAGAGAATGATCCTATATTGCTCAACGTGAGAAGGTCATTCAAAAATATTGTAAAGCACCTTGACTGTCTGCCTGCCTATGTATTCGTCAACATTGGCTTTAAAAAATAATTAACAGAACCTTTTCTCGTTCTGAAACATAAACACTGTAAACAGATTGTTGATGGAATGTTTTTCTGACAGAAACCATATGAAAACACGATGTAAGGACCTCCGAAAACACAGTTAAGAAAACCCCATTCACCCTTTTTTGAATTCTAAAGGAAAGTTAAACATTGTGCACACTTACTTTATCCTATTGGCACCAAGGTCAGAGACTACATTAAACGCAGCATTAATGTGTTGTTAAATGTTTGATGCAGTTTGCATTTCAATAGGATGTCTATATACATTGAATTATATACCTTGAAACACAAAGTATAATCTCAAATTTCTCAACAGACATGAAGGGTAGAGAACCTTTTTGCCAATCAAAAGCTGAAAGTAGGCACCTTTCTTTAGGGAAACAATGCTTCCTGGACACCTCAACCACGTGCTTTCTCTTTTACTGTATCATTGTTTGTCTTAGCTCTTTTTTTCATTGATAAATACATCTCATTGTTAAATGCATTTTAATTTATCTTCTTGACCTTTGCGTTTTTCATCTCTTAAGCCATTTTTCTGTATGTATTTTGTTTCTTTGATATCCTCTTACCTTCTCCAGTACATGAGCCATGAGCTTAGCAAAGCTACCAAATGGTGAGCCAGAGTTACCTTGGTAGACTTACACCTGTGAATGTCTGAGGGAAAGCACTGTGGGAGCAGGAGTACGGTTCTTGAAGCCTCCACCCTGTCTCTAACCCATCTCTCCCAGCATAGATAGTCCTCACACACTGTCTCCGAGAAAATGACGTGTAATTAGATCATAAATATCATTGGAAACTGAAGTATGTCAGTTTTGATAACCCAGATTGCAGACATGGTGTATTCTTTATTTCCCCAATGTGGGGATATTCTGTTAGTTTATTTAAAATACTTATTATTGTTTGTAATTAGTCTGTGTTAAATTATCAGTTGTTTTGGGTTTGATTGATGGGATTTGTTTCATCTGTGAGTGTGCAGGCTTTTAAATGTGCTGTGCTTTTTTGCTAAATGAAATTCTTGTTTTATTAGCAATACACTGCACAAGCTTGAGCTTAAGAAAGCATTCATGTAGAAATAATAGCCCTGTGTTTGAAGTGCCTTACCATTACAGCTTTAATAGCTCTCCATTTGTACTAAACAATTAGTCCATACGTTTTATGGTCAGGGGCAGGAGTGTTCTAAACACCACAGCAATTTCCAGATAATATGGCAACAATTCAGGGAAAAAAGGACTGCTTTAATTGCTTTTTTTCAAAAAAGAAAGGCTAAAACATAGACCCTTGGACATTTTTTTTCAAATAGCTTTATTATAGACTTTATAGCTTTAGGATTCATTGCCAAATATGGTAAGTATTACTAGCCCAGCTCCAGGTAGAGCAGCCTGCTTCCAGAAAATTACTTCGCCCATTATAATCAGACGAACAAGGTCATATTTCCTAGCAGGTGTGTGCCCACATGCATCCATGTAAGCACCTGTATGTGCATGTATGTGGAAAAGGGAGGGAGTAGCATCCAGTTTCACATGTGTAACTTAACAAAGAATTTGCGCGGTCTAGCTACCAAGGTTGAAAGCTGGGCTTCAAGGTCCCGATGGCACCTGGTAAAATCTTGCTGTGCCATGAAGGGACACACAACTCATTACACATTTTTCACCCAGAGGTACTTGCTGATGAACAGTGTATGTATAGTCTGTGTGTGCATGCTGTCATGGGCAACTGCACTTTCAGTCGTCATACCACCCATCACTCTCTTGACAGTTTTTTGTGACCTCTCTTGGGGTGCAGAAAGATGCTCTCTGCCTCAAGGGGAAGTTCAAATGCTCTGCAAAAGACATGTGAATATGTGTGCTGATTTAGAATAACACAGTGTTGCCTGGACAATGCTACTTGCATCTGGATCTCTTCTCCCATCTATCTGTGCCCAGTTTTATTACTAGTTTTGGTACTTTAAGGTACTGTGAGTGGACTACAGGACTGAAGTACTTTTTGCAAAACAGGAATGTTCAATTTGCATTACAATATGTATATTTACAATATTTAAAAAAAGCTGTCCATGTGGGCACCTCTTGTGAGGAGGGAACCCTATGATGAAGCATTCACCCTCGGGTGAGTTATGGTTCTTGTCCTTAAAAAAGATCTCACCCATCCTCAACAACACACTTAATCCTCTAACTTTGACACTAGTTACAGAATTCTTTCTGTAATATCTTTCTTTGTCACTATCCTTTTGAGAATGTACTTTGTGTGAGCAATAATTTAGAAAAGGAGTAGTACGCTCTCTTTTGCGGCTTTCTCCTTTTGATCTTTTGTGTGGATTAAGAACTTTCCTTATTGCCATAATCATCTAGATAACACACACACACACACACACACACAAACACATATTCACTTGCAACCAGATGTACAGACATATCAAATCAAGCATATTTTTTCATTTTCCACCAGGCTAGCTATATAGAGGTCGAAACACTGTCAACACCAGACTTATACAGGAGTCATACGTCTTTTTAATAGTGATGCACAATGTTTTGTTTTGTCTAGCACCTTTAATGCACCTTCCTTGTTACTTACAGCTTGAGCACCAGAGCTCTCACTTTGGTGATAAATATAATGTTTATATAATGCAATTATTAACGCAATTGCAAGAGAATTTCACACTGTTCAGCATGTTGATTTTGTGCCTTAGCAAAAGTTGTCTTGTTTTGCTGTCTTCATATTACAGAACACTCTTTCACTTTGTTATAAAGATTTATATCCTAGTGAAACATTGTTCCTTCTAAATCTTTTACAAAAGGTCCCATCCCTTGCATAAAGGTGGAGCTCAATGGCATATTGTCCGAATCCTCTGAGTTAATTTTGGTCATTCTTGCCAAACTGTGGGCCCTGGTCTGTGACACAAAAAATAGGGTGCTATTTATGCACCCAAATCATCCAGGTTGGTGTCCTGCATTGCTCTACAGTCATCCACATTTGTTTTACCATTTTGTTGGCTACAAGTTTGCTTTTCGTAATATCACTAATCTACTTGTTTAGCCGAAAAGAATATTTTTTTCCATTGTATAAAATATCAAAAATACATATTAGTTATCTACCAATATTGCTGTTGATATCTTTGTCATCCATTAAAATAATGATCCTTGGCTTGCCCCGTCGACAATCCAGTTCAGACAGATAGGCTCTTCTTCGAGGGGATGGGCTGATTACATTCTACATATATACAAAAAGTATTAAGCCCCTCATTAATCAAGGACAGTATGAGATGTTATGTGTCTTAAATACATGCGTCAAACACAAAAGGTAGAAACAATCACATGTTCATAGTGAATCAAAGGTCTTACATTTCTCAGTATTTCAACATGCCTCAATAACTTTGACAGAATTGAGTCCTAAAGGGTCTGTAGCTGCACCTCTAGTTTACATATACTTGCTGCCTCACGAGATGAGGAGCAATAAACTAAGGTGAGTGGCACATATGAAATCAATATGCTTTGAGCAGGTTATAACTGCCAGCATTCATTGTCTGGACATTGATGATCAGAGCGAGAGGGCATATGTGTCTTTTCTCTATTATGACTTAATAGGTGTAAACACTAATATCCTTACCAAGGGCAAGTGGATTCCATTTTGAGATGGAACATGACATCAACATGATAGGTGCACTTCTTTTGTATTGACTGTGAGAAGTTAGGGCTAGGCACTGTTGTAAAGTGTGAATGGGTATCATCTTTAAATGTTTCTGACAATTAAGTGGGACCTCCAAAGTAAAATACTTACACCAAGTCACACAAAGGTTGATAGATGCTGGCCTTGTCTTGGCAAGCTGCAATAATGGTGATGATTCCTGGCATGCTTTAGACATTATTGGCATTGTGGTCCCCACACTTTGCATACTGTTGCACCTTGGAAAGTAACAGTAATTCTTGGAAAATAGTGGGGCTTCTATTACACAATGGTGCTTACCGTTGATGTCATGCTAGCACTGCCCTTGTAAAATGTGGACATCCATGGAATCATTGACAAATCTCCACACAATGCTTTGTGCAAATTGTAGTAATAATTGACAGATTGCAGACATCCTGAGCATGTGTGGTCCTTGGTACAGTGCTGACACTGCAACCTGGTGAAGTTTATTGACATATATCTGGTGACTGTGGCATGATGTTATCCTAAATTGAAATAATATTGGACCTGGCATTATGTAAGGACACTTTGTCATATTATCAACATGATTGTGCTGACCTCTGGACAAATACTGACCCTGAAACATGAGATGAATCTGGTCATATTGTGGATGTTGTTGGTATGATGGTGCCCAACTCAGGCAAAATACAATCCGCAGCCTACTGGTGGTACTTTGTGGTATAAGGTGGACATCTGGGCATGACAAGGCCCACACATGGCTTAATATAGGCCACCTTTTCAATACTGTGGAAATTAATTGTCTCAGTTAGACTATCCCTGCTTATACTTTGGTAATGTAGTGGTGTTTTTGCCTCTTGTAATGCCACCTCTACTCTTGCAATGCTCAGGCAGTTGATGTGTGAGTATGACTGACTGAACATTTATACAGACACTTCAAGGTTTCCTTATATTTTTTGGAATCTTCAGGTTTTGAGAGTAGCACTAAGTTATATTTGTTGAAGTTTGTTTTGGCTCGGTTTTCAGTGATGCAGATGTTTGTGTCTCTGTTGTTAGATTGCATGGCTCATAGACTAATTGGATGCCTAGGTTTTTTAGGGCTCGGGCCTACGTCACCACGAAGTGGGGCGGGGCTTCCGAGCTCTTATGTTAGAAAAAAAAAATTCAGAAAGGGGTCCGGGCTGCCACATTCCAGAAAGCGCGCGGTTTTTGCGTGTGGTATTTTGCCATGTGCATGGTAATTGATCCAGGCAAGGCTGTGTTTAAGTAAGGCAGCACGCCATAGGGCTTTGGAATTTTTTCAATGTCCACTTCCTGCATGAAGTGTTCGGACACGCGCAGAAGAATACATAAATCCTCAATTACCAGCTGTCCGAGGTGCCGGTAATTGAAGGCAGATGGTGCTGGGAGCGTGTGCACTGCTGTGTTTTTTTTCCCTTGAGCTCTGTGTGCGCGCCGGCCAGCAATGTAGAGAATTACATGCATCAGATCTTGTTTTTTTAAACAATTGCGATCGCGAAAGTGATCTCTTTCTGTGCTGCTTGTTTAAACAATTGCTATCGCAAAAGTGATGCTTTCTGTGCTGCTTGTTTAAACAATTGCGATTGCGAAAGTGATGCTTTCTGTGCTGCTTGTTTTTCGTATGTAATCTTGTTCTTCTACGAACTCGATGGTAGCGGAGTATCCCATCCTCACCCTCTAGGTCACTTCATTAATTTTCCACGAGTCCGCCGTGTCTGGTGGCGAGTGCAGAGTGGTAGTGCAGAGTGGTAGTGCAGAGTGCAGAGTGGTAGTGCAGAGTGCAGAGTGGTAGTGCGGAGTGGTAGTGCAGAGTGGTAGTGCAGAGTGGTAGTGCAGAGTGGTAGTGCAGAGTGGTAGTGCAGAGTGGTGGTGCAGTTTGGTAGTGCAGAGTGGTAGTGCAGAGTGCAGAGCGGTAGTGCAGAGCGGTAGTGCAGAGTGGTAGTGCAGAGTGGTAGTGCAGAGTGCAGAGGGGTAGTGCAGATTGGTAGTGCAGAGTGCAGAGTGGTAGTGCAGAGTGGTAGTGCAGAGTGCAGAGTGGTAGTGCAGAGTGGTAGTGCAGAGTGCAGAGTGGTAGTGCAGAGTGCAGAGTGAGAGTGCAGAGTGCAGTTTGGTATTGCAGAGTGCAGAGTGGTATTGCAGAGTGCAGAGTGGTATTGCAGAGTGCAGAGTGGTATTGCAGAGTGCAGAGTGGTATTGCAGAGTGCAGAGTGGTAGTGCAGAGTGGTAGTGCAGAGTGCAGAGTGGTAGTGCAGAGTGGTAGTGCAGAGTGCAGAGTGGTAGTGCAGAGTGGTAGTGCAGAGTGGTAGTGCAGAGTGGTAGTGCAGAGTGGTAGTGCAGAGTGGTAGTGCAGAGTGGTAGTGCAGAGTGGTAGTGCAGAGTGGCAGTGCAGAGTGGTAGTGCAGAGGGTAGAGTGGTAGTGCAGAGTGGTAGTGCAGAGTGCAGAGTGGTAGTGCAGAGTGCAGAGTGGTAGTGCAGAGTGCAGAGTGGTAGTGCAGAGTGCAGAGTGGTAGTGCAGAGTGCAGAGTGGTAGTGCAGAGTGCAGAGTGGTAGTGCAGAGTGCAGAGTGGTAGTGCAGAGTGCAGAGTGGTAGTGCAGAGTGAGAGTGCAGAGTGGTAGTGCAGAGTGCAGAGTGGTAGTGCAGAGTGGTAGTGCAGAGTGCAGAGTGATAGTGCAGAGTGCAGAGTGGTAGTGCAGAGTGCAGAGTGGTAGTGCAGAGTGCAGATTGGTAGTGCAGAGTGGTAGTGCAGAGTGGTAGTGCAGAGTGGTAGTGCAGAGTGGTAGTGCAGAGTGGTAGTGCAGAGTGGTAGTGCAGAGTGGTAGTGCAGAGTGCAGAGTGGTAGTGCAGAGTGCAGAGTGGTAGTGCAGAGTGGTAGTGCAGAGTGGTAGTGCAGAGTGGTAGTGCAGAGTGGTAGTGCAGAGTGGTAGTGCAGAGTGGTAGTGCAGAGGGCAGAGTGGTAGTGCAGAGTGGTAGTGCAGAGTGCAGAGTGGTAGTGCAGAGTGCAGAGTGGTAGTGCAGAGTGGTAGTGCAGAGTGCAGAGTGGTAGTGCAGAGTGCAGAGTGGTAGTGCAGAGTGCAGAGTGGTAGTGCAGAGTGCAGAGTGAGAGTGCAGAGTGGTAGTGCAGAGTGCAGAGTGGGAGTGCAGAGTGGTAGTGCAGAGTGCAGAGTGGTAGTGCAGAGTGCAGATTGGTAGTGCAGAGTGGTAGTGCAGAGTGGTAGTGCAGAGTGGTAGTGCAGAGTGCAGAGTGGTAGTGCAGAGTGGTAGTGCAGAGTGCAGAGTGGTAGTGCAGAGTGGTAGTGCAGAGTGGTAGTGCAGAGTGCAGAGTGGTAGTGCAGAGTGGTAGTGCAGAGTGCAGAGTGGTAGTGCAGAGTGGTAGTGCAGAGTGGTAGTGCAGAGTGGTAGTGCAGAGTGCAGAGTGGTAGTGCAGAGTGCAGAGTGGTAGTGCAGAGTGCAGAGTGGTAGTGCAGAGTGCAGATTGGTAGTGCAGAGTGGTAGTGCAGAGTGCAGAGTGGTAGTGCAGAGTGCAGAGTGGTAGTGCAGAGTGGTAGTGCAGAGTGGTAGTGCAGAGTGGTAGTGCAGAGTGGTAGTGCAGAGTGGTAGTGCAGAGTGGTAGTGCAGAGTGCAGAGTGGTAGTGCAGAGTGGTAGTGCAGAATGGTAGTGCAGAGTGGTAGTGCAGAGTGGTAGTGCAGAGTGGTAGTGCAGAGTGCAGAGTGGTAGTGCAGAGTGCAGAGTGGTAGTGCAGAGTGCAGAGTGGTAGTGCAGAGTGCAGAGTGGTAGTGCAGAGAGCAGAGTGGTAGTGCAGAGTGCAGAGTGGTAGTGCAGAGTGCAGAGTGGTAGTGCAGAGTGCAGAGTGGTAGTGCAGAGTGGTAGTGCAGAGTGGTAGTGCAGAGTGCAGAGTGGTAGTGCAGAGTGGTAGTGCAGAGTGCAGAGTGGTAGTGCAGAGTGGCAGTGCAGAGTGGCAGTGCAGAGTGGCAGTGCAGAGTGGCAGTGCAGAATGGTAGTGCAGAGTGGTAGTGCAGAGTGGCAGTACAGAGTGGTAGTGCAGAGTGGTAGTGCAGAGTGGTAGTGCAGAGTGGTAGTGCAGAGTGGTAGTGCAGAGTGGTAGTGCAGAGTGCAGAGTGGTAGTGCAGAGTGGTAGTGCAGAGTGCAGATTGATAGTGAAGAGTGCAGATTGGTAGTGCAGAGTGCAGATTGGTAGTGCAGAGTGCAGATTGGTAGTGCAGAGTGCAGATTGGTAGTGCAGAGTGGTAGTGCAAAGTGTAGAGTGGTAGTGCAGAGTGGTAGTGCAAAGTGCAGAGTGGTAGTGCAGAGTGGTAGTACAGAGTGCAGAGTGGTAGTGCAGAGTGCAGAGTGGTAGTGCAGAGTGGTAGTGCAGAGTGGTAGTGCAGAGTGCAGAGTGGTAGTGCAGAGTGGTAGTGCAGAGTGGTAGTGCAGAGTGGTAGTGCAGAGTGGTAGTGCAGAGTGGTAGTGCAGAGTGGTAGTGCAGAGTGGTAGTGCAGATTGAGAGTGCAGAGTGGTAGTGCAGAGTGCAGAGTGGTAGTGCAGAGTGCAGAGTGGTAGTGCAGAGTGCAGAGTGGTAGTGCAGAGTGCAGAGTGGTAGTGCAGAGTGCTGATTGGTAGTGCAGAGTGGTAGTGCAGAGTGGTAGTGCAGAGTGGTAGTGCAGAGTGCAGATTGAGAGTGCAGAGTGCAGAGTGGTAGTGCAGAGTGGTAGTGCAGAGTGGTAGTGCAGAGTGGTAGTGCAGAGTGCAGAGTGGTAGTGCAGAGTGGTAGTGCAGAGTGGTAGTGCAGAGTGGTAGTGCAGAGTGGTAGTGCAGAGTGGTAGTGCAGAGTGGTAGTGCAGAGTGGTAGTGCAGAGTGGTAGTGCAGAGTGGTAGTGCAGAGTGGTAGTGCAGAGTGGTAGTGCAGAGTGCAGAGTGGTAGTGCAGAGTGCAGAGTGGTAGTGCAGAGTGCAGAGTGGTCGTGCAGAGTGCAGAGTGGTCGTGCAGAGTGCAGAGTGGTAGTGCAGAGTGCAGAGTGGTCGTGCAGAGTGGTCGTGCAGAGTGGTAGTGCAGAGTGCAGATTGGTAGTGCAGAGTGCAGAGTGGTAGTGCAGATTGGTAGTGCAGAGTGCAGATTGGTAGTGCAGAGTGCAGATTGAGAGTGCAGAGTGCAGATTGGTAGTGCAGAGTGCAGAGTGGTAGTGCAGAGTGCCTAAAACACATTGCCATTTACAATGCCATTATCTCTAACTTAAAACAAACCTGAGCCCTAATGCATTCCTAATGCTTGTCTTTTATGTAATGGGCTGAGTTTTCAGCTTCAAGAACAACAGTACATTTATTTCTCTGTACTTTAAATATAGTGTAATGCAAGACTAGTTTGCTGTTTGTGAAGAAGTAGCTGTGGTCCATAATTCCTCAGATGGTGGAACCTCTTCCAGTCTTAGGACAGAAGTGGATCTGGACACATTCCTGCAATTGCAGGTAGTGCTATTCAATGATATGAGTCAATAGGGCATGTGTATATATATATATATATATATATTAGAAGTGTCAAAGGGATAGGCCTTACATTACCCCAGAGGTAACTAATTTTTAATGGATTCGATAGAATGTGTCTGATTTTGCTGACACAAGTTTGTATGAAACAAGGCAGGATCCTTAACTGGATAGCTTCGTGGCTCCAATGAGTCAAACATGTTTGAAAATCATCCTATGATCTGCTTTAGGTTGCAGAGATGTTATGGATGATCAGTGGTTCCTATTGACCCTCAACTAGGAAGATACGGATACATTATACGTTCACCAGTGTGGTCTTAGTTCCCTTTGAGAGTCTGAAGCTGGAATGGTAGTTTTGAGGGAGACTCTGGGAGTTCATGCTGTCTTGCACTTGATAAGTGGATGGAAGTCTTGTTGGGTAGTCCCATGATAGACATATCTGATGGGGGGGTTCAAACTAGAAACACCTAGCCTACCTCAAGTTACTCAAATTAATTTAATTAAAAAGTAGCAATGTTCACAAACTTTATGAAGTTCAAAAACGAGTGAGTGCAAAAACTAAACAAAAAGATGTTGTTGGTAAAAGCCCTATCAGAAGCTACTTTTAGCAGGAGCAGTTCCTATCTAAATAGTCATATGGGAGTATTCTCCCTCTGAATAAGATTTTGCTGAAGGACTTCACCCACAAAAAACACAGGGAGAGGGCAAATCCTGACAGATCATTTGCAATAATTCGAAATTTCCCAGAGTGAAATGTTTGTTTACTCCACACAACGTTAACAGAGACATTATAATTCCACACACCTCTAGGGGCAGGTTTCCTCGGAAATGTGGTAATTATGTTGTACCTCAGATGTTTTGAGCAGAGGAACTTGATAATCACCTCAGTATTTTTCGTTTGGTCATCTTTCAGCTGCCACTGTTGCATTCACTGCCCTTCCAATACCTGGTACAATATTTCGATGGTAACTTTCAATAAGGAACACAACCGTTATCTGAATGTGATATAATAGATCTAATGAAACACAAGTAATGCATTTTGCTATGTAGATAGTTGGTTGGAAGGACCACTTCAGTAGCATCCCTCACGATTTTCAAGGCCTGAAAACTATTTCAGAATAAACAAATATGAAGCAGGGTAGTACATTTGAGTCCAAGACTCAATCAAATGTGTGCTATGCTGTGTGAAATTCTGCAGCTTTACATTATACAAAGGATGAATAAAAAATTAAAGAGCAAGTGGTGTTTTGCAACAGATTTTTACTTCCAGAAAACTGACCTGCACAATATCTGTACACAGAGAAGGTCAGATGCACATGAGTAAAACACATCATCTGTGTTGTTTCATAGAAACAATACATATCTCACACTGAAACTAGGATTTTGTATCTTCCTCCCCAACCCAGTAGCATGCAAATGACCATGCCACAGATGGAGCTCTGCAGTGCACATCTTTATTCTTTGAAGTGCAACCCTTGACTAACTGTACGCATTACGTCATGAACTTTATCAACCACACCCAGACACACCGAAACAATTACACCATTCTTCTGCGGAGCCCATCAGGGAACAGAAGGGTCCTGCTATACATAAGAGACTACAGAAATCGTACTAAGCCAGCCCACACAATGTTGGTAGATTTGGCTTAGTGTAAAAATTGATACTTCTATATCGCACTACTCACCCGCAAGGGTCTCAAGGCGCTTGTACGAATACCGCTGTGGAACCCATCCTGGCTTTCCCTGTGAGGTGTCCACTCCTGGGCACCCCCAAGGTGGAGGCCAGGCATCCTTAGCGTTGTGGGGGCCATTGTGGAGATTAAGCAAGCTATTGCCCAGAGTTGCAGAGTGGGACTCCATGATTGGAATAGGCACCGAGGCGAGAATTATCAGGTCTGTGGAATTTTTGAGCCCAAGACCCGCCGAGGCATTGAACCTGGTCCCGGACTAGACCTCTGCATCAGGGTCTGCCGCTCTAACCATTGAGCCACATAAAGATGTTTATGTTGTCCCACTCTCCTTTGTCCTATTTGCATGTATAAATGAGTTTGGCACTATGTGATGCAGACCTATTCTTAAATGTTCAATGCATAATAAAGGTTTCCGTGCAAAAGTTGGTTGATCCTGCCATTTGCAACTATAAGAAGTACATCTGTGCCACAGAGTGAACCGATGTGCAAATGAACATATACAACCTTATAAGTATTCAGTCTGTCCACTTTCTTGGTGTAGTATGTATATGAGTATAAAAGTGCAAGGCTAAATTTAAATTGTGTTCCTGAGAGGTTAAACAGAAGTCCAAAACTGTGTTCAGTTGAAACGTGTTTTTCCCAATTAATGTTACTTTGATTATTGTGCTGAATTTGATCTTCTGTCATGTGAATTATCAGGGCATTATTGTATGTCATGGTTTGTGTTTTAAAACGAATATGCAAGACATTAAGTAGAAGGCAGTGGTTTATTTTTAGATTAGGAATTGGTTCCTGTGGCTAACTGCATTCATGCTATCTTATGAGAACAAAGGGTGCTTTTGTGCTAAAATGTACTTAAAGAAGCTAACATACTTTTATCCCTTTATTACAGTAGAGAGGAAGAGTTGTTAAAAACAAGGAGTCTTTGTTTAACGGATAAAGAGTTTACTTGGTGTTAGAAAATAATACTTTGTCTACTAATATCGCATGGCCATTTCAAAAACAGGATCAAAGGCAACAGGCAAACAAACAGATTATAAAACGCCTGTGAGGTAGAAACAAGGAAAGGGATTAGCACAGTGAACCCACCATGCATTCAACAAAACGTTAAATACTTTTCTTTCTAAGTCTTTGCCAAATTTATAGGAAGCTACTTAAAAATAATGGAAGGATCGCGAAATCCATGGTGACTCAGCAGGCTCTTGACACATTGCATCCATCAGCACTCTAGACATGATGCATGCCTCTTCCTATTTTAGCCATAGCAGACTTCTTGGTTACTCAGACATTTTTTTAAGTAAGTACAGTTAATGCTGCTTTGTGCTTCAGTTGTGGGGCGAGCACTCAAATAATACTTCAAAGTGATTGAGTAGTACGTGAATGATGGCAGGGAAAGTTTTGTTTCTTACACGTAATCCCCAAAACAAATGTTCAACAGGAGTTGCTTAGAAACCACCTGGAAGCATTTTGGAAATGTAGCCATAACTGTGCTGAAAACAATGTAGAATTGAAAGATCTGACAGAAAATATATTGCTCTGGAATGCCAAGTGGGATTTACTGGGAGAGAAAATGAGCTGGAATAAATGGTTAGACTTTCAACTACAGCATATAATTTGAGAGTATGCAGTAGAAGCGCCTGAGCTGTAACGTGCCTTAACGTGCCTTGTTTGCTTTTTCTACAAATACTGGGTCTGCCTTTTTTTAGATCTGGACTTCGCCAAGACCTTCTGATTTAACAAAAAGTATACGTATAATAAACTTACTCATAGTGGTTTTAGTCAGCCCTCTTCATCATTTGGTCTGTTACTGTGTCAGTCACATTTTTCTTCCGCACACTACAGTATGCAGCGTGGGGCAACAAGTTAGCCCACTTTAGCCATTGCTTTCCTTCAATGTGAATGAAGGCGTTCTCTCCTATCACAAGGAGGAGCACATACACACAGAAGTGGTTCTCCTTAAATGCCAGAGACTACTATGGCAATGTGTGTTTTTAGACATTTATATTTTAGATTAGTGAGGGCTTGGTAGATTCCCAACAAAAGTTTTCAGAATCCAAGATAAAACAAGCATTTACCCCGGCGAAGAGCATATCGCAGACTAGAGTACCCCTCAGCGAAGGGGTTACGGACCCAGTACACCAAACAAAAGGTCATTTACTAAGAGTCCTCCAAAAGAAAACGTCTGTTGTGTGAATATGTGTATGTTATGCGCTATTCATGGATTTCCTCCTATTTATCTGTGATTAATACTCCTATATAATCTGTTACAATTGCTACATGTCAATAAGTGAACTGGTCATGCTTGTCAACTTGTATAATACTCCAATTGCCAAAACAAAAAAATATATATATTTTTACACCAGACCTATTGGCTTTGACAGTGATTGTTTTTAGTGGCAGTACTTTTATTAATATCAGTGTGAGGTTATTGGATGGTACAGTGTATATTTCTTAGATGGTTTTAATGTATCGTCATTTCATATATTTTAGTGTGGTATTTGCTCCTTCAAAAATATTGTTATACAGACTTCCTATATTTAATATAGTTATTCAATTCCAGCTGATTTGGGAAAATGCAAATCCCATTTGGAAATTGTACAGTCGAACAGGCATCTCACAAATAAACAGTTCTGTGGTGGTATTTAAATATATCCGAATTATTGACGGTATCAAGTAAAATTGTTTTTTAACAGTAAGATTTTGTGAGCAGTAAATGCCGTGGGCAGGTTTTTAATTGGCTCGCAGTTAGGTGCAGTGCTGGACGTAAGCACTGTATTGCACCACATTATGTATTTTACATTGCTGACAATTGTATAACAAAGAAGTAACATTTTGCACATTAAATTAAAATAGCAACTTTTGTCCCATACAAATTCAAATATCGCCAACACAAATCTATTTAGGTGGTATTGACCAATATGCTGACAAATGAAATATTGCTGCCACAAAACTACTCAGGTGATAAGCCCCATTTGTTTCTGGCAATCTGTACATGCACTCAAAACCTGTGAAAGGACACTAGGGCCTTATTATAAGTTGAAACTCACGGTGGCGGTGCGGCAAACTCCGTATCTGCGGTACAATTGCCCTATTACAAGTGTGGTGGTCGGACCACGACAACCACTGTGGATCAGTGATCCCTTGGCAGTGGCATAGCGGTCAGAGACTCGCAATATGCTGGCGGTGCCTGCGGCACCGCCAAGCATATTACAAGTTTCCTTACCTTCACAGTTTTCATGGCAGTGAGCCCACCATGAAAAGTTTGGCAGTGAGGCAAGAAAGGGAGCCCTACAGGGTTCCCTGTTGCCTCAAGGCCTGGGAATGCATGCGGGGGGGGGGTGGGGGGCATGTTGTGCCCCCTGTGTGCGTGCACTCCCTGATCCTGCATGGCATGAACTTCATAGTCCATGCCTGGAAGGAATGGGCTTTAGCGGTCCCACAAATTTGCCCTGCTAAGGCTCACATATGAGCCTTAGCACAGCACAGCACTGCCATGGGACTGCCAAAGGACCGCCAACCAAACCAAGAGAAAACTCCCAATCTGGTGGGTGGTCAGCGGGCGAGTTTGGTGGTGAGCGAGCCGGCAATGGCATGGTGTCCACTCCCACACAGCCAAACTCGTAATCAGGCCCTTATTTATTTTGGGTATTTGTCATAGCATGAACCTAGCTTCAAGAAGCAATTTACAGATAACTTTTTTAATTGAAATAAAAGCAAGGTGCATGGGATTTGTAAGATTTAAGATGTGAAGATGTAATTTTTGCATACAATGAGTGAGATGGGATTACTTTTTTTGGGCCTAAAAATCCCAGAACAAAGGTGGTCTCCAAGGCACAAGATCAAACATACTTTTTCTTTTTCGGTTTTGTGGGATTAAGAGTCTAATGAAATGTTTATCACAGTCAGGATGAACTGAGCTCACTTGAAGCTCGAGAAAACAACTTTAGCATTTCAACTGTTGCAGTAATCCTTATAGTAGTGTTGTCTTTCTTCAGCAGTGCAGTTTCAAAGAAAAGTTGTGCTTGCATATTTTGACCGACCACCTGCAAATTAGTACTGACTGCAGTTAATTAGAGAGCAACTTAAACAACCATAGATATTCATCATGATACATTTTGGTTGGCTTGTTGCTTGTGTTTTTTTAAGTTGCTTTTGATCTGATGCAGAAATTGTAGTTTCGTTTAGAGACTATCGTCTGGGTTTCGTCTCATGTGTACACCACAGCCAGTGCTTTATCCTGAGAAAAATCAGAACTCTACCTTACCCTATTGCACATACAAACTACTGATTGTGAAATCGGTGTGGATAATTGAGAGTTTTGCAATGTGTGCCAAAATAGTTTACAAAACTGTTCTGTGTAATTTGTGTGTGTAAGCAACTGTTTATTACTTGGATATTGGGTAAATGAGTGCATCATTCGGAAGGGAGCTTTTGTGAAATGTGAACTGTTCCTAATGCTATTTTCTTGAAACTGGTTGCAGTCATTGCGAAACCTCATCTTAGGCAGATCATCTTATGGTTGTGTTTCAAAACTACTGTACTTCGACCTTTTATAGTTTAACCTCTTAAGAAATTCAGTTTAGAAGGGAGGGGACATCGTTTATGCTCTTGCCTTTTATGGTATTTATTCAAGAAATATGGCTATGGGACACACATTATAATACTTCTACATTTTTCTAATATGAGTTAAATTGTCTATTTACTCCTTATCTAAAGGAAACTATTATAAAATGCTTCTTGGTTCAGGTATCACTTGAGATCCCTCAAATGGCTTAATCATAGTTCAGAATGAAAAGGCCCAAGAAAAGTCTGGGGCTTGACACTGTGCATCTAACGGGCAGATTGCATCGATGGGCAAGTTGGAGCTGTCTTACCCAGGGTGGTCTTGGGCATACAAAAAAGCAAAACTCTACAGCCAACATATTTATCCACAAATTGAGTATCCGAAATGGAAAGAGACAATATCTTTTTTTTTAAAATTATTATTACCCCCCCCCCCCAAGACCAAGGTATTAAATCATACCGTACAAAAAGGTAAACATCGTTTACAACGATGTTTTCACAACGCGGTACCTTTACACCGCGGCTGTGACAACGCAAGTCGTTACCACGACTTGCGCTGGAGGGCGCTCAAGGTCTAAAAATAGTTAATTTACTATCCTAACACCTTCCCTAGGGTCCACGGGGACTGGTGTTAGAATAGTAAATTAAACTATTCGAAATCCGCGCCCCCCCCAACGCAAGTCGTGGTAACGACTTGCGTTGTCACGGCCACGTTGTAAAGGTATGCGTTGTGACGGTACGCGTTGTACCGTCATATATCCGTACAAAAAGCATGTAAAAATAAAGGTAAGAAAGAGGGAGAACATACAGCAACCAAAAAAAAAAAAAACCACCGCCACAATAACCGATCATAGATACATACAGATAATACATTAAAGTAGCTCAGATTAAGCTTCCCTAGGTGTGGTTTTGTATCCACTGATCAATATCTTTATGTAAGGAGAAGGATTGCCGAGATGTTCAGGCAAAAAGTCCCACCTGGTCGCAAGACAAATAGAACTGAAAATACTATGGCTCTTAATATGAAAAAGCGTAAGAAAGGAAGGAAAAATGTATGTTTCTTTTATTTTATTTTTATTCATGAATAATTCATTGAATAGACCTGGGAAGATGTGTCTGCTGCAACTTCCAAGGAGAACTTGCATGTGTTCAGAAATATACCGTGGATAGTTTTCAAAGTGTGGAAATATTTCAAAAGGTTTGAGAATACCTAGAGACTTGTGAATTTGAGCGTATTCATCACTGACTTTCGCAGGATTCTCACAAAAAAAAAAAAAAAGAAAATTCAGTTAGTGGCTACCCATTATCTTCAATTTAGAGACTTACTAATTCAGCAAGAATTTTTATAAAAAACCTAACTTTTAAAATGATACATCTCAAACATGTGCAATCTATTCAACATTTGCAATGCAATTTCCTGTCTGCATGAATAAGCAGATATCTTAAATACAATATCTGTACAGCTAACTGATGAACTCTACTACTTCGCCTCAGGGTATCACAGTTTAAAATACTGTTCTACCTTTGGCTACCTACTCCCACATAAAAAACAATAGTTCTATTTTCTCTTAGAGAATTGCAGGCAAAGTATTATCATATAGTAAGGAGATATTACATTGCATAAGTGGCATGGGATTATCCTATGCTGGTATTCTATGGCCTTCAATATATTTGTTTATTGTGGTGACTTCAGTGTACTCCTGCATGGTGCTGATTCTCAGAAGAGATCCTTCTTCCACATATTTTGATTTAGAGTACAGTGACCTAATTTGTTGTCATTGACATAGAACGTCCAGTGTACAGAATGGAAAGGTCAACCACGATTTCCCCAAATCTTGACTCAAATTCTGATAGTAGAATTTAAAATGCCATATTTTTGTCGTATTTGGAGATTGGAAGTACTTCCTAGGCCTTCACAATATTTTCAAAAGTAGACTCGGGGAGAATTTTGTGTACCAAATTATACCTTCATGGGTCATCTTTTTAATATAGTCTCCTTGTAAAGAAACATCAAGTTGGATATTTTCATGCTATTGTATAATTCCTTTTCTGAAATTAGCTTTGGAAGTACATTTTGTCACTTAATTAAGCATCACTAAGCTGACACTAAGCTTGTGAAATGACTGGTGGCCTGTATGAGAAAGGTTTCAATCCTGGAAGGATTAATTAAGCCTATTATCCTTCTGATGTATAATGTGTATGACTGCCTTGGATAAAAGCACTGTTTAGTTCGTTATTTCGGCTTTCTTTAGAGTTAATCATTGTTGCTATCTGTTTGCTAAAACAACAAATAAGACCAACATAATAGCACACATTTACTTTAAATTGAAAACAATTTAGTTCCCTGAAAAAAAAAATGTTCACTTCTTTGAGTAAATAGGAGACTAATGTCTTTGTATATATTTCACATTTACTTCTACCTACTAATTCTCCTTGTGATGTGTCATTCCTCTATTGAAAATACACAGGGATGTGTACTGTATGAATTCATATACACTTATAATTGCCAGTGTTTGATGGCATTATTAAATAAGTTCTGAGTTTGCTGCACTTTTTCTTGATTGTTTGAAAATGCTTTCCGTCCACAACAAATCACAGAAAATGAATTTCGCTAGCTAAGGAAAGGATGTTTCCATTCCTCATCCCCTGCCCAGTACCTCCATATCTACATCTTACTTTTGGGGATACACTGCCAACCATCATCCTGTTGAAAATCGGCCAGCAAAGGTGATGATGCCAGGCCTTTTCACAGAGAACAAAGTAGGCAAATATTTTATTTTAAAAAAGGTTAAAGAAAGAAAAGGAAGCAATGCCACACAGTGTAGATTAGGAGAGTTGCAATGATGAGAAAGTGCCTCCAACTTTTCCCAACCGGCTTTGGGCCTACACTTATACAGTACACTTATACACTTATTCCGCTGTTATGTTCCAAGATTGAATAAATCTCATTTATAAATTAACAAAATAACTATGATAGTGAACAAAAACTGCAGAAGGGCAGAAGAACAACTTTGTTAAATAAAGTTAGGTTAGAAGACTACATTAGATTGGGTAATTGGGCTATAGTAATATCACGTTTTAAATCTACCCTATTAGTTTCATTAACAAGTCAAAAAAACGTTAATGCTTTTTGATCCTTCTCAATGTGTAATGGTACCAGCATACAGTAGAAAGAAGTCTGCCTCAATTACAACTGTTTCAATACTACGTAATCCAGGCCTGTTTTTACTTTTTTTACCTTCCTACTGAGTAGGCAATTGTCAACTCTCCACTTTCACTCATTGATTATTTCCTGGATTAGCTGCCTAACTTGGACTAATCATAGAACTAGGATGTACCTTATCATGGATCTTATTTGAATAAACACTGATGTTTTCACGGCATTGTGTAGCTTTTCTGGATCAGTGTGCCGTATAGGTTGACATTTTATCTCATGAATCTGAGGAGTACCAAACAAAATGGCTATTTTCAGTGGGTGAATGTAGATGTATGCCTCTTACTCCTCCAATGCGTCTGATAATCCTGAAGATTACACTAAGGGCAACCTGTCATCTGAGTTCTACAACTGGTTCAAAGAAACATGTCCCTTTTACCAGCCTAAATAGATTTCAATCCCTCCATTTATATGGCTATCCTTTATTTATGTTAGGGCACTGTAAACTGATTGCAGGCATGCTTTTAGATTAGCTGTATAATTGCTTACATCATGCTCCTCTCTGCACTTTAGGGAATGTTGTTTCTTCTGTCTTCTACATTAGCTCTTTCTCTGAAGTTGTGTGTACAACTTCAGGGTTGCCATTGCTGGGCACCTAATGTTATGGTATGTTATGTTATGCAGATTTGTAGAGTGCGCTATCACCCTGGATCGTATCCTTGCACGGTCAATAAGTCACAGTAGACTGGACCTAGATGTTTTTTAAGGCTGAACACGATGGATCAGGTGTCAGCAGTGGCTGTCCCCCCATTAGGACGGAGGAGTATTGCCCCCCTCCACTACCAGTGCAGCAAAGAAGAAGAATATATAGGTAATAAAATAAATTACCATTTTATTTTTCACTACTCCCAGCCCAAGCAGTGTTTGATGGTGGCGTCATTGCTGTTAACTGACAGCAGGGGAGTGGTGCTCACTCCAGTTTAATGTAAAATCAGACTGGGAGGTCGCTCCTTCTCTTTCTTGGCTCCCCACCATTGGAACCAGCTGCCACCATACATTCGCTCCTGCTCTGACTTATCTCAGTTAAGAAAACTTCTCAAAACCTGGTTGTTCAATCTCTAACCTGACATAGTTCTGCTAATTGTTGTCTAATGATACAGCGCTGAGAGATCCCCTCAGGGATGATTTGTAGCGCTTAACATATGATAATAATAATAAAGTGCGCATGTTTCTATGGCTAGCTGTCTTGCGACATAAGTACTTTAAACATCTTCAGGTAGCTCTTTTAGACAGTTGGGTGGAGAACAGGCACAGACCCCCCACAGCCTGTTGGAGTGTCGAGGCAGCCTGCTCCAGCCAATCCTGCCACTGCTTTCATGCTGCTCATCTGCAGCCTGAGAGCAGCATCCGGATTTGAAGAGGGAATTTGACTGAGGCACTGGCAGCATTCAAGAAGAAAAACACAGAGGATGAGGAAGCATGGTTTAAGTTAATTTTTTATTTTGTTTCTATCCTTTTGGCCTACTTACAGGCACTGTGAGAAACTTCCATTGCCTTAAGCCTCGACTCCAATGCTCTCAGTCACGGCCAGTTATAAACAACAATCTGTTAACGAGCCATGACCAAGAGCTTTGGCATTTAAGCCTAAAGGCATTGTGATGTATTACAATGCCTTTCACTGGGTTTGGCTCTCAGTCCACTTGACACCCCACTACTGTTGTGGGGCACCCCCGCCACTGAGTGTCAGATACAGAAACCTGGTTCAACCCAGCTGGAAATTTTACATTGGGACTTGGTCTAAAGAATTGAACTCTAAACCTTCAGCAGGCTGTAGCTGAGAAGGGTTCCATAAGGTCAGATAACCTTTGGAAGAGGTCCAGTGAAGCCGTTGGTTTTTGGCAGAAAGTCTCCAAGTGGGAGAAATTCAAGTTTACCTCCCAAGGACAGTCGCCTGCCGGACGAATACTTGTGTCACCTTTGCCCAGTCAAGATTTTTCATTCACATTTAGTTACTTTTTGGGATTTTTCCAGTGGGGCAAGGCTGTAGGCTGTAGCCGAAGAGGACTCCATGAGGTCAGATACTGTCTCCGTGATTTCCAACCAATGAGGGTTCGCTATCACAAAAATGTTTGATGCTGGTAAACCTAAAATTTCAGCGCCACAGCTTACAGGTACCAGGTTTTCAGTGGTGGCAGAAGAAGTCCACCTACACCAACCAATGCTTTCAGGACTTGAGAATTAGCAATTGGAGGTCGACTCAATCCAGTATAGACAAACAGTAGGGTTCAGGGCAGGACCAGTTGAAACTGGTAAGCTGAGCAGTTACAGGAACGCTTGTTGTGTCCCTGTAGCTTAAACAGGAGGTCAGTCTTATGACCCTTGGTGTCCACTTCTTTGTCCTGGGTACGGATAGAGCAGGTCCTGTCCTTCGGGGCTCTTCTCAGGTTCACAGATGTGTTCAGGACCAGTTGTGTTCTGAGGAGGGTACTGGGTACTGAGGGTGACTCCTGGTTTCTCCCTAACCAATGGGGTTAAATTCCTCAGGGGTTACCCTACTCACTTTTGCAACATTTCCTGTGTGCCCTGTTGCAAACAATCCAATAGTCCCCTCTCTGCCTAAATCCAAGTTGGTGAAGCCCTTCTCCCCTTGTGCAGAGTCTGCATGCCCAGGGTGTGGTCAGAGAAATGAGCAGCCCCTCCTTTTTGGTCACTCTAAACCGGTTCTGGGGGCAGTTCCTTCCCCACTGATTGGTGCCTGCCTAACTGGGAGAACATAAGAAGGGCCCTGTACGGGTATCATTTGACACCTGCTTCTGACAGAGGAAGCCCATTTGAAGATAATCAATTTCCTAGGCAATGCCCAAATAGCTATTTTGCCAGAGGAACAGACACACCACCCTAAACCCAGGCCTTTGTCTCTTCTTTGGGAGCAGTTTTCACACCTCGTTCGGGTCTCGAGCATTCAGAGACCTGCAGTTGAAGGTGAAGGCTAATGCAAATGAGCCTTCAGAGGCCTTAGGCAGGGTAAGGATTACTTTCTAAAAGAACATTCCTCTTCTAAATGTACCTTTCCCTAAAATGTTACAAATCTGACTTCACTAATGAATTTGGCTTTTCATACATAGTACAAAGAGTCCAAGAATGATATTTCCATTCGTTTCCTAGACAAAGATAGCATTATTAAATCTAATAGTGCAACCCAGTGTTTCTCTATGGGACGGCCAGGCTTGCTACAACCTACATTAAAATTGCTAGTCACTGTAGAGGCATGTTTAATATTAACTTTCTACATGTTCTACTTTTAAATACCATGCACCCTGCCTTGTGGGTTATATGGTCCACATAAGGGTGACTTATAAATGCGTAAAAGGAAGGTTTAGGCCTGTCAAAAGGATTTATTGTAACAGGTCGAATTGTGATTTTTAAACTGCTCCAAACAGGCTTTAATGGTAGGCTTGAAGCCACATTTACACTATCACTGTAGTATATGGCACAATAGGTGCTGCAGTCTACTAATGGAATTTAAGTTACAGACCCTGTGTACACATTTCTACCATCCACTAAGGGATTTACAAGTAATTTAAATATGCCAATTAGGGTTATGCCTACTTCACCATGTTGAAATGAGGAGCACAGGCAAAAAAGGATCAAATCTGGGGATGCTCCATAAAATAAACGGGTATTTGTAAATACACACGTTCACCACAGCCTGGTTGCCATGGCACTGACTGAAATAACATATGTTTATTGTTAACCAACTCAATGGTACTCATTTTACCAACCTCAGAAGAATGAAAGGCTGAGTGGACCCACCAGGATCGAAACCTATGACCATGCAGTCAAACACAGATTCCTGCTTGCATTAGTCCACTGTGCCACCAAACCTGACTGGCAATTGGAAGGAGTGGTCATTTCATACATGTATCATTTGGGCAGAGTAGCAAATTCCTAAATAACCTAAGTGGATAGCACTTTGGCATGCCCACTGTTTCTGGATTGTAGTCTTTTACAGTAATGCCAGTTCAAGCCCCTCGGCTACTTCAGAGAGAATGACGTTTTAGTGGTCATGTTAGCACGGTCCAAGTAGCGTTCTTTGCCATTTTAAAAAAATAATTGAGGCCAGCTAAATTAAATGTTAAAAATTCACTATGCAACCGCAATGACGCCATGATACAGCACAGTGTTGTCCTGTGCTGCAGCTGGGGTACAATCATACTGTGCATGCCTGCATAAACTTGGCTATGAATGCCTATTGATGGCTAGCATGTGTTATGGCCTTGTACTGGACAGACAACACATCCATGTGTGCTGGCATGTAGTTGTTTTGCAGTTTCTTGGGCGGGGAAGGTCTTTGTTTTCCTCTGGTGTGGTTCCGCGTTCCTTAACAAAGTTGGCTTACATGTCCACGATTCTGTGTGATGCATGAATATTACTTGATGCATGCACTTAAGCTTGGAGAAGCGTGGCTCAATGGTTAGAGCGGCAGACCCTGATGCAGAGGTCTGGCCCGGGACCAGGGTTCAATTCCCGCCTCGGCGGCTCTTGGACTCAGTTTCCTCGGACCTGATAATTCTCGCCTCAGTGCCTAGTCTAATCATGGGTCCCACTCTGTGACTCTGGGCAATAGCTTGCTTAATCTCCACAACGGCCCCACCAGCGCTTGGATGCCTGGCTTCACCTTGGGGGTGCCCAGGAGTGGACATTTCACATGGAAAAGCCAGGAAGGGTTCCACAGCGGTATGAGTGCAGCGCCGGGACGCCCCGTCGCGTGGGCAGCCGTGCGCTTTACAAATACAACACATTTACATTTACATTTAAAACCCTTTTCACAACATCACCTTGCTTGCCCCTTTCCGTGTGTATGGTGCGTTGTGTGCAAATGTTAGCCTGGTTCGTGCAGTTCTTCATTGCTGTCATTACGTGGTTTGTGCTAGTGCTCTCTGACGTTGCCCGTTCAAGTGTGCATTTGTGGGTGTAGCTGTGGTAGTGATGAGCGTTACACTATGGGGAAATTGTTGTTGCCTCACTGCATTTTTAGAGGTGTTTTTTGTGAGCCTCAGTTGGAACTTTCCAGAGTTCCGGCAACATTCTTAGAAAATAAAAATAACAATATTTTTCTTATGGGTGATCAACAAAACTCAGATTTAGGAGTTCTTGAAAATTATGCCATTAATAAGAATGCTTATTCTGTAATCTCCTTTTTTTATACTTGAAATATTCTGCGTTGTAGGTGTAAATATTCATTATTTGCAAAATATGTTTCAGTTTCTTGATTTTAGCAGAATAGAGATTTAAATGTGATGACTTCCCCAGCCACAACGTATAGGGATGGTTATACATTTTTCTTACAGCAACATTAGGGTAGTTTAGAATGAAACAAACATGGGCCTTCGCAGATGATTTGGCCAGTCCGTGGTTACACGAAGTTTGAGCACATTTGATGGCACCCACGCACTCTGTTTTTCATCCTCCACTCCCAGCTGTCACTCAGCGTTTCACCTTTTGCCATGATTGCATTTCCATTAAATAACACTCGCATTCCGACCTTTCCATTGGCCAGCACACGTATAGCGTTACGTAAACCGTGTGTTTATATTAAACTGGGACAGGCAAACTTAGCTAATGGCATAGCCAAGAGCTGCAGATATCTGAACGTGAATAACATAGTACATGCTGAACTTGTTAAACGTGGAAATGTATGCTTTTTGAAGGCAAATGAATGACTTCGCTCTCACAAGCATTTATTTGACTTATCTTTTTTTTCAAAGTTATTTTCTTCCATGCCAGAGAATAATTTACTGTTAAAGTAAGCGCCCGTATTCCAGGAAATCTCAGACGTTAACGCGAAGGCATATTCACTGCCTCATGAGTTTCATATGAGAATATTGGACACATTTCTGGGAAAATGATTTACAATGCGGCGCATTGTGCATTCCTTTCACATCAATTCCTTTTCAGTCAATAGGGAGGCTCATGTCTCAAAAGATCACAGTGTTTTGCAAAGTCGCTTCCATCCGGCAATGCGAAGTAACATTTTTCTTTCTCTTGCGACAATGCTAATTTTGGTTTGCTCGCCCTCTTGCGCTGCACATGTGATCTCATTAGCATTTTGTTGATGTTGTTTTTCCTAACCACTTCCTAGAAGCAGAATATGCTAGAATAAAGAAAAAAAGATACATCCTGTACAGAACAATCTGCTGCCAAAAGAAGGTAATTGTCTGACCTACATGCAGAGTCATGTTTACCGTGAATGCCTTGGTCTTTGAAAGTATAAATATATGTCCCATGATGGTGGCAATACCCCAAAGCAGTGGCGGCTGGTGGGTTTGAAAGTGGTTGGGCGCAAACACCTTTCACAATCAGCATCTAGTCAGTGAAGTGAGCGGATCCGTTTACTGTAGCAAGTGCTCCTATATTTACAAAGCGTGGAGCAGACCAAATACCAGGCATTCTATGGCTAGTCTACTTAGGCTATATTCTGATTAGCCAATAAACTGAGAGATGGTGGTGATGTCAGTGTTTGACTATGTTTCTTCTTGAGCAACTTAAGGTACAAGTTGTTGGCCTTTCACTGCTGGGACATATAACCTATGTAAGACACTCTGAAACAGTGCTTAATTTGTAAAAAGCTCAAGTGCCAGGGCCGTTGTCAGGAGGCCACTGCAGCTTGTATTACCCATTGCCCCTGTCAGCGCTGCCAGTGACAGTACAAACACAAACTATCATACTCCTATAGGTGTAACAATTCAGAATATTCCAGGCCGCCCTATATCTATTGGAAAGCCTTCTGCAGCAAACAGTTGTCCTGGTTAATGCGTATTGAAATAATAAATGACTGTTGTTGTGCACCTTTTTAAATTAGACAGACCTCCACCATGTGGCATACCGTCATATGTGTCAATGTTGACAATTAAGTGCCGGTGCCAAGCACTGGAAACCACCGGCTTAAATTAAGCACTGCTCTGAACTTATTTCTGCCTTGTCTGCAACCTTGTCAATGCACTTATAAGTGTATAGACCGTAATCTCGGCGCTTCAGAATATTCTACACAATTTGCATTTATTTATACCTGAGTCTTTCATCTCTATGATACAGATATTCTACATCATAAAGCTTTTCTCTGCCTCAGTCTCACTCTTTCATACTGGATATTCTTCTCACCCAGCACAAATCTCTGCCCAAGTCTTCCATCTGTATCACAAAAGATAGTCTACACATGTACCACCAGGGCCGGACTGGCTACCGGGCAGTTTAGAAAGCTGCCGCGCTGAGGGGTGATTTCATTCATGGAGACCTGTGTGTGCTAAACGAAATTCGTTTTGCATTAATTATTTCGAAGCACACGCAGGTCTCCATGAACGAAATCAGCCCCCACCGCAGTGAAATCAGCCAGCAGCTCGGCAGCTTTCTAAACTGCCCGGTAGCCAGTCCGGCCCTGTGTACCACTTATCGCTGACACTGTCTCGCTGTCATACAGGATACTCTGGACACACACATGTAGTACTACATTATGTCTATTTCTACTGGGGCACTGCCATCTCTATTACCCAGGATATTCTGCACATTGGGCCTATCTCCGCCTGAAGCTCAGTGAGATCGAAAATGCAAGCTGGGATATTATCCCAATTTGTTGCCTCATTGAAATATGTGGTTTTGATAGTCTATTTGCAATTACATAGTATACTATAAGGGGTTTCTAGGGCCTGTAGATGTTAAAGGAAAACCTATAAAAGGTATTTCTAGCCTTTGGAAGGGTATGCAGTTAAGGTGGTACAGATTTCAAGAGGGAGGTCATTCCAGATAATTTAAACTTGGGGGGAAAAAACTATCATTTACAATTGAAGTGTTTGTAAAAGCTTGAATGAAGATACAAAGAAGGGTATTTTGAAGGTATTCAGATAAAATATCGAAAAGAAATATCGCCAACCAAAATATCATGTCCAAAATAATGTGTTATGGAAATATCGTCAGCAAGAATATCATTGTCCAGTATCGATATTAAGCCAAGTAATATTGATCTTTCAAAATCAAATTTATTAATATCATTTGCCAAAACATAGGGGGTGATTACCATGTTTCGTAAATGGGACAACTGACCTCCGGTCGGAGGTCCTGACTGCCTCATTAGGATGAGGATGCAATCCGACATTTCCCTAGGGGAGCATGCATTACGGCCGTAAACAGGCGGTAATACATGATCCCATTGGGTATTTGGGAGGTTTTGTTAGTTCATCCCTGCACCCCATGGCAGGCACCTTAAGGTGTTTGCCACGGGCTGTAGGGATCAAAGGGGGGCACCATAGGACCTCCTCAGCCCCCAACCGGAGGCGGCACACCCTCGGGGGAAATGCTGGAGGCCCTTGAACTTGCTTTACGACATGGTTTCAATGTCGGACAGGCCGGCATGGAAAACATGCCAGAAACCATGCATCGTAATCCCAAGGGCGGAAAGGCCCGCCCTTTGGGATTACAAGCCGGTTCCGACTAGCCGACTGGTTCCTTGAAAACATCAGAAGCCAGCCGAATAATTTGTTGTTAAATACTATTAATTATTTAATTGACAGTTAATTATTTTAATTGTGTAAATAATTTTTTTTACTTTACTGTTGGGTGTCGGTTGTGGGGTTTATATGGGTAAAGGTTGGGCAGTTAATTAATTTTAATGAATTAATATTTAGTTATTAATTAATAATTGTTTAATTGATAATTACTTATGTTAATTGTGCAATTCGTTTTTTGTCAAGATGTTATATGTGGGTTGTGGGTTTGGAGGGGTATTGGGTGAATAGTAAATACATTTTAAATTCATAATTAATTTTTAGATTAATATCAATTTGATTGATAATTATGTTTGTGTAAATAATTTTCTGTGAAATTGTATTAGTGTGTTGTGTGTTTTGTAGGGGTATGTTGGGTAAATTAATTATAATTAATGAATAGTTAATATTTAATGAATGATAACTAGTTTGTTGATAAATATTTACATTATTAGTGTTAATAGTTAGCTTTTCAAAGTTACGCTATAGGTGCAGGATGTGAGTTTTGTGGAGTTATAGGGTGGAAAGGTAAATAAAATGTTGTAATACTTTTTTTGTTAATAATTTTGATATAAAAATGATTTGCATAAAAATTATTTTTGCATTTTATTTATATTTGTAGTTATTTGTAATATCTTTTATTTTAAAAAAAATTTATTGTACATATATTTGTAATTTAGTTTGTACATATTTATATTTTTCTTTACTTTGTTTTTTAAATAATTTTATTTCGCTATTTTGTTTGTTTTTAATGTTGCTCTGACTGGAGTGGGAATAGTACATTTTACCCCTCAGCAGTCCAACACTTTCCCTACTGTTGCACTTATAGGAGAAGGAATAGTAAATTTTACCCCTCCGCTATCCAACACTTTCCCTACTGTTGTATTGACTGGAGTGTCAAACACTTTCCCTACTGTTCTACTGACTGCAGTGGAAATAGTAAATTGTACCCCTCCTCTATCCAACACTTTCCCTACTGTTGTACTGACTTGAGTAGGAATAGTACATTTTACCACTCCCTTCCGCAATCCCAACACTGTCCCTATTGTTGTACTGGCTGGAGTTGTAATAGTAAATGTTGCCCCTCCTCAATCCAACACTTTCTCTACTGTTGTACTGACTGTAGGAGAATAGTACATTTTACTCCTTCACTATCCAATGCTTTCCCTACTGTGGTACTGATTGGAGTGGTATTAGTAAATATTACCCCTCTGCACTCCAACAGTTTCCCTACTGTTTTACTGGCTGGAGTGGGAATACCTATCCGCAATCCAACACTTTCACTACTGTTGCAAATCTTACCCAGTTGTATTATTTTTGTGTTGTTTGAAGTGTGAGTATTACATTCAATATATGTTTCCTGTAATAGTTTGTGTAGTTTTGTAGTGGGAATAGTATATGTATTAAATGTTATATTTTATAATTTATTTTATATTGTTATCATTTATATTATATTCTTGTTTATTTAAAATTATAACATTTATAATTGTTAAGGTTTACTTTTTTAATTTAATTAGGATGGTCTGTTTTTTAAAGATTTTATGGTATTACTATATGTATATCTATATATATTTGTTATATTTTTATATTAGTTAAAAAAATTAAATTATAATATACAAGTAGATATATGTATGTATATCTATATATAATATATCTATACAAATACACATGTATTACATATTTTTATTGATCTTTTTTTAATTAAGTTTATTTGTTATATTTATTAAAAATATATCATCTATTTAATGTTTTTAATTAGTTATTATTTAATATATTGGATATTTATAATTTTCGTTTATATATATTTGAAAAAGGATATTTATTACAACAATATTTATTATAACAATATATTTGTTATCGATATATTTGTACTTCTCATTATAAGTACCGGATGACAATATTTTTCATATCGGCATTTTGGTCGTGATATTTTGGTATGAGGATATTTTGAGGGTTGATATTTTGTCAGTGAACCTATTTTGAATACTGATACTACCCCATGGTGCCTGCCACATAATGTAGGGTTTTACAGGGGGTACCCTAAATACCCCTTCAATCCTCAACTGTAGACCATGGAGGCAAGGGAGCCCTGCTTTCCAACAGCCTTTCCATGTGGGAAACCAACATCGTAATCCTGACGGCAAAAACACCTTCCATAGGGTATTATGGTGCGTTTCCAACTGGCAGGAAGCATCTGAGAGCCAGTCGGAACCGAGTCAGACTGACCAGCCAGTTTACATTCCGACCATCAACATCATATACGGGCGGTCGGAAAGCTTCAGAGTAGAGGTCAGAGGCTTTCCATACGCCATTGTAATCGGCCCCTAAATCTATATGAAGTAGTGTATTGTACTTCTAATATTAAGACAATGGTGTAAACTGGATTCTCATTCAAAAGTATAAATATCTCCAAATATCTGTCTCAGTGAATTGCCATTGTATTTTGAATGGATACATTGATTTCTACCTCCATCTCAGAGACTCAACAACTGTCTTGGTGATGTATTTTTATTCCACCCCTTGCCTCCTAATTAGGAGAATATGCTATCAATACAAATGACAAAGGATCGGTGGAAGGTGTTAAGTAATTTAATGGAAATGTCCATATCTGGTGGACACAAACATATTTCGTGGGTCAAAAATGTAATTGGTTTACCCTTCAGAAAGAACAAAATATTTGTCAGGATAACCTACCCTTTTCATCTAATTTTAGCTCACAAGTCCCTTTATAGTAAGTGGTCTACCTTTTACAAATCTTTTAGACACAAGCAGTGCCACTTTAGGTGATGCGACACTGAGTACATAAAATAAACAATGTTTCTCTGTCTAAAAACAGGTCCAAATTATTATTTTTTTGCTTGCGTCCCAGGAGGACTGGGTATAGCTAGAAGTAGAGCTCTTGTTCAGTGAGCCTATAGATTTTACGTTTCACCTCTATGAAGCCTATCCATGTGTCACTGCTTTATTACCAATCTTTATCAGCAGTTAGTTTCAAAATCAGTAGTCCCCAAAATGGAAGGTACAATTTCCTGAGTGTATGTTTATAACTTGCTTTCAGCATTGGAAGAATGAGACTGTTTTCAGGTAATTTGACCCAATGTTTCAAAGGTAAATAATTAGAACCCCTGTCTAAAATTAATCTGACTTGTGTTATTTGGGGGAATTGGGTCTGTCTAACCATAACATTATTCAGGAAACTGGCGAAACAATATACAGTTTTAAGGTGCTATAATTCAGTTAAAAGGCTACTATGTAAGGGATACAAGTTATGAATATTCTGGTTTCTTCTCAACTGTCCAAAAACAAAAGAAGCAAACTTGTTAATTCTTAAAGCACCCTTAAGAAACATTTGCAAAAATTACAAAAAAGCCTAACATTATAAATGCTTGGTGAAAACTATATATGTGTATATGGGGATAGCCAGTAGGTAGTTCTAGTTAGGACCGAAGGTTTTTTGTTTTGCTAGTACCTTTGACACCGTTTGACAAATCTTAACAAGATTTTCCAAACAAAGTAGTCTACCTTTTCCAATTTCTGCATGGAATATTTTGGGGTGATTTGTCAAGCACAGGGGCCAAGAAAAAGAGGGGCTTCTAATATGATTTTTCTCCGTACAATGTCTAACGGGATTTTCAATTTTAGACATGCCATAGGCTGACCCTCTGAACAAATATACACCAAATTTGGCAGAAAGCTAGCTCTTGGTCCATGTCTTTTTTTAGGTCTGTCCTAGGCAGCACATGCACTATCTCTTTGAGACTTGATGTGTCCACTTTGTGGACTTACAGCCCACCCATGCTTTTGATTAATTTCTTCGGGGGTCCTTCCAAAAAGCTTAGATTTATTTGGGTAATCTGTGTTTTTGGCCCTCCTTCTTGTGTCTTGCTCCCTCACACAGAGCAGTGGTCTGTTACCTGTATTCTTTCACTTTTGTCTATTTCAGTTTGTGTATGTCTACTATTTATTTTTGCTTCTTTCATCCTGTGCTTTGGGAAGGTTCCCTTTTGTGTCTTTGTAATGTTGATGCTTCTAGTGCCATTCAGTAAATAGCCCTGTAAATCTTGTCCTTAGCTCATCACATTTCCTGTTTTCCGAGGGGGCCTATTTCGTCCACCCAACTCCTCCCTCATCACTGCTATCCCCCTCCGTCGTTGGTCGCTCTTTCCATCTCCTCCCCTCTGAGTCACACTTTAGCTTCCCGATTCCTCGTTACAACTGCTGCCAATGGAGAGCTACATGCTCACATAAGACCACCAATCATCACACAGAGGCACAATGCATTAATAATAATTATTGCAACCATATATTCAAACCCAAAACTTTAGAGATATGTATTTTATAAAGGGAACCTTTAGTGCACAATCTTGCGGCTACCCCCCGTGTTTCTAAAGTTAATGTTTAAGAGCAAGGAAAGTAGTTTTGTGAGCAGTCTTTTTCATCTTCTTCGCAGTGCGTCACATAACTCCAGTTAGCTGAAGGGTTGCGCAGAGATACCACTGTAAGAGGTGATTGATTTACAGACATTGATTCACACTTCTATGTCAAACCGCATCAGCAATACTCCACAAACAGCTACCACTTCTATCATATGTTGTGATGGCTCTACTGTGCAGTATACGGAGCTCTTCTGCTTTTCAATTAGGTTTATATATAAATTACTTATAAATGCATATTCTGTACTGAATGGAGGCTACAATAAGGCCCCCTCGCCTACTGAAAGAGCCTTGCCTCTGTGTGCTGTGCTATAATGGCTTAACAAAAGCATGTACTATAGCTTGCTGAACACATTCCAAAGGGAGCTTATGTAATCTGCAGTAAGGGTTTATAATGCCTTTGAGGCAGTGCAGGGCATTAATGCTTCAGCTGGCTAACATCAACGAAAAACACTTTAAAAGCCAATAGGTCTACTGAGGCAGGCAAAACATCCAACATACATCACTTAATCAGCAAATCATTAAAAAACATTTATTTATACAAACACAACCTACACTTACTGTCCACGCAACTACTGTAGAATAGAGGAAACAAAAATAGAACCTCTCGCAAACCTGATACCTTTTGGCTTTGCCGATGCGTGTTGTAATTTGGTGCAAATCTATTCAGTAGTTTTGGAGTTATTAAAGAAATAAAACGTAAATCTAGGGACGCAAATCCTCTACTGATCCATGGGCACCTGCGGATGCAATTATATATTACTTTAAAAAAAATACAAATTCACTGACAAACGTTACAGGGACATTATAGTTAGGTTCACATTTTACCAAAACAAAACCATAGAAATTCCAAAATTATAGTTATAAGAAATTCTAACATATGCCATTAAGGAACTTAAGGCCACAAGTTTTAGTTTGTTAATATAAATATAAGTTTAAGTAGAACTATAACACATGAATTTCTCTGGTTTTGTGTGGGAAAAACGTGAACCTAACTATAACCTTTGGTTTTTCCAGTGACAACATTATTGCTTTGAGCTAAAAAAAAAGCACAGAAACCCACCAGTTATAGTTTTATAGTTGGCAGTGCTAACTAGAACTTGAACCCCCATCATGCACTGCTATGACCTCACATATGACGGTTAGTGACTAAATATCGAGGGGCAGAATATCGACTGCCAGAATATCAATTCAAAAATATCGAGGGACAGAAAATAGAATCCCTATCTACAAACAGGTAAGTACTAAAATATTGAGTACAAAATATCAATAGTTAAAATATAGTTAAGTAAAATATCGAATTTTTTAAATGTATTAAAAATAATATAAAATGTATTAAATAATTAACATAATTAAATAAAACATAGTTAAAATAATGTAAAAAAGCTTAAAATGTAAAAATAATAAATGTAATGTAAAAAAAACATAATTTTCTTTTAAACATATATATTTACTTAATAATATTATAAAAATAATTATTAATCTTAATTATAAAATATTTAAAACATTATTACAAATATAGTTACATATTTATAAATAAACCTATCATATGAATATAAAAATAAATAAAATACAATTTAAATAATTAAAGTAATACTTTTATGTTAATTAATAATGTACACTACATTAAATATAAAAAAATTAAAAACATTACATAGCTAAGGGAATACAATTAGTATTCACACTTCAACAAGTGCAAAAGTAGAGAATTTGTTGGACAGCGGGTGGCTACAAACTACTATTCCCACTCCAGTGAGTGCAACAGTAGGGAAAGTGTTGGATAGCGTAGGGGTAAAATTACTATTCCCACTCCAGTGAGTGCAACACTAGGGAAAGCGTTGGATAGCGGGAGGGTAAAATTTACTATTCCCACTCTAGTGAGTGCAACAGTGGGGAAAGCGTTGGATAGCTTAGGGGTAAAAATTACTATTCCCACTCCAAGGAGTGCAACAGTAGGGAAAGCGTTGGATAGCGTAGGTGAAAAAATTACTATTCTCACTCCAGAGAGTGCAACAGTAGGGAAAGTGTTGGATAACGTGGAGGAATAATTTAGTACACTCAGTCCTACAATTTAATTAAAATTAATTTAAAAATATTTAATTATTTAAATTTAATTTACTTCCCTCTATTTTCCACTATAAATGTCACCTCCAATAATCTAAAATATTAATAAATTAACATAATTAATTAACATTTAATTAATTAGCTAATCACGATTAACAAAAATATAAAAACAATGATATATAAATTAATTAACAGTATAAAATAACTTTGATTAAATATTATCTAAATATTAATAAAAATGTATTTTCAAATATTTTAATACACACCATATTCCCCTATAAACACTCAACACACTCCTAAAAAATGTAACATAATATTATTAATACATTAATAATTAATAAGTAATTACTTATTAATAACAATTTACATATGCATCGATTAATTAAAAACGTTTAATAACTTTTTTTAAATTTAATAATAAATTAATTAATGTAATTAGCAATATTAATTATTAACCATAACATTAATATTTAATAAATTTTTATTTTTTCTAAATTAAATCACTTCCCACACTATTCCCCTGTAAACCCACATCCCGCTACGGAACTAATATATGCAAAAAATAATTACCAATATTAATTATTAACCATAACATTATTAATTATTAAGTTATATATTTTTTTAATTACAATTACACTATTTCTCACCCTATTCCCCTATAAACCCACAACCTGCTACGGCTCTAATATACACAAACATTACCAATATTAATTATTAAACTATAAATTATTAATTAATGCATCATTATTTTTTTTTAATTTAAATTAAATTACTTCCTACCCTATTTCCCTATAAACCCACAACCCGCTACGGAACTAATATACACAAAAATAATTAACATCTAATTCATTACATGAAAAAATTGCAACATACATTAAAAAAATATTATATACTTTTAACACATATCTTAACATATAATATAATTAAAAAAATCGATATAACATTCTAGATTATGACATACTATATAATGACATTCGATATTACTTACCTATATGTCGATATTATTTCCAACTATATTGTGTCCATTCTATATTCTGTCCTCTCGATATTTTTCATTCGATAATATGTCCTCTCGATATTTTGTATTCTATATTTTGGGTGTTTACCACATATGATATCAATCATGACATTTCTATGACATCATGATGACATCACTGATGACCTAAATTACTGCAAGGCCCTGATCCCCATAAAAAGTAATGTTGGCCCCTGTGATGGGTTACCCAGGCTTCTGGAGACTCCTCTTTAAGAAACCAGCCCCGGGGCCAGCTCTGGCTATGTCCTGGGGTGCCCACCGGTGGGACATAGCTGTTTGCCCTGACTTGACGGCTCCCGCCAAGTCAGATCAAACACAAACTCCATTCTCAGCAAGTGAGAGCTGTAAAACGGCTCCCGCTTGGTGAGAGTGGAGTTTTTGTCTGTTTCCCTGCCCGCTGTCAAGTGGGCAGAGAAAGCGACTAAATGATTTGTTTGGCAGACAAGGATCTGCCTGTTTAGCAGCTCCTGTTTGTGAGAGCAATGCCTGCTCCCGCAGGAGGTGGGAAGCCGGCTGGATCCGCGGGGGACTTGAGTCTCTCCCCGAGGTCCCGGGAGGGAAAAGGAAAGAAATAGACAAAATAACAGTCTGAAGTTAGCAAAAGGAGGCAGAGGAATTGTCAGAAACAAGGTGAGGCAAGAGTAGAAAGAGACAGGATAAGGGTCAGAAACCAGCAGAAAGTCAGAAAAAGGTCCGCAATGTGCACAAAGAGGCAAAATAAAGGATAGCAATGAGCAGAAAGAGGCACAATAAAGTTCAGCAGCAAGTAGAGAGGAATGATAACGGTGGGAAATGAGCAGAAAGAGGCAGAATGGAGATGAGAAACTAGCAGAAAGGCAGAATAGATGTCAGAAATGAGCTGGAGGCAGAATAAAGGTCAGAAACAAGCAGAAAGAGGCAAAATAGAGATCAGAAATAAGCAGGAAGAGGCAAAATAAAGGTGAGAATTGAGCAGAAAGAAGCAAGATAAAGGTCAGAAACGAGAAGATAGAGGAACCAGCATTGAGCTATTGGCATTGCAAATGCTAATGTGTGTCCCTTTTTTTGTGCTTGTTTAAAAATATCCCAGCAGTAAGTAATAAGTAATAAGTAATAATAAAATTAATTTCATGAATGAAGGAAAGGGTGCAGTACCAGAGGCTGTTACTAGGTGACCAGCGGAGTTGTAAAGGGACCTCTATAAGCCACATAAGGTACTGCACCATTAATAGAATGATAAAGAGAAAGAGTATACGTTTTCATTAGTTTTTATTGGAACGGGGACACTTAGTAACAGCCTATGGTACTGCAGCCTTTGCTTGAGACCTAACAAGGGAATAGAATTATGTGCTATGTCGCAAATGCTATTAAAGGAAAATAGAAATAGAAATTAATGGCGGGTTTAAAGTGAATAAAATTAAAGTGAGCATTAAGAAGTGGTAGCATTTTTGTGTTTGTTTTGTAGACTCTGCATTGTGGCGCTCTTTAATTTTATGTTTAAAGCTATATGCGTGTCGTCAATGCCTGAAAAGTAAATAAATAGCCACTAAAGGTGGGCGGCCGCCATGGTGAAAGGTAAATGCAACAATAATGTAAAGGCAGCCGCCCACCTTTTAAAAATAATGTATTTGCTTTATTAGCATTTGCATAAAATATAATGGGGTGACCCAGTATCCCTCAGAACCTGGGTATCTAAAGATTATACTACAGTTCGTTCTGTTGGGTGAAATCAATTTCTTTACAGTTACAACAATAATTTTGCAGAAAAATGGAAACACACATATATGAGGTCAATCAAAGTAGATATATTATTTATAAGCTCTTGATTGGTATATATTTCTTTTACAAAATTGAAAGGCTGTCATGAACAATATTCCCAGTTGATAAAAGCAAAAAGATTGACTTTTCCGGTGAGTAAGTGATCTAAAGGTGATAAGGTGTTTTGAGTGAAAGTAATATATACAGTTCTATACACATCAGATTATAAAATGTTGACATCAATTCACTTCCGTTCCTAGACATATTAATCTCCAATGAGCCTCCTATAGATTTTGTTCTTTGGCATGGGATGGAGAACATAGGATATGGATTGTGCGGTACGTTGACGTTTCGACCCAAGATGGTGCGTGATTACTATGAAGTCACAGCGGGTCTTCTTCAGGACACAAAGTGGAGAGCCAAAGCGGTGGTATCAAGTACCACTTGCCATCCTTATTGGAGTATAAGGGAGCCAGATCCACCATCCTGTTGGATCCTTGAGGGGAGCAAGAATGAGTAAGAATCGCTTTGCTCCAGTTGGAAACTGAATCCGTAGATAGACACTCGGAGATGGCCAGCCGCAGAGTAATTGGCTGACATGATCAGTGACATCACTGATGACATCTCAAATGTCATTACAGATTACATCATCCACAGAACCACACATACACCCACTCAAACCCATACAATCCCTCATACGCCCACTCACATACCCACACAACCACTCACACACTCATTCAAGTACTTACACAACCACTCAAGTATTCATAGCCACTCACATACCCACTCACTCATAGAACCTGATCATATACCCAGTCACTCACCCATACAGCTACTGACACCCAGTTATTCAACTATACAGCCACTCACACACCCACCCACTCACTCACTAATACAGCCTCTCAACAGAGCCACTCACTCATAAAACCACTCTCACTCACACACCCACCCACACATCCATTTAAATACCCATTCTCACATCCATACAACCACTCACAGGTCCACTCATACAGACTCTCACTCTTCCATACAGCCACTCACACACCAACTCACTTAACCAAACACTCACTCATTCACCCATACTGCCACTTACACATCTAGTCACTCACCCATACAGTCACTGACACACCCCCTCACCCACCCATATAGTGACTCACTCACCCACCCATACAACCACTGACACACCCACTCACCAATACAGCCATTAACACAGCCACTAAGTCACACTTACAACTACTCAGACACCCACTTATACATCTATACAGCCACTCACACAGCTGTACATTCACGCAGGCACTCACTCACACACAGATACACACAGTCACACAGGTACTCACATAAACCTTGTTAAAAAAAGGAATTACTCAGTAGTACACAAAGTATACTAATTTAACTTTTGTGGTACCTTAGTATATACATTTAACACAAAAAAAGACATTAGAAAACACTCACTGGATGATGTCATCAGCAATGTCATGAGTGATGTCCTTTAAGAAGTAATTATTTATAATTTTGGTGATGTCACTGACCATGTCATCATTAGTGATGTAATATGTGATGTCTTAAGCAGTGCATTGCAGTGGTGCAAGTTATAGTAAGCGCAATTGCTGAATTTCATTGGTTTTGTATGAATAAAATCTGAGCCCAACTATAAAGTCCCTGTAACCTTCGTTTTTTCTGTGAAAAAAGAAACAAAAATATATATATATATATATATATATATATATATTCCAGTTATCACCACACTTGCTGAACTCAGGGTGGGTGCTAAATCCATAGCGTGAGGGTGGACTTGTGAATACATCTTAGAACACGTCCAAAAAGGACCACACGGATCACTCACGGGATTGCCATTCCTTCTTTTATTGGCATTAGGAGACGCATTTCCGCGTTAGCCTTTTTTAATCCTTGCCAGGTAGTACAAATGACATAATTGTGAATACAGCGTTTAAATATCCACCATCATACATCCCTATTGGAGGATTTTAGTAACATTGGAGAGAGGACTTACTTTATTGACAAGGTACATGCAGATCATTTGTGGTATTAGGCTGCGCCTATGAGCGTGAATATCCACAGATCCTACTTCTTTAAATCTGAATCTGTATAGAAGCTGGCAAAGAGGCTGAATGAGCTGGTGTGTATCCTGGAAACATGAGGCTATTTAGGGGTCACAAGTAAGAATCCTGGCAAGACAAGGAAGACTTCTATTGTTCCACAGATGGATACATTGTGTACCATTAACTTAGGTAATAGCAATGCTTGTTCTTTTCTATTTATAGCTCTTAGAATGGCAGAAATATTGTATAAGAAGCTGCACATTTTTTTTAATTATTAATAATAATATTATTATGAGTGCACTTGCATGCCATCTTTGTCAGTCAAACACATTTGGATGCTATGAGATATGTGTCTTTAGAGAGGTTCCTTTGTCTTCTACTGAAACACATTGGATTCCGGTATATGAATCCAAAAAGAACACATTCTGGGTGAACATATTTACTTACCTAGTCCATATTTTTCTCCAGTGAATTCTTGATGCAGAATAGCTTGTGGAGCCTTGGAGCGTTAGGTATCTCAAGGTGGTCTTCATGGCATGAATCGAAACTTGACTGCCTCTTTTGGAGTTTTTGCTGTGCACAGTTAGAGTTGTCCATGCAGTGAATGTTAGGGTGCATAAGAATCTCGCGTCATGGCATAGACTTATAACGTGTGTTGGTGAAACTAGAGGGCTTTATTGGGTAAGAGTTAAATACTGCTTTATAGAAACCTATTTATCTGCCATGTTAGGAAAGAAAGAAGGTGTATTTTGTAGGAATATCCCTTTATGCAGAACCCACTTTTGTGCCAGTTTATATTTTTCTTTGACTAGACGTTTCAGAACACAGTGTGGTGCCTTTCTCTGTGTTTCAGCCTGTTGCGAGATTAAGCTGTAAGCTTGACAACTGAGAAGCATGGATAATGTGCCGTATTTCTTATTTAAAAGTGTGCCTTTTATGTTATGATAAGAGGTTAGCATCAGCAGTAATTCCAAGACAGCTATGGAAATAGACATCCGTGCAGCTCTTTCTCATAAAAATGTGCTTTCCTTGCTGACTTAATTACATGTTGTGTATATTATTCCTGCAAGGGCTCTTGTCTTTCTCCACTACGCTCATGCACCACTAGAGGGCAGCCGAGAGTGCTCCTTGAACTAACCAGGGTTGGGAATGGTTGTAACATCATTCAAGGGTTTAAACAAAAAGAGGATTTATTTTCCTGCCTACGGTTTTCTGTTTATATGTGCAGCATACGAGTTTCCATTGACAGCACGTAATGACCCCTAGTGAAAATATAGTCTCAGTCTGCCTGAGAACAGATTTTGCCCAAAAAAGGCTTTGTTGAAGACCCATGTGTTAGATAATGATCAACTGTCAGTTAGTCATGAGTTAATAATGCTGAATGCTGAAATATGCATACCATGTGCAGTAAAGCAGCTCTGTGCTCAACGAGAAGCCCAGCTACACTTAGGGATCAGAAAGGCCTGAGGCAGCTTGCATCAGCCTCTTCCAAACATCCTATTATCAATCAAGGAAATATACAGCATTGTTTAAAAATACATTCTTTATAGATTTGACCCAGACTTGCCTTAAGAAAGGACAGCTTATTTTTGTAAAAGGCTTTTATTAAAGAAATCCTTTGTCTTTATGGAAAATAATGTTTCTACGAACTCAAAAAAAAAACACATGTTCACTGTTAGTTTTGGGTCTGTTTTATAAACCTCTGCTAATTGTTCAATACATTTTGTTGAGCTGTTTTGTTTTACTTAAACTTTTACTTATACCCAAATGTGAGAGAATGCCATGTGTCTCTTTAAGAAGTAAAAATCTGTTCTCACATTTACGGTCAGCGATTAAATAACAACACTAGAGAAGGTTGTTAACCACAAAAATGATATCTGACTCGTTAATTACAAAGTAAAAAAAACATTATTTTCTGGTCGTCACAAACTGCATTATTACAAAAGATTTACTTTTTCATTTTTTATTAAAATGTCATTTAAGTACAGGCCTTTTAACGATTTACTTGACTTTATTGGTATATATTAAACGATTAATTTTCTGGTCTTTGAGCACTTTGAAATAATGAATGGGTTTATTTTCTCCGAGGGCATAATATCCTACTAAATCTTTACACTGGAAGCAATGTTTGGAACGCATTTCCAATTATGCACTGCATTATTGGCAGTCTGAATATTTTAAAAATGATGGCCCTGTTTACTGTTTCACTAGCTAGGTATTCAAAAATACCTTGTGGTAAAACTCGAGTTATTTGCATTCCATTCAGTACAAGGTCATACGGCAATTGTCTGCTTTGGCATTCTTAACCCCTAGAGCGCAGAAGCACATTTGCTGCTTTGATGAAAATCACTTCCGCAGAACAATATCAAATTCTTTCGAGAGAATGAGGTCTGGTTGGAATGAATGACGCATGTAAAGACTGTAGACCATATTGTAACTTTCCACATTCTGAGCAAGTTCTTTCACACTATAAACGACCTGGGTTACATTTTGTAAAATCAGGACTTTGTGTGCTTGAGAAAAAAAGACAGCAGGGAACAGTGAAAGGACAGCAAAAAAAACTTCTCCAAGAAATGTTATGTAAAATTTTATTTCACTGAAATGTGTTGGTATAAGCCGTCGAGCATGTTTACTATAGCTAAAGCAGGTTCCCTCTTACACACCGATTTGAAAGACTGTAAATACAATAATATGGACTGTAACACCTCATACTTCACACAAGACATTGGGGGGCTGGTCTGATCTCAGGCGCTTAACCCCTTCCCTGCTCGGCAGATTCCCCTGCTGTGCTGGCGGGCGGGGGGCGTGCACAGCGCCCCCATGCTCATGACGAGCTCAGCTCGTCATGAACACGCCCGTTCCTTAGAACGCCCAGCACAGCAGGGGAATTAGCACCGCTTGTGAGCGTTCTAACGGTCATGACGAGCTGAGCTCGTCATGAGCATGGGAGGGGTTAAACATGAAAGGGTGTAAAGGAGAAAGCTGCACATCTTCATGGCATACAAGAGCAGTGTTAGCGTGGCCTCACTAGTCTCTTCCCATTTTCTGTTGCGACAATCAGTTTAGAGGTCTTCAGTGTCAGGTTTGATTGGGGTTTACCCAAAAAACTGAAATACTGTGATTGACGTGATCACATTCACCAGTAACCTCAATTTTGGAGAGTTGATGACATGGAATGTTAATGGGTGGTCACTGGGCTGAATCCCATCATTTAGCCACAGGAGAAGTTTTACCTGTGGATTCTGAAATGGACAAGAGGAGTGGGCAGGCAGTTGGCATGATGAGCTAGTTGCCGGTAGGCATATTGCAAGATCCAATAAGGTTGTCCAAAGCATCAACATAAATTCTGAAGGTCACTCGGCTCTACACAGAAACTACAGATAGAGTGAAAATAGTGTTAATTGAAAGGTGATGTAAGTAGGTTCGACTCCACTGAGCAAAAAGCAGATCAACCAATAATTTCAGTGATGTCATTTTTGAGGCTAAGAAAATGACTGGAAAGAAGTTTACATGGTTATGAGTATAGTGAAGCACCTGGGAAAGTTAAACAAAAAGTGCATAGTTTGGGATACTAGCAGAGTTCTTGGCAACATGTAATGAAACCAAGAACTAAAGCAGCTGGTAGCCAAGAAGCAACCCCAAGAAGCACATAAAAATGGTGTGTAAACCTCATGTCAAACAAGATGACAGTGAGCCTTTACAGGAGACATAATATCACAATGAGTCCATGGAAGATGCTGATGAAATAAAGTCCTCTCTGTAATGTCTATTTCGTCCTTCACAAAATTCAAAATACACCTAAAAGTATTTTTCCTCAACCGTTCCCTCCCGAATGGACAGCCACCATTGTTGCAGGGATTCTGCTCAGACACAGAACTGTGCACAGAGACCCAGGACCTCAGTGAATTGTGGTGGACCAAAACACTCACCTCAGTACCTAGAAACCCTAACCGACTAGCATCAATGTCACATTAGCTCTTTGTCCTATAGCAAAGGAACCAATGATTAGACAACCCAGAACATGCGACTTAGGTTATACTCAGGAATGGTGGGAATTAAAAACACTCTTTCGTTTGTTATTCTCATACCAGTCTACAACAGGAGTAAAAAGAGACACGGGAAAGGTTAAAATATTTATTTTAATGACGTGCTCTAAGATGCAGTATTTTTGCTAACACAAGCAGACATATGATTAGAAAAGGATCACTGAAACAACATCGATGTCCAAAATATAGAACTACAAGAATATCGAGGTAAAAATATAGAATACAAAAATATCGAACTCCTATCTCCAAACAGGTAAGTACAAAAATATTGAATCAAAAATATCAATTTAAAAAATATAGTTAGTCAAAATATCGATTTTTTTTATGCTTTAAATTAATTAAAAATTAATGAAATAATAAATATAATTAACTTAAACATACTTAAAATACTTAAATAACCTTAAAATTAATAAATAATTAATGTAAGTTAAAAAAATTGATTTGTTAATACATATATATATATATACATATATATATATATATATATATATATATATATATATAAACGTAATATTAATAAAGAAATTACAATATTTTTCCAGTAGGATAGCGGAAAGGGTAAAATATACTATTACCACTCCAGTGAGTGCAACAGTAGAGAAAGCATTGGATAGCGTAGGGGTAAAAATTACTATTCCCACTCCAGTGAGTGCAACAGTAGGGAAAGCGTTGGATAGCGGGAGGGTAAAAATTACTATTCCCACTCCAGAGAGTGCAACAGTAGGGAAAGCGTTGGATAGCGTAGGGGTAAAAATTACTATTCCCACTCCAGAGAGTGCAACAGTAGGGAAACCGTTGGATAGCGGAAGGGTAAAAATTACTATTCCCACTCCAGTGAGTGCAACAGTAGGGAAAGCGTTGGATAGCGGGAGGGTAAAAATTACTATTCCCACTCTGGAGAGTGCAACAGTAGGAAAAGTGTTGGATAGCGTAGGGGTAAAAATTACTATTCTGACTCCAGAGAGTGCAACAGTAGGGAAAGCGTTGGATAGCGTAGGGGTAAAAATTACTATTCCCACCCCAGAGAGTGCAACAGTAGGGAAAGCGTTGGATAGCGTAGGGGTAACAATTACTATTCCCACTCCAGAGAGTGCAACAGTAGGTAAACCGTTGGATAGCGTAGGGGTAAAAATTACTATTCCCACTCCAGAGAGTGCAACAGTAGGGAAAGCGTTGGATGGCGGAAGGGTAAATATTACTATTCCCACTCCAGTGAGTGCAACAGTAGGGAAAGCGTTGGATAGCGGGAGGGTAAAAATTACTATTCCCACTCCGGAGAGTGCAACAGTAGGAAAAGTGTTGGATAGCGTAGGGGTAAAAATTACTATTCCAACTCCAGGGAGTGCAACAGTAGGAAAAGCGTTGGATAGCCGGAGGGTAGAAATTACTATTCCCACCCCAGAGAGTGCAACAGTAGGGAAAGCGTTGGATAGCGTAGGGGTAAAAATTACTATTCCCACTCCAGAGAGTGCAACAGTAGGTAAAGCGTTGGATAGCGTAGGGGTAAAAATTACTATTCCCACTCCAGAGAGTGCAACAGTAGGGAAAGCGTTGGATAGCGTAGGGGTAAAAATTACTATTCCCACTCCAGAGAGTACAACAGTAGGGAAAGCATTGGATAGCATAGGGGTAAAATGTACTATTCCAACTCCAGTGAATGCAATAGTAGGGAAAGCGTTGGATAGCGGGGGGGGGGGTAAAAATAACTATTCCCACTCCAGAGAGTGCAACAGTAGGGAAAGCGTTGGATGGCGGAAGGGTAACAATTACTATTCCCACTCCAGTGAGTGCAACAGTAGGGAAAGCGTTGGATAGCGTAGGGGTAACAATTACTATTCCCACCCCAGAGAGTGCAACAGTAGGGAAAGCGTTGGATAGCGTAGGGGTAACAATTACTATTCCCACTCCAGAGAGTGCAACAGTAGGGAAAGCATTGGATAGCATAGGGGTAAAATGTACTATTCCAACTCCAGTGAATGCAATAGTAGGGAAAGCGTTGGATAGCGGGGGGGGGGTAAAAATAACTATTCCCACTCCAGAGAGTGCAACAGTAGGGAAACCGTTGGATAGCGGAAGGGTAAAAATTACTATTCCCACTCCAGTGAGTGCAACAGTAGGAAAAGCTTTGGATAGCGGGAGGGTAAAAATTACTATTCCCACTCCGGAGAGTGCAACAGTAGGAAAAGTGTTGGATAGCGTAGGGGTAAAAATTACTATTCTGACTCCAGAGAGTGCAACAGTAGGGAAAGCGTTGGATAGCATAGGGGTAACAATTACTATTCCCACCCCAGAGAGTGCAACAGTAGGGAAAGCGTTGGATAGCGTAGGGGTAACAATTACTATTCCCACTCCAGAGAGTGCAACAGTAGGTAAAGCGTTGGATAGCGTAGAGGTAAAAATTACTATTCCCACTCCAGAGAGTGCAACAGTAGGGAAAGCGTTGGATGGCGGAAGGGTAAAAATTACTATTCCCACTCCAGTGAGTGCAACAGTAGGGAAAGCGTTGGATAGCGGGAGGGTAAAAATTACTATTCCCACTCCGGAGAGTGCAACAGTAGGAAAAGGGTTGGATAGCGTAGGGGTAAAAATTACTATTCCAACTCCAGGGAGTGCAACAGTAGGAAAAGCGTTGGATAGCTGGAGGGTAAAAATTACTATTCCCAACCCAGAGAGTGCAACAGTAGGGAAAGCGTTGGATAGCATAGGGGTAACAATTACTATTCCCACTCCAGAGAGTGCAACAGTAGGTAAAGCGTTGGATAGCGTAGGGATAAAAATTACTATTCCCACTCCAGTGAGTGCAACAGTAGGGAAAGCGTTGGATAGCGGGAGGGTAAAAATTACTATTCCCACTCCGGAGAGTGCAACAGTAGGAAAAGTGTTGGATAGCGTAGGGGTAAAAATTACTATTCCCACCCCAGAGAGTGCAACAGTAGGGAAAGCGTTGGATAGCGTAGGGGTAACAATTACTATTCCCACTCCAGAGAGTGCAACAGTAGGGAAAGCGTTGGATGGCGGAAGGGTAAAAATTACTATTCCCACTCCAGTGAGTGCAACAGTAGGGAAAGCGTTGGATAGCGGGAGGGTAAAAATTACTATTCCCACTCCGGAGAGTGCAACAGTAGGAAAAGTGTTGGATAGCGTAGGGGTAAAAATTACTATTCCAACTCCAGGGAGTGCAACAGTAGGAAAAGCGTTGGATAGCTGGAGGGTAAAAATTACTATTCCCACCCCAGAGAGTGCAACAGTAGGGAAAGCGTTGGATAGCGTAGGGGTAACAATTACTATTCCCACTCCAGAGAGTGCAACAGTAGGTAAAGCGTTGGATAGCGTAGGGATAAAAATTACTATTCCCACTCCAGTGAGTGCAACAGTAGGGAAAGCGTTGGATAGCGGGAGGGTAAAAATTACTATTCCCACTCCGGAGAGTGCAACAGTAGGAAAAGTGTTGGATAGCGTAGGGGTAAAAATTACTATTCCAACTCCAGGGAGTGCAACAGTAGGAAAAGCGTTGGATAGCTGGAGGGTAAAAATTACTATTCCCACCCCAGAGAGTGCAACAGTAGGGAAAGCGTTGGATAGCGTAGGGGTAACAATTACTATTCCCACCCCAGAGAGTGCAACAGTAGGGAAAGCGTTGGATAGCGTAGGGGTAACAATTACTATTCCCACTCCAGAGAGTGCAACAGTAGGGAAAGCATTGGATAGCATAGGGGTAAAATGTACTATTCCAACTCCAGTGAATGCAATAGTAGGGAAAGCGTTGGATAGCGGGGGGGGGGTAAAAATAACTATTCCCACTCCAGAGAGTGCAACAGTAGGGAAACCGTTGGATAGCGGAAGGGTAAAAATTACTATTCCCACTCCAGTGAGTGCAACAGTAGGAAAAGCTTTGGATAGCGGGAGGGTAAAAATTACTATTCCCACTCCGGAGAGTGCAACAGTAGGAAAAGTGTTGGATAGCGTAGGGGTAAAAACTAATATTCTGACTCCAGAGAGTGCAACAGTAGGGAAAGCGTTGGATAGCGTAGGGGTAACAATTACTATTCCCACCCCAGAGAGTGCAACAGTAGGTTAGGCGTTGGATAGCGTAGGGGTAACAATTACTATTCCCACTCCAGAGAGTGCAACAGTAGGTAAAGCGTTGGATAGCGTAGGGGTAAAAATTACTATTCCCACTCCAGAGAGTGCAACAGTAGGGAAAGCGTTGGATAGCGGGAGGGTAAAAATTACTATTCCCACTCCGGAGAGTGCAACAGTAGGAAAAGGGTTGGATAGCGTAGGGGTAAAAATTACTATTCCAACTCCAGGGAGTGCAACAGTAGGAAAAGCGTTGGATAGCTGGAGGGTAAAAATTACTATTCCCAACCCAGAGAGTGCAACAGTAGGGAAAGCGTTGGATAGCATAGGGGTAACAATTACTATTCCCACTCCAGAGAGTGCAACAGTAGGTAAAGCGTTGGATAGCGTAGGGATAAAAATTACTATTCCCACTCCAGTGAGTGCAACAGTAGGGAAAGCGTTGGATAGCGGGAGGGTAAAAATTACTATTCCCACTCCGGAGAGTGCAACAGTAGGAAAAGTGTTGGATAGCGTAGGGGTAAAAATTACTATTCCCACCCCAGAGAGTGCAACAGTAGGGAAAGCGTTGGATAGCGTAGGGGTAACAATTACTATTCCCACTCCAGAGAGTGCAACAGTAGGGAAAGCGTTGGATGGCGGAAGGGTAAAAATTACTATTCCCACTCCAGTGAGTGCAACAGTAGGGAAAGCGTTGGATAGCGGGAGGGTAAAAATTACTATTCCCACTCCGGAGAGTGCAACAGTAGGAAAAGTGTTGGATAGCGTAGGGGTAAAAATTACTATTCCAACTCCAGGGAGTGCAACAGTAGGAAAAGCGTTGGATAGCTGGAGGGTAAAAATTACTATTCCCACCCCAGAGAGTGCAACAGTAGGGAAAGCGTTGGATAGCGTAGGGGTAACAATTACTATTCCCACTCCAGAGAGTGCAACAGTAGGTAAAGCGTTGGATAGCGTAGGGATAAAAATTACTATTCCCACTCCAGTGAGTGCAACAGTAGGGAAAGCGTTGGATAGCGGGAGGGTAAAAATTACTATTCCCACTCCGGAGAGTGCAACAGTAGGAAAAGTGTTGGATAGCGTAGGGGTAAAAATTACTATTCCAACTCCAGGGAGTGCAACAGTAGGAAAAGCGTTGGATAGCTGGAGGGTAAAAATTACTATTCCCACCCCAGAGAGTGCAACAGTAGGGAAAGCGTTGGATAGCGTAGGGGTAACAATTACTATTCCCACCCCAGAGAGTGCAACAGTAGGGAAAGCGTTGGATAGCGTAGGGGTAACAATTACTATTCCCACTCCAGAGAGTGCAACAGTAGGGAAAGCATTGGATAGCATAGGGGTAAAATGTACTATTCCAACTCCAGTGAATGCAATAGTAGGGAAAGCGTTGGATAGCGGGGGGGGGGGGTAAAAATAACTATTCCCACTCCAGAGAGTGCAACAGTAGGGAAACCGTTGGATAGCGGAAGGGTAAAAATTACTATTCCCACTCCAGTGAGTGCAACAGTAGGAAAAGCTTTGGATAGCGGGAGGGTAAAAATTACTATTCCCACTCCGGAGAGTGCAACAGTAGGAAAAGTGTTGGATAGCGTAGGGGTAAAAATTAATATTCTGACTCCAGAGAGTGCAACAGTAGGGAAAGCGTTGGATAGCGTAGGGGTAACAATTACTATTCCCACCCCAGAGAGTGCAACAGTAGGTTAGGCGTTGGATAGCGTAGGGGTAACAATTACTATTCCCACTCCAGAGAGTGCAACAGTAGGTAAAGCGTTGGATAGCGTAGGGGTAAAAATTACTATTCCCACTCCAGAGAGTGCAACAGTAGGGAAAGCGTTGGATGGCGGAAGGGTAAAAATTACTATTCCCACTCCAGTGAGTGCAACAGTAGGGAAAGCGTTGGATAGCGGGAGGGTAAAAATTACTATTCCCACTCCGGAGAGTGCAACAGTAGGAAAAGTGTTGGATAGCGTAGGGGTAAAAATTACTATTCCAACTCCAGGGAGTGCAACAGTAGGAAAAGCGTTGGATAGCTGGAGGGTAAAAATTACTATTCCCACCCCAGAGAGTGCAACAGTAGGGAAAGCGTTGGATAGCGTAGGGGTAACAATTACTATTCCCACTCCAGAGAGTGCAACAGTAGGTAAAGCGTTGGATAGCATAGGGATAAAAATTACTATTCCCACTCCAGAGAGTGCAACAGTAGGGAAAGCGTTGGATAGCGTAGGGGTAAAAATTACTATTCCCACTCCAGAGAGTACAACAGTAGGGAAAGCGTTGGATAGCATAGGGGTAAAATGTACTATTCCAACTCCAGTGAATGCAATAGTAGGGAAAGCGTTGGATAGCGGGGGGGGGGGGTAAAAATAACTATTCCCACTCCAGAGAGTGCAACAGTAGGGAAAGCGTTGGTTAGTGTAGGGGTAAAAATTACTATTCCCATTCCAGGGAGTGCAACAGTAGGGAAAGCGTTGGATAGTGTAGGGGTAAAAATTACTATTCCCACTCCAGAGATAGCAACAGTAGGGAAAGTAAAGATTTAATATATTAATAAAAATTAATTAAATATCAATACCAAGAAAATATTAATTAAAATAAATTACCAATTTAATATTATATAATAATTAATCAATTACAAAACAAATTAATATTAATAAATAAAATGAATTACCTATTAATACAAATTAATTACCAATTAATTAATACATTAAAAATAAATACCAATTAATAAATAAACCTGATTTACTTAATTACAATTAAATTACTTCTCCCCTATAAACCCACAACCAACTACAGAAAATACATTAATAAAATTAACGTAATTATCAAATAATCAATTAATAAAAATAAATTACCAATTAAAAATTAATTAATTGATAATTAATTACCAATTCAAACTGAATACCAATACACAAATTAACATATTTAATTACAATTAAATTACTTCCCACCCTATTCCCCTATAAATCCACAACCCACTACAAAAAATAAATTAGTTAAATTAACATAATCAATTAATCAATTAATAAACATTCATTACAAATTAAAAACTAATAAATTACCAATTAAAAAATCATTAACAATTCATTCAAAATAAATACCAATAAAAAAATTAACATACTTAATTAATTACAATTAAATTACTTCCCACCCTATTCCCCTATAAACCAACAACCCGCTACGGAAAATATATCAATAAAATAAACATAATTATCAATTAATCAATTTATAAAAATACATTACCAATTAAAAATTAATTAACAATTAACAATTAATTAATTACCAATTAAAAATTAACAATTAATTCAAAATAAATACCAATAAATAAATTAACATTTTTAATTAATTACAATTAAATTACTTCCCCCTATTCCCCTATAAACCCACAGCCCGCTACAGAATTAGATTACACAAAAATTAAATAATATAAAATAAAATTACAAAATTAGATATTATTAAAAATTCGATATATTTAAATACCTAAATTATATACTTCGATATTTTTTTAACTTTCTATATTTTAGAAATCAATATTACTTACTTCGACATTTTGACTTTCTATATTTTAAAAATCGATATTACTTACTTCGATATTTTGACTTTCTATATTTTAAAAATCTATATTACTTACCTTCAATTCGATATTTTTAACCACTATATTCTGTCCATTCGATATTATGTCCGTTCTATATTTTTCACTCGATATTATGTCCATTCTATATTTTTCATTCGATATTATGTCTGTTCACCGATTAGAAATAATATGATCAGAATTGTTACAATTCCATAAAACACAAATGAAGAAATCATATTACAATGATGGTGAAAACAGGTTCTATTGCGCCTAGTATATCACCCTCCCTAGCTACGAACTATGTTTTATAAAATATAGAAGGTCTCTTAGGCTTGTGTGGGGGACCCCATACCTCCAAGAAAAGCAAGAGTGAATCACATCAGGATCTGCAAAAGCTCTCTGTCTCTCTGGAAACTGAATTCTTCCAAGTGCCTGAAATCATGCCTACAGTGCAATATTAAAGGCGCCAGATCTCTGTTGGCTGCAGCTGCATGTACGTTATATCTAAAACGTGAGCCGATCAGCCTGAACAACAGTTACCTTGTTATGATAACCTTGGAGGCTTTAGCACTCACTGTGCAGACTAGGGTTGCGATGTAAGTCTAGGGATGCCGAAAACAAGCCATTCTCATGTGAAATATTTCACGCAGCCTTACTTACAACAACAGCTATATGTATTGCCGTGTGCAAAAGCAGCAAAAGGTAAAATGGGGTTTAAACTTCTAATGAGCCTATGCTAACATAGCAATGTGCGCAAACAAGGCCCAGGCCTCACTACACCATCTAAATGCAACTTACTGCTCACTTGTCTCTCCCAGACATTGTAGCTCTAAGACTTACCTCCTCCCTGATATTTGACCCCCAACTGCTCCTGCTTCCCTAAGTGGTTCAACCCCATGACAACATGCACTCTATGAGGTTCTCTCTTGACTCACGGACTACCTCAATGCTGCTCACCACACTTGGCCTTCCGAACCTATCTATAGAACACAGCTTTTTTTGTATCAACCCCAAGACATTGTGCACTCTACGAGGTTTTCTCTGGACTCACGTACTACCTCAATGTTGCTCAGCACACTTGAACTTCCGAACCTGCCTAAGGGGTTCAACCCCAAGACAACGTGCACTCTCTGAGGTTATCTCAGGACTCACGTACTACCTCAACGCTGCTCAGCACACCTGGACTTCCGAACTTACCAAAGTGGCTCAAGCATAAACATAGTGCACTCTATGAGGTTATCTCCGCACTCACGTACTACCTCAATACTGCTCAGCACACCCTGACTCCCGAACCTATATATAGAATACTGCTTTATTTTATGAATCTTGCTCAAGAAAACTGTTGGGAAGCGCTCCAATAACCTTGGGTCTGGATAGCGCTATATAAAACTCCTCAAATAAATAAATAAATGTCACTAGAGTTGCTCTCTTGCTAGGAGAATTGAAAATGGCAAGCCAGTGATTTAACTGACCCAAGTGAAGTAGGAAACCCTGAACCAGATAAATTTCATCAAAAGGAAGACATGAGACAGATATGTCACCCAGTACAAGTACCGACCTAAAAAATAGGAGAGTGGCCTCTAGCCATGAAGTTCCATAAAGAGGTACTTTCATGAAAGAAGGCAAGCAGGTTGTGACCCAAGAGATTTTAGATGAAGTACCTCCTCTTAAGAAGGCAGACATGTTTCAACTAACCTGTGGTCGTCTTGGGAAAATGTATAAAGACCAGACTCAAAAACAGTACCTGGATGACACAACTCAGTGCCAAAAGAGTAAGTCCTCTTCCTGTCCCAAGCCTTTACATCTTCATTTTAGTAACATGCAGCACGTTTTAAACATAGGCGCATCACCCTCACTTTCTAATTTTTAAACACTTTGGTTATTAATCATACTATGATCCAACTGGTAAATACAGGTACACAAAAATCAGTCCATAGATATTGGAAAGTGATGAACAAACAGGGGATTGGCACATTTACTGCATCATTTTGGCAACATAATAGCTAGTTCCTTCAGCCATCTGTCTCTAAGGGCACATAGTGTTTGACCACTCCAATAAATGTACTTAACAGTAAGGGAGTAATTAGGATAACGGACGGACTTTGTCCGCCCGCCATCCTGTCGGTATTCAGGACCGCCCTCCATAAGGGCAGGGGTCCCGTGGGGGGTATTAGGTGGCGGGCACATCTGCATTTTTAGCATTGTGGCGGGCGGTGCTCTCTGCACCGCCCGCCACAATGCTAAAAATGCATTTCAGCATTTGCATTTACAAAGCGGCAGACACCGCGTGGTGCCTGCCGCTTTGTAAATGCAAAGGAAGGGGGGTACCACAGGTACCCCCCGTGTGCACCCCCCACCTATACTTCACTCTGGGGGCCTGCAGGGGGCCCCCAGAGTGAAGACCGCATGCCTTTCCGTGGCGGCATCGCCGCCGCGGAAAGGCACCTTAATACAACCATCATAATATGGCTGGCGGTATCTGATAGACACCGCCTCATATTATTCCTTTTCCGCCCCGGTCGCAAGGCGACCGGGGCGGAAAAGCGGCGGACGGTCTTTCCGTCCGCCAAGGTCCCCCCCACCATACTAATATGGCAGGGGGGAAAACGAGTGTGGATGTCGGGCTGATTGCCCCCGCCAGGCTGGCGATGGCTACTGCCAGCCTGGCGGGGGCAATCCGCCCGACAGCCTAATGGGCCCCTAAGTTTCGAAAAAGTGTTAAGTAAAAACAAACCGGGTGTTATTGTTTTGTGGTCTTTGCATACACTTTTTTGCATTATGTACTGATGAAAAAATATGAGTGACTACAACAATGTTGATTAACTAAAATGGAATTGAGAATTTACTTTAATGGTGAAAAATAAGTTATCTTTGGAAAAGGAAGCATTCTGCTACCACCCGAAACTGGTGCAGTGCAACCTACTCCTGGCGCAGTATCAGGCACTCCCAAATCTAGCAGAAGGCTACATGTCTGCTTTCATTTTGAGAAGTAGAAAGAGAAATGTGACATGTCCCATCTAGCCCATCTTAGGAAATGGAAGTTCTTCTCTGGTTCAGATGCAGATCAGGACTGATGTTGGCAGAAGGAAGGGGCAAGGAAAAGCTAAAAAGTGAAATTGCTTGGTGAGCACAAAATGCATAATGGGAGAAATGAGGGCTCTCCTAATATATAGCCTTAAAGCCCTCTGTAGCGGGCTATACTGACAATTAACAAGGGCATTTACCAAGGGATCAGACATTTAATGGTGGGTATAGCCAACTACGGAGGGTTATAAGGCTATTAGAACACTCCGTTCCTAGAGGGCAGAGTGTTCTAAATAGTAAAAAAAGGCCTCACGGAGCCAGAGGGCGTTGAAATCCCCTTGGGCTTCAAAAGGCCTTTGTTCACAGCAGCAGCTGTGAACAACGGCAAACACTGAAATGTTGATGATTGGGGCTTCTACCAGACATTAGAAGCCCGAGCACTCCACTGTCTTCATTGGAGATACCAACATTCCAATATTCTAATAGGAAATATAAATGAAGAATCATTTGTAATTATGCCCATACATCATAAAATAATTATATTCCACATTATTTTTTATGTAATGTTTTCTGATTCTTACTTAGATCCACATTCTACAAAACCTTCAGCATTAATGCGGCCCTTAATTACTTCTTGAATGTATTTATTATTTTTAGAAATGAATGAACATTGAGGCCACCTAAAAATCCTTTTCAGTGGTTTACTTTTGCCACAATAAATGTTAGATTGTGGATACTCATTGTCAGTTGCTGCTTGAACAAAGATAGTTCTTTTTGGCATACCCATGAACTTAATACACCCCCTTCCACCAATGATATTCCAGTTAAAAATATTGTTTGGCAGGCAATAGAATGTATGAAATGTGTAGTTGTAATTAAACTTATCGTATATGTGTACAATAGTTAAGGAAAACTAGAAACTAGTTCATGTTCTGTGAATTGGTTAATTGATAGTTTCCTGTGCCCAATTTCTTAATATGAGCTGTAACATTATGCAATAATCCAAACAAATGCTTAGGTCTTGCATAATGTGGTGTTCCTATTTGCGGTGTCTTAAGTGTTGTTGCATCACATCTGATTTTCTCATTTCCACACCATTGCTGTTGTTTAAAATAGGTCTCGGGAATTTATTGCCCATTCTTGGAGTCCCCTGTAATATCTTGGTGTTAAAGAAGGACTTAGCTCTGATACCAAGCTGGACCACGTCTCGTGCAAGGCAATAGTAGAGTACTATTTAGAATTCCACCAGCAGTCAGCGCCAGAGAGCAGCAAAAGCTGCCGGGTAGCCCCGGATTGAAGGATGAATTTCACCTATAAACTTATCATTGGATGTGCACCTTCTTATTTTTTTTAATTGGTACCATAATAAACACGCATAGACATTAGGATGTGCAACACTTTGCCTTTTTAAAAGCCTGGAATCCCTTGCTGGAACGCTACTGGCTGCTTTTCTTTGGGCCAAATGTTTAGCTCTTTCTTAGAGTTATATTATTTACAAGGAATCTTTAATGTGGTTGGTTCTGAATGATCTCTGTTGGGTGATTTTATTTTGTGATAGTGGTCAATGCACTCACTTATTTCACTCTGTTCTTTTTGCTGTCCTTAGTCAGTTCTGCTTTTTCTGATACATTTCTGAAACAGTAAGCCTTCTGAGCGCATTATTGCTCAGTTTATTTTCCACTTTCTGGGCAGCATTTATGATTGACCTCTCCGCACTGTAGCCTGAGGCTCTTTGATTGGTTTGAAGAAAATATATTTCTGGCCTTTTCTAAGATGAAGACAGCTCACTAAATCTCTAGACACTTTATTAATAGACTAATGTTTAAGATGTGTTTGTGTATATGTAAAAACTATGGAAGTTTAGTGAATGTCATTTTATATAAAGTGTTGTGAGAATGTTTCCTTCAAAATTACAAGGCTGTAATATAAAATACTGAATGAATTTATAAAACTGCAATAATAGAGTGTAAACCTACTAATGTGTGAGGATGGTTTATTTTCCTACACTGCCCTCTGGTGTAAAATGATACTGTGCAAATAGTGAGTGGTGTCACTCTGTAACATACACCTAGTGAAAATAATAGTAAAAATAACTGCCTGCTTGCCTCGCGTCTCAAATATTACTTTCTGGAAGCATGGTGTGGCATAAATAGTTCAATGATCACGTTTCTCCTTTTGTTAAGGTACATTAATGATGTCTCCATAAAGAGTCAAAAAGAAAAACAGAATGGTGTCTTGTTCAAAGGAAAGAGGACAGTTCACTTTATATGGAAATTATTGGCTGTTTCCTCAGCAGATTTAGTCTCACGATTGTTGAGTTTGTTTTTTATAACTTTGTTGGTGTGGTGTTGTGTAGTGGGTGGGTGTCTGACCGGTTTATTACGTCTTATTCTGGTGGCAATCAATGTCATGCCCCAATGTGGATGTGTTACTGTAATTTACACCAGGAGACTACAGAGATAGACCATTCAAAGTTGATGGTACCCATGTGCAAAAATAAAAAAATATATTTTTTAATGTGATATGAGGCGCACATATGCCCCTAGGACATATGTGCACTTACATGCACATAAACATTTAGGCCCCCCCCCCCCGGGGGCCTTAAGCCCAGAGGCACCCTTGGGTTTGGAATTCCTAAATTGCAATTTCTTACGAGGAAATCGCAGTTTAGGAGATTTCCAATTTGGCCCACCATTTTCCTTCCAATTTAAAAGCAAGTCAGTTGATGCCACTGTTAAGAAAAACAATTCTTGGTTGCTCTAAGTAAATTAACTTTCATTTATTTTCTTTCTTCGCCTGTTTTGAACATGTTTGGCAGCTTAAAAGTACACCTCATTAATCATTTAATTAAAAAAATGAGTAAAAAGAATTTACAAGGATTAACAGCACTTTTAGGATACCTTGGCTCTGTCCTTTTTTCGAAGCTGTAATGTACACAAGGTTGTATATACTAAACCTCACTAGGCTAATCCATTTGCTCACTTAGTTCTCATTAAAATGCTGCACTTTAGATTAATAATTAATATTCTTGTATCTGCTGCTGTAATGATGTGGTTGCATCTCCCATCCTTGAACAATAGTTACTGTATTTGTTAAAGCATAGCTGTTGAATCTCTATAAAGAACACACCACCCTTAATATCTGAGATACTTTAGACGGAAGTGAAAGCTGTCTGGTGGATTCAGGTGCCCAACATCTCTAATGCTTTCCCTGATAAGATCAGGCATGACCCCTCATTCCTTATTTTCAAGAAACATCTATAAAACCTTAGCATCAAGAAATACCTGATGATTTTATAACAGATTTTACAATGGACTCACTAAACCGACCTGACCTGTACTGACTGTAAACTGTGTGCAGGCTATTTCAAAAACCAATATAAACCATTATACAGACTTTCTAATGTATTTTTAATCCACCTTGCATTGTTCTAACAGATGAAACACCATCTACATTGTTCATACCCTATCCAATACCATTACAACCAGAATATACTGTAGTATCCTCCTATTTATGAGTACACAGTAAACAAAATGATTATAGCACTTTGAATATGTGCGCTCCTGTCTCATGTAATCAATAATGACAATCACAATCAATAATCCACAAATGTGGATTATTATGTAAATCCCAATTGTTGTACAGCTATTTGAAACATGCCTGGGTTACATGTCTATTTTATATAAAACAATTCTATATACAAATAGAACATAAAATGCAACAAAATCCTTAGGTCCATCATAGTGATCTTAAATACAATCAATTTCAATTTTGACTTCTTTGCAGCACTAGGCTGGCTGACAATCATGTTGTGGACAATACCTGAGGTGGGCATGCCTGCCTTCTTCCCATGTTGAATCTCCCTGTAGTATTTAATATGGTTAACCAGGAGGCTCGAAAGGTTGATGGTTTCTGTGCTGATTAAAGGCCTTTCTGTCAGCTCAGACTCAACTTGCTACAACTGATCGTCCAACTGTGCACTATTCATTTGTTATTTTGGATGCCACAGGGTTATATATGTTTCCCTTGGTTTACCATATGTGTGAAACTACTAGAGATATCCTGGGTTGATGGGGCATCTCCTTTCCCTTTCATCAGTGTTCATATGCAACTGTGTCTGAGGGAGTCAGACATAGATGGATAAGCAATTGCATCTGAAGGTCTTGTCTACGACTGATTTTGATAATTTAATATAAATATCCAGCTGTTGGCTGGAAGTTGATACTCCTTTTAAAATTAAATTGTACTTACTGTGAATACCTCCTGTTTTCTGCGTCCTACCACTTAATTACAGTTATAACATTGCCGTCAGTCTAAACCTTCAATGGTGTATGACTTTAGCTTGTGAGTTAAGCTTCAGGATTTGCTCTGCACTCCAGTTGAGCTGCAAACAACTTATTACCAAAAATGAGCGGACAACCACTTACAACTATTTTTACTTGAGTGCTAGAGAAGGATTTTTAAGCTTCAGAAATTTGCACAATTGTGGTGTCATTTGTTCCCCCATATTGATAGAGGCGATGCACAACTGATGAGACTGTTTCTAAGTGCCATCTGCCAGCAATAGAATTATGCCTTCTGCATGAGTAAAGTCAAGCTAGATCAAGCTTCTGTAACGGTTGCCGATAAAAGTTATGCTCAACGAAAGATTTGTTTATAACAAACAATAACTCGTACGTAGGGCGCTTGTTATTTCATTTGAAATAGCTTACTACAAAAGATCTAATTTGACGCTACCAGGATGGCAACAGGCTGATAGTAGTTGCTGATGGGCCTGGAAGAGTCTACGATCCTCTCTTGAATGCATAATTTAATAATGTCTAATTTCATGATAAAACTCGGTTGATGTACAGTTGGAGCCCTCCTTAAGCATTCTGGGGACCTGTATAGGGATGTTATTGCTTGCTATAATACTAGCTGGACTTCTGCATGAACATATAACCCATTAGGACCTAGTAACTGTGTCTCTGCTTCACTTCAGCAGATGGTGTGGTTGGTGTGTTTCCAGGCTAATGGCTGGACGTGAAAGTAGAGGGCTGAAAGCTGGTGCACGCTGCCTGACAACTTCTGGTATTGTTGTGGGGAGAGACAGGTCAGGTTGGCCCTCCATCCAGCAGTTGAACTATGACTGGAAGGTGAGCCTCAGTTTTTGGAATCGGGAATCAAACAAGGATCCTCATCTGCATCCCTGTATGACAGATCAAGCAGCAACATGGCCGGCAGTGGGTTTCTCTATGCTGCCAGCTGCTCTGCAAGATTCTAATATGGAAAACTGCTTAGTAACCCTATCTCTGGCACCTGACACAAAGACAATTAGGACCAGGGACGATGATTCCAGCATAGGCAGCAACTTGGAGGGTAGGGCCTCAGAACCTGTCTCTACTGTGGAAGAAGCTGCTGAGGATGAGTGAAAGAGTAAAGCACAGAACAGAGCCGAAATGTTCTGGGAGAAACAGACTGCCTACATCTGCAGTTCATACCATTGTATAATAAGACTAGCATATATATAGTGCCACTGTAGAGAAGGGCAGCTTAAAATATGTGGTGCCCTTTATAAGCCCCTAAGAGAGTATGTGATGCAAGGGTGGAATTGTATGATACTGCATAGTGGCTTGATCAGCAAAGAGTCTGGGCCCAAATAAATAGATCAATAGATGTTGCTTCTATAGGAATAAATACAGCTAATCCTGGATAGCAATGGACTGAAAGTAAGGCCTGACATAAGCACACCTCCTTATTTACTATGAGCATCGCAAGCACAGATTTAGCCGCTTAACGTGATGAGGTAGATGGTGAGCTATTAAAGGACTGAAAGGTTAAATTCAAATCTTATTCCTAGCCCTAACCTAATGGCAGGCCCTACAGATAAATAAGCAAATAGACGTTGGATGTTCAAGAGACTCTTTCTCCATATCCGATCCCTCCGATGGAGAGTCAGATACAGATACAGATTGAGGTCATATTATGGAAACAATGGACAGAATGGATAATCTGGATAAAATCAGTCCCAAGCAATCAAACACATTTCTAGGGCAACTGTTTAAGAATCTCTCAGTGTGTGGAAGAAGAGGTAGAAGATCATCCGCAAGAGGATCTCTCTGCTTATAAACTCATTTAACGGGTCTCCACTAAACTGAACATGCCCCAAGGGTGAATAACACTGCTAGTTAGCAGAGTAGCTCAAGCCCTGGGGCACAGCTTCCCAACCAGCATCTAACCCTTGCATCAATGTATGATTTGCTATTTGGGCATAGGGTGCTGTGTGTACTTAAAACCTCTCATCCTATGGTTTAAATAGCAATACATAAAGCAGCTAAACAAGTTGGAACTCCGGGAGGCAAGTTGTCAGAGGTTGAACAATTTACCTCCAAACTGGAAGAAACAGCTCACTCTATGAAACAACAAGTGCAAAAGAAATGTTGGAAAGTAAACTTGGAGAATTGTACGTGCAGAGATAATCTATGTGTTTCAAGTATTTTGAAAGGAACAGATGGTGAGGACCCTAGAGGTTTCCCTGTCTATTCCAGCAAGCCTTTCCAAATCTGTCAGAATGCCAGATTCAGCAAACCCATAATTTTCCTTTCCAGAATACTAAAGACTGAAGGGGGACTTAATGTCCCTCTGCAATACTAATATATATATATAAGCAATTTTATTTTTCTACAGTTCTAACATTAGACTGTGTGCCCAATACAACCCAAGGAAAGTTGGAGACTTGGTGCTTTTTGTACGCTCAGACTTCTGCCAGGCAACTGTGGAGCGCGATTTGCAGATGTGCCAAGTGCTTTCATTGTTCTAAGCAGCAGAGGCCCATTGTTACCTGCAGGAATTTACCAAACTTATACATGCATTGTAAATTATACAATTACAATAACTGTACATTTGCATGTACTTCAGATTCACACGTTAAAGAGATACTAAACGTATTGTTTAAGGGGCGTATATCCGATATTGATGGAGCAGGGTGGTTTAATAATGAGCATGTGGTGGGGCTGTTTACTGCATTTGTCTATATCCTCTTACTTTTCAGTTTGGGTGTGGTGGGGGGCTGAGTTTCTCTCTCCTAGATGCCTGCCTCAGCCACTGCTGAAAAATATCTGTAAACAGGGGCTGAAAACTATCTTAAATGGTAGGATGTGGTTTTACTGGGCTCTCTGTGGAGCCTGTGGAACACCCATTGAGAGATTGGGGTGGGAGGGGTCCTTGGTTGGGAAGTCTAAGGTCTATGGGGCTGAGCAAAGACAAAGGGGAGGCATTTGGGCGATGGTATGTAGGTAAAAATGGAAAAGATGATTCAGGCTAGAGATAAATTTGGTAATTTCAAGGATTATCATACAAGTATCTATGACAGATGATTATAAGAGAAGCATCTGCATTTCCTCTTGGATTGTCAGTGGTTTCAGGAAGACTTCTACACTGCATATTATTAGAGCAGGATTACAATATAAAGGTGTAAAAATTATGTCTCCAAGATCTCATTTGGCAAAAGATGAGATGAGTAAGCTGGTTGCTCAGTTATCAAGTGATAGGTTTTACCATACAAGATTGTCCTGTCAGAGGGGAAGCTTTACTCACAAAGGGTAATTTATGCATATGCAAGAGCTGTTGCTTGAATAGTTTGGAGTGCTGGCTGATTGCAAGGATTGTTAGAGAAAGTGTATTTTGAACATTATGTATGGTATATGGCCCAAACTGAAGATGACCTCCCCCCCCCATGTTCATCAATTGCTTTTGGAATTAATTTCTTGGGAGGCCCTCCTAATTTTGTGAGGGAATATTAATCTAACATTAGACCTTGTGTTGCCTTTTCCAATTTATACAGCGTGGATGCATGCGGTGAACATGAGCTGCCGCCTGTCATATTAGGGAAATCTTTGGACTTGTACTTTGGACTTTGCATTCAATTCACCAGTCCATCTATAATTTGATTCATTACTTGATAGCCAATAGGTTAGGCTCTTTCCCTTTATTTATCTGTTTATGTATTTTCTTCTATTATTTCATATCATAACCTATTGCACGTTATATCTCAAGATAATTTGTGCTCAAAACCTATTCTTAAGAGTTGGAGGTTTGATAGAGCCCTGTTCAATTCTATCTGTTTACATTAAACATATTTCGGGCTTTGCTCTTCTTGGTATAGTATTGGATGCTATGAAGTATGTTATTGGGAGGGGTACTCTTAGCTTCACAATTAAGAGATGGAAATCTCAGATAGGTGGCAAAACAAATATAAAATATATTAATTTCTTTGGAAGTTGAGCATGCAGCTCTTTTTTTGTCTCACATCAATACCTTGCAGAATGCCCAGGTTTACCAAACGTTAGTAACTGTAAAGATGTGATTTAAATAAAAACTATATGGGATGAGTCAGTTAATCTGCTCTCATTCACAAATGTAACAATTGTGAAAATAACAAGAACATCAGTCACATTTCGTCAGTACAGAGTTACCAACAGACCAGTAAAGCTATATTCCTACAGATTTACACACATAATGCCAGAAGGTTTTAGGGAAAGAGAATATTTCTTGTATTCTCCAGTCATATCATACTGACCTGTATTGTGATAATAGAACAACTACCTTTGATTCAATGTTGACCTGTTTAAGGCTGGTCTTTAAGAGACAGGTTTCAGAACAACAAGAGATCATTTTGGATTTTCTTATTACACTTCCAGAGCTTTAAAATGTTTTCATCTCTCCCATTAGGGAAAGCACTGAGTCCACACTCCTTTTTTTTCCTGTTGATCATTAGCTAGTTCGATAAGGGAGCTTAGACGCCTCTAGAATGGCATGGTACATATATTGCTGTCTTTCAAAAAAAAGGGGGAAGGATGTTAAGCTCTACGCTTAGCATCATCCCATAGCTCTTATTAAGAGTGACTTCAAAATGTATTCAAAGGACTTGCATAATCATACTGCTCCAAGGATTGCAAATCGGGTGGATCCTATGCTACATGACTTCATCCCAGGAAAGGATACCATTGCTTATCCTAATCTTGAAAGCTCTTTATTCGAGGTGCGTTGGATGTGAAGGCTGGGATGATCCTACAGAAAGCTAAAAAAGTGTTGACAGGGTCTCTTGGCCTTTTCTGGGAGTAGTTATGATTAGTCGTAGGTATCAAGCATAGATTTAAACCCTTTTCAAATATGGTTAATACCTCTGATAAAATTCAGGTAACTTGAGGGACACAGCAAGGTTGCCCACTATCTGCACAATTATTTGCACTTTACCTGAAACATATCTTGAAATACTTGAAGTGAGCAGCAGATAGACCCTTGTTGATTCTTAATACTGCAAACTCAGAATAGCAGCCTATGCAGATGATATAGATATCCAAAATGTTAAAGTCGTTGAGCTATCTGCTTTATTAAAGCTGAAGCTTTCCGATTTGGTCAAGTCTCTGGCTCGCTTCTCAAACCTTCAAAAATGCAGATCCTGTTTAATAAACTGACACATTGCTCGGATATATTCTATGCCTCCTCAGCCAGTTATCTGGAAATCCCACTTTCAGTTTAAGTTGAACAAATGATTTTATTAAATTACAATGTTCTATTTAGTAAAACTACCTCATACCTTCATAAATGGTGTAGGATCCCTTTAGGCCTCTTTGAATGATGCAATCTTATTAAAATATCATTTTACCTAATTTTTTATATCTTTTGCAGTCAATCCCATCATATCTATGTCGCCTTTTTTACAAGAGTCAAACGTTCATGCATTTGTTTTATATGGCAACATAATTGTCAACATACAGGTACTCATTGGTTGCATTTACAGTTAGAAGGGGGTTGTGTCCTATCTATTCTTAGTTTGTATTATTTGTCAGTATTTTCTGGACAAATTTTACAGGTCATGGGCACTGGCTATATTTCATATCTCCAAGCGCTCTATATTAACTTACCATCTTGTCTAAGCTTTTAAGACCCCTCTTACCTTAAGCGCATTAGATTCACAAATGTAGCAGCCTATGCTCAAATCTGAAAGTCTCTTGTCCACTGGTTTTCCAATCTTTCTATTATGAGCTATACTGTTGCGTAGTTCCTACTAATCAATAGGATCTGTGCATTGTTTGAACAACAGAAAATAAAGGCTTGGTGTCAAGACTGATTCTGGACACCCCACAGGATATGTTGGCCTATAGACCAGCTAGCTCATAGTGCCACCATAAGCTCCCCCTAACTTATCAGGGAGCGAATGGTTTCTGGTAAACACTGAACATGATAAGCCTCTCCCCTCAGGGATTGTGAAAACATTACAGTGCCTTTCGCTCAGTCACTCGTGCTCACTTATTCTCATAGAAGTATACAGAGAATACACAGTGGGACGTTTTCAATAATATTTATTGAACCAATGTTATTCTTGCTTAAAATAAATATGCTACCATGATTAGTATACAGAAACAGATAAACGTGATTACAAGCATATAACACAAGGCAGTAATTGAGCATACTCCTATGATGCGAATCCTACTCTAAGGGGCCGATTCCGATGTCGGACGGACTCAGGTCTGTCCGACATCGGTCAGGAGCAGTAACCCACCGACCTGCTGTTGTGGGTTACGGCCCTGCTAATACGATGCGACCGAGCAGGGTTCGGTCGCATTCATATACTTCACAATGCAGGCATGCATTCCGAGCGGAATGCATGCCTGCTTTGAGAAAAGCCGGGGTGCAGTTCATACCTGCACCCTGTGGCCGGCACCCCAAGGTGCCTGCCAACGGTTGTAGGGATCCACAGAGGGGTACCATAGGTGCCCCCAGCTGCCGAATTGCACCCATGGGGGGCCCTGCTGGGGGCCCCCAAAAACAGTTTCCGACAGCCTTTTCGTGCCATCGTACTCCCTCTGTCGTAAAGAGACGACCGGGGGAGTACTGAAGGATTTCTAGATGGCAGACGGGCTCTCCGAGCCCATCGTAGGCCATCCGGAAATCCGAGTCGGATTCCCTTCCGACCGAGCCCATCGGAATAGCTCGGTTGGAATGGAATCTAGCCGGCACTGACAGATTCGGTCGGAAGGGCTCCGAACATGGTTCGGAGCCCTTCCGAATCGGAATCACCCCCTAGGTGTACCCAGAGCATTAGTAGGTGTAAAGACAAGAATCCCACAAAGGGACTATTCAACCCCATTACCTGATCGGATAGAGTGAAGGATCCCTTCTTGGTCATGAACTGGATACCCCTCACGAGATGTCAGACCACTGCGTGGTGATTTCTCAGCATGCAAACACCTCAGCGGAAGTGCCTCCTCTACTGATCTATCGGGATTCTCATCTTTTATAATAGAAAGAAGCCTTGCTATGTGCTTATAGATTAGTGATGTTATGGATATCTAGATAGCCATGTCGCCCCGTGGATGAAGATAGTGATGACATTTGTACACTGTGCAAAATGAGACCTTGTACATGATGTTGTGCTAAGCTAGAAGTGTAAACAAGTTTAGTTTCAGTGTAACTAATCGAACATTGTCGTGCACACAAATATGTCCAAAAGGTCACCGCTGAAAATGTTATTTGTGAAGACAATGTAAGACATAAGCTGCTTAGCTACATGGGCCTAACCTGGGAATATAACAATACTGCTCTTTGGTATAATACCTGTTACCTGGGAGAGGAGTTGACCTAATGGCTAGGGCTGTCCATCTCAAATCTTGGGAACCAGGTTCTAGTCTCGGCAAGGATGCGCAACATCCTGTGATTCTGGGCAAATCACTTAATCGCCCAGTGCCTAACAAAAATGAATGTGTCTTCATGTAATGCAACTGGTGCTCATGTAAAGCGCTCTGATACCCGATTCCTTTGGGTCAAGTTTGCACTATATAAAACCCTGTAAAAGAAAATTGTCTTATATTGGATTAATTCTACTTTATAGTGTGTAGTGCTATTATATGAGTGTACAGAATTATAATCATTTCAGAATTATAGTTGACTGTCATTTAACATATTCTTTTTTTTTTTTTTTTTTTTTAAACCTTTATTGAAATACGCATGTCAGTACAAGCGCAGGCCTACAACCACAGGGGCCGGCCGCAAAATCAGGAGAGCCAAAAAGGAGCAACATCAATGTGTACGGCAAAATGAATACAGTATAGACGTGGAATAAAGTCGCTACACAGTAAGCGCCAGGATAAGAAAGGTTCCATTTTATGATTTATAGAGGAGGCAGCAGCCATGTCTACCAGGGCGTCATGCAACATATACAGAAAAAAGGGGGGGGACGGGAGGGATATAGCCCCCCATGCAATCAGGTAACCATAGTAGGGCAAGGCCCAAAGACATCCTATGCCCATCAAAGGGGTCAAAAATAAAGGACAAATCATAGCAAACAATTGAGTAGGACGCCACATAGACAGCCCACCCGCCCCGAAAAAGGAGAAAGTGCAGACACTTGCGAAACGAAGGAGAAAGAACAAAGGGACATAGCCCACCCCCTAGAAAGGAAGCAAAAAGGGACCATAGAACAAAACAAGCTAAAATAACAAACACCCCCCCCCACCCTACATCACTGTAATGGCTATGGCCTACCCCACTAAACAGCGTGCCTGTCGCCCCAGAGTCACCCGAAAGATAGGAGAAAGGAGAAAGGGAGAAATAACGGAGAAAGTAAAGGAGAAAAAGAGAGACGGAGAGGAAAAAGGAGAGAGAGAGGAGAGGAGCGGGCGATCGAAATACAGAACACCTCCCCACCCGCAACAAAGGATCAATAATCGAGGTCAAAGAGGATACTGAGAAAAGCCTACACAGAGGATGGAAACAGGAACTGTCCAAATAATGAGGCCCGGAGATGCCATTAACAAAACGAAAGTCCCGCAGGCACCCAGGCACGATCACCCCTGTCCACTTCTATGAAGAGCAGAACTGCCAGACCCCGGCATGGCCAAGAAACAGTACGATATAGTGGGCTCATACCAGTCAGGGAAAGCAAGTGGAATCTTCGCGGAACACCGTCCCGGCCACCAAGAAGCAACCAGGAAAACGCGGCAGCAGTCAGAATGCAAAAGTACACCAAATATCCACGTGGCCAAGCACAAAATCTGGGCTGTCCAGCACGAAGCAAAGAAATCAGGATGTAGGAAACACTGCAGCATCGGCACCGGGTCCACTTGATCCCATAGAATCGAACACCCATCTGGAGATCCCAGCACAACAGCTGGAGGAGTCTCAACAATACCAACTCGGGGAGACGACACAGCGTCACAAAATGGCGGAGCAACCATGGCGGCGATCCGCAACTCCAAGTCCCGGCATTTCAAGGACAGGTTGATCCGCAGAGTAGCCAGGGCAAGCAAGACAGCACTCCGTGTAGGGGCCGCCCAAAGCAAACGAGGTCCGGGGAGAGCAGATGCAGCAACGTCCCTGTCTCCAGGAGGAAGACACTCCGAGGGGCCATCCGCCATCTTGAGCACATCGCCCGCCGCCATTGTCTCGTCCGCCTCCAAGTCCACCATGAGTGCCGGAGGCCCCAGGACACACAGCTGATCCGCGGCGGATGGCGCCCGGCGGAGAAAGGAGAGTCACCAGAAGAATGGGCGTGCTCCCCACAACTCTCGGGGAGCCCTGCACCGGATCCCAGGCGGGACAATCAACAGGAGTGGGCGTCTCACCCGAGGGGTGCCGGACAACGCGGCTTCTCTCTCCGGTCCGGCAGGCAATCGGGCATGTGGGGCGGCCCACTATCGGGGGTGGGTCCGCTCCGGTGCTTCCGGCTCGCGGCTCTCAGGCTCCCACCATCGAGTCTCTCCACCGGTTCCGGACAGCCGGCACTCCGAACACCTCCGGGCAGACACTGCACTCGAGGCCCCGGCGTCAGGGCCGGGAAGGCCGGCAAGACGACAAGGGCAGAACGCAGAAACCACTGCACGCCGGAGCCCCGGAAACAGACGGTAAGTGAAGGCTCTTCCTTGGTAACCGAATTCGGAACGCCCCGAACAGGATTAAAGACAGGATAGGTGGCGGGGAGGAAGGGATCTCGGAGCGAGGCGTTTATGCGACCGTTCCGATCGCCATCTTGGCTCCTCCCTCATTTAACATATTCAAATACATTTTTTGGATGTAACCCTATTCCCTTTATTAAATTACTAAACTTTACCTACTGTAGATGGATAATTGGCCAAGTTTATGGGGCGAGAATCATCCAGATAATCTGTTAAAATAGGGGAACCAGTGATGCTTGTTGAAATGTGTAAGAATATTGATTTTTACCATGAAATCCTTATTATTTTAAGAGTGAATATTCTTCATTATAAAATTATCCAATATTTGTATTATTCACCTAAAGGCTGTGTTACATGGGGCGATCTGGATAAATCGGCATTAGTGTAAGTCCTCCGAAGCAGATATGATTCATATTTTTGCTAAATGTATGGATGTTCAAGAGTTCTGGACCCTAGTGGGTAGGGAAGCAAGTTGACTAATTCATATAACACAATTCCCATCCCCCAAATGCATATTGATTGAATTTCCATCTACCTTCTACTGGAGTCATGTTCTTCGATCTAATGTGTTGTGAGCGCTATCTATTATTCAAAATAATCCAGGGAGATGTCATAATTTTGGGAACTGATTATTACATAGATGTAGTTGGTTCTACTTTTCCAGGTGTTAAGTTTATGGATACTAATGTTTCATGTTGTTAAAGCACTCTTGCACTATTGTGTGACTTTTACCGATTTTGTTTCTACTTATTGCCATGAAGTTCATGGACTGGAAATATTTATCATTCAAAATAATCCTCAAAGATATCAGTTAAAATACATTTGAGAACAGGTTGTCATTGAGATGCAGTTGCTTTTACCTTGCAGACTATACATTTATGAATTCTAATGCATTTCTTTAACACATTTTGTATGTATTTTACTGATTAGCTGCTAGTTATCGCTATATGTTTATAATTAGGGCTACTAGTTTTATGGTATTTAATTTTTTAACACTTCCATCTGTAATTATTTTAATTTATTTGTGACCATCATATCAGTATATATTCATATTTATATGTATTGTGTGAATAAATTATACTTAAAATAGTATTTTATAACTGATAAATGTGCTCTAATACTTTGATGCCTGTCATGTGTTTAGAAAATTAAGTAGCCAAATATAACAGAACAATACACCCACAGTTCAATATTAGCTTCAAACATATGTTGACATATGCTTTTATTTAAAGATATCTCACTCTTTTTTTTCAAACCCCATGCTTTCTATCTACTCAGCTGTTGGCCTGGAATTCATCAAGGAGAGCATGGAAAGTTACTCAAAAGAAGCATCATTTTCTGTGTTTTTGTTTTTTTAAATGAATGCAGACAGAAAACACATTGTTTTCTGTACGTATTTATCTGTAAAAATCAGTAAAAATTGAAAAATTGGAGCATGTTTCATAATTAAATTTGTTATGCTTTTGCATCCGGTTTTCAAGCCAAACAAAATATTGCCTTCATTTGAAAGAGGCAAATTTGAGATGATTGTTAATCAAGTGGGAAGTTACGCATTCAGAAGACCTATTCGAGGCAACTGGGGTAGATGATTACGATTTACCCATTATAAGATTGCAACTTGAGTGAGGAAGATGAGTTTAAGAGGCAGTTTTGAGGCGGTTAGCAAATTAAAAAGGAATTAAATAAGTGAAAGACTTGCAAGAAGGAACTATCAAATTGGGAAGACTTCCTGCAAGAAGATGTACAAATTGTATTTGTGCTACAAGATGCTGTTTAGAGAGATGATTTCCAGTGCTGCAAAGAAGAGTATAAATACCAAGTATCAATAGACCTTCTACCTAGGTTCATATGGTCAGCCCCACATAAAAGGAACCACTTATTACTGTATCCAGGTTATATTGTTTGTCAAAGAAAATTATGAATATCACACTTCGGCTCTAGTCAAGTGTGAGAAGTGCAATTAGTGATTGATGGTACCCACTTGTACAGAAGCTGCTCTGCACTTCAATAATTCTGACAAGTCCATGGGTAAAGCAAAGCAAGAGTTATTTGATGGTCAAGATAAAGGTCAACTTTTTTTAAAATCAATTTTGGAGTGCTGGACCAGAAACTGAAGTCGAATAACCCACAAAAATCTTAGAGCTAGCATCTGTAAATAATGGAAGGACATTGTTTCTCTTATAATTATGAGCGGATGAATTTAGTGATACATGTGGCTTTGCTGAAAACCAAATAACACTGGTGTCCCTGTATTGATATGAGATTATTTCTTGGACAGATATATATGTGCGTTTATTGAATAGCCATTTGATCGAGTTGTAAGTGGAGCAGTATGGGCCAATGGCATCGATATTCTGTCAGTGAACCGGTTATCCCTAGCTAGGAGATCAGCTCTTCCCATGGGACAACACCAGGGTTTTGCCAATTCACTTTTAGAGGACTTAGAGCTCTGGGCACTTTCCCACTTAAAGTACACATCCCCTTCCTACAGATGCTAGTAAGAGGTGCTTACCTCATGTTTTTAAACCGGTCTTAAGGCTGCCTTTGCAGGCCTGTGGGTGCACACTTGTTCCTATGAGGTTTTTAAACATGTGTCAAGTCGAACATTACAGGCCTGTGTGTATGTGATTGCAATTATGCTCAGGTTGGCCTTTCTATCCCTCTGGCCTGACCATGAGGGGACCTTTCACTACCACTAGGGCACACTTGGTGTAAGTCTTAAGGAGTGAAGCAAGTGGTGGGTGAAAGGCAGGGTAGGTACACATTTGATTCCTGCCCAGGTAGTGAAGAATACCCATGTGTGTTGTCACTACCTATGAGGTTTGCTCTTCCCATATGTTAACATGGGGGATAGTTGAAATTACTTTAAGCTGCAATAGCGGCTTACAGTGGAGCAGCCTTATAATGTTAACTATCATTGGATTTACAATGGCAAACCTTCTCTTGTAGTAAAGAGGGATTTGTCATTAATAGCTTAGAAATGCCACTTCTAGAAAACCCAGATCCTTGTGACTGGGGATTAATGTTTGCATTGTCCAGCATTCCATCCATCAATTGTTTTTTTTGCATTTGTCGCCCTAAGTGGGAAGGGTATGCCCAGACGTGGGTCCCGTGCTTACCTCACCACTGGATTCAAGCTAGCCTGCTGATTAAGGGTGATTCCCTGAAACCTGTCTCTTTGTTGTGTAATTCAATGGACCCATTAGCTACTCATGTCCCTGTAAATAAAAATTGTGTTTCTATTGTTATAGATAATGTAGATTAAGTGTACTATATAGCAGAATAATATTTGTTCCTAAAAGCAGTTTTTCAATACTTTTTCTAAAACCTGCTAACCTTTTTCAACCTCATTTATACATGGCTTAGCCAATAGAAAAGTGAAAGATGTTCACTAAGTTAAGGCACACAATGTTGCTGTATTTGTGACTTTTTTAAATTCTATGAGACTGAATTATTTTATTGTCCTTTTGACATATGCATACAACCTTTTGGAAAAGTAAATAAAAGTGTTTTAAAAAATGTAGTTCACCATGGACTTATGTGAATTCCTGGACCCAACTATACATTATCTAATTTTTAAGGAAATCATTACTTGGATGCAAAAAAAAGACAGTGCACGTGGATCATATTTGTTCCTTGAAAATTGATGAAAAGTGTGTTTTGTATGTATCTTAAAAAGGTCTGGTTTTAATTTGTTTCAGTTATTTTATAAGAAAACTATTTGGATCCTATTCGCGATGTATGATTATCCAAATAAGCTATCCTTCATTTCCATGTCAAAGGATTGCAACATACCACAAATTAATGATTTTGAGCATTTGAAACTACCCACATCTGGAGTACAATGTTCACTAACTATCTCAGACATAATGACTTCCAAGTGGAATTTAAAACTAAGGGGTCAATTAGGATGGCGGACGGACAAAGTCCGTCCGCCATCCTGTCTGAGGACGGGACCGTCCGCCACAGGGGCGGAGGTCCCGTCCGTGGAATTAGGATGCACCCGCCACAGTGGCGGGTGCATCCCACATTTTTAACATTGCGGTCAGCACCGCCCACCACAGTGTTAAAAATGCATGTTGTGCGTTTCAAAGCACAACATGACAGGCACCGCCCATGTGCACCCCCCACGCCCCCTTCACCCTGGGGGCCCGCAACGGGCCCCCAAAGCAAGGACCGTATGCCTTTTCGTGGCGGCATTGCCGCCACGGAAAGGCATAGCCCCCAGCACATCCTAATATGGCTGGCGGTGTCTGATAGACACCGCCACCATATTAGAGCTTTTCCACCGCGGTCTCAAGGCGACCGCGGGGGAAAAGCGGCAGACGGTCTTCCCATCCGCCATGGTCCCCCCCGCCATTGTATTATGGCGGGGGGTAAATAGGTGGCGGACGGGCAAGGATGGCGGACGAAACGCCACCGCCTACATGGCGGTGGCAATCCGTCTGCCATCCTAATTGACCCCTTAATTTGATAGGATTTCCAATTAAATATGCCAAGATATTGAAGTACCAGGAGGTAAAGGAACTTCAACATGCATTCACTGAGTACTTGTGCTGAGGCGGTGTTTGGAACTTTTAGGATTAGCACCTCTCATCTGCTTACTTTTGAGCCCTGCAGCATTGTAGGGCAAGGATGCGCTATATGTAGTGACCACTATTTACATTATGTTAAATATGGCTATTTGACAATAAACCATGACTTAAAAAGATCATTTATGATGGGTTAAAGACAATCAAGTGTTATGCTCTCAAGGTGCACTGTAACATGATTTGCTCTGATCCAATTGTAAAACTTATATGAAGAATTCCCAGGATATACTCATACTTTTGTAAAATATTCTGTAATCCAACTGAAATATCATGATTGATTAAACTGATCCCCCCACCACAAATCTCAAAACCAAATACAATGAAAAAGAGTTGACATAGCAGAAATATCTTTAACAGGTGAGTCTCCTGCTCATCTGCAGTTGGCCACAGCTACTTAGACTTGAATAGTAAAGGGAAGGACATTTTGATATCTACTGGACAAAAGTGGAGCAACCGTTATGATCAGAACCCAAGCAAATAAGGGAAATCCCTATTGAGATAGCACAGGTTCTACATGTGTGCCAGCGCTATCTGTATTACAAAAGGGGCCGTACAAGCGTTGGCGGCCCGTTCTGTACTACTGAAGTGCCCCCAATGGTGCACAAAGCAGATGCAAATGCCCGTTACATCCCCAGGGCACTTCCACAATATGGCCCCAGGTGTACACATACAGAATTCTTGTCTCTACTAAGGGAAACCAAAGAGTGCAAACTCATTAAGGTGTTTTATATCAAGAAACTGTTCCATGGGAATGTGTCCCCGGTATGTGTAATACGTTTGAAGCAATTATTGTCCAAGCTAAATAAAAAGGCATTATGTTTGAATCATCATAGGTCAAGTGAACATTATCTCCATTGTTACATGAAGTAATAGTCCCACTGAGCATATATATTCAGTAGTCTTATTAGTAATAGGGAGGGTATAACTTCACCTCTGATACAGCAAATCTTATCAGAGATTTGGGGAAGTGAAGATCACTAGTGTAAACTAGTCCATATGACATTAAAAATAAAGTTCAACAAATGGGCATGTTAGAGTTAGAAGATAAAAAAGAGGATAGTGATAGGAAAATTGCACTCACTGGGTGTTTTAAAGATCTTAAAGATCTGCATAACACCTGGTGCAAAAACACATTGTATGTGAAAGATACTAGCCCGTCGTGAGGAAGCGGAAACCTGCCTGCAGCACAAGCTCCCATTGAGAAATGGGAGTTTGTGAACATCCCTGCACTGTGTGGCAGGCATCTCACAGTGCCTGCCACATGGTGCAGGGATGCATGGTGCCCCCCCAGGCGCCCCCGCTAGTGGCCCCCAATACCGTTTTCCGACAGCCTTTCCATGTCGGAAATTGCTGACATGGGAAGGCTGTCAGAAATAGACATCATAATCCTGCTGGCGGAAACGCAGTCCTTAAGGGATTATGAGGCCTTTCAGACTAATCGATGGGCTCCGACCGACAGGCTCCATGATGCACCATCAATGCCATGATTTGTTGGCCACAATCTAAAAGGAAAGTTGCAGCCAACATTTTATTTATCAGGACTTGGTCCCAGAGGGCAAAAAATACCCCATTGGTCTCATAGAGGGTTCTGTAAGGGACCCTTCATGGCCAGGAAATTGCCCCCAAATGTTTTTTGGGTGGCCCCTGTAGATCCACTACAGGGCACAGTGTGGCCAGCGTGTGGCTCTAGTGCCTACATTTTTTTTAGATACACCCACTCACAGGTCCCATCACAAAGTCACTCACATACCAACTCACATAGCAATACAGCCACTAAAACACCTAATCACATGCCCATACATTCACTGAGAGACCCAGAAGACCAGTCACAGGCCCACTCACAGACCTATGCAGCCACTCACACACCCACTCACACATCCATTTACACACTCACATACTCACTCACAGACCCACGAAAACACTCACATACCCACACACCTACACAGCCACTCACACACCCACTCAGATACCCAGAGAACCACTCACACACTCTCACACACCCCCACACAACCACTCACACAGTCACACACACTATTTCAGCAGTGAAACATGTGCCCTAAGGTAACTGTAGCTCGCACCCCACATGCACAATATTCTCATCAATAATTTCACTGCAAATGTTGAAGTGATATTATCAATTAGGTTATGAGTGGAGCAATATGTGGGGTAATTAGCAATGCAGGGTGAGGGTGCGAGTTATAGTAACCTTGGGGCAAGCGTTATAGCAAGTTGAGATAACTCGAACTATGGATGCTGAATCTGTATGGATTTGTGGGTGTAAAATCTGAACCCAACTATAATGTCATGTAACCATTGGTTTTTGAGTGCATTTCTAAGGTTTTTTAAATTCTATTTCCTATCTATAACATCCCTATAACCTCTGGGGTTTTTTCAGTAAATTTGTATGTTTTTTAATACTATATCCTAACTATACCATCCCTATAACCTTTGTTTTTTTCTGTGAATTTGTAGTTTTTTTTTAATGTAAAGTAATTGTTAATTACAGTACGTTAATCCAACCATCGCCAAAGGTTGTGTGTGGCAGAGTGTTGACCTTTTTTTTGTCACCAGACGTAGGGGGCCAGGGTATTCCTACCATGCCCCCTAGAGTTTTTTTTGTTTTGCATTTTCTGGTAATCGGGCCATGTCTGAGTCTCAAGATGGATGCCACCACTTCCTGGTTGAAGTGGTGGTAGCCAATCAGATCGCAGTATGAGATTTTTCGGATCAACTGACCCTCCGAATCCCTAGATATACATGAATTTGTTTTCTTTATTTACTTCAAAAGTGCTGAACGGATTGACACCATATTACAAAAAGAGATCTTTCTGGACCAAGATCTAATTTTCTGCCAAATTTGGTTTGAGGTGCAGTCTTGTCAAAATTCCCTATGGAAAATTGCATGGGGAAAAAGCGGTTTGGGACCCTCCCCTTTTCACTGCCCCAGCTTGACGAATGACCCGAAAGTATCCAGACAGCAGCTGAAGTAAGCGGCAAACTAGTTTTGAACATTTCGTGAAGATTTGTCAAACGCCGCCAAAGTCTTTAGAAAAACTGAAAATGTGTTTCCTATGGAAATTAGGTCCTAACTATAACTACAACTACATATTTTTTGGCACTGAAAAAACAAAGGTTAAAGTAACATTATAGTTAGGTGGATTTGTCAGTGACAACATTTACATTTTGAACTAAAAAAACTAAGCATGAGCGGATTTTGCGTAGTGGCAATCCGCGGATCTGCGGATTTGCGGATTTGCGGATTGCGACAATACGCAAAAACCGCGGAGCCTAGCGTATTTTTTTTTTGCGTGTTCGCACGGGTTTCTGCAAGTTCGCGAGAGTTTTATTGTACAAAACGCTCGCGAACGTGCAGAAACCCGTGCGAACACAATGTGCCTACTCATGGCCAAACGGACGGGGCTTCCATGCGAGTGCACATGCCTCTTGTGTGTATAAAAGGTCAGAGGCCGATCAGAGCAGCAGATGAAGATACAGAGACTCCTGGTCACAGGAACAGCACAGGGATTGTGCTGCACATGCCTCTTGTGTGTATAAAAGGTCAGAGGCCGATCAGAGCAGCAGATGAAGATACAGAGACTCCAGGTCACAGGAACAGCACAGGGATTGTGCTCGTGAAAGTCAAGGATGCAAAGGCCTCTATCCAGCATCACAGCTGACTTTCGACAGTAGATGTGGTAAAGAAGGCACATTGCCCAGCCTCGACGACACTCTCGATTGTTTCTTGGCTGATGAATGAGTCACTGCATTTGAGCTTCAACTAGTTCCGGCGACCATGTGTGTGTTTACAATGGCGCCAGCAAGCTGCCAGCGCCGTTGTAAAATAGTTACAAAGTTAGCTTGCACAGGAAGCACTTAGATAAAATAAAGCAGCACCTGCTTCGTTTTATCTAGTGGTTCCTGTGCAAGCTAACTTTGTAACTATTTCACAACGGCGCTGGCAGCTTGCTGGCGCCATTACACGAGTGGGTGGGGGTTCAACTTTTGAACCCGTTACATCCGCGGATTTTTTCGGATTTTTTGGAAAATACGTAAAATACACGGATTGCGTAATCACCAAAAATCCGAAAAATCTGCGGACGTAACGGATTTGCCGCCCATGCTTAAAAAAATCACAGACATTCCCCAGTTAGCAGAGTTAGCTATAAATTTGCTCTACCGTCATGCGCTGCCATGCGCTGCATATGACATTACTCATGACATGTTCTATGAAATCATTCATGACATCACTGATGTTCTCTCAAATGACTCCCCTCTCTTAACTGGCCCAGGGTTGGGCTCCCTGGGACCTTTTGAGGCTCGGGGAGGGAGACCACATGGTAATCTCCTCTTTTCGTTAAACTTCAGCCCCAGGGATGGGGATCCCAGGGCCTTTTGAGGTTCAAGAGGGGGGGCATGTGGCTCCCCTCCCATATAAACACATTCCGGTCTCAGGGACCCGTAGGCTCAAGGTTGGTGCTGTGTGGCCCCTCCACATAGAAACTAATTTTGGCCCCAGGTGTTGGGCTCCTGGGTTCTCTGCAGACTTGGGCAAGGGGACCACACTGCCCCCTACCACATAGCCCATGGGTGGGCTCCCGGGGCATAAATGTCTTAAATGTCTTAAATGCCACCCGGCTGCTAGTTTTTTTAAAAAAATCCTGCGAGAGTCTCGCTGGATTGCCTCACTTTTTGCCGATTTGTTTTTTTATTTCTTTTTTGCCCCAAGGGATCACTCTGGGTCTCTCTCATAGGGCCTAGGAAGTCAGGTTGTCCCTACCCTGTCCCCTTAGATTATTATTGTTTTACTTCAGGACAGTGGACTGATTCCCCGTGTCCTGTAATAGTTGCCAGCAACATTTTTCTCAGCAAGTCAGAACGCTCGCTCTCACAGGAGTCTGACTTCCACAGTAGTGAGATGGCCCAAGGGAAATACTCAGCCAATCAGAATACTTCATTTTTAAATTGCAGCTCCCTAAAAAGTCTCTTGAGCCTCTTGTGACCCAAACGTTCAGATATAAAATTTGTTTTGTCCCTTAATTTCTCAAAACTGCTGAACGGATTTACACCAAATCACAAATAGCACAATCTGTGGACCCTGATCTAGCTTCTTGCCAACTTTGGTGTAATTTTATTCATTAGTTGTTGCTATAGCCTTGTCTAAAGAAGTCAATGGAAAATGCTTGGGGATTTTGCATTTTGGTACCCCCCTTTTTTCTCCCCCACCCCATTTGATGAATCACCCTGAAACATTCCAGGAATGAGCTGAGGTGGATGAACTTTTTTGGGAGAAAGTTTTGTGAATATTTATCCAATGGGCCAAAGCTATTAGCAAATCATAAAAACGCTCTTTCTATGTAAAATCAGACCAAACTATAACTACCTAGTGGCGACTGCCACTAGGTAACATATACATTTTTTTCACCAAAGAACGACTTCACGCCATGACCAAAAATGGACTCACACAGGGTGATATGTTGCAAGTGCTTTTATTGAGAAAAGTGGATCCGACACATTTCAATTGAAAATAGTCTCTCCTGCCCGTACAACATACATTGCCTCGTGTGAGCTGAGGCAGACAGCATAAAGGAGCTCTTTATTTCCTTAAAATACTCTATCTTTCTCTTCCCCCTTCCTAGTCCGAGTAGTTTGTAGAAATTCTTTGAACTCCAAGATGGCAATATAGGACCATGTTATACATATTCCCTATTCTGTGTTTTGTATATTATTCATTGACTTAGTACTCTGTAGAAAGATTTCCAGCATTTGATCATCATTTATTTAGTATCCATTGCTTGCCTGACACTGCAGATATGTATGTTAATGTGTTAAGAAACATTTGGTTTTGTTGGTGAAATATGCTAGTATTTAAGTGTATTTTTAAACAATGTGTACTATGTTATATTTTAAATGCAAAGCTCATTGTAAGAAAATTTAAAAACTGAATTTTAAATTGTGCTTTTCTTTTGCAGTATATTGACACTATAGTGAATAAAGTGCAACGTGGGCAGTGTCATTTTTTGCTCAGAAAGTCCGTTTACATTGTTTATGTTCACACATTAGGAAGGGTTGATTGCAAGATGCTTGCATCAAGTATAGGCCTGCAGAGGTGAGATTGCCTGGTGTGCTCTGAGAGCAGCACTGTTATGATGATGGTGTTTAACAGATTTGAAATAAAGAAGAAATGTTTTGACCTCGGGTCAGTCTTGGACTACCTGAACTTTATCAGGAAACTATTGCTCTTCAAATAATATAGCCTACTATGAAACCTGTAATAACTTTCAGCTGACTTGTTGGAATATAGCAGAACTAGGAAGACATATGAAAGATGAGGATGCTCGCTATATTTAGAAGTATAAGATGCTCTATCGACAAAGTTGGTAGGAAAATGATGATTGTATCACAAACTTGGAAGGCAGTAATTGTCTTTGAATGAAATGTGAATCAATGCTTGTCCTAACGGTCGCTTAAGAGCCTACTCTAGCAACAAGATTGCTTGTGTCACAGTAATTCTTGTGGCAAGTTGTGAGCGATGTTTAATTTTAAAGACATGCCAGTTTGGATAAAGAAAACGGTCCTCCTATTATTGAATATTGGATAGAGAAAACGTATCTTATTATTCAATATTTATTGACTACCTGAATATAAAGGTCCTATAGTGCTATGATGCTATCCTTCTGGGTTTGTGTGGTGCTTAGCCCAGTTACTTTTTATCACCTACGGGTGATGTAAATATGTGCATGGGAATTAAATTAATTAGGGACATTGGTGTGATCTTTGCCACTTTATTGAATCTTGCATCAAGAACAGCTGATTCTTCAATTTAAAGACAGGGAGTTATTAACCATTAATAGTTATAAGCTGATTGCCATGAGGTCAACCTGTTGGCTTTATGGTACATTAATTTAATATCCAGTCTTTCAACTTTGCATTTATTTCTACTGAACACTCGACGTGGTTGATAAAACTGAATAAGTTAATTGGTGCCAACAATTTATTCAGAGAGTGTCCTGGACGCTAAATGTGTCCATTTGCACTTTTTTAACAATGATTTTGTGTTGTTTCTCTGTGAATTATATCAATAGTTAAGTTGCTATGAACTTGGTGGCCTCTGATTGATTAGATTCTGTTTTAATTCTTCTCACAAGTTGGTGGTGGTCCCGACTATAGGCCCAATTACGATGCAGTTAGGAAATCGTCCCAACCGAATCGGTTTTGGAAATGATTTCCGACCCACTCAGATCGGGAGAGTCCGACTGACCGAGTATGATGCATCCTGATGCCTCCAGATACGATTTGGTTGGACTCCCATTGACTTCAATGGGAGTCTATGTTCCTAACCGCATTGTAATCGGGCCCTCGTTGGGAAGACATGTTTCCGATTCGGAAGGAGCAAATGCCGTTCGGAGGCCTTCCTACCCTCATTGTAATCTGGCCATAATCGTAGCGTAATTGGACCCTGTGTCTATTGTACACTGTACTTTATACGAATGATTGATAAGTTGTATTAACTGCCCCTGACATGGAAACTGTGAAAGGTTTTGTGTTAAACAATGATCTCATGGATGGGTATTTTCTCACTTGGGAGCGGCTGGTTCTCTGCATCTGCTATATACTAATGAGTTTATGTGTTGTAATTTATTGTATGCTGACAAAGCTAATATGTTTTATTTGGTATGAATTTTGTGATTTTGCTCATTTATATATTGTACTTACTATTTTTTTTTTATTCTTGACTGTTTTCAAGGAGACATTTAATCCGAAATAAACATAAATCAATTTATTCAATATATTAATTAGGAGAATGAGGTCATTAGGTCATTGTAGCGGTTCACTGACAAAATATCAACACCACACATATTGTGGGACATAAATATTGTGTCAAAAATATTGAGCAAAAAAATATGGTTATCCTATTCTTATAATGTAAATAACAAAAATATTAATATCATTTTACACTAATATTGAACACAAAAATATTGGTTTTTAATATAAACATAGTTAAACATAGTAAGCATTAAATATATAAACATATATTTAAATAATATAAAACTCTATATGAATGTTATAATTATAAAAAAATGTGTATGTTTATATAAACATATATAATTGAAAACTTGTTAAAATAATAATAATTTGTTACAATTTATTATTTTTTTTAACTAAAAAAATAACAAATACATGTATATGTTTATATATATATATTTTTTTTTTCAAAACTCCTTCTCCAAAGGTATTTCCCTCGCACACGCAGTCACAAATAGACGCTTTACTCCACAATTGCTTAAACCATCTGGTTTATTCTCAATATGACAGCTGCCCCTACGCGTTTTGAGGCTGCAGGCCTCTTGATCACGGGGATTCAATAAATGCCATTGGCGGCAAAAAAACAGTGAAGCTATGTGTGCAAGATTTAAAAAACGAAAATATAAAACTCAAGTGATACGCTCCAGTCACCAGAGAGTTGAAAAGATGAAAAGAAATGAACTAATTGAACTTAAAAGTGAACAGGAGAAAGAAGAAAATAAAAATGAAATCCGCCTGATAACAACTTTGGGCACAGAAAACAATCAGATCAACAAGATATTACGCAAGAACTGGAATATATTACAGCTGGATCCAACAGTGGCTAAAATTGTGGGAGACTTCCCCAAAATAACGTATAGAAGAACAAATAATTTGAAGGATCATCTGGTCCATAGTCATTTCAAAAATACACCACCAAAGACATTGTTGAAATCAGTGGGGTTTACTAAATGTTTAAATTGTAAAGTGTGTATAATTGCGTAAAACACCAAGGAAATTGAAATGGCTAACAAGAAAAAGTGGAAGATCAACCAATTGATAACATGTAAGAGCCAGTTTGTAATCTACATTGTGGAATGTCCATGTGCTCTGAAATATGTGGGCAGTACAATTTGTGAATTAAAAAAGCGTATCTTAGAACATACTAGAGCTACAACTAATAACGATAGAAGCAACGCCATTGCGAAACATATGGAGAAGAATCATGCAAGCAATTGGCGGGATCTGAAATTCTATGCAGTGGAACAAGTGCCTATAAATGTGAGAGGGGGGATCATGAAAAGATCTTAAGACAAAAGGAGTCTAAGCATATCCTAAATTTCAGAACTTTGACCCCTATGGGCCTGAATCGGGACAAGGAACTGCATTCACATTTGTAAATAGAACTCTTTGAAAAACTCATTAAAAACTGTAATTGCTTGAGAAAAATGTTGAAAGAAGAAACTAAGAAGAAATTACCAAAATAAGAACTGGCAAAAACGAACATTGACAAAAGGCTACATTAAGAAAAATGTGGTTAGATATAAGTTTTTTCTTTGCTCCGCCCTTTTCTCACTTAGTTTTGATAATAATATAAGATTTTAAACGTTATTGACTTTATGGAGGTCATTGCGTCACTGATACCAAGAATACTGTGAATAGTATTATAATGATAATTTAGTTTGACTGAGTGGTAATGACTAAAGAAAATGCCCACTGGAGTGCTAGATAAATGTAAAATATAGGATGGAACTGTTCCATGGTTAAAGTTGCCAATATGCTGCAAGTCATTACTTATTAAAGGGTGCTCCCTTTTTCAGTAAAATGTAATGGTTAAACAAATGATGCAATTTGTGATTTGCATACCATGGAACAGCAATTAAATTGGTGATAATGAATAGTTACTAAAAGAATAACAAATGCATTAGCAGGTGGCGATATGGTTAAAAAAGAAAAAATGTGACGCTTAAACTGTAGCCAATATGAATTGGAAATGTTTTTTTTTATATAAAAATTGCCTAAACTACCATTACCATAATGCCTAGCGGTTCACTAGAGGAAATGATGTCATCCTACTTATACACATAGTTGTTTTGCCGCCAATGGCGTTTATTGAATCCCCGTGATCAAGAGGCTTGCAGCCTCGAAACGCGTAGGGGCAGCTGGCATATTGAGAATAAACCGGATGGTTTAAGCAATTGTGGAGTAAAGCATCTATTTGTGACTGTGTGTGCGAGGGAAATACCTTTGGAGAAGGAGTTTTGAAAAATAAATAACAGCGAGGCTCTGCCGTATCCTGTCCGCATCACCTGAGAGCGCCCGGAAATTGGAACAGGGGGCCACGTTGGTTAACAAATATATATATATATATTTTTTTTCAATAACAAATATAGTGCTCACTCAGGGGATCCATTTCTTCGGGCTAGATTGTATTCCAGTTACGTGTTTCGGGGAACACAGTCCCCTTGCTCACCTGTGAGCAAGGGGACTGTGTTCCCCGAAACGCAAAACTGGAATAAAATCTAGCCAGAAGAAACGGATCCCCTGAGTGAGCGTTATATTTGTTATTGAAAAAGTCAATTGTCCAGTGGGCTTCGCCGGGACATGCTCCACCTACCATGGGCTGAGTGGGGCGGAAGAAGCATTGTACAGGAAATATATACACACACACACAATCGATTGCAAACTAACAAACTGGAAAACAATTCTGAAGAAAATATCTATTTAATTACACATAAATAATAAACAAAATAAAAAATTACTATTAATAAAAATATATTAAATATTACAAACAACAATAAATAAAAAAAATATGTTAAATTCACAGAAACATCATAATAATATAAATCTAAACAACATAGACTATGAAATTGTAGGAATTATGAAGATTCAGTCCCACTCCAAACTCTGTAACAGTAGGGAAATCGTTGGACTCGGGAGGGGTACCAATTACGATTCCCACTTCAGTCAGTGCATTAGTAGAGAAAGCGTTGGATAGCGGAGAAGTAAAATTTACTATTCCATCTCCAGTTTGTGCAATAGCAGAAAGTAGTTCACTTCAAACAAATAAAATATTTGTTAACAACTACATTAAATAACAAATATAAATATTTACATTTAAAATACATATTTATTATGAAAAAATAAATGTTTATTGCAATGTTTAATAAACATTTTTAATGAAAACGAACATTATCATTAAAATACCACGCTACATTTTCACAATTATAACAAGCAACAAATATAATGTTATTTACAATTAAAAAGCATAACAAAATTAACACGTAAAAAATAAAAAAAATTATCAAACAGTAAGTACCTCTTTATCCGCTTATTATTTTAATTACTTCCTATGCCATACCTCTACAAAGTAAACAACACACACCTAAAATATATCTTAAAATTATAATAATTAAAACTTTTCGTGATAGATTATCAATTGAATAATAGTAATTAACTAATAACTAAATAATTATATTTCATTAAATTCTGACCCTTTATCCCTACAGACCCAACAACGTGCACCAAATATACATTTTAAATAATCTTTATTACATAATTTACATAATTAGCAAATAAACCAATTAATAAATTAATTATATTTAATTAACTTCCCACCCGTTACCTCTACAAACACAACACACACACCTCAAATATAACTTTAAAAAATCTTCTAGTTACACAATTTACATAATTACCAATTGCATAATTAATAATTAACATTATTAATTATTCAAATTAATTTCCTTCAAACCCTTTACCCTTACAAAAACCACAACAGACACCATAGTAATTCAAAATGTAAATACGCAATTTACTTATCAATTAAATATTTAATAATAGTTACAATTTAATTATGAAATAATAATTACATTTCTTCCCACTCTATACCCCTAAAAACCCCACAACCCACACCTAAAACCTAATGTAATTAAAAACAATATTTACACAATTAACATAGTTATCAAAGAATTAATATTAATTAGTAACTAATTATTAATAATATTCAATTTGCTTCCAACCCTGTACCCCTATAAACCCCACAACCCAATATGGGTCTAAAAATATCAGCAAACTATTAAGTTAAAAGTAAAACAACTAAAATTAAGAAACTATATTAAAAAAACATTAACAATAATTATACAAACAATTTATAACACATACAATTATAATATATACTAAAATATATCAAACTAATCTAAAAACAATATTATTAACATTACATTTTTGTATATTAATTATGATGTTCATTTTTGTAAATCCGGCTGCTGGATCCATTTTCTGACAAATTAATTTTTAAATAGCTGTCAATGATTTGGGTTAGAAAGGTCAATATGTATTATTGTTGCTAATAAATTGTATGATGATGAGTATAATATAGCCAAATCAAAAATGATGTATTACTTTCAACACGTAATCGCAGGATGCTTTTCCGTTTCGTAGTTTGAGAGAAACTGGTCAATTAAAGCTATTAATCTCTTCTATGAAGTAATACTAGAGAATCAGGTCATTTGTCCAATTTCCCAGTAATCTGTCAGCCTAGTTAAGAGATGGAGAATTATATCAATAGATTAGATATTTATAGATACTGGAGAAAAGTATACAGCTCTTTTAAATCTTTTAATTAAGGAAGACAGCCCAATTACTCAGTACAGTGCATAAGAGAACCACTCCATGTCTGTATCCTTCCAACTCCTACTGCATATGCATCTCACTGGCAACAAATCATTAAACAACCTATCTTTATAAAATCCCGTTCATTACGTAAATAAACCACTCTCCCCCAGAAAAGTATCTAGGCAGAAGGAAGAGGGGGCATGCCTGGTGTTACAGCTGTGTAGCAAGCTCTAGCAAAGCTTCAATGCCCTGGCTAACATCACAGTAATAAATTCCAAATAAGGTATTTCCCATATACCCTACATGTTGTACAAGCAGGATATAGGAAAACGGAGCAGTCACTCAAAAACAGATTCATTGCGGGCCTCATGGCAGTCACGGCTGGAAGCAACATTATTTTCCTTCCACCACACCATTTTCCTGGTGCCTAGAAAGTCTCTAGCAGCTTCAGTCTGTGTGACTAGGAAAACCTTCTCTCCAGCACTAATCTTTAGCCATGCCTAGAACAACAGGAGGCCTCAACACCCAACCTGGCCTTCACATGTTGCAAGCCTAGTGTCCACCTAAGGGTTAGAAAGTTAAGGTCTGAGAAGATATGCACTGTAGGGTGTCCAGCTTTTATTCATGTTTCCTGTCTGTAGTACTAGATCATGCTGTTCTGAGTTTCCCAGTTGACCCACTACACTCTCTAGGCTATTAATATTCTCCAAATTACGGTTGCATAAGCATATTGCCTTCTTCAGAATATGTGACTTCATGTCTTGAAAAAGCAGCAGCTGTACAAAGCATTGCATCTGTTTTTGAGGCCATCATCTTTTCAATGAAAATGGTAGCTCCTAAATTCTAGCCTTTGCAGATCTGATCTAATTTTTGATGCACGTAATCTTCTATTTGAGATGCACTCTTCTTAAAGATGTGGGCCCTTTTGGTTTTCATCTCTTTTTCAGGCAGCTTTTTTCAAGCATTCCATTATGGCGATCTAGAGCCCCATATTAATGTTTTGGCAGTTGGATGTTCACGGTTTCTAATGCCCCCTCCATCACTAATATTTTATCCTAAATCATTTTTGCTGTACCGTGGAACCCTCTCGAAATCACCATACTGAGCCACACTCTTTGGAGGAGGGCGGACCCCACATTTTAGCTGGTTCACTTCCATCCCTATGGGATTCTTTCAGAATTGAATGTAGCTGCGTAAAATGCTCATACTTGTCTTTAGTGAAACAGATGTACTCCTTCCTTGCTGATGCATGTCTTGGGTCTGAGTCTGACACAGGAGAACTGTCTTTTTTCACAATGTGAGACTCATACTGCTGGATATCAGTCCAAAGCGCAACTCCACCTCACCCCCTTCCCTCATTCCCCGCAGTCAGCCTAGTCTCCGATCCTGTGTGCTGCCACCACCTCTGTGCCTCAGTTCTCCTCTACACTGGTCTGCCGGAAGCTAATGGTGTAGAAGAAAGCCATGGGCCCAGGTGCAATCAAGAAAATGGTCCCCTTACTGCTGGGCAGTTAATGAAATATAATAAAGAGAATTCAGTGGTCCCCAGTGCCACAGTTCCTGCTGCACCATTGGCAGCCACGCCCCAGCCTGGGGTCTCCACTGCATCCCTCGGGCCAAGAAAAACTCTTGGCAATGTAGTGTAGCTCCTATTTTCCCAATAGGCTCTGCGCATTGGAATAATACCTACAGCAGTAAAGGCCTAGACCAGACGTTAACTAGGTCTACTACTGTCGATACTAGACTTAGTTTTTGGGTTTGCCAGCGTAGCTCAGAGTTCGCTAGAAACTTTCTCGAATGTTCAAGGAGGAATTAACTTCCCTGATTAGACAAGAAGGGATTTAGTTTCTGACAACCATAGAACATGACAACTTTGCTCTCCCCTAATCAAGAGTCAATCTCGAGAGTCGTGTGAGCACAAGGCAATTATTTTACTCAGTCAGTACGTGCATTCTTAGTCTCATCAGATTGTAGAGAAAAGGAAGAGACGGGCGTGTTCAATAAAAAGGTGTTATTTATTGATCAGTCTCTTTTCTCGTACAAGAGAAATGGATCGATATTATTGCAATACTTATAGTTAAGTAAAGTGCATACATTAAAAGCAATAGTATACAATAATACTGTAAAAACATTGATATGGTTTCTGAGCCATATGATGTTTAAAATGATTAAAATATATTTACATACACATATACATTTGACTAAACGTACTCAACTGGTGTTTCTAAATACGCCTACCCCGTGTACCTGACCTAAGTCTAATGCGTGGGCGGGAATAGAAAGTTACAGTTTAAGTTAAGTTTGTTTTTGCCAAGTGAATAACTAAAGAATTCTCTGTGAGGGGTTATTCAGTTCTGTACCTGGAATTTAGGATGAATGAGGAATGGTATCTCTTTCTCTGCTCTCGATATTCCAGGCTGCCTGCGAGGGCTGCCCAGAAACGCCGGTGCTGGGTCTCTCGGCTTGAGATAGCAGCGCATCTCTCAGCGCGTCAGGAAGGCGGGGCTGCTGCCAGCGGGGTCTGCTTCTGCTCTCGGCTTTGGCAAGTATGGCTGCTCCGTCTCGTCACCACGCGTGTGTTTGCATAGGGCAAGATCGGCAATATTTATACCTTAAAGGTGCCGAGATTGACGTAAAGATGGACATAGATACGTCAATAAAGATGTCATACGACTTGCTCGTTAGCACATTCTTTACTAAAGTTCTCTGTGAAATCAAAACAATGGCCGCACGGATTTTCCAGGTTGTCATAGGTTTGATTTGTTATGAGAACGTCGTATGCCTTATCAGGGGCTGGAGGAATGTCGCTTGTCTAATTAGATCTCAAGCGTTATGACCTAATCAGATAACACGTTCCTGTGCCGTAGTGTGACTGCGTCAGATAACGGTATCTGCATCATGGGGGCTGTTCTTGCCTCATGGGCTGACTGTTAGTTAACTTGATAGTTAGTTTAACCAGAATAGGGTCAGGAATAGGGGGATCGATTCAGAACCTATAGGAATACATGACACCCACTCCACGCTAACTATGGTCATATTTACTAATCTATGCATAGTATAACATAGTACAACATACTATAGAGTATAGTGTATACCTTACCACCCCAAAATACATAAATGCATTTTGAAATTATCAAATATACTGAAAAATTGCAGTCATATATATTGTATGCACTTAAGCTATGAATTAAATGCAAAAGTAAACACGCATTTGTATGCATTATTGCTAATTTGGTATTTGAAAAATACACATGAAATGGCTCTTAATATAGCTATACAGAAAGGAAGTTCGAGACCATCTCATCACATAATAAAATATTTGTGAACATCCCAGCGGGCAACTAAAGTTTATAGAGTATCTAAAAATAGAAATCTTAGTTCTCTAGGAATAGTTTCTTACTTTAAGCAGAAGATAAGTGTCCCGAAAAATTTGTGAAAAATAATTTGGGGCTGCTAAAAAATTGTTGTCCGTGAACTGGTGGGAAGAATTGTTCATGTGACTTTATTTTTAAAGTTGAAGGCCGAATTCAGGGAACGCCGTGTGCGAGCTTGCTCAAAAGTCTCTATTTCTGTTCTGGAGAGAACATCATATCATTCAGGCTTTCGAAAAAACTGTCAACAGCTTCATGGGAAAGTTCCACTAAGTCGGAAATAGGGGTAACCATGCATTCGTGCGCATGATTGTCTGCATTGACATTCTGATTCGCATTGCTGACAGAAGGTCGTACCTGTTCGATGCTGCTTTCATCTTGAACTTCACTACTCTTCAATCGCAGTGGTGAAGATTCCAGGAATGCCGTCATCAGGATTGGCAGCCTTTGAGGGCAGCACAAAGCGTGAACCTTGGTAGGAACCAACAGTGTATCTGCATCCACTGGCGCATCCGATTGTAGCGTCAGACAGGTGTCTAACACGCATTCTTCTCCGCATAGCAGACACCTTAGTACAGGTAAAACACACCTTTGCCACATTGGTCAAAATGATAGAAACCAAGTCATGTTTAGGTCTCTAAGCCGGGAGAGTCCCAGGATTTTTGATATCCGGTCCCGGTATCCAATGGCTAGGATCGTATCTTCCATTGTCGCGAGAGTTTGATCTGTGACATGGGTTGCCATAACGAAAAATAAGGACTAAGAATAGGATTCCTGCAATTAGTCCCAAGATCAGGGGAAGTCCGCCAAAAATCGAATGGACGAAATCTGGAAAAATACCCAGTATGGCTTTGAATGGTGTTAATGCCATCGAAAATACTGTCTTAAATACCCCTGAGATCCCATTGGTATCAGAAATATTTAAGATTTCGCTCAGGATTTCCGCGAAATGTACGGGGGAATTAGTCGATAATAATGTATGTATCTCTGCAGTCGTCCTTGCGACTTGTAGATCATACGTTTCTTTTGATGACGTGAGCCTTGTAGGCGTCTGAAGAAGCACTGTTTTCATTCTGCTTAAAGTATCTATTCGAATAGAAGTAATTTTCAAATTGGGCCATGCCCTTGCCTCCCTGTCTGGAAAGGAGCTGGGGAACAAAGAACGTCCACAGCACTTGACCTTCGCTGTCGTAGTGACTAGATAAGGAGTCCCGGGCATAAGACTACAACATTTGCGGTCTACAATAAGAATGTAACTCCCATTATAGAGTCTTTGAAAGAATGGTTCTATTTCAGTTGCAGGTGCGCCTTGCTGGTGACATGAAAGGTTGTACGAATTCCCTTCACAGGCTCCGTGCAAACTAATACCGTTACACAGAAGCGTGCCGCTTAGTGACATAGCACAATTGTTGCCACTAAGAAACACTTTCTGTCCTTTATTACTGACACATGCATGTGAATAGGGCAGGTTCCAAGTTGTTTTAAGGTACCCCTTTCCCAATTTCTCGTACATGCCAGCCTGTATATATTTTTGGCAGTATTGAAACCTGAAGGTTGAGATTGGAATATTTATGATTCCGTGTATTATCCATTCACTGACAGGTCGTTCTGACATTGTCATTGGTAATCTTTCTAGTTTTTCAATCCTCAAGATTGTATAATCAGCACCCTTTTGCGCCATACCGATTTGTCTATCAGTAAGGTTAAAGATTTGGAATAGTGACGTTGTGTTGATTAAACGCCAAGGCACATAGCCTGAACGCAGATTTTGTAACGTCCAGCCAAGCTGTACAATAGAACGCAATTGTGACTGACCATGTTGTAATAACAGTAAGTCTTGCGATAATATATCGATTGCTGAAGACACAATGCTGTCCAATGAAAAAATTCTGGAGGACAGAGTCATTAACCCATTGTCCACTACAGATAGTGATTTTTCCAAATTAATACGGTCAATTTCCCGTATTCTTTCTGCTGTCTCAATTTGAGTAACCTTCCAGGCCTCATTGTATGCTGCATATACAGAGGCTGCTATGAAACGCTTTTGACGCTGTTTGCGTGGTCCCATTATGAAATCACGCAAGTCAGCACCATCAGTAAGTAAAGTTAGGTGTTGCTTAATTTCAGGCAGTGTGGAAGTTTGTAGCCATTGAAGGCATAATTTGCCCACACTGTAGGTTGTTATTATCCCTGGGTGATGTCTTTGGGGATATCTAGGGTCTGGCCTGGTCATTTTGAAACCCTGTGTTTTATTCAGGAATCTGTCTTGACAGTTATTTGTATCTATGGGCCAGATCAACCATTGTTTCCAATCAGGATGTGTTCTGTTTTGGTTTAATATCTGGTTTACGTCTATCTCTTCATCTGTATCAGAGCTATTGCTAAACATTGTTGGCTTTGGAATAGACGGTTTAATTAAATCTTTGATTTTGGCTAAGCCAAGACAGGTGGTTTGTTGAACAGTGTCATTTAAAAATATCATTTGTTCTGGGATCATGCAGGCTCTAAACAAAGCTTCTATACCCTGTACTTGCCATTCTTTTGTACCCCAAACACTTTTCAAATCAACATTTTTGTCCCAATAATCAAATCCAAATGTATTCATTTTTTCAAAGAATGAATCTGAATATATCAATTTTGTGTTGGTTATCATGGTTTTCATCCCTGTCTTGTTTGACAATTTGAAATAAAATGTTTCAGCATTACTTATGTTAAAACCTGAAAAATATGAATATTTGTCATATACGGTTCTAGAGCTTCCTTTTGGAGGTGTAGCACAATGTTCCCATTGATTATAACTTAAAACATTTCTAGGTTGTGCAGATTTATGTAAAAAATGGTTACCATAATGGTTATAGCAATACATACTATCATAATTTGTAGAACCTTGCAAATAATCGTGTTTTGTAAATTTAGCAGACATTACTAAGTCAGACATCATGTTGTTAATACTTTCGAAGTCCCAATCATCAGCAAATGAGTTTGGTTTTGCAAAGTCACTCAAGGAGATCTTGATTTGGTGTGGATATTTCAGGATCTCGACCGGACCATAAATTTCATAGTCAGTGTTGTCCCAGGCTACCCCACCAGGTATAGGATTGGCTGTGAAGTTGGCTGAAGAAAGTTCTGAAGAAAGTTCTCTTTTCTCGACGTGTGAAGATGTGTGTGGTTTGAGGATCAAGTTGATGTTCTGACTTGCTGTGTCCATTTTAGCATATTTTCCCTCAATGAAGCGTCCCAAAGTTAATACCATGATGAGCCAAAGTATGAGGATAAATGCACCAAAACCCACCCAAAATTCAATCCATGGAGAAACCAGATATGTTTCTTTCAGATGTTTCAAAAGTTCCTTAGCTTTGTCTTTAAAGGATTTTGATGATGGCTGTGTCTTTGATTCACTGAAGCCGTCAGAGGAATCATCGAAGTTGATGAAGTAACCGGATGCAGTTCTGTCAATTGTTCCAATTGGTTCAGGATTTCTGTTTTTTGCATTTTCACTTGGTACTTCAGTATAGATTGGTGTGTCTCTGCTAAATGTCTTTATTTGGGTTTTCAGAGGTCTGAGTTCTATTGCATTGTTGCATAGTCCTTCTTGTTCTTCTTTAGGCGTTTCGAATGTGATGAGCCTTTTTGTTAGGACCTCTGTGCTGGTAGCAAACCTTGGTGTTCTGCTACTTATTGGGAGTCCACTTGGCCTACTGTTTGTTATCGGCCACATGTTGTGGTTTTACCAGGTCGATGGATACAACTCGGTTCTCCTTTTTACCAGCAAGTGGCGGTAGTACAACTGATCTTGTCCCGTTGACAGACAAGACAGGAACTGCTTTTCTGTAGGAAGGCCCAAATTCCTTCTTTACCGCGATCTTTTCCCTGACTAGATCCCCGACTTTTGGAATCCAGACAGGTCTTGCTGGGACAGGTGGTGATTCTTCAGTGGTCGTTGGCTGTTGTTTCAACTGTATGTTGCTCAGGTCTTTTCTTGTTTTGTTTAAGTCCTGCAAAATAGCCAAACGGTCTTTGACATCAAAGCTTTTTTCTTTAACCACTGAAGTCTGACTATCAAGGTCAGAGATCAACATCCTAGTTCCAAATAATAATTCGTACGGACTGAATCCCTTCAGAGAATTTCTTGGCAAGTTATTTAGACTACGTTGGACACTTATTAGATGTTTGACCCACCCAGCTCCCGAACCTAATACCTTTGCCGTTATAGATTGCTTTATGTCACGGTTTTTTCTTTCAACAATTCCGTTCCCCTCAGGGTGAAATGGACAAGAGTACCGCAATTGCACTCCCATGCTGACCATGGCCTCCTTATAAGCCCGAGAGCTAAAAGCAGGACCATTGTCCGAATGCAGCATGCCAATTGCGTATGTGCCGATAAAGACTGGCAAATCTTTTATAACAGTTCTGGCGTCAGCCGTTCGCTGGGGCCACATCCATATGAATCTCGTGCATGAGTCTACTGCGACCAAGATATATTTATAGTTACCATCCCTTTGTAAGGGACCGCAGTGGTCTAGGTAAACACAGGCTAATGGTTTATCCGAGATTAGAAGGGGCGTCTGCGCTGGACGTCTCACCGTTGATACTTTCATTTTTTGACATATTTCACATGCTAGAACATAGTTCCTCGTTTGTCTTCTCATTTGTGGCCACCAGTATCTCTGTTTAAATAATGATACTGTGGCTGAGACGCCAGCATGGATAGAAGCAAGCCCTTCGTGTGCCGCTATTATTAGTCCTAACCTATGTTCCATGTTTGGAATTGCCCTATCCCCCACTCCAGGGATTTGAGCAAAAGGAACATTGTTTGCATCAGTTATGTATGAGTATTTTACTGGAAAGCCTTTAGGGAGTGGTTCTATCGAATCCTTTTCTGAAGCGCTGACAGCTTGTAATATTTCGCTGTCTATTTTTGTTTTTGACCTGGTGACGGCAGCTACGGAAGCAGTTTGCACAGCTGCCTTCGCGGCCTCATCAGCCAATGAATTCCCTGCAACGTGAACGCCATCACGTTGATGACTCAGTGTATGTATCACGTGAGTCTTTGGTAGTTCTTTTTGTAAAAGAGCTACTTGTTCCCAGAGCATTTTATGCTTGATTGTGCCACCTTTCGCATCCTTGAAACCGTTCTGAAGCCAGATCTGCAAGTATTCATTATAAGATTGAACGCAATAATACGAATCGCACACTATGAGTGTGGGGAATTCTCGATCGGTATTTTCAAGCGCCATCTTGAATGCTAGTAGTTCAGCTCGCTGAGCTGTACAATCTCCTAGGGATTGTGTTTTAGTGAGGGTTGGTTTAAATTTCCCTTCGTGCCAACGACCTTTAACAATCGCGCACACAGCACTGTAAGCTTGTTTACCCCCTACTGCGGGTTGTGCTGATCCGTCTGTATATATTATACAGCCGTAGTGATCTAGAGGCAGAATTTCGGTTGGCGGAGGACATTCAAATTCATATTGGAGAAATTCTTGTGTTTTTAAATAAGGATCAAATTCGTACACCACGTCTGTTGCAGCAAGAGAGTTAGCCCATTGTATCCATCTTGGATGGAGTGCTTTAGCATTTGGAATGCTTGCCTTTGTTACCGCCTCTAAGGCTGGTATTGGTGTCACGATTATTATTCGTTTACCTTGTGCCAGGGCTCGTTCTTTTGCTATAGCTGTCTGTGTTGCTGTAAGAATTTTTTCCGTTGGGCTAAACTTCATTTCAGCCTTAGTGTACAAGTGTGATTTGAATGCAATTGGTACCTTTTCTCCTTCATTAGAAGTCAGGTATGTGAATCCGCATCTCCCTGGGATGACTCGAATCACAAGATTGCGTGTGTTATCACGTGTTTCTAATTTTGTTTTAATTAGCATGTCTGTTTGTAAGGATCTCAAAATTTCTGTGTGTGTTTGAGTCCAACTGGATCTTTTAAAGTCTGGTTTAATTAGATCATAAAGGGGTTTTACCCTTTCTGCGTAATTTGCAATGTATGTTCTTCCGAAATTTAGGAAGCCTAGAATTGACTGTAGGTTTTTTAGTGTTTTAGGAGCTTGGATTACGGCACATTTCTCTAGGAAATTGTCTGCCAGGCTTTTACCTTCACTTGATAACTCATATCCTAAGAATAGGACCGTCAGATGGGCAATTCTGGACTTTTTAAAGTTGAATTTGTAACCCTCTGCAGCGAACCCAAGTATTATGGTGTTCACCCTTTTCAAGTGAGTCTCCAAGTCATCATCTGTTAAGTAAATGTCATCGACATAAGATAATGCTTCATCATCATATAGTTGTAGTAATTCTGTTACTCTCGCTGAGAATACCCCCCGGCTGTTCTTGTACCCCTGGGCTAACCGACAGAATTGTTTTTGAGTGCCATTTACCGAGAATGCAGTTAAATATCTGCTCTCTGGTGCTATGTTTTGACAAAAGAATCCATTGGAGATGTCCAAGGTTGTTTTGTATTTTTTGCGCACTATGTTATTCATTAGTGAAGCACTCTGTGAGTTTTGCACTGCAAAGGTTTTGCAACATGTGTTAAGGTGTCGGTAATCCAAAACTAGACGATAAGTATTGTCTGGTTTGGAGACCGGAAACAAAGGATTGTTCATTTGTGAGGTGCAAGTTTCAATCACCCCCTGGTATTCTAGCTGATCTAGTATTTCATTTACCTGTTTTTTAGCTTCTTGCTTAATTGGGTACTGCCTTTGTGCAGTAGGTTGTGATTTTAACTGGATTTTGTGAGGAGGAGAATCCTCATCCCATCCTACATGATTTTTATATAAAGCAGGTGCTAAGGCCACTGCCCACTTTCTAGCAAGTGTGTATTTTTTATGAATCGGGATTTGATTCGAGAAGGCAGGCATAATTACTTCTTCGCCATGAGGGCACTCCCTGACAAACTCTGGTGGCCAGTCTTTTTCAGCTAGAAGGATGTCATAACCCTTTGAGAGGTTATCCCAAAATAGTCCCCTTATTTTCCTAGTCTTATCTCCCTCTATACGTAATGTTATCTCGTATATCTTGTGGGGCTTGCTAACTCTGGTGTCTGCAGTTTCCACTTGAAGGTATTCATTCGTGTCCACTGTCTCCAGATGATTCATAAGGACTTTGCGAGCTATGCTCACTTCTGCTGCGCTGTCTAGCATTGTCTGAGCCCACTCTCCGTTTTTCAGTTGTGTCCTCAGTATTCTCGGCATTTTTAACTACCTTGATACTGGCTACCTTCTTTTTTGGAAATTGTAATTTCTTTTTTAGCTGAGCAGGTTCCTTGTCTTTGGACTTGGCGTGCTCTTCTGATCGTCCTCTTCTTTCCGATTTCTGCGAGGAAGTCTGAAAAGATTGAGAGGGACGTGTATCAATGTCTTGATATCTATCAGGTTTTTTAATATTATCCCTATTTCTAAGGTTATATCTATTCCCAGAGGGGTCACTCTGCAGTGACCTCTGTCTTTGGTTTGGAGATTTCTCTCTTCGCCTGGGAGACCTCCCTCGGGACTGGAATTTCTTTTCTTTAGGATTGGATTGTTTGTTTCCATCCCAGTTCTTTTTTGGTGAATTATTATTAAAAATATTTTTTCTGGACTTGTAGTCAGTTGCGGTTTTACTGGTATTCCACCTAGACTATCTCTGCCTAGTTCTTCATAGGATTTTTCTATGATTCTGGCAATTTCAGCTGGTTGGTCTGCTATATCTGTCTCTTTTAACCTCTGGCGGATCGCCACGTTTGCTGCCTCACCTTTTATGTTGGCTAATAATATAGCCGAGACCTGCTTGAAGTCTTTTAGTAATTTCATACCAAGAGTTAAAGCAGGTTCTGGACCGTATTCATCTTGAATTTGTTTTAGCACATCTGGTATTACCGAAATGGATGGAACACCGTGCGTTTTTGTGTAGATGGAAGCAAAGACTGTACCCCAAGTGTCACAGTCCTCAATGTGTGGTGCGATTCCCATTGGGAGACATATAGTCAGAATCCTGTGTTTTTCTAATGGGGTGGTGTCAGGAAACACCGCCTCTATTTGGGTAATTTTCTGTGCCAACCAGAATGGTATCTGTTCCCGTTTAGCTGGAACTTTACCTAGGCAGGATTGGATGTTCTGTGGTGTAATTTTATTTGTGTTCCCCTGGTGAGGGGTCAGCTGTGGAAGTTTAATCGCTGGCTGAATTGTTGAAGTCCGCATTACATACTGAACTAATTGTCTATGAATTTTTAGTAGTTGTTTTAGCTGTATTAACAGCTCTGCTGCAGGCATTCTTTCGATGTCTGGATGTGGTGTGTATCCGGCTAAGACTGGCCACGTTGCTCCTGGTCTTCCTAAAGGACCGAGTCTTGTAATGTGATTGTTATGTTTTAGGGCGCCATCAAATAAGAGCAAATGCTCTTGGAATTTGAGTGGTACTTCCACCTCCTCGAAAGGAGTGTACGTTTCAGGAGGTTCCTCTACTTTGTAATAGTGGAAGTACTTTGTTACAGCATTTGCTGCTGGAAAATGTATCCATGAATAGTATACCTCTGTCTGCCGATATTCGTGTGCCTCGATTACGAATATGACTGTGCCACCTCTAGGTGTCAGTCCATTTTCTATAAGTTTTAAGGTTATAGATCTCCTTTTGATGACCGGAATGAGTGTTATATTCGGGTCTGCTGCTTGCATGGTAGCATCAGCATCTGCGAGTTCAGTTGCTAATCTAACTGCCTCTCTTTCTTCATCACTGTCTCCCATTTTACTGACAGGATGGTATTATGTTTGTTTGCAGATCAGGTTTCTTTATGGAAACAGAGATTAGATGCACAATATTTTGGGAATGTTTTTATCCTTCAACGTTGACTATACCAAGAACCATACATAGGAGTTCCCTCCTGCGAGGTTTTGGAGGATATTACCTTTCACCCACTCCAGACGTCTTTGGAGTATAATGGAAAAAGGGGTCTGAGTGAGAAAGCACGACTGAGTTACTCTAAATGTCTTACGTTAGTTTTATCGCCCTTTCCAAACGCGTTGGGCGCCATGTAGTGTAGCTCCTATTTTCCCAATAGGCTCTGCGCATTGGAATAATACCTACAGCAGTAAAGGCCTAGACCAGACGTTAACTAGGTCTACTACTGTCGATACTAGACTTAATTTTTGGGTTTGCCAGCGTAGCTCAGAGTTCGCTAGAAACTTTCTCGAATGTTCAAGGAGGAATTAACTTCCCTGATTAGACAAGAAGGGATTTAGTTTCTGACAACCATAGAACATGACAACTTTGCTCTCCCCTAATCAAGAGTCAATCTCGAGAGTCATGTGAGCACAAGGCAATTATTTTACTCAGTCAGTACGTGCATTCTTAGTCTCATCAGATTGTAGAGAAAAGGAAGAGACGGGCGTGTTCAATAAAAAGGTGTTATTTATTGATCAGTCTCTTTTCTCGTACAAGAGAAATGGATCGATATTATTGCAATACTTATAGTTAAGTAAAGTGCATACATTAAAAGCAATAGTATAAAATAATACTGTAAAAACATTGATATGGTTTCTGAGCCATATGATGTTTAAAATGATTAAAATATATTTACATACACATATACATTTGACTAAACGTACTCAACTGGTGTTTCTAAATACGCCTACCCCGTGTACCTGACCTAAGTCTAATGCGTGGGCGGGAATAGAAAGTTACAGTTTAAGTTAAGTTTGTTTTTGCCAAGTGAATAACTAAAGAATTCTCTGTGAGGGGTTATTCAGTTCTGTACCTGGAATTTTGGATGAATGAGGAATGGTATCTCTTTCTCTGCTCTCGATATTCCAGGCTGCCTGCGAGGGCTGCCCAGAAACGCCGGTGCTGGGTCTCTCGGCTTGAGATAGCAGCACGTCTCTCAGCGCGTCAGGAAGGCGGGGCTGCTGCCAGCGGGGTCTGCTTCTGCTCTCGGCTTCGGCAAGTATGGCTGCTCCGTCTCGTCACCACGCGTGTGTTTGCATAGGGCAAGATCGGCAATATTTATACCTTAAAGGTGCCGAGATTGACGTAAAGATGGACATAGATACGTCAATAAAGATGTCATACGACTTGCTCGTTAGCACATTCTTTACTAAAGTTCTCTGTGAAATCAAAACAATGGCCGCACGGATTTTCCAGGTTGTCATAGGTTTGATTTGTTATGAGAACGTCGTATGCCTTATCAGGGGCTGGAGGAATGTTGCTTGTCTAATTAGATCTCAAGCGTTATGACCTAATCAGATAACACGTTCCTGTGCCGTAGTGTGACTGCGTCAGATAACGGTATCTGCATCATGGGGGCTGTTCTTGCCTCATGGGCTGACTGTTAGTTAACTTGATAGTTAGTTTAACCAGAATAGGGTCAGGAATAGGGGGATCGATTCAGAACCTATAGGAATACATGACAGTAAATGTCTGCCTAGCACCAATCTCACTCACGAAGCAGCGGCTGTACGCATGGAGTGCCACTGTCTTAAGGTTTGTTGTGGGTCCCCAGTCCAATAGTGTACTGGGGTGGCAGGCAGCCTCTGAACTAGCAGCGGTCCTCAAAAGGGAGGCCTCGCCCTCTGCTTGTCAGGTCCCACCCCAACTCGCACTCGGAGCATCAGGAACCAGCTTAGACATGGAATTACATCTGAGCAGTGCTAAATTTGAGCTGGGGTTTCCACTACTCGGCACTGGCACTTATTTGCAGGGACCCACACTTATGACATCTGCCACATATTGGCGCTGGTTGTGCAATTTAAAGATGAGGAGAAAAACTGTTGCTTGTTAATTCAATAGACATTAAAAACAACTATTGCCTGCCACCCAAGCTATTCTTAAAGCTTTGGCAGCCTCGAACAGTCTGAATTGTAACACTTGTATCAGTGTGATGGTTAGTAATTGTGTTAGTACCTTGGCAATGTGTGGTGCAAATTGCAGGGGCCTCCTAACGAGGGCCCTGCACTTATTTTTTACAAGCTAGGCACTGCACTAGAGCCAACCAACTAGTGTGACTGGCCATGCCGGAGCCTCGTTAGCTATGTCCCCATAGGACATATTTTAGAGAACTGCATAATTTGAGTGTTTCAAGAATTAGTTTAGTGAAAGATATAGAGAGGAGCAAAGTGGTGCAGTTTTCACATCTCTGTTTATTAGCATTTTCAAGTTGTGGGCACTGGTTACACCAGGCGGGCAACTAGAGCCAAATTTCGGGGGGGGGGCTAGAAAATATTTCGGGGGGATAATTCTTCCACCACGGACAGAGTGGCTGTAAGAAAAGGGTGAACACACAACAAAAGCCTCATTTACAAGTAAATGGTCTTTAAAGACCTGTTAAGTACTCGGGTGCGGCTGCAATTTGATGCTTGCTAGCCCGCGAAGCTGTCTCTCCACCCCCCCCCCCCCCGGGCTGACACACACGACGGGGTGGGCTGAAGTCCCGTGAGCCCAATGGGTGTTGCACACCTGGGTTACACTATATTGAAGATAGTCGCATCACAGAAATAAAAAATAAGGTTGTGCATTCGTAAACAATCATATACTCATGAAATAAAACATATCAAGCAACAGGTATGAAATTGTTACTCTAGGGCAGTGTGCATAGAAATAAAACCGAAGGACCAGGCCATCTTGCTTGCAAAGCTACTCCCGGAAGAGGTTATGCCATGCTAATTAAGCTGATGAATAATAATTGGCACATCAGGTGGGACCCCAGCTTGCCTGCGATTTGTATTAGTGTACGTTTTAAATATCAACCATGTTTTTTTCACATTTCTGCATTTCATCAAGTATGAAAGTTGATAGCTTTTACATTATGTACACTTTCCAGTTTTTTACCAGTTTATTTCTACTGAGCTATCAGAGCGGTGGATTGGTGCTGCCAGAAGTGTGCTACATTGAGCCTGACAGCCAACAATAAATACCTTTAAAGCTTTCCCAACAATGTGATGACTGGCTTTTCCAAACCTAAATCTACTTCTGTGATCTCCAAAATAACCCTTTCTAGACTTCCTCCTATAGCCCTCCTTGGATCACCCCAAACCTCATTTTAATACTATGATCTTCCTAACAACCCTTCTAAATTCTTCCCTCACCTACCCTCCTGTGACTCATCCCAAAACTCATTTTACTACTATGACCTCCCAATCCAGTTCTAGGGACTCTTCCCTACTCCATCTATCCTTATACTCATCCTAAACCTCAACTTACTGCTTTGATCTCCCAATAAACACTTTCTAGACTCTTCCCTCTTCTATCCCCCATTTTCCTTTTCAATTCACTATACAAATCCACCACTAATACTTTTTGGGTTCCGGAGTAGCATGCTACTCACCAAAAAGTGCTTTAACTCCTCGTCAGGGGTGGTAAGCGCTATATAAATAAATTACCCAGGGCCCTGTAGACTGTGTTGGCAGAGTCTGGCAGCGGTAGGTCCACTCCTGTGACTGATTGGATGCAGGATAAGATTTCTGCCAATTATATCTATATCTTTATATGCATGCAGAACGACAACATCTCAAGCTTTTGGTAACCCAGGTGTTGGTCGCTACTGGAAAGATGTTTTCTGGGACTCTGCTAACACCAAAACTCTCCATTCATGTACTGGGGTTGGAGAAATTTCTACAACAGCGTAACAGGCATTTACACCTGTTTTGGAAGGCAATTTAGTATTACCGAAGCAGCTGCAAATATGTGTGTTCCTGGTTTTGTAATACCTAGTGCCTGAGTGCACAGATTGCGTCTGAGCAATGCATGGTGGGTTTCCTTCAATTGCATTGGGGCTACGACAATGCAAAAGAAGTATTGCCTTTGCTCATGAACCACATTCTGGGGCACCCACCAAAGGCTCCCCCACCGAGTGCCTCCCAGGAAGTGATCCAGTAAGTCCACCCTCCAGTTATCCCTTGAGAAGGAGAAAAGAGGGTCGCACAGAGAGCAGTCACCCAGGAGGATGCATTGCCTTACCTCCTCTGGAGGTAGTCATGGATTGCCATTGTAGACACACAAAATAGTGCAACAACTGTTGCACTACCTAGATCTGTTCAGTGCCCTGACGGCTGCCCGTGAATAGGGTCCAGAATGCTCCCACCTAGGTAGATGCATTGTAAGCTGTGGCCCAATAAAGTTTTGGAGGGCCAGTGGGACAGAAAAAAGTGAGTGAGCTGCTGCTAAATGTTAACATGGTGTGTGCAGCAGATACGATTAATTACTGAGGTAGTGCATTCACAGTTGAAATGTCCGGGCTTGATTGTCACCTGCAAGCTCTATGGGTACACACTGTTGTAAATTGTTCAGTGCACTGTGTTTCTACCTTAATCCATCCTGTGGTGTTCTAGAATGCACTGAGTAATAATGTACTCTCTTGCAACCTCTGAAATGTTTAACAACTTCTGTGCTCGTGTCGGCCGTTGGCCGATACGAGCACTACCTCCCTGGTCCTGCGCACGACCGTTGGCTGATGCAGCCCCGCCCACCGAATAGAACGCCCGCACCGCGGCGGAATTTGCACCGCGGTAAACGGGTTAATATGTTCCCTCATCATTGTTTAATAAAGGTGGGTGAGCCACTGAAGCCTCGAGCCTGAGACCTGGATCTGGCTGACGTCAAGGTCCTCTTGTACCCATCAACTGAGGACTCATGTGCCTCCTGTCTGCCACTCACGCTCTAACTTTATGAACCAAGAATTAAAGACAAAGCATTAACTGTTCATGTAAAACATAAGAGGGAAATAGACACCCACCTAGTGGACAAATTTCTCAGTGTGAACCAGAAAACCTGGGATCAGTCCTGGTTTCCCAGGTTGAACAAAGTGTTTGGTCCTAGACAAATATTTTATTTCATCATGCATCCTTTTTCTTTGTTATCACATGTGGAACCACCATGAAATACGTGAGTTCAGGATCTGCCCTGTACAAAAACCTCTTTTATTTGATTTATTAACCTATAATCTTGCTCCATGTATTATAAGATTGTAGGTCATATATAGGTGCATGTCTCGTCAGGGGTCATAGGTGCTATAGAAATGTAATTACAATACAATGCCTGACCGCATGCTTGCCTATCATTTCACCAAATGGCATTTCCCTATGAGTTGGGAGGCCTAAAGGTTTCTAAGTTTATGTTTAAAAATAGTGATACAACCTGATGTTCTAAAGTGAAGCGCTTCCGCATGTTAAAGAAAGACACTTTTATGGATTTTAGAAAGACTATCATATTTCAACGTGAACTTTGTTGCACAATTTACAAGTCAACGGCAGCAAGCATCGGGATGGGCTTTCATGGTGCTGACCCAAGCAACTGTTTCATGCGCCTGCTGTGCGTAAAGGGAATTCATATTTCCTGATATTTTTCTAGGTTACTGCTTTATAGACAACACATGGCAGAAACAAGAAGAGGCAATTCTTACTCAGTGTTTCAGAGATGTACTATCTGGAGAAAAAAGCAATAACTCTGAGAAATATTGGGAGAAATAAATTCACTTTACACCCCGAAGGCCCATAAAAGAATTGCTTAACTCTACCCTGCCCCAGAAAAGCCCATAATGCTAAGTCCCAGGCATGTTCATGGCTCGGATCATGGGTATTTAGAGTCAAGCCAGACCGCTGGCTCAACTTTTTAGAGCCAATCCGGCCCTTACCTCGCCCTGCTAATTTGCTGGCTCCCCCACACAGTACTTAATTTGAGTCGGTGGTGCAGTTATTTTTCCTGATCATGAGCGCCCGAGAGAGCGAGAAGGGAAAACAAACAAATGGGAAAGAAGGAGAAAGAGACGGAAACCCCTAACAAGGGGAGGATAAGAAGAGACTGCAAAGATAAGATAAAAGGACAGGGTGTGTTTGGTAGTGGATTTAAAATGTGAGGTGGTTTCCAGACAACGCAGCCTTGGTATTCGGCGCGCTGACGTGTAATGGCACCGGCCGCGGGATTGTAAGCGGAGCTTCGGGCAGCAGCACTCACTATTTTACACATTAAGCACTCTTCCACCTGTTTTATTCATTAGTAAATCTAGCGTGTGCATTCCTCAAAGAGCCCCCACCTGTGGGGTGACTGGGGTTTGTTTTGACTCCTGCTCTATTCACAATTGTAAAGTCATTCAGAATCACTAATGTTCTGCTGCTTCCGTCAACTGTTATTATATCAGTCACAGCTCCCGCTTTCCGCTTTGATTTTCCACGGTGATATCTTTAGCAGGTTGTATTTGGCCGCCTGATTCATAGTGCTCCGTCCCGAGCCCAGTCAGTGTGAGCCGGAGGTCTGAATCAGCGGAGGGCTCGCGCGGACCGCACCAACTGGCATCGCCTCCTCGGCCACGCGAGCCGCCGCGCTCTGTTTACGTGTGTAATGAGCTGCGGCCAGGGGGAGGGGCGGGTAACGCGCGCACACGCAGCAGATCCCCGGCAGCGCCTCGGTGCGTGCAGGGCTCTCACATCCACACACACCGAGGCGAGACTTCCGAAAGCGGAGCGGGCAGTCACATGCCGCGGAGCCCCGGCGAGCAGCGACTCCGATGAGGCGCGCCCATCTCTGAGGGAATGGGTAAATAATGGTTCTTTCGATTTTGCTAGAACAACTTTTCTGATGTTTAATGGATGCTCCGGCGAGCACTGTGGCAAAAACTTTAAGGACAGAGGTATAGAAGTGTGATGCGGTTTTGATGACTCTACTTTCTTGAAAGGGGTCGACTTTGAGTACTTTGTGAAGGGAGTGCTTTTAAAATGTGTTTTGTCTAGACATGGTCATCAGAAACTACCCTTTAAAAAATGTATGGAGCAAGTTATTGTGAATGTGTGTTTCTGGACGGGTGGTGGTGTGGGTGAGCCTTGTCGATGGACAGACAGTGGGACTTTCCTGTTAACTGTTACAGAAGACGGATGGGTGGTGTGTGCCGCGAGTGTTTTGGAAGCGTGTCCCGCACAGCACCCCTTCGCGGTGATGATGCCAGGCTGGCATTGCCAGCCTCCGCAAGACTTCCCGGTGGTGAGAGTGTGTGTGTACAGCGTTTCCCCACCTTTCGGACCCTTCTGTTTGACTATCACCAGTCGAGAATCATTAGGACACACTGCCTATGGTTAGGGGGCTCCCAGTGCTTTAAATGGGCCGGTACTGCCCGGTAAGGAGTACCGGCACTTTTTATTTTGAGAGGGAGAGTACCGGCACTTTTCAAGACCGACGTAATACTTTTAATTGGAGAGTTCCGGCACTTCTCAGAAACAAGCAGGTACTAGGCTACTGAGTACCTGCACTTCTATTTTCCATTTCAAGCACTGGGGGCTTCATACACTAGGACTGTTGCTTCGCGGACTTTTTTTTCCTCCTGTTTGTTAGTGTTTGAACTGTTGGCAGGAAAAGTTTAACAATCTGGGAAAGATTTCAAAGTGAGGAGATTGGCGAGTTATTGTTTGCGCTGGCCGGTGGCTGACTCGACGGCTCTCATGAGCTGGAAGGGGCGAATTATTTCCACTACATGCAGGGGTTTGAGCAACAAAAGAGGATGTGCTCGTAAGACAGAAAACAAATGCACACTGAACGAGAAATCCCCGTTGCTGCGGACTATCGGCAGCGCATAGATTTGCCATGCTTCAAAATGCTTACTTGGCACTCAGGCTGTGAAACAAACAGCACGTAAAGGGAACAAGGTCAGGATGACATTGCATTACCCTGCTCTTTGGGGGACAGAAATAGAAAGACGGCGTGGGCTGGGAAGGCCTTTTGTCAACATGCTGCATTATTAGCCCCTTATACCGCAGGCATGCAGAGAATGTGTTTCCATCATGTGGAAAGGTGCATGTAAGCCAGCTGCCCCCTGTGCTATCATTTCTGCTGCCCCTGTCCCAGAGGGTGCTGGTGAGTTGTAAGGGGATGGACTGCAATTTCACCTTCACAACAAACACGCTGCTGACATTATAGAGACTAATCTCGTACCGATGGCATTTAAATGGCAAATTTAAGCAGCCACTGTAATTTATGCTGTTAGTAACTTGGACTCAACCTCACCATTCATAATACTATTTCCTGGAGCTGTTCCTGCTTCTTTCCAGCCAATGAGATGACAGGCCCTCAGAATGTCATTCACTGAACTGCATGCTGCATTGTGGCAGGACTTTTCATACAGTGATCGGGTCATAAAGGGGGTTTCCAGGCACTCCATATGTTTTACATTTTTAAAAAAGGTGGTGACGTCTACGTAACTTAATCATGAGTATGTCGATAACGCCTCCATGCGTTGAGAACAGCTGAAGTTAAAAGAGAAAGTAGAAGTGCAAATTAAAAGTTTAAATGTGTTTCCAAGTTTGTAATCTAATGTACTCATGGGTACACTACGCACATTAATTTAAATTGGGTATGCAAAGTACAGTAGCCAGTGGTGTGTCTGTGGAGTGGCCAGGGATGTGCAATGGAAATATGCTTGACAGCAGAAAGCAGTGACTAATGTGATACTCTCAGAGGCTTGTGAATGGATTTGCAACTGACTTGAATGGCGAAATATGGAAAAATACCTCTGTCCGTGTAGTTTTAATATGCCTTTAATAATAGTTTTTCAGAAATCGTTAGGTTAGTGAAGTGGAACAGCTTTAGAAATGCTGCATTTTCTTAACTCAATCAAATGTGTAATGCATTTATAGTGAATTGATTGTAAACTGACTGAAGGTTGTAAATGACACATGTGTAAACATAAATGATGCTTTGTATACATTCCTCTTACATGTAACTGGTCATTTGTGCAGGTAAGTTGCACAATGTGTACATACGCTTGAGCCATAGTGAAATGTTTGTAGATTGTAAATTACACACGTGTAAACATAAATTAAGCTTTCCATAGCTTCTTCTTTCATTAAAGCCAGACATTTGTGCACATAAATTGCACATTGTGTACATATACTTGAATCTCAATGAATTGTTTGTGAAGTGACTGAAGGTTATATATTACACACATATAAATATAAATTGCGCTTTGAATACCTTCCTCTTACATGTAACCAGACATGTATGCAGGTAAGTTGCTCAATGTGTGCATACGTTTGAACCATAGTGAAATGGTTATGAGCTGACTGGATGTTGTTACTTGTTAGTTAGGCACTCGTGTAAACATACACAAAACCCAAGACTACTTCAGAGTATCAAAGTCCCAGCTGTACAATTGCAATTCAGACTTTCTTGAGCAGAAGGTTCTCAAGAGATTTTTGAGAGGTTGTCTCACCCTTAACTTATCAAGGCTTGCTTTATCATTTGGTGACCTTTCACACTGTAGTAGGAACAATGCCACTCCAGCGGACTCGACCGAGGCAAGCTATTCTTAACCCTAGGCGTTCTTAGAAATCTATTGCAGGACAATACCTTGGGTCCTGTTAGTTTTTCAAGAAATAGCTTTAAAATACCTAGGGGTATACTCAACCTTACTTTACAAGTGAGTCGTTGTTCACCTTATGACCTTTAGTTTATTGTTTTAACCATACCAGTGTGAGAGGCCGCCAAGTGAGGAAGCATGCCTTGATAAGTTAAGGGTCAGACGACTACTCACACAAATCTTTTGATAACCCTCTGCTCAAGAAAGTCTGAACTGTGATTGTTCAGCAGTGACTTCATTACTCTCAAGTAGTTTTATGTTACATCTTCTTTTATAGTGGGATATTCTTGAAGTTGAACCTCCTACTCTCTGTTTAGGGGAACACACGAGTAAACATAAACTAAGCTGTTCATGCCTTACTCTTACATTTACCCAGATATTTGTGAAGGTACGTTGCACAATGTGTACAAAAGCTTGAGTGTCAGTGAATTGGTGTTAAGCTGACTGGGGGTTGTTAGTTACCCACATTTGTAAACATAAACTAAGCTTTGCATTCCTTACTCTTACATTTTCCCAGACATGTGTGCATAGGATTGGCCCCAGAACCATTACCTCGAGAATAAACATGCTCTCTCCCAGTCTCCACAGTCCTATTTATAGACACTCATAGTTGGAAATGAATAGTGGTATTAGCAAAACAGTCATAGAACTAAACTTGTATTTATTTCTTGTGCTTTCGCTGAGCTTGGCTGCATTTACTAGGAGAAAGTGTGCGCTCACATTAAAATTGCACCCTCTTTGTTTCAGCCCCAAATCTTAAAGGCCGGCCTCGCAAGAAGAAACCCTTTTCACAGAGGAGAGATTCATTTAATGGAGTGAAAGATTCCAGTAATTGCGATGCCAGAGCTGTTGCCAAGGTAAAAACTCCCTCACGAGTTCCTTTTTGTGTTCAGGTGAAGTGTTGTCCCCAGTAGCTCCAGGAAAGGCCTGGACCTCTGAATAGGACGTTCTAGGTTTTCCACTGCATTCAGCTTTAAGCTTTGCTGCTTCTCCCGGACAAAGAGAAAAGATGCCGCTTGTTTATAAGTAGGCCAGCGCTCGAGCCCTGACGTCACCGAGTGTTCGATTTCACTCTCTGTAACACAGTGACACGCTGGAATGATCCACCGAGAGCAAAATAAACACGATGGGCCCGTCGCTATTAAACACACGTTCGCAAGTCTGTAAGGTCAGCCAGACGCTTCAGTTAGTCATTCTGGAAATGAGTAATTTAGACTCGGGGACGGATTTTTAATAGACATCGGCGATCGCAGTTTGTCGGGGTCATTCGGATGCTTGTTCTGTTTAAGGAGCAAGCGCGGGGTAAACTTGTGCAGCCAGTAACTTAAAATGATAGTCAGTAGTTAATGGAGAGCATTTATTCTCTGAGGGGGCAGCTGTCTAAATATCAGACTTGGGCATCTATATCTTTTGTTAGGAGCCACTCACTTGTCAAACAAGTTCTTAGAAATGTTTTACTCGAGTTTTTTCCATGATGACATGGATATATTTTCTGCCAACGTCACAGTTTTTATACGGCGTGCGCCACTCGCAGAGCTAGATTTTTAAGGAGCTTCTAAAGATAAGCAAAATGCTGCATACAATCTTTTAAAAGACACCTGACTGTATACGAAAGTTTGCAGTATTTTATAGACAAGGACACTACAATAAAATGTCAAGTTTTCACCACAACCTTTGAAACATTTCTATGGAAAAAAGCACACATTTTTTCGGAGTGGGTGTTTGTAATCTTATTATCACTTGTACCTCTGCTTGCCCTTGGATCGCCCATAAGTTAACCCACCACGTTGGCATACTTTTGTATGGAATAAACCTGCAGCAAACTTGTCCCAAAAAAATGGTGTTGCGTGATTATTTATTCCAATTGCATGCTAGGCTCTGCAAAGGTGAGGAGGGTTCAGGGCCGCACTGGGAACCAAAACCGGCTCTGACAAACTGCTCGGCTGTCCCCCTGGAGGTGGGGGGGGAAGCCAAGCTGTTTGCGAGGGTCGGTTTTGGCTGATTTTGTTACAGGGGGCCATTTTTGCCCACCCCCTGTAACAAAAACGGCCCCCACCCTGGCGTCCCACTGGGGAAACGCCCGGTGCCCGCACTGGCCAGTCCGGCCCTGGGAGGGTTGCCTATATAGGCACTATGTCTGAACCATTTGCAGGGCCCACCGCAGCAACGCTTGTGGAGCTCCTCTGCTTTCTAATCCAAGGAAAGCCTCGTCATTAGGAAAACGTGTGCAGTGGAAAGAGGAAGCACAGTATATTTTGTGCCCCTTATAGTGGTCATATTAGCTGTATTACGACTGAACAGGCCAGGCCTGCTTGTTTATCATGTAAATACATTTTGTAACGGCACCACAGAGCCCTAGAGAGAACGGGGCTTTGGGCCATAAGCCCCATTGGCCCTCCCTTTGCTATGGGCTTGTGTTTTATTCGGGGTGACCCAGATCATGATTTCAAGTTTTCCATCACAGGCAAGATCCGAGTCACCCTGTATTTATATTGTATTGTTATGGCATTTTGGCCCATGCCTACTTGGGTGGTGGTAGCATGTTCAGCGCTGTCCCGTCCTATGCCTTGGTTTGCACTACGCAAATACTACACACATATTCAGTAAACTCTGGGTCTTTAATTTTTATGTCTCAGAGATCTCTCTTAAAATGTGTGTTCTTTTTACTATTGATTCGTTCCGTTATGACCAGTGCTTAATTTTTTTTTTTAAAGTACGTCCCAGGGCCCTTCTCAGGAGGCAACTGCGCCCACACCACTCATTGCCCCTGCAAACGCTGCCAATTAAGTGCCGGTGTCGAGCACTGTAAACCACGGGCTCAAGTTAAGCACTGCCATAGCCTGAACTAAAACTCTTCTCAGGATCTCATTCCGGACATACGCTATTGCTTTCATATCCAAATCATACTGTTTCTAGAATATAATTGTAACCACAAATGTAGACTAATGTTTATGATCAATGAAGGTTGCTATAATTGCAAATGGTGAAATATATTGTAAGACAGTCAGTATTACAAATGAACTATACCCAAACCCATAATGCATGTTTCATACTCCGTATTTGTGTTTGTGTGAGACAGACTTGAAGTAAGGACATTTGTATGTCAACCAGCATTGGCAAAGCAAACAGCTCTGGAAATGCACTAATGCTTGTAGTGCTAGCACATCAGAGAGATACTCGTGTGAGGTAGCCAGCAGGAATGAATCGAGAGAGCTACAGTTGTAAAATAGTCCATCATGTATTTCAGTGCAAGCACTCCAGTGAAGGTGGAAGGACACACCCAAACCTCCACTAGCATTAGGTGAGAGATTGATACTTCCCTGGACTGAGCCAAGAACGTGATGGATGGTGTCTGCACCCAATGGCTAAAAGAGGCTGGTCAGAGAAAACCAGTTATTGAAAGGGGTGGATTCTAAGCCTGCTCTCTCTCTCTCTCTCTCTCTCCCTCTCTCAGAAAGACAGTTATTTAAAGGTGCTGATTCAAAGCCCATGCAGTGCAAATTGTAAGCAATAGGTCTGTGTGACAGCTGGGCTGTCAATATAGAGACCAAAAAACAAAGGGAGGTGTTGAGGTTGAGGGTTGGTTCCGTATCAAGGGTAAAGAGATTACAAGATAATGAAATGGTAAAAATTGAGCAGATGGACCATTAGCTTCCTGGAAGAGTTGGGGGTTGTTTATTTGGCCACAGCCTTCGTGTTAGGTACACCCTATACTTATCAGTAGATCAGACATGAGGAAATTAAACTGCACATCTCGTGATGCATGGCATCAGTTTTTGCACCAGTTTCACTGAATATGCACTTCTTGGTCCGTCCGTATGTGCTGCCAGTTAGTCCAGGTTGAACCAAAACAAATTAAAACTATTCAAATTATGGAGGAAATCAAGATTTTTCAAACTGTTCATGATACAAGGTTATGGCGATTCCGCAACTGCTTTTCCACGTTCACAAGTAACAAAGAAAACCAATACTCCATGCACTATTCAGAAAACCTATTTAGAAGTTGAACTACCTTGAATCACATCAGATTTAAAAGGCTTGGTTCATAGACCCACTAAATGTCTCAGATATTCAATAGATCAATAGATTTGATGAATCCCACACACCTTAAGATGATTTGGTCCAGGATTTGAGACAATGTTCGCAGTGTTGACCAACACACCGTACTTGTAGACTGATGAGGATAGAGTGACTTCCTTTAAAAAATAGGTACAATCTGTGTAGCTGGGTATCACAGTCCTGTCATGAGAAACATGACTTAGATCCGCAAATGACTTGAGCTCTTTAAAATGTTAGCGGCTCACTTCCAAGTAATAAAGTCAAATAAACAAATAATTGGTAGATGTTCTGCTTTAGATTGTTTCCTGGTCTTGGTTTTGTGGAAAAATGTTGGCAGAGAGTACTCTACAACATGCCAACTGATTTTTAAGACATTACTTCAATGGAATGCTATTAAATGGCTTAAAGTTAGAATACTGACATTTTTCTAACTGTATTGACACATCACGCACTCAAAGCACTGAAAAACATAAAAGCTTAACATTTATATTTCTTTTTCCTTCTTCGTAGAATAATTATATTTTGTTTTGCCCCACCCTGCCCCTGTGGCTTGGTTCTACTTGTACGAAGGTCAATAAAAGAGCAAATCTGATAATTTACAGCACACAATATATGTTACACATAGAAATTACTTAATAGTATTCCATGGTAATGTTTCCAGAGTAGACCCAACCACAGTTTCTTTTGGTTTGTATCCTGCTACATGATGTATAATTTGGAAATTGAGTTTGAGTACCAGTGTTATGCTGTTTTTACATGTGCATGTGGAAATGATTATAGACTTTGCTATCTTGGTTTAGTCTAATAATAGTGTGTTCTTCTAGGTTAAGTGTGAGGACAAATCAGCTTTGCTAAAACCTAAGAGTAACAACAATAATTGCAAGAAACCGACTGAAGAAAGTCTGAAGGTTTCCATTGGAGAATGCAAGGCAGAGGAGCAGAATTTTCTTGTGGCACTTTATAAATATATGAAAGAAAGAAAAACGCCGATAGAACGTATACCTTATTTAGGTTTCAAGCAAAGTAAGTATAAGATTTCAGGCTTTTTTGTTACCAGTAGCTTAAATACTTAACTAAAGCAGTAATGACCAGAGAAAGTTTTAAAAGTATGAATACATTTCACATAGTGCATTTTGTAGTTGTGTGTGTATAGCTCTTTTTTTTCTATCACTGTAGCTAAACTTTAATGTGTGGGTGGATGGATGAAGAAATGTATCACAAAGTTTGTGACAGTGGCTCTCTATTGCCATAATTGGAGGCCATAACCTGTGGCCATTAGAAACATTGTTATGTTTTAATGACAATAAGTGAAAGAAAATTCATTACAGGCACAGTATCGTTGGCTACTAAGATTAAAAAGGAACATATGTTATCAGAAAAATAAACTTTCATTTAAAAAAACCCCAGTTAAAGGGATATTATAGTTACATTCCAAAACCTAAAAATCATTGAAATTCTCCAGTTACGTTGAGGGGTAGGCAGACTTTTTAATTCTGCCTGGGGAATTGGAGGAATTTAGTATTTCCTTGTTACTTCTGTAACGCGGAATTACTAATAACTTCCCCCTCTCTGATTGCGGAATTAATCTGCAGTGTTTGTTTTTTAAACAGGGCCGGAAGAGAGAGCAGTCCCTCTAAATTTAAATGCCACTGCAGATGAGACTTTAATCTGCAATCACATAGAGGGACAGCTCCCTCTTCTGGCCCTGTTTAACCCCTTGGGCGCGGCCGCGATTCTGCGCCTGTGCGGCTGTTTTTAAGAGTGGGCGGGATCATGACGGCCCTCAGCCGTCATCAGCACACGCCCACCGTGCTGACTGACGGACGGGGGCCGTCATCAGCCTAGAAGGGGTTAAAAACCACTGACTGCACTGCTGTGCATATCCACCGGGCTACCTTTCATACTCAGAGTATATATGGCTTGTATACTCTAGTATGTAAGGGTGTCAAGTGATAGGCATCGCAATGCATATCCTTCGATGCCTTTAAATACTCTGCAGCAATCACTGCTGAGTATGGTAGAGCTTCAAAGGGTATGCACTTTAGTGCATACCCCTTGGCACCCTTACATACTCTGCATGGATTACTGCAGAGTATGTAAGAGCGCAGAGGGGCATGCACAGCAGGGCCAAATAACATATGCACGTACAGTGCATACACTTCGCACCCTTACATACTCTGTAGTAATCACTGCAGAGTGTGTAAGGGCATTTTGTATTTGGCAGAGCTACTTTTTAGTTCAAAATGCATCCTCGCATCAATTTGTGGACTAGAGGATGTATTTTGCGCTAAGAAAATAGTGTCAAATGCCCTCTCTGCCCAGTAGTGGAATTCTGTGTAATCTTGTGGAATTTTAATATCATTCAGTGGAATTCCATGAAATCAAATTCTGCCCACTGCTAGCTATGTTGAGTTTTGCAAATGTAATGCAATCAAAATTCACTCCTTGTGGCCTCACGTTTCATGAATAATATCCATAATAACACCTGTAATGACATCATTAGTAATATGATGACACTGGAAAAAATCACTGATGGTAGACTCACAAATTACAGTAGATTAAGAGGAAAAACTGAAGTACAAATGACAGCCGACATGTCCTCACACACATTTCAATGTAAACCCTTGGTTGTGGTTCGACTGCACACCCACAAAATGCACTCTTTGAGATTATGAGGAAATAAAAAAGAAACTACAGTTTCACAGACAGAGAGCAATCAAATGCTGTCCTTTTAATGTGATCCAACTGATTACCCCTAGATTTTCTACAGAGAACCAAGGCTTCTGTTGAACAAATGATCGTTTAAATTACATGGAAACAAATGGTTACATTTCATTTGACAGCAAATTGGTGATGACGGAAATAGTGCATGGAGACTAAAGACTGCAGTACTACAGTCAGCAACAAAGACTCCTACAGCCACACTCTGACGTGACAGATCCACAGAGTTTAATTCTATTGTAGATATACACCTGCAGTACCACTTTCCGCAAATAGATGTTTTCACAGAGATTTAATAGAGGAAAGCTTCTTCAATCACACTCCGAAGTAACAGATATGCTCGAGGACATTAAATGCAGTTGTAAGGGTGTATTTCGATTTTCTTTTACCACATGTCTTCGCACACAGTGCCTAGAATAGAAGGATGCGTTTCTATTAATAGCAAACTTTAAAAAATGGAATCATGTGTCACTTTAGTGATGCCATCAGTAATGTAATTGCTGCTGTGGTATTCCTATCAGTAACAATGCCAATTATAAGCCTAGCTGTTATGTCATGTCTTAGGTGATACACAGTGCACGAGGGCAATATGGTTGTGTAGCAAGCCAAACCAGAGATAGCCAATGTTTTTTAGCCACTGGATCATAGCCTTTAGTGCCTACATAATGGTTAACCCTCTGTGACGAGAGAAGTCTGAGACAGGTTGATGTGCTGGAGCTGGGGGAGCAGAGCCCTTTTGTTTCCCTCTCAGGGCTGCTGGGGACTTAGTGCCAACATTGCCTGGATTCTGTCTAGTCAGCAGGTTGTGGACACATATATTCTAACTGATTATATCAGGTGTTGGGAGTTTGTAATTGCACGCCGCAGCTGTATGCTAGGATGCATAATTCTAATTATCTAGCCATAAGTAGAAGTAAGTGCACCCCGGGCCAAATTTAAGGAATGGCTTGTAGCTAGGTGTCCTTTCGTTGAGGTGAAGGGGGAGGGGTAACTTTTTTCTTACATCTTCCTATACCTTAATGGGGAAACCGACCTGAGTTGACTATCAGCAATTAAAATTGCCTTTGTGGGCTTGGGTTACTTTAAGAATATGGGGAAACGGAAGGTGGTAGAACCCGGGCAACATCGTTATTTGGCAACAAAGCTGCCAAGCATCGTAAAGCTACTGGACTTAAGTTAGATAGATCAGCTAATCGAGAAGGTGGAGTCTACTATTGGGGGTGTCAAGGCTCAAAAAGTAGATGCTACCACTAAAGCGAAAAAGGGCCCTAAAAAATGTGAAGTTACTTTTAACAAAACAGTGACGCCACCCGCCACCCAATGTTCAAGATCTCTGCAGTCAGAAGCAGCAGGGGTCACAGTGCCATCTTTAGCAACACCGATAGTATGTCAAAATAGTTTTCTTCCCCCGATAAAAAAGGAGGGTGTGTCCACGGTTACAACTGCTAAGGATAGGCGTGCACTGGAGACTGCTAAGGATAGGCGTGCACTGGAGACTGGTCCAATACACTCTACTTAACAATCCCTAATATGACCACTTACCTCCCTCTTATTATGGAGGTGAAAGCTGAGGTGGGAGAGTTGAAATTGGCGTTAAGTCTTCTTATGAGTAAAATGAACCATATTTTGTCCTTAAAGGGGACATTGTCGTAGCAAAGGGAGGGGGGCAGCTGACTCCTAGGTCTATAAATGCAAGAATAGATACAACACTACCACCAGTGCACACCTACAAATAACATTTGGGAGAGTCTGCTTATTTGACCCAAGTATTGCCCAGGGAACCGCAGACCCATAGATCTGTGCTTAAACTTAACAGCAGTAGTACTAGAAACACTACCCCTAAACCCACTGGCGAAAAAGAGGGGGTCTAGCCAAGGGGAAGCAACTGTCGTAATAGCTTCCCCACGGCTGGGTTCAGACTGGTGCTGGTCAACGCCCCAAACTTGTCAGATTCTATGAATTTTGACGACAAAGGGTCTCTAAAAAACAAAGTAGCCCACAGGGTAAGACATACCAGGGAATGCTATTCAGTTATCAGGGATGACATCATGGGAGCTAGAAGATGTTCCAATGCCACGACACCCCATGACACTATCAAAGTTGTATTGAGGGGCAGGCACATGTCAGTGGCCTCGTTATGTTAGACATTCGGGCCTGCCACCCTAAAAATTCAAGTATACAGTTTAAATATGTATGCTTATGTATGTTTAGGGAAAGGGGAACAAAGACATCTGGCAAACTTGCCCACTTGCCAGAAGTTATGTCTGCGTTTGATAATAATGACTGACTGGGGGATGGCCCTGGCTTTTTCTCTCATACCAACCTCAAATAAAAGGGGCTAGTGAAGTTACAAGTCCATGCAATAGTGATCATGCAGTGCCACGGGGGCGGTGGGGGGGGGGGGGGCAAAAAATACCACGGCTGTTGGAGTTTGTACTAGCTGAGGGGACAGAAGAATACCCGTGGAGAATTCTGATACCCCAAAAACCCTAGACATGCAGAAATCTTATGAGAATAGTATTCCCAATTGTATAGGAAGGGCCCAAGATGTGGGGGAACTAACATCTCCTGCTAAAGCCCAGATAAGATCCATCTCTTTGTGTGCTCCAGAAGTCTCCATTGATGACACAAATTGTTCCTCTATATGTCCCTTTAGCAGTGCTCAGGTTAATCGCTTTTCATCAATAAACTCATTCATTTCTTGGAATGTCGCAGGACTCAAGGCTAAGTTGCTACTTCCATATTGGTGCCATTTTATCGATGATTTTGACACATGTTTCTTCCAAGAAACTTGGTTTACAGGCCCCATACATAGTCTGGGTTTCCTGACATATTTCATCCTGGCAAAGCCAAGTAAACAAGTAAAGGGGGGAGGCTGGCAGGTGGACTGGTAAAATGGGTTGAACCCTCCCTGAATGGTAAAATTCGACAATCTATAATTGATAGTGAGGATATATTAGATATTGAAGCAAGCAGTGGCAGAAAGTCTTTTGTGTCATTTATTAACAATTATGCAGGAGGGGAAATGGGTAGGATTGCGGTGCCAACAATCCAAACCCTGGAAGCCTTCTTGGATAGACAACAGCCTGGGGTTAACCTGATCCTTGCTGGTGTTTTCATCACCAAATTTGAGCCCCTTGACAACAATGTTGGAAGCACAGTGGAGGAGGATGAAAGACGAACTGGAGATTGCCCTGGTCAAAAGATGGACACGTCCTGCCCTTCTGTTAAAGACACTCACTATCGAGTTTGTCATACGAGCAACAAATGGGAGGACTAAATCTGACCATAAGGGTGCATGTACGTTTAACAACCATAGATCCAAGAGTCGCATTGACTATGTAATGGTTAATCCTAGCTTTAGCTACTATAAAGAATGATGCTCTAGAATTGTGTTAAATTATTGCACTTCGATAGAGGTAATTAATGATAAGTAAGAGGTTATCGAGATGCATACAACGTTCTTAGATGATAATGCCACTCACTTTGTAGCTCCCAGTGCAAATAGAAAGCCCATGTGATGGGAATAGCTGGTTCAATAGCTAGTGCTGAAAGCTAAGATGCTTATTAGCTGAGGCCCTAAGCGCAAAAAACTCCCCTTTAATAGTATCATCTAGAGAAATGTACAAGTTGTCAATGGCCAGTGGCAAAAAGAGTGGGACGACAAGAGATAGCGAGAATTATTGGAGACATGTGCGTCTAATGAATACTTTCAGTTTTGCAGGTTAGTGGCCAGAGGAGAGCATACAGCTGGGGTTGAGCCCAAGAACCATATCCTTTCTGCGCATTGGTTCAATCATTTCTCAGCACTATATTCCGATGATTCTATAAACCTGGGCAAAACATCCTTGAATGTCATATTGATTCATTTGAATTCACAAACTTTTTCTAGGGAGGGTGTTTTTAACTCATTGGTCTCCTTTTCTAGAGGGAGAGCTAGGTGCTGGTTCAGATAGCATTCCAGAAGATGTCTATCTCCATGATATAGATGTATGGACAAACTATATACTGGTCACTGCAAACAAGACAGCCATGGAAACTCCTATTTCCATGGCTGTCGGAGGTGGTTCCAGGGTATAACAAGCATTAGAAATGCAATCGGGCTCGGATTTATTTGAGTTTGAGCTAATGGCATTGTAAATGCCAATGTATTGTTGCTATGTGTTATGGAGTGTGTTCATGTGGTGTGTACTGCCAGTGATCTCCTTGTGAGTGTGAGAATATTGCACCGTTACTGCCTGTGATGTCCTTCTTGTGAGTGTGAGAAGCTTGCACATCTGCTGCCTGTGGTCTCCTTGTGAGTGTAAGAAGCTTGCACTGCTGCTGCCTGTGATGTCGTTCTTGTGAGTGGGAGAAGATTGCACCTCAGCTGCCTGTGGTCTCCTTGTGAGTGTAAGAAGCTTGCACAGCTGCTGCCTGTGATGTCCTACTCACTACTCTACTCTACTCACTACTCTACTCACTACTCTACTCACTACTCTACTCACTACTCTACTCACTACTCACTACTCTACTCACTACTCTGCACTCACTACTCTGCACTCACTACTCTGCACTCACTACTCTGCACTCACTACTCTGCACTCACTACTCTACTCACTACTCTACTCACTACTCACTACTCACTACTCTACTCACTACTCACTACTCTACTCACTACTCTGCTCACTACTCTACTCACTACTCACTACTCTACTTTCTACTCACTACTCTACTCACTACTCTACTCACTACTCTGCACTCACTACTCACTACTCTGCACTCACTACTCTACTCACTACTCACTACTCTCCACTCACTACTATACTCACTACTCACTACTCTACCTTCTACTCACTACTCTACTCACTACTCTACTCACTACTCACTACTCTGCTCACTACTCTCCACTCACTACTCTCCACTCACTACTCTACTCACTACTCACTACTCTACTTTCTACTCACTACTCTACTCACTACTCACTTCTCTACTCACTACTCTGCATTCACTACTTTACTCACTACTCTACTCTACTCACCTCACTACTCTACTCACTACTCTACTCACTACTCACTACTCTGCACTCACTACTCACTACTCTACTCACTACTCTGCACTCACTACTCTGCACTCACTACTCTACTCACTACTCTGCACTCACTACTTTTGATAAAAGTGCTAATTATGAGGCAGATTATGTGGCCAATGTGGCAAGTTCATAATTATGCTGTAAACCCTGCATCCAAAGTGACAGAATTGCATATTTTTCTGACCCTCGCAATTTTCTATTGCTTTATTAACATGCCATTTGTGAAAGGCAAACAAAACGTGAACATTCTAGTTTCAAACAGTGTCCATAGTTAGCCGCACACTTGAACGAACAACTCCAACAATGGCTCCCTTCTGGGAACAGAACTTGTTTTTGACAGTGCAAACTGTACCTTTTATTTTAGTAAAAATTATACACCCCTCTCTATATAATGAAGGACTGTTCTGTCATTTTACTGCGAGCAACCAAACGACATAGTCCACTATGTTAATTACTATGTTCAATGTAAAAAAATCCGTTTGGAAAAATAAAAAAACATATTTTGAAGCGTGACTTATGTACCAAAAGCGTGAAGAAGAGTGACACGTGGAGTTGATTCATATCTGTAGACCAGAGTGAAGATGTCTGATTCTGATGCAAAACTAGCATGTTATGTGTGTAGCAGAAGTAGCATCTCCGACCCCAATAACACAACAAACACCGCTCACCTATCAAACCGCGCGTGACATGCAGGCAGTCAGCTGTCTGTTGATTCCTCTTTGAGGTTGGTGTCACGCATTTACAGCAGCAGGCGGAGTCATCCATGTCGTGTTCGTTTTATCCCGAGGAACCCACCTTCGCCGTTTCGGGGGCTTTGTGTACTGTCCACACTTGTTTTTACAGCCCTACAGACGGACAACATAAAGATACCAAGCCTGCAGTATCTCCTTTCAACAGAACATCCGTTAAGATAACTCACAGGGTAATGCGCCCCCTGCAGCGCACTGCAGGTGACACGAAGGTTCTGCTTTTGCAGGGATAAACTGCCTGAATGCAATTCAGTTGAGAAAAGTGGTTAAGTGACATTTCATTTCCATCACTGGCAAACGGCAAATTCAACGAAAGTAACTCGACATAAAAACACGTCATTGTTTTTCTCCTCTTACACATCGCACACGTATCTCTCCTTTTTGGAGCAGTGCAATAGTGTTTGATGCTTCCTCGCTGTGGTGTCTTAGGAAGCCCATATTCACAGTAAATATAGCGCGTTTTCAAAATAAAGAGTCGTGTCACTGGCACGTGCATGTCCATGCTACAATAGGTAAGCTGTTTTTTTTACCTTTACATTTTGTCTTCTCTTCTTTCAAACAATTCCTAGTGCTACGCGTTAACAACAATCTGTAGACATGTTTTTTACTACCTCAGACCTAAGTTCCTGTTACTCATTTTATGTCGTTGATACATTTCGAAAAGGATGCTGGTTTCTTTGGAACGTTTGCAAGTTACAACTAATAGAACAATGCATTCAGAACTGTGTAGGCAGCTCAGGAGAATAGTGTACCTGCTGCAGAATTCCGTATGAAGATTCAAGCCTTCATGCTTCTGAGGTCGATAAAATTGAGTGTCCCTGATTTATAAACCAGCGCTTCTCCGTTGGACAGCGAGCGCTGGTAGTCACAAGGCAAAGACAACCGATTAATAAAATGAAAATCAGTATTTATTGTCAATAGCTGACTAATACCCCTTCGTGCATGAGTGTGGGTTAAATATGTGTACATTGAATTCGATACTAAGCCTCTGGGATGGGTGGGAACAAATCGACATGCTCGCCGAATGCAAGATTTATCCCCCTGACAGCTCCTCGGCACTGGAACAGTAAAACTCCAAATGAAAGAAGCAAGCTGCCGAAACCGCGATAAACCCATTCATCCCCTGAATAAATATGCTCGGACTTGCACCCACCCACAGGAGGCGCAAACAAACACCGAGGCCCTTAAAACCACTTTTAAAGCTGCACGACCTCCACCGCTTCCCGCCCGGTGCGCGTGCCAACTGTAACATGATGCCACGGCCATGTGTGTGTGTGTTTATGACTTTTTGTATGCAATGCCATGGTGAACGCGCTCGCACCATCTGGATTGCATTACACGGGCACTCTGACAGCTCCTAATTAAGATTAATCACTCGGCCGTGCTCGTTCGCGCTCACAATATGCCACATCGGCCACGCGTAAATTACTTATAGCCTATCAGGTCAACGCTACAAAAAAAACAGCACAGCGAAGACGAATCACTAGGCAGATACCAGAAAACACTAAGGAATGTGCCTGGAAAGAGCCCTTTCTGAATTCCTTCTTCTTTTGAACGCATAAGATCTCGGGAAGCTCCGCCTCCCCACTTCGTGGAGGCGGAGGCCCGAGCCCTAAAAAGGGATACCAGCCTGCCAGCCAACTATAGGCCTATTAGTTTAATTGATTGCCTACAGAAAGTTTTATGCGAATTGTATTAGTAGAGATTTAACAATGGGTAGAAAGCCTGTTGGAAGCAGGTTGTCCTTCAGGAATGTGTACTGGCTCCTTCTTTATTTTCTTTATATGTAAATGGACTGGTACACTATCTCTTAAGAGTTGAGGCTTATTCCCAATCTTTTGCAAAGGGGAAGATACCTTTATTGTTGTTTGCTGGCAACACGTTGTTAATTTCTAAAACACTTAGTGGTCTGCATAAACTTTTAGCCAGCTTCAGGAGTTTTTGTTCGTAGCATGGCCTGTAGATAAATGCAGAGAAAACGACATTTATGGCTTATAACCATTGTGAGAGGTTTAAGGGAAAGCTGTCCCTGGGGAGCAAATTAATGGGACAGGCATATTCATTTACATACCTGGGCATTAAACTCTTACCAAACTTATCTTAGGGCCAACATATTAATATTGCAACCATAAAACATAAACAGAGAATGGTGTAATCTTAAAAGAACAGCATGTCTCTCATACTAGGCCTCTTGTGCCCTCGCTGAAAACGACTTGATGTGGGGAAAAAGAAGGGCCATTATTGCTGCTAAATTATTTTGAGGGTTTCTCTTTTGATATGTAGTTTATACTTTTTTAATGATTGTTAACTGTGCTTTTATTGTTAGAATTTTGTTTTAAGTACATTGATTCTGTAAATGTGGATCTTGAAGTGAAGGTTAGCCTACTCTGTAATTTGTAGTTAAGGTTGTATCATTTAAGAGAAAAAAACCTTTGTTTTGTTAAAAATACATTCTTTATGTAGGAATGGAATTTGTTGAAGCTGTTATGGTTCACCAAGGAATAGGTACTGATTGAATGGTTATATTTTGATTTCTATTTTGAATGGTGCAAAAACGAAAATACCATTGAAAATGTGTAAGTCCCTAGGTAAGCTATCACGCCTGAATCCTGTAAACTCAGATTGGTACACGTGATGCTGTGAACCATATATTAATGATGACATACATTTTTTGTTGCCATAAAGTAAGTCCATTCTGTATTTCATATGATAAATCGTGGAATAATCATCCACCATGCAAATTTGTAGCATGGTTACTCACATTAAAGATTAGCTAATCACACAGTAAAGGGTGTGTTCCTGAATCATCAAAATGCCAGTGGTAGGAAAGAAGCTGAACCTTGTAAGTGGAAGAACAACAACACTGATGTCATTACTTGGTGACAGGAACATTCACATGTGGCCTCAATAGACAGTCTTCCCTTTAGATAAAAGAATGATTCACAAAGCTTTTATGGTGTTTGGGTTGAATTATTGGACTGAATTTATGATGCAAATTCATAGTAAAGTTCTTATGTGGTTTTCTTCTGACCTACATCCATACTTCTCTCAGAATGAACTCTTGTTTATAGGCTGTGTATTGGTTTGGTTTAGATACTCGAGTAATATGAATAGATATTTAAAAAAAATTCAAATAAGTTTATTCCGTTAACTGCTTCGCCGCAGCGGACTTTCCGCCGGGGTGCGGCCGAGTCCGACACATGCGCAGATCGGACGGCCCCCAGCCTTCCAACGCACACTCCCACCGTGACGTCGGACGGCTGCGGGCCGTCCGGCACATCGAATAGGTTAATAAAAACCTTAACAATGTTCACATACAAGCATAATACAGCAGAATTCATAATTAAAAGAGCAAAGAGCATATAATATAATTGTTAATTCCTTGTGCCAAGGTAGTTGGAGTAATGTATGCAATGGTTGTTCTCAAAAGGTAAAAAAATAAAGTCTCGATCTTGAGATCGGGCATAAAATATTTGTCTCAAGTTAAATGGCTGAATAAAATTTCAGCCGATTAACTAAAAGAATAGGAATAGATATTGTAATGTTGTTTGCTTTTGTATTTCTATCTTTTATGGCGCCAGGACTACGACCCATTGGCCAAATTAGCCTATAAATCGGCCCTAAATAAATTTCAAAAACTTAAACGCTCTACTATGAGAGCTTATTTTTCTAATCTCATCCATCGGGCGCAGAATTCCTCCAAAACTCTCTTCACTATTGTGAAAGATTTCTTGAACCCTCCTGCCTTGAAAACCCAATGCGTCCCCACTCAAGACCTGTGCAATGGACTTTCTGACTTCTTTCAGGATAAAATTGTCAAACTTTTTTCTTCCTTTGACTCTGTTTCTCCCAACTCACCATTTGTTGTTCTACAGCCCTCTCATTGCTTTTTTAACTCTTTCTGTGAACTTACTCACGATTCTGCTTTGTCCCTACTCCATAAAGTCAAGTCTGGCTCGCCTTTAGACCCAGTCCCTGCTAAGGTAATGGGCAATCTTGCCCCTGTTTTAATTAATCCCCTCCTCTCCATCTGGAATTCCTCTTTGACCCAAGGCCAATTTCCCTCAGTTTGGAAACATGCTAGTCTACTTCCTATTCTGAAGAAACCTGATGCTGACCCCTCACAATTTTGCAACTATCGTCCCATCTCGCTTCTCCCTAAACCTGCTAAGGTGCTGGAGAAAGCGGTTCAGAAACAACTGGCTCAGTACCTAGATACAAATAAGCTGCTGCATGACTCGCAGTCCGGCTTTAGAACCGGCTACAGCACCGAGACTGCGCTGTTGGAAGTGTCCGAGATAATCAGGGAATCAGTGGATAGGGGCGAGGAGGCCATGTTGGTTCTCCTCGACCTATCCGCTGCATTTGACACTGTATCCCATGGTATACTCACAGCCCGGCTACAACAGCTGGGGATTGGTGGCAATGCTTTGGCATGGATCAAATCCTTTCTGGCCAGTCGGTCCCAAAGGGTACTGCTTCACCCATTTGAATCAGAAGAAAAACCCCTCCTGTGTGGTGTGCCTCAGGGCTCCGCCTTGAGCCCTCTACTGTTTAATGTTTATCTGGCCCCGCTTGCCAAGGTAGTTGAGTCATGGGGTGTCAGCGTGGTCTCTTATGCTGATGATACGCAGCTTGTGTTTTCATTTAGAGACCACTCTGACTCCCTCTTCTCCAACTTTCGAAACTGCCTTGGCAACATTTGCTCATGGATGGCTGCCAATCATCTTGCTTTAAACACTGATAAAACTGAGGTCCTCTTTTTTAGTCGGAAATGTACTCCCCCCGCAACTTTATGGTGGCCTACCGTCCTCAATCCTCCTCCCATACCAGCGAAGTCTGCTCGTAACCTTGGTTTTGTATTTGACAACACCTTGTCCGGCAAAGCCCAGGTCAATAAAGTTACAGCGGCCTGTTTTAATAAGCTGCGTATGATTAGGAAGATTTTTCCTTTCCTCCCCCTGACTTCCCGTAAAACGGTGGTCCACGCACTTATTACGGCACATCTCGATTATGCCAATAGTCTATATGCCGGTGCCCCCCAATATCTTATAGACCGACTACAAATCATTCAGAACGCGGCAGCAAGGCTCATTGGAAACATTCCTGCCCGCAACTCGGTCAGAGCATTCCGAGACGAGCTACATTGGCTCCCCATTGCCCGTCGCATTGACTTCAAAGTTCTGGTCCTTGCTTTTCGGGCAATTAATGGAACCGGCCCGGTCTATCTGAGAAAAAGGCTCAAATTATCATCCTCAGTAAGACACCTGAGATCTAATAGCCTACGTCTGCTGAATGTCCCCAGATTCAGGCTCTCCCGAAGTGGCGGCAGAACCTTCACCGTCACAGCCGCCAAGCTCTGGAATAGCCTTCCTCTAGATCTTAGGTTCATCGAGTCTGAGCAAGTCTTCCGCCGCAAGTTAAAAACCTGGCTGTTTGCCAAACGCTAATCTTATACCTGCAGCCCTTGGTTTGCCATTCGACTGGACATGTACTTGGCTTTCTTCTCGTGTGATTACCTGTAATCTTAGCGCCGGGACACCCCCGTTGGAGGTAGCCGCGCGCTTTATAAGCTTCATAAATAAATAAAATAAATAAATATTTTATCTGGGTGTTAATTTAGGTGCACTCTTTTTAACATGTAGTTTTGTAGATCTCTTAAGTTGATATAGGTATTATTTATTGATTGTTACATGGATTATATTAAAATGTTATGATATTTTGTGCATACATTCAATTATGATAAAAGAAGAATGTGTCCAAAAGTCATGTCTGGTGCAAGGGGGATAACAGTCTTTGTAATGTCACGAGTAGAAAGGTTTGTTCAGAGAAGCTTCATGTATTTCACTATTTTCCAAAATCTGAAACCGTCTGCACTAGATGACACAGATTTTCAGTTTTCCGGTCTCTACAATGCATGTCAATAACCATGAAATACTTTAATATTTTTTTACAGAGTTCCAAATAACTAAGTATTGCAATTAAATATATCACTAAAATGGGCATATACTTGCATGTACCCTTTGCTTGATAATTCCAAAGAAAATGCACTTCTCGTTATGAGCCCCAATGCACCCCAATATAGGTCTAGGTAGATGCACGACCTTTTATCTACATTTGTCCTACCTTGTTCTACGTAACCGCTCTGGCGCTGACCTTTTACCTTAATTATGTGCTGAATAAATGTTGTGTTGTTCTCTTCGAAAGCTGGCCTAATTTATAATGCATGAGGATTCTTAGTATCACAGCAGGATTGCCAACTTCTGCATGACAACTCTGTACGAAAGTCACCAATATCATCATCCTTGAATGACAGGCCCACAATACCATTCTAGGTAGATCCCCTGAGGGTACCTGTTGAGCATATAAGCACCACATCTTCGCTGGGCAAACTAGAGGAGAAGCTTCCATGCCGACATGGTATGCAGAAACTCCAGCACGCAGTGGTCTGACATCCCTTGCGGGGTCTCCAACTCGAGACCAAGACAGTGTCCTTCGTTCTTTTCCTTCTGGAAATGGGGTTGGCTCTTTCCTAGGGGAATTCTTGGCTTCACACCAACATATATGTCAGGTACACTTAGCTAGGGTATGCCTCTTAGGCTTGTGCTTGATTATTACTATGTATCTATATGTCTGCATTTATTCACTGTTTTAGCACCATGGTAGATTTCTACCTTTTATTTACTGTGTCGGTGCTTGCAATCATATATATCTGTTTCCGTGTAATGTTTGTTGCAGCACATGTCTTTTATACTAGAATGACGCTGGTTCAATAAATACTTATCGAAAGCGTCCCCATCGTTTATTCTGTGTATCTCTCTGAAACAGCGTGAGCACGAGTGACTGAAAGAAAAGTACTGTATCCACGATCCCTGAAGAATCAAGGGTTGTCATGTTCGATAGTTGCCAGAAATTATTCACTCCTTGGTAAGGGTAGGGCTGGTTTATAGTGGCACTGGGAGCTAGCTGGTCTAAAGGCTAACATATCCTTTGGGGGTGTCTGCAATCAGTCTGGACACCAATCCCTTAGTTTATGTTGTTTATATGTGCAGATCCTATGTATCGTTAGGAACTCAGCAACACTCTCCCTGGTATTCACCTCCTCCACACTCAACCTCAAATAAATCCCTTACATGCCGAAAGCCACCTCCAGAACTGCCCTGCAACTTATGTTTTTCTACAAAGCACAAAGCCTTTTCATGCCAGTCTAAACCTAGGGCAAGCTAATAGAATTTTTAAAGTTAATTAAATCTAATCATTTGCTAAATGATCATGGTGACTGAGTACAAGGATTACATTGCTCATTATATTTAAATAGTTAAAATAGCCTGAATCTTTGGGGGAAATTGGCACATAGTGACAACAGACCAATAAGGATGATGCTAAAAGGGATTTTTGCTATTTCTCCGGCGATTAAAGTGGATGATCAGGGTAGCAGAATTGATAATAGTAGTACTTTATGGGACACAGTGGCATTTGAAAATATGTATACTGTCCTTCCACTGGCTATGGTGGTAGCAAAATGTACTCCTGTGGTCTCTCAGAGACTTACTGCTTCAGGTAACTTTTCCCTTCACCTCTTTAGGTCTCAGCTCCAAAGGCTTGAGTACGCACCAAAAATGTAATTTGAGTGATATGTATGATTTAAATGAATGGACTCGAAATCCTTAGGCTCGAGGGTGATTTTCATCTATTGTCTTGAGTCAGGTTACATTAATATTTGCCTGCTCTCCAGTCAACTAGAGTAACTCTAGCATCAGTCTCCTAATGCCAGAACGGCCAGTTACCAATGAGAGGAGAAGTGGCCCATTAGTTAAGTTGCTGACATTGAAATCTGGAAACTGCAAATCTGTCCCCTGCTTCAGCACATCACCAGAAACAGTGTGTGGTGCTTGCCAAACCACTTTAACTCCCTGTGACTGAAATTAAACACATGTATGATGTAATTATGTAAAGGGTAAGTTTGCAGTGTGCTGCCCAGAAGCTTGCTAGTTACTTGCCCCATCCCCACTCAATGACATCCTATTTATGGTAATCTGGTCTCAACAAGATCTCGTGCACCATATTGCTCTGAATAGAGCATCTCTCTTTTTTTTAGGATTCTGCTGTAATACAATTATCCTGCATAATAAGAGTTACAGTGCTCTTTGGTGCCAGATTTGCTGTATGTGAGCTTCTTAAATAAAATCAATAATGATTTTCAGAGTTGAATTCTGACTTTGAGATATTTTAAGGTAAATTGGAGTCTGCCTGAATTCTTTATTCTGATAAAAGCTGGTATGATCCTGGTGTGCTGATATCACATGCAGCCATATGAAAGTTCGAAGAACGTTACTGCTAAAATAGGGGGTGGGTCCCTAGGACATTTTTGTTTGTGGCCTTGGATTGCATACATTGTCACAAATTAGCTAATCTGAGCTTAATTTCTTCCCAGTTCCACAAATCTGTAATGATTTGGAATTTGTGATTAGGGTGCTGTTAGTCTCATGTACTTGACAAGCTCCACCTTTACTTTCTGACGACCCGTCAGTGGAATTTTTCGAAGTTTAGCCGGGAAACAATTGAATTGGAAGGAAAACATTGGACATCATCTTCTGCACACACTACCTATACTCCACTACTATACAACCTTTTCAGTTCTATGGTCCTGTGCTTTATCATACTTTGTGGTGGTGATGTAAGGTAGGCGATGGCAAACTGCTTGTAAGCAAGTCTTAAAGTAAAGTTAAGCCACACATCCTTGGAAAGCAGTGTATGTGCAGTGAAATCAAATGTGCAACGGAATATATGTAAAGAGGAATACACAACTTCACGTGATGCACTGAAATGTCTCCTTCCAGATTCAAACCATGTGTCACGTTGTAAAGAATGCAAAACGTGTATATTTTAAATAACAATTTGAATACCAAATAGTAACTGGCACTGATTGCAACAGAATCCTGGCAAGCACGACAAACTTGCAGAACCAGAGATGATTACATTGTTTGCCTGAACGAGGCCTGCTCAAAATAGACATAAAATGAATGTGCTGTGAACAGCTTTGTTGCATTACGCACAGATTCTGCTTAAACGAATGCCTAAGCAAATCTGTTAATGGCTTCGAAGCAGTACAAGGGTCAGAGATGCTTTCGAAAGGCGTTGTGTCAAAGGGCCTTGTTTACTATTTCTGCACGCACGTAAGTGCCACGGGCGGATGAATTCAAGTATGCCCTGCAGAGATGGGCACAAATTCTTAATTCAGCGGTCAAGTGATATCCGGAGATGAGTGAGTGCCGAGTTTATGGCGCGGCGCTAACTGGGGCACCTGACGCTATGTACTGTGAGTTTGCAGCCTGTGTGTTTTAGAGCAGGCACGCAGCTCTGACAATAAATTATGCATTGAAAAACTGCTGCACTGTACATAAAAAAGCCATGCGTGCTTTCCACCAGAGGCATCACGGGGAGTGACATTTAAATATACCTTATGAACACAGATATGTCAGCACTGTAACTTAATGGGTTGACAGCTCTCTATTCTGGCAAGTAGTAAAATCTCCCTTCCTACTTGAGGTAAGCTCACATCAACATCTGGATGTAGCTGTGACCGCGGACGAGTGGGTGACTCACTTTTCTAAAATCTTTGGTGACCGCCCCTCGGCAAGCGCCGCACAATCCAATCCAGTGAGCGAGTCCCAAAAAAAAGGGGTTTATCCAATTGACCTCCATTTCACTCTTGGAGAGGTCATAAGTGCACTATCTTCTTCAAAAACCGGAAAGGCCCCTGGTCCAGACGGTGCCCCATTAGATATATTTCTTTCAAATATCGATTTATGGTCCCCAATCATCACCCAGCTAATGGCGGCAGTTTTAAGTACCGGCCTTTTGGACTCTTGGTCCTCCTCCATACTTCTCCCAATTTTCAAAAAAGGTGAGAGAAATAACCCTGCCTGCTACAGGCCCATCTCCCTCCTGGATTCACTGGGTAAAGTCGCGGGTCGTCTAATCCTGGACCGCTTACAGGATTGGGCGGCAGAAAAGAACATCATCACCGACCTACAGTACGGATTCCGGGAGGGACTGGGCACTGTTGAACAGGCCCTAAACCTAACACTCTTAATAGGAAAGTATGTTGGGGTAAAACGGGGCAACCTATTTATGGTCTACGTCGACCTAAGCGCGGCGTTTGACTGTGTAATCCACGCCAAGCTGTGGTCTATTCTGGAGGAGTTGGGTGTTGACCCTCCCCTTATTAAATTCTGCGCGAGCTTTACACTGACGCCTCGGCTTGCGTAAGATTTGGTACGGGTGGAGAGTTAACACCCTCTTTTCCAATAAATCGTGGAGTAAGACAGGGCTGTGTCCTGGCTCCCTTCCTATTCAATTTATACACCAATGGTCTGGAAGCAGCCATGCTAGAAGGGAGCCAGGATTTACCTACCATCAATCAGCGCCCTATTCCAGCATTACTCTACGCTGAGTGACGACTCTGTAATTTTTGCTAGGACCCTAGTGCAGCTCCAGAAGCAGCTGGATAAATATTGTAACTACATGCTTTCACTTGGGTTAAAGGTGAATAAGACCAAGACCTTCGTCATGCAAACAGGGCCCAAGGTAAAAAGCTCCAAACATCTCTGCATTGAGCAATCAAAACTGGAACGTGTTAGGGAATACCCCTACTTGGGTATCCTAATAGATGACCAGCTAACATGGAAAAGGGCGATGGTAACTAGGAAATTGCTTTACCAACGAGCAACTTCGGCCCTCGTCTCATTCTCCAGAAAAATGGGCAAACCAACTCCCCCTGTATTGCTCAAAATTCATACAGCAAAATGCTTAAGCATTGCCACATACGGAGCTGGTGTATGGGGCTACGTAAACACGGCTGAACTGCAAAAAATTCAAAATGGCTTTGTCAAATACCTGTTGGCCCTCCCACGGAGTGCCCCCACATACGGTTGCCATATTGAGCTTGGGATTGACTACTTAATAGACTACATCAAATGCCAACCAATGCTCCTTTGGCATCGTATTTGGACAAAGCCCCAGTGCCATCTCACACGTGCCCTGATCTTAGAATGTCTTGAGATGACGTCCTGAAAAAACATCCCATGGTTGGCGTATGTGGTCAACTTCTTGAAAGATCTTGACCTTACACAATATGTCATTGAGCCCTCAACTATCACCGAGATGAGCAGAAAAACTTTGAAATATCATTGTCTCAATCATTTAAGGGAACTCCGTATGTCTGGTGAAATATCCAAGCAATCTAACGCTCATATCTTGTTGGCTCAGGTGTCTCCAGGAATACAGCCCTACCTATCATATTATATAACAAATCACGAAAAATACCTACTAACCAGGTTTCGTTTTAATCTGTTTTTCCGACTGGTTACTTTTCCAAAAACGCTAAACTGGTCACATGAATTGGATAAATGTCCATGTGACAAGGTCTCCCCCCAATCAACCATGCATGTAGTACTGTTTTGTCATTACTATGTTGAAATACGCAGACGCTGGGTTTTACCACTGTTGCGCCAAATGGGGTTGCGGACCTGTCGCCCGGCGTTTCTAGCTTTACAGCATCTTGAATCACAATAGGTGGCAAAGAACTTAGCCCTGTTTTTGAAATCATGTATAACCATTCGCAAAACTTTAGAAATGAACCCCAGTTGAATTTACGAACACCTGCATTAACTTTGTATATGGACTAAAGTGTATTCTTTTTTATTTTGCTTTTGTTTTTTAAATCTGAACTGTATTAATGTATTAACAACATTCGTGATTTTATGATGAAGTGTTTAAATGATGTACTTTTTATGATTAACAAAATGTCTAATCGAATAAAAGATTTTGATGATGATGATGACATAAAATGAATGTGCTGTGAACAGCTTTGTTGCATTACGCACAGTTTCTGCTTAAACGAATGCCTAAGCAAATCTGTTAATGGCTTCGAAGCAGTACAAGGGTCAGAGATGCTTTCGAAAGGCGTTGTGTCAAAGGGCCTTGTTTACTATTTCTGCACGCACGTAAGTGCCACGGGCGGATGAATTCAAGTATGCCCTGCAGAGATGGGCACAAATTCCTAATTCAGCGGTCAAGTGATATCCGGAGATGAGTGAGTGCCGAGTTTATGGCGCGGCGCTAACTGGGGCACCTGACGCTATGTACTGTGAGTTTGCAGCCTGTGTGTTTTAGAGCAGGCACGCAGCTCTGACAATAAATTATGCATTGAAAAACTGCTGCTCTGTACATAAAAAAGCCCTGCGTGCTTTCCACCAGAGGCATCACGGGGAGTGACATTTAAATATACCTTATGAACACAGATATGTCAGCACTGTAACTTAATGGGTTGCCTGCATCATCTAATTAGGCGGCAAGGCCTTGGATTTGATAGGGTGTACATTTGTCAGAAAATCAGTTCCTCGTTTCCTTAAATAGCTACTGTGGAAAAATGTGTGTGGTTTGGTACCCCTCTCTCCCCGAATCAGCTTTGGTGACAAACAGATTTAGAATTTTGTACAGTGACACTGTCTTCTAAGTAGCACTTTAACATATATCACATCCCTGGATGGGTATTGCTCTCAGTGTCTTTCTTTCCGAGGTTGAGACCTTTCTTCCTTCAGAAGAAGGATTTGTTTTTATGCTTTTTAGGAATTTGTATAGTGTTCCTATTGCCAGTAAAGGGTGTGTATCTTTGGTGTAGTAGGTCCAATGGCACTGAGGCCAAGAGGTATGGGGAGAACTGCATCCATCCCATCCATACTTTGGCTGTCGTTTTGTACCCATCTGGGTAGAAAAGTGCAATTATTGTTGCTTATTTAAGGGCCTACAGTGCAGCTATCAACAAAGTGATGTAAAGAAAGCTTAAAATACTCCCAGTCTCTGTGGAGTTCTCAGGACTGCATTCCAGGCCTTTGTTTTTCACCCACATGTGACTGCAGACAGATTCGGACAAGCAAATCAGGCTTGGCCCTGTTCCAACAGCAAAAGTTCATCTTGAACTGTCAGTCTAGGTCCCCTCAGTACAGGAACACACACAGCCGAGATTTCCTTTCAGGCTGGTAGGCCTTGTCTGTGAAGTATAGCCTGAGTCCTGTGGCACAGTGAGCTCGGTACCCGGGTCTTGGCTGACCTCTTATACCTAAGGTGTCAACTCCAACAAACAACAACGTGATGGGTGGAATTCTGGAATTGTCCATTGGTCACCATTGTGTGACGCATTCCTGACCGTCATTTTTCACACTATGCCACTCTAGATAGAGATCAGCCTGGAAATCTATCTTGGTCCTGCAACAATAGGAACAGTCCAACCCATCTGCCAGGCAAGGTGTCCTTTAACTCCTTCGATGCTCATGACGTGCTCAGCTCGTCATGAACCACGGTGCATTGTGTGCTCATGACGAGCTGAGCTCGTCATGACCGTTAGAACGTTCGTACGCTGGGCTAACTCCCCTGCTGCGCGAGCGTTCTAAAGAAGCGTGTGTGGTCATGACGAGCTGAGCTCGTCATGAGCACACGACCACCGTGCTGCATGACGAGCTGAGCTCGTCATGAGCATGGAGGCGCTGTGCGCGCCCCTCCTCCCCCCAGCACAGCGGGGGAATGTGCCCTGCAGGGAAGGGGCTAGACAGGCACACTAGTACCCTCACACCGGTTTTGTCTTTAGGGCCTATGGCTCCTTGTGCACACCATTGTTGTCAGTTCCTCATGGTTTACTTGAGGAATTTTGAAACTGCTTTTTTGTTTTGTTATGTCGTTTGGAAATTGTGGAGTGGATTGGTCACCTAACCAGCACCTTGGCATCAGGTCATTTGCATTAGTGTTTCATGGCTTGCAGCCCTATCTCCTATGACCCACGTCAGCTATAATAATGTAGTTTGCTTTTTTCTGGCCTTGATGGATCGCTGAGGGTGAAGTCGTGCACTCCTCCAGAGGATATATGGGTACATTTATTTGCCGTCCTATTGTAGGTGTGCAACTTTTCTGATTTTTCTTTAATTGTGTGTGGCGGTTCTATTATCTGCCTTAGGTAAATATTAACTCTGATAAGAGAAACTTTAATTATAGGCTGCTTGGCCCCTTAAGCTGTGAACCATATGATGATAGTGTGATGAATCATGGGAGTGTTGACTGAACTGTGACACCATACCCACTCTTCAATTAAGCAATTGAATTTTGTGAAATCACTTTCCTACAAAGAGCCATTGTGCAGACTGTAGGTCTCCAACACGTGAGTCAAAACCCAACTGAGTGCCAGAATGTTAATGAGTAATAATTAAACTACCATGGTGCAAAGTAATGAGAGGTGAAACTTGTGAATCCAGCGGAAGTGAAAAAAGTAGTTTTTACAGTTGCGAACAGGCATGTCAAGTTTCTGGTTTGTGGAGTTCAGAAAAATGCAAATTACTTTTAAAGTTACCAGCAGGAACATATGTGGGCATGCTGTTAATCATCTTGAGGCCTTTGTTGTGGCAATACACTTCTCACATGCACAAAAAAATTAATTTCTTTCCCGGTTTACTTGAAACAGAGCACTATTTCGAGAAAGATTACAGTACTTTCCCTGCAGCATAGTTTTTATTTTTCTTTAGTTTTCAAACTCTGCTTTCCAAAGGGATCTGATGTTGTTCACTTCTATTAACGTGTGTTCTGTTAATTTGATATTATTCCTGGAACTGCGCCACTGACTAAAAACATCGCCTCGATAAAAAGATATTGTGTGTTCTTTTTTCAAATGGAAAATGTTGAATGTGCTTTTGTTATGAACCACTGTGGCTAATGCAATGCTTATCTAAACACTTATTGTCCCTCTAACAGTTAACCTTTGGACTATGTTTCAAGCTGCTCAAAAACTGGGAGGATATGAAACAGTAAGTGTTTAAGTGACTTAAAAATTAATTGTGCAATGTAACGCTCCCTTGTTTGACAGGAATGGGGTTGATGCAAAGGCAAACAGTCATTTGGAATAGCTGAACACATCAGAGGTTTCTTGAACCCGCTCCACAGCCGGGCTCAATTAGTTCCAGCTTTCCAGAATTGTAAACTCGTCATAAGCCTACCAGTGGAAAACTCATGTAACTCTTCCCTGTCAAGGAAATTAGTTGGGGCTGTAATTTTTTCCCATGTTGAGAAACGGCTATTATTGTGCGGCCAGCCAAGATTGCATAAAAGTCATTTCGCTTGGCAACATACCTGACATCTGTTCTCGTCTCATATGAGAAATGTATTAAAAGCCTTCCGACGTAATCGCGATTACCCATTAAGGAATGGTGTGATGCACGAGCCTGCTTTATGGCCGGCGTAAGAGCTGTCTCATATCAAGGTCAGCGGCAAACAAACAGGAAGCAATCAAGCAAGCGCAGAAAATGCTTTGACACTGTTTATCTCTTAATTGTATCTGACATAAGCAGTTTATTTTTAGCTTCCAGGAACATTCGATGGCCGTGCACTGTACAGTACAGTACGTACTGGGAAACCATTGATATGTTTGAGCAAGCAGTTTAGATTGAAATCTGCAGAAAAAGAGAAGAGCCGCTTCAATGCAGCGCGCAGATGACATCTGTAATATAAAAACAGAACAAAAGGCAATTGACACAGGGAGATTGCGTCAGTGGAAATATTTCCGTACACACAGCGATCTGATTACTCTCCGCGGCTGCTGCTGCAATCAAAAGAGCTGAATTAATTCTTGAAACATAATCTCGAGCATCTCTTTATGGAAGTAATTTATTTAGAGCGGAATAGCTTGGCTCTATTGTTGCGCGAGACATATGGAGGTTGTGCTGTGCACCCTCATGCTGGCGCGCTCAAATGCCCCTTTAACAACAATGCATTTTCTTGGTCGAGGGCCACGGCGAACATGTTGACAATGCGGTTTAGTTATCCCTGAATTAATTGATAATTAGGAAATATAAAATGAAGCCTGATGGAAAAAAGAGGCTGCGTGGTATTCAAAGCTGGTTAAGTATTGGCTGATAACATGAACTGTTCTTATTCAGAAGGACAATAATACAACATGAAGTACATTTCACATAATGACTGAATGTCCTGCACCCTTCCGAAATGGAGTGGTGCCAAATAACTGCAATTTGCATTCAATTATATATAGATGTCTCGTTTGCTTATATGGATATTATGCTGGCCTTGAGCATTAAACAAGCATTGACATCTTCATAGTAAAAATACAAAAATGATAGCTTCTGTTTTAAATTTTAATCCACAGGTGACACAACTTAGATTTATAGGTATAAAGATCAACAAAGAGCAGTGTTTTTACATCTTTCCCCCATTTCAAATAGTTTAAAGCACATAAAAGCAAAAGCTACATTCTTAAACACAAAATCAAATAATGAAAAATTTACAGGGTTTAGGAAAATATTAGTGGGCTTCTATTTGGGTTATTTTCTAATGTGAGAGAGCGATATATTTGCAGGTCCTGTAAATTCTATCCACACAGATGACCTTATAAATGAGTTAAATTAGTGTATGTTAACTTACATTTATTTTATATGTGGTATTAAAAATATATATCTTTAACTTCCAAATGATGATTCCCCTGGTATTTTTTCAACACCACATTAGAAGATAACTCATAACAGTGTGGCTTCTGTGCCATACCTCACAATTCGATTCTGTGTGATTCTAACAACGGAACCTGGGTTCTGGGGTGAAGGTTTGGATCGAGAGAGGGATGGGAGGAGGGTAGAGTTTTTATGCTGGGCAAACTCTCTACCACATACATTTTGCTCTGTAGGTTATCGAGAGAGAGGGTGTTCCACTCTCCAGCTACTGTTAAGGCTCCCTTTGTTTAATGTAACTGGAAGCCTGTTTTAAGTTGTGCTGGTCAATTTATATACACTCTGCATTATCTCCATTATTTTCAACTAGGCCAGAGTGAAGTGGACCATGAGTATTAACTTATCAGGGTATTGTCATAAGATAAAGAAAGTTTTGCAACCCATACTCTATAGAGAATGCTGATGGGCCTGCTCTGATTTTTGAAATGTTACTCAAGTGTGCCCAACAATCTGCACATGCGCAGAGGGTCCTCCAAGGTTTTTGACATTCATTCAGAAGAGCAGAGCGCTCAGCTGGTCACCTGTACACACACCTGTGTCCTCAACATTAGTGCAGAGTGGAACTGCCCCATGGAAGTCTCGAGACACTGACCGCTGGTGACATTTTAGGTACACTTGAAGGACACTCGCTTTTTTGTCTGTATTTCTTTAAGTAGACAGTGAGTGGTCTGGTGACCCGCATTCTATTAACGGGGACTTTCATTCTCCCTACAAGATGGTAGTCCCAATGAACAGAAGTGGTAGGGTCAGCAGTGGATCTCAACTAGCAGGATAGAAAACGTGCAGTAGAATGGGAGATACCTTTCCATCGTGGTCAATGGTTACAGTAATTATGAGGACTCCGCAAATGGTCAGAAGCCCAAGGTCATTGGGTCCTTCCACTGGGCCCACAAACCCAACATGGACAAAGATGACCAGAATCAGCCCAAGTTGGTCGCTTCATCAAGGGGGTGAAAGGCTACATAAAGCAAGACGGCTCAGAGTGGCCCACATTGCCACAAAGTTACAAACAGGAAATCCTGCTGCAAAGAGCATGGCAAATAGATAGATGGAGAATGTACAGGACAGCATCAAAGTGGTGGTTGTGAACTTGCTAATTGGTATAGGAGCCTTCCTATCATTCTTTGTGAAATGTCCTCATGTCCTTAGCAAAGTCCATGCTTTTTAAGTAAATAACAGAAGTATGCGGATTATCCAGCTGGCTGTTCAGTAACACCTGAAGCCAGGGAACACTGGTGGTAAATGGTGCTACCATTAAGAATACTAACAAGGAACACTAACTGCCTGAGAACCCAGAGGTTTCATAGTTCATGCTGATGGTCACACCGGCTTCATTTTAGGATACCGTACAGTTAAGTTACTCGCTGGTTAATAACCAGCCGACCACCTCACTGGAAAATACCTTTATTCTCCAGGCCAAGTTCTCCTTTAATTATTATATCGGGATTGGCACAAGAAGACAACAAATCTGAGTGGTTAGATATGTCTGCACATTACATACAAAAAGACAAAAAGAAAGTAAAAGAATCACATGCAGTCTTATGTTTCAACTCAGTATTTTCACAACTTAATGCACCCCCCATGATTTCTACAATTTGAATAATCTGAAAAGTGTTTTCCCTAGTGGCTGACGGCTGATAGTCGTGACCTCTACAGTGAGCTCCTGAGTGGTTCAGTTGGGTCACTAGCCTTTCTTTGGGTGTCACATGACATAATTCTGGCCTGCAACCTGTCATACGTACAGGACAGAATGATCCTCTGGGAGGATGCTCAAAAACTCAAAATGGAATTCTTTGTTCAATATTTGAATATGATAATACGAAATGAACTTGTAGATTGTTGGAACGGTTGTATGGCACAGTGCCACCAGAGATCATATATTCAATCTGCCCTTTGAGTAAAAGGTTTCATGATTTGCCCAGTGTCTCATGCTGTATCTCAAAGACTGCACTTGTAGGAAAGAAGATACACAAAACCTGAGGGATGGCTAGACAGCTTTGAGTGTGGAGGGGTTGACGTTCCCTGGCAAACTCAATTATGTTAAACTGTTATTGCCACTTGTATGCCTTTGACTTTCTGGAAGAAGATAACCTTTGTCATCGAGTAGTGAGCAAAGGGTATTCCAGTGATAGGATGCTGACTGTCTGTAGATGGAAACAAAGAAACTGTAGCCACATAGAACACATAACCTTCTTACAAGGGAACATATAATGAAAGAGGTTGCGGCAGAAGACAACGGGGAATGTTTTTGGCAAAACATTTCTGAACACATTAGCATTCTCAGAATAATTTTCATTGTAAACATTTAGAAAACAAAAATGAAAGTCATTTTCCCTACAGTTAGATTAAAAAACGTTGTTTATGACGTATGATGTCTTGAAGGAGAGAATATGTCTTTGCTTATGCTGTGTGAAAGTGTTGCTTAAACTCCTAAAATGCTACATTCAAGTTCCTCTTATTTTTATTTTACCAGATTACCGCCCGTCGACAATGGAAACATGTCTATGATGAATTAGGTGGTAACCCTGGAAGTACCAGTGCTGCTACATGTACTCGCAGGCATTACGAACGGTAAATTCCCAAAAACATAGATGATAGCCTTCAGGACACTCATGTATTTTGGATGTATGTTGCTAATAATCTCATTAATTTTAAACACTGACATGTCCATTATAGAACTGTAAACACATTGAAACTTCTTACTATCTTAGTGAATAATGGTCTCTAAAATCTTTAATGTACAAAAAGAGTTATTGCATATTTTATTTATAAAATAATGTCTCGTTACAATCTTTTTTTTCTGACTTGGCACATTATTTTGTTGCTCTTTTGCTCTTCTGCAGTGTAGCCCCTATTCCCATTTGATTAGCTATGTCTATACATTCTATATAGACAGTGTCATAAATAAAACACTCTTTAGTATTTTGATCCGTATTTTTGCACATGTGTATTTCTTATAACAAGCATCACATCAGATACCTGGTTTGTTTAGTAGTACCAAAAAAGAGACATTTGACAATAGTCGCCAAATTAAGAGATTAGAGATTTAAACAAAAAAAGAAAATGAAAATGCAAAAAAATCTGCTCAAGGTCTAACTCTCGTTTCTTAGATTTTTGGACTACATTTTGCAGTACTAATGTTAATGGTTGTGAACGTTAAAACTTGTTCCACTAGTCCTCGTCCAGTTGATAGGATTGCTGTGGTTTCTAGTACCATCCTGCACAAGTTTTCTATTCCTCTAAAGGGGTCTGACTGCATTCCTATCTAAGTCCCCGATTATGATGTTTGGCAGTCGGATCACCCACAGGCCATCGGCGGCGGCCCAACTGCTTTTTTATGATACTGGCGGTCGGACCCTAATTTGTCAGACGGAAGACCGCTGATTCCACCAATATCATAGATCCCGATGGTGGGGCGGTCGGAGCAGCGTCCTACAATGGTGGCGATGCCGAGGCAGGAATCGCCATCGGCATTATGATATCCCTTTCCGACAGCCTTTCCATGGCAGGAACCCCACCATGAAAAGGTTGTCGCAAAGGGATATGGGGCATGCCAAACAGGGCCCCCTGCCAACATAGGCCACCGAAAAGTGGTCCTGGGGGCGCATGTAGTGCCCCCAAACACCTCTATGCACCCTGTGCCATGCACAACATTGTGCATGGCACACGATGCACGGACGTTCAGAAGGTGCTGCCCCATGGTGGCATCTGCTGTGGCCCTTCTAAATTGACGAGCCATGCTGCTGTAGTGAGACCGCAGACTTTCCAGTTGCCAGCCTAGCGGTCATATCCTAATAGGGCGGTCGACCGCAACATGCTCGTCGGTCGGTCTCCTGACTGCCTCAGTAACGGCTTGTAGTGCAACTGCCAGGCATCGTAATGATACCGTAAGTCTGTTTTCTATGAATACGGTGTAGAGTTTTTTGTTCCATTTATAAGGCTCAGAGTTTTTGGAATCGCCATTTTAATATGCATGTCCTAGGGATCAGACATTTGAGTACTGCAGTGAATGTGAAACTGAGATGGATTCACCGCAGTAGTGATCTTTTTGTTTGGTTGAGGCTCTTTTTAATCCTATTTACATGTATGACATTGGATAGAAGTCACTGCGACATGTATTCTAATTCTAAGGCCTTTGTGTGGTCAGTTTGTGAGACTCTTTGGTTTTATAATCGTCCTAGCAAAGTGAGTGATTCCAAAGTAGACTTTCTCAATATGTAGCTCTAGCTTGTGCACACTTTTGTGTTCGTCTGTTTCCTTCTGTTTATGTGACTTGTGACTTGGTATTTGTATACTTCATTATTAGTCTTTTGGTTCTGTGGCTGTGACATTGCCAAATCAGTAGCAGCATCATTTCTATGATTTAGGCTGTTGTGCTGCCAGTGGAGTTTCTGTTAATCAGGATTGATCAACAGAAGTGTTTCTTCAGTTTCTGTGGTTCAGAGGTATACGCTTGCTTTTAATTTGCATATTAGTTAGACCTCCAGTTACTGTTTATTTCTGTGATCTTGGTTTCATGTTTGCTAGACTTCATTGTATTTCTGATGCCCCAAAGTATCTTAGGTTTGAAGGGCCCAGGGCTAATGAATATTTTATTTGCTTTGTCATTCCTGATCTCGGTATTTCTTGTGAGGACTAGAAAAATGTAGCTTCACAGAATTTTAGCTTTATGTGTAATTTAACTAAGCATGCACAGAATGTGTTATACTGCTTAAATTCGGACCCAGGGATTTTCCTGCAGTCCTAGCTTGACTCCAAAAAGAGTAATTTGGTGCATTCCTATGGGAGGGCTAGATGGTCAGGAAAATGCATTATAAATGAAGTGAACATTCTTGGTGTTGCAACTTCGTGGGTGTTGGCAAACATTTGCAATTTCTTTCTCTCCTATATCTGCAATTCTAAAGCTAGACCTTATTGAACAAGGTGCAAGTGGTACAAAAAGTCCAGAAAAATATGGAAAATTAATAGAATAATCACATTTTCCCAATGGTTTGTGAGTGTTGAAATCCTCACAAGGAGTGACTTTTTTTGTAACATTCCATACATTTCCTATCCTTGCATATGAGGGTTTTCCACACTACAGAGACCTTTCACCAGTAGGCATAGAGAACTAGCAATGTTCTTAAAACTTTACCCAAATCATAATTTCCCTCTAGTACACCTGTGAGTTTTTTAAACGAGTAGACAGCTGTAAATGTGCATCTAGATTTATGACTTTCTTGTGTAGAAGGCCTATAGGCGTTAATGTGCATGTAAGACTACTGGAATCTTTTAACAAAGTTGTTTTGGGTTTGGTCTTAATTTATAAGATTTGGAAATAAAACTTTGGAAGCGCAAGGGACATAGTTTATCTAAAGAAAAATATTCTGATAAGTGAAATATGTTCTCTGGAGGTGGGTGAGCCTGGAGCCAGGAAAAAGCAGCGATTTGCTGCACTTGCTGTGTAATCCACCATCCAGTAAACAATGCAACAAAAATAATTATTTGAAGCTCAACCAGGTAAAGCTGCTGAAAAGTTGTAGATGGAGTTCCTGTTGATTGGTTTAATGAGGCTCTAAAGCAGTGAGAATTTCAATCATGTGGTGTTAAAGTCCCCGGTTGATGGAATTGGGGAAATAGCTTTTGCTAGAACCAGGAAACAAAAACTTTGCATAGTTAAGTCTAATTCAAATAGAGTGGGATCAATATCTTTCATACAAATGTTGTTTCCCTATTCTTGACATTTCATGTTAACATCAATATTTGCATAGCAGCAGCATTTCATGAGGACATTGTTTGGAAGGGTCTCAGTTATTTTGCACCTCGTAATAATATCCGAGATCTTGAATCTTAGTTTGTCCTACTGAGAGACAATACTGTACGTTTCAACTGAAGTTCATTTCTTAAATTAGCAATCTCACTCTGGTAGCCATTTCACCATTCCTTGTAAGAGAAAGAGCAGGAAGGCACATGAACTCCAGAAATCCGTCAACTGCTTTGTGTTTTGGTACCCCCTTCCTATCCTAACCCATGTGGGTGACTCCGCTTGCCTGGAAGGGCACATCGTTCTATGGAATCTTCTGTCTGAGGCTGGGTACTTCCCTGTCACTCATAAACAACCCTTTTTTATTTTACAGAGTTTTATATAGCGCAAACTAGATTCGAGACATCGGGAATCAGGTCGCTTTTACAAGAACATCAGTTTTGTTACATGAGGACACATTCACTTTTTTTTCTGTTAGGCACGGGGAGTGATTTGTCCAGAATCACAGGATGTTGAGCGCTGTTGCCGAGACTCGAACCCAGTTCCCCAGCTTCGAGATCGACCGCTCCAGCCCTAAGGCTACATCCTCTCCCCTCTTCTTTCCCTCTACTTCTATTGGTATGCTACCTTGAAGTATGTATCCCAGTTCTGCAAATTAAATATGCCTGGAAGTGAGGTTTTGCCTGTTTCTCATCTTGGTGCATTTAGTTTCTTCTCCTTTTAGTTCAGACTTGAATCCAGGCTTTGGCTTTCTCATTTACAGCTTTTAGACTTTCTTAGCATCCATTGTTTTCTGGATAGCTTACATGCACCTCTTTGCATTGTAGCTATGCCACCTGCTGGTCTCCCCAGTCTTTCCTGCAACTCTGCCTCTTGTACCTGAGCTGTGCTTTGCCCAGTACAGGCACTGCGGATGCTGACATCTACTCTGGCACTCCTGAGCCGCGACACACCCTACCACAGCTGACTCCACCAGACCAGTGAAAATGTGGGGAATTTTACTATCCTGAATTTTGCCTTGACCCAATTTTTCTTGGGCAAAATTTACACATGATTTCAGGATGGGAAATACATTATGAATGCTTAATTTGCCTTTTTCCCACCCATTTCCAGAACACACTACTGCAGAGAAACTGCCCACCTAGGGGAATTTTGGGAGTTCTACATTTCATGTGCAACTGTAGAAGTTTGTGGCTATCAGGATTGATCATTTGGTTTGAAGACGGCTCTTATGTTCATGAGTTCTGAGAGCAAAGAACATGGATCTCTTTTAGGGTATTTAGAGGCAGTTGTAGCAGTGTTTGGGGGTGTTGAACCATTTTAAGGGATTTTAGCGATTCTTGGAGGTAGGACAAATACGATTTCAGAGCGATTAGTGTCATTTTCAGTTTCAGGAAGATTACAACCGAGTTGGAGAGAGACTACTACCCCCTGGTTCATGGAGACTTTAGCTATCTGTAATATATCCTCTGCCACAGCTGCTGCTTTCTGTGACAGACGGGATCAGCTTATTTTAGTCATGTATATTGTTTTTATTTCCAGGAAGAGCAACATGCACTTACTCTGCATGCTCTGCATTATCAACTGTTTCCTCTTTTTGTGCAGTGAATTGTGTTGCCAGTAAAGGTTTTTGTTTTGATTCTAGGAAAGGTAGTTAATGTTTCAGTAAATGATGTTCAGAAATAGGTTTGAATGCATTTCCTTTAATAATGAGTATAATAATAAAAGTGCATCTACTCAAAAGAATGGATGGATGTTTTTACTTAAAGAACAGATAAATATGTGTTTTGGCAAGGGAAGCATTTTTACCACTGCAGGCTTAAACAGTTTGTGGCCGCCTACGATCTCTATTAATTTGTATTGCCACATGTTTTGCAGGTAAACTCTGCCTGGATACTTATTCATGTCTTTCAGATTTTATAATAAATAGTAGTCTTTTGGCCAAACTCCATTAGTATGTGTGATAAATAGATCAATAACAATAAAAACATTAATATTCACACATACCCACGCCACTGACTGATTTAATTTGAAACTGTTGTGGCATTAATAGCAATCCCAAATTTCACCAAACGAGCAGGCAAAACAAACAAGCCCTATTATGTGAGGTTTTTGTTCTGATCTTTATTTGAAAAAATGGAACCAGATTTTGCATTTAACAGTGGAATTTACTCATAATGTGGCCAAAAAGGCACACAGTTGCATAAAATATTCCAATACTTTCACAAAATGTCAATCAAGCTTGACCCTCCCGTGGGGCCGCGGGGAAATCCACCTCCCCAAGAAATCTGATAAATTGTGGTAAAATTATGCATTTTCAGCAAATGTCTCCTAAAATTGAGTAGCAATCCAGGGCTATTAGAGATAGCTTAGAAAATGTGGCATGGTACAACAGGCAGTTTACACCAGACCTACCGGTTCAGGACCCAGAGAGGAATATTAATATGTTCATAAAATGTTTTTTCAAAAATATGGTAAATGCCCTCAAGAGTCATTACATGATAGCCAGAGCAGCAAGTGCCCTCTGTCACCAGTGAAATCCCCTAAGCTATATGACTCCGAAATTCAGCATGAATTACCATTTGTCTGATATTTCAATGGATCACTGACATAATATCGACGGACAGAATATCTGCTAGCAAAAATATCGATGACAAAATATCGACAGACAGAATATCGAGTTTGTATCTACAAACAGGTAAGTACAAAAATATCGAGTACAAAATATCGTTTACAAAAATATAGTTTATAAAAATATAGACTTTATTAAAAACGGTGTTAAATTAAATTAATAGTAAAAATTAATTACTAAAATATACTTAAAAATACTTAAATTAACTTATAATAATTAAATAATTTATGAAAGTGATAAAAAAAGTTTACAATCATATTTGTTAAAACATATATATATAGTAACATAATATAATTAAATAATATCCAATATTATTACCGTACGGTAGCAGAAGTGTAAAAAATACTATTCCCACTCCAGAGAGTGCAACAGTAGGGAAAGCGTTGGATAGCGTAGGGGTTAAAATTACTATTCCCACTCCAGTGAGTGCAACAGTAGGGAAAGCATTGGATAGCGTAGGAGTAAAAATTACTATTCCCACTCCAAACAGTGCAACAGTAGGGAAAGCGTTGGATAGCGTAGGGGTAAAAATTACTATTCCCACTCCAGTGAGTGCAACAGTAGGGAAAGCGTTGGATAGCGTAGGGGTAAAATTACTATTCCCACTGCAGTGGGTGCAACAGTAGGGAAAGCGTTGGATAGCGTAGGGGTTAAAATTACTATTCCCACTCCAGTGGGTGCAACAGTAGGGAAAGCGTTGGATAGCGTAGGGGTTAAAATTACTATTCCCACTCCAGTGGGTGCACCAGTCGGGAAAGAGTTGGATAGCGTAGGGGTAAAATTTCTATTCCCACTCCAAAGAGTGCAAAAGTAGGGAAAGCGTTGGATAGCGTAGGGGTAAAAACTACTATTCCCACTCCAGTGAGTGCAACAGTAGGGAAAGCGTTGGATAGCGTAGGGGTTAAAATTACTATTCCCACTCCAGTGGGTGCAACAGTAGTGAAAGCGTTGGATAGCATAGGGGTTAAAATTACTATTCCCACTCCAGTGGGTGCAACAGTAGGGAAAGCGTTGGATAGCGTAGGGGTAAAAATTACTATTCCCACTCCAAAGAGTGCAACAGTAGGGAAAGCGTTGGATAGCGTAGGGGTAAAAATTACTATTCCCACTCCAGTGAGTGCAACAGTAGGGAAAGCGTTAGATAGCGTAGGGGTAAAAATTACTATTCCCACTCCAGTGGGTGCAACAGTAGGGAAAGCGTTGGATAGCGTAGGGGTAAAAATTACTATTCCAACTCCAAAGAGTGCAACAGTAGGGAAAGCGTTGGATAGCGGAAGGGTAAAAATTACTATTCCCACTCCAAAAAGTGCAACAGTAGGGAAAGCGTTGGATAGCGTAGGGGTTAAAATTACTATTCCCACTCCAGTGAGTGCAACAGTATATTATTTCAATAATTATAAATTAATATCTATAAAAAATTAATTACAAGTAATTACAAATGTAATATAATATAATAATTAATCAATGAAAATCACAAATTAAAATAAATTATTACAATTATTGACCTATTAATACAAATTAATTACAAATTAACAATTAATAATTAAACTTTTAGAAATTAATTAACAATTAATTCAAATTAAATACAATTAAATAAATTGATTTATTTAATTAATTATAAATAAATTACTTCCCACCCTATTCCCCTATAAACCCACAACCCACTACAGAAAATAAATTAGTAAAATTAACATAATTAGCAATTAATCAATTAAATAAAATTAATTGGCAAATCAAATGTAATTAATTACCCATAAAAAATTATTTAACAATTAATTCTAAAACAATACCAATAAATATTTTAACATATTTAATACATTATAAATAAATTACTTCCCACCCAATTCCCCAATAAACCCACAACCCGCTACAGAAAATAAATTAGTAAAATTAACATAATTAGCAATTAATCAATTAAGTAAAATTAATTGCCAATTAACATTTAATTAATTACCAAATATAAATTAATTAACAATTAATAAAAAATGAATACCAGTAAATAAATTTACATATTTAATTAATTATAATTAAATTACTTCCCACCCTATTCCCCTATACACCCACAACCCGCGACAGAAAATAAATTAGTAAAATTAACATAATTAACAATTAATCAATTAATTAAAATTAATTGCCAATTAAAATTGAATTAATTACCAAATAAATTAGTAAAATTAACATAATTAACAATTAATCAATTAATGAAAATTAATTGCCAATTAAAATTGAATTAATTACCAAATACATTAGTAAAATTAAGAATTAACAATTAATCAATTAATTAAAATTAATTGCCAATTAAAATTTAATTAATTACAAAATATAAAATAATTAACAATTAATTAAAAATGAATACCAATAAATAATTTTACATATTTAAATAATTATAATTAAATTACTTCCCACCCTATTCCCCTATAAACCCACAACCCGCTACAGAATTAAATTACGCAAAAATTAAAAAAACAAATTTCATTAATTAAAATAAATTATAACATAAATACACACTTTTCACACATATAATAACATAAAAAACACTATAAAAAATTCGATATTATTAAAAATTCGATAATTTTAATAACCTATATTATATACTTCGATATTTTAACTGTCTATATTTTTAACATTCGATATTACATTACTTACCTTAAAAACGATATTTTTGATGTCTATATTCTGTCTAGTCGATATTTTGTCCATTCTATATTTAAAACTCGATATTATGTCCATTCGATATTTTATAGTCGATATTTTGACTATTTACCATTTCAATATATATAGGAACATTTAGCACCCAGAAATAAGCTTGCCAGTCCACTTCTGGAAAATAAACATTCTGATATCAAATACAAGCTTTTTCTATTTTTTGGGAAAAGAGTACAAGTTCCACCAAATAAAACCTTTTTATGTTCATGAGCAAACGTACAGCTTTATGTCCTGAAATACCTTATTTTCACTGTTAGTAAATACACGTTTGAGCTCCAGATATTTTCTTGTCAATTTCTTCTAGCATTTATATGTGCTGCTGCCACACAATGACGAGGTCTGCTTGAAATGGCCACATGCATATTCATCACTATTGCATTGCAGAGATGCCACCATTATGCCATGGATGATCACAATATAATGTTGGGAATGAATATAACAGGACTACTATGTCAGGAATGCGTTCTTTATTTCCAGGGACGTGCAAAATAGGCCATATATGACTAGCATTGTGTGAGGGGTGGGCAGCACCATCCCTAGGATGTAGACCATACAAGGCTGGCTATCCTTATGCCAGCAGTTGCTACCATCATGCCAGTGATCAAAGTACTTTCAAATGAGGCATGTAGTGCATTTCACTGCAAGGTGCAACAGAATTATGTAGTATTTCTCTGACATATGTCTTATCTCATATTATCTCCTTTGCTGTACTTGAAAATACTTCGTACGTTTTACATTTCAAATACTCCCACCATCTTTCAGGTTCCAATATTTTTATGCATTCGAAAAAACTGCCTAACCTTTTAATTGTGTTATTTGCTTCAGATCTTTAAAAGGAATGGCATGTTTTTCTCCAAAGAGTTATTTTATACCACTATACAGTACTCATGCATTATCCGATGCAGAAATGCCGACATCAGATTTATCTCCTTGCTGACCTTCATCTGAACAAGAACCTTCATCTTGGAGAGGACTTTACTGATCCCATAAACTGCCTTGCTTAGGAAATATCAGTATTTGATACCAGAAGGATAAGCAAGAGTGGTAGATGTACAAACAACCCAACAGTGTAATCACTGTCAATCGTGAGGAGTAAAAGGTTAAAGATAAATTGTAGTCAGTCCGTTTGAGGTAAAAAGGACTGCATTCACTCAATAGAGAATTTCCGTTATTGAGTTTCTGCATTCCTAGCTTAATGCATTAGATGTGGATGTAAATCTGTGCATCTGTGAATAGGTATTTTTAACTTTTTGTGCACCATGTTATAGGCACAAGGGCTCATATGAATAGTTTTAAGGGAGGAATTTCCTAAGGAGATGGCCTAACGGCTAGGGCGCTCGACCTCGGACCTGGGGAACTGGGTTCATGTCTCGGTAACGATGCCAAAACCTCCGGTGATTCTGGGCAAATCACTTAATCTCCCTGTGCCTAAAAATTAATGTGTGTCCTCATGTAACGTAACTGGTGCTATGTAAAGCGCTCTGATACCCGATTCGGTTCGGGTCTAGTTTGCGCTATATAAAACTCTAACAAAAAAAAACAAAAAAATCCTCTCATAAAACTCATAGCACTTGCATCCCTTTTAGCCAATTGATATATTTCCTACAGTTGTATAATATCAAGCTCTTGCTGTGGCCACCAGTCAACTATCATTAAGTTAGAATCAATTAGTGGGACTTTCTGTCTCATTATAATCATGGCACACAGGGGTTGAGAGTAGCAGAGGGGTGGTGGTGGGCTGTGGCTGCTAAAAGCTGCTTGAAACCCAATGTACCTTAGAGAACATATTGGGCCTGTAAGGCTGGTGTAAACTGGCTTTTGTACCATGCCCACATTTCCTAAGCTACCTATAATAACCCTGGATTGCTGCTCAATTTTAGGAAACATTTGCTGAAAATGCATCATTTATCACACTTTATCAGGTTTCTTGGAGAGGTGGAATTCCCCTTGACCCCACAGAAGGGTCAAGCTTGAGTGACATATCATGAAAATATTGCAATATTTTGTGCAAATGTATGGGTTTTTGGCCACTTTATGTGTAAATGACACTTTTTTTTTCAGTTTAAGAAATTTTTATTTTGTTAAAAGAAAGTACAAAGCAAAGATAACATAATAATACAGTAGAACCACGTGATACAATGTGATGCAAAGAAAAAACTATAAAATAATGGTTCATTTGTAAAAGAAAGAAAAGGGAAAGAAAGGGAGAAAAAAGAGAGAGAAGGAGAGAGAGAAAAGAGAAGGGAAAGAGAGGAAAGGAAAAGGAGAAAGGAGAAAGAAAGAAGAAGGGGGGGAAGAGAAACAGTGGATATACAGGCCCAGCAATCAGAGAGAAGGGGGCGATGAAAGATAGTTGGAGAAGGGGAGCCAAAGAAGATCAGATTTAATTTTAGAGGAGACAGAAGAGGAGGAAGCAATAGAAATCCTATGTTCATCACATACAAAGTTCCACCAAGTATGAACAGATAATTTGGAATTATCCTTCCAACAAGATAAAATTACTTTAAACGCAACCGCAATAAAAAGATCCAGTAATCTAACACTAGAAGGAGCAATATCTATATCAACAGAAGCAGAACCTGAAAACACAGACAAGAATGATAAGGGAACAGAACATTGAAATATACGCATGCAAATATCCCAAACCGAGTTCCAAAAAGCTAAAACAGGGGGACAATCATAAAGTTGATGTTTGAGGGTACCAGTGAACGAAGAACATGACCAGCATAAAGTAGAAGAGGAAGGTGAGAACTTGGCAATACTAAGAGGGGTGAGAATGGATCTATGGTAAATAAAATATAATGATTGGGTAATACGGGCTGCAACAGAAGTCTTAAACAGTTTGCTCCATATACCATCCCATTCATCAACAGATAAAGAGACAGACAAATCAGATTCCCAAGCGAGCTCAGTAGCTGATTTAGGCCATTCCACAACATTCGAAGACAATATTCTATAAACAAGGGCAGCCTTGGGTTGTTGAAGGGAAAATAGAGGATAAAGAGGGGAAGAAGGAGAGAAGGTAGGTAGAGTGACAGAGGAAGGAAAGGTTGATAAGTATGAAGAGATAGCATTAGTAATAATTACATATTCCTTGAGAAAAGACAAGGGTAACTTATACAAATCTTGTAGCTCAGGAAAAGAAATAATGGCATTATTGGCAATGAACTGATGCACAAAAACAATGTCCTTTTCTTTCCAGTATTTGTAATAGAAAGACCTGCCCTTATATTTAAGAAATTTGTTGTACCAGACACAAGAGGACAAAAAACATTGGAGTGGAGATAAATCCTTAGCAAATATATCATGCAATAAAGTTTGTGAATATTTTAAAACTGTGTGCTTCGATAAAAACGAGCAGTTAGACATAAAGACAGTATGTTGAAAGGAAAAACCTTGTAACAATGATCGTTCAAAGGTAACCCGTTTAGGAATCGGGGAGTCATGAAAATCAAAAGCTAAAGAAAAGGATTGCTTAATGAGGAAGGCTGAGTGGTAGAGTTTAAAATTAGGAAAACGAACCCCACCTTCCGATTTAGGACGTATGAGCTTATGTAAGGCAATGCGAGGGTGCTTGTTGTTCCACAAAAATTTGGAACAAATGGAATTTAAGCGAGTAAAATAAGTGTTAGGAATTTTCATGGGAAGCATTGATACAGTATATAATATATGGGGCGTAATCATCATTTTGATGGTGTCGAGTCTACCCCACCATGATAAGAATAAAGGGGACCAACTTTGAAGAAGAGATTGAACCTTCTGAGTAAGGGACATGAATGTGGCTTTAAGAGTATCGGTAAGGGAAGGGGAGAACCAAATGCCCAGGTATTTAATTTTGGAGGGACACCATGCAAAGTCAGTAGAGGCAAACATGTATTGGTAACAAATAGAGTTTAATGGTAGTACTTCAGTTTTAGATAAATTGAGTTTATACCCAGAGATTGAGGAGTATAGGAGGACTTCGTCTAGAAAAGGGGGAAGGGACGTGACAGGGTTAGACATGTACACTAAAATATCATCAGCATAGGCAGACAATTTAGTTTCAACAGAGGAAATTTTAAAACCAGTTATCTGGGGATTAGAGCGAATTCGCTGAAGAAAGGGTTCAAGGCAAAGTATGAAAAGTAACGGGGATAAGGGACACCCTTGTCTCGTTCCTCTACCTAATGGAAAAAATCTAGAAAATTGGTTATTGACAAAAATGCTGGCACGTGGAGCCGAATAGAGGAGTTTGACCAAGGAAATGAAAGAGGGACCAAAACCATACCAATGCAAAGTACGAAACATAAAATGCCAGTTAATGCGGTCAAAAGCCTTTTCCGCATCTAGGGATAAGGCAGCTAGAGGGACTTTAAGGTTTTTGCTGTGGGAAATGACATTAGCAAACATACGGGCATTATCAGCAGCAAGTCGGCCTTTAACAAAACCGACTTGGTCCGTTTTAACTAAAAGGGGGATGATAGATTCAAGGCGGGATGCAAGGATTTTGGCAAAAATTTTACAATCATAATTAATCAAGGAAATAGGGCGATAGTTTTTACATTGGGAATGATCCTTATCCGGTTTAGGAATTATGACAATGAGGGCATCCAAGAAAGAGCCAGAGGCCTTAGCATCAGCAATAAAAGAGGTAAACAATTGTAGCAATTGAGGCACAAAAATAGTATGGAGGGCAGAATAAAACTCAATTGGCAATCCATCAGGGCCAGGGTCCTTGGATTTTTTGAGGGAGTTGATGGCCAGAAGAATTTCTTGAGGAGTGATATCCTTTTCTAATTGAGCAAATTCATCAGGTAGCGTGGGGGGTGGGGGGAGACTGCCAAAAAAAAAGGATACATTTTGATCTGTGGGGTGAGTATCATCAGTATAAAGATTATGATAATAGGTGTGGAAGACCTCTGCAATATCTTCGTCAGAGGTAACTAGTGAATTCGTAGAGTCATTCAGGATAGGTCCCACAGCTTTACGCTCAGACTTGATTTTCAGATAATTTGCCAACATTTTACCAGCCTTATTCTGACCTCCATGAAACTTAGACTTAATCTTCAATAAAGTATTACATGCTTCAGTTGTGGCTATTTTATTCAGTTCGGATTTCGCTTTTATAAGATTATGAAGGGCAGCAGAGTCTTTAGATGAGAAATACAAATGCTCCAGTTTCTTAATGGAGGTAAGTTGTTCCGAGTATTTAGATGTATTAAGTTTCTTCTTTTTGGAAACATACAAGATTGTAAAAGCTCTCAAGGCAGCCTTGAAGGCATCCCAATTATTAGGAACTGATGTGTCCGAAGGAACATTAAAAGCAAAAAATTCAGCTATAAACTTCTGAACCTCCTTTATATAGACAGCATCTGACAAAAGGAAGGTGTTGAATTTCCAACGGCTGAATTTGGAAGAGGTAAGAGTAAGATCAAGGGTTGCAAAGACGGGGGCATGGTCAGAGATAAAAATAGAACCAATTTCAGATTTATGCAATGTGGGGAGGAGAGATTTGCTTACTAAAATATAATCAATCCTAGATCTAGTATGATGCACATTGGAATAAAACGTGTATTCTAAGGTATCAGGATTGCACGTTTTCCACACATCATATAAGGGACGGGAGGATATGGCAGATTGGAAACATTTATGGGTTTTGTCAGGACGAAATTTAGTAGAGGAGAGCCTGTCAGAGAAAGGATCCAACCATTGGTTAAAATCACCAGAAATAACAATATTGGGACAGTCAATAGAGGAAATGAGAACTTTAACTTCATTCCAAAATTCAGGAGAAGGGCGAGTAGGGCCATAGATGTTAAGAAAAACCAGCGTTTTGTTTTGGATAACAACCTTAGCCAGAACCCAGCGACCTTCAGTATCAGCTTTGGAAGAGAGAATTTGGGCACATAGACCTTTATGAAATAAAATTGCAACACCTCCCTTGTTGTCAACAGCCGGAGAATATACTACTTGGCCCACCCATTGTCTCTTGAGTTTGGAGGATTCAGAATCCGTACAGTGGGTCTCTTGAAGGAAGGCAACCTGTGAATTAAGCTTAGATAAATGAGACAATACCTTTTGACGCTTGACAGGGTGACCCAGACCACGAACGTTCCATGAGACAAAATTACACATGATGGGAGGTGAGGAGGGGGGTGAACATCCGGGGCGAACACACTGCAGGGGGTTGACTAAAATAAAAGAAATAAGAAATACAAACAGAGAGAAACATAACATTCAAGAAAAGTACATTAAGTCGAAAAAACATGCCAAAAAGTGCCAAATACGAACTAACAAGGAACAGAAAGCAAAAATCAAGGAAGAGAACAAGCAACAAAGAAAGGTAAGAGATAGAGATGATGAACAAAAATACATACTGGTAGAACAAAAAAAGAGATACTAGAAAGAGGAAAGAAAAGAGATAGAAGAAGGACGAGGAAAAAGTGGACAGATCAAGGCAAGAATGCCAGATCTGAGAAGAAAGAAAACGCCAAGACATCTGGAGCGTGGAGACGCCGAAGGAGAAGCAAAACCCCTAAGAGCGTCAGGAGAGAAATAGAAAAAAGCCAGGGACGGCACAACAGAATGAAGGAGAACATGTTGAGGCTAGGAACAGTACAACAAACAACAGAGAGTTGTCAGAAAAGGAGAAAACAAAAGATGCCTATAGGAGGCATCAGGTGGTAACATCCATTGTAGGAGTAGAAGCAAATTGCAGATATTCGTGCAGCTTCTGAGGATCATCAAAGGTACGAGTACGACCATTATGAGTGATTTTACATAGGCAAGGGTGTAGAATTCCATATTGAATGTTTAACTGTCTCATCTGAGGACGGAGATTCAAGAATTCCTTGCGTCTAGCATTGGTGGCATTTGACAAGTCTTGAGAGATGTAGATGTTATGACCCGACCACACAAGGCGACGTTTGAGCCTGGCAGCTTTTAGAACAGTCATTAATTCAGTGAACTCGAGGAAAAGAAGGATGATACCCCGAGGTTTTGAGGAGTTAGATGTAGGACGACCAAGACGATGAGCACGCCGGATGTTTAGTGGATGAGCATTTGGCTGAAGGTCTAGCAGTTCATGCAGGAGTCTACGAATGAAAGACACCATGTCTGACCCCTCAAGATTCTCCGGAACTCCGTAAATGCGTAGGTTGTTTCTACGATTACGATTTTCAAGGTCCTCTGTGTGTAGTTTGAGCTGCTGTATTTCCTTTTCCAGAAGGGGTATCTTAGTAGAGACATCCTGAATATCACTAACACGCTGTTCCAGAGTCAAGACCTTGCCTTCCATAACAACCCACCTCTCTTCAATTTGCTTGAGTTTCTCATTGGTAGCAGACATAAAGGGTTGTAGACCCCGGACCTCCTCTAAGATGGAGTCCAGAATAGGATTCTGGGAGGTGCGAATCGGAGAGGGGGGATCATTCTTAAGGCGCTTGGGTGTGGTACCCGTGTTCGACGACTTCAAGTTGGCCGTTACGTGCGTCATTATGGCAAGATAGGGGCACACCAAGAACACAGAAGAAAATGAATAAAAAGGATATTGATTTTGAAGAGGTAGTCCAAAAAAGTCACCAAGCGTGAAGAAAAAACTTCAAAAATGAAGGGTAAAGTGACTCAGATACCCTACTTCAGAACCTCAGGGTAAACCTCATACACGTAAAATGAGAAAATGTAATGCAGTCAGACTCCTCAAACTGACAAGGTGAAGAAATCCACAAGGAATTGGAAAAACATAGTAACCGCAAAGCGTTCATGAAAAAACTGTGAGGCAGGAGCCAATTTTGAAGAACCACATTGCGGCGGTTGAAAGAAGTACGATCCCAATACGCCCTTGCAACACAATGTGGAGGATGGCGGTCATCACTCATGCAGGTGGAAAATCCATATGTAGAAAAGAAAAAAAAAAGTCAGTCATAGAGGGAGGAGGCATTAGCTAGAGTACGCCATACCTTATGTGTGGTTGCCAAGAAGTTGAAGCATGAAGCAGAACCAATTCTGGGCGCAGCCTGAGGCAACGGTAATTTCTTGAGGAGAGATGCGGTCGCGGCAGCTCAAAATGGCGGCCGCCCGCGTCCCGACATCGGCGCAGGAGACAGGGCTCGCAGGACCGCAGAAACACCGTTAGGGGCTTCAACCGTGGAAGCAAACGCCGCCGTAGAGGTTCCGCTGCATAAGCACACGCAATTCTGGCCTCGAACACAAGAAAAGCCGTCCAAAATCCCCTCGGGAGTTCTCAGCTCTCCGGAGCTCACGGGAAAGCCGCCATCTCACTTCGGGGCGTAAGCCACGCCCCCCATAAATGACACTTTTAAATGTATAATTTGGACCCATGTTTTCAAATAAAGTTCATAACGAGAACCTCACCCTGTAGTAATTCGTCTTGGTTGTTTTGCTTGCTCATTTGGTGGAATTTTGGCTTACTATTTATGCCACACCAGTTTCAAAGTACATCAGCCAGTTATGTGGGTATGTGTGGATATCAATGTTTTTTTTATTATTGTTATCAATCTAGTAATCACAAATACTAATAGTGTTTGGCCATAAGACTTCTATCTATTCTCCTGGCTCCCCTACAGCATGCATGGCAAACCAGAGAGACGTATGGGGAGTTTCTGAGGCCCAGGCAAAAAGACTAGAGTTCCTGTAACTCCTGAATACCAGACATGGGTAATCCAAGAGATTAAACCATAAAGGCCCAGTTTACTGCTCAAGCAGCATAAGCAGTATTTTTTTTCCCGCACTGTTTTGGATTACTGCCCACAATGTCATTTTCACTGTCCAGTATTTAAAATCTCAGTAGAAGCAGATACTCTTTTAATAGCATCTGATCCACCTTTATTTAAAAGAGCATCACATTCTCATGCTGGCAGGAATGATGTTGATATGTTTTCTAGCTCCTAGTCTTTTGTTTGTATGTTTTGTTCTAGACTCACAACCGCCATCTTTTAAAGGGGGTGTATTTTAATTGCTGACATTTGAAGAGTAATGTTTGTTAGCCTTTGGGTGTGTAACCTATTGTGTATGGTGTAGGAGCCACTGGTTTGATGAATTTGAACTAGGTGGAATTTCCTCAATCAAAGGTCTTCTTAAATGCTGCAGTTGCAATATTAAATGTTGCAGTTGTATGAAACATGGCTGTTTCATACTATCTGTGGTCAAGAGAAATGCATTTTAGGGTAGCAAATTTGTAGGATCATGCTTATGAAGTATTTGATTCCGCATTAAGTAACAAATGTCTCTCTCTCTCTCTCTCTCTCTATATATATATATATTACCTACTGGCGGTCGCCAGTAGGTATATATAGTTAGGATTTTTTCTCTATAGGATTTTTGAAAATTCTATGTCTAATAACTTTGGCGTTTGTGGACGGAATTGGCTGAAATTGTCAGGAAAATGGAACATTTTGTTTCTGAGCAGCCACTGAAAATTTGGGGGGGGTTTCGTCAAGGGGGGGCCGAGAAAAAAGGGGGGTCCCAAAACGCGTTTTTCCCATGTTAATTTCCATAGGGCGGTTGGCCTCACTTTTAGCCCGAACGGCTGAATGGATTTGCACGAAACTTGGCAAAATTGTAGGGACTGTTAGCCTGATGTGCCTTTGCTAGGTCTCAAGATATGTGCTCCAGTGGATTTTGAGAAATTAACGTTCAAAAAAATATATATATCTGTAAGAGCGCTCCGGGTAGCGCTCCGGTTCGCGTACTTGACGCATAACGGAACTTCGCGAAGCGAAGCTGATTGGCTCTCCGGTGTCTGTCAACATTCTAAACAGTCCGGAGCGGCCGCCCTCTTGTCTCTCGGTAGGATCGAGAGACAAGAGGAGGCCAAAACAAAGGGGGAAATGACCATAAGGGGGCATAGTAGATCCTCCCTGACCCCCTAGGTTTGATGTGGAGGCTTTAAAAGGGCCCCACGGGGCAAAAAAATATTATTTTTTTTCTTTGTTTTTGCGTGGGGAGCGCCCGGTACGCGCACCGGGAAGCGGTCCGAGGAGCGTACTATGAGGAAAAAAGAAAGACAGGGTATAAAAATGTGGCCAATTTTGTTATAAATGGAAGGTAGTTCTGAAAAGAACTGTTTTTTTATTCTTTTTATTTTTTTTATTTTTTTATTAATTTTCTGAACAATTTTTTTATTTTTATTTTATTTTTGAAAACTATTTTGTGTTTTTTTTGTGTTTTTTTAGAGGAAATAATAAAAAAGCAGGGTTTGAACATGTCTCAACAGGAGCAAAAAAAATAAAAAGGATTCATTGTTTTCTCATCTTGTTGCATTTATGATTTTCTCCAGCTCGGTTAATCAAAGTAATACTCTTCTCTCCATAACAAATAGTTCCTCCACAATATATCCAAACTATTTTGTAGTGTTCAAAAGGAGCTTGAATATTGTCTGGTCCGGCGAATGACCTTTGTCCACTGGAGGTGCTGGGGATGACATTTGGGGGATTGGCAGCAAGATCCCTTACTTGTGCTTGGGAAAGATTATTAGGGTGCCATCGCTCCATGTGGCGAATCATTGTATGATTGCCAAAGCTGTATTTCTTGTTGGGGTTGCCACGAGAAAGTATATTTTTACATATCAAACAAGACACCTGGGGTGCATTGACCTTATTTTGTCCAGGTGGAATTTAAAAAAATTGCCATATGTAGTGCTCTTTAATATAGCTCTGCCTTGGTGTTTCTGGCAGGAACTGCCTTACTTGCTCTTCCTCCTCCTCCTCCTCTTCGTCCTCATTATCTTCCTCTCTACCAAAGTCCAGTGTTGGAGGTGGTCCTTTTGGTGGTGGTGGTGGTGGTGGTGGTTGCTGAGAAGCACCAGCTGCAGCTATTACAGAAGCCATTGTGAAAAATAGGTCTTGCTCTCTGGAAGTAGAAAGTAAGAATGAGGTAAAAACAAGGAGGGGTTTTCATCATTTGGGAAAAAAAAATAGTTCTAAACCAATGAAAAGTGTTATTTTTAGGTCACATGACCTAGCCTAACAACATTAGGAAACCAAAAGTGAAATGAACCAATGAAAAGTGTTATTAACAAGTCACATGACAAATCACATGACCTGTTATGCTTACGTTACGCGCTCCGCGCCGCGCCCCGGATCGCTTCCGGGAAGCTGCGCTTCGCGCTTCGCTTCGCGGACCGGAGCGCTTCCGGGTGCGCTGACGCGGCGCGTCATATGACGCATTACGCGACAACGCGATACTTCGCGATTACGCGATGCGTCACGATGTTGTTTTCTAATGTGGCAGTTGCGCAAACGGAACGTTTACCGGTTCGCGGACCAGGTCGCGGCAAGAAATTGAGCTAACGGGAAGCTACCCGGTTCGCGGACCGGAAGCGAAACAAAAAAATATATTAAAAAAAATACATTAAAAAATTGTATTAAAAACATATAAAATATATTTTTCGATTTAAAGAAGAATACATTTTAAAGCTTCTGAAATTTGCTATTAAAAAACCATTGAAATTCACTGAAAAAACCATAGGTTATACACCATATATAGTTAGGAATTAGCATTTACAAAACCTTGAAAATTCACTGAAAAAACCATAGGTTATAGACCATATATAGTTAGGAAATAGCATTTACAAAACCTTATTTTACTCACACAAAACCATTGAAATTCCATATATAGTTAGTTGCACTAACTATATATCGCGCACCCGCAATCCACTGCTGATGATGTCACATATTACATCATTCATGACATGGTCAGTGACATCACTGATGACATCACTGATGACATCTCAAATGACATCACTGATGACATCACTGATGACATCTCAAATGACATCACTGATGACATCACTGGTTTGACATTACTGATCACATCACTGATGACATCATTCATGTGATAATACGATGAACTTCTTCAGACTCTAATATAACCTTAGATACACTCAGTGTAAACAGACACTCACAGACTGTCACTCATCCATGAAGTTACACACACACCTAGTCAGTCATGCAAAGAATCAATCACACCTCCATTTTCTCAACTATACAGTTATACACACCTTACTTATTGAAACATATACTAACACATATTTACTCTCTTACACAATCCCTGATACAAGTTCACAATGATCCATACAGCCACTCACACATTCACTGGCTCTTATGCACAGTTATTTATATATGTCAACTCTCACATGTACTGTGTTTTACATATGTACTTACTTTGACATGTAGCACTGAGATATCCATTCACTCACCAATACACTCATGCACACAGTCAACCCCCCATACAGCTGTTTCCACATGCACTTTTGAACCCATACATCTAGTGAATCAACTGCTCACACATCTATGCACAGAGTCATACACCTACCAGACACCCACACACACACTCAGTCTCCCATATAAATACATGGGCAACCAATCAATAACCCATATAGTTACTCATATAGCTACTGATCAACACATGCATCAGTTTACAGAACAAAAGATATAATGATGCAGAAATTAAGACAGTTTAGTCACTAACCCATGCACTCAGTGAGACACATTTAATCACTCACTCATACAGTCAGTCATGCACCTACTAAATCCTTCATCCAGACACTTATAAATCCACTCATTCTTCAATATGTAAGACATATTTTAACTTTACAGAAACATACAGTCATTGGATGTTGTCATCAGTGATGTCATCTGTGATGTCATTTGAGATGTCATCAGTGATGTCATCAGTGATGTCATTTGAGATGTCATCAGTGATGTCATCAGTGATGTCACTGACCATGTCATGAATGATGTAATATGTGACATCATCAGCAGTGGATTGCGGGTGCGCGATATATAGTTAGTGCAACTAACTATATATGGAATTTCAATGGTTTTGTGTGAGTAAAATAAGGTTTTGTAAATGCTAATTCCTAACTATATATGGTCTATAACCTATGGTTTTTTCAGTGAATTTTCAAGGTTTTGTAAATGCTAATTCCTAACTATATATGGTGTATAACCTATGGTTTTTTCAGTGAATATATATATATATATATATATATATATATATATATATATATATATACATATATCCTAATTTGTAAAAGAAGGAGTGAATTAGTGAACATATTTACACCATTACAAGCGAAGGAACTTCATTGCGAAAGGTTCTGCTTTCATGGCAACTCTTTTTGTAATTCTGTACTGATGATTTGTCTTTAGTACTGTCAAAAGCTGAACAGTTCCAAAGTTATTTGCAAAACAAAAATGCATCATGAATGCAAAATCTGACGTGTGTGTGTGTTGTACAGACTGGCACATCTCTATAAAAAGAACTAATGTAGTTTCATAACTTGGCGTGATCTCCGTGATTTAAGGCTTAACATATTTATTATAAGGATGAGTGCCGATGTAAGTAAGTAATTGCGGCAGAACTACTGAATTCGCATATTCATAAACAGACGCATGGTGAGTATTTTGTTCCCGCCTCATTACAGTATCTAAACCGCACTCTACTTAGTATTGGGGAGTGAATCAGCTGCTGGTATTTGTCTTGCGTTCCACTTGCCCAGCAAGGGGAAAGGACAAAGACTTGGGAGTAAGGTATGATAATTAAAGAGGAAGCAATTTAGCAGCAAAAACAATTTTGACACCATGCATTCCAAAGTGTGTTTTGCATAAATTATTTTAGGAAGTGGCCTCTTATTTGACCTTTGTAACACCCGTTTACTTAAATCGAATAATAGACACAGTATTCTGACCTACAAAACCCTGGCATTTCCAGCAGTGTTAATTGCCCAGCGGAATAAAAAATGTTTGATAATTCTGTCTCCTGGAACAGTCAATGTTTGAAACTAAACACATTTAATTTTCTAAATGCTTAAGTCACCGAGAGATAAATCAGCATGGTTGTTTGCAGTGCATAAATGTGAGAAAGAACGTTGGACATCTTTCTTAACCTGGCACACATTCAAGAATCGTTTTTCTTTTCTCACCAAGGGCGAATTTTTTCTTTATTCACTGTAACTTGCAAATCAGCTGTTATATTAATATGCATTAACTGTGCTGGTGGGAAGCATTCGTTTGGGTGCCTCGTTTTTAATTTAACACTGCATGACATCCAACTTGGCACAAGATATTAGGAAATTGTGATGCACCCTCCACTTTATTGTTCACAACTAGCACAGGTGAAGAGTTTCACAAAGTACAGGATCTAACCGTAATCTCCAAGTGGTGCATTCCTTTTCTCACTCATCTGCCATAACTGATGTGTAGCCTTATCAATGTTTGCAGTAATGTGCAGGGCAGAACAATATACTGGCACCGCCTTACGATTTGCATTTCTGGAATGTTTTTGAGTAAAAAATAAAAATAGTCTTGCCCACACAGTATTCAGTCTAATATGTACCGAGTGTAACAGACCAATGCTTATTCTTTACAGGCCATCTGTGGCTGCTTCTGTTCCACCCTCACTCCTTCATTGATCCCCGTCCTTTTTCATATAAATTTCTTTTTTTCAGGAGACCAGACAATGTCAAATGCAGTTTACTGCTTGGCCGTTCTATTCGGAATAATGTGCTTTCATGCACTTTTTATTTTCTATTTACTACTCCAACATGGGTGTCTGTCTCTTGGAACTCTAAAGTAAAAATAAGAATATTATGGCTACAGCATCTGAGTCATACATGCAATTGTGTAGTGAGACATGCACAAGTACACTTCATCATCTGCGGCTGGACATTTTTGGGACTTTTATGTTTTTGTTTTTGCCAGTGCTGTTCAGCGGGTCGACTAGTGCCTTTCAAAAGCATGATCAACTGGTTTTGCCCATGCCTCCCAAGGCCAATCTGGGAGCCGGAACATGCCCTTGCAAACAGCTCAGTTGGCCCCAGGGGTGGGGTACTTGTGAAAAGCACCACTCCCTTCTCACCGTTGCTGCTTTTGTTAGCTGTGCTGCAAAACCCGCCCGCGGTAACATAAATGGCCCCACAGGGGTCCACATTTGGCCCCCACCCTGGCGACCCACCGGAGAAACACCCGGTGTCCGCTGTGTCCAGTCCAGCCCTGCCTCCTAATTTTGAAAGAGGAATCCTATGCAGCTATTGAGCCTGTTCACCTCAATGGAAGGAGTTCACAGTCCTTTCAATAATTTATGTGCATTTGCACAAGGTTATTCCAAAATAAATAACTGCTCTAAAATTAATTACATTGTATCTGATGTATAGGTAAAGCCCAGCAATATAAGTGTTATGTACAGACACTAGCAGATCACATCAACAATACCTACATTACAGAGGTTTAGTGCTGTTTCAACACTGCTTCAATCATAGAGGTTGACAAGACCACAGTATAGCCAAGCGTATTTTATCTCTTCACTTTGTCTTGCTAATGAGTCGTAATATCATTCAGACACACAACACCCAATTTCAAATTGGGCTGAAAGTCTGTGCAAATACCTTCCTGTTCCACTAAACTCCCTGATTGGCTACTTTTAGTGCAGAATTACTGAAGAAGTACACCTGATTACAAAAAAAAGTGTTCACCACTGCATGCGATAACTGTCCAAATTAGTTGTGCATGTGCTAGAGTGAGGGCCGACAGCAGATCTCCCACCGCTGCTCCATCTTTCATTACAGGTGGACCTGCCCTACCTTTCGGAATGGAGGCAGTAATCCTCCTTTATTCTGTGTCTGCAGTTATCTGTGTTGGGACCTTGGGAGTTTTTAATTTGCCCAATGCCCTAACCCAAAGGGGGAGCGCACAGTTAGGGAACTTCTAGTCTGGAGAACCTCTGTACCTACGAATTTGTGTGTGTAATATGGTGCACGAGCAAATGCATTCTCTCAACCAGCAGTGTGTCTTCCGCTAAGGCGGAGGAGCATCACCCCACTGCTCAGCGAGCAGTTTAAAAGTAAAATGATTATAACTAATGTTATTATTATTTTAGTTTTCATTCCTGCTTCGATGCGGGTGAGGCAGGTGGGGCTGGGCTGTCCAGAGCAGGGGCGAGGGGGACGATTGTTAAGCACACTCTAAAGTGCACAGGATGGTTTGGCAGGTCCTCTTAGGCCGGTCAAACCAGTCTGCTCACTTTGCATGTTCCCCACCAGGCTGCATTATACAGCCTGATGGGGAACATGCATAGCCTCCCTGTCCAAGCGGCGAAACACGGTGCTCAGACCAATCAAAACGCTGCTGTACAGCAACGTTGTGATTTGATTGGCCAGGGGATTCTGGGAGGCTTTGTGCTTCCTGCTGCGGTGTGGGAAGGACGACGGAAGGGAGGCGGCGGTCGCGGCACCCAGTTAAGTCCTATAATTGTTTATTCCCCTGTCTGCTCCCCCGCCCCTCCAGCCCCATTCAGTAGCAGCCGCTACTACCCTCAAATGCAAAGAGCCAAATGAAGGAATGCCATCTTCCTAAAGCTGTGAAATGTGCACCTGAACAGTTGGTGTTACAGCATTAAAGAAGTGCGGTGGTCTCTTCTTTAAATCGAAAGTGCAGTGGAAACACAAAAAGCAGGCACAGGCTCTTGCAGCACTTTGAGCACTTCCTTAGTCTGGCCCATGGTTCTGTATTTCAAGACATCTTTGTTTGTATTCAAGTTATTTAATGAATATTGACACTCTTACGTCTTCTGGAGGCAATGTTACCATAGGACATAAAACAGCTCTGCCTTTCATATATATTCTAAAACCTAAAAAATCCACGTTTCAGATTGTAAATTACTGGATGTTGATTTTTTCAATACAGTCCCTTCTTTCTACACGAGAATGGATTCTGTATATAGTATCCCTCAGTACATATGCTAGCCAAGTTAATTCTGTGCAATAAATATATTGATTTATATTACATAAAGGTTGAGTATAAAACAAAGTTATGCATCACATTTTGGATTGTAATAAAACAAAGCTTTAGTTTCCAGAAGTATAAATCAAGGATACGTGTCCTTTGGCTCGCTGTCGCTCATTCTTTCTGGCCAAAAATCTTACAAACGCTTTCCTCTCTCTTTCATAGCATCTGTGATACATTTTCTCTGTTGTTGTAGCAATACCCTGCTTTTACAAAGGCAGTGTGCCAACCGGATGCTGGCAAGCAGTCTTTGACTGCAAATTATTGATATTTAACGTCAAACGCGCATTTAAATGTTAGACTAGATTAGGTGTCCTAGTCTGTTTTCCTTTTGATAGATAACAAGAGACTTCCACATCTGAGTTTCTCTCCTCGGGGCTTTATCATTAAGATTAAGTAACTGTACTCTCAAGCATGCCGCTGCACAAACATCTTTTCAATTATGTCTGTAACAGATGCTTTAACAAAGGAGCTATTGAAAGCCCAGAAAGCATGTTGCAAAAATAGAAAGTATTGAATGACAGAGGAACATACTCTTTTGCTGTTTAAACCTATCCACAACTCCCACACTCTAGATATCTTCAAGCATTGTGTCTAGTGTGTATGAATTGTATTTTTCATTTTGAGGGGAATTTATTCTTTTTCACCATGAAAGGATTGCATACTGCTTGGACAAGAGGAAAATGCAGAACAGTACATGTTTAGGATGTATCAAGAGGGATTGAAATCAAGATGATGTGCAGCGAGTTAGTTTCCATTTGAAACAGGCTTTACTCAGATGGGACCACAGAGCAAGAAGTAACTTGGTATCAGTGCACACTAATTAATATCAGGAAAAAAGATCCGGTTCCTGCAGTCCTTCGAACAATGACAGATATTTTGTTTCCCTTGGTCGGTAGGTGTTTTCTATCTCTTCAGGCCAAAGTAGTATCCTTTTGTGCCAGGCCAGCATGTAGGTTAAGACTAAACTTCTGCTACAATGTTAAGAATAGAGAAGGAGAGATACACCGAAGGGTGAGGTGTGAATTGAGATACAAACCTGAAAACACATTATGGAAGAAATTATGCCGAAGGCGTATGTCTTCTATGTTGAGGAAGACACCATGCTGACTCGTAATCGCTGAAGTATTGTAACTACATATTACTAGCACCAATACGGTAATACTATTACTGCCTATAGCAGGAGAAACCTATTAGGTAGAACATACTATTTCCTGCTATTGGTGTATTATTTAGCCACTAAACACAATATGTGTGGGGCTACAAATTCAGTTGTGGATTTAAAGAACGCTTGCAGCCCAAAGAGGAGTCCGCTGCAAGGCTAGGCCCCCTGCAACTTAAAGCCATTACAAACTGAATGGTTGGTGGGATCACACTTTAAATGACACTTCAAATAGAAGCAACAATTTCGTTTTTTTATTTGGTTAATCAACACCAGTCCAGAACTGATCTTTTTGTGCTGTTCATCTCAATTTCGGGGGCAGTTGTTTCCCTGTAATTTGGATTCCTGGTGATAATGTGTTTAGCAGTGGCAGTGATTGTACCTCTGGTGATAACCAAACACAATCTTTGTTTTGGACAACAGCTATTACCAAAGGAAGAAGAGTTTTTCAAACTAGCCTTAGTTTGATCATACATATGATATTTGGTGAGGGTCGCCATGATGTGTGCCAGTAATAATAACATAACATAACGTGTATTTGTATGGGTCACCACAACAATCACAATTCTTGTTCAAGTGGTTCCAGGAGCAGTTATGGGGAGGACAGCAGTAGGCCCTTTAAGCAATAGTGGCACGTCCTATAGGTAGGTAGCTTAACGTGTACTATGAACTGCCAAAAAAAGAAAATAAAAATTGTCTGGTCCTAGTGGCGAGAAAATTTATGGCGCTATCAAGTGCAACATTGGCCAGCCTAAATATTTGGGGGCAGATTTACAAGCCTCTTGCGACACTTTTACTCCGCCGTTGTGTCACTTTTGTGATGCAGTGGCGGCGTAAACAATGTGGCCAATTTACAACGTGACACATCTAGGGAGATGCGTTACGATGTAAAGCGCTACATCACATTATACCTGCAGCAGGTACAATGTATGCAGGGTGGGCGTTCCCATGCAGGAAAGCCTCGTAGAAGTAATGCAGTGAAATCTAAAAGATTTCACTGCGCCACTTTTAGGCACGCCACTGCGTCAAAACCTTACACCTGCTTGAAGCAGGCATAAGGAGTGACGCAGTACAATAAGTATAGGCCTCAACATGCATTGCAGGAGTTGCGTCGTGCTTGTGACACTTCTCCAGCAATGCGTGACTTTTGGGCCAACAGATGCGTCAGAATTTCTGATGCATCTGTCAATCTTTGCGCCATGGTGCGCCGTATTGTAAATACGGCACATCCATGGTGGCGGAAGGGTATCACAGGCTGGCGCAGGGAAACTGACGCTTCTCTACAGATGCGTCAGTTTCTTGTAAATCTGCCCCAAAGTTCTTAGCCACAGATGGAAAAGCTGTTTGTATCCTCTTGCCGTGAAGCATTTGTTACTAAGTAGTCAGGTTTGGCTTTCTCAGGTAATGGGTGCGCTTCCTAGTAATCCATCCAACTGCAGGTCTAAGCTTATGTTTAGGGCCTCTGGTGTTTATTTGGTATACCTTTTATCTTTTAACTGTACAGATAGAATCCACCATTAGATGACTTCAGTGGTCCTGCCTTTATACTCTTTTTGGTCCATTGGAATGGTACAATTTCATGTCCCCCAGAGTAGTACTGACCAAGTCTCCAGATCATATATCTGTACAGGATCAAAAACTTTTAGTATACTTAGGCTTGATCAATGAAATTTGGATTTCAAATTGAAAACTCACTATGTCATCCCAAGGTGGTAGGAGTGTCATATTCACAATGGGGAACCTAGCTTTATCATTGCTCCTCCCATAAGAACACTGTGAGGAAAGTGATTTATTATATGGTGTGGTTGTGCAACCTCACTGTGTAATAGACACAACTCCATGTCAGGTCCAATCAGGTTTGTTTGTAAAACCGTAGCTCTGTCCCAGATAGCTACGGCTCGGAGCTGTCAGGATTTATCAAAGGAAAAAGCGTAAAGCATTATGAAGTACCAAAACAGTTGAATAAGAAGGAAATGCAGCATGAGGAAAAAATCCCACACCAATTTTATAAAAATGAGTTGTATTTTTATCTTTAAATACACACCTCAATGTCAAAAATCCACCAGAGGGTTTCGGAGATATGAATTTTTAAAAGTAACAATAACTCACTTGTTTTAATGAATGCAATTAATATTTGATACCTACCGCAACTCGCGGTTTAGTGTTAGCTGCAACAAGCAACTTCAAAGCAGATAGATGGGCACTCTTGGGGATGCCAAATCTAATAGTGAGCCCAGTCACAAGGACCAGTCAGGTTGAATGGGACACTTATCTGCCGGCTTAAGCCATTTCCAGGTCTTATGGGCAAACCATCATAGAAGTCAAAGGAGTGGCCCTGATGCAACGGATGCTAGATGCTGAAGATGCTCAAGGATGGTGAGCTGGTGTCGAGGGTCTTTCTGTGGCCACCCCTTTATCCACAAGCACCGGGTGGGGGCAACAATTTTTGCTTCTGGGGTCATTGCCTTTCAAAATCCGGGTGAAGTCCAGCACAAAACCAGTTGCCTCTGGTCTCCAGTTACAGCAAAACCAGTGTTTCCCTTTATCTTGCAGTAACTTTTTTTCTGAGTGACCAAATTGTGCTCTGATGACTATCCAAGATCCAGCAGACTTGAGTACAACTTTTGAGGGTTAGGGCTGTGTCTCTCAGGCTGGCGTCTAGAAACGGTCATACTTCTTGGTGCTTGCCTTTCAAGGGTGCAGGTTTCTCAGCTCTTATGGCCCTGTGGCTGTAAAAGGGAGTCAGTCAACTGACTCTTAGTTAGCTTCTTTGTCTCAGGCATGACTTTTCCAAGCAGTGACGTAACAAAACTTGAGGGCCCCCCCTGCAGGGTACGTGTTAGGGCCCCCTCCAGACTCAATCTGGAGCACTCCCCCAAAGTGCAGTGCTGAGGGGTCCCCTGGAGGTTAGGCCCCCCGCACCGCGGGGGCTACGGGGGCCTGTGTTACACCCCTGTTTCTAAGAGAGAAACACCACAGGCACAGTTCTTTCTTTGGTAGTCCCATGTGCAGCAGGTACAGTACACTCTTTGGTGTAAACCTCTCATTGCTGGGTCCAAGGAACAGCAGGCAAGTCCTTATTTGGCCCTTTCTCCAATACAGTTGTGATCTGAGGTCTGGTTGCTAGGGTGCCACTTTTATTGCCACTATGAACCTAGGGTAATGTGGGCTTAACTATTCAATGGGCTGCCACCTCCCCTCCAGCCTAGTGATGACTTCCTGCAAAATGTGTTATCTAGCTAGACTAGAATGCGCTATCCTGCCCACTCCCAACATGGCAGAACCCTTCTCTTGCTATGTGGACCTCCCTATCTCAACGCCGAGGTGTGGCTACTTGGGGTCCCCTTGAAAAAAAACGGTTTGACAGTAGCTTCTCCCTCTCTACCAGAGATGCCAGCCTTCCGTGTGTGACTACCATTTGGCCTACAAAGGTGGCTTCGCTTTTGAAGCTCGCTTTTTGGGCTCACATCCACTCTGGCCATCCAGCCCGGATGAGGTCACACCTCTTGCCTCAGCAGGTCCTTTGTTTCTCTTCCTGAGAGTTGTTTTCACCTCTCCCCAAGAGGTTGAGAAGGCTGTCTCGAGGACAACAGCTCGTGTGCAACCATAAACGGGGTACTGGAAACTTTGGGCAACAAATTGGCAAATTTCTAAAGTTGCCAATTGTACGAAAGTTACATTAAATTCAACTTGAACAACAAGTTGGGTTTAATGTAACAATTCATTTGATATGTAAAAGTACCATGTGTAATAGTCCCATTTGAAAGTTATCACTGCTGAGTTGTCAACATGTAACTCCATACTCGCCAATGGGTCGACTAGCCGACGCCGTTCCACAGTTAAAACAAGATTGCCTGGGTTATTTACTGTCAGGCCATGTAAAGTTAATAAAGCACATGTTCATCTCTTTAATATAATGCACCCTGCCTTTGGGGCTCAGTAGGCCTGCCTTAGAGCTGACTTATAAATATTAAAAAGGAAGGTCTGGGCATTGCCATTGGTTTAAATGGCAAAGTCAAGTTAGCAGTTTAAAAAGCACTCAGCCATCCTTCCATGGCAGGCTGTAAGTCATGCTTTGCTTTGTCACACTCGTTGTGGCACAATTAGTGCTGCAGTCCACAAGAGACACTTAACTTGGAGGACCTTAGTACCTCTGGTACCCTATACTAAGGTCTTACAAATAGGTTAACATATGCCAATTGTGTTTATACCTGTGAGGGTCAAAGTATAGGAATGAGGCCCGTCTGGCAGGACTTAGATTTATTTTATAGTAAACAAAAACTAGCTGCATTAGTATAAAAGTTTGATGGTAATCATGCAGAAAGAGGCATACCATACAAATGTTGAGACTGCTCAGAGAATACTGCTGGACATTTTTAGAATCTCTGCTAAAGCAAATTGGGCTATAGGATAATATGACTATGTTAGAAATTGGGTCTTTAGTTGGCATAGGAATGGACCCTGTACAAGTCGGGACCACAATCCTAGTCAGGATAATTCAGATACACAACCTAAATTAATCTGTGCTCACCCTCTGGTAGCGTGGCACAGAGTAGTCAGGATTAACTTAAAAGGCAATGTGTAAAGTATTTTTGCAACACTTAAATTACAATAACGCACCAGTTGGAAATCAATTTTCTGAGTAAAACAAGACCAGAACGACAAAAATCCAATAAGAAGAACTTGAGATATGAATTTTTAAAGAACAAACTGCAATAACATGCTCTGAAGCCAATTGTGCTTAGGGGTTACTTGAGGTTGCACTGGACTGGAGTAAATTCAAAGTTTAAGTCAACTGCGATAGAGGGCAGGCCTTCTACAGGACTCACACAGGTCCTTCTGAAAAAGTACCTTGGATGGAGCAAGCGTCACGTTAAAGACTTGCTGCATCTGTTCTGATCCACACAATCGTCGAGCCTCGCTTTCGGGTCCTGTGTCATCAAACCCCTTACGATGCAGGTGCTGTGTCATCATCGAGCCTTGCAGTTGAGTCCGGCGTTGTCAAGACGGGCAGGGATGTCGTCAAAGTGGCATTGCGTCAAAGGGTACTGCGTCGGTTCCAATCGGTGCAAAATTGCCACTGATTGATTTTTGCAGAAAAACAGCTACAGAACCTACTTTCAAGTCCCAGGACTGGATTAACACCTCTTGGCAGGGCAGGACTCACAGTTGGCAAAGTCCAGTAGCTGAAACAGAGTTGAAGGAACTCTTTGATGGCCCTGAGACTTCAAAACAGGAGGCAAGCCAGCAAGTCCTTGGAGTCACTTAAGTTCTTGGAGGATGTAGAGGTGCAGGTCCAGCCCTTCACACTCCCAGGCAAGAGGCAGCAGGCCAACACAGCAATGCAGTTCAGTAGTGTGGCTGTCCCTCCTGGCAGTACAGCAGTTCTTCTTCCTGGTAGAATGCCCTCAGATCCAGAAGTGTACTGAATTGGTGGTCCAGTACTTATATCCAGTTGTGTCTTTGAAGTGGTGGAGACTTCAAAGAGGCCTTTGAAGTACACAAGGTCCTGCCTTTCCTGCCCTGTCTCCAGACGCACTCACAAAGCCCAGTTGTCACACTCCCCAGACGTGTATTGAGAGAAAGGCAAATGCACAGAATAGTTAAAGTAAGAAAATGCCAACTTTCTAAAAGTGGCATTTCTAGACTTACAATTCAAAATCCAACTTCACCATAAATTTGAATTTTAAATTGTGAGTCTAGAGACACCAAACTCCCAAGTTTCCATCTGTTTCCAATGGTAAATTTCACTTATAAAATGTAACAAGGTAATCCCAATGTTAACCTATGTAATAGATATGCTTGGCAGTAATGAAAAACACATTTAAGAGTATTTCAGTAGAAGGACATGTAAAACTTACGAGTACATATCCCTCTTTTTAAATACACTGCATACTGCCCTCAGGACTGTCTAGGGCCTACCATAGAGGTGACTATAAGGTATAAAAGAAAGGTTTGGGCCTGACAAGTAAGGTAATTTCCCAGGTCAAAATGGCAGTTTAAAAAAAACTGCACCCACAGGTTCTGCAGTGGCAAGCCTCAGACATGTTTCAAGGGCTTCTGAAGTGGGTGGCACGAACAGTGCTACAGGTTCACTAGTAGCTTTTAATTTACAGGCCCTGAGCACATAAAGTGCACTTTACAAGGGACGCATAAGTAAATTAAATATGCCAATTGGGGATAAGCCAATGTTACTATGTTTAGAGTACAGAGTGCATGCATTTCAGCACTTGTTAACTTTCATAAAGTCCTCAGATTCCTAAAGCAAGCAAAAATGAAGTCTGCGAAACAGGAAGTCAGAAGGCAAAAAATATCAGGGGGAACCACGCCAAGGATGCCATGTCTAACAGCCTACATGACCAACTTCCAAGCCAAATGTATAGCTTTTGCAAGTGCTCAAGCAGCAAAGGTAAAAAGATATGGTCAAGGTGTGTAAGCATATATGTGGCTTGGATTAACCTATTCTAGATGTTTCCATTGACAGCAGAGAATCTTAAACCAAGAAGATCAGATTAATAAATCTAAATCTTGTAGCAGCATACTCTTTTTTATATTTATCCATTAACAGACTTTCAAACTCAGCAGAGAAGCTAGTAATTTTCTAAAATGATACCTTGATGGCTATCATCAATTACTTTGTACTGCTGAACTCACCATTAGCCAAAGAATAACGCTAAACCCTTTCTAAACTGGTTCCTAGGGGAGCCTTTCAACATTAAAATCAAAGTACATATGGCCACAGTTGAATGGACAAAAACGTTGGCGAGTCTGAGAAGAATGTTTCTTACGTGATCAAAGGCATTTATAGGTAAACCATCACAAAGACTAAAAAATCTTGTACTGTAATCACAAATCTAAAACTTTCGTTTTGGTGAAGTTCTTTCATTTTCTTAAGGAAATTAATCATTTCAGTCCATATCAAATAGCTTTAAGCAGACCCTTGTCAATATAGAAAACTAATTGAAACTAAAACCTGCTCTGCGAGAGAAAATAATAATAAAAAGTAATCTGATTGGATTGAGGCATGCACCTGTATCTCAGCATATGGAAGCCTTATTAATATTAATCAAACCTATTCATCAGAGGAAATGGAATCCATTATAAAGAACATTAACACCATTCAGTCCAGTCCGAGATCCTTATACCACTATTGAGATCAATTCTCTCTGTGGTCTCTGCTAAAACCATGAATGCGTTCTTCTGGGATAGTACTCTTCATAACTCTTTAAATTTCTTGTGAATCACTGCTCTATTTAAGAAACTAACATGTGGTCCTGCAGCCAAAGCTACCTATCATGCTACAGCTGCCCTATCTTTTTTTTACTCGTATTTTATTTACTGTTTTTACAACATTGAAATGCCAAATGCATACTTTCTGAATGTGAACTGTCAAATACAAGTCACTATTTATGCATCTACCCACACTTTCCTGCTTCTTTTAAAGTGTACATTTTGTCCAGGGCATTGTTTATCTCTTTTTGCACTGTCTGTAAAATAATGTTCAGTGGCATGTGTGGCTTAGATACACATGGTCTGCATACTCCTGCCATCTAGTGTTGGGTCTGGAGTTATGCAAGTTGTTTTGCTTCGAAGAAGTCTTTCGAATCACAAGACCGAGTGACTCCTCCTCTTGATAATACTGCGCATGTTAATCGGCTTCTTTGTTAGATTGTTTCTCTCTCTGCTGCAGGGTTCTGATGTGTGTGCCTCTGCTCTGTGTTTGAACTCTGTTCGGTATGTTTTTTTTGTTCTTTACTGTCTTTGACGGTATTATTTTGATCGCGATTTTCAGTTCTGCGCTGCTCTCGAATTTCTGCGGTTTGGCCGATGACTGAGCGCCCTACAGGGCGCTGCCCTCCTCGGGTTTACTCCCACATGCACTTGTTTCCATCGAAGATGCCCTACTCATGGTATGCACACCCTTCCAATTTTGCCCATATTACCAAACAAAATATCTGCATACCAATCAACACCGCAAGTGTAGCATGCACCTTTCACCGGACCATGGTGAAGCTGATTGTGACGTGTATAAGCCCTTTCAGTCCAAAAAAAACCCTTCGTGTTCGAAGGGCTCACCAATTGGAAATGTCTTGCAGAAGCAGAGATGACACCCTGACATTTTCGGCGAGGAGCACCCCCAGGAGGAGATTGCTTCAGAAGACAAACAAGGAGTCTTCTCCCCTGATGAAATCTCTGGCTCCTATGTGGGGATTGATATGGAGATGTGTAGCCTTCCATCCTGTCAACCCATGAGTGCTATAGCCCCTGACACTGCTGCAATACCCAAGCAGGTCTCAAAACATTTTTCATAGAGGGTGCCGGACCAACTCTGCCTTTTTGCTATGGTCGGATTCGAAAGAATGTTTTGGACGCCCGCCCTTGGACTTGGCTCTGAATTCTGATACCAAGGAAAAGCCTTCGGCATCAACCTCTTCTGACCGAGACTGACTTTCAGGATAGAGACGGCAACTGACCACTTTTACCTCGGTGCTGAGCAAAAAACTCGGTTCCACACCAAAAGTGTCGGTATCAAAAATTACAAAGCCGAAAGCCTCTAAATCTTCATCGGCTTCCATGTCTCCAGTGGAACGACTCCTTATCAGTGGTCAAGTTCCATCTGGCTTCATGGTTGAAACTACTGCTCGTAAGAGAGCGAACAGACAGGCTACTGGGGATACTCCACACCTGAAAAGGAGAGTAAGTGAATAGATGCAGCTGGGAAGAAGCTTGCAGCTCAGGCAGCTAATCATTCGTGCATTGCCAATTCCAAAGCCCTTCTGGCTCTCTATGATAAAGCTCATTGGGGTGAGATAGTGGAACCCTTACAGTACCTCCTAGAGGAATACCACAAAGGGGACCACAGATTGTCACAGAGGGTCAGACAATTACCAACAATTCCATCCGATGTGCACTAGATGCAGCAGATACAGCTGCTAGGGGTGTTAATACCAGTGTGCTTCTTAGACAATGCTCATGTCTTAGGTGTTCTGGGTTCAAACCAGAGGTCCAGCAGGCAGTACTAAATATACCTTTTGACAAAGAGCAACTTTTTGGCTTTCAGGTTGACCCTACCCATGATAAAATGAAAAAGGACACTAACACAGCTGAGGCCATTGGAGCATTACAGATGTCAACACCTGGGGGTCTTTTCGTCACACAGGCTACAGGGGTCATTATATCTACCACAACAGAGGCCTTGAGTTCCCAACAAAAAGAAGGCCAGTATGTCTACAGAAAGGGCTATTTTAGAGCTTACTTCAGGGGCTGAAACACCAAGGGAAGGGGCAGGGGTGCCTCCGCACGCAAAGCAACAGCCACAGCAAAGCAGTGACTACCCAATCCTTCCCCCGACCACTCCACACTTGATGGGGGCAGACTACAATTTTTCCACCCAGTCTGGGAATCTATCATTACTGACCAATGGGTACTAGCTATGATCCAACATGGCTATTGTTTGGAAGTCATTACCACACCACCCAACATTCCACCTTGCACTCACAGGTTATTGCAGGATCATCTAACACTTCTCAAACAAGAAGTCAAAGCTCTTCTTCTCAAAGTGCTGCTTCAACAGCAGGAAAAAGACACACAAATGATGGAGGGAATGAAGAACAAATTAAAACATTCACCCCCAGTCAAGATATCTGGGTTAAATCCATTGTTGTTTTGCTGACCATGCCACCGCAGTGTTGAACCAGGTACATGGTTACTCTACATGATGTTATTCCACTTCTCCAACAGGGTGACTCTATGGCAACACTGGACCAAAAGGACGCCTATTTCCGTACACCAATACACCCTGCACACAGCTAATACCTCAGATTTGTCAAAGAAAGCCAACATTACCAATCCCAAGTTCTGCCATTCAGGATGACCCCAGGACCTTGAGTTTTCACAGAATTTTGGCAGTAGTTGAAACACATCTGCAAAGACATTGGCTTATTCCCATAACTGGACGATTGGCTTATCCAAGCCAGTACCCACTTTACAGTGCCAACAGTAGACTCAATTGACAGTGGATCTACTACACAGACTAGGGTTTACAATAAATGTTCCCAAGTCTCATCTTCAACCTCCACAGTTAGGATTAGCTTATCCCAATTCCGCTTGAGTTCAGCACTTTCAGGTAACTCTACCACAGTTCCAACCAAACAAAACTCTCACAGTTCTGACCATGATGCGTCTGCTAGGAATGATGGCCTCTTGCATTGCCATAGTTCCTCACAAGAGGTTGCACGTGTGTCCCCTAGAGGGTCACCTCAAAGATCCAGTGTTAATAGACCTCCGCACTCACCGTTCTCTGTAATTGTGGAACACTAACAACCTGCTAATGGGGCGGCCTTTTCTAGACCCTGTTCCTCACTTCACTCTCACCACATACGCATCGGAGATGGGTTGGGGTGCCCATCTAAAACACCTGCTCCCACAGGTCTGTAAGATGCAAACCATCAATCCCTACACATCAACAAGTTAGAGCTTCAGCTAATCTTCCTAACAATAAAGGCTTTTCTTCCTCACCTATCTTACAAGGTTGTCCTCGTCCGACAATATGGCAGCCATGTATTATTTACAAAAACAGGGGGAACGGGGTATTATCCAGTATTAGGGTATCTTTCATAGATTCACATGCCTGATCATTCCCCGTCATCGGGATGGGAGTCCCCGGTAAAATAAGTAAAGTAATGTCCCATTAGACATATAGAGTAATAGGCCAAAGGCCTCACATTAGTATCATATCCAGGTCCTTTTGTAATAAGGACCAAACTCTAGAGAACAACCAATCCGCTGCCACCACCCTCTGGAACCTTCCTGGAAGGCGCTCTAGTCCCTCAGGTTTTCTACCACACGTCTTGCAAAGGGAGACTCCTCTGAGCTCTACTCAGGTTTTTCCTTATCTCTTGGATTTAAGGTATTTTCTTCGGATATTTCTCTATCTGAGTGAAGTCTTTACTGTCTTCATGCCGGATACTCCTAAAAAAGGCCTTTTTAGGCCCTGTGATACCTGCAAAAAGAAGAGATTGCATGTCTACGACCAGCATAAGGACTGCCCCTACTGTCTTTATCCAGTCCGTACTCCTAAAGACTGCAAGGTATGTCGTACTTTCTTTACAAGGTCTTTAAAAGATCGTGAGGGAAGGCTTTTTAACTTGGCTGCAGAGGCTTTAGGACAAATAAGATCCCTTGTCCTCTGAGGAGAGTGAGAGCTCATCAAAATCCTCTTCGAAGACACCTCAGAAAAGGCCAAGAGATGTCTCTCCAGGTCCTTTTAAGCAGCAACCTCAAAAGATGACACAGAAAAAGTCTTCAGAGGCTCAAAAACTTAAAGAATTACCTGCCAGAGAGTCTTCTCCCCTTCAAGGGTTGAAAAAACCAGCTTCAGAACCTCTTACTCCTCCACCGAGGGTTCAAAACACTTTTAAGAAGCCTTCCTCAGCCCCTTCGACAACCACCTCATCGATGATGGCCTTGACTACGACAAAATCTCCTCATACAGATGTTGGAGTGACTTTGTCGACGACAACCATCTCACACTTTCAGTCTTGTCGGCATCCCTTTCGTCGTCGACGATGACATCTTCATCGACGGCACATACCCCTTTGTCGTCGGCGATCAAAATCAAGAAATCCGCGGCGACGACTGCGCCAGCGACTCGCTCGACGACGACCTCGGCGACAAGTGCCTCGTCGTCGATGATACGCACATCGACGAAGAGTGTACTGTCGACAACCATCCTGTCGATGACCACTTCGATGACGAGAGGTCCCTCATCGACGGTAGTGTCCATCGTAACCATCGATGATTCCTCGTCGACTACGTCTATACCGATGACGGTCTCGTCGACAACACCTAAATCAAGGACGGAAATTACATATTTTTAACAGAAAATTAAGAAGCAGTGGCTGACGCCCCTCTAACATCACCCAGTAGAGTTCAACCATTGCTTCTCTCTCACCTTTTGGATGAGGATTCGGATGAGGACAGTATGTTTAGAGCTGCAAGAAGTCCCTTTGAACTTAATGTTAAGTATCAGGAAGACTCTGATTATGATGATCAAGACATGGATGAGCAGGCGTACTATCATGACGACAGCCATCATCCACAACCACAGATGGTCTGTCTTCCTTCAGCATTGGTCTCTGACCTGCAGTTTATGATTTTTGACTACAAAAAGAGGTTCCCTATCTCTGCATCGTCTCCTATTCCAGTTCTCTCTCCACCACAGAGAGCGCAAGTCCCACCTCCACCGCCTTCTACCATTGAAGTGCTGTGCCGCCTCTTACATCTACGGACGATGATGATGATGATGAACAACAGGAAGAAGGGGAGATCCAGGATAGGCAGTCACACCTTGGCGAATGGGACGACTGTGTTATCTCTCTTCCAGCATCGCCATTGCCTCCTCAAGCGGACTCGCCTCCCGAAGATATAGGAGGTTTCCATAATCTCGTTGCCTTCTCACCAGCAGGACTGTTTCCTTTACGATTTCAAGGAACCATTCAAAAAATCTGTTAGGTCTAATCTGTTAGATAATGCAAAATCCCTCTACAGTACTCCAGTCTTGCCAAAATTGGACAAGAAATAACGGGCTCCAGACAATGCTCCAGCCTCCCTCATTGGCCATCCCAAGCCTGATTCAGTGATTACTCAGGCAGCTCAACGTAGATCGAAAAACCCTTCTGCCCCACTTTCAGCACCACCGGATAAAGAGGGCAGACACTTGGACAATATTGGAAAGCGGTTTTCCTTTATGTCAGCGTTAACAGTGCAGGCATCTAACACTTTAACGATATTGGGATACCACAACCGTCAGATGTTGTCAGATATTGCGCCATACTTGGAGTCCTTGCCGCAAGAGTCTAAGGAAGAAGCAAGAAAGGTGCTTCTGGAAAGCTAAAGGTCGGCTTCTGGAATTATAGACTGTGTGATGGACATCGCATCAACTGGTTTCCGCCAACTGGTTGGGGCAGCAGTCCTACGGCACCAAGGGTGGCTTAAGGCAACGACATTCCGGCCTGAAATTCAGACCAAGATCCTTGACATAACCTATAATGGACATCTTCTTTTTGGTACCCATATTGATGAGGCCATCCAGGGTATCAAAAAAGATACGGATACGGCCAGAGCTCTGGGCACCCTTCAATATAAAAGCACCCCTTTTCGAGGCTCAAGGGGTAGAGGGTAATATTCTAAGAGAGGAGGCTACCAATAATATAGGTCTTCATACTCCTCCTCTAACCAACAATACAGACCACAATTTCAGCAGAGACAACAGGCGCAGACTTCGTACAATAAGTCTTCTTTTCACGGAAGAGCCGGATCGTTGGGTTCTCCAGCTGGTGAAGTTTGGACATTCTCTGGATTTGTGCAAACTCCACCGCCAACACCTACTCAGCATATGACTCACAAACATTTACACCTCTTACTCATAGAAATATCATCAATTATCCAGAAGGGGGCTATAGAACGGGTTCCTGTTCGTCAAAGAGGAAAAGGTTTTTACTCCCGATTCTTCTTGGTGCGCAAAAAGGAAAAGAAATGGAGACCGATACTAGATTTAAGAAATCTAAACAAATACTTGAAAAAACAATCATTTCGCATGGTCACTGTTCAGGAAGTCCTGCAACTTTTCAATGCGAACAACTACATGGTATCCTTGGACCTCCAAGATGCCTACTTTCATATTTCTATCCACAGAAGGCACAAGAAGTTTCTGAGGTTCGCTGTGGCGGGCAGGCATTACCAATCCCGGGTCCTGCCTTTCTGGCTCAAATCCGCCCCACGTATCTTCACAAAATGCCTTTCTCCAGTGGTTGCATACCTCAGGCAACAACATCACCAGGTCTTTCCTTATCTCGACGACTGGCTCGTCAAGGCACCCTCTCTCGACAGCACAAGAAAGTCTTCCAAAGCCTGTCTGAGGCTTTTCAGAAAATTAGGTCTTACCCTCAACCCAGACAAGTCAGTCCTTCAGCCTTCTCAGCGGATAATATTTCTGGGAGCTGTCCTGGATACGGTCCTGCAAAAAGCTTACCCATCGCAGGAGCGACAACAAAAACTCCTGTGTTTGGCAGAACGCGTACGCAGAAGAAAATCTCTTTCAGTGCGCCTATTCAAATCCCTCTTGAGAATTATGTCTTCCTGCACTGCAATGGCTGACACTCTTCATCATGCAGAACCATTAGGACAGGTCAGCCATATCCCCTGCAGTGGCCGGTGCAGGCAGGAGCGGTGGGGGTGCTGCGTGGGGGGAATGTCAACAGACAATGGAATAGGAGTTATTCATAGGTCATCTGATGTTTAACTCTCCGCCAACCAGTTTAAACATTTTAATCTACTACATCTAATAAGAAACCTTTTAAAGGGTGGCATGGATATGATATAGCTGCATGTGTAATGTTAATGTTAACATAAGAAATTACAGTGAATAATGACAAACGTTATTACAGACACGGATGATTTAAGATATCAAGAATGACAAAATAGCTTACTTTCCTTAATGACCAAACATTGGGGACAGAAGGTGACCTAAATATAACTTTCCATAAATATTTAAGGGTGAGCAGTTACTAAGATGGATCTTACCAAATAGGAACTTGAGAACTGTTGGATTTAACCAAAAAAACATCCAGGCTAGATATTTGAAACACTTTTATAATCTACTAGGCTTTGTGCAAAAACAAGATAAAGTGATGTGCACGTTGGCATAGCAGAAATGGTTGAATGGTTGCCCCCCCCCCCCCCCACATATTAGGAAAACAGTCTCCAGACTATTGCTTTCTTTTAAAAACAATATCTGAGTATACCACAGGACATGAGTGTACACTAATGATCCCAGGAGTAATCCAATCAGACATTTAGAAGTTCCAACAGATATATTCATAGACAAATGTCCATATAATGATTAAGAATGGAAGTCATTTGCATATTAATTTGTTATATGGAAATCCTAATGTTCCCCTCCCCTTGTGAGCCGTAAGTGCATTTCCGTGATATACTTTTACATGCCTCCTTTAACCTATAATTCTATTTGGTTATAGTGCCTGTGTACCCATTAGAGACAGATCATTACCTTAACAAGTGGTCTCATTGATGGTCTGAATCCTGGAGCCATGTGTAAAATGGTGCATCCTCCATGGCTTTGCCACTAGTAATGCTGGTCTTTGCTAACTATTCACCTGTTCACTATGAACAGCTATTCTGTCTGTGTTAGACTAGAGTTAGGTCTAATGTGTCTCTTTTGTTTAGTTTACTATATTTTTGTAATAGTTAAGGTGAATGTAGGGCTACTTACTTATTTGGCCGTCCTGCACGATTGCCTGGCAATAGCCCTAGAAGAGAAATGAGATTTCAGTGTGTAGGGTGGTTGGTTTTGGATGGGGTTAGAATTTAACTGGTTGTCTACAGTTTAATTAGCTCGCTGACTGTGTCCAGATGATTAATTCATGTTATGTTTAATTGAATACGACAGTATACTGTATATGTATTGTTTATATGTGCTGTTTTCTATTGTTATTTTACATGCGCCTTAAAGCCTACTATTATTTGCAGTGTTGCACTTTATGATTAATTAACTCATCTAATAGCAGCAAGGTTATACTTATAGCCCCTGACAAAAGCCGCAGAACTGGAAGCAGTCCATCTCTCAGCCTTTAAATACCCTTTTGGCGATGCATGCTTCCACTCTGCTTCTAGAGTTTCCGTATATAGCCTTGGGCTTTCTCCTGCGTTGTAATTGAATTTCAGATTCATAAACAAAGACATATTAAAGTATCACATATTTTCAGCACTACTTCAAAATGAATGTGCATGGACTTAAAATAGATATGTCTTACATTTCACTAAATCATATTTGCTGAGCCGTTGCCATCAGATATGTATGTGTCCATATGTAGGAGGCAAAACAATATAAATCACAACAGCCTCTTGTATATACTGTGTGTAGTAAATGAATCTCAACAAACTCTTCACTCTTAGCTGAAAGCAAGCTATCACCGCAGTGAGTTATTATCACTTCATTATTGTATTCCACATAAGAGCAGAATGTCTGACTAGAATAATACTTTCTTAGCCCAGTTTAAACGCAGGAGAATTAGTGTTTCCCAGTTCCTATCACCCTTTACATCATTTTGAACGCTTTTCTGCAAGCACGACTAATACACTCGGCTTTATATTTCCTTTTATAGTGTTGTAATATTAAAGTCAAATTGGATACGCTAGACAATGCATTTCCATTATATGAAATGTCTGCTTTGCGTTTGAGAGGATTTTAGACTCTGTAAATATAAAAATGTCTGCATTAGTGTTCTAAAGCTGGTTGGCAGAACGCCAGGTGGCAGATGGTAATAGTTTTGGTGACCTCTGACTCTTTGTACAGAGCAGTACATTGAATTTACATAATTCCAAATTGCCCAACTATTTCAAAATTCAGTACCATAAGAAGCTGTGTACTCTGGAAAGTAACAATATCAGATATGATGAATATCACATGATTGATAAGCAGGCATTTAATATTGTACTTGTCGGAATTCCAGGAACAGAACACATTTACTTTGCAGGATGTCTGTGGCACCATTATTTAGATGAGAGGTTATTTTAGAATATCTGATATAAGGACTCAATTACAAATGTAGTTAACATAATGATGGAAACAAACTTTTTTTTCTTGAAAATAATTTTTATTTTCAAAAGAGCATTTTTGGTTTAACAAGAAGGCTCTGATAACCAAAACCCCTACTGTTTTTTTTGCTTAAAGGCTTTTAAATGTTACTCTTGCATTATTGATGCCAGAAAAAAGAATCTAAAAAAATACTGTCCGCAGAGTCATTTTATATATACAGTCTAACTATGTAATGCAAACTGAATGGTCACATTATAAACTGCATGTTCAATCATTTAATCGAACAATTTAGTTTGATAACATCTGGCGAATAAGGAAATTCGTATTATGATGTTTTCTTGCCATTTAATTAAATGGGCAATTTGGTAACCCTTTCTCTTGGGGAATATTCTGTTTTTTAATTATTTCACAGGTCAGAGTTATTGCTTTTTGACCTTTAATTCTTTTAATTCCCCCAAATGGCCAGTCCTTAAATATTGTCTCGACGCTAGGAGGCCCCTTTGATTTGACAATACATGTCCTGATTTCTTGCAGATGAAACATGACTGTATTTTTCCTTTCAGCGTGAATCTAACCTTTGCATTATCTCCAACGATAATACAATATTCAATAAAAAAACTCTTATACACTGAAACTGAAGTGTCGTAAAAACATTGTAAATCATGTAAACAGATTTGAGGAGTTTATAAATGTCCATGATCTTTGGAGGTGGCATCATTATACTATAACATTTAGTTACCTATTAGGTATATTTATATATTTCATTAAACAATGATATGTCAGTCAGAGGAGAACAAACAAACCTCTGCCAGCACCCAGTTCCTTGAACACATATTTGTTGTAATGGTTTTTAGTATCCCTACATTTCTTTATATACATCATGTTGTACCCTCTTTATTAAACACCACTACTGCTATTTTGTCTTGCTATTACTATTACTATAATAGTTTTGCTAGTATTACTATTGGTGGTATGATAGTTTCTAATGGTAGTAATTTCACTATTACTGCTTCTAAAACTGTTGGCACTATAATACTAATACACCTAACAAAGCTAGTACAGATAGCACTGTCAGTAACAGCATGCTGCAGTGCTGCAACTACATTAAGTAGTGCTACTACTAATGGTGCTACCCATACTATTACCACTGTCATTTAACAGTAAGGGCTTTAGTATGAGTCAGCTGGAGGGGTTTTCTTGCTGGGGATAGTGTTTAACCCCTTCGCTGCGGCGGCAATTCCGCCGCAGCGCTAGGAGGGAGGGGGGGGCTGCGCGGCGCTCCCATGCTCGTGACGGAACTGCTCCGTCACAAGCCTCGGGCGAGCTGTGCTTGTGACGGAGCGGTTCCGTCACGACCCCGCCCGCTCAATAGAACACGTCGCGCAGGCGCAAAATCAGCGCCGTGCAGGCGCGTCAAGCGGGCCGTGACGGAACCGCTATGTCACCAGCACAGCGCGACTAAGGCTGGTGAAGGAGCGGTTCCGTCACCAGCATGGGAGGGGTTAATCTGATACTAAATGGGCCAATGTTCCATCAGTCAAAGTTACCAGATGCAGGGAAAACCAGGCACAGTTTGTAGTGGGTGCCTTTTGTTAATGAATCATTAATTACAGGCTGGTATCACTGACCCCTGAATTCCCAGCAACTCATAATTGGGTAAAAGGGATACACTACACAAGGGATATCCCCCAGAGAGATCGTTCCTGGTATATGATTACAGTGCCTGTAACAGAATGACAGGGGATCTTGGGCATTTTGTATGACAATAACTTTATCATGAATAAATTGCAGCAGTAGTGCTGATACAAGCAATTTATCAGCCTTTTTGTAAGAATAAGGAGCAAATACAACTCCAAACAAAGAGTTTATGCATATTTTTGCAAACGCGTAATTACTGGGGCATCCATTTAGCTTTCAAAAAGGGGGTGAAATGTGTTGGCTGTAATGATTATATAAACCTAATTGAAAATCGTTTTTGTAAAGAATATCTTCAATAACAAATAAAGTAAGGGAAATTAAAGACTGGAAATTACACTTAATGTTTGCAATATACACAACTGATGGGCAAGAGTTTTAATCTGCAGCTGATACTATGCTATCAATACTATTATCACTCTCAGTCAATTTCACTACTGCTGTGATTCATAAAAGGAAATATCAAGAATATTAAGTGTTGTTCTACAACTAGTGCTTCTTTTCTGGCACCACCAATACAACTAGTCATATTACAGCTGCTGTTTGTTTCACTTTTTTAGATAGATAATACTTTATTGTATGATTAATTAAAGTCTTTACAACTGTATTAAAAGAGAAACATTGAGCATTAAAAACCCATTATACATGAAGCCCATAACTACACAATTCATTAGAGATTTCAAAATGTGTTGCCTCGGTTCTTTAGCTGAAGTTGAAATAAACCGAGGGAGCAAGGGTAGTACAGATAGCTTTGGGTTGTGGGACAACAGAAAACAGGGGTGCAAACTTGCCATTAAAAACATTATCCCAAATGGGTGTGGCCTAAAGTGGAGGAGTGATCACAGGGCTATGCAAGTGTAAAAAGTTCCTTTTGGACTGGGAATGACAGAGACAGACAGGTTGTCTAAGGGAAAAGTTGGCGTCCACCTGCTTGGTTTTTTTTCTAAATGTATTACTTACGGTACTACTAATATAAGTACTAGCAGCCCTGGAGCTGTGGGCAGTACCACTTCAAGCATTACTGTTGCTAGTATTGATACTATCACCACTGCTGCTACTACGGTTACTGCACCTAATTGTTCAGTGTGTATCAGTATCAACACTACACTAGCATTACCTCCTAACATGTGTATATTACATGTTTATTGTAGTTCAGTGAGCTTGAAAATAGTGCTTTTAAAAAAACCTGGGAAATGTTTGTTGAAAACAGCAATTGAAGGACTGATCTGCTTTATCGTCTGCAGTAAAAAGAAAATACAGGGTTTAAGGTAAAACAGGTGTCTTCACGTTCTTAAAAAACATTCTAGCTATAGAAATTTGCGATGGTTGAAGCTAATGCCAGCAAGGCAGAGCTATCTGTAAGCCGTGATTGTAATTAGAATGTTCAGCTTTCATGAATATACTGTGGATTAAACAATACACAGTGTAATGTGCAGAGATTTTTACTACGGATTTGCCTGGCTTTCACAAATTGACCGCTTTATACAAGGAGTTATAGCTAAGCTCAGAAATGTTTCAAACCCTTTCTTATTTTCCAGCTAAGAAAGGGCCTTGGTTCTAATTATAATATTCCGGGTTTCCTTTGGTTTTCTAGAACAGGTTGCTAATTAAACAAAATGGGGAAGCACTGCAGAGGCTGTCAATATGAAATTTCTGCAAAATGTGGGAAATATTTCATGAGTCCTTGTAAAAGTATGGATTTCCGTATCACCGGTGGTGGCCGCCAGTAACAAAGGGTGGTGGGGCGCGGGTTTGGGATATTAATAATAATAATGTTTCAAACGTACCTGAAGCCGCCGGCCGCATCCCGCAACGCGGTGCTTCTGCTGGCAGGTTCCTGGGTCCGAGCAGCCCCTGGGACAGACTTCCAGCCACTCCCTGTGCTGCAGAGGGGGATTGTTCTGAGTGGGTGGAAAAGGCACCCTTCGGGGTAGTGAGTCTGTGGAAGTTTCTCCAGCTCCGCAGGTGTGTTTTGGTCGGCCTGAGACAGCCGCCCAAACACACATGAGCATTTGGGGACCAGGAAGTGCACAAACACTCCCCCTCCCCCTCCCATGCCCCACCCCTTCACACACAAGCTGTCTAAGTAAAAATAAAAGATTGTTTTATTTTTCCTTTGCTGGCTCTGCGCCAGGCAGGGTGGTTGCGCTCCTCCGCCATTGCAGAGGAGCCGCCACTGCGTACCACTGTAATTGTATAATAAAACACCCAAATATATCATTTAGAGTAAAGAGTTAGATGTACAGAATGTAATATGCAATTTATTACCGTTGCTGAGTGTAGGTGCTGAGAGAGGAGGTGCCATGATTCCAGAGCGGCTTAGAGTAAGTCATGATGGCAACAGCATTAATAAATAGCAATAGATGGACCGAGTTAAAAGCAGAGGGGTGCATAAATATCCAAGTCTGCGTAAGAGCCAGCTTTTAATACCACTTGTAGACACATGATGACACACACACACTCGCACTCTCTCTCTCTCTCTGTTGGGAACTTGGGCTAGTGCCTGAGTTTTAGGTGATGAGCAGCTCCTTTATATGCAGCACTCTACAACTCTACTGGCACATCTGCTCACCTCAATTGACTGTTTTACAAGCAGACATTTTAAGCATTAGATTAACTTAGTGACATCCATGCCAAGCTAGAAAAGCATCATAGCCATTTACCATTTTTGCAGCAAAATCTTCAAGCATAGGTTTAGCTAGTGCTAACCACGCCCAGCTGAAAAGTGCTAAAATTCTTTTACTGATACCAGGGACAGTATTACAGCTTTGGATTGGTAGACTCCCATCAAGGCAAATCTGTTATGAATAAAAGCAGCTCCTAACATGTTGTTTTCTCTTGTTAGAGCTCATCAGAGAAGCATACGTTTTTCCAAACACGTAACAGCAGTTTTTGTATAGGTCCAAACATTGCCCTTTCACACTTAACGCGCTGCATACATTATGAAAAACCCTGAGTATTTACCATTCTTTAGGTGGAGGACTGCTCTTTTGTATGGTCTTAACTTCACTGGCAGTCTGGTCAGGTCAAATATCTGTTTTTCTAGTAGATTTTGGTTAGTGTTCTATAAGCCCAAAACTATCAACGCAGCACTAGAAATAAATTAGAAAAGATTAAAATATTAATGCTCATGGTACAAACTTAAAAATGTAATACAAGTTTATAATCATTTTCGGTTATAAATAATTAGGCGCACGGGATGATGGCAGATGTAAAGCTATGAAAATGAAAGAAAAAAAGGGATGGCACCTGGAAAATATAATGTTGTCAATATTTTAAATTACTATTAATGCTGAATATGATCTTGTAATATATTTGTGATTATATATTAACAATATAGTATCATAAAATACAATAATTATGGTGGCTTGGGACCCACTTGTTGTAAGAAATCTGAGAATATTTGTCATAGGGTGTTTAGAGTAACTCTTTGGAAGGAACCTAAAGCAAATTACTTATTTTGTTATCATTAATGTAAAAAGCATATGCTGTATCAGCTCTATGAATAAATACGTCCTATTCCACAGAGAACAATAGTTCTTAAGTGTCTTTTGAAGAGAAGTACCTTGCTGGAGAGCAATCAAAATTAACTACTTCTTAAATTGGGAGGGGAGGTTTAGCCCACAAATATTTTGGTAATAGATTAGGTACATTTAATTTTATTAATGGTTCCTTTTTTTCCCCCAAGCATATAACTTTTTTTTATAATCAATGACATGTAAAGTACCAGTTTGAGTGACAAGACATTTTTTTTCATGTGTAGAATTAATTTAATGAAATTTAGAATACATTAAGCATTGGTTATTCTATACAAATATAGAGTCTGAGGTACAGAAATAGGCTTAGAAATTCTAGGCAATTGAAGGCAAATGTGTCCCATGTCATTGTAGAGTAGACAGGTTTCATACCTGGTTCCAGTTTTAGTTCTGGACTTGGGTGGCATAGCAATAGTGGTTAGGTCAATATTCTCATTGAAGAGCCATTTTTGTATTGCAATTCGACGAATTAGCACAAGTGTAAAAAAACAGGTATTCTCCACTACAGAAAAAGAAATGCTGATTAGAAGTACATTAAATTGGCATGAAATTTGAACTTTTCCCACAGTACTGCCTTTGCTTTGTTTGGTGTAAATCCAAATAGTAGTTTCGGAGAAATTAATATAATAAATACTTGTTGGTGGGATTGAAAGGGCTAAAACAAAATTGAGCTATCAGAGTTAAAAAATTATATTTTTATTTGTTTATAACTTTTAGAGCCATTTGATACAGTTGACAAAATTGCAAACTAAGTAAATGCTTAGCATGTTTTGTTTACTCCTGGTATTTTTAAATGTGTTCAGATTGCTCAAGGGGGAGTCATAATAAATAAATACATATAAATATATGCTAAGCTCCACAGAAAAAGGATTCACACTCACGGGGGGTTTAAATCCGGATCGAATTTATTTTGCACACAAGAAATATAGAACAAGACGCGTTTCGGCGGTACGCCTTTGTCAGTATATATATATATATGTTCGAGGCATGTGGGCTGCTGAATTCATATCTAAAGCATAGATCGTCGCCTAGTGTTGGGTCCGGATGATTGCACATTGTTGTCCTGGAAGAGTCTTCGAAGTATCACGAGATAGGTGGCTTCTCCCCTGGACTACAGTGCGCATGGGCATCGACTCCATCCCCAGATTGGTTTTTTCCGCCATTGGGTTCGGATGTAATTTCGTTATCTCCAGTTCGGAATCAACATAAACTTTTTCGAGGCCCGAAGGCCTTTTTCCCGTCGGTATTGTTTGCGTTCGGTGCCCAGTTCTGTTCCGACTCAGTTCCCGAGTTGGACATCCGGGGAGTCGTGTGGCTCTTCGGTGATCGAGGCCCAGTCGACGCAGCAAGACCTTCGACGACACAACATGGAACGGAGCCCGTTCAAGAAGTGTCCCGTGTGTGGATCGAAGTATCCCCACATCGACGTCCACCCGGTGTGCAACAAGTGCCTGTCGCCGGACCACGATGAAGCCAGCTGTATGGCGTGTTCCAGGTTTCGTTCGAAGAAGACGATTCGGCTTCGGCGCGTGGCGCGCATGGAGGCCCGGCAGATGGCCCCGGCACCGGTGGACATCTTCGTCAACGAAGAAGCAGACGAACACGAAGTTCAGATGCAGATTTCACCTCCGGCGGAGGAAATCGACTACGACTATGAAGCGGATGTCGAAGGCCTAGAAGTAGTAGAAGTCGTCGATGAGGTAGGAGACGGCGATGAGGCCTATGGGGCCATGGAAGATAGCTCAGAGGAAGAGCTATGCCCCGTTCGAACAATTACGAAGGCTCAGGTCGAGGGATCGCCACACGGCTTTCCCCAAGACCTTCTACCAGGATCCACGGCCCCGCCTCCAGGCCCGGCTACGGACACTTCGGCGGAGCCGCCATTGTCGAAGACGAAACCGAAAGTGAAACCATCGGTGTCGACAAGACCGAAAGTGGTTGAGACGCAATCGAAACCGAAGACGTCTGCTCCTTTGTCGACACCCTCGTCTTCCGAGGTGTCGGGACAACCCAAGCCGAAGAAAGCTATCGACCCGGTGAAGTCGGGCAAAGGCGCCGAGCCGAAGGTGGTCAAGGGCGTCGAGCCGAAGTCCAAGAAGGGCATCGAGCCGGAGTCTGGCAAGAGCGTCGAGCCGAAGTCCAAAAACGGCGTCGAGCCGAAGTCAAGCAAGGGCGTCGAGCCGACGACTGGGGCCCCGAAACCAGTAATCCAGGCCGCCGATCCGACACAGCCGGCGTCGACGTCTGCTGCCACGGAAGGAGGGCGTAGCGCCCCTAAGAAGGATGCTCCTATGCCTCGGCCGGAAAAGCCCAAGTCATCGACGCTCGAGTCTTCACATGTTAGTGGATCGAGATCGTCTGTCGGGTCGACAAAGCCGTCCGCTTCCTTTACGAAGCAGGTCTCGGACTCCCTAAAACGCATCAGGGACAAGGCTTCGGCGGAAGAACCAATGACACCTTCCACCCCGAAGCAATCGGTCCCAACGCCAAAGTCTTCGACGCCAATCCTCTTCACGTTGCCTCCGAAAGTGGCACCGAAAGCCTTCGCACCACGATCGGTGCCCGAACCACACTTGCAGGGATCTGCGGGGTCGAAGCCAGCTCACCCGGCTGGGGGCTTGAAGCGTCGACCACCCTTGGTGGAGGAGCAGTCGGAGCATTTCATCGATGCCGACACCGGGAAGCTTACGCTTTACAAAAGAAAGATCACGGCGGCACAGCCTTTGGAGTCATACGCAATTCCTCTAAAGCGCAAGAAGCCCGATTCAGATTCACCTGTGTTGGTCAAGCCACTGGTTCCTCAGACTGCACAACTTGCCACACCCTCACCCACTTATTCTGATGTGGAGGATGCTGGGGATGAGGACGAGGAATACAACTTTCCTGCCAACACGGATCCTGATGAGCAACAGGACTCATGGGGGGGCAGGAGACCAAGGGGATCAGCAGACCGCCCATGACCCTCAGGTGTACAACGTCAAGACCTCTCCCACTGAGGATTCTGCGGCATTTAATGCCTTAATTGAAAGGGCGGCCAAAAACCACGACGTGGAGCTCCACGCTGACCCTGTGGAAGTGGACTTCCTATTTGACACTTTTTCAACAGCTGAAAAGACTGTAAAGACTCTCCCAATGCTGAAGGGGGTCCTAAAACACGCTGCAGACATTTTTAAGGAACCCACGCGGTCAAGGGTAGTCAACCCTAGAATTGAAAAAAAATACAGGCCGGCACCTGGCGATCCTACCTACATCAAGGGCCAGTTGCCATTATACTCTCTGGTCGTTTCTAATGCCCGCAAAAGGGCGAATTCGCAAACCACTGGTGAAGCTCCTCCCCCGGACAAGGAATCCAAAGTGTTGGAGGCATCAGGAAAGAGAGTAGCAGCTCAGGCGGCCAATATCTGGCGTATCTCTAACACGCAGGCACTCTTGGCTACATGCGACAGGGCACACTACGACACACTAGAGACCCTGTTGTAACATCTACCTGACCAATATAAAGAGGCAGCGGAGATGCTTATCCAGGAAGGGAAACTCATCTCCAACGCTTCCATTAAGTGTGCCCTAGACGTTGCGGACACTGCAGCAACAGGGCAATTAACACCAGTGTGATGTTGAGACGTCAGGCATGGCTCAGAATCTCTGGGTTTAAGCCGGAGATACAGACCACCATCCTCAACCAGCCGGTAAACCCTGACAGATTATTTGGTCCTGAGGTGGATACCACCCTGGAAAAAATAAAGAAGGATACCGAGTCCATGGGAGCTCTCCAGTCCCAACAGTTTAGAGGGAGCACTTTTCGTCGCTCAGGCAATAGAGGTGTTTCGAGAGGCCAAATGTCCCAGCAAACGCAATTCAATAAAGGTGGGGCGCAATCCTCTTACACCAAGCAAAATAGAGGAGGATACCGGGGCAACAGCGCCAAGGGCAGAGGTCGAGGTAACAACAACTCCCGCTCCTCCGCCACCAACAAACAGTGACGCCCTGTCACTGCCCCCTGACCATACTACACCTGTCGGGGGAGACTCCAGCGGTTCCTGCCAGTCTGGAAATCCATCACCACAGACAGGTGGGTCAGAAAACGTATCCAGTTCGGTTATTGTCTGGAGTTAACATCCACTCCACCCAACATGCCACCAAAACACCGTCCTATGTCCGCGGAGCATTTGCACTTATTGCAGCAGGAGGTACTCGTCATGCTGCAAAAAGGGGCAATCGAGCTCGTGCCGGTGGAGGAAGAAGGCACAGGAGTGTACTCCCTGTACTTCTTTATCCCGAAGAAGGACGGGTCCCTCAGACCCATACTGGACCTCAGACCCCTAAATCAGTACATTCTATCAGAACACTTTCATATGCTCACACTGCAGCAGGTTCTCCCGTTGCTCAATCAGGGGGACTTCCTCGCAACCTTGGATCTCAAGGATGCCTATTTCCACATTCCACTGCATCCATCACACAGAAAATAGCTCAGGTTCACCATTCAGGGTCACCATTATCAGTTCAAGGTCCTCCCTTTCGGGGTGACCACTGTGCCCAGGGTGTTCACGAAATGCCTGGCGACGGTGGCGGCGCACCTCCGAAGGCAGAACGTTCACGTTTACCCTTATCTGGACGACTGGCTTGTCCAAGCAAAGTCGGCCCAGCAGTGCGCCGCCAACATGTTCCACACCATTCACCTTCTTCACGATCTGGGATTCTCACTAAATTACCGAAGTCGCACCTTCAGCCAGCCCATGTGCGGCAGTACCTGGGCGCAACTATAAACACTCTGGCAGCCACGGCTCAGCCAAATTCTGTGAGAATCGACAGCATTCAGTCGCTCATCCGGAAGTTCAGACCGCAACACTCGCTTCCAGCGAGAGTGTTCATGCAGTTGATAGGCATGATGGCCTCCTGCATCTTCATAGTCCCGCACGCGAGGCTACATATGCGTCCGCTCCAAGAATGCTTGGCTCATCAGTGGACTCAGGCTCAGGGACAGTTGAACAACCTAGTGTTGGTGACCGGTCGGGCATACAACTCTCTGCATTGGTGGAATCCACACAACCTTTGCAAGGGCCGACCGTTTCAGGAGCCTGTGCCACAGATTACCCTGACGACGGACGCATCCCTCCAGGGATGGGGAGCTCATGTACTCCACTACACGGTGCAGGGACTATGGACTACGCAGCAGAAGAAGATGCACATCAACTACCTAGAACTGATGGCAATCTTCATGGCATTGAAGTCTTTCAAAGTACATCTGTGCAACAAAGTCGTGTTGATCCGGACGGACAACATGACGGCCATGTACTACATTCAAAAGCAGGGAGGAACACACTCCCCACAGTTGTCTCATCTGGCTCAGAGCATGTGGAAGTGGGCCATTCAGAGGAACATCTTCCTCATGGCGGAACACCTCCCGGGCAAGGACAATCAGATGGCGGATCTGCTCAGCAAATACAGCCACCAAATGCACGAGTGGGAGATACACCCTTCGGTACTCCGCCCGTACTTCCAACGGTGGGGTCATCCAGAGATAGACCTGTTTGCCACAAAGGAAAACACAAAATGCCAACGCTTTGCCGCCAGGTTTCCTCACCTACAGTCGCAGGGCAATGCGATATGGATGAACTGGTCAGGCAGATTTGCATACGCTTTTCCCCCAGCACCTCTGATACCGCTGGTGGCACGAAAGCTAAAGCAACACTCGATGACGCTCATCCTGGTTGCTCCAACCATGGTACACCACGTTTCTAGAACTCTCCGTGGTACCGCATCAAAGGCTGCACCTCACGCCCAAGCTTTTGACGCAGAGCCATGGCGACATTCAGCATCCAGATCCGCAACAGCTCAACCTGGCGATCTGGCTCCTGAAGTCTTAGAGTTTGGCTACCTTGACTTGCCTCCTGAATGCATGGATATCATACGGGAGGCAAGGAAGCCCACTACCAGAGCTTGCTATGCAGCAAAATGGAAGCGGTTTGTCATTTACTGTACTGAACACGACATCAACCCGCTAGATGCATCCACTCCCAACATCATCTGTTATTTGTTACATCTTTACAAATGCAATCTAGCATACGCTTCCATCAGGATACACTTATCCGCCATAGCGGCTTATCTCCAAAACAGGCAGCATCTCTCCGTTTTCAGAGTGCCAGCCATTAAAGCCTTCCTAGAAGGCCTGAAGCGGGTCATCCCTCCCAGGACCCCGCCGGCTCCTGTATGGAACCTCAATGTGGTCCTCACCAGGTTGATGGGCCCACCTTTTGAGCCTCTACGTTCATGTGAGATTCAGTTCTAAACATGGAAGGTGGCTTTTCTCATTGCCATTACGTCTCTACGACGTGTTAGTGAGCTACAGGCTCTCACTGTACAAGGACCATTCATTCAAATTCACTCCAACAGGGTGGTGCTGCGCACTAACCCTAAATTTCTTCCTAAAGTGGTTTCGCAGTTCCATGTCAATCAGACCATTGAACTGCCCGCGTTCTTTCCAAACCCAGAAACGGTAGCCGAAAGAATGCTCCACACTCTTGATGTCAAACGAGCTTTGATGTACTACATCGATAGGACCAAAGACTTTAGGAAGACACAACAACTCTTTGTTGCCTTTTCAGCCCAGCACAAAGGTAACCCCATTTCCAAAGCAGGTATAGCCAGGTGGATCGTTAAGTGTATTCAGATTTGCTATCACAAGGCGAAGCGCACTTTAACGGTCCCCCCCAGAGCCCACTCCACCCGCAAGTTAGGGGCCTCCATGGCTTTCCTTGGTAATATCCCTTTGGAAGATATTTGTAGAGCAGCCACATGGTCTACACCACACACATTTACTAAACACTTCTGTGTAGATGTGCACTCCAAGCAGCTGTGGGGCAGGCTGTTCTTAAGACACTTTTTCAGACGTCTGCAGCTGGCACAGGCGGCCGCCGTTAATGGAGGGACTGCTATTTATTCTATGCTATAGATATGAATTCAGCAGCCCACATGCCTCGAACTGAATATGCTACTTACCAGTATGCATCTGTTCTTGGCATGTAGGGCTGCTGACATTCATATCGCCCGCCCTCCTCCCCGGCGCCTGTAGCGGCTGCAGGCTTTACACTTACTCTTAGCATGCTCATCGCTCACACTGTTACACTCCATCTTCGCCACAATGGCTAAAAACAATCTGGGGATGGAGTCGATGCCCATGCGCACTGTAGTCCAGGGGAGGAGCCACCCATCTCGTGATACTTCGAAGACTCTTCCAGGACAACAATGTGCAATCATCCGGACTCAACCATAAGCGGCGATCTATGCTATAGATATGAATGTCAGCAGCCCTACATGCCAAGAACAGATGCATACTGGTAAGTAGCATATTCAATATATACATATATACACATCCAGTCCCACTCCTGCTCCTATCCCCGCCTGGAGCCTTCGTAAGCAGGCACAGACACAACTGGAACCAAATAATATATTTTATTAAGCATGTGTCGTTTTAGGCTCAATCTTTTACCTAACATTTTAGCCTTTCCTTCTGGTTTTACCACAACGATTGAGCAGAAGGGTGCCTGCGGCTGCGACAATAGGTCTCCGCAGGACACCCTTCATTTTGTACTTTTATGTTCATTTTATCAATTGCCTAGGCGCCGATTCTTGGTCAATATTCTGAGAAAACAGAAATTACGTCACGCGAAAGCTGCCCTGCTATTCCTACAGAAAGCAAATGATATATACACCTTGTGTGCCATCTCAAGTTTTTTTTAAAGTAGCGGTTAGACTGAGAAACATCAGAAACTGATCTAACTGTGAATTTGAACTAATGCCCACCTCTATTTCTGATTCATATGTCCCGCTGCTGGGGCTTAATTTTATCTAATTTTATCTAACTGTTTTTAAATACTATCGTAAAGTTCAGAAATGTAGTTTAATGATGTTTTAGCGGTATTGTCAAACTGTATTGATATTATGTATTTTTATGATGATTTTTAATTGTCGAAATAAAAACTAACTGAACTGAAGCAGGAAAAACGCCACCTTGCTCATATATATATATATGTGCATGTAAGATTGGTATTTCACTGCTTTGACCATAGCCCGAATGTAAACCGCTAAGTCTGTTGTCTATTTCCTTTGGTATGACGATAATACCATGTGACTATATATTACATGTCATTCAGTTTGCTCGTTCTCGTGAAAAAGCAGGTTTACCTGCGAAACGCGTCGAGACAAGCCGTTTGTTAATTAAAAGTACGCTTTGCAAACTCGAAGTGGCCCGGACTTCTTTCTTTTCTACGTGCTAGAGTGTTTGGTTGGAACATTTGTGAGTCGCTACCCCGTCTGAGTCCCGCCACTGAAAGCGGCAAGGATCCGAAGCGAACTTGTGTTGTTATATATATATGCTGTGTTAAATTTGGGATTATCGTACTGCCCTCCATGCAACTTGAACTATGCGGATATACGCATGGATATATATCGATTTACACGCAAGCTTAAACTTAAAAAGTTTTTTGAAGTACATCTCGAAAAAAGTATTACATCTGAGACACTATTACATCCCGTCCCTACCAGCAGTCAGAGTCAGGCTACCTTTGATACTCTTTGGGATCTTCAAAATGAGGCAACCTTGGATACCACAGGGGAGGTGCCATTGGATTCAACAGGTCAACATGTTACTCCATTCAAACCTAAATCCACTTTTCAACCGATCATGGTTCGTGACAATCTGGATATATTCCAGGAGAGCGTGGTACGTGATATGAAACAACTTTACATCACAACCAACAAAAAGAAATTCTACATTTCTAAACAAAACCGATGTTATCAACAACTGATCACCAAACTACAAAAGGATCATAACATCATTGTAAAACAGGCCGATAAGGGCGGAAACGTGGTCCTTTGGCCAAGGGAAATGTATCTCCAACAAGCGGAATTGCAACTAAATGATACCTTTTGTTACCGCAGAAGTAATATCCAGATTGTAAAGAATACGTGGATTGAACAACATCAGAAACTTCAAGTTTGGAGAAGTGGTGGATTACTCACTCATGATGAATTCAGATACTTAAAGAAAGATCATCCTGTTATTCCCTCATTTTATTTGATCCCAAAGATTCATAAAGATTTTGATTTACCACCTGGTCGTCCGATCATTTCGGCCATTGACAGTTCTTTGGAGCATGTTTCTAAATACATTGACTTCTTTTTACAAAGCCATGTCAAACATCTAAAATCCTATGTAAGGGACTCTTTTGAATTTCTAGAGAAAATTGATCATTTTATCTGGGAAGAGAACATGGTATTACTAACACTGGATGTTTCCTCCCTTTATACCTCGATCAGACATCATGATGGACTAAAGGCCTTGGACTATTATCTCAATAAGGATGTACTGCAACCGACGGCACATAACAAAATGCTGGTAGAGATGACCAGAATGTGCCTGGAACAAAACTTTTTTATCTTCAATGGCGTAATCTACCATCAGGTTAGAGGTGTGGCGATGGGGGCCTGCTTCTCACCTAGCTACGCGTGTTTACACGTGGGGCTATGGGAGGAGCAGGTCCTGGTCGGCCAACACCACAATATTGTTTCCACCAACATTGCTTTATATTTACGTTACATTGACGATATTTTTCCAATTTGGAGGGGCAGTCATGAAAGTGCAAAGGCTTTTGTTGATTTAATTAATGTGAATAACGTTAATTTGAATTTTACTTCCAACATGAGTTCTGATTGTATTTGTTTTTTGGATGTTGAAGTTTATGTGACAGGTACCACCTTAAACACGAGATTATACAGGAAGCCCAGTGCAGGGAACACTGTTCTGCATTCCAACAGCCAGCATCCGGCTCCTTTGATTCGAAGCATTCCATTTGGAGAAATGCTCCGAATAAAAAGAATTTGTAGCACAGATGCCGATTGTGCGGCTGCGCAAGAGGCATGTAGATTACGTTTCCTTGCCAGAGGCTATTCGCCTGAAATTCTCAGCAAGGCGATCAGGCGTTCTAATTCAATTAGCAGACAGGAGGCATTGGTTACTAGAAATAGTAACACTAACCCTGACACAGGTCTATCAGAGAAGGTCCAGACTGGTTCCCCACGCGTAATTTTAACATACAATCGTCAGCATGGGGCGCTTAGAAAAATTCTGAATGCCAACTGGAATTTGGTCCGAAGTGATCCAGTGATTGGTCACAAAATGGATCCTAAGCCAGTTTTAACATACAGGAAGTCTCCTTCAATGTCCAAAGCTCTAGTCAGCAACACCTTAGAGCCCAAAGCCTCCACCACTTGGTTGGCTTTAACCGCATGCGTGCGGGCGGAATTCCGCTCGCACGCTGAGATATGCGAAAGCGCATGTTATGTGACGAGCTGGGCTCGTCATCAGCGTAGCAGGAGGCTACCTCATGACGAGCCCAGCTCGTCATCAGCGTCGAAGGGGTTAAAGAAGGGTTTTAAAGCGTGTCCACACTATAAAGGACGCACTTTCAAAGTCCCTTCCATGACCATCCTACTGCTATTTCCAAGTGGCTCACCTGCAAAACTGATTATGTAATCTATGTGTTGGAGTGTCCATGTGGGCTCCAATATGTGGGCAGTACCAAACTGCCCGCCCACAAACGAATACTCCAACACATACGTGCTATAACTGGACATGATCAGAACTACCCGGTTGCCAGGCACTTTCAAGAAAAACATGGTGGCATACCTGATAGGCTCCAATTTTTTCTAATTGATTGTGTCGAAATCTCAAGAAGAGGAGGTGACCGTGAGGCCAAACTCCGTCTTCTTGAGACTAGATACATCTTGGAGCTTAACACAAAAAATCCCAATGGTCTTAATGACAGAGAGGATCTTTATACCTGTCTTTAGTACCACTTAGTATGCCTATAAGTCCTGTCCGGATAGTTCTTTATATGTATATATACAATTCTTTAATATCCTTTTGGGTTACCCCCAACCAGTTCCCGTCCTGCATGGATTTTTGTATATAATGATGATGAAATGAACTCTCATGAGTAACTGATTTTAACTTGTATGTTAGGAATTATCTGTTGATATTTTCAGCACTTTATTGAAACTAATTGCACAATCACTATTTGCACTTTAATTGTTTTTGGCAGACATTGTGACTTGCCCACTTGGGCTCTATTTAGTAATGTATGACTTATGGTGTCATGAATTTGGACTATAGTTGCTGCTTTAAAATTGTATGGATCGACTTCATTACCACACAAATCAAGTATATTGGAACAAAAGCTACGGCTTGTGTACATAGATGAAAACTTTTTTATCATGTATAGATTGTCAATATATTTTTCTCCTTAGATGGGAGTCATGGACAATTGTGTGTATTCATCAAAGTATATAATTTTGAACATAATATTTTCAAGACAACATTTTTGTGATGTTTGTGTAAAAAAATGCGCATATAATGTATTTTCGATCGTATTATGGCAGCATTTTACAAACCAGTATTTTTTCCATTTTCATGCCAGATAATTATGCACTGTCACTTTAAAAGTTCTGCTGGCTCCTAAGCAGTTTGTCATGTGATTAAGCCTTCTCGAAGGCGAAACGCGTCATGGCGGCAGCGCTGGCTTTTATGGATTAAATCACCTTGCACCAGCACTTTTGGGTCGACTCTTTGTTGCTTTGAACTAGCGTGGTATCCCGTGTGATGTCCTGCAAGCGGCAAGTTTCTCCATATATATATATATATATATATATATATATATATATATATATATATTATATATATACACACACACAGTTATATATGAGCCTTAAAAGGATAGGGGCACAATGTTTAGTACAATAACTAATGCTAAAACACAATATCATTTAAAGAGGAAGCATTCCCAAACCAGTAAATACAAAAGGGCGTGGAATCCTTGTAGTCTGACACCAAGGATCCCAAATATGGATTTGTTGAAAAGGAATGTCTGCCACTAAGGTAACATTTGTATCCATATGTATAAGTTGTTCAAAGATGTATATATGATTAATTAATTCAAGGCTTTCCCTATTAGGGCAAGCACTCTGAGGAAATGCCTTGAGCTGTTTTTATAGTGGATTCACGGTCAGTAATGCTATCTACAGTGGCCCCACTATATTAATGTGTGCACATGTTTGCAAAATGTGCACAGTTTGAGGCTCTTAATATTGCTCCCAGATTTCTCCCTGATTATATGCAAATGCACAAGCATAAAAGCAGAATTATTGATTGTTTGATTTGAAAATAAAATACACAAAACAATTTACTTGAAACTCGTTTTGCATTGTTCATACAGTGTGTTTGATGCATGCCAATATTTTTTGTATATAAAAGATTTACAATGGAGAGTCATTGCAAAATAATTATTTGCAACATTATGTGTTACTACATGAAATTAAATTAGGACTCTGATTCCAAAAGGTCACTAAAGTGCACCCAGGGTTGTATTTCGTAACATTGGTGCATACATATGACTTTTCAGGAATTCACAAGTGCCTGGAATTAATAGTTCTAGCTAATGTTTGTGAGTTCCATTTTTGCATAAGTAGATACATAGTTATACTTAGGGGTGAAAATCTGGTCAGCAATTACAAACTCTATACACCTTCTTTCATTCCCACCCTCTAAAATGTTTTACTCCTGCTATTGTCAGAAGTACATTTCCAACCTTTTAAATGTGGGAAGAGATTTGAGGTGAGTTGGGGAATATCATTAAATATATTAGTTTGTGGTGTATACAGGCTCTCAAGGCATCGTAACCCTTGGAACTACTGTTTCCCATTACAACCTTTGTATGTAGGTTTTTGGAAATGTGCCATAATCAGAGGCTTGCCGGAATCGATAGCCTGATATTACATGACCCCTAACATAATCAAAGAGGCTTTTATCAGAGCTGTGATACTAGAACAGTAATTGGTCACCTCACTGCTTGGCACCAAAGGGGTCAACTAGACTTCTGAAGGCTCATGTCACTTTTAAAAGTAGATACTTTATAAAATTCTTCAAACCTGATAACACTGTATTCATTGTTGTGTAACTGGTACTTCTAAACGTTATTTAATAAGTAATCTGACCTTTACGATCATTTATATCCAGGGCCGGACTGGCCGTAGCGGGCACCGGGCAATCCCATGGTGCGCCGCACGGGTTGGGGCCGGTTTTGGGCCCCTGGTGGCCGTTTTTCTTACAGGGCCGTTTTTGCAACATAGCTGCAAAATCGTCCCTGTAACAAAATCTGGCAAAGAGCTCGGCCGCACCCCCAACCCACGGGAAAGGGGGCTGGCCGAGTACTTTGTCAGGGCCTGTTTTGGTTTCCAGTCCGGCCCTGTTTATATCATTTAAACTACAGCTGCAAACTCATAGATGAGCATTACATTTGGTGTTTGAGTTATGATTTCCATTTTGGGTTTTCAGCTTATGAATTGCAAGGCTAATCCAACATTTCTGCATTTAAATTTGTAGCAATAAAAATATGTTGACTGTGTTTGTAAGTAAATTTCAGAGGGCAGGGCTTACTTCATAGTCTGCGGGTTCCAGCTGAGTTGGCAGACATTGTCAAATTAAAGAGCATTCGGAGCTTTATTTTAACTGAGAGCTCAGGCATGTATGTGTGTGTGTGTGTGTGTGTGTGTATGTGTGTATATATATAATATATATGTGTATATATATATATATATATATATATGTCCAAAAACCTCACTTCCAAGAAACGAGCAGAGGACACAGCGGGGAATCTTTCAGCGGTCATTTATTCACCATAGTAAATTACGCATAATGCATTTCGGCGTGGGCCTTCATCAGATGCCAGGTTACTCTGGGATACTCTCTCCCTCCTTTAAGTATCTAAAAGCACTCCCATTGGTTGGAGTGAAGCAGGCTCCGTTCTTGATTATCAACAGCTGTGGTCCAGCTCATCAAGGACTACATTTCCCAGCTTACATCATTCGGGTAAGTGTCAATAGCGGAGCTGTATTGTGCTCATGTGAGCGCTGCTGTGCATGACTGAAGGGGGAGATGGCTAGTGGTAGCCGAGTGAATCCCGCATTGCAGGTGTTGATTGCCGCCTCAAGTCCCCAACGCCTCCACCATAAGTCCAGCACCAAACCGGGCCGTGTCACGGAGATATGGTGATCCCGCGTCCCCGTGCAGTCACGGACTGCTAGCTGCAGCGGCCACTGGTCAGGTCTCTCCCCATGGTGGGCTTGCAAACATCCAATACCTTGGACAAAAAAACACAGAGATGCCAATAGTTTTTTGCAAGCCACTTGCAAAGCGGGTCCTCTGTAAACGCGCTACTGGCCAGCAACGTAGAAAATGTCCAAAAACCTCACTTCCAAGAAACGAGCAGAGGACACAGCGGGGAATCTTTCAGCAGTCATTTATTCACCATAGTAAATTACGTCACAATGCATTTCGGCGTGGGCCTTCATCAGATGCCAGGTTACTCTGGGACATACTCGCTCCCTCCTTTAAGTATCTAAAAGCACTCCCATTGGTTGGAGTGAAGCAGGCTCCGTTCTTGATTATCAACAGCTGTGGTCCGGCTTCAAAGGTTTTTTAAATGCTAATTACTAACTATATAAGGCCTGAAACCTATGGTTTTTTCATTGAATTCGCAAGGTTTTTTAAATGCCAATTCTATTAGCGGATAACGTTTATATATTCAAACGTTTTTTTAATGCTAAATCCTAACTATATAAGGCCTGAAACCTATGTTTTTTTAGTGAATTACAAAGGTTTTTTAAATGCTAATTCCTAACTATATAAGGCCTGAAACCTATGGTTTTTTCATTGAATTCGCAAGGTTTTTTAAATGCTAATTCTATTAGCGGATAACGTTTATATATTCAAACGTTTTTTTAATGCTAATTCCTAACTATATAAGGCCTGAAACCTATGGTTTTTTCAGTGAATTTCAAGGGTTTTTAAATGCTAATTCCTAACTATACAAGGCCTTAAACCTATAGTTTTTTCAGTGAATTTGCAAGGTTTTTTAAATGCTAATTCTATTAGCGGATAATGTTTATATATTCAAACGTTTTTTTAATGCTAATTCCTAACTATATAAGGCCTGAAACCTATGGTTTTTTTCAGTGAATTTCAAAGGTTTTTTAAATGCTAATTCCTAACTATATAAGGCCTTAAACCTATAGTTTTTTTTAGTGAATTTGCAAGGTTTTTTAAATGCTAATTATATTAGCAGATAACGTTTAAATATATTAATATCCTAGTGGGACCACCTGAGCAGCCCTAGGGGGTCAGAGGGTTTCTACCCTGCCCCCTTTTTGTGTTCTACACGTTTGTTTTTCTGCTTTCTTGTGCCTCAGTCTACTGAGGCCCAAGATGATGCCAACACTTCCTTGTTAGAAGTGTTGACAGCCAATGAGCATGCAGCTTTCTCGGGAAGGCATGCTGATTGGCTGTCACTGTCTGTCAACACTAGCACAAGATGGATGCCAACACTTCCTGGTTAGAAGTGACAGCCAATGAGCATGCAGCTTTCTCGGGAAGGCATGCCGATTGGCTGCCACTGTCTGTCAACACTCCAAACCAGGAAGTGTTGGCAGCCATCTTGTGCCTCGGTAGAACCAAGGCACAAGAAAGCAGTGAAACAAAGGTGTGAAACTCGCAAAGGGGCCAGGGTAGAAGCACCCTGACCCCCTAGGCCTGCTCAGGGGGTCCCACAAGGTCCCTCCAGGCCCAAAAAAATATATATTTCTTTTTAGAAAGCCGCGGGGTACGCGTACCGTGCGCGTACAGTATGCGTACGGTACGCGTACTTTTTTTTAATTTTTTTTATTTATTTGTTTGCCTTGGTGGTCCTTGTGGGACCCCCTGAGCAGGCCTAGGGGGTCAGGGTGCTTCTACCCTGCCCCCTTTTTGAGTTCTGCTCATTTGTTTTTCTGCTTTCCTGTACCTCACTCTACCGAGGCACAAGATGGCTGCCCACAATTTCTGTTTAGGAGTGTTGATAGACAGTGGCAGCCAATCAGCATGCAGCTCGTGCACGTAGGGGTACACGCACGTATGCATACCTTACGCGTACGTACGCGTACGGTACGCGTACGGGTAAGCTTATGGGTAAGTGTACGGTGAGCTCATATAGATATATATGTGTTTTTGAAGTTAATTCTCATAAAAACCACTAGAGCAATTTTTACCAAATATAGAAAAGGCACTTCTGCGTACCAGTCCCTACAATTTTGCCAAGTTTAATGTAATTCCGTTCAGCGGTTCGGGCTGTAGCCTAGTCAGAACGTCCTATGGAAATTAACATGGGGAAAACACGTTTTGGGATCCCCCTTTTTTGTCAGCCCCCACTTCACGAATCCCCCCGAAACTTTCAGGGAAGGAGCGCAGCGGAGCTGGCCAAAATTTTGGAAAATTACACGCAAATTCCTCAACAGGCGCCAAAGTTATTCCCAATAGAATGTTGCGGATTTCCTATGGTAGCTAGGTCCTAACTATATATACCTACTGGCAATCGCCAGTAGGTAATACATATATATACACATATATATTCACCCGGACAGAGTGTAAGAGTATGATTCTAAGCACAGCTACCCAAAGGTGCTTGGGTTATCACAATGAACACTTAATAGAGTGCTAGGTCAACTCCAGGTATCCAACAGATCTGGATCGATTACCTCACCCACTTATTTTTTGTTGCATGCTTCATCATCAGTAACCTTATCTACACCAAGGTAGGTAAATCCCACCTTGGTGGACTCAATCAATGTGCAGGAGTACAGATCAAATTAACTGGATAGTTGCAGGGAATCCAGGTAACTTAAAAATATCTTGGGGTGGACCCCTTTGGGAATTTCTATTTTATTAACAGAGTACCCCAGATATGAATAAAAAGGTAATGTGTGAATGTTTGATGGAATATAATGAACCGTATATCTACGTATATCTTGCCTACATGTTTTGGCTTTTCCGGGTGATCATACGGGTCAGCAGCCTTTGTCAGGGATACACTTTGCTAAAGGAATTTTTCAGTAGTTTTAAAAGCTAAATTCCTTTTAGATACAAAGGAACTTATCAATATTTTAAAGACACTTAATAGGTATCCCAGTTATTGGTTTAAAAGTATCCCTAAGCTTATTAATCGAAATATTTTTCAGGATTTGCAGGATTGCTAAATAATGTTTTTATGATGCCCCTGATATAAGCCTTTGGATACAGGATAGTGAAGAAAAGTGGATGGGCGGGGTTTTAATAAATCTGGAACGGTCTGTGATTATTAATTAATTCCCCATCCATCTATGTTTTTCACTATCCCCACAGAATCCAAAGCAGTAATACCAGACATTGTCAATAAGAAACATTGTACAAATATGTTTTTTAATTAAATTAGTTGTCACATTTTTGCTTGTAAACATATAATCCATCTGAGTTTAGAATCAGGTGCAAGTTGGTAAAATATTTATTCTCTAGCGCAAGGATTGAAAATATTCCAATAATCAGCACGTGTTTCTGTCTTCAACTGCACATTAAATGCTTTTTGAGTTTCATTAAATTTATAATATCATAAAAATCCTAGATATACCATTATATCTATATGTGATTAAAATATATTCTATAAACACATTTGCAAAATGGCATCAATAATTTTAACAATTTTCCCTGAATGTTTGTTAAAAAATTAAGCATCCTTTACTAAAATACATTTGGATTTCCCAAAAATAAATAGGCATTTTAGGCATCTTTCTCTTTATCTGTTGTATTAAAAAACTGGTTTGCTCCTTTAACAAAAATTGTCAATCCAGTGATGTGTGTTAATGTCTGGCATTTGCAGTGACATAGTAGATGATGTATTGCTAGCTCTACAGGTCTTCATAATATATCAAGAAATAGAGGGTTAACATTTAGGGCCTCATTACAATGTCGATGGGACCAACACCGAAGTGTCGTCGGTGTGGGTTCCTCCGACATCTATGTCCGTGGTCACTCAGCCGTATTGTGATGAGGACGGTCGGACTGCATTGCTCGAGAGACCGACCAACAACTTCCGATGGGCTCAAGGAGCCAGTCAGGCGGTCGGCCAGATCGCATTCCCCACAATGGAGGCGGTGCCTTCTCAGACACCTCCGTGGGGATTACGTTCCACCTTTTTGTCAGCCATTTCATGTAATTCCTTCCAATGTGAAAAGGCTGGTGGTAAGTTTTTATGGGGGGACCCTAGCTGGGCCCCTGTCCCCCATAGCCCTCAGCTTTGGGACCTGGGGAAAGGCACCTGTGGTGACCCCTAACCATCCCTGCATTGTGTGCCAGGGATATTTTAAAACATGCCTTTTGGCATTGGGGCTTGAATTGCAGGTGTTAGGAAGCATTCAATGAAAATTGCAAAAGAAAGGAAATGTCTGGAGGAAAGAACATTTGTTCTATTTAATGACCATGAAGGCCATTTTTTGCAGCACCATAGTGCATTTTAACGCCCCCTTGTTAACCTGAAAGTTGTCGTTGCTGAAACAATCGTTCTTTATCACGGAGGGACAGCGGGTGACATGTCGTGATTTTTTTGACCGTTAAAGGCCAAGATGAGAACAAGCTCATGCTTCTATTCCGCGTCCATTTTACCTTAGTCATGCCGCTTCCCAGATACAAGAAACATTTCATTCCAGATTTTCTGCTCCTGGCGCGAGGCCTTTGACCAGCTGTGTGAAGTGTATTTATACTGCAGCTGAAGTGCCAATTGCTGAGCTCAGTGAAAAATGACTAAAATTAAATTTTTCCTCTCCCGGTTGATCCCTCAAGGTTGGAAGAGGAAATGTTAGTTAGCCATGGTTACTAATTAGCTCCAGACTAATGAGTTTTAGTACTGTGATGATGCTGTCAATGAAAAATAAAGAGGTGGGACCTTTGTATAAAATTACCATGAAAGGCCGCATGGAAAGAATGTTGAGAGTGATTGATGTGGTCGAGTCCAGCATTGCTGAATTAATGCTCTCACTTCTGTGAAACCGAGAGGGAAATTGCACAATACCTTTTACCACAGGGCTGCAGATAGTATTATTATTTCATTTGTACGCATGAACAGCTGTTCAAACATCTTTTTTTCCCCCTCGTACAGTTTTATTATTTAAAAAAAGGGCCTTTTATTACCTAGGGAAACAAAGTAGATTACGCTTTTTGTTTACACAGCGACGTGAATGTGGTTATATTAACACATTAGCACATGTGAGTTTTTTGCGACCTGCAGCACCCCCTCTTTCTTGCTAAAGCTTAGTCGAAGCATTTTCAAGTACATTTGTGTGAGTTAAAGCACGTTTTGAATCTCTGTAGGTTCAATTTATGCGTGACTGATTTCTGTAGCTGTCAGTTCTTCACGTTTAATTTGTGTATTAGTAACAACTTTGAGTTGTACCAAATTGTAAATATTTCTTGCTCTATACGTGTGTACAGGACAGCATTTTAGTCACAGATGTGATTTATATATGACAGCATCACAGTGTTTGGCTGGTAAGAGAAAACAAATTCGAGTAAATATTCTATTAGCAACAGGAATTGTGTAATGTTAAGTACAAACGGGATTTTGTTCCCATTTTGCATAGCGAGACCTTTTTGTTACATAAACATTAACTCTACTATGACAGTGGGAAACAGGTATTTGGCAGTTCTGTGTTATTTTGGGGAGTCTGTCGAGAGGGAGTCGTTTCTAGTTTTAGCAGCTGTAACATGTTTAAACTGAGTTTGTAATGGGATCTGAAGATGAAATATTCCCTCTGGGCTCTGCTTTGCTTCACTGCTGGCCGGCTGCCAGATCCAGGGCTCGAAAGTATTATTCACGCCTCTTTGCACATACCAAGCCAGAACGTGCTCAGTTAATGAATTTTGCTTAAATACAACATAAATTAGTTTTATGTTATATTACGAAATGTGTTGCATTTTATTAAAACCGATGCTATCAGTCGTCCCAGTGTGTGTTGGATAACCTTGAGGCGCAGTTACTGTAGCGGGCATGTCTAATTTGTGTTTTGTGTGTTAGGATGTGAACCTTCTTATGTTACCAGCATAAATGTGTATTTAAAGTTGTGCTGACAGTCTAAGAATACAAACGCTTTGAATAGGACGTCGTAATCATCTGAGGTATGTTATTTGGAAGCAAAATAGAACTCTCTTTTGAGTCATCTTGTTACATTTCAAAACAACATTGTTTGCTGCATTGAAGTTCTTTTTTTTTTAAGCCAAGCAGTCCTGTTGCAATCCCACAGTGAGTCATTAATCATGTCAACTGCAGTATAAAACCTTTAATCACTGAAGTTGAAACTGAGATTGTAACACAATCCATCTCGCTCCTAATTGAACCGGTTTGTTCCCTTTAAGATTAAGTACTAAATAAGGCAGGGACACAAAAATAGATCAGTAACACTGTACTTTTTTATTTGGTGCTTTATTCAAACACTGGGTGAGTAGACTATTTGGTTTACTGCATTGTCAGACCTTTTTTAATTCATGGTAATATTTGACTTGCCCTTTTTTTTTAATTTCGTGTTCCTCCAGTCGTGGCTATTGTATCAGTGCCAGAAAATATTTCCTTAGCAGTTGAGTGCTTAATCACGTTCTCTCTGCTAAGCACACAAATGCAAGTGATTAGGTTATTTACTCATAGACTTGATAATGTATTTGCTATTTAAAATATTTTACATTGTTAACAGCTTTTAGCATGAATAAAGTGTAGAATGTAATATATTTCAAAGGGCCAACTTGGTAATTCATGTCTTTCCTATTTAGTATCTTAACCTATTATTACACTGATATGTGTCTGTTTGAGACGACGTTTTCGCATGAAACAAATGTTATTTCTTTTACGAAACAAGTGATGCGTTCTGTAATTGTTTGTTGAGCCCAAATTGTGCTGTGATGCAGTTTCATCTGTTTTGTTAAGTTGTTGTGAAATATATGTTTCAGATTAATTCTCCCGTATGAGAGATTTACTAAAGGCGAGGAAGATAAACCCCTGCCCCCAGTAAAGCCTCGAAAGCAAGAACAGGGTGCACAGGATGGGGAAATAAAAACAGAAGAGTCCTCAGCCAAACACATCAGAGTGGATTCCAAGAAGAGCAAGAAAGAAAAAAGTAATGTCCAGAAACCTCAGGACCCCTGTGAGGTGGGTTACGCACATTTGAACTCTTTGTGTATGTTTTATGTCAGCTTGTGTGTACACAGTAATCCGAGTCACATTTTCGGTTTCTCGCTGCTATTGTTCATGTCTAAAGCTTCTAAATGTATTAACTGATAAAACATATAGAATTTGTTACACAAGTTTGAACCAGACTTGCGTCTCTCCATTATTACAGATTCCCACCTACATTTTGGTTGATTTTGCTTCAAAATGTTCTGTTTTCCCCCTCCATGACCTGTAGGAAAACACATCTCCACAATACCTGACAAAGGGGTACTTGGTCCTTGAAAGTATTTCTGATTGGAAAGATTCAAATGTTTTCAAATATTGCTCATGGATTTAAATTCACCAAAATGTCACGAGTAGGCGAAGGGACATCACATGCCATTTGACCTTTACTTTCACTCAAACACACATGCTTACACATACATTCACTCAGGCACAGAACATACATATAAAACAATTTGTTTACTTACCTCAACTGCTAGATAGTGTCAAATTCCAGCTCACTATACTCTGTTTTTATACTACACTGATAGTGAATAATCTGATATTATTCGCTAAATGACGTGCATGGTATTGCTGTGTCAAGCTGAAAGCAGATTGGGAAGGAATAATCGGTTCCTACCCAATAACAAAAGGTTAATTGTTTGTCCACTAAAAATGAACATATTAGTAACCCCCGTTTAAAACGAAACCTGCATTTCTAGCCTCTGCATAGGATAATGAACTCCAGGCTCATTGAGTTTTTGGGCGAAGGGTAGACGCAGCTGAGTATTTGGTATAAGTAAAGTCCCTGCGTATGAAACTAATCCAAAAGATGAGTGAAAGCAAAACAACACAAAGGACCATGCAGCGTAGATCTCTTTCATATATAGTCATTCAAAGACACACGTTAAACATAATACAAAACGGGCGAATGGATCAGATTTCTGTCCACAAGGACTATGCAAGGCCGGGTGTGTCATTTCTCCTATCATCTTCGAAGTGCAGCAGGATTTTGAGTCACTTCAGCCCAAGGCTGGGTTTTACTGCATTCTTTGCAACTGCATGTGTTCCCTGCTTAGCTAAAGGGTTATACTGATACATTCTCATCTCCATGGCTGCCAGATGTGAGTATTGAACCTGAGAAACTTCTTCTGATTACTTTGGCTATAATTTGGACTACTTCTGAAAGAACCAAAGGAATATTGCACTATTTGATGTATCCTCCACTGCGCACTGACACCACCTGAAGCACAGTTTGCAAGTGGGTAAAAGATAAGCAAATTTCACGGCAGAGCTGATGCAGGTGCGTATCAAAAAACAGTACCTTAGTGAAGTCAACTGTCCATTTGGAACCACCCGAAAGCATCCACGGCCTCTGTTACCTACCATCACGAGTGGGGTACCCAGGACATCTATAAGATTAAAACTGGGGGCACAAAAGGGCTAGGAAATTGGTACAAACTCATAACAGGCAGGAGGAGATGCAGACTTTGCACTTTGTGAACTAGGTTCGAGTCCCAGCGCCGGCTCAGCGTTCCTTGATTCTGGGCAAATCACTTCATCTCCCATGCCTAAAAACCCCAACTGAATCTGACCTTATGTTATGTAATCTGATGCTCATTTAAAGCACTCCGATGCCCTTGGGTCCAGTTCGCATTTTATAAACACTGCAAAAAGAAAATTAAGGCGTTGGATAGCAAATCTATGCCCAAAAAGTCACATTGATCACGCTTAAAAAAATGCAATGATTTCTGCTCTCCTTCACCCACCTTCAATTCCTATCCAAACCTGGCATAGGAAAATTGAATTTAAAGCATGACAATGGCAAGAGTAGAAAGAAGGGGTTAAAGATTAGTCTATGGGAAGCTGTAGTCAGAACTGGCTAGCTGGGCAGTGAGTAACTGCTTTAAGGACTTCCCAAATCATGGATGTTGGAGAGGAGTCAAAGCAATAGCCACATAGTTAGGGACGGATTTCATAAAAAGTTTCCTTATGTATTTGTATGCTGATTGGATAAGTGCATTTGTTCATGAGCTGATTCAAGAAAGGAACTTGTGCATGTGTAAAATAGGATGAATATGTGCATATTGATTGCATATGTGCATTGTAAAGCTATCTGACACCTTTGGGTAATGTTCGTGCTATAGAAAATCGCATTAAAATGTTCGCGCTATAGAAAATCGCATTAAATAAATAAATGGAGCCCAAATGCAGACTGCATACTTGGCCACAGCCAAATCATTATATTTGCCCCACTTACATATGGATGAAACCACCGATCTAGTACACACGTCTTTTAAAGTGGGATGAACTGATGCACTTCAGCACATTTTCTGGAAAAAAATGATGCCAGATATTTATTGAGATGCAAGTTAAACTCACATACATTAATTTCTAAATGTTTGTGAATTCCATTAAACAGGTTTTCTTTTTGGGTGGTTACACATTGTTATTACATTCACTTTCTGCCTCCCCTGCATATCCCCATGTTTCCAATAATGGTGAGGGTTCAGACATGCGTCCTGCTTCCATGATCAGGCCTCTATCCTCCTCCATTCGTTACTTGTGCTGACACTGGATTCTAAAAGAAACCCCATTCCACCTCAGGTCAGAACTTATTTTGCCAGACAAGGGATTTTCTGCCCTTCTGCACTCCTTGCCCATTGTAGATTGGGAGTAAAATGCAGTGAAAGTTAGCATGCACATTTACAAGGATAGGTACATCACGTTGAAAATTGTACCTTTAGGGCCCGATTACGATCTCAGTTGTAAAGCCTCCAACCTTAGGTCGAAGTCCTTACAATCGAGACCGTCTGTTTCAATTCCGGCCGGCTGATTACAATACAGCCAGTCAGAATTGAAACCGGCTGGAATTTCCGACTGGTTTCAAACAGGCTCCAGCAGCCCATCAGCCTGTCAGAGACAGGCCCATAATCCAAATGGAAGGCTTTTATTCGTGCTGGATTACAATGCACGGTTTCCAGCAGGGTTTCCAGCTGGCCTTTCTGACATGGAAACCTTGTTGGAACACATGTTTGGTCTGTTTCGGCCTCTGGTTGGGGGACGGGGGGTGCATAGGTGCCCCCTTGTTGAGCCCTGCACTTTATAACAGGCACCTTGAGCTGCCTGCCACAGGGTAGAGGGATGAACACAGAATCCCATTCTTCTAAGGGATCTTGTGTTATGACTGGTTTACGGCTGTAACATGAGCTCCCATAGCGGAATGGGAGTACGCGACCGCATGTGTGTGGTCGCATCATGATTAGGCAGTTAGCACTGCCGACCGGAGGTCGGTCGGTCCTGTTTCTGTGACTGTGCTTTCACCTGACATCGAAATAAGCCCCTCAGTGTCCAAAGTGTAAATGGTGTGTGAATGCTACATCTGGATGGAGCAGAATAGATTGTCCAGGTTACCTTACCTAGCTAGCATTCAGTTCTATAGAAACAAATCACCAATTTGGAAAAACAAATGTAAAATATGTACAAAAATGTTGCACTTACATCTATGTATTTCTTCGAGCTTTTTCCTATTTGTATACATTTTCAGACAACTTCGACATACCACATGTTGTCATATATACAAATCAACGTATAGTACATAATGTTTAATATATGCAAGCATGCATTCATACAGGTGAACAACCTTTATAACGCAACTTTTAGCACGCAGTGCTATTACAACGCAAACTTTAAAACGAAAACCATTACAACGCATTACACTGGGGGGCGCTCTAGGATAGGGAATAGTTTTAATTTACTATCCAACACCTTCCCTAGTGTCCACGAGGACTGGTGTTGGAATAGTAAATTAAACTATTCACTATCCAGCACTCCCCAGTGTAATGGAATGCGTTTTAAAACTTGCGTTGTTACAGCATGCGTGGTAAAAGCATGCGTTGTAACAACGTACATCCTTCATACATCGAGCATTAAAAAATGTGGCTGTGGCTGCGTTGTTTTTCCTCTCGGTAAATAAATTAATGTAAATGGCCATAACGTCCCTGTAACCTTTGTTTTTTTCAGTCCTATATATATATATATATATCGCGCTCCAAATCCTCTCGATTCACAAAGAAGACAACAGCACTCGGGGGCTACTTTTCAACACTGCAGGTTTATTGTTCGCAGGCACTCTCCACAAACGCGTTTCGGCGTGTCGCCTTCGTCAGTGTGGCGATAGCCAGTAGGTATATATAGTTAGGATTGTTTTCCATAGGGAAATTGCAACATTCTATTGGGAATAACTTTGGCGCCGGTTGAGGAATCTTCCTGAAATTCTCCTTAACTTTGCCTCGCGGCGCTCCGGTCCTTCCCTGAAAGTTTGGTGGGGATTCGTCAAGCGGGGGCCGAGATAAAAGGGGGGTCCCAAAACGTGTTTTCCCCATGTTAATTTCCATAGGGCGGTTGGACTCACTTTTAGCCCGAACGGCTGAATGGTTTTCCACCAAACTTGGCAAAATTGTAGGGACTGGTAGCCCGATGTGCCTTTGCTATGTCTCAAGATATGTGCTCCAGTGGTTTTTACGAAAATTAACTTTGAAAAAATATATATTGGGCTATATATATGTTAGAGCCCAAATGTAGCCCAATGTAGCCCAATGTAGCCCAAAGATGGCCACCAGAGACAAAAAAAACAAATGTAGCCCAAATATCAGCCAGATGTAGCCCAACTATAGCCCAATGACAGAATGTCCCAGAGTGTTCTAAAGAACAACTAGAGCGCTAACAGTCTTACTTATGACAAAAGTATGGCACACCTGAAGTCATCTTGATTGGAATAAAGTGTTAACACTTAAAACATTTAATTTGCAAAGGAACAAAATGAGGGGGTTCATTTTGCCATAGAAATTATGATTAGTGCTGAAGAAAGAAAAATTAGGGTACATTTTGAGTGACTTCTCAAATCCTCTTATATTTCATAAAAAAAATTCTGATATGCAGTCTCCCAAGATGGCCACCAGAGACAAAAGAGCCTGTACTTAAAAACTATGTTAGTAAAGCAGGCATTTGAGATTTAAAAAACGTTTTAATATATAAAAACGTTATCCGCTAATAGAATTAGCATTTAAAAAACCTTGCGAATTCAATGAAAAAACCATAGGTTTCAGGCCTTATATAGTTAGGAATTAGAATTTAAAAAACCTTGCGAATTCACTGAAAAAACCATAGGTTTCAGGCCTTATATAGTTAGGAATTAGCATTTACAAAACCTTTGAAATTCACTGAAAAAACCATAGGTTTCAGGCCTTATATAGTTAGGAATTAGCATTTAAAAAACCTTGCAAATTCACTGAAAAAACCATAGGTTTCAGGCCTTATATAGTTAGGAATTAGCATTTAAAAAGCCTTTGAAATTCACTGAAAAAACCATAGGTTTCAGGCCTTATATAGTTAGGAATTAGCATTTAAAAAACCTTGCAAATTCACTGAAAAAACCATAGGTTTCAGGCCTTATATAGTTAGGAATTAGCATTTAAAAAACCTTTGAAATTCACTGAAAAAACCATAGGTTTCAGGAGTTATATAGTTAGGAATTGGCTTTTAAAAAACCTTTGAAATTCACTCAAAAAACTATAAGTTTTAGTGGTGTTATAGTTAGCTGGACATTTTACTCATACAAAACCATTGAAATTGCTCCTATATAGTTAGTTGTACTAACTATATTTCGCGCACCCGCATTCCACTGCTGATGATGTCACATATTAGATCATTCATGACATGGTCAGTGACATCACTGATGACATCTCAAATGACATCACTGATGACATAATCCACGTGACAATCACATACACCTTTTCATACACTATTACAATTTTTCATCACTCTTTGTAAAATACAGAGTATCATATTTAAATCCATTGTCACAGCAATACAAGTATCTAAGAATCCACTCAGTGATTCATAGATGTATACACACATCTAATCACTTACCTATGGATTCACTCATACATGCTGTCAATGAACAATAGAACACTATCAAAAATACTTATACATCTATATCGACATTAAACAACAGCACGCATCCTATTCACATATGAAGTCATCCTACTCACTTATTCAAACAATGGATCATACTTACATATTTACTTAGCAAAACACTTATACAAATACCACTTCTTCTATTCATTTAGATAGTAAGTCATACTTAGTGAATTATAAAATCATTATTACAAGTATACAGTTATCCATACAGTCACTCACACAATCATTGTGTCTTATGTATACTTATTTATATACAACTGACACATACACTGCCTTTTATTTTTCTAGTTTGTTGGACCTGTACCATTGAGAAATTTATTTGCTCATCACCACACCCATAAAGATATTCACTCACCCAAACAACTGTTAGAACATGTAGTTTTAACTTCATATATCTACTGAATCAACTATTCACACATCTTTGGACAGTCACACACCCCCCACCGAACCACACACACTTTCACACTCCCATACAAATACTCAGTTAACTAATCAATAACTAATATAGACTTTCACATAGCTAGTAACCAACTGTAGAATCAGTTTACACAACAACTGACAAAGTGATACAGATATTCACACAGTTTAGTCACTATCCACTATATTTAGTGAGACATTATAAATTGGTCAAGTAAACAGTCAATTACACTGCTACTAAATCCTCCATCCAAATATTTATTTATATATATCCACTTATTCTTCAATGCAAATTGCTATATATACAGTGCATATTTAAATAAGGAAGCAAACCACATTCACTGGATGATGTCATCAGTGATGTCATCAGTGATGTCATTTGAGATGTCATCAGTGATGTCACTGACCATGTCATGAATGATCTAATATGTGACATCATCAGCAGTGGATTGCGGGTGCGCGAAATATAGTCAGTACAACTAACTATATAGGAGCAATTTCAATGGGTTTGTATGAGTAAAATGTCCAGCTAACTATAACACCACTAAAACTTATAGTTTTTTGAGTGAATTTCAAAGGTTTTTTAAAAGCTAATTCCTAACTATATAACTCCTGAAACCTATGGTTTTTTCAGTGATATATATATATATATATATATATATATATATATATATATATATATATATATATATATATATATATATATATATATATATATATATATATATATTGAATGGAAAGGAACGCAGCACTCACTAAATCTTAGTAAATTCCTCTTTTATTCAAACACCTCTACCCCCACCAACGTGTTTTGACCTCACAGGTTCAGGAAGGCGACTAAAGCAGACACATGAGGATGTGATATATTTAATCTTCTGTGGTATAGCATAATATAATTTAAGGCGTCATTGTCTTAAAACAGAATGTCAGTATGAGTAACAGAATTATTTTACATTGACGTACCTACTTTTACTCTTGTTTGACACATGATTTGCAGTTTTTTAACGGTATTTTACCATGTCACTTTTTAATTTACCATGTGAAACTACAAATTCAGTATTTCTTCCATTGTCATGACGGTCGTTTTTTGTAAACTAACGTAAACACAATGCCACTTTAAAAAAAGAAAAACATACCACAAAGTTGTCATGTGATCAAGGCTCCTTGAGAGTTGAAACGCGTAATGGCGGCATTCGAATAAAATACTGAAAGAACACTTTATCTGTCATCCGTGGCTTTGGATAACTCTGAAGTACTGGCGGCAAGCGATATATATATTATCATTTATTGGATAATAATGTCATGTGAATTTGCCCGGAATTCTGGAGAATGTACAATGGGAATGTTTTTAATATTGTATCAATGCGACACCCACATGGGTTAAACTACAGGTTTGAGAAAGACCGCCTGTGCGGTCGAAACGTGTTACCTGATAGTATTTGGCTGAAATAAACACTGAAAACGAGCAACACTGAGCGTGCTGGAGCCTGTTCTAAATTGTGTGAGCAGGCGTTGGAAAGAATATGTGTGTGTATATATATACAGGAGGAGAGATTGTTTGCCATGCAATATAGCGTCATGCCAGAACGCTACTTCAGTGTACCCGCGCTACATAAGTGGTCCAAATTGTCTGACAAGCTCGTCTGAGCACCCCTGTTTGACTGTGTTAGCAGTAGCGTTTGGAACCCACCTCGATGCTTGGAGGAAAACGGCGGTCGGGAGAAATTGCTTCTCCTGTCAGGGCGACTGGGATTCCTGTGCCTGCCCACGCTAAAAGACTTCAGGCGGAGCGGTTGTAGCGAATACAGGGGAGACCAGAGGGAGAACTGGACGTTGGTGGTGCCTCACCTCCCAGCAGGTTCGTGCTCTGCGCCTGGCATCCAGTGCCCAATCCAGCGTGTCACCCGAATTGCGCATCCCTGAAAACCCGCGATGCACCACATTGAAGCATTGTGGGTCTTGTAGTTCTCCTACACAGGACTACATGGGTGTGCCTAATGGGGGCGGAGCGAGGCACATAAAATTATGGAGGCAGGACTATTTTCGCCACAGCACTTACAACTGGAGAGGGGCGCCGAGGAAGGCTGACAAGCCGAAATGCATCCGCCCGAGACTTCACTGAAATAAAGTGCTCTTTTTGAATCTCCCCCCGGGGTCGCTATTCTTTCTTGTTGGAGGAGAGATTGTTTGCCATATATATATATATATATATATATATATATATATATATATATATATATATTTTCTTTTTCTTTTTCTTTTTTTATTTTATGTCCAAGGCCTCGAGCAGATGGCAAGCAGAAAGTACTGGGACCGGCTTCATGCCTTTCGGAAATGTACTTCCTTGTTTACAGGCAGCCTTTCATCAAATACAGCATGGTGCTCCACGACATCATTTATTGGATAATGATGTCATGTGACTTTGCCTGAAATTCTGGAGCAGGTAGTTTAACCGATGTGGGTGTCGCATTGATACAATATTAAAAACATTCCCATTGTCCATCAGGGCAAACAACTTGTCCTTCACAACTTCATTACATGCCCCCTCGGTATTCCGTTTAGTCTGCAAGTGTGGACCCACAAACCTGCATTTGTATTGCAGCGGTGCTGACTCCAACGGCTTTGACTGCCGTTATAAATTGAAGCAAATGTTTGTCTATAGGATGAAGCCTGCACTCATACCAAGGCCTCTAGCAGATGGCAAGCAGAAATTACTGGGACGGTCTTCATACCTTACGCGTTTCGGAAATGTACTTCCTTGTTCACAGGCAGCCTTTTATCAAATATGACATGGTGCTCCAGGACATAATTTATTGGATAATAATGTCATGTGAATTTGCCCGGAATTCTGGAGAATGTACAATGGGAATGTTTTTAATATTGTATCAATGCGACACCCACATGGGTTAAACTACAGGTTTGAGAAAGTCCGCCTGTGCCGTCGAAACGTGTTACCTGATAGTATTTGGCTGAAATAAACACTGAAAACGAGCAACACTGAGCGTACTGGAGTCTGTTCTAAATTGTGTGAGCAGGCGTTGGAACGAATATATATATATATATTCAATGAGACGTTTAGGGTCCAATTGAGCAAGCTGGAAATGTGAACCTAAGACCATCTAGCAAATGCAAATATGATCTTTGTCGAATTGAAGCCAAAGAGTTGGGATTCAGCAGTAAAGCAAAGTGTAAAAAGTATTTCAGTGTACAAAGCAATGAGAACCTTTGAAGATAAACATGTTGCACATTATTTCACGAGTTGGAGGTTGAGTTTGGTAAAGCAAGTCTTTCAGTGTACATAGCAATGAGAACCTTAGAAGATAAACATGTTGCGCATTATTACACGACATGGAGGTTGAGTTTGGTAAAGCAATAACATAGATTTTTTAGGGTGTCATACATTGTCTTGTATGGTTCATAATGATGTTGTGGAAAGATTACAATGTCCCTGAAGTCAACGATACCCGAAGAAGTAATCAAGCGGGGTTAAGTCCCCACTGTACTAGTATGATTCCTGTACACAACCACCAGTTATCTCAGATAATGTTGTCTGAATTACATCAAATCATGTATCTACCAGTTTTCATGCACTAATATGGATCTCTCAGTGACAATTTCATGAACAAAAAAATTTCCTTGTGACAGGTTAAAACATTACAACGGAAAGTAAAATTTAAACATAGGTTTATTGCACATAGTGAGCAGGTTAAAACAATTTACTAATAGTAGTGAAGTACATCATGTTAAAACACGTGTTATACAATTCTTACACAATACATTAAAAATGTTCGTGAGAACATGAGTCGACGCGGCGTATTAAAACACTCACTTATTCCGAAGATCAATTCAACAAGATCATTAATGGAACTGGTTCAAAAAATGTATCTAGCACTCGTATAGACAAAACTGATGAAGAACAGTGGCGTAAACTGTGGAACCTCAAGAAAAAGGTAGTGCAAGCAGAATTACACGCCGAATTTTTAGTTCAATATTGTAAGCAAGGGATTATACCAAAAGGGTTGCAAGTTGTAAATGAACCAGGACACTCATTGCGAATCGCTGTAGCCACGACTGGATGCTTCTAATAATTGAGACAGCATTTGAAATCATAGTTATCGAACGTAAAGATATCGAGGACATGGAAGCTAAATTCATGGACGATACGGCATTATTGGATGCCCAACAAAAACTAGAGGAGATCCAAAGAGATGTGACAGGCTACAGCGATTTATTTAACCAATAAAAAAACTAACAAACTACGCAAGGATATCCAAAATTATAAACTAGAATATGTTTACCCCTATCTCCAACCAGACTTTTATGATAGACCCAGGGATACATACCAACCACGCAGACAATGGCAAAACCAACCCCGAAACCAACCGCGCAATAACCCCAAAAAGAGAGTCAGGTTCTTAGACACCTCATACACCAGTTCAGATTCAGAAGTAGAGTGTCAAGATGAGGGCAGAAATACTAAAGAACCAAATGCAGGACCCAATAAAGAAGGGTTTTCTTTTTTGGACTCACGCCAACAGAGCTTTGGCCAACAACGAGGGATAGGAAGGGGCAGGGGCAATTACAACCAAACCCCCCAATTCCTTCGACGTCCTCATACGAGGAGCCAGAAAAACTGGGACTAGCGAACTCCAAAAAGGCGCCTATTATTAACCTGTCAGAACATGAACTAACAGACAGCGAAATCGCCCTTTTGGAGAAAGGTCTAGGTTTTGCTGTCTCTGCTACAATTGATAGATATTCCCTTGAAAGAGACTTACAGAGCTTCTTCAGGAAAATACGGGTATCGTTGACTTCAGGGACATTGTAATCTTTCCACTTCATTCCCCTCGTCCCAGACCGTATCTCAGGGGGCCTCCTATACTTCCTTCATGATGATGTTGACCATAAGCCCAACATCTGCACATTGTAATAATCATCATCTTATGTATCAACTCTCTACTTCTGATGAGGAGCACAATCAGAAGTAGCTGTCTCACCAGGATCAGTTACTTTTAGTTTACACAACAAACACCTCTAAACCTTCTGTGCTACACAGAGAAATTGTCAGGAGATAGCACTCTAAAACATTCAAGCTAAACAAATGCACTCGATGTAGAAAAGAATGAAATACATTTGGTGTGGAATCAGACCCCCTAATGAGCACTTTGTGGCCAAAAAACACCAAAGAACAGGGTGCAGGTAGAACCAAAGAGTCCCAGGCCTAGTCAACCGGAAGCCAAGATGGCTAAATCATCAAAAAGCTTCCCTGAAAGGTAAACAGCATTTATGGCACCACTTCTTTGTTTGCTTCCAAACACATACATAAGCTTCAAAGAAAAAAGCTTTGACATAGCTTTGAAATCGTAGGATATTGTAAAACCTTTCACTCTTAAGACACCTGAAACTCATCCTCTTGACTATGAAAAATAGTTGTATCCTACCTCCTACACACTCATCAACAGTCAGCAGATGAAATATCTCAAACTGTCATGGCAATTTGCTCAAATGTTAGAAAGGAAGATGCAAGAAGATACTAACAAGTCTTGTTTTTGTTTTGAAACTTTGATTCTTCGTTAGGGAACAAAGATCAATGTATGCTGATGTTACTTAGTGTTATCAATCAAGGGAGGCAACGTCTGTCAGTCTTAAATTAGAAAGGAACTTCAGGGTCTTACTGAAAAATCCTATATATAAACTCTCAGGAAGTTCTTGATCTACTCATTGCAGCAACAAGCAACCAGTGAATAGTTCTCCACTCCCAGATTAGCACCTGATAAAGACAGCAAAAAACTAGATGTTCTGGATAAGTTGGTTCAAAAAGAAGTGACAACCTAGTGGAGAGATGCCAATTCCAGGTTTTAGATCAACAGATCTTCACACAAACTTTGGAGGGATGTAGAAGACTTGATTTATTTTTCTGAAGAGCACAACAAAGGGCTACTTGTATCAATCAAGAAGGACAATTAAATTCCAAAAACTTACCCAATGGCCTGATTCCTGATGTAAATAACAGACAACTCACCAGTGGCTCAGCTGTACTGTGACTTATTATTTTAGGTTATAGACCAGAATTCTATAGGCACATAATAAATATGCATTTCACTGGTGAGCAACTGTTGTTAGGACTAAGTGTTAACACACCACTGGAAAACATGCAAAAGCAAACCCTTAAGGCGATGGGTGCCTTACTATAGAGACAATCTTTCTGCTAGGAAAATTTGCACAACATATACTTCAAGTTAGTAACTGTGTGTGCCTCAGGGGTGTTAGCAGGCATACACACAAAATCTTCAACAGCCAGGTACATCATGGCAGCATCCATAACAGGTACAAGGGCAGACCTTTTCTGATCTAGAACATTATCCTTTCAAGACACACTCAAATACTGTCTTCAGTAATCTATACAATACTGAATATGGGCATTGGTTTTCTAACATCACCATATCCACTGAAAGCATCATATGGAATGGAAAGGCTCAGACATAGAAAATGTGCACTGGAACGAATATTACATATCAATGCCCCTTCAGCCCTGTTAGACTGGCACAAACTGACCCCTACCCGAAATCAACGGCAGCCCTCTATTCAAACACACAAACATTCTACCAGACCTTATATCTTCTTAGAATTTTATTTCTCATTCACCTGACCATTTAAGGCCAAAATAAGATTCAATCTACACTCACATTCTTTGTCACAAAATCAACAAATATCCAGAAAAAATATTAAAAATAAATGTAAGTCTCCAAGACACTTTATCCTTAACTTCCAGACACACAAGACCACAGAATACACGAGCAACATGAATATAAAACATACAGACAGAAACACTGGAGGCAAAGCAGGAAGTAGCACCAAGACATATCTGACACTACCCACTACAAACATTGTGGCTCATGTTGCTTCACTGCCCATTCAACTTGTCGTAGGGATTGCACCACAGTACATTTTAACCCCAATACTCATCAACTGGGAAATTACCATACTGAGCCCTCAACTGCAATGTGACAACCGTGGAAGTAACTTTTGATCCCACTACTGGAAATCATAGTACCATGTAGACACACTCCGATCTCGTCGTTGCAGAAATCAAATGCACCTCCACCACCTCCCAAATCAAGAGAATGCCAAGTCTAGCACTCCTTAAAACCTGAATCAGTGCCGCCTTTCACAGTAATTCAGAAACTGTTCAGTGTTATGCGTAAAACAGCATACCTGAATGTCTAGATGGTATTACATCCATACTCATCTGTGCCACATCAGCCAAAGTAACTCCGTAGGTATTCCAACAACCAAAAGCTGCTTCGGGAACCCTCTCTACAAAGGAGTGTATTGGAGTATCTCCTCAGAAGGTGCAAGCCAGTCTTTACCTGCTACACAGGCCTTAGTCCCTAGCACGATGCCCAGCTTCATAAAAGACTAAATGCTCATTCTAGTAAAGACTCTTGACCTCATGTCAATCTTCTCAACCATTCTAAAAAGAGAAACTAGAAATCCACATAGCTGTGTGCAGGTATTTGTTTGCCTTAACACAACACAGTTGTGCCGCTGGCCAGCACAAGTTTAAACATTGAAAGTGTGACTTGGTGCCAAGAGGTACTTAGTACAGGAAGGGGCTTGGAAGATGACCACTGGAAAGTTCGCCCAAACCTCCACTGACATGCTGTAGTGAGAACATATTGTGCTTCCACACTCAGGACAAAACAGTGCCAGTAGGAAATTCATGTTGACGAGGTAGACCTCTGTGCAGAAATGGGGTCTGCAAGTCTGTGCCTGTTCCAGTGGATCAATTAGAGATGGTTGAGATGATGAAGTATCTGCATTTTATGAGTCGGTGCGCCTTTCCTATGTGCAGTCCCTTCTTTGCACTGTTCAGTTACACTTCATCTACACTATTGATAATGAATGTTTTTATTCCCACTTTTCAGTGTCTCGTCTCACTGTTCATTGTGAGTGCCTTAGTGGGTGTTTGTTTTTTGGCTGAGCTTCTCAAAGGTGCTACGTTTGCAAGTTACATTTTTGAGGTGCAAGGACAAAATGTGATTCCGCACATTTTGCTTTTCCTTGTCGTGCATGGCCATGTAAATGGGTTTACCCCCCCCAGAAGTCGGCGGAAATTGTTTAAGCCGCACCGTCTGTTCTTGATGCAGGATGGAGCATCTGTTGTGACCCCCTCATTGATGTCTTTGAAGCTATGTCTGGTTGTGAGTCTAACCAGAATTATTAGCAATTGCTGGCCTGCTGGATGTCAACTCCAATGGGTGCAGTCCATATGGATTGCTTAGAAGACTGTTGAATAGCTCGCTAATTTGCAGTAACTGTTAGAATTCTGAGATTGTGGTCATGAGTTAGTCATTACTGGACATGTTTTTGAATTCTAAAAAAAAACGAATAGTTCGTGTTGCTGATGTGGAAATATTGAAATCCAAAGTACGGATGACTAAAGCAAGGAAGAATGCATGTTCCAGAAACTCGTTACTGTAACATTATTATGTTTACAGATTGCCATTTCCTGTGACCTCAGAATAGCAAAAAGTCCTCACGTGAGGTTTATGATTTAGGAAAGCCGCAGATGCGTTTAGTTACTGAAAAAAAAGCCCTGGTGCTATTCGTGTATGAAAGATGAGACTAAACTGTTGCACTGTTCGCCAAGTGACTTGTCAGTTCTATCATTAGGAACAAGACTGTGTGCAATACATGAAGACATGACAATATTACTTTACATCATGTCCACATGATACCGACTCTTTTAAACCAGCTGCTGGAAAATGTGACAGGATCACGAAAAAAACAAGCAGCTTCAGCAAGCCTAGTATTTCTAAAAAATGCTTCTGTCAGGAACTACGATAACATTGTAGTTTTGTTTTGAATTTCTCACTCGTTTTTTTTGGACAGTAGCGGAAATTCACTTTATTGTAGGGTTAGTGGCATTTCCTTTGAGTTCATTTCAAAAAGAGAAACCACAGGAATGAATATTAACTTATAATCTTCAGTGGCCAAATATCACTGGCACTTGCAAGATTTGACTCTGTTGCAACTAAATAACTTGGATTCTAAATTTTAGAAAATAAATTACCTTGAAGCCAAGCAAAACATTACATGTTTTTGAAGATGAATATGAATTGTTGTGCAAATTGGTTCAAAAGTACTCTTTAGGTTGAATCCAGTAAATTGATGTGTATGCCTTTAAATTCTTTAGAGAGATAATCCCCTATTAAAAGCATTCTCTCATGGGCAAGTAGCAAAAAATAATAAAGTGACACTGGTGTAAATGTTCAGCTCTCTGACCTACTTTGTATACAGTTTGCTCTTCAAGCAAAGGATTCACAGTCTTGCTTGAAAGGTTTACAACTGCAGTGGAAGGAAGAACGCTGAAAAGCAGCAGTACATTTCAGGGAATTCCTACCTGTAAAAAAACATATGCAAGTAAAATTTTAGTTGGGTGGAAAATTTCACCTCAGCAAATCAAACAAGAATGAGCTCCTATTTCTTTTGGGCTCTATTTTTTCTGATGAAGCCTATTCCCCTAGACCTCATGGTTTATGGGAGTGTTCTTGCCTCTTTCCCACTTTGCAAAGGAATATCTTACTTTGATAGTCGAATATTTGATGATGGTCCAGCGTGCAGAACTAACTAACTGCAAGGTAATTGCGAATGCCCACACACTTACAGGTTTGGGGTGTTCAACTTCTTCTGCAAGATGCCCCTCCCTTAATCACCCACATTATTGACTATCCCTTTGGCATTTGTGTATTGAAAACGTGTACCTTGTTGAAAGAAGTTCTGTGTCCATAAACACACTTCGAAAGATTTAGGTGCTAATTACGAGTTGACTGCCAGACTCGCGGGGCCCAGCGGCGGTGAACTTCTGATCGTCCTATTACATCTAGGGCGATTGGGTCGCTCTGGGACCACCACAGTCACCAGTGATGGTGGCATGGCAGTCTTAAGGCCACAATATGCTTCACGGGACCACCACAGTCCCGCCTAGCATATTACTAGTTTCCTCTCCACCTTGGTTTTCATGGCGGTTCCACCAACATGAAATCTGTGGTAGAGTGGAAACAAAGGGGCCCTACAGGGGGCCTGGGGATGCATGCAGGGGGCACATGTTGTGCCCCTCTGTGTGCATGCACCAATGTACCTGCATAGCATGGACTGAAGCAGTCCATGCCGTGCAGGTACCGATTTTTATCCCATTAATGTGCCTATTTCAAAGGCATCGCCGTGGGAACGCCAAAGAACCGCCATCCAGACCAGGAGAAAGCTCCTAATCTGGCGGGCGGTTCAGCCACGGGTTTGGCAGTGCGTGAGCGGGTCAGTCCCACTCCTGCACTGCCAAACTCGTAATCAGACCCTAGCTCCCATGTTTCCTCAGGGCTGGTGTACTAACTAATTTCGATTTGGCAAATCGTGCAGTTCACAAAATCAAAGAGATCATGAACGTAAAATAAAACATTTTAAATACACTAAATCCATTTTGTAAATCGGTAAATCCTTTCCAAACTGGCAAAATAAGCTTACAGACTCATTCCGAACAGCAGAGGGAGTGTGAATTGTGATTTGCAATGGTATTTGTGATTCGCAATGGTAATTATGAATGGTTTGTAACCATATTGGCAGTAGCAAGCCATTGGTAAGTTACTGACTTCTCAAATGAGCTGATACCACATTTGCAAAAGGAAATAGGTCTCCATTGGTCAGCTAGTCTGCTTTATATTGCAGTACACCAACTCTTTGTTTATAGCCAGTTACAAGGGCTTGCAAACCCCAACCTGCCTATAGTCGTTAAGCAGGGCATTCTGTGACCCCCTCCTACTGGAGGTTTTGCAATGCAACCTATTAGAACATAAGTCACTTCGCAAAATTGAGAAAGACCTGAAAAACAGTGCGCAAATTGTGGTCACCTTTTGTGACCTGTTTGCGGATTTGGGGATCTTAATTCAGTGAATTGGGATGTGGACTTTGCCTTTGCGTCTGACTCTGCGTGTGGTGTCTATTTAAGGAATCATCTCCTTTCAGCCAACTTGTCCACTCTATAAGATACTAGCTTTGCCCTGGTGTACATTCCACAAGTGAGCTAAAGAACGATGATGGATTCAACCCAGATCTGTGATTGGGGGTGAGTGTCTGAAAACTTTCAGCGCTCCGCCCCTCATCTCCTTATGTTTGCTTCGGACATTCCACTTAACCAGTTGCAACTAGTTTTAATTAGATCCATTTTGACAACATTTAGGTTTTGACATTTTTTTATACTGTCAAGGACAAAATATGCTCCCGATTCCATGTCCATTTTTTAAAATTATTATTGAACCAATTGAATTCCTTTTAATGATTTTTTATTTGCTAGACATGTAATTCCGTAACTGTATAGAGTAAGAAACTAGTGAACTGTAATTTTCTGTTGGCGTAGGGATACCACTAAGAAAACCATGTTTCTACATTTGTTCTTTGACTGCGAGCTTTATTTATAGTATTGCATTTATTGTTCTGAATCATTATAACATGAATGTTTGGTGCAGTGTACATTGTTCTGTAACTGACGACTGCTGGTAAATGAATTTTGCGTGCTATGGGTGAGTGAGTTTCGAATTGACGTATTCTGCCGTTACAGCAACGGCTGCATGCAACAGGTTGAGTTACTAAATATTATCTGACCCGTTATTCTGCCTTCCTTCCCTCATGTGTCTGGCATTTCCATGTAATTGTGTAAGCTCTGGAGACCGCGGACAGTACAGTGCTTTGTAAAGGACTAATGATGACATTTAGACTGAAAGGGCTGCTATTAGGAGACAAAATACCGCGCGGACGGCTAAAAGACTTCGTGACTAATAGGAATACTGAACACGCAGGGATATTTAAAAGCAGCTGTGAGGAAATAAATCTTTAAACCAGTTGTGACTCATTAGCTGCTTTCTATCCACCCTCCTACGCTGACCGCGGCGAGGATCGCTTCCTTGATGCTTCTTATCTGAGCAACGTAGAAGGGGAAATATTAAAAGGCCGGACGATGCTGCTGTGTGTAGACGGCCTTTTAGCGCGGCTTGTCACAGAGGCGCGGCAGCGGCTCGGGGAAAGGCCGCCGCTCGTGAGCATCACAGATGGAGCCTTATAATAACCCGCCGGGTCACAGGCCCGCGCTCCACATAATGGGGCGAATTGCGCGCGCGGACCACGCAGGTCTCATTAAATTGGGAGTGGAGTGAGCGACTGAATGCCGGCTTGTAGAGAGCCATCCGGGCTCTCACATACATTGTATCCTTGCACGCACGCACGCACACGCAACCTTGGGGCGGGCTCGCCCCTCGGTATAAATAAACAAGCGGAAGACCGCTCGGGGTCTTTCCGGCTGAGTGCAAGCAAGTGTTGGTGTAATTATTCTGTGCATATACACACACGTGGTAGGCCCAGCCTCACCACTCTACATTGGCGACGAGGCCGGTGTACCTGGATCCGCGTGTGTCTGCCTCGCGCGGCGGTGCCTGCCGCTGTGCTGCTCTGGCCCCCGTGCGCCTGAGACCCGCCCACGCGTCTCCCGTGAGGGTGCGCCTTCGGCTGGCGGGACTCGGGACCGGCGGAAGCTGACGTGCGGCTGGGTGAAGGTCCTGCGGGTGAGTGCTCATCTGCCCCGCTTGCGCGGCCCCTGCCTTCCGCACTCCGCCTGCCACCGCGGAGGAGGCGCGCCTGCTGACTGCAGGCCCGGCGAGCGCCACATGACGACCCGCCCTGGGCCCGCCCTCGCTCTTCGGAGCTGCCGCGCATGAGGCGCCCTTGCAGAGGCGCGCGCTAGGCACGACGCCAGGCCCCTCCTGCTGTGCTCCTGCCCTCGTGGGGCGAAGGGACGTTCTCACGGACTGTGAGTCAATTAATGGGAACATTTGAAGGACACAACACGATCAAAAAAAAAAAAACAAATATACAATAAAGAAGGCAACAAGCATTGGCACATGCAACAAGGCATCTCCATTCACATTGGCCCCCACAAGGCAGTGCATCATTGTCCCTGCCGCCACAGCTGGTCCCTGGGGTCCTATCCATCGCCACTGCTGACTCTTCCCGCGTCACGCCCTAAGGCGCCTCGAAACGCTGCGTGGCCTGCGCCCCTGCCCTGCGCCTCACGCCGCCGCCATCCCGGAAAGCACCAGCAAGGCCAGAGTGACGCCTCGCCATGAACAACGGCGCTCCAGGAGCGGTCCAAGACGGGGCTGGCCAACCCCCCCAGCCGGCTCTTCAGCAGCAGCCAGCTGCGCCCGCCGCTCAACCACAGGCTCAAGCACAGGCCGGAGCAGGCGCCCCTGCAGGTCCTCACGCGCCCGCGCCCCATGCGCATCAGCACGCCGGCGTAGCACCCATACCGCCATTCAGCGAATCAGCAGACCCGGCAACGGCGGCCGTCCGCTGGAGAGCATGGGTCGGACGCCTCAATCTGTACTTCAGGGGCACAAGAGAAACCGACGGTACGGTGAAGAGGTCGCTCCTCATTCTCTATGGGGGTCAGGAGATCTATGACTTATTTGAATCGCTCCCGAACACTGGAGCCGAGGACAACTATGACGCCGCAGTCGCGGCCCTCAACGCGCACTTTGACCCTCAGTTGAACAATGATTTTGAAAAATTCAAATTCAAGCGCGCATGGCAGCTGGACTCCGAGTCAGTCGACATGTACTACACTCGACTCCGACGGCTCGCGAGCACGTGTCCCTTCACCAACCCTCGCGACGAAATCAGGGACCAGATCATCGTCGGCTGCAAATCTAAGTTGCTGAGAAAGCTGATCCTCCGACAGCCGGGGATCACCTTAGACGAAATCCTCATCCTGGCAAGGTCGCACGAGTTGTCGGATGCCCGGGCGGAAGAGATGGAGGTCGCACTGCACACCCCGGTGATCGCCCCGTCTGGGGCAAGGGCCCCGGCCATCAAGGAAGAGCGAGTGGAGGCGATCCAAAGAAGATTCCCGCCAGCAAGGCCGCGAGGTGGCCCGCCAAGGGACAGCCAGTGCGGGTACTGTGGTGTGGACCATCCTTCCACGGCCACGTGTGGTGCCAAAGGCAAGACGTGCCTCAAGTGTGGGCGCATGAATCACTTCGCTGCTGTCTGCCGGGGAGGGAAGTTCCGGGCAGCAGGCCCGCGCGCCAGAACTGTGACCCAACGGGTCCGACAACTGTCTCTTGACCAGGAGAGACCCCCTCCCGACACGGAGGCTCAAGACCGCCGGCCCAGATATGAGGACGACGAAGACGATGAGGTGTATGTCATCTCCTACGTGAGCCGGGCATCCACGAAAAGGCGACCGCCTCCAATGTGCTCCGTCTCGGTGGACGGGACGAGTGTCAACGCGCTGATAGACACAGGGGCGTCCGTGAACGTCATGGACTCGGACCAGTATGAGCGCCTGTCCCCAAAGCCGACACTGGCACCGTCCGCGGCACGCATCTACACCTATGGCGGGACAGAGCCCATGCCTCTTCGTGGAGTGATTCAAACCACAGTAGTCAACGGTGAATATTCGACTGTGACCAGATTCCACATCACCGAGGGCAAGAAAGGCACCCTCCTGAGCTGCCACACAGCAGAAGATCTGGGACTGGTGTTTTTCGCCAACCAAGTACACCAGGCTCACGCTGACTTCATGTTAAAGGACTTCCCAGAACTGTTCAAAGGCCTCGGCAAGCTCAAGGGTAAAAAGTTTAAGCTACACATTGATGCGACGGTGAAACCTGTCGCTCTCAGACACCGGCGAGTACCGTTTAACCTCAGGCCCCAAGTTGAGGAAGAGCTTCGCAAGCTTGAGGAGTTGGGAGTGATCGAGAAAGTGTCGGGCCCGACACCCTGGGTCTCGCCCCTGGTGGTTGCCCCCAAACCGAAGCAGCCGGGAGCCATACGTCTGTGCGTGGACATGAGGCTCCCCAACACCGCTGTCAAGCGCGAACGACACATCACCCCCACTATGGACGATATTATAGCTGACCTCAACGGGGCGAAATGGTTTTCCAAATTAGACCTCAACTCCGGATATCACCAGCTGGAGCTAGAGCCGGCTAGCAGGTACATCACCACGTTTTCGACGCACGTGGGGCTGCGTCGCTACACTCGGCTCAGTTTTGGGGTCTCGTCGGCCGCCGAGGTCTTCCAGAACGCCATTCGCGAGGTGCTCTCCGGACTAAAAGGGGTGATCAACCTGAGTGATGACATCCTAGTTTACTCAACGACCCTAGAGGAGCATCACGCCAACTTGAGGGCGACCCTGCAGAGACTCGCCGATAGCGGCCTCACCCTCCACCGCGCTAAATGTGCCTTCTATCAGGAGTCAGTGGACTTCTTTGGATATATCTTTACGAGGGAAGGCCTTAAAGTTGACCCTAAGAAGGCCGAAGCCATCAAAGCGGCCAGCACGCCTAGAAGTCAAACAGAAGTCCGCAGTTTTCTGGGCATGGCCACATACTGTGGCCGGTTTATCCCGAACCTGGCCGACTTAGCGGAGCCTCTCCGTGCCCTCACCCGTGCTGATCAGAAATGGGACTGGACTGCTGCTGCACACAAGGCGTTCCAGGCCGTCAAGGCCAGTCTACTTGACAACACCGTCATGGCCTACTTCCAGCCACGGAGACGGACCGAGTTGATAGTCGATGCCAGCCCAGTGGGATTGGGAGCCGTGCTGCTGCAGGAGTACGGGCCGGAAGAGTGGAAGCCTGTCGCCTATGCCAGCAAGGCCCTGTCCGACACGGAGACCAGGTATGCCCAAATTGAAAGAGAGGCGCTGGCCATCAAATGGGCATGCCAGCACTTTCACCTCTACCTCTGTGGACAGGACTTCACGGTGGTCACAGACCATAAACCCCTGTTGCCCCTCTTTGCGGGAACATCCCGGCTTGCTCCCCCACGCATCGAGAGGTGGGCTGTCCAGCTGCAGGGTTACCGGTTCAAGGTGGTGTTCAGGCCAGGAGCACACAACCCTGCCGACTACTTGTCGCGTCATCCGGATGTCACACCCCCACCGGCCCTCGATGCTGAAGGAGATGAAGTGGAGGAGTTAGTGCACATGGTCACCCTAGCGGCGTGCCCCGAGAACATGTCGCTCCAGGAAATTAGCGACGCCACTGCGACGGACGAGACCCTGGCGAAAGTTAGGGAGGCACTCGAAGGAAATCGTTGGGCCCATTTCCTTGATGGCGCTTCGTGCCTCCGGCCGGAGGTGCGTCATGCCAGGCAGCAGCTGTGGCAGATACGGAGTGAACTTAGCGTCGGAGATGAGGGGGTGGTGCTGCGTGGGCACCTCATCGTCATGCCCGAAAGCCTCCAGCAACGAGCCCTGAGCCTGGCTCACGTGGGACACCAAGGGATGGCAAAGACCAAGGCCCGCTTGAGGAGCAAGGTGTGGTTTCCCGCGATGGACAGCCAGGTGGAAGCCATGATACAGGCCTGCCACGCATGCACGATCACGGGCGGAGACCCTGCCCCAGCGCCCGTGCTCACGGAAGAAGCGCCCCAGGCCCCGTGGGCTCAACTCAGCATAGACTTTGGCAGTTTTCCAGACGGGCGGCACATGCTAGTGCTGGTAGACTCTTTTTCCAAATTCCCAGTTGTGGAAGTCATCGCATCCACTGCGTTCCCGCAGGTAAAGAAAGTCCTAAACCGAGTGTTTGCTACGATGGGGCTCCCTGAAGAAATCAAGTCCGATAATGGGCCCCCCTTTCAAGGGAGAGAGTTTCAGGCTTACTTGGAGGCTCTCAGGATCAAACATCGGAAAATCACACCCCTGTGGCCTCAAGCCAACGGGGAAGTCGAGAGGCTGATGCGGACATTAAACAGAGCGCTGCGGATTGCGGTGGATAACGGCGAAGACCCGGAGGCCGCCCTGGACGACTTCCTTGGAGCCTATCGGCAGACACCCCACTCAACGACAAAGTGTGCTCCCTCTCATGTTCTGTTCAAGCGAGCTCCAAGGGATGGCATTCCCACTGTCAACACGTGGGTGCCGGGAGAAAGGGACGCTGAGGCCATACAGGCCCGGCGACAGGCCACCAACATCAAAGCGAGCGCACATCGGCATGCCAAAGAACCAGTCCTCCGGCAGGGGGACACTGTCGTTGTCAAGGATCGCCATCCTGGGTGGAAGTTTCGGACTCCTTTTGAGCCAGAAGTGTGGACAGTGGAGCGAGTGCAAGGGACTATGATTACAGCTAGGAGGAATGGCCAAACCGTGACGAGGAATGCCTCATGTTTCAAGAAGGTACTGGACAATGTCAATGTTCGTCAACGGACCGAGGGAATGGAACATGGAGACCAAGAAAGCATGGACTTTGATAATTGTTCTGATCCAACACCTACTCTGCCGCGAATGGCCACCCCACCAAGGCCAGTGTCACCAGGCCCTGCGGTCGGGCGGAGTCAGCCAAGGGTCGAAGATGCGAGCGAGGGTCCGAGGACAACCCCGGCTGGGGTTGTCGAACTACCTCGGACCCAGGATCGTCGCTACAACCTGCGGCCCAATCCTAGGCCGAGTCAACGGTTGTTGGACTTTGCTTGTTCGTCTCCATGAGTAAGAGACTATGAATGTGCCTGCAGAAAGAGACTAAAATAAAGGAGGGATGTAGAGAGCCATCCGGGCTCTCACATACATTGTATCCTTGCACGCACGCACGCACACGCAACCTTGGGGCGGGCTCGCCCCTCGGTATAAATAAACAAGCGGAAGACCGCTCGGGGTCTTTCCGGCTGAGTGCAAGCAAGTGTTGGTGTAATTATTCTGTGCATATACACACACGTGGTAGGCCCAGCCTCACCACTCTACACGGCTGACTAATTTGTTTCAGTGAAAGGACAAGATATGTGTTGCTGGGCACGGCGCAGGATTGCTGACAAATTTATTTTCTGGCAGTGAAGAACACAAATGCTCTTCCTGTTTTTTGGGGCGGGCTCCCCTTTAGGTAAACATTCAGAGTATTCTCGTCCTTCTATTGTGGCGTTTTTTTTTATTTCGCGTTACTAAATGTTCTATTAAACGCAAGTGGCTCAAATTTTGTTTTTATTACGCTATACTTTTTTATGCTAGCTACTCAAATTTTGTTTTACTTTTCGAGGATGTGATGCGTGAGCCTTTCAACTAGGTGTCCACATTGACATATACGGTTATAAAACACCGCCCATCACTTGAACATCTGCATATAGTGTAGTTTGTTTTAGTGGTGCCGTGTATACGAGTATTGTCATTGTGATGCTGGTTCGTAGGCGAGTATAACAAAACTCACAGTAGGCCACAAGAAAACCCTTTCATGCAAGATCTCTTCTTGTGCCAATCCATTTGAAAGCAGCTGTTTTGCTAATCTGGCTTGCAGAAGTGATTCGTATTGCTTGTGACGTGGAAGAAGTGACTGTATCAATTTGAAGGCCCACAATCCATGATGTCCCTGTTTCAGGGGTTGAAAAATCTAATAAGGAAAAAATCAAATTGAACGAGTAAATAGCCTTCAAGCAGGCACTTGAAAATCTCATTACCAGAGAGAAGCATAAATACTAGGCCCAGGACTTAAAGACTTGCGCCATCGTTTGTTTGTTATTTAACGGTTTTATATAGCCCTCCCCCACCATACAGATACTAGAGCACTTTACATAGAATTACATTTCACACATTTATAATGAAGAGCATCGAACCCTGTGAATGTACATCCGTGGTAATTTGTAATCTTTTGCAAAGAACATGAGAAGTACATCACAATGCAAATTTTTTTTTATAAATATGTATTTAGCTTTTTCCCCCTCAACCTCTACAGTGTTCACTCAATAATAAAAACAATGATAAAAATACCAAATGGCAATTCTCTCAATTTACAATTAAGAACTGGACACTTTCTCATTATATAGCTACTGCATAACACTGGCATAACAAAACTTGAGCCCCCCCATGTAAAGTACAAGGAGGCCCCCCCTACTCACTCAGGAGCTCTGAGGCAAGTGTACTGTGCTGAGGGGGCCCGAAGCTTGCCCCGCGCACTGCAGGGGCCTTTGTTATGCCACTGCTGCATAATAATACTGCACCACGATTAATAGGAGCAATGCATCCTTTTCGCAACGCTAGATGCGCCCAAATTTAAAAGGGTCATTGAGCTGTCCCTCTGAATTTTCCTAGTAGCGCACATAAACTAACCCATTAATTGTAACACTTTGAGGCTCATTACGATGTCGGGCGGAAAGCCTCTGCCCAACACCCTCTCGGAATCGGGACCGACCACTTGCGATCGGCGGTTCTGACCGCTGGATTACGATGGGACGAACAATATTTGCTCAGATTCCCATTGTTTACAATGGGAGCTCGTGTTACGCCCGACAACCACCCGTAACACAAGCTCCTAAGGGAAAATGGTGTGTGTGTGGAAAACCCTGCACCCTGTCGCAGGCACCCCATGGTGCCTGCCACACAGTGCAAAGTTTTGCAGGGGAGTCTCTCGTACCCCCCTCAGCCATTAATCATAGGTCGCAGGGGTTAGGGGGCCCTGCTAGGGGCCCCCAAAGTCACTTTCTGACTGCTTTTCCATGTCGGACAGGCCGACGTGGAAAGGCTGTTGGAAATTGACATCGTAATCCCGAGGGCAGAAAAGCTGTCCATAGGGTTGTATGATGCAGTTCCGACCGACACGAATACTCTGCGAGTTGGTCGGAACCAATTCAGAATGACCTTGTAGTTTACATTCTGAGCTTGAACATTGTATTTGGGCATACAGAATGAAAACCGTTGAGCTAGTCGGAAGGGCTCCGACGCGGTAGGAAGAGGTGTGGCGCCGCGGCCAGGGCGACTGACGCTGGAATCTAGGGACCACGGTTCGATCCCCGGCTCCGGCGGCAGGTTAGCCCAGCACCATGTGACTCTGGGCAATAGTTCGCTTAATCTTCCCGACGGCCCCCAGCGCCTAGAGACCCTTACGGGTGATTGTGCGCTTTAGAAATGTGGACTTTACTTACTTTACTTTCCGCTTGACATCGTAATCAGCCTCTTTGTGTAGTTAGTTATGGTGATATGGACCGAAGAAACAAGAGCATAATCTTGATTGACAAAGTGCAAAACTCCTCATACATTCCAGTGCATTTTAAATCCGTAGTTAAAAGTTATTTTTTACAGTCGCCCAATAAACTCTTTTTCGTGATACTCAGAAACGGCGCTATTAGCAATTCTCCTTGTTTAGCGCATGGGATAGAGAGGTACTCCTAGGAGTAATTCCAAAGCTCTTATTCAAGTGTTACCCTTGATAATAGTAATTTTAGATTGATGTACGTCCCCTCATCCTACAATTCCTAGAGCTAAATTCAATTATGTGAATAATTTACCCTCAACAACTGTGAGTAAATGGATCATCATTAATCTCATTTGACTTCTGTTCAAACTTTATCAAGAGTGTATTGTAGAAATTGCTGTCCCAAGAAGTATTGACTTTGTTCAAGGAGTTTGAACCAGTTGTGCATCTATAGTTCTGCTTCTGGCTTACTCCACCAAAAGTAAAAAACTTTAGTTTTACCTATGTTGATGGACAATTGGGTATTATCTGCATAATATAAAATCTAAAGGTCTCTTTCCGTATGTGCTAACAATGAGTATATAAGAGGAGAAGCTTCAGAATCCCTAACCATAGGTACATCGGAATCAGTGGCGGCTGGTGACATTTGAAAGTGGCAGGGCGTAAAACTTCGGGATGAGTGCCCTAAAGGGAATCAAGTGAGGCTGACTGCCAGGAAAGTAAGTTGGCAAATGGTGCATTTTTAAGCAAATCTGAGAAAGCAAGAACGTTTATAAAGCAATCTATACATTAATAAGCCACCCTATCCATCCATTTATAAGAAAACATAGAGGCACTTTAAGGCAACTGGATTGCATCATTCTGTACAAACCTATTCATCCTTTCAGGAAGAGGTGCACCCTGAGCCTTTCACTTAACTTAGCCATGCTATAAAAGTGTATTCATTCAGTCATTCATCAACCTATTCATAAGAGGACCAGGGAGGGACCACCTTGACACTGGCAGGTGTCCTCAACAAAATAGAACAAAATAGTGCTCTACACTTCTATTCATCCTCCCCTTCATTTGTCTATTTACAAGAGCGCCCTTGGGTGCCTTGAGGTGACTCAGTCAATGGAGTTGTTCACTACTAGCCTATTTATCCATTCACAAGAGAAATAGAAGGCAACTTGAGGCCATTCAAATAACAGGACCCTTCTCTACAAGTCTGTTCACCTTCCCAGCCATCCATAGTAAATGTAATGAAGGAAATTGTCCATTGGAAGTCATACAGTCACTCACAACTCAGGGCCCTGTTCTCCACCCCACAATGCCACGGTCTCAACATGATTTCAAAACCTGTTTGCCATGCCCTGTGCTGCCTGTCCTGCCACAAGCGTCTACTTCATGTGCTAATAAATGAATAATGAGAAAAGCCAACTGACAGCTTCGGTGCGCTTTTGCCGAGGCAGCTACCATTGGAAGGGCCCCCTGTTCTGTCCCACACACTGCCTGAGCTCACACCTGCTGTGCAGCTGGGTGCCTTCTATCCACAGTCTCTCGCTGCAGCGTAATCACAGAGCTGGCTGGCAGCTTGTGAAGGAGGGCCAGTTTGAAAGGAGAGAGTGAACAGCAAGGGGAGGAGGAGGGGAGTCGTAATCTTGGACAGCCGCAGGAACGTGAGAGGAAGAAGAGTGTGTAAAAATAGGAGATGCCGCAAAACTATTTTTTTAAATGAATAATCTCATACGAACTCGGAACTCCTTAAACAATGAAACTTGCCTTCTCATTGCAATCCTAGAGACAAGGCATGGGTCCGACCACAAGTTGGTTTCTGGCTGCTCTGACATAAACCCATGTGTGACGCTCTGGAGCTTCAAAGAGGGAAGCAGGCAGCCACCTCGAGTCTGCGCAGACTCGTTTTCTCGGCTTCCAGACTGTTTGCAGCCTCTACCCCGCCCTTTCCCAACTCGTCACAGTGACGAGTTGGGAAAGGGCGGGGTAACCAATTCTCCACTCCCTGATTGATGTGAAGCCCCGGAGCTACAGGGCTTCACTGTAAGACGCCCAGGGCTGATTACATCTCCACGGCATCAGGGGGTGGAGACTGCTCTGCAATTCAATGCTTTTGCCGAGCTGATGACATCACAGACCCCAGGGCTGTGAGATCGTCAGCCGGGCAAAAGCTGCAGACCTTGCCACTCGGCATTAGCCTCACTGCAAACTGCAGTAACATCGCACCGTGAGTAGTAGGCAGTGTACAAGCCCTGAAAAAAGAAACACATGACTCGTGTTTAGGCTGTCCTGTGTGTATTTAATGTAAAACAAAGCAGTAAAACACAACACTGTGCTTTTATATCGGCAGACCAGTGCCAGGTAAAGTAAAGGGGGCGGAGCCCCGACGCCCTCAACGAGAAACCGCCACTGATCGGAATCATCTTTATTAAGTCATGTTTATTAGTGCATGCTGGAAAATCTTATCTATATATGTATGCTTGTGTGCCCCAGCTGGAACTCTGGTCAGTGCCATACTGGAAGCTGCAAGAAGGAGGCACCATTCCTTTGCTCCCGCCTGGACGGTAGCAGTATTTTTCACTGCTCCTGCCGGGTGGGAGCAAAGTTCAGTCTTCTGCCCAGAAGAGGGAAAGCAGGGTATGCCCGCACTCTCACTGGCAGAAAAATGCAGCATCCTGGGATGGGGTTTGCGAGACCCAGAAGAAATGAGGGGCAGAGGGGATGGGGTACCTGGGGCCTATAGACTGCTTGGGAAGGATGGCTTTCCAACCCTCTTCCCTTAATGTTAACAAACTGGGAATGGGTTCCCTGGGTAAGATATTACCATGCCTAGCTATGATCTCACTTTCACGTCTGTGTGTTTTTTCCAGTGAATTTCTAGTTTTTTTTTAATTTTAAGAAATATTTTATTACCATTTGGAACTCCAACCCCACACTGTGCACAGCCTCTGGCCGTGCTCACCATGGAGTTGAACGCATGTCTTGCCTGTAGGCAGGTTCAGGGAGGGAGACTCCCCAAACCTGCCCCAGCCCCTTATTTAGTAATATGCACCTTCACCACCAGTTTTTTTTTCTTTTTTAATTGCCAGGATCCTGAACTTTTTATTTTTGGAATTTTACAGCTTATTTACTGATCCTCTGCAAATTTAAAATAACAAATAGGTTTTTGGCCCCAGGGATCCCTCTGCGGTCCCACCCCTACAAGGACTAAAGTCCACATTTGTAAAGCGCACAATCACCCGTAAGGGTCTCCAGGCGCTGGGGGCCGTCGGGAAGATTAAGCGAGCTATTGCCCAGAGTCACATGGTGCTGGGCTAACCTGCCGCCGGAGCCGGGGATCGAACCGTGGTCCCCAGATTCCAGCGTCAGTCGCCCTGGCCGCGGCGCCACACCTCTCAGCAGTGCAGGGTATCCCTACCATGCATGCTTATATTGTAATTACCTTTATATAGCACTTAGTACCCCTGACAAGGCGTAGAAACACGCTTTTTTGGCGAGTAGCCCGCTACTCCGGAACCCAGAAATGATTAGCGGTGAATTAGTATAGGTAAATATGAAATTACTTTGAGTTTTGGACATGTTAGTATGCAAGTTGGATTGAAATAGCTAGTGAAGGGATAGAGGAGGGAAGGGTTTGTATTTGTATATTGCTTGCTACCCCTGATGAGTTGTTGAAGCGCTGTATGATGGGTAGCGCACTACTCCGTGACCCTAACAGAATTAGTGGGGAAGTAGTACAGGAAAATATTAAATTAATTTGAGCAGTGGACATGTGAGTCTGTTATTTGGATTGAAAAGGATATTGGAGGGATAGAAGAGGGAAGGTTCTGGAAAGATACATTTTTTTTTAGCTCTTAGTGGTAGGAGATGGTTTGGGATAAGTAAAGGGGAAGTGGAGGGTGGAAGAGCTAGAAGGAAGGGTTTTGAAAGACTTGTTTGGGAGGTCTAGATGGAAAAAGAGGTATGAGATGATGCAAGGAAGGGTAGAGTAGCGAAAGAGTCTAGAACTTGTCATTTTGAGGATCATAGTAGTAGAATGGGGTCTGGGATGATTGAGAGTATGGATGTAGAGGATATATTGAGAGAGGTGTAGGGTGAGAAATAGGGTAGCGCATTGTAAGGTGTAGTAGAATGAGGTTCGAAATGAGTCGGAGAGTAAACAGAAAAAATGCTTGTAACTGTAATTTATCTGCACTAGTGGATGGCAGACATACAGTGATTTTAATACTTGAGGTTCCATCTAGAACACGGTTTATACGTTTATAGGGGTGTCACCCTTAAGTGCTGCAATAGACACGCCAGCTCCCCTTATTCACCATAGTGCGTTCTGCTTGCTTGCACCGGTCCTCGGAAGCTTGTTTCCGGTCCAGGGAAGGCATGGCTTGGCAGTTCGGGCTGGACTGTTCCCATGAGGCACAGGGTCAGACTGATTTGCATATAGCCATGTCTGAACTGGGGTGGCAGAGTGGGCTAAAGAACGGTGATGGATCAAACCCAGATCTTTTGACTGGGTGTGAGTGTTTGATTGGTTCAGATGCTCCGTCCATCACCACCCCCTTTTGTACTGCATTTTATGAACAGCATCACTCCGGGGTCTGGGAAAAGTGGCACAACAGGCCTTCATAAGTAGCCCCTGGGTTTGTAAGAAGATTCATTGAACAGCTACCACAGTGAACAGTTAACCAGCATGTGCAACAACCTGAATCTACCGGTTGTCAGCACGTTACACTAAATGGGGGTGGAGAGGGGCTTGCAGTGTCAGCTTTCACCTTAACTCCAGGAGGTACAATTGGAGCATTTTTCATTTTAGTGGGACGTTTGGGTGACCTGAAGCAGACTTAGACCACTGCTTCTGACTGTGTGGAATTAAAACACTACTTTTTATTGATCAAAATGTGAGCAGCGCCACTCAGTAAATCATGTGCTCAAGGTAAAGCACAAACATAAGAGAAAAACTCATCTCCAAATTGACCCCTCCCCAGATTCTAATGACAAATATGCATACCTTCACAAACTTGGGTGGACCACCCTATCTAAACTTTATTAGGGGATGTTTTAACATTATTTACAGGGCAAGGTGCTGAGTCTGGAGTCCTGAGATGGATGCTGCCACATAGTTGTTGATGTGGTGGCAGGCAATCAGATCTCATCTCGAGATGTGGTGGCCCCACGGATCAACCACGGTGTGAAATAGCTATAAAGTTGGAGGCTTCATTTCTCAAAAACTACTGAGCAGATTTACATCAGATCATAAAAAGCACACTTTCTGGACAAAGATTAACTTTCTGGCAAATTTGGTGTAAATCCATTCAGCCATTAGGGGGCTGTAGCTGTGTCTTAACATTTCTAAGAAAAAATGAACAGGGAAAATAAGTTTTGGGACGCCTCCTTTTTCTCAGCCCCTGCTTGACAGATCACCCCAAAACTTTCCAGAGGAGCTAAGCTAGAGGAGACTTTTTTGGAAAGGTTCTTGGAAGATTTGTCAAACAGCACCAAAATTATTAGCAAACTAAAGAGGCTTTTCCTATGCAAACGTGATCCTAACTATAACTATCCAGTGGCAAAGGCCAAAGGGTATGTGTGAGTGTGTGTGTGTTTTGAGAACCAGTGCACAACTCTTGCACAGGTTATCATGATGTAGGGTAAAAGGCTTAGACATAGAGTTTCATCACAAATGAACGTACAGCCAGTAATTCAGAGTATACTTGGACATTGTGTGTAGGAGGCCCCACAGAACATTTAAATTGGCTATTTAAACCTGATCAGACAAATGTTTTAAGTCAACAAATGTTAGGAATTAGGAACCAACTAGAAAAATGAGAAAATGTATTGATTTTGTTTGCCTACAAATCACACAAAATGGGATGAGAGGAATGCTAGTGAATAGTCTAAACCTCAGGTAAGCGCACTTAGGGTAGCATTCCAATCCATCGTATTTCAGTAAACCTGTCTGGACTCTCAGGATACTAATTCTATTGCAACTCCTTGCTTGATTCTGACTAACAACAGCTTTCTTTACCTTCTGTTGATAACACTCTGTAGTTAGATCAGTCAGAATGATACCAGGTAGTCTTGTGGCATTTTGTCAGCACTATTGCCACAAATTTTCGAAGCTTTTATAATGCACTGGCATTGGCAAAGCAAATATTAGTGTCCAGCAATCTTTAAAGGCCATTTATTTTACTTTCAAGATGGACACTGTGTGGCTCATTATAATGCCGGTCCGACTAGCATTGTGTCAGAAAATGGACCACCCGACAAGGAATCGACGGTTCTGGTTCCCAACTTAGGATGCAGTCGCCTTCACTGCCAGACGAAAAGTGCATGTTTGCTGTTGTGGCTTGTGCTGCGGGGCACAGCACAAGCTGCAATAGGTAAAATACACTTTTTGAACATCTATACACCGTGTGACAGGCAGAGCAGGATGCATGGATATTTGGGTACCCCCCAGGCCTCATACTGGGGGCATGGGAGCCCTTAAAGTCCTTTTCTGGCAGCCTTTCTATGGTAGTCAGACTGCCATAGAAAAGCTGCTGGAAACGAGCATCGTAATCACCACGGTGGTGCCTGAGCAGATCCCCCCTCCATTTTGGGGATTATTATCGCCGTCCGCCAAAATGAGCACGCCGGAGGTGGAGCGGATTCCACCCGCAGGCATCGGTCGGACATCATGTATCATAATACAGCGGTCGGATCAATACCTCAAGTTGTCAGGCAGAACTTGACAGACGAGCTGGTGGATGGGCTTCCAACTGATATCGTAATAAGGCCCAATGTTGCATGAGGCAACGTGGTGGCTATCTTGAATGTAGTGAAAAACAATGTATAACAACGGGTCAAAAACCAGAGAGAAGCTATCAGAACAACTATGTGCTGTTAGTAGGATACAATCCATGAATCCAAAGTATTCATGGTGAAAAATATGTTCCCATCAGATACCCGTCCTGTACCGCCCTACATCATTTGGGATCCTGGTATCAGTGGGTAAAAATAATTAGCAGTGCAGAAGATGCTATGTGTAGCATGTGAATAAGTGAATTAATATTGGGTTGTAGGAATGGAAAGAAAGAATTTTAATAGGATCCTACCCACACCCACTGACAGCCTAGACGGAGGCGAGGAGTACCGACGGACAGAGCGGTGCTCCATTTGTACCTGAGCTGTAGCCGGGTGAGGTGGAGAGCTCATTCCCCAGATTGTGGGTGATATGATTTAATCACTAAAAACACATTTATCAGCAGTAGCATATTATTGTGAAGGTCCTGATGAAGCAGACAGGTATCGTGTGAGCCTACAAAATCTGCAGAAACATGTCGACCTAGATTACATCCAAGTAGTTATTTGTTAACACTACTTTGCACTGTTTTTTAACCTTGGGTGTGGGTAGGATCCTATTAAAATTCTTTCTTTCCATTCCTACAACCCAATATTAATTCACTTATTCACATGCTACACATAGCATCTTCTGCACTGCTAATTATTTTTACCCACTGATACCAACATATAGTTTTCATTAATCCATCATTGTATCCTTCAAACACGATTAGGACACAATCTACCTAATCCATAGTGGAATTTATTCCACTTCCTTCTGGTGAAGGATCCCAAATGATGTAGGGCGGTACAGGACGGGTATCTGATGGGAACATATTTTTCACCATGAATACTTTGGATTCATGGATCTACTAACAGCACATAGTTGTTCTGATAGCTTCTCTCTGGTTTTTGACCCGTTGTTATACATTGTTTTTCACTGTATTTAGGGATTATAACAATGCAAGGTCAGTAAATATTTCCCTTATACGCCCTCTCTAATGTATTAATATCTTGAATGTATGAAAATATTTTCTCAACTTTCAAGATGGCCACTGCATTGCATCACACAAGTGGTGGCCCCATGAAAGTATGTAAGCATCACTTTTTCTATATTTTCAAGATGGGTGTTAAGATGTGTTAGACAGCATGGCGATCATCATGAAAGTATAAAAATATACTTTCATGATGTCCAGTCGCCACTTGCTTTTCCCAAATATCAGCTCATTAAAAAAAGTTTTCAGCTTTAGCAAAGCCAGTAGTGGTGGGCAACATGGAGCGACTGAGAGGATGGGTAGTAAGAGAAATGTAGAATGAGGAGGGGCATTGCCTGCATCATGGCTGCCTAGATGCTCTTTAAGGGCGCTCCGGCTGGCATAAAGCAAATTCTGCAAATATCCCTAACCATCGGGGGCCGTCTTCACCCCCATGCTACATAAATGCTGCTTAATCTGCCTGGCGAGAACTGAAACTGCCATTGTGGGGGCCTGGTTTGAGAATCGGCAATGTATTGGTGTCAGGGCAGCTTGGAACTGCCGCTCATAAGAACATTGACACTTTTAACCTGCGTAGCCTACTGTTTTGGAATGTGGAGGGGTAAGCCCTTGGTGAGCCCTCACTACAGGGTACAGTGTCCCAGCCCACTGATGCACACAAGGAGAGGCCTTTGAGTGGTTGGATACTCTGCAGAGTAGCAGGATCTAGTCAACCGGTGAAGGTATCTTGATGTGTTCGAACACTCAGAGAAAATCTGCATGGGTCTCTTGACGGAATGGTCGCAAAAGAAGTCAGAATGGATCACGCTCACCATGTGAATCATAGTGTGTTCAAATGGCACCAAGGTGATCCTGGATTTGAAGAACCTAGCTCCAGGGACATTGAGGCAATCCTAGAACAGCCAGCGATGGCACAGAATTGGGTCCTGCTTGAAGTACTAATATGCCTACAAGGCTGTGGGTTTGCCAGAAAGATTGGGGTGCCCCATGGAGAGTGCTGCTGTTCTAGCGGACAATCCACAAACTATGAACACTCGGGTGAAGGCTTATCCGTGGGGTGGGATCATTGGATGTGGGGCGAGATGGCCTGATGTCTCTTATTGGGGTCACAGTCACAGTCATAGTTTACATGTCACAGCTGGCTGGAGGTCACGCTGAGAGGTACTCAGGCATGGCGGAGGGGCTTGAGGTTTTCTTCTTTGCATCTCTGTTGAGGTCTGCACTCTAGCACAGTGCCCAAGTTTTATTATAAGTAGTTGATTATTCATAAATTGCAATGTGGTTTCAGGAATGGGGTGGCAAAAGCTGGTTCTTGCGTGGCCCTTTGCCAGAGTGAACATTGGAGTGTAGCTGCCCAAGAGGTGTGGGGGTGAGTTGGGCGAGCGTACATTTTTTAAGAAGTTAGACAAAATTGATAATGCTATGATGCTCTTGTATAATGAGGTCCACATTTCTGTATTTGGGGAGGACTGGATGGGTGGTGAGAGGTGGAGACCATCCACTGGGTCGGGGACTGTGTAATCGCATCTGGTAATGGCAGGACAGACATTTAAATGAATGTCCGGAGTATTGCCGGATTTGAAAAACTCTGCAGTGTGTTTGCATATCTGAAGCGATACATCATATTTCATGGCGATTTAAATGGCCATGAACATTTACACACCCAATATTGACTGCCCAGACTTCTATACTACAATGATGAAATCATGTGCTCAAGGTAAAGCACAAACATAAGAGAAAAACTCATCTCCAAATTGACCCCTCCCCAGATTCTAATGACAAATATGCATACCTTCACAAACTTGGGTGGACCACCCTATCTAAACTTTATTAGGGGATGTTTTAACATTATTTACAGGGCAAGGTGCTGAGTCTGGAGTCCTGAGATGGATGCTGCCACATAGTTGTTGATGTGGTGGCAGGCAATCAGATCTCATCTCGAGATGTGGTGGCCCCACGGATCAACCACGGTGTGAAATAGCTATAAAGTTGGAGGCTTCATTTCTCAAAAACTACTGAGCAGATTTACATCAGATCATAAAAAGCACACTTTCTGGACAAAGATTAACTTTCTGGCAAATTTGGTGTAAATCCATTCAGCCATTAGGGGGCTGTAGCTGTGTCTTAACATTTCTAAGAAAAAATGAACAGGGAAAATAAGTTTTGGGACGCCTCCTTTTTCTCAGCCCCTGCTTGACAGATCACCCCAAAACTTTCCAGAGGAGCTAAGCTAGAGGAGACTTTTTTGGAAAGGTTCTTGGAAGATTTGTCAAACAGCACCAAAATTATTAGCAAACTAAAGAGGCTTTTCCTATGCAAACGTGATCCTAACTATAACTATCCAGTGGCAAAGGCCAAAGGGTATGTGTGAGTGTGTGTGTGTTTTGAGAACCAGTGCACAACTCTTGCACAGGTTATCATGATGTAGGGTAAAAGGCTTAGACATAGAGTTTCATCACAAATGAACGTACAGCCAGTAATTCAGAGTATACTTGGACATTGTGTGTAGGAGGCCCCACAGAACATTTAAATTGGCTATTTAAACCTGATCAGACAAATGTTTTAAGTCAACAAATGTTAGGAATTAGGAACCAACTAGAAAAATGAGAAAATGTATTGATTTTGTTTGCCTACAAATCACACAAAATGGGATGAGAGGAATGCTAGTGAATAGTCTAAACCTCAGGTAAGCGCACTTAGGGTAGCATTCCAATCCATCGTATTTCAGTAAACCTGTCTGGACTCTCAGGATACTAATTCTATTGCAACTCCTTGCTTGATTCTGACTAACAACAGCTTTCTTTACCTTCTGTTGATAACACTCTGTAGTTAGATCAGTCAGAATGATACCAGGTAGTCTTGTGGCATTTTGTCAGCACTATTGCCACAAATTTTCGAAGCTTTTATAATGCACTGGCATTGGCAAAGCAAATATTAGTGTCCAGCAATCTTTAAAGGCCATTTATTTTACTTTCAAGATGGACACTGTGTGGCTCATTATAATGCCGGTCCGACTAGCATTGTGTCAGAAAATGGACCACCCGACAAGGAATCGACGGTTCTGGTTCCCAACTTAGGATGCAGTCGCCTTCACTGCCAGACGAAAAGTGCATGTTTGCTGTTGTGGCTTGTGCTGCGGGGCACAGCACAAGCTGCAATAGGTAAAATACACTTTTTGAACATCTATACACCGTGTGACAGGCAGAGCAGGATGCATGGATATTTGGGTACCCCCCAGGCCTCATACTGGGGGCATGGGAGCCCTTAAAGTCCTTTTCTGGCAGCCTTTCTATGGTAGTCAGACTGCCATAGAAAAGCTGCTGGAAACGAGCATCGTAATCACCACGGTGGTGCCTGAGCAGATCCCCCCTCCATTTTGGGGATTATTATCGCCGTCCGCCAAAATGAGCACGCCGGAGGTGGAGCGGATTCCACCCGCAGGCATCGGTCGGACATCATGTATCATAATACAGCGGTCGGATCAATACCTCAAGTTGTCAGGCAGAACTTGACAGACGAGCTGGTGGATGGGCTTCCAACTGATATCGTAATAAGGCCCAATGTTGCATGAGGCAACGTGGTGGCTATCTTGAATGTAGTGAAAAACAATGTATAACAACGGGTCAAAAACCAGAGAGAAGCTATCAGAACAACTATGTGCTGTTAGTAGGATACAATCCATGAATCCAAAGTATTCATGGTGAAAAATATGTTCCCATCAGATACCCGTCCTGTACCGCCCTACATCATTTGGAATCCTGGTATCAGTGGGTAAAAATAATTAGCAGTGCAGAAGATGCTATGTGTAGCATGTGAATAAGTGAATTAATATTGGGTTGTAGGAATGGAAAGAAAGAATTTTAATAGGATCCTACCCACACCCACTGACAGCCTAGACGGAGGCGAGGAGTACCGACGGACAGAGCGGTGCTCCATTTGTACCTGAGCTGTAGCCGGGTGAGGTGGAGAGCTCATTCCCCAGATTGTGGGTGATATGATTTAATCACTAAAAACACATTTATCAGCAGTAGCATATTATTGTGAAGGTCCTGATGAAGCAGACAGGTATCGTGTGAGCCTACAAAATCTGCAGAAACATGTCGACCTAGATTACATCCAAGTAGTTATTTGTTAACACTACTTTGCACTGTTTTTTAACCTTGGGTGTGGGTAGGATCCTATTAAAATTCTTTCTTTCCATTCCTACAACCCAATATTAATTCACTTATTCACATGCTATACATAGCATCTTCTGCACTGCTAATTATTTTTACCCACTGATACCAACATATAGTTTTCATTAATCCATCATTGTATCCTTCAAACACGATTAGGACACAATCTACCTAATCCATAGTGGAATTTATTCCACTTCCTTCTGGTGAAGGATCCCAAATGATGTAGGGCGGTACAGGACGGGTATCTGATGGGAACATATTTTTCACCATGAATACTTTGGATTCATGGATCTACTAACAGCACATAGTTGTTCTGATAGCTTCTCTCTGGTTTTTGACCCGTTGTTATACATTGTTTTTCACTGTATTTAGGGATTATAACAATGCAAGGTCAGTAAATATTTCCCTTATACGCCCTCTCTAATGTATTAATATCTTGAATGTATGAAAATATTTTCTCAACTTTCAAGATGGCCACTGCATTGCATCACACAAGTGGTGGCCCCATGAAAGTATGTAAGCATCACTTTTTCTATATTTTCAAGATGGGTGTTAAGATGTGTTAGACAGCATGGCGATCATCATGAAAGTATAAAAATATACTTTCATGATGTCCAGTCGCCACTTGCTTTTCCCAAATATCAGCTCATTAAAAAAAGTTTTCAGCTTTAGCAAAGCCAGTAGTGGTGGGCAACATGGAGCGACTGAGAGGATGGGTAGTAAGAGAAATGTAGAATGAGGAGGGGCATTGCCTGCATCATGGCTGCCTAGATGCTCTTTAAGGGCGCTCCGGCTGGCATAAAGCAAATTCTGCAAATATCCCTAACCATCGGGGGCCGTCTTCACCCCCATGCTACATAAATGCTGCTTAATCTGCCTGGCGAGAACTGAAACTGCCATTGTGGGGGCCTGGTTTGAGAATCGGCAATGTATTGGTGTCAGGGCAGCTTGGAACTGCCGCTCATAAGAACATTGACACTTTTAACCTGCGTAGCCTACTGTTTTGGAATGTGGAGGGGTAAGCCCTTGGTGAGCCCTCACTACAGGGTACAGTGTCCCAGCCCACTGATGCACACAAGGAGAGGCCTATGAGTGGTTGGATACTCTGCAGAGTAGCAGGATCTAGTCAACCGGTGAAGGTATCTTGATGTGTTCGAACACTCAGAGAAAATCTGCATGGGTCTCTTGACGGAATGGTCGCAAAAGAAGTCAGAATGGATCACGCTCACCATGTGAATCATAGTGTGTTCAAATGGCACCAAGGTGATCCTGGATTTGAAGAACCTAGCTCCAGGGACATTGAGGCAATCCTAGAACAGCCAGCGATGGCACAGAATTGGGTCCTGCTTGAAGTACTAATATGCCTACAAGGCTGTGGGTTTGCCAGAAAGATTGGGGTGCCCCATGGAGAGTGCTGCTGTTCTAGCGGACAATCCACAAACTATGAACACTCGGGTGAAGGCTTATCCGTGGGGTGGGATCATTGGATGTGGGGCGAGATGGCCTGATGTCTCTTATTGGGGTCACAGTCACAGTCATAGTTTACATGTCACAGCTGGCTGGAGGTCACGCTGAGAGGTACTCAGGCATGGCGGAGGGGCTTGAGGTTTTCTTCTTTGCATCTCTGTTGAGGTCTGCACTCTAGCACAGTGCCCAAGTTTTATTATAAGTAGTTGATTATTCATAAATTGCAATGTGGTTTCAGGAATGGGGTGGCAAAAGCTGGTTCTTGCGTGGCCCTTTGCCAGAGTGAACATTGGAGTGTAGCTGCCCAAGAGGTGTGGGGGTGAGTTGGGCGAGCGTACATTTTTTAAGAAGTTAGACAAAATTGATAATGCTATGATGCTCTTGTATAATGAGGTCCACATTTCTGTATTTGGGGAGGACTGGATGGGTGGTGAGAGGTGGAGACCATCCACTGGGTCGGGGACTGTGTAATCGCATCTGGTAATGGCAGGACAGACATTTAAATGAATGTCCGGAGTATTGCCGGATTTGAAAAACTCTGCAGTGTGTTTGCATATCTGAAGCGATATAATGTGTCCATAGCATTATTGCCAGAAACACATGTAAGGGGGGACTGTATCCCCCGCCTTCACAAATGGGGGAAGGGACAACTTTACTCCACATCTTATTCTTGGTTTGCCCAACGTACGTTAAATTGGGTGGCTCCAGGGTCCCGTTTCACTACAGGAGTCATGTCCTGGACCTCGAGGGCAGATACATCATATTTCATGGCGATTTAAATGGCCATGAACATTTACACACCCAATATTGACTGCCCAGACTTCTATACTACAATGACCATGGCTGCATCATGATACCTTGGCATGGACATTTTAATGGCGGGGTACTGCGACTGTGTCTCTGGATGCTCCACCAAAACCTCTTAAATCCTGAGGGTCCCTGGGGTCCAACTAGCTCACCAGGTATCTCCAGTAAGCGCCACAGAGCTGCATTTCAGAGAGGTATAAAAAGGGGTGTGGCCTTGGACCACCTCTCTGCAACGCAGCCCTGTGGTAGTTACTGGAGGTACCTGGTAGGCTAGTTTCCTCCCAGGGACCCTCAGGATTGAAGGGGAATGAATCCCCCAACTTAAAACGCGCCATGGGGCGCATTTGCACAGTGGTGCAGGGAGGGGGCAGGCCTGATGTGACAAGTGTGCCCTGTGGCGCATTTTAAGTTAGGGGATTAAGTCCCCTTGAATCCTGAGGGTACCTGGGGGCCAACTAGCCCACCAGGTACCTCCAGTATGCGCCAGGGAGCTGCGTTGCAGAGAGATGTTCAGAGGCCATGCCCATTTTTACACCTCTCTGCAACGCAGCTCTTTGGTGCTTACTGGAGGTACGTGGTGGGCTAGAGGGACCCTCAGGATTGAAGGGGACGTAATCCCCCAATTTACAATGTGCCAGGGGGTGCATTTGCACACTTGATATGTCAGGCTCCACCCCCTCCCGGAACCACTGTGCTAAAGGGACCCCTGGCGCATTGTAAATTGGGGGATTAATTCCCCTTGAGTCCTGAGGGTCCCTGGGGGCCAACTAGCCCACGAGGTACCTCCAATAAGCGCCATAGAGCTGCGTTGCAGAGAGGTGTAAAAAGGGGCATGGCCTATGAACACCTCTCTGCATTGCAGCTCCCTGGCGCATACTGGAGGTACCTGGTGGGCTAGTTGGCCCCCAGAGACCCTCGGTATTCAAGGGAAATTAATTCCCCCACTTACAACGCTCCAGGTGGGGGGTTTGCCGAGTGCTGCAGTTAGGGTGCGGGGCCTCCGCCGCGATGCCGGAATTTTTATTTTGTATTTTATTTTACAAAGGGGGCTGTGTGCCCCCCCTCCTTTTACATTAATTGGGGCCCTGGGGACCCCAGGGCCTGCTATTAAAAAAAATTAATTTAAAAAGGGGAAGGGGGCTTTGGCCCCCCCCTCCCGAGGCCAATTTCGACCCCGGGGACGCCATCCCCCGGGGCATGGCCATATTTTAATGTCTTTTAAAATTATTTTTTAAGGAGGGGAGCTGCGTCGCCCCCTCCTTAGGCCTCAAGTGGCCCCAGGGACCCCATCCCCTGGGGTTGTGCCTCATTTAATTTTTTTATTTTTTATGATTGATGGAGGGGGCCACGTGTTGTGCAGGTGCTTTTCATGAATATTAAATATGTTGTGTGACCGGGCAGAACACTTTGGGGTGCCACAGTTCACATTTACTGTATAAGAGAAGGAATATTTTAATGAACCTAGATAGCTTACCCAGTAAGAAATGTATACTAATTAGGGGTATAATCTGGCTTCCTGTATGCTTGTTCAGGACAGGCCTGTGATATCAACAGTTGCAGACAAAATGATGCTGTCCGACTTACTGCTTTGCTTTTTTTGCCTTACCTTACAAACTAATGTATTGCGCACCTTAAACAATACCCACCACATTCATATTAAAATGGCTTCAAAAAGGTAATGTGACAAAAACATTAGTCTTTTAGTGATTATTATTGAACATATCTATGTTTTAAACCAAAATGATCAGATATTGTTATTCAACACACTGAGGGGCATATTTATGGGAACGGTGGTGCAGGGCAGGGCAGCGCAGCACCTTACCTTGTGGCGCAGGCTGCCCTGCGTGACAGGGAAAGGGCAGAAATGCATCGTCTTTATCAAATACAGTGCATTCCTGTTGTTTCCCCCTGCGCTGGCACCATTTCAGCAGCCTGGGTGTAGGCCCTTCCTGCACAAAAACAATCCATAGAGGCATTTTCTTATGCTGCAGAATGCAGCACAAATAGAAAGAGGAAAAAAATTAGGAGAAATAAATAGATTTCTCCTCATTATGCCTCAGTTGGAGAGGTGTATCTTTTTGATGCATTCCCAGGTTTAGTAAATCTGGGATAGCGTCAAAAACACGGTATTCATTTGGGAACACCCAACGCAACGCCCAGGGAAGGCCTCCCTTGCACAGAGTAAGGCAATGCAGCAATTTGTGCTGCGTTACATTACTCCATATTTATGAAGCAATTCAAAGCCATGCAAAGTGGATTCATAAATATGCCTTGAAGCTTAGTGTTGTGCATGTACCACATTGCGTGGTGCAAGCATGATGCAAGGCCATATTAAATAGGCCCCTGAGAGTATTAGAATTGAAATATTGTGCATCAGGCCATGTAAGAGACGACCTAGTCACTGTGGTGAAATGTGTTAAAGGTTTTGGAAATGGAAAACAGTATTAGAACCATAACCAGGCTAAAAGCTTGACTCTTACTAGGCTATGTACAAAGGTATTTGTATAAAAAAAAAGTCACTAAAGTGTTGCTGAATATCACAGACTGGACTAACTGAATTGTTCTTAATAAAATGGCACCTTTTTGGCGAGCTGTGACGCATGCAAAAGCTGCTAAATTCCTAGACAAGATAGGCTAGGTTCACCACTCAGCAGTGGATGCATGCTATGGCAGCACATATCCTCCACCTTTTGTTGTTGCATCACTTTGGTCATACCATAATGAGGTTAAGTAGATCGCTAAGGACAATTTGTATACTACTCCTCCACAATTCCTTTTTGCAGACCATATGACATGATTTGTGAAAGTGACATATGTTCACCGTTGCTAAGGTTTGTACATCACAGCATTACTCAAATTAAATATATATTTTGAACCTCCTCGGTGGTCAACTCTTATCAGTACCAATAATGTATTTGGAGCTATAACACTTAACCTCTTCATGGAGACTTCAAATTTACATATGCTTCAGGAATGGTAGGTCTGTTTTTTTAAATATAGAAATTCCCTTACAAAAACACCCCTAAAGCGATGCTATGGGTGCAGTTAATTAAACTCTAACATTCCCTTGTTAAAGTAAGCTGCTCAGACTGTAAATCATGCCCCACCGTGCATTACTAATGACCTCATACACTACATCATCAATGACCTATCTTATGCCATCATCTGATTTGTTACTGTTATAACAAGTTATGTTTTTAGAGTTATGTAATATGTTAATTTATAGGGCTGTCAAAAATAAATTGATTAGCAAATTCTAAAACTATGTACATAGCATATTAAATGTGACTTCGAATTTATTCACTAGAGGTTTTTTGCCTAATGTAGTAATTTGAATTGAGTGTCTTCAATGCAGTTTAAATAACATGGCTCTTTGAGTTGAACACTATTATATGACATCAAGCATACACAGTGAATGGGTTATAATATATATATATTTTTTAATCAGGTTTCACTGGATCATAAGAGTCAAGAAGGTGTAGAAGAGGAGCATGCTGTATCAGACGTCCCTGCACCGAAAGATGCGGAGAAATTACCAGAAAAGTCTGTGTCTTTAGCACAGGAGGCAACAGAGGTTGTTTCCATGGAAAAGTTGGACATGCTGGAAGTCAATGGCAGCAGAAATGAGGAAGAAGAGGATAAGGAAGAGCAAGAAACTTCTGGTTCTAGCAATTTATCGGACTCCAAACCAGAACTAGAATCATGTCTTTCAGATGAGCATTCAAGCACTAAAACAGATAAACAGCCTGTTGCAAAGCAAGAGCAAAGTATTCAGTCTTTTACAGACCCTGGGGAAAAAGAACTCCAAGGAGCGTCCTTCACCATTTTTCCCGACATCCATGTTCATGTGCAAAATCCAAAGATGGAAGATGACAATCTGCCCCAATTACCTGATTATGTGGCAAACTGCACAGTAAAGATGGACCCTTTCGGATCCGATGAATTGAAATCTGCAATGGACTGTAACATATTACAAAATGCTCTGAAGCAAAATACAAAAGTGTACGTTGTACAGTCACTGGATATACTAAAAGAAAAAGAATTGCCAGCCCCTGGGAATGAGAACCCTACTTTTAACTATGCACCTCTTCTGTACTCAAGGGGGAACCCAGGAATTATGTCTCCTCTAGCAAAGAAAAAACTGTTGTCACAAGTTAGTGGAGCCTCCTTATCTAGTAGTTATCCCTACGGATCCCCCCCACCATTAATCAGCAAAAAAAGAACAAATGTAAGAGATGAACTATCTGCTAGTGAACAGCAAACATCACATGGGTGTATCAAAGAGCCTGTTTCAGTTAACAGACCCTCCGTGATACAGCATGTACAGAGCTTTAAAACAAGGTATGAAGAGGAACGACCACCCACCAATGACTGTACAAAGCAGAATCCATCAAGTAAATCAGATGGTCCTCATTGTGATTTCACTAAGCCTTATAAAAATACTCACGTAGACTCTTATGTTTTGAAGACAGATGGAAAGAAAAGGCCGGGACAGCATTCACGTGTAGCCAACTTTCTGGAAGACTTCTACTCTTCTCCTCATCTGCACAAGCTGTTTAAACAGACTGAGCATCACCTTCATGGCGAGCAGTCTGCAAAGAGCTTCTCAAGAGACACCATGCGGGACTGTGAAAGAAAGCCTACATTTTCTCAACACAAGCATCAGGATAAAAATAATCTAAGTTATCATCCACCTTTGCATCAGCAAGAAAAACTGTCTTCAGAAATTGCAACAGATGAGCAGCCTACAGATTTAAGCCTACCCAAAACCATAAACAAGCAAAGTGGAAGTATCCATGGGGTCAGTTTTCCACATACAATGGTGCAATATGAGAGCAAACCTATTTTACTGAAGTATAAGTCTGAGAATAGCCACACTGTAAGCAGTGAAGGCACTCCTAAAGCCTGTCGTGTATCACCAATGATAACCACCCCAAAAAAGATGGCAGACTCCAGTGCTAGATTAGAACCATCACACAACATGAGGTTTGAAAGTTCAAGACGGGTGGAAGGTACTGTCCATCCAGTCCCCACCAGTAAAACTGTTAATATAGGCATGGCAAGACCTTTAAAAAGAAGCCTGGATGATGTGCACAATGATCCTTCAGAGAAAAAAATAAGAATTGTATCCCCACTGCATGTGCCAAAAGAAACTTCTGGAAGAGAAAAGATTTCCAATCCAGGTGGAGAAAGAAGTAAAACTGTGCATGACTCCAATTCTGACAGTATGTTAGAGGGTCACAAATATCCTGTTTCCTCACCAGTGTTTTCCGGTCTCTATCCAGGTACCTTATGTACTGGGTTGGCTTCACGGATCCCAGCTGCATATTCGCACCCTTTACAGTACTTGAAAAACCAGACTATGTATTCCCCAGTAATGCAGCCAATATCATTTCATTCGTTCATGGTACAGAGACAGCTTCTGGCATCTTCAGCCAATTCCCAGCAGCTATACAGGCACTTGGCAGCAGGTGCCCCTGTTGGATCCTCATACGGCGACCTTTTGCACAACAACATGTACCCTCTAGCATCGATCAATCCTCAAAATGCCTTTTCATCTTCACAGCTGTCACCTGTTCATCCTAGCACAAAACTTTAAATTCTAAAAGCGAAATCAGTAACAGTAGTTAAAAAAAAAATTGTTGCATTCCTTATACCAAACTAATCTATTTTTGGGGAGGTGGCAACATTTGTTCTGTACAGTATTTCCTTTATGCCGAGAGAGCTGAGACAGGGTTTTTGTGGTTCGAGACTTGCGTTTTAGGATTTGGTACCATCTCACTCCTGTTTCTGGTTTACTTGTCTCATTTGCTAATTCAAGATACATTGCACAATTGGAAGTGAAAGGTTTGCCAATCAGAGTTGGAAAGATCTATTAAAATAATATTTAAGCAGGCCACATCTTCACAGAACAAAGTAATACATGACCTAGGAAATAAAGCAGGAGTACTACAGTTGGTGGATATTTTAGGTATTGTGATTTGTTCATTTTCATCTGACTGTTAAGGCTGTAGCAATGCAATGTACAGTACAAAATTCGTTTTGATCAATGTTACATTATGAGGAGAGAGGTAAACACTTCAGTGAAGCATTCATAAGTGCATCTAAAACAACATGTGTTCATATGAATTAAGCAGATGTTATTGAAATCAAACAGTACCTGCAGTGTGTTTAATCTGGGATGATTTGTTGTTATAGACATTGAATGGCTTTCTTTTGTAGTAGTCTGGGCTGGTTACACAGTTCACAAATCACTGAAATAAAGTCATATTACACAGGTGAGATATTCATAAAAGTTTGTGGATTTAAAAAAATCTATCGTTGATTGAGAATATTTTTTACTTAACTATCAATATAAGATAATGAGGGACTCTGTCCAGCTGGATAACTCATTGAGTTCAGTGATTGCTGCTGAAACAGGAATGACATGAAGGCCACAAGTTCTAAACCTGGGAAGGGAGAATAAGCCTTCCATCATTCCGAGGTCAGTGAGCGCCATCACATTGGGTAATACTAATGCCTGTTATTTACAGTGCTTAGAAAAGTGAGAAGTGTAGTGTGAAGCGCTATAAACATATTATTTATATACACTGCTAATTTTTGCTATGACTGTTCAGGAACTCCATGCTGAACAAAGCAAATTCTTGATCAGATGATAGACAAAGATAAAAATATTCTCGAAATAAAGTGTTGGCTAAATAGTTACCGTGCTGAGACAAATCAAATACATTTTGTCCTGCTATTTGCATCCAAATCTAGCAGACCGGAATTATAATGGATGTTGTTCAAGCAGCCCATTACAAGACCATCTCCAGGATGACGTTTGAGGCACCGAGTACAATCTTCCACAATTGTCCTTTCGTTTCCTCCATCACTGACTACATTTTCACTTTAGCACGAAAGAGACTCAACGATTTGGAAATTATTTGTGAGAAAAATGAACCAGTTATGCTTCTTGGCTCCTCAGCAGTTTCTAAAATCAGATACAGGATTTGCAGATAATGGTTCTCTTATCAGGATGTACGTTGGTTTAAATTTAAATGTGATGTAATTGCAATTTTTGTTCATCCATGAACTTATGCCATCATTTAATTAATTTGCTCGTCTGATACTTTTCTTTTGAACTTTTTTAAATAGTTATCAGGGTTGAAAGGTGAACACAAATAACGTCGAAAAACCCTGTTCTAAAAGAATAACCTCTTTTCTCGAATTCTATTTTGGTTACTTGGAATTCTTTTACATGACAAGGGTCCTTTGAGATGTTGGAAGTATTTATGGTTACTGTAGCCCTAGACCTGCAGGCACTGTACGAAAGTATGCTTAGTGAATTTACTCAGAATGCTACAATGCACACGAAATGGCCACTTTCATCTCAAAGATATTCTGATTGATGTCCCTCCAGAGATGTAATGTAGAACAGTTCCTGAATTCTTAGAATGTATGTCAACATCTGCAGGCTGCATTCAAATGGAAAAACAGCAATCCTGGCGTGTAAACCACCCAGAGAAAGGATATGTTTATCAAGATTCGAATTTGGCTTGAACTATGTTGGCACCGCATCAAACGTTGCTTAGATTCCATGCAATACAAACTTCATATTTTAACTGTTTTGTTAAAGAATTAATGTATATAATGTGTAACTCCGCGCCAAATTAATAAACCCCGAGACCTGTCCTTAAACAACCAATATTCTTTATTTTGTGCCCGGTTATACATTCTCACTATGCCTCATGAAAAGCATAACCCATTACATAACGCCTTACTACAGACGCTTCAAAGAACTATTTTGCATGTTAATTGTTGTTCGGTGTTATATCAAATGTTTTTGAAACCCACAAACTTGTTCCTACTTTTCAGTGTGAAAGTGGGCAAATGCACACACAACACATGCTGAGAGCTACATTTGTGAATGAATAAAGGATACTATTTGGTACAAACTACTGAGACCACCATGGCCCTCATTTCAAAAATCTGTGTATTCCCGATTTGGTTCGAAAAAAGAGTTTCCACCCAAATAGCTATTCCAAAATATTTACGTTTACTGCATGCACTACTACCACACCTGGGAAAATCAATAACACATTAAAAACTCGTGGAATATATCCAAGGTAACTAGCCTAGAATTCGGCAATAACATGTGGAAATCACTGCAGAAACATACATTTCTACAGCAATTCCCATTCCATAGGGACAACCTGATAAAGGTGTGGTAATACTGCACCTGGAAATGACTGCAGCCCTCATACTGGAAATTGAGTATGACTCCTGTAACTGCTCTTACAAAGTCAAAATACCTTAGGACAATTAAGATAAAAAACAATATTGTCAAATTCTCATATGAATTGGACTTCAAACGAACCATTGCCACCATACGCAAGGAAAATAAACGGCAGGCCAGAAATTCTTTGAAAAACACGATTAACACCTCTAATTTCAAATCATGTGAGGCTGATTAGAGTAATCATATTCATTCAGGCTGTGTATGACTGTCATGACGCTGTCACTGGCCTGTAGCTTAGCAGCAGAAGGCCAATTCAAAAACTTGCACGATTAATGCCCTTCAATAAAGATTCATTAGTTTCATAAATGTCAGTTTTTGTACCTACACAATCTTTTACATCGCTTGTAAAAATGGCCTCCCACTTGCAATTCGGTGATCGGGACAGTACTCATACTCATTGTTATAGGCCCATCTCCCTTTTGGAAAAACATTATTATATAAATATAAAAAAAACACTTGCAATTCTCATTTTATTTTCACCAATTTGCAATTTCCTTTACATGCTCACTGTATGTTTTTAAAGAGTTTATCACAGAGTAAATGCATTGCCCCTAGGCGCTATGCCCTTAAAGAAGAAAGTTGTGTAATTTTTTTCTTCACGACTAAATATGTGCACCAGTATATGCTGTCTGGCTACACCATACAATTGTCAATTTGCACAGCAGGGGTGGTGCTCTCATAAGGAAAGCGAGGGCAGTCTTATATCGCCAGCTGTTGGTCGCATCTAAAGAATGCAGAAGGCTCGCAAGGCCAAAGGGCACTACAAGAAGCAACATTACATTTTGCCAGCAGTACTGAAAATCCTTGCAACGTTGTTGCTGTAAAAATGAAATGGGAGCACAGGATACCCATAATTTAAAATAGATGCGGATTATTTTGTTACATAAGTAAATGTAAACTGATTTCAGTTCATAGTATCATTTTGTCGTAAACTGTAATGAGCACAGTAAATTTGCTCCAGTGCAGTATAACACCAGCAGTTATGAGAACAACTTACAGAGAATACTTTGACTGCTATTATATTTTTTATACTGATGTAACATAATTGCGTGTGCTTTATATGTTGGAAGCGAGTAAAGAACATCAAGAGTGCCATGTGCCCAGACAATTTCACTTGAGTTATACTTTTATTTTCCTTTCCATTGAGGCTTTGTGTCATGGAACATTTGTAGACTATTTCTGTTCCCAAGAGTCTTTTAAAGCTGACAAAAGGTTTGTCTGAAAGAAAAACATGCTGATATGAAATCCAAGTATATGTTATGCTTGATTTTTCTTTTAATTTCCCCAAAATAAAACGTAGAAAATATTCCAAACGTGTTTAAAAGTGGCAAGTCTTTTTCTTTAGCCGACTGTTTTTCTAGCGAGAATGTAAAATCTAATGGAAAATAGTCATACATCTTTTTACCCTGAGCTTTCCCAAGAAGCACTGTAATACGTACTGAGGTCTTTATTCATTCTTAATCTGCAGGGAGATAAAATCATTTATGCAGCTGCTTGGTACTGAGTACATTTTCTTTGCATTTAAAGTGCATACGAATTAGAAGCAAAGCCCAAATGGGATTTCAACCTTTTTTATTTCGTCTATCACTACTCTTGGTCCAGTAACATTGTTGTAACTGGTGTATTTATGCACTTACCGCAGAATTTAGGTGTCAGTTCAGTGCTCACCAAATAGCCGATACATTTTAAATATTTACTTTTTTACACCCTGCAGAATTCTTGTACATTATCCCCTGTATAATATGATGATAAATGTCTTGAAACAGCTTTTCTTTTGTAATGCGGTGTGCCTTTTAAGCAAACACTATTCTAACCCTATACAGCTTACCTAGTTAAAGTCAGCATGGGGGTAATGCAGAGGCCTTGACAACAACATAGGCACTCAAATACAGACTGCTTGCTGTACATGGAGCAAAATGAATTGTGAAATGGGAGACAGGCATACTACTATGGACAGCAAAGGTCTAGCTAAGGAACAGTGTGTGTACTCTGAAGTAATGGCTATATGTACTATAGTAATTCTGGTCAGGTTAGGCTCACATTTTAATCACAAGGCTTGCATCAAGCTTCAGACTTTAAATGGGAGTACTAGAGGTCTTCATTTATTTGTTTCCAATGTGAATATTGACTGGAAGGCTCTCTAACATGTTTAGTTAGCATCACCTGAGTGTAATACAAACATTTATTTCAACCTTGAAATGCTATTCTGACACAGAAATGTCATAATTCCTGCCCTTACATTTTGATTTGATTGAACTAAAAAGTTACTATTTGCTAATGTGCTGCTCACATCATTTAAATGAACATCGTGAGCACTTTCAGGATATTTGCTGTAAATGTACTTGATATCTTGGTTGCGCCACAGAGATATAGGCATCTGTTCAAATAATGGCAGTATATTGTAGTAGTTGGGTATACATTTTTTTCAAATGTTTGTTGTAAATAGTGTGCACTAATTGTGATGCAGGTTATGTAATTTGTGTGCAGTGTAAGGTGATTATTTGTATATAGTACAATGGCCCAGTAACATGGTAGTTTCTCGCTGATTGAAAGGTTGTTGAAGTAACCTATACATTAGACGAGACACTACCATAGATTAAGCTGAGCCAATGACAAACACTCAATTTTTGTATGTTTTCCAAATTGTACCCATTAAAATGCTTTTGATACTGAATTATGTGCCAATAGTTTCCCAATCACATAGCCCTGTGACAAATATTTTGTACTTTTTGATCACTGTAATATTTAATAAAAAAAGTTATTATATATTCTATGTTGTCATACATTCTTTATTAATACTGTTTTAAACTTAAAAACTGTTTTACAAGTTATCAATGAATAGTTGTTCCTAATATTTTACAATAGAGCACCAAAATGAAAGTGTAGTGAAAATAGAAAAAAATGTCTCATTACTGCTGATTCTACCAGTGCTGAAGCAATAACCACCCCCCCCCCCCGAAAAAGGTACAGTCGAGTAGGTTTCACGTTGGGTTTTACTAACAGCATGGTAATCTTTCATGCAGATACAATTCGAATATATTAAACTAATTGTGGTAAAAAAAGCTTAGGATATTCATGGTTAGTCATTTTTTGGGGGGATATTACACACAACATCACTATTCTTGAGAATTTGAGTAGCGAATAAAAAAGGGGTAAAATATTCTTCATTTGTAGCTCAGAGATATAAAGGTCTTAGACTAGATAAAAAAAATAATTGCTGATAGTTGAAAAAGATACCTTATAAAATACTTAGTGATAGCTTTCATGAGCTTGGAAGTTCACATTTCCTGAATTGCTGGTGAACATTTCACCAGTTAAGTTGCAGAGATGTGTCATATTTGATCTTTCAAGAGAGACTTATCCCGATCAAGGAATCAGTCTTGGTACTAACTCAAAAGGATGGCAGAATACACTTGACACATGTGGAGTGAACCATTTCAACACCGCTTGTATGTGTTGCCTGACAGTAATTCTACAGAACTTGTATCCACAGAATCCTAAAAAAAAGTACTCTAAACAGCTAACGCATCAGCTCCCTGCTTTCCACATACTATCTGGCATAGCTCTTATGTATGAAAGGGTTGTGGTGGCTGTTCTTTCCAGAGCCCTAAGAGGTCACTGGGGGCAGAGGTCATCTGGCATACATAACCAGTACCCACATTGCACCTGACTAACGTCCACTAAAACATTAAGGGCTTTGCAGGAAAGAAAGACCTCCAAATTGCCGAAAATAGGAGCTAGAAGCCACCAGGAGACGAATTATTGAGGGGCCACTTCTGACAGCTATCTTCTCCTGCAGATATGGATCATATCAGCGATAGCTGTGCATCGCTTTGTTTTTTCTTTTGAGAACCCCCTGTGTTTCACATGAATAAAACCTACCACTTTCATTTCTCCTCTCTCATTAACCTGTTGGCTGCTGCCGTCGGCCAACGGTCATCGCGAGCACTACCTTGGTAGTGCTGCACATGTCCGTTGGCCGACGCTGCCCCACCCATTTTTCGAACGTTCAGCACTGGAGCTGAACGTTCGACGCAGCCAACGGGTTAAGAGGCACAGCCCATTTTTCTGGTACTTTTCAGTTGTTGGTGCTTCTGTGAATTTAAATACAAAAAGTGACAACCTCACATTGTTCACTTCCCATACCCTGCAACCAATAATGTCATAGCGTTACATAGCTAAATCAAAGGAGCACAGTATTCAGATATTGATGTCAGCGATCATATTTAGTTCTCATAAACCAATGTAATGTATATTTTTAGGTCTCGCCTTTTCCATTCCGAAGGAATGGGAAATGGCGAGAATTCAAGTGCTCGAAATCATCGTGAAACCACCGCTTTTTTCGTGGCGTTTTCTTCGAGTGCACGTGGCCACAGGCACGCGCTTTTGGCCCATAAACTTTCATGGCCATCTGTTCCTCAATGTCCCTCCCACCCTTCGTTTGATCTTGCCGCGAGTTCAGGCTAATGGCCCTCCCCCTCCCCCAGCACAGAGCGCGCATCGCGGCCGCACAGCACATCAAAGGGCTTCTCCCAGCGTGTGCTGTGCGGCTTCTCCTCCCCTAATTATGTGGCCGGCCGTACTTTGTTTCCCGGCCGCTTCCCGGCCGCTCTTGTTTTCTTAATCTTTGGAAAACGAGGACTCGAGCGACGAGGGTTTCTGTGCTATTCTTTATGGCTCTAGGATTGAAGAATTAGAAATGGCTTCTTTAGGACACAGCAGGTACGCTCTCCTGTGTTCACAAAGAGAAGCCCTTTACCTACTTGTTGCGGGAAGATAATGAGAAAATGAGGTACCGCCTGACAGACTGGTCCTGCGGGTATTACGCATGACATTTACATTCTTTAAAATCGAACTTGAAAAGCAAAGAGGGCTGTAAGGATTTAAACACTCTCTACCATACCTGAACGCTTGGTGCACCGGTCAATTGCTTGAAATGGCGTTTTCAAACACTTTAAAACAATTCGTTTTGATCGCGTGTTACAAAAGGCTCACTTCACGGCAGATGCACACACACAATCATCATGGGCAGCATGCATTCGGAAGAACAGGCATGTGAGGGTCAACAAAGTGATAAATTGTGACATCGGAACCAGGACTTGGTGAAACAAGCATTGGCATAGCCAATAGGTCGCACCTTTGGGACTTTGAGTGCAGATTGTGAGTGCAGATTGTGAGTGCAGATTGAGAGTGCAGATTGAGGGTGCAGATTGAGAGTGCAGATTGAGAGTGCAGATTCAGAGTGCAGATTCAGAGTGCAGAGTGCAGATTCAGAGTGCAGAGTGCAGATTCAGAGTGCAGAGTGCAGATTCAGAGTGCAGATTCAGAGTGCAGATTCAGAGTGCAGATTCAGAGTGCAGATTCAGAGTGCAGATTCAGAGTGCAGATTCAGAGTGCAGATTCAGATTCAGAGTGCAGATTCAGAGTGCAGATTCAGATTCAGAGTGCAGATTCAGATTCAGAGTGCAGATTCAGATTCAGAGTGCAGATTCAGAGTGCAGATTCAGAGTGCAGATTCAGATTCAGAGTGCAGATTCAGATTCAGAGTGCAGATTCAGAGTGCAGATTCAGATTCAGAGTGCAGATTCAGATTCAGAGTGCAGATTCAGATTCAGAGTGCAGATTCAGAGTGCAGATTCAGAGTGCAGATTCAGAGTGCAGATTCAGATTCAGAGTGCAGATTCAGATTCAGAGTGCAGATTCAGAGTGCAGATTCAGAGTGCAGATTCAGAGTGCAGATGCAGAGTGCAGATTCAGAGTGCAGATTCAGAGTGCAGATTCAGAGTGCAGATTCAGAGTGCAGATTCAGAGTGCAGATTCAGAGTGCAGATTCAGAGTGCAGATTCAGAGTGCAGATTCAGATTCAGAGTGCAGATTCAGAGTGCAGATTCAGATTCAGAGTGCAGATTCAGATTCAGAGTGCAGATTCAGATTCAGAGTGCAGATTCAGAGTGCAGATTCAGAGTGCAGATTCAGAGTGCAGATTCAGAGTGCAGATTCAGATTCAGAGTGCAGATTCAGATTCAGAGTGCAGATTCAGAGTGCAGATTCAGAGTGCAGATTCAGAGTGCAGATTCAGATTCAGAGTGCAGATTCAGAGTGCAGATTCAGATTCAGAGTGCAGATTCAGAGTGCAGATTCAGAGTGCAGATTCAGAGTGCAGATTCAGAGTGCAGATTCAGAGTGCAGATTCAGAGTGCAGATTCAGATTCAGAGTGCAGATTCAGATTCAGAGTGCAGATTCAGATTCAGAGTGCAGATTCAGAGTGCAGATTCAGAGTGCAGATGCAGATTCAGAGTGCAGATGCAGAGTGCAGATGCAGATTCAGAGTGCAGATTCAGAGTGCAGATTCAGAGTGCAGATGCAGATTCAGAGTGCAGATTCAGAGTGCAGATTCAGAGTGCAGATTCAGATTCAGAGTGCAGATTCAGAGTGCAGATTCAGATTCAGAGTGCAGATTCAGAGTGCAGATTCAGAGTGCAGATTCAGATTCAGAGTGCAGATTCAGATTCAGAGTGCAGATTCAGATTCAGAGTGCAGATTCAGAGTGCAGATTCAGAGTGCAGATTCAGAGTGCAGATTTAGATTCAGAGTGCAGATTCAGAGTGCAGATTCAGAGTGCAGATTCAGATTCAGAGTGCAGATTCAGATTCAGAGTGCAGATTCAGATTCAGAGTGCAGATTCAGAGTGCAGATTTAGAGTGCAGATTCAGAGTGCAGATTCAGAGTGCAGATTCAGATTCAGAGTGCAGATTCAGAGTGCAGATTCAGAGTGCAGATTCAGAGTGCAGATTTAGAGTGCAGATTTAGAGTGCAGATTCAGAGTGCAGATTCAGATTCAGAGTGCAGATTCAGATTCAGAGTGCAGATTCAGAGTGCAGATTCAGAGTGCAGATTCAGAGTGCAGATTCAGATTCAGAGTGCAGATTCAGATTCAGATTGAGACTGCAGATTCAGATTCAGAGTGCAGATGCAGATTCAGAGTGCAGATGCAGATTCAGAGTGCAGATTCAGATTCAGAGTGCAGATTCAGAGTGCAGATTCAGAGTGCAGATTCAGAGTGCAGATTCAGAGTGCAGATTCAGATTCAGAGTGCAGATTCAGAGTGCAGATTCAGATTGAAGATTCAGATTCAGAGTGCAGATTCAGATTCAGAGTGCAGATTCAGAGTGCAGATTCAGAGTGCAGATTCAGAGTGCAGAGTGCAGATTCAGAGTGCAGAGTGCAGATTCAGAGTGCAGAGTGCAGATTCAGAGTGCAGATTCAGAGTGCAGATTCAGATTCAGAGTGCAGATTCAGAGTGCAGATTCAGAGTGCAGAGTGCAGATTCAGAGTGCAGATTCAGAGTGCAGATTCAGATTCAGAGTGCAGATTCAGAGTGCAGATTCAGATTCAGAGTGCGGAGTGCAGATTCAGAGTGCAGATTCAGAGTGCAGATTCAGATTCAGAGTGCAGAGTGCAGATTCAGAGTGCAGATTCAGAGTGCAGTTTCAGATTCAGAGTGCAGAGTGCAGATTCAGAGTGCAGATTCAGAGTGCAGATTCAGATTCAGAGTGCAGAGTGCAGATTCAGAGACAGATTCAGAGTGCAGATTCAGATGCAGAGTGCAGAGTGCAGATTCCGAGTGCAGATTCAGAGTGCAGAGTGCATATTCAGAGTGCAGAGTGCAGATTCAGAGTGCAGAGTGCAGATTCAGAGTGCAGATTCAGAGTGCAGCGTGCAGATTCAAGATTTAGAGTGCAGATGCAGAGTGTGAGTGCAGCGTGCAGATTCAAGATTTAGAGTGCAGATGCAGAGTGCAGTTAAAATGTTGCCAGGCTAGGGCTTTAAAGACACCCCAAACGTGGAAAAGACTGCTGTTTTTCTTTGGTTTTGTCCAATCTTGTCCAGACGGTCACGCCTAGTATTTTTTTGCAACTATCTTTTCTCCTAAAACATTAATATGCAGGATTGCTGAGGGGTCTCCCCTGTCAGTCCTCGTGGTTGTTTTTTGTGAAGCCCCTGCAAGAAATGGCCATAAAAGAATTGGCTGTTTCGGTTGTCTAGAAACACCACAGATTCTGCTTGACCTGGGCGTGCTCCATGACTTGCAAGTGGAACTTCACAGACAACTACATAAAAAAAAAGCATTTGCAATGCAATAGTCTCGCATTTGCGAGAGTTTAACCTATTGGCATTGTAAATGACAATGCCTTTTATTTATGTTTTAAAAACCAACACATAAATAAAAGACATTGCCATTTACAATGCCAATAGCTCAAACTCTAACAACTGCGAGACCTATTGCATTGTAAATGCTTGTTGTTATTAGTCTGGTTATACATTTATGTGGGCTAGGATTATTAGGCCGAATTCTCTTTAGTTAGCTGCTAAAATAATTATGAAAGCTGTTTCTTACTTTGAAACCAGAATATGAACATCTGCTTTTGTTGTTCTTACATATTTTAACAATTGCCTTTACGATCCATATGTGACTTTCCATGATTCTCTGAACAGTGGCTAAATTGGTTTCCAAAGGGATTTGCTTTCTGATACACATTCAAACAAATTCGGATTATCTTAGTATATCGAAACCAGAAGTACTACTGAAGTATATCATGCAGAAGATATTGCAGAAGACATGCATTCTGCTCAAGTTAGTGGGACTGGTATTACTTGGTGAACTAGTGGCCCAACACACATAACATGCCATGTTTGCCCGTGATAACCCATATGGATTTGTTTTATATTGCAGTCATTTGCTGATTTATCTGTCCAATTTGCCCACAAAAGTTTAATCAACAGGAAGACCAGAGTTAGACTAGATCTTTCATCTTTCTTAGTTGGCTTGCAACACACGCGCCTTGATTTCAAGTGCCTGATGCCAGTCTATCTAGTCTTAGGTCAGCTGCTGATATCATTTTGTATCAAATGTACAGAAGCATAATTTATAATTGTCTCTACTAAAGAACAAATCTACACACAACCAAAATGCATATGCATGGTCCTTGTTACACAGAAATAAGGTGAGGTTATTTGTCAAAGTGTTACTAGCTCAAGCAATCAATACAAAAATTCTGCTTGTACAATTTATTCAGTCTGCACCAGAGGTATCCAGAGAAGTGTGCCACACAACCCAGGAGCTTACTAACGACGCAATTACTGACTTATCATTCAATTCTCCATCTTAGGAGTGGTGTCATGGCCTCCAATAACATTTCTTTAAAAAAATCTTCAATATCGTCCTTTATTGAATATAAAATTCAGTAAAACATATTAGTTCACTAGAATCAGAAGAGTTTTCACCAGGTGCTTTTATAAAGCGGCACAAACGGTCCCTCGTGTACAGTATCATGAGCCAGTATGCCTTGTTGAGGCAATCAACCTGATGGTGACTATTAAGTGTTTAGGTTCACTTTCAGATGTTTGTCCAGGTATAATCCTAAAGCAGGTCAAAGAAAATGTTGCTCCTTTACAATTACCCAACTTCTTTTGGCCAAGGGCACAGTTCATGTTGAATTGAAAAAGCTATTGGTATACCCAGTCCTAAAAAAATGTGTCCTACAATCTTATAGATTCTAACAAATTACCCGATTTCAATCTTCTGTATTGCTATAAACATACTGAAAATTAATTGACAACATGCAGACAAAACGTTGTAGTGATTTATTGAGCCACATTGATCGCTGCCAGGCTGGATTTAGGTTATGGATATTTCCTATGCGAAACGTAGTAAATGCACATACACCAAAATAATTTTTTGGATTAACATTAAGCAGTTAAAGAAATAAAGGATAAGGGGCAAGATGTAGATAATCAGCATTTACCGATTCTAAAATACCAAATTATACCAAATGGGTATTTTAGAATCCGTAAATGCTATGTAGGTATCCAATCGGTAAATTTTACTGAATCTGTAAAATTAGGTAAATACCGAATCGGTATTTACAGATTCGGTATTCCCCATTCATTCCTAAGGGCCTTAAGGCCCATAGGAATGGGTAAATACCGATTCAGTAAAAGGGGGGAAACATTGAAGGGTGGCAGGGTCGCACCCCTGAATTGTGTATGGGTGCACATGTGGCACAAATACTCTGCCACATGGCACTGTTATTATTTGCATACATTTGCATTTTTTAGGGTTTTCGAAATTTACCACCAATAAATAACGAATCCTAAAATGGGAAAATCACTCATTTGAGTGCTCCCTACATATCAGGATTCGGTAATTTACCGAATCGGTATTTAAGAATTCGGTAATTTACCGATTCCTTAAATTACCGAATCCTTAATTTAGGCCCCTACATATGAAAAGCCTAATTCGGGTCGGTAACGGCCGAAATTCGGTAATTTCGACCGTTACCGACCGGAATTGGGCTTCCTACATCTGGCCCTTGGGATCTAGCTGTGAATAATCAAGATAGAAACCTTTACTAGCACATGAGAATTATTGATAGCCTAAGGGAGAAAGACAAGCAATTCTAATGAGTTGGGGCAAGAAGGCAGCACTTCTAATCTTCCTCCCCTTACAAGACCTTCGGATTTTGAATACCGTATTTTCTGGCGTATAAGGCGACTGGGCGTATAAGACGACCCCCTACTTTTCCTTTAAAATATAGGGTTTGGGCTATATTTGCTTGCTCATAAAACGACCCCCGACTTTTGAAAAGATTTTAAAGGGTTAAAAAGTCGTCTTATACGCCAGAAAATACGGTATATGTATGGGTGGCTGACTAAAAGGGTAGGAACAAGAAGGTTTTTCTTTCAAAAAACGAAGTGCACTTAGTACAGTTTACGTTTGTGGGGGCAATATATAGTACACTCAACTGCATCATTTGATTCAGTATGAAACCAGTGCAGCGCCACCAGTTTCAGAGATGCGGTATCAAACGTGAGCTTTGCATAGAAGTTGAGGAGTCACCTTTTCAATGACCAAGTTAGTTCACAAGTGTTTTTTTATAAACTGAGATAATGTTCATTACGATAGTCGGAGATTCTCTGATGGCCATCATGCCAGGCATTCCTGTGTCAGGAGTAGGTTAAGGAAGGAATTTGAAAGTATGTTCACTTTGAAAAGCTTTGCCCTTCATGTCCTTGCCATCACAAAGGATATTTTCAAGTGTACAGTTCAAAAAATCTATCCCTTTTTCCCTACAGAAAAAACAGTGTAGGAGTAAAAAGTTTGGAAACTGTTACTAGTTTGTAACAGTCACGGCTGGTATGACTCGCGGGTGGGTTGCGGGGGTCGCACGGGGAGGAGGGGAAGTTTAATTTAAAAAAAAATTAAAGTTAACTTGCCTTCGCCGGCCCTGTCCCGCGTCGTCTCTGCTTCTCTGCTCCTCTCCTGAACAGGAAGCAGGCAGCCTCAATCAGGTCAAGTCCCAGCTTGTAATATGGTACGTCAGTAAATTCAGCTCCACTTCTGTTACAGTAATGGAAGTGGGGCTGAATTTACTTACGTCCCGTATTACAAGCTGGGACTTGACCTGATTGACCCTTATTGTGGGGTGATTACACGGGCTACACTAACATTACCACAACCATCAAGGATCTTTGTTGAATACTCTACCAGATTTACCTAGCCCTGATAAGTTCATTATACTAAAGGAACGAAACGCGTTGGCTGATGGCTGATTTTTATTGCAATCATAAATAAAGGAGGATAATGGACTAAACTTGCTATCTGAACTTCATTTCTGGTGCACCTTCCATTCTAAAGTATTAGGCAAGCCACTCTCCCCTGCCCAAGAGCAGACCCGCCCTCCCCCAACCAAACCCTTCTGCTTTCTCGCAGTGCTAGAAGCAGAAACATCAAATGGTATTTGTAATACCATTTTATGTTTCTGCTTCTCGCACTGTGAAAAATCAGTGGTGCTATTCTCCTTCACCAACATGGAGGCGGCACCCCTGGTTTGTAGCTTTTTCAGAAAAAAATCCAGAAGATCAGATTGGAATCTGCTAACCTGGCAAATTCTTAAGTGACTCTGCTAGTTAGTACATGTTCCAGTGCCTGCCATTCTTCCCTTAGTGATCTCTCAAATAGCCCCTATATTGAGGACACCTTTTTATCCATCTTTTAAAGAATTTGCACTGGATAGTGTGTGACCTGCTTACCAACAGCAGACCATTAGGTTTGCCTGTGGCTCCCCTTTGTTTGTTTTTTGGGAAGAATATAAAACATCAGATAGCGGCATATGTAATATATAATATATACAAACCTGCTCTGCATCCTGGGGCCCACTGGACGGTGAATAAAACATTTTAAAAATATGGAAACAAAACAGAACCCATTGGAGGGTAAGAATCGGCTTAAAGTAAACTAAAAGTCCCAGCATGCACCAATAGTCGAACTCACCTGAGAGGCCCTTCAGGGGCCAATATTAATGAACAGCATGCTGACGAAGATGTTATTATAGCCTCTGTGGAGTTTTTAGCAGTTGCCTATGAGTAAGAGGCTGGTGCCTAGAAACGTGTCAGGCTATAGAAATCCTTGAACTGGAATGCAGATGCTGGTCTTCCTTTAAATAAAACCAGATAGTTTCATTTGCGGTTGAGTGCATCCTCCTTTTTTTGGGCGACATGGATTATATGTGTATATATATATATATATTTATTCATATTCAAAACAAAGCAGACAGCTCTGAGTTGTTCCCAAGTTTGGGTGGAGAGCAGCTCCTATATAGAGAACGCCACAATGTCCGTGACACTAAAATCTGCTCACCTCAAATGTCTGTCTTTCTAGCAAAGTTTTTAAGTATGGGAATAGTAAAGTGCCATCCACACCGAGCTAATAAGGGACAACGTTTTTTGCAATTTATACAGCAAAGGCTTTAAGCATAGGATTAGTTAGTGCCATTGATGCAGAGCTGTAAAATGACAAAAGCCTTTTACCACTCCAAGCAAAGTATTACAATCAATCATTGGGTTGGTGAAGCACAACTACTCACCCAAAAGTGCTGTGGGTGGGGCGCAGCTCCCAGAAGTTCACAGCGATTCGTCGAAGAGCCTGACCTTGAGGTCCTTAATGAAAGTGTTAGGAGTCTGTCGGAGTTGGAGAGGGAGGTTGTTCCATGCCTTGGCTGCAAGGAAGGAGAAGGAATGACCTCCTGTTCTGGTCTTCTTGATGTGCTGCACCGTAGCAAGGGAGAGCTGGGCTGAGTGGAGGGATCTTTGGGGTGTGTGGAACTATAGGCGATGGTTCAGGTAGGCAGATCCGGTGTTGTGAAGGGCTTTGTGGGTGTGGGTGAGAAGCTTGAAGGTGATTCTCTTCTCGACGGGGAGCCAATGTAATGTCCACAGGTGCTGGGTGATGTGGCAGTAGTGAGGTAGGTTGAGGACTATTCTGGTGAAGCGTTTTGGATGTTCTGGATTTTGCGGCTGAGGTTCTTGTTGATTCCAGCTTAGAGTGTGTTGCCGCAGTACAGCATTGGATTGGTAAAATACCATCCAAGTCAACCTGGAATGAATGAAAGCTACCCCTGACACGTTTCGCTGTCATTACAGCTCTTCTGAGAGGTTTAGCTGTGTCCAGGAACAAGGGAGCAACCCATTATAAGTAAAAATAATACCCTTTCAAGCTTAGAGTGCTGCATAAATGGTGCAAAACAGACCATAGAACTCTGGGTAGTTCCCATGTTTAGGTGGGGAGCAGCTCCTAGACAGAGCACCCTACAACATCAGTGACACTAAAATCTATTCACCCCAAATGTCTGTTTTTGTAGAAAAGCTTTTTTCCTCCTAAACATGGGTGGAGCCTACTTAACAGTATCAGTTTAATCAAAGAAAAGGAAAAAGTACTTTTTGTTCCTCTGTTCTGTTATTTTCTAAAATGAACAATGATCAGCTGGAAAGAGATATTTAAGGAAACATGTTTATTTTGTTCACATTATTACAGTTAAGATAGAAACTTGACATGTTTCTACACATTTAGAGATACAGCATTTTAAACTAAGTTGCGTTGCACAGGTTCTAAGATTTTGTGCAATAAATTAGCAACTGCTTTTTGATGTCTTTAACATCACACTGCAGAATTAGTTTTAGTCTTAATGTCTGCAAAGATACTATCATACTATTCATATGAAAGAGCAAGGCACTGAGGATTAAAGTCATTTGTGGGACGGTGTTGGTGTTACCAAGTATTGTAAGGGATAAAATACCCTCTGCTCTAAGTTAAAATGATATTCCAAGGCACCTCAGAGTTCCATAATCATAAAAGAAACCAGGCCTTCGGCCTTGTTCCGCTGTATGGTCTTGGATCTCCTCTGTGACTTGCAATATCCTTATAATGTACATCAGAGGGTACTTCATCCGATATATAAAAATATACTGAAGATTATCAGAGGTCTCTTTGCAAGTATATGTAGATTGCTGCTGCAAAGCACTCTACTGCAAATATCATTGCACACAACTTACATATAAATGTAAAATAATGGATGCACTGTAATTTACAGTAGCAGTTACCAAGTAGGAACAGATGGTACTGGTCTGCACAAATTCTGGAATGAAAAACACTTTGCACTTATCTTCTGATAAGTTCTAATGTAAACATCTGAATAAACTCCTTGTGACTCAGATTTTTCACTAGCATGTAGGTTTAAATGACCACTATGCCTTCTAACATTGCAAGAGAAAAGTTTAACTTTTGATTGAAAGCAATAAGCAAATAGATTCCATAGATTTATGTGTATTTGTAAGCTACAAGAAAATGTTTCAATTATAAAAGTAGGACAGGAAGAATTATTTTTTAGCTATCAATGGTATGGGCCAGATGGCATTGCTTTTCTTTCTGAATGTATAGCAGTCTCTTTCTTGTAGCATTTGCAAGTTAGTAGCCAGGTTATTAATTGATAACATTATAAACATGTATAAAATATTGCCAAAATACTGTCCTTGTCTGCATATATTGGATTTTTGTATTTGCTTTTGCTTATTGAATTATAATGCCATCGTATTGCAATTGTGGACTGCTACTGGCAGTGCTGCAGAAATGTAATTAAAGGTGCTAAATTACCTAAAAAGGATAGAACAGAATAGCGAGGCAGGACTTTGCCAGGATCCAAGATGGTGGTTCACTGAATGTGCTCAGGCAGCTGGGGACAACTCTGGTAATCCAGCGGGGCAGATTGATGGAAACCAGGATGGGGAAAGGATGGCCTTACACTGCCCAGCCCCATTGAGGTGGCCGATTCTGATGAGCGTGTATGGAGGTTGCAGAAGTGGTCTGCTCATCACATCCCACCCCGACTAGCATCCTGATCAGCACAATGGCCTGGGCCACCTCCATGGACAAACGGATGAAGCTGCTTTCCTGGGTGAGCAACGGTGGGAGAAAATTCCCAGCTTTCTTGCGTATGGACGGGGTATGTTCTTCCTGCCAAACCAAAAGCTTCCAGGGTAATCATAGCGTTTCTCTTGTAGCGTCAATATACCAAGAAAGGGGCTTATTCCCCATGTAATGGCAGATTTTTCATATGAGACAGCGATCAGGATGAAAAAAAATCATAGCCCTAAGTCCCTGCCTATGAAAAGAAATTAGGTCTGCTGGATTCGGCGGTGATGATAGTGACTGTACAAGGCTGCACCTCAGAATTTGATGATCTGGAAGCACATATTGCCTTTTTGGAAAACCTTGGAGTGTCTATGGAGGCAGATCCCCCTCAAGGGTTTGGAACCCCTCAAGCTTCCAGCACCCTCAATGGACTATCTGTCAGCAATCAGAAGCATGCATCTCACCAAGGCCCTAACCAATCCAGCATAGGCACTCTGCCAGAGAGAGACTGGACAGAGTCATTGATGTACTGTCCCAAGACCGGAATAGGAATGCATAGAGGTCTGCTGAAGGAGAGCCCTACTGATCCCCTAGTGAACTAGCCTTCTTTCACTGAGACACTGTATACAACACAGTATGGCACGGCAATGATCTGAATTGAATCGCTAGCAGACTACTTGAAACTGTATATGCTTCCATAAATAACCTCTTCTTGACTTATCTGACTTTATTTATAATAACTTCATGCCTTCTGTTCTCTTAGACAGTGATGCACATCTCAACATGCCTTGATGGCGTGCACATTTTTTTTTTGCCAATAGCCCTGTATACATCATTGTGTTACCTCAAATGTTGTTTCCTTTGCCTTGGGGATGGACGGATGTCTGGGGTTGGAGACGTGAAATAGGTCACCATGGGGATATTGCTAGGTGGTTGCCTGTGCTCATCTTCCCCTTTGTTTTTCATTACAAGTTATTATGGTCTGCTGCCGAGGATTTCCTCTGGTATTAACCTGGCTGGTGGAGGGACATTTGGTTGCTATTATGGCTTGCATCACAGACTACAATTGAAGGTTTTTTTGTTCCCAAATAGGAACACAAGAGTTGACATCACACTTGTCGTCTGATTTCACCTGGACACATTAATGCCACACACATTCCACAGTCTTATCCCTGTGTCGGAGAACATGTCCCAAATGTTTGTTGTTGGGACAGCAACCCCACCCCTCTCTTGCCCCCTGCATCCTCCATTTCACACCTAGGTACCACCTGAGCCTAGGACGATGACCCAAATGCCACTGTACAACATACCGCTCTGTATCTGGTTTATTTAGTTTTGTCAAACATAAGTAAACGCTCACTTATATTTGACACCACCAGGCTGATGTTGCACTCCTGCAGGAACTACACTTACCCTCTGCTAAAAATCAACAGCTGAAGCGGGACTAGGTTGACGGGCAATAGGGAGTAGCCACACTGCTCCTCTAAATACAGAGGTTCCTGACTCCACAACCCAGAGCAAGACCCCTGACATTCTGGTCGGGATACTGCTCTCCCTGTGCACAGCTCCACCAGCAGTGCACTTAGGTAGTGCCTCTGCCCTTCACTGCTGCTGACTGCGGTTCGAGGGCCTGTGCCTCGCCCTTGGACTGCTTCGCCTTTTTAGCCAGTTTCACTCAGCTCTACTCTTGCCTGCACTCATTTCCTTTTATTGAATTCTTTTATATTTCATCTTTAATTTGTATTTAATTTTTCCTCCTCTCGCCTAATTTTACTTTTCCCTGCTTCATCCTCCTTCAGCTGTTTTTTCCTGCAGCCCTCCTATGTGTTCTCGCTCCTGCCTCCCAGCTGTCCCGCTCTCCCCAACCCCTACTTAATGGTGGCCGCTGCACAATGAGATGAGCAAGACCCCTGACCTTCTGGTCGGGATACTGCTCTCCCGGCACACAGCTCCACCAACAGTGCACTTAGGTAGTGCCTCTGCCCTTCACCACCGCTAGATGCGGTTCAGGGCCCTGTCCATTGCCCTCGAACTGCTATGCCATTTTAGCCGGTTTCACTTGGCTGTACTCTTACTTGCCCTCATTTAACTTTTATAATTCTTTGATTTGTATTACATTTGTCCACCTCTCGCCTAATTTTACTTTTCCCGGCTTCAGCCACCTTCAGCTGTTTTTTTCCTGTCGCTGCTGCCCCTGCGGTCCCTCCTGCTCCAGCGTGTTCCCGCTCCTTCCTCCCAGCTGGCCTGCCCTCCCCCTAATCCCTATTTAATGGCTGCCGCGCAGTAGGCGCGCCACTGGTGTGCCAAAGGCAAGCCTGTCTGTGCCTGTCTGTGAACCAACCGCGACCATCACCAGGAACCACAGTCCTCTGACCCGCAAAGTCTACAGCACCTCTGCTCTCTACGCACTCAATGTCGGCATGGACCCTTCATCTGCAGACACTGCCGCCACTTCTTCACCGAGACCCAGGACCCACCTCCACTCTCCAGTAACAACTCCATCCCACCCCAAACCCTGCAATGCATTCTCCTCAATGTCCGCTCCATCCACAGACATGTCGTGGAAATCTGGGACCTCCTCAACAGCAATCCTTACTGAAATCTGGACGAACACTGCCTCGGGACCTGACATCACGATCACCATCCCAGAATGCTACAAGATCACCCAGAAGGATTACCCCAACCGCTGCGGGGGAACCATTGTTCACAAATCCAACCTCCGTGTGAGCACCTTCACCGACGGGCCCACAGACCTAATGGAACACCTCAACTTTAAGATACAAACCAACCCATCCACCACCCTCTGAGGCACCCTCATCTACAGGTCCCCCGAACCCGCACACCTTTCTCCGACTCCATCACCGACATCATCACCCCACAAGCCATCACCTCCACCGACTACACTTTGCTGGGAGACCTCAACTTCCACATGGACAACTGCCTAGACCCCAACTCCACCTCCCTCCTGGACAACCGCCACAACATCGGATTCAAACAGTTCATACCCAAACCAATGCACTCAGCAGGACACACCCTTGACCCCATCTTCACATCCGGAAACTCCATCAGCTTCAGTCACACCTCCAAACTCCCATGGACAGACCACTGCTGCGTCCACTTCACCTTCAAAACAAACATCTCCTGCAAACGTCCACACCAGCTCCAGTGAATGAAGTGGAACAAGATCCCCGACGACCAGATCGCCTCCTCTCTCAGCAGCTCCGCTCCCACCGCCACAGACGACGACCCTACCACCGCCGCCCATACCCTACACAACTGGATCACTCACTGCACCAACACCATCACCCCGTCAAGAAAACGTCCAACCCACATGCCATGAAAGCCTGATGGTTCTCCACCGAATTCCGAGAATCTAGACAAAGCTGCAGATGCCTCAAATAGCTATGGAGAACTTCCATAACCACAGCAGACCTCAACAACATCAAAGCAGTCACCACCACCCACCACAAACTCATCAGATACTCAGGAAGAAAGCACTCCAGGACAGAATCTCTACCCACACACAACAGCAAGGAGCTCTTCAGTATCATCAAAGAGTTCGCCAATCCCAAAAGTGAGACTACAGAGATTCCACCCTCCCAGGACCTCTGCGACAGACTCAGCGCCTTCTTCCATCACAAAATCAAGACCATCTATGACAGCTTCAACAACAACAACCTTCAAGAGGAACCCACACCCTCCGTTCCCTACACTACGTAGCTGACACTGGACAGCAGAACCGCCCTCAGCATCGAAGACACCCTGAAGACTTTGAAGACAACCCACTCCGGGGCTCCCACTAACCCCTGCCCCCACCATATCTACCACATAGCCGCAGACATCATCTCCCTCGAGCTTTGATGAATCATCAACCGCTCCTTCGAGACCACCTCCTTCCCCGGCAACTGGAAACACGCTGAGATCAACCCTCTCCTGAAGAAACCCTTGGTGGACCCCACCGACTTCAAGAATTTTGACCGATTTCCTTACTCCCCTATCCATCAAAAGTCATGGAAAAATCAACCGTCAACTCGCCTCCTTCATAGAAGAAAACAACTTCCTCAACTCCTCCCAATCAGGCTTCATGAAGAATCACAGCACAGAAACTGCCATTCTCGCTGCGACAGAAAACATCTGCTCCCTCCTCGACAGAGGAGAGACTGTGGCTCGCATCCTACTGGATCTCTCCGCTGCCTTTGACACAGTTTTACACCACACTCTAGCACATAGACTCCATGACGCAGGAATCCGGAACAAGGCCCTCGACTGGATCCACTCATTTCTCTGTGGCAGAAGGTAGTGGGTCAGACTCTCTCCTTTCCTCTTGAAACCCACACCGACCACCTACAGAGTCCCACAAGGATCCTCCATCAGCCCCACCCTGTTCAATGTCTACATGGCCCTCCTCACATCCATCGTCAGAGCAAACAGACTCAACATTGTATTGTACGCAGACAACACCCAACTAATCCTCTCCCTATCCAATGAACCAAACCTCTTCAAACACTAATTTCAAGAAAGAATGGAAGCAGTCGCCATGTGGAACAGCTACCTACAAATCCACACAGACAAAACCGAAGTACCCACACACTGATGCTTGGAACAACACCTGGAGGCCACCCTCCGTCCCCCACAGCCCACGCACGCACGCAACCTCGGACTCATCATGGACTCCATCGTTATTTTGCTCACCAATCCACCCCAGTTCAGACATGGCCATATGCAAATCAGTCTTGACCCTGTGCCTCATGGGAACAGTCCAGCCCGAACTACCATGTCTTCCTTGGACCGGAATCAAGCATCCTAGGACCAGTTTCTGGCTATCAGCCTTCTTAAAGAACGATGGATTTAACCCAGATCTTTTGACTGGGGGAGAATGTTTGCATTGTCAGCATTCGTCCATCATTTGTTTTCTGTAACACTTTTCGCCCTAAGTGGGATGGGTATGCCCAGACATGGGTCCCTTGCTTACTGTGCCATTGGATTCAAGCTAGCCTGGCCCAGGATGCTTGTTTCTGGTCCAGGGAGGACCTGGGCTGGCGGTTCGGTCAGGACTGTTCCCATGGGGCACAGGGTCAAGACTGATTTGCATTTGGCTGGGTCCAAACTGGGGCGGCGTAGCGGGCACAAGAACGATGGATTTAACCCAGATCTTTTGACTTGGGGAGAATGTTTGCATTGTCAGCATTCCGTCCATCATTTGTTTTCTGTAACATATATCCCGAATACAGCATGTCTTGAAAACAGTGCATAGCGCTGCCTAGGCGAGGTATAAATATAAGACCATATAGCACCAAGAAACACTTTACCGCTACATTAAATGGGCTCCACCGGAAAACATTTTTGGGGATTTTAGCCATCCAAATGGAACATGGACAGAATGCGGTACAAATAAAGATTTGAGGGTTATTGTGCAATTGAAATGCTGCTATTAACATCTGTGTTGTCTAAAACGCACCTGGATCAGATTGTACTGTGCAAAATTTGTGGCCACAAGTTATAATGAACATAATAAATGTATTCATTGAACGCAAGACAGTACCAGCAGTTTGGACTTAGGCCCTAATGTGCTCTATTGTTAAATAAAAAGCATTATGAATGGTCTATTGTGCTATCAGCTAATTTCATTTTTAAATTGTCATATTTGACTTTTGTTAAATTAGTTTTCATGACTTTCTTTATCCTACTTACAGCAGAAAATTGCCTCGAGCACACAGAGACAGAATTCAATCGGAGAAAAACTGCAGCCCATCAATGACAAATTAGCCATTATACCAACCTTCCTGCTGAATCTAATGAGCCACATTGTCTTACTACGGACTGAAGTTAACTGTTAAATATTCTTTCCCAATGTAAGCTCTTTTAATTTCCAATGTACTTTGCAGAAAGTGAATCATTTTTTCAAAACTCGTGATTACTCACAGTACAGTGCAGGTTTCCCAGGGGGTGCTTTTTAAACATGCCAGGAGGATTTAGAAGTTCGTTAAATTCATTTTGTATTCCCCTCGTCATTCGGAAGCAGTCCCCCTGTTGTGCCTTCTTTTTCTGCTAAACTATACCAACACCTCTGGGCTTTTGACCACAAGTAGCCTTTATATGAAATCTTGATTGGCTTGGTTATGTGACAGCTATAGGTTCCCTTGCAGTACATTTCAAAAGAGTCAAAATATCACTTTCAAGTCTTTCATCAATTATGTATTTGACTACTCTGGTCACATTTTGTCCTTTGAGAGAATGAATACATGATCTTTTCCTGTGAATATCATTAAAAAGACAAGGACATCACTAACAATGGAGCTGCCGAGGCCACTCATGGGCCACTTAAATTCCAAAAGATGTGCTGCCTTTAATTCAGGGGTCTTTAGATTTGTATGCTCTGAGCCCCATAAGCAAAATCTTTTGAAGTCAGCCCCCCTCCAAAGTTTTATGGCAAATATTAGGGTAGGGACAGGCTGTTGGACTGAGTGCATGTGTGGGGCTTATGGGATCATATGAGGGTTACAGTTTCAACTCGGCGTTACATTTTCAGCGTAGCTAGAATTCGACACTAAGGGGGATATGTACAAGAAAATGTCAGAAGGCTTTGTAACGCCAAATTTGGCAACCCGGCTCTCTGACATTTTCAAAACGCAGGGAGGCGCCATATTTCCAAAAATACAGCGCCTTCTATGTTTCTCCTAGCGCTGGTGCTAAAAAGTTGCTTAGCGCTCGGGGCAGTCACCATTGGGCCATGTTGCAAGGGTGCCTACACTGCAGGGTGAATTGTTTATATGCAGGATCGGACACCTTTCTGCACATAACACATCTTTATAGGTGATTTGCTGTCTCTGTATGCTGAAGAGTGCAGCACACATAGAAAGAGCAAAATATGAGGAGAAATTAATAATTTCTGCTGGTATCGCCATCCTAAGATAAGGTTTTACATGGCCTTAGTTTTTGGCACTGCTCCAGCCTTGTAAATGTGCAGCAGCTTCAAAAAGCAATGGGTGCTGCGGTGGAACGCCCACTGCAACACACATTGCATGGCCCTTTGCTGCAGCAGACTTGTGCGGTAACGGGCATATTTACGAGATGGAGTTGAGCCATATGGCTCAATGCCACCTTGTAAATATAGGATAGAGAGCAATGCCAAATGAGTGTCAGAAAAAGTGAAACTCTGGTGGCATTAGGGGCTTGTAAATATTCCCCCAAATGTGAGACTTATAAAACAGCAAATGCATCAAAGAAAAACAATAATTGCTTGAAAAATACTGCTCCCCATAATTAGAATGTTGTGAGCCCCTCACACTCCTGGGCCCCAATGAAATGCATCTGCTGCACTAATGATAACTCAGGTCCAAAGTAGGAGACTATCATCTCTGCCTCTTTCATCATTTCCACACCATGCCCGACCATCAATCTTGAAACAGACTCCCTTGTAGCATCCTGCTACAATAATCACAGACACATATCTTTACTATCAATGGAGCTTTATTATTCATGCTCCCTGCCTGTCTCCTGTCCCTACTCTAACCAACCTCCCCTCGCTCCCGCTCCTCCTCTTCCTGCCCTCCCCTGTCTCCACCCACAACTACTAGTCTGCTAACTTCACAACATCTCCCCCTTTTGTAACAAAACAAATGAAACTCTGACTTCTTAGTCCATTTCTGCAATAAGTCTTCTGGGTGGACGGGTATCCCGATGAGGTCGTGGCGACTTGACACTCGGACCAATGCTGTTCGGTGTTTCATCGACGGGACTAATGTTCTCACAATCATCTGTCCGTGGTTCAGCCGAACCAGGAATGGCTATTTCACTGGATGCAGTTTCGGTGGTGTCTTGCGATAGTTTCTTGAAGTGTGAAATGTTTCTGGTGATTCGTCGCTGCTCCGATTCGGCAGTCAACATAGTTCCTTTCCGTTTTGTGATTACTAACGGTTCATCCTTGAAAGGGCAGTCGGTCTTCCTCTGCTGCTCTTGTCTGACAAGTACCTGGTCCCCTTCATGTAACGAGAGTGACCTTGCTCTCCTCCGTCGATCTGCGTATGTCTTCATCTTGTCTTTTCGGTGTTTGTCAATCACCATCATCTCTTGATGTTCTCGAGCAGGTGACACTGATGGTCGTAAGGCCCCTTCCCACGTTGGAATGCGGTTCCGCATGGGACGTCCCAGCATGAGAGTCGCTGGGCATTGCCCTGTGGTTGCATGAGGGGTCGTTCGATAGGCTCGGAGGACCTCATTGAGGGCTACTTGTAAGTCTTTTCCCTCCGCCGTTGCATGCTGAAAAGTCTTTTTGAGCGTGGCCATGAATCTTTCGATTGTTCCATTGGCCTGTGGCCAGAGGGGCGTGATCTAACGGTGGTGGAAATCTAGATGTTTTGCAAACGCTGCAAAGTCTTGTCCATTGAATGGGGGCCCATTGTCCGTCTTCACCTTAGAGGGAACTCCCCAAGCCGCAAAGACTTCATCAAGCACCTTGAGAGTGCTCGCGGCATTAGTCGATGGTACAAAGTGTGCAAATGGATATCTGGAGTGTTCATCAATGATGGCTAACACGTATTTGCCCGATGACAGGGGTCCATAGAAATCAATGGCAATCTCTTGCCACACTCCCGGTGGAAGGGGGGTCATGTTCAATGGTGCGGGAGGATCATTTTTGCTTGTGAGCTGACAGAGGTGACAATCCTTCAAAGTGGCTTCCACCATTTGGTCAAGGTATGGAAACCATACTCGCTCTCTCAGTGCACGCTTGGTTGACACAATACCCCGATGACCTTCATGAGCAAGTGCAACTACTCCTTGTCTCAGTGTGGTAGGGATCACGATTCGCTGGTCTCTCAGCAGTATGCCATCAGTGGTGGCAGACAGTTCACCGCATACATGTTGGAAAGCTTGCATTTCCTGTTTGAGGAGTGGATCAGTCTCTTCATCCTTAGGATCGTGTCTCCACCTGTTGTGTCGAAGTCGGCGTAAGACCTTCTGCATGACAACGTCTTGGGACGTACATTCTCGGATGGTGTCCATTGGAATGGCAGGAGGGAGAGCTTGATCTGTCACAAAGTGTATATATTCTTCCGCAATGGAGGGATTAGAGGCTGACGATGCAAGTGGATGTCTGGACATGTAGTCAGCCGGGTTTTCTGACTTCCCCGGCTTGTGGACGATGGTAAATGTGTATTCCTGTAACCTTAGGCCCCACCTCTCGATTCTTGGGGGCATCTTGGATCGGGGATTTCCGTAGATGGTGACAAGGGCTTGGTGGTCTCTAATTAGAGTGAAGTGCTTACCATATATGAAAACATGAAAATGTTCACATGCCCACACTACGGCAAGACTTTCTTTCTCGGGCTGCGAGTATGCCCTCTCCGGGTCAGTTAGGCTGCGACTCGCATAAGCAATCATTCGACGTTGATCTGAATCGTTGTCATATTGTGCCAGTATGGCTCCAAGCCCAACGGGGCTGGCGTCCACAGTTATTTCCGTTTTCCGTTGTGGATTGAAGTATGACAGGTGATCTGCAGTTGCCACCGCCTTCTTGATGTCTTTGAATGCTGTCTCACATTGGGGAGTCCATTCAAATGGTTGACCCTGTTTGGTCAGGATGCGGAGGGGGTGGCTGATCATTGCATAATCCTGGATATACCGGGCACAGTAACTGGCCATCCCGAGGAATGACCGGAGCTCATTGACGTCTTGAGGACTCTTGGTGTTGTTCAGAGTCCCAATTTTGTCGGGGTCAGGTTTCATGCCAGCACCGGAGAAGATATGACCAAAGAATTTTAATGTGTCTTGATGAAATTCACATTTGTCCCTGTTCAGGGTCAGGTTTGCTTCCAGTAGTGCGTGACAGACACGATTGAGTGCAATGTCATGTTCTCGTAGATCAGAGCCATACACAAGAATGTCATCACTATAGTTAAGCGTATTGGGAATGTTCTGGATGACTTGTCTAATAGCTTCTTGAAATATTTCAGCTGCTGAGGAAACTCCAAAGCTGAGCCTCTTATATCTAAACAACCCAAGATGAGTTGCAAATGTGGTGATGTATCTGGATTTTGTCTCTAGTTCCAGTTGATGGTACCCCTTATTTAAGTCCAATTTGGAGAACACCTTAGCCCCGTTGAGAGCTGAGATCTTGTCGCTCAAGTGTGGTCCTGGGTGTCTCTCTCTTTCAATTGCAGTGTTGGGCAAACGCATGTCTACACAGAGTCTGACTTTGTTGGCGGTGCCCTTTTTAGGGACAATGACTACTGGAGATACCCACGGAGTTGGGCCTTCGGTGCGCTCGATGATGTCAGCGGCTAGCAGATCCTGGAGTTCTTCCACCGCGGTCTGTAAATGGAATGGCACCCTTCGTGGATGCTGAGCAACTGGCCTGACTTGTTCGTTGATGTGCAGCCGCACTTGACAGTCCTTTAACTTGCCTAGCCCTTGAAATAGTCTGGGGAACTGACGGGTCACATCTTGGTTTCCACTGACCTTGAAAAGAATTTCCACTAGGTGAAGGCGTTCTGCTGTCGGCAAGCTCAACAGACAGTCTGCTTCAGGGCCTTTGATAACGTGGATGACTGCCGAAATGGTTGTGTCTTCATGTTTAAGGGTTGTCGAGAACTTCCCCAGGCAAGGAAGTGGCTTCTTGGCCATCCATGTGAAGACTCTGACGGGTGCGAACGACAGAGGGGGACGCGGACTCATTCTTTCGTATTCAGTGACTGGAATATAGTTCAGAGACGCACCTGAGTCCAGTACAAATTTGGTGTCATGATTGCCAACCTTGATGTCCAGCCTCGGGTATGTTTTGAGCTGATCTGGATCCGCCGCTAAGTTCAAATATTCGATAGTATATACAGAGTCTCTGGATGACGGCCTGGACTCCCTGGACTGTGATCTCCGGTCCCACCTGGACCGACGTGACTCCCTGCTGGAGTGTGACGACCCTGACGACAGCTCAGTTTGATCTTGAACCGCTCGTGCATGGTGTCTTCGGCCGTCAGATCGGGACATTCTTGAGGTACCTCCTCGTGGTTCAGGCTGAACTGTCCTGTTGGTTCCGCTTCTTCTCTCTTTGTGGTACTCCCCACACATCGCTTCAAAATGATTGGTTCTGCCACATTTCCGGCATTTCTGACCCATGGCAGGGCAGCTATCCACATGGGGGTAATCATACCCACACCGGAAACACTTCCTTATATTTTCAGATCTTCTTTCTTTCTTACACGGTTCTCGCCGCTGACGTCGTGATTGTTCTTGACCAGATGACGGGCGTGACCTCCACTGCTTGTCTCTCGAGCTTCTTCGCTGGTCACTTCTGGCGTGCACACGTTGCACTAACTCGCGGCTCCCTTTGTGCCCTGTTTCGATGGCAGCTGCATGCTCCTCCGCTTGATCAAAGATCCGTGTCATCTCCTCGATTTCATCTAGTGTGTGTTCTTTCCTCAGCAACCGTCTCCTCAGTTGATCGGAGTGACATCCATCAATTATTTGTGATTTTACTGCAGCATCCGTGGAGAAGTTATCAAATGCACAGTGCCTGGCTAGTCTCCTCAGTCGCATCATGAAAGCACTCATTGGTTCCTCCTTCCCTTGACGTGCTGAGTGGAAGGTGTGTCGTTCATAGTCGACGTTCTTTTTGTGAAGGAACCTTTTATTCAGAGCGTCACACACTTTGTCATAAGTGTCTGCCTCTGTGGCAGGAAGGTCCTTAATTATCTTAACAATCTCTCGCCCCGCCAGGTTACGCAGGGCAATCAACTTCTTTTTATCCTCAGTCACCTCCGATCCCTCAATATAATCTTCAAATTCTTCGAACCATTCCTGCCATTTGGGACCCATGGTTCCCCCAGTGGTCACTTTGAGGGGTTCGGGCGCTCGCAGGTGTGACCCGCTTGTAACCGTAGGCTTGACATCTGCCGCCTGGCGATCGTCATCAGACATCGTTGCAGTGTCCGTTTATGTCTCTGTCACGCTCACTTGGTCTCGCCAATGCTTGTTTATTTTCAGGTACCAATGCTTGTTTCTTTGCCAATGCTTGTTTGTTTTCGGGTACCAATGCTTGTTTCTTTGTCAATGCTTGTTTGCTTTCGGGTACCAATGCTTGTTTCTTTATTAATGCTTGTTTGTCTTGGGTACCAATGCTTATTTCTTTGCCAGTGCTTATTGTTTTCCTTGGTGCCTGACTTCAAAATGGCCGCCCGTTGAAAATCAAGGGGTCTGTCTTGACGAGCGCCTGACTCTAAGATGGCCGCCGCCAGTACCGGTACACGAGGCTTTCTCTCTCTCTCAATTCAGGCACTCCAGACTCACCGGCCAGCAGTCACAGGGCAGCGCGCTCCTGCTATCACTGTTCTTTGGCCACCACAGCAACCAGGTGAGGTTTGGGTGGGCTCCCGCCTTGCTCTGCACTTTCCCGCTCTTCTTCGCGGCGACCTGCCGACTTACACGCATCAAGCGTGAGGATTTCACCGACGGCGGGATCTCAGGCTCGGGCTTTCCGGCGCTTGGTCGCTCTCGCTGGTCGGTCGTGCCGGACGTCGTACTCGACGCTGGGGGCACTTCTCCTTCACTTTGGGGCACACAGCAGGGTCGGAGTAGGCTCCCGATCCCTGCACTGTTAATGCTCACGCTTCCGGCGGGGTCGCGTGTCGGCGCGCTCCGCTTCTTCTTTCTTCGAGCCTTTCAGCGCTCGGATGCACAGCCCCTCACAGTTCCCTCATGAGGGGGGGGGGGCGCAGGTTGCCTGCGGCTAGCCTCTTCTCCTGGGGCATCAGCGGCTCACACTTCTCGGCAGCGTTTTCTTTTCTTGAGGCTGCCGGGGACAGGGTGTCTCTCTAGACTTTCTGTAGGCAGTGGGTTTGACTGGATCCCACCCTCGTCGCCAGCTGTAGCATCCTGCTACAATAATCACAGACACATATCTTTACTATCAATGGAGCTTTATTATTCATGCTCCCTGCCTGTCTCCTGTCCCTACTCTAACCAACCTCCCCTCACTCCCGCTCCTCCTCTTCCTGCCCTCCCCTGTCTCCACCCACAACCACTAGTCTGCTAACTTCACAACATCCCTGTCCTTTTTAAGATAAAAAAAATGAGCTCCCATACGTTGTCCCCTATTTTCCAACATATGTACCCTCGGCCCTAATGCTAGAAAGGAAATAAGACCACATGCCCCTTTTTAAAGTGAAACAGTCATAATTGTGATCATGTGGGCCCTTTAGACCCCTGGGTTCTGGTGCCACTGCACCTGCTTCACTAATGATAGCCACTACCTTGCAAAGTGGGCTGTCTCCTCTACCTTTGTTAAAAACAGGGCTCCCATCTTGCCACATTCTCTTTCCTGCGATCTAAGGCCAAACTAAGAGGTCTCCTCTGCTTCAAATGTACCTCCCTTGAGCCATTACTCCGGGTCCCAAAGCAACACTAGCATAACAATTGTGCACTGGTCCCTAATTCAAGCAAAGAAGGAGAGTAAAACAGCTATGAATGGGGTTTAGTTGGCGCCTCATATCTCTGTGCCCTGGTACCACTGTACGTGCAGCACCAATTAAACTTTATGCCGATTTGTAACAAAAAAGCACCAAGGGTGAACAGTGTTCCAATGCTAGCAAGGACAATGGGCCCCCACTCAGCTTTTTCATAGTAAGACAGGCACTTACACCTTTGACCCCAGTCCCTAATACTTGCTGCACTAGTGGTAGTGATGGCCCTTCAAAACAAAAACCTATTTCACCCTTTTCCTCTCCCTGATGTAGCTCTCTCTGTTCAATTGAAACTTAAACGTTGAGCCCACGCATAGTGCCTCCTATTCTGAGCCATATATTTGACACTATCCATGAATTTAGCTAATTTCCTCTTTCTCCTGGGTCAGTATCCCGAGGTCCCAGCGGTCCAGAGAATTAGGTCTCTGCATCTGAATGCAACCCTGTTGGCCTACTCTCTCCTACCCTCCGGGCTCACAAAAACAGTTTTCTCTGCATGGTTACTACTGACCTTGAGGTGTCTCTGCCTGAAAGAGAAGGAAGAGGATGGGGCTACAGAAAGCTAAAGAAGAAAATGGCCTTCTAACCAGTTTTTAATTGATAGAGAGACTTACAATTCAGTAGTGACAACGATTAATTATTTACAAGAGGTAATGTAAGGCCTTATGAGCTTAGTTCTGGGGTAGAGATCCTTATTATGTATCTCTCATATATATTTTGAAAGCAATTGTTTTATCTCAAACACTAAATCTTTTTTCGGCAGCCTAGCTTCTACTGGTTGTAATACTATTTTTAAATAATGGCTTACATATTCACAGTGATTTCTGCCAAAGGCTGGGACCTTCTAGCACTGCAAATATACAAGTCACTATTTCCTACTGCACCAACTATGATACAATTCTGTGCCTTTCTGATCTTACAAAGCCAGACATCTGCACTGATTGTATTAACCACCTGAGGTTCCATAATGTAAAAGAGTACATTTCCCACCAACTAGTTTAACATGCATCATTTTTTTTATTTGAGCTGTGTGCATCTTGCTTAATATAGTTACCTAAAGGCAAAAAAACACAAAAATACCTACAGAATTGTTTACTCTTTTTAACTACCTCTTTGACCCTGCCAGCTCACTCACTGCCAGCTGCCCCCAGTGGCACTCAGGATCACTGTTACCATACCTTATGTGCTTCAAAGGCCGCTTGTAAATGAAGACTGCCTGGAAATACGCCACACAAACAGGGTCTCGCCTTTAGACCATCTTCCTTTACAAGTACTTGTAGAGGCATTTTCACTCCCTGGGAATGCATCCACGGACAGCCAGGGGGGTACACCTCACAGATTGAAGACCGCAGCTTTAATCTCATAACTTAAGAAGATTTCATATGATGAAAGGACAAAACTATCATGCCATTAAGCACCTGCGTGATAGGCGTGGACAGTTAAGTAGGGTGCAGGTGAGTGCCTTTGGGTCTTAGTTATGAGCCCCAAGTTTATCCTGAGAGTGGAAACAGGGAAGACACTTCTTAATCTTCTTGACTGGCACAATGGACCAGAACCCTCCCTGATCCTATAAGCCAACACAACCCTCACGGGGAAGTCAAAATGGGTTGTGCCAAAGGCAGAACTGTGATGATAATCGAAGAAATGAGAGGTTGGATTTTGAAAGAGGAAATTAAAAGGAAGCTTTTTTGTGGGTGGTTGACTGCATAATGTGTTTCAAATCAGAAACACAGACTTGGAAATGACTGAGCCTTCCTATCTGCTAAATAAAGATTGGAAATCAGTGGGTATAAAGTTAAGGCCCAACTGAACATAAAGGCTAACTATACAGTATGAAGAATGTTTTAACAGAAGATGAAGCAGATTAAGGCATTCTGAATTGTGAGATGAGGAGCATCGACCTGAGGTGTGGTAGTCATCTTGATCAATGCTCATGTTCTCTCTCCTGTTATAGTATCTGGGGAGCATGAGAGCTTGATGTAAAGATATTCTAGTGGCAATAAAGGTGATTATTCCCCACAAAGTACCTGTCCCTGGGGAACTTTTTGTATCCGCACCATTTGTTTGGGGCTCCTTGATTTCATACTATTTTAGTCTATCCTGGGCGGTGGTCGGTTACCCAGATCTGGGCAGGAAAGCGAGATTGTGTCGATATGTACAAAGGGCAGCAAAGACGACCCCGGCAATTGCAGACCAATCAGCCTAATTGACTCTTCACAGAAACTATTTTGTCGTAATATTGTGGGGAACTGTTGTAGTGTAGTGTAGTTCCTATATTCCCAATAGGCTCTGCGCATTGGAATAATATACACTATAGTTTTGACATAGACTGAGGTCATTAAGTCGCTATTAAGTATATTATACTTAATTGTGTGTGCCGTCTAACTCAGAGGTCGCTAGAAACTTTCTCGAATAAACAAGAAGGGATTCGTTTCTGACAACCACATAAACATGACAACTTTGTTTCCCTAGGACTGGAACAAATATCTTCAGAGTTGTGGAAACAATAGACAACTATTTCACTCAGTCAATCGTGCATGCTTCATTTCTACCGAGTTGCAGAGAAATAGTGAGATGGGCGTTTTCAATAAAAGGGTTTATTGAACAGTCTTCTTTCTCATGCAAGAGAGGTGACCTGCTACAATCGTTAGACAGAATGCAAAGTATAATGCATACAGCGAGAACAGTAGTATAAAATAATACTATAATAGCATTGTCTGTTGCTATGACATATATAAAAATACATACATAAATAACATAGGCTAAAATACTCAACTAGTGCTCTAAAATACACCTGCCCCAATGTAGATAACCTAGGTCTAGTACCAGCGAAGAAGTAAGTGCTGCTTAGCATAAGTTTTAGTTCTGCCAAGAATTGCCAAAGGTTTCTCTAGGTTCTAATTAGCTCCATACCTTAGAATGAAAGAGGTTGGTATCTCTGTCTCGGGACTCAATTTGCAAACACTCCGCAAGGAGAGTCAGAAACACTGGAGCTGGATTCTCGGCAGGAGGATGTCAGCTTCTTGTCAGTGTGTCAGCTGGAGAGTCGGCTTCCTTCGGCACTTGCTGTAGCGAGCTGCGTCAGGCAAGTAGGTAGTCGAACTGCACCGAACCACACCGTGCTTTGCCATAGCAAGTGAAGGTATATTTATACCTTGAAGGTGTTTAGGAATGCCAGCTTTGACGTAAAGTCGAGCATATGAACGTCATGGATGAACCCCTAAGGAATAGTTGTTCATGCATAATAAATGAGTTCCTGGAGAAATCAATATCCAAGCATGGGGAAGTCCCTTACGGCTTAAGAGCCTGGTTTTCCTAGAACTTGTTGTGACGTAGATGAACGGATGGAAGTAGCCATGCCTGTATTTGTGTAGCATGGGCTATGCCTAAATAAGGACAGGATTTCTTTGCCTATATAAGGGCAACGCGAATTGTACCTATATAAGGGCATGAATCAGGAAAATCCTTTCGGAATCTAAAACGATATACAACAGTAGTGGCTTCATTCAAATTTCATACTCTCAGAATTGAGCGGGCTTTAGGACAATGCCATCACAATACATCAAATTTTACATTTTTGCAGCATTATTGGAAAACCATAACGCTAGACAGGGGGTCACTTGTATGCAGGTTTTGCTGATTTAAGATCAGTATTTGATTTTATCCTCAGGGCAAAATTATGCGAAGTCCTAAAGCAGATGGGGGACCCTGATAATCTTTTGACAGTCCTAAGTAGGCTGCACATCTCCAATAATGCATGAGTAAGGTATGGAAATAAAGGTGAGCTCACTGAACTCTTTAGGATTGAGACAGTCGTTCGCCGGTGGTCTCTAGGCACTGACGTTGTTCACACTTTATATTATTGATTTAGTAAAAGCATTACATTTTCATGGTAATTATGCCTCCAAACTAGGCCTTTGTAACATTTCTACCCTGCTTTTGCGGATGACATGCTTCTAATATCCAAAACTCCATATGGCCTGCAGGCAATAGTAGATCTTATGTTTTTTGCAAAGAACTTAACATTAACAAAACCAAGTTAATGGTCTTCTACCCCTACAAAGCAGTGAAGACGAACATTTTGGTGCAATCGGTCCTTCTTGAAAAAGTGCAGGCGTTTGTATATATAGAGGGGGTTGTCTGACAAACAAACGAAACTGGTCTGCGCATATGAGCAAAAGCACCTTAAAACTTCAACAGGAGGCTGGTGCTGTGATTAAATTGTGAAAGAAAACACAGTCTTGTCTACTTGCACCTGCAGTGAATAACTATAATATAAAAGTATAAAGTTGAGCTGTTTATGGGCCAAGGCTATAGGCATATGTGAGGGTTGATAAATCTCCCCTAGAGTGATTCCTGACTCCTTCAATTATTTGTAGATGTTGGTATTTACCCAATTCATTTTAGCTTGATGCTTTGACCCATTCTGTCATGGCATAGGCTCTGGTCTACAAATGAGCTGAAATTGTAGAGACAAACTTTAAAGGTACTTCTTCGGTCCAACAGCTCCAAAAGGATTCCCTAGCTTGCCTTTAGTAAATCCACGATTTATGAGATTGGCTTGTCGTCCTGATGGGTGACTCAGGATAAAGCTAAGTCAATCCCACGTACACTGATCAAAGAGCCCTCTGACAGACCCCTTTTTAGATCACAAGGTTCGCCCTGGATGCTTAGCAAGATAACTTTATCTAAAATGGAGGTATGATGTTTTGCCTGTAACACTGTCTGCATAAAATGGGGGAGGGGGGAGTACTGAAGCTCTAGCAAGTGCCCCTGATGCAGATTTGAAGATGAATCCATCCATCATTTTGCTTTCTTTTGCAAATGCCTATGCAGGCCCACATACAAAATGGCTGAAGCCTGGATGCAAGCTTTTGGTTTTTGGCCAATATGCAGTTGCATTAAGAGTTTTTCGATTAGACACCAGAGAAGTGGTTGTAGCAGTGGCCTAATATCTCCATTCAGCCTGGCTTATTCATAATCGCAATGGTCACTTACTGAATAAGCACCAGGATCCCACTATCATTTCTTGACCGTGTTTTGATTTACTCCAGCATTGTAATTATGTAGACTGAAAGTATTCTAATTCAACAGATATGGGGCAGATTTCTAGAGGTTTAGCACGGTTTTGTTAGCTTATAGAAGCTCTTTACTGAATTGGAAACGTTTTAGAAGCACCCTACTGTTTTGGAAATGTCATAATAACTCTTTTATCTTCAGTTTTTAATTGAGCACCCACACATTTGATCAATGGCACTATAGAGCAGATATGTTCTTTATGTTCCTTTTTCTGCTGTGTCTAGACAGACATAGTTACAAATCATTAGGTCTACATCAGGATTATGTAAAGAAGTTGAACCAAACAGGCATCCTAAAATGTGAAGAAACAAAACCTCAACAAACCCATTAAGCCACCTATTAAAAAACTACAAACATTTTGAACTAGAGTTCTCCTAATATGAGTTGCCTTTAAAAGTCTTTCTTTACAAATTACCTAAGGGGCAAGGTTTATTGGAAACAGATATAAAAACAGAAATGACTTTTCTTATCTTACGAATGGGCAGGAACAATAGAGATTGTGAGGAAATGAGCATGTGGGTGATAATAAAGGAATGAGAGACAAACCACTTGCCAATTCATTTTTCATTTCCCACCACTCTTTTTTTTCGCCACTTGAGTGGTTTATCAACTATTTAGCTTAAGCTAGGAGCAAGTGTAAAAACCTGCTGAAAGAAGGATCAATAAGTACGTTTAATAGGGAAATGTTATTTGGTAATGCTTGCCTACTATAATATGAACTCCCTGAACCATGCAGTTGTTTCAGCATGAAGATATCAGAAACCCACTTTAAGTCTCTTAGGTCCATTAGTAGGTCACTAACCAGATTTAGCTCCTCATTTAATGCTTTCTTTTCAATGCATGTCCCATGAAAGGGAAATCAAAATGGATGCTTTAGCTAATAGAAGTCCCATGTTTTGGAAGAAATTGCATTTGAGATAGGTCAGAAACACCTATGTACCAAAGTACCAGCGCTTTGCCAATACTTTGTTTGTGCTCAGATCACGCTAGGAGCCATTTAGAGCTACTGCGTGCATCGTGTTCGATTTTAAGAAAAACGCCGAATTTTAAATCCTAAATTGTTGTATTTCCATACTGCTTGCACCCAGCACACCTAGCACTCAGTAGGCACTATTCTCGCCTTGTCCTGACGATCTCAGCCGATTTTAGGGCTGGAGATCGAGGTGCAGTATTAACATATTGTACGGCGGCCATATTGAGTGAGGGGGCGAGAGCGGTGAGAGCGCTCCAGTGTTCTCTACTTAAGGAAACGGTTGTTTTCCGCGCTAGCGGTCGCGTTTGTGGACGCGCCTTCTCAAGCGCCGGAGTCACGCCAGAGTCAGCCCGTCTGCGCCCGTCCGCGCCTTGGACGTGCTTCAGGGCGATGGCATCATCATCTAGCTCGGACCCTGACCCAGCACAGGTATCTCCTATAGCTAAAGTTGCGATAAACCCCTTAGTAGCCCCACATATTAAATATACGTCAGCCCATTTGAAGGCACTACAACCGGCTATTAAATCTTCCTGCAGACTGTTACACTTAGGGGGGAAAAGGGATTCCTGTCAAACATGCCACCTATATATTGACCCAGCAGGGACCAATCTACGCAGAATGATTCCACCAAAACTCAGTCAAAATCAAAAATATTTTCCTTTATTAGTCTCAACTGTCGCTCCTTACCAAAACATAAAACAGAAATTTTTTATTTGCTCTTAGATGAAACACCGGATGCACTGTTTGTTACAGAAACATGGCTCAAAGATAGCTCAGGACCTGATATAGTCATGGCACTTCCTGATTCCTATGCCATTACCAGACTAGACAGGGATAAGAAACCTGGTGGAGGAATTGCTGTAATTTTAAAAAAATCATTTCACTGCGATTTTAAGCCGCTCTTATGCGGTGGTTCTGAAGCGGCGCTTTTTAAACTTACATTAGCCCCTAATTTCACTCTATCCGGAATCCTTGTATATCGTCCTCCCGAGGCGGCAGCATCCAAATGGCTCACAAATATGTCTGAACTCATCGGTCCACTGGCCATGAGAACTGCCAACTTTACTATTCTAGGTGATATAAACCTGCACTTAGAGGATGATAATTGCTCCTTGGCCAAAGTTCTAATAAATGACTTAGCAGCTATTAATTTAACTTTAAAGAACTCCGGTCCTACACACCGTGCAGGGCATCTGTTGGATCCCATCTTTTCCAACCTCAACAACATTGAGACGCAGTGTGCCCAGCCCTTGCCTTGGTCCGATCACTTCCTGATTAAATTTAGTCTTCAGGTCGACCTATTAAACAACGACAACACACCTTTACCCATTCCACTCATAAGGAAATGGAAACAACTTGATATTGACAGTCTCAATGCCCTATTGGAAAAACAGCGCCCTTGCACTAAGACTACTGTTCAACAGCTCTCATTTACAGTACAAAACTGGCTTCTTTCAGCCATTGATTCCATTCTGCCTAAAACTAAGTTAAAACAAAACACCCATCGCTCTCCTGCACCATGGTTCGATGATATTTTACAAAAGGAAAAAACTAAATGCAAGAATCTCGAACGTCAATGGAGGAGGTTTTACTTACCTGCAGATAAGGAAAAATATAAAATTCAGCTAACAGCTTACCAAAAACAGTGTAACAAAGTCAAAGCAGAGTTCATCTGCACAAAAATCACAAATGCTTTAGACCACTCTAAAACACTTTTCAAGCTAGTTAAAGAGCTGGCGGGATCCAATACATCCCAACCTCCACCTGAGCTAAACAAAACGCAGTGTGACCTGTTAGCCAACTTTTTTATTCATAAAGTTGATAAAATCCACCAAGACATCGACGACGCTGCCAATAAACACGACTTCACTCTTGAAGCGAACCCCATTTGTTCATCGCATACGTCAGGTAATACCTTAGGTATTACTGATTGTCCTTCCTTGGCTGATACATCTTTTGCCACACTAGATAGTTGGCCCCTGCTGAATCCTGACATGGTTCAAGGGCTGCTAAAAACCATCAAATCGGGCTCTCCTAGAGACCCACTGCCATGTTCAATCTTAAAACAACTCAGCAGTAACGTCCTAACCACAATTACTGATCTCCTTAATACGTCGTTACTTGAACAAACTGTACCCAGTGAATGGAAGCATGCGATGATTCATCCACTCTTAAAGAAAGCTGGCGCAGACCCCAACCTGCCAGCTAATTTCCGCCCAATATCATTGCTACCTACCTTTGCTAAGTTATTAGAGAAGCATGTTCATCGTTGCCTCACAGATTTCATCACTATTCATGATCTGTTACCATCTCACCAGTCGGGATTTCGTGCAGGTTTTTCCACTGAGTCTACATTGCTAGGGGTGACCGAAAACATCCGTCGCATGGTGAATAAGGGCGAAACAGTAGCACTTGTGCTACTCGACCTCAGTGCGGCATTCGACACCGTGTCGCATGCGGTCCTCGCCCAGACTCTCCACTCCCTAGGCATCCGCGGGGCAGCCCTTAATTGGATCAGATCACTATTAGAAAATCGAACGTTTCAGGTATTTTCGCAAACTGCCTGTTCTGATACAAGGACATTTAAACACGGAGTACCTCAGGGCTCCATTCTTAGCCCGTTGCTTTTTAATGTTTATATGAGTCCCCTGTCCAAGATTGTGGAAGACACTGGGCTTCTAATGTTTTCTTACGCTGATGACTCTCAGCTGCTTTTTTCCCTATCAGCAGCAGACGTTGACAACTCATCCTCCCTACAACTCGGACTTAGTAAAATCGCTGGTTGGATGCAGAAAAACTTCCTAAAACTTAACGGCGAGAAAACCGAGTTAATCGTGCTGGGTAAAAACAAAGATCTTTGGGGACCCCAACACTGGCCATCTGAAATGGGTACCCCCCAACCCCTGTCGCACATGCCCGCAACCTGGGAGTCATTATTGACGACTCACTCAGTCTACACCAGCAAGCAGTAAAAACTTCATCTACCTGCTTCGCCATATTGAAATGGCTCAAAAAGATCTGCTGGATGTTACCTGAAAACACCAAGAAAACAGTTGTTAACGCCCTAATCACATCCAGATTAGACTATGGCAATGCTCTGTACCTGGGAGCAAATAAAGCTACTGTCCGCAGGTTACAGTCAGTACAGAACGCAGCAGCCAGACTACTCTGGAAAATCCCCATCACCACTCCTACTACCAAATACATTAGGAAACTACACTGGTTAAAAATTGAAAATCGGGTCAAATTCAAATCCCTATGTTTCATGCACAGGATTTCCACCAATACCGCCCCAAAATACCTACAAAGCCTGATGCGCCCCTACCGTCCCTCCAGATCTCTTCGGTCCTCTACGGCAAATTATTTTGAAATCCCAAAGATCAAGCTGTCACGCATGGGTGGCAAGTCCTTTTCTTTTCTAGGACCCACACTTTGGAATTCAATGCCACACACATTGCGGTCTGAACCAAGTTACATCAAATTCAGGAAAGCCCTAAAAACATGGCTATTCAACATCTAATTCCTGTAACCGCATTGACACTGGGATCTGTCGCGCCGGGAAACCCTTTGTTGGGTAGCTGTGCGCCATATAAATTCAAACAAATAAATAAAATTTAAAAAAAAACAGTAGTTCTGTGATTTAAAAGAACTTAACGCAGTGTGCAGAAATCTGCACATTCAGTTCTCCTGATAGGTACATTATGCAAGGAGCTCAAAGGGACATGGAGGATTATTAAGGAGGAAGATGAATGATGAGTACTTTTAGCCTGATTGAGGAAAAAGGAGAACCAGTAAAAGCTAGAACAACTCTTTACACTGAAATAAGAATGGAGTGAGAGTTTGAAAGAAAGGAGACCGCTTGCAGAAGAAAAATTATGATCTAGACCCATCTGAATGGAAACATAGAAAAGAAAGACTCACCATCGAAGTCTTTTGGCAGAGGGAAAAATGAGAATAAAATAGAGGAGTAGAAAGAAAGGGTGAACATCTGATGAGGGTAAGATTATGAACATTTTGCTAATATGAATGTTAAGCTCTATGAAGTGTTGGATCAAAATCTTGGGAACTTTAAACAACCCACTATATTAGTCAAAAGTTCACCATCTGAACTTGACATAAAATCTAAAATTATGGTTTCAAGGTAAGGGTAGAGGCTGACAAGGCTACATTATGAATGTTAGGCTGACTGTTCTTGTATGCTGGAAAGCATGAAAAGCAATACAACCATGGTAAATGCTAGAAGGATCTAAGAGAAACAAACATATACAGACAATAATGAAACCTTGGATATGGAGCTCAGGATATGTAAGCATGATGAATTGACTGTCATCAATTCTAGTAAGGCTTCTACTACAGGGCAACAAGAGAATGAAGCCTGTATGATTTAACTGAACTTCATTTGGTAAAAGGAAAACACTTTAAGATGAACTCTAATTGAGGTAGCCTTTGCTGCTGCATGACCATAAAATAGAACTAGCTGGAGTGATTAACAGGATTCATAGAGACTTTGCCTAAAGACAGAATAATGAAGGAAAGCATGCATGTAAATATAATTTTTTGAAGCATATAATTCAATTCAATTCAATAAATCTTTATTCGGATATTATCATATCAATAAAAGTACAGGTCATTAACAATCAGTTTACAAAATACTTAAAATCTTTAAAAATACATACAAATACGAATTTCAGAGAAAGGGAAGAAAATGGCATGTGGAAAATGCACAAGGATTCAACCTTCATTCGTCATGCATGGTAGCACGTGCCCGGACAGCTGCTTTAAAAAAAGAACATACTCGAATGACCAGAACATCTTCTTCCAAGCTAAGAATTTTAGTATAAGCTGTTTTGTGGTCAATGATGGGAGTTTTCTTGAAGAACGGAATTAGAAATAGTTTTGTATACATTAAATAACATTTACAAAAGAATACAAAGTGAATCATAGTTTGTTTGCTGTGTTTGTCACAAGGGCACGTCGCTTGCTCGAGTTTGGCACTATACCCCAATGGAAAAAAAGCATATATTTCATTGTATCTGCTCTTAACCGTAACAATAATCTGCTTTCCCATCGATTAATGTTCTTCAGAAGGTAACCTGATGGCAAATTAGGTTAAATGCTCTCAATTGACATATACCTTTCTACTGACTGTTTGGACATCTCTTCTGCCTGTCTTAACGTGTTCTACTTTTCATATAGCAGCCCTGAAGTGATTTTTTTATTTACACTACCCAAATCGCTGATTTACACTGGATAGGCTTTCTCGCACGGCCGAAATCCATGGTAACGGCCATCCCCATTTTGCAAGTGAGGCAGTCAGAGATTATGCTTTGAGTTAACGTAGCTGCAGGGTTCTGCCATACTTTAAGCCAGAAGATAGCTGGCCGGGCTCTGATGAAATCTTCCACATACGTCAGATTCAACTCCCCGTGACACATATATTTAGATGCAGTAACCGGGGCGCCTAGCAATTTTCGGCAATAACTGTTTTCCTCGATTTGAATACCCTCACAGCCTGAGTATCCCCAAACCTCTGCCCTATAGGTTGCCACCGGAATGCATTGTAATTTGAAGATTTTAATAATAGGTAATACTACCTCTGTCATTTCTGGTTAGGGTAATGAAAGAACAGAATTAATGGCTTTAGCAAATTTGCCTCTGCTATGCGAGACATGGGTGGTCCACGAGCCATTACTTGCAAATACCATACCCAAATAGGGAAAGGTGCAGGTACTTTGTAGGCATATAGGGCAGAACAACCCTTAGCCAAGAACAGGAGGAAAGCAAGTAAAAAGCATAGAAGTTGGGCTTGTAACAGTTATTGACCTCTATGAAAGAATTCAGTTGCTGAGGTTCAGCTAATACATCGCACTAAATTTAAAATTAAATACAAAGAGGAGACTAAAATCTCTTTAGTCTCTCTATGCAGGCTAGAACAATATTTTAGCTCACTCTGTCTATCCCAAATGAGAAGTCTATAAAAAGATTTTATTTTAGATAAAGCAGTTGTTCCTGAAGTAGCAATAATACACTAAAATATAGCTAATGCACAGCCCGTGGGAACGATCGCATTCCTACTGGGGTGTATAAGATGTTTGCAAAGGAATTTCTCCCTTTTCTAACGGAGTTATTTAATCAAATTAGGTAGGGAGCGTATATCCCTAAATCTTTTAAAGAGTTGAATATAGTTAGTTTCCTTAAAAAGGATAAGTCATCTATGAATGTTAATTCCTGTAGACCAATAAGCCTTTTAAATTCTGACTACAACTAATTCACATCAATCAGGACATCGCAAATGACTCCTAATGCTCAAACTTTGATACACAGGGATCAAATGGCTTCTTGGCAAATAGGTTTATAGCTTTGAATATGGATTTTTTGATTCAAGCCATTGATTATTTTTCAAGTAATCAAAAGAAAGTTGCTTCACTTATTATGGATGCTGAAAAGGCTTTTAATTTAAATTGGGGGGCCTAATTTTTTATTTTGGCAATATTTTGATTTTCCGACCAATTTTTTAAAATTCTCATAAACCTTTATCACAACACTGAAGCTAGAATTATTATACATTCGAAGGAAGTAGGCACAGTGAAAATTAATAGGAGCACCCTCTAGGGATGTCCAATGTCTTCAATTCTTCTTACATTCTGTTTTGAGCCATTGGCAGTGAAAATACACAATCAAGATTCAATTATCCCACCATTGGAAGGGATGTTGAAAATTAAACTGTTTGTGGATGATATTTAAAAACAGACATGATTAATGACATGATTAATATCCATGGGGTGATGAGCAAAAATCTAGGGTATTCTGGTGTAGGGGGCTATAAAGTAAATCAACCGAACACTGAGCTTTTATTATTTAAGGCGGCACCCAGTGATCTTTCTCAAGATATCCACCATGAGTTCGTTCCCCAGCACCCAAATGATTCCTGGGAATACATGTCACCAATAACTATTCACAACTTGTTCCACTAAATTTCAATGCTATGCTCAGCAAAGTTAAAACCCTATTAGATAGATGGATGTTAATTCCTTTGTCACTGACAGGTAGGGTGGCTCTATTTAAAATGTCTATCAAGCTATTATTTTATTATTTTTACTCCTTTTTTAAACCTCCCTGATAAGATTAACAATGCATACTTTAAAGAGCTGGACTCACCTATAATAACATTTGTATCGAATAATAAATATTCCAGGATAAAGCTTTTGGTTTTGCAGTTGGATAAAGTTCAGGGAGTAATTGGTTACCTCATGTCCAGACCTATTGTCAGGTTGCGCTATTGGATAATGTGCTTCGACTTTTTGTAGTACCCTGTCGTTTTTAATCATTTTTTATTAACTCGCATGGTGAAAGAGTCAGCAATTGATTTACAAGCATTTTTAAAAGCAACAAAGCTTCCAAAAAATACCAGGCATAACGTGCTCCATGCACTGGAAAGTCATAATAATCCTTTCTTTAATTCGTGGCAGGTTTCAGCATGCTATGCATTTATGTCAATACATGATTGCAAAATCCTCGGACTTACTTTGTCAAGATCCACTTTGGAATCCTGGGAGAGTAAGGGGTAAGCTAGGACTGGTGGTTTTTTCATAGGCCAAAAGCAGATTTCATGGGAGGAATTTGTTTTTACATTTAGGGACAGAGAGACGATAGTTAATGTTCAGTTTAAACCAGACATCAGGATTCTTAACGTCAAATTACCAGGGGATGAGCGATGAGGTATACACGCTAATGCAGCTCTTTGTGAAAAGCAAATGAACAGGAGTGGACAACTGGTACTGGGTGTTGAACAAGTACTCTAGCCAGGCTCCGATTCCTGAATTTCTGGATAGATCTATAGCATGACTAATTGCAAGATAACAACAGGGGAATGGCAATATATTATAAAGGTGGGTTATAAATTCCTGGGGGCTGCAAAGTTTAAAAGAATGTCTTGTCTGTCAAGATGGTTAGCATACTCCAATCCTTATACTTTGCATTGGCTGTGCCAGTCAATCCTGGTGTAGGAAGGGGGGGCAGAACAAGTTTTGAAGGTAGTGGCCTCGCCCCGCTCTTACCTGGGGTCATAATTGCGAGCTCCTCTCAGCTCTTACATGCAGTACATTGCAGGAATCGCCAGAACCCCTCGTACATGCGGATGCTCGGCAGCAAACGTCTAGTTATGCAACCTTCTTAACATGTCCTACTCTTTCCCAATTCTGGAGTAAGTTGTTTCAGGAACTATGTAAATGTGCTCAGGTGGGTATAGTGCCCGAAGCCATTTTAGTATTATTTGACTCATCATTTGCCACCACTAGGGTCAATATTCATGTAAAATTCTTTATTTCAATTGCTATATTGGTTGCAAGCTCCTTGATATTACAAAATTGGAGAATGAAAAATATTCCAACCATTGAACTTTTGTATCCACAAGGAATGGACTATATCCGTTGAGGAGGTCTATGCATGACATGTTGGGTGTTTGTCAAGGCTCATTTGAGCTTTGTGAACATCATTCATCTGCATGAATAGGTTTTTCAAACTAATATTATTCAATCTCCCTTATGAATTTTACAAATGTATATTTCCTGTTATAGTACATAGGTACCTTCAGTAGTTTTTACTCATTGGGTTAAGGGCGTTACTCTGGACTTTCTTTGGGTTTACAACCATTAGTAGAAGGACCTGATTTAGACATTAATGCACTTTATTAACAACACGGTAAATGTATGTGTTTTTGTCCAACTTCACAGCATTTTTGTTCTTTACTATTTATTGTTCAATATTTAATAGTAAATGGTGTTGAATCCGTTTTACAAGGGAGTAGTGGATTGAAGCTAGAGCCCTTAAGAGTTGAACTACCCTATGGTTACACTTGTTTACCGTCTTAAAAATTCTGTTTATTCGTACTATCCTTGAAGGCGTACCAGTATAGCACTTTAGCACCCTGCAGCTTTTCAATTATAAGAAAGGCGGTATGAATGATTTGCTGCTAATGTCAATTGTATTTGCTGGTCATTTTTAGTTGTTTATTATGTGATGAAATTGTATTCTGTATATTTATGATGTCTTTAAAGATGTATTATCATAGCACTCTAATTATTGTGCTGCGCTTTAATTAGGAGGAAGGTGGTATGAATGATTTGCTGTTCACATCAATTGCAGTTGCTGGAATTTTGTTATATATCAGGAGATGTAATTGTATTCTATATTTTTTCCTATTTTTGCTGGCTATAGAACGCTGTGCACCTAATTTCTGCTAACCAGTGGTAAAGTGGCTATGCTCCTCCCTTCATCAGGTAAAATTAGTATATTTCTGATTGGCACCTTAAATGTACTCATATGTCCCTAGTATATTGTACTAAGTGTACCAAGGGCCTGTAAAATAATTGCTACCAGTGAATTGACACGCTCATTATGCCATTTACTGCAGTGGCACAGTAGAGCATGTTTTTGGGCCTACCATTGTAGCCTTTCTATGTCATTTAAAACTGCAAATTCAACTTGTCATAGTAACCCCTTTTGACAAGCTTAAACCTAACTTTTAAATATTAATGCCACCACTAAGTAGGCCTTATTGCCACTAAGGCAGGGTAGATGGTATTTAAAAATAGGACAAGTAAATGGTTAATGTTAAATATGTCCTTACAGTGAAAAAAGTGCTAAAATTATTTAACTGGAGCAGGGTTGGCTGTTCCATAGTAAAGCATTCGGATACAATATTATGTTTAATAAATGTTATTGTCACGTAGGATACAGTTACAAATTTAGTTTCTGGAGTTCTTGACACATTATAAGCATAATTCACTTTATAAATTTAGATCAGTAATAAATATTTTGAAAAAAGTGACTTTTAGAAAGTTACCTTTGCCCTGCTTAAAGTCCCTGGAAGCTAAATCTGCTTTTTGTTTTCCCATTTCTGTCAGCCAGTAATTGGCATCTCAGTAGGTGTGAATGAGGTGTAAACCTACTCCCAGGATATGGTCAAAAGGTCTCGCATGTGGTGTTATGTCCTTGACAGGATGGCCTGTACGCTGGGCCCAAGGACTTGATTAACTTCAAAGTAGCCTCCCCTGTCACAAGCAGATGTAGTTAACACCCAGGGCTGCACCCTTCTTTTGCACCCCTCAGCCAGACTGGACACCATCACAATGGGCCTCTTGTTGACATCACAGAATCCAAATCCTGCTGGAGTGTCAAGACCTGATTTGGCAGACACTTGGGGTACACTTCAAAGAGGCCGCCCCTTTCACAAGAAAATGTTAGCTGACACTTAGGCCTTCCAGCAGCCCTCAGCCATGCAGGCACCAATAACAGTGGGCCGCTTTTTAACACTACAGTGTCAAAGCCTGTTTGACAAGTCAGCTGTGTTTACATATTCCATTTTGAGTGCACCTCAAAGGAGTAAAGCAGAATGCCAAAGCAATGTGTGTGCATCCACTGTCTTGTTGCTGAAAGCTCAGCGTTGTTCTAACAGATTTCTGGCTCTGAGTTATTTGGGGTTCCAGAGACTGCCTAAAACTCTGTTTTGGTTTCAAATACAGGAGGATACAAGGATTATCATTGTATACTCCCCACCCTCACTCGCAGCCCGGCTATTTTGAAACTGCCCAAAGTGGGTAGGGTTAACCCTGGGAATAATTACCTTTACCCCATTGGTTAGGGTATGCCCAGAGATCATTCCAACCCTCTGGCTCATTCGTGGCATACATGTGGCATCTCCATGCACCGACTTCAGAACACTCCAGGACCTTAGCAATGTTAGAAGAGGACTGAACCTGCTGTCTGAGAAGAGCCTGGAAGATTGGAACTGCACTCCTGCTTGTATACAGGACAGAGAAGTGGACTCCAAGGATCATAAGGCTTACCTTTTGTTAAAAGATACAGGGACATATCAAGCTAAAAGAGGTCTTTTCCTGCAACTGCCAAGCTCACCAGTAGAAACGGGACCTGTGCTGGACCCTGTTGTGGCTTCTGCCTCAAAATCTGGGAGTCTTTAAGGGCCTGACATGAGGTCATGGGGGCTTTAGAACGGTACTCCTGTCATGCATTGGGACCTGAAGGGTTAAAGGCAGAATGTATAATCTTTGAGCAAGACAAACCTGATTACTGTGTGTGATCTGAGCTCCAGTGTCAAATCGTGCTGTGGTCTTGTTCTTCCGCAACCATTGACAATTACTAGCCCTTAGTGCTTCTTGGTGCTATTTCCACTGAAAATTTTAAAAAATCATATCTCTGGTTCCTTTCATTAGATTGTTGTCATGTTGGTGTCATTTTGTTCATTAAATGTTACTCTATTTCTCGAATTAATTTTGAGATTTTTACTGTTTTGTATTTTGACTTTATTATTGTTTTAGTACTGCATAAATGCCTTAAACATTGCAAGTTAAACCAGCAGGGACACATAGTTCATTCAAAAAATGTGCATTAATTTTTCCTTATTGGGAAGGGTTGTGAACTTCATAAATAGATTTTATAGATTAGTTTGATAATAGGTTTCCACTCAATAGATCAAGAATCCTGAGTATACTTCATAACCATGCACGGCTGAGACTTTTGCCTGCAGCAGAGACTATTTGCTTGGTTTGCATTTTAAAATGACACATTTTCTGCACGTTAGATGGTGGAATTTGCACCAGCGATGATCCTGAATCACTGACCACGCTCTAGAGAAATGTTTGTGAAATTGTTGAATGGCTCCCTAAGCAGTAATGGCCCAATTATGGTAATAAGGCAGACATGTCGCCCAGGGGCGGGTTTTGTGCTACCACAAGATTTATCCATGAATGCCTGCTTTGTAGTGGTCCATTCCACTCGGATGAATGGTGGATGAACATCCCTCATCACTAAGAATCTATGTCCTGTGATAAAAACAGAAAAGATATGCCCTGGTGGAGGAGATCTCCCTATGGCAAACAATAGGTTACAGTAAAAAGTTTAATACATTCGAAAAACTTTAAAATATTTGTTAAATATTAATGTAAATTATTTAGTTTAAATGTATAAAATAAGAAAATATAGCATTAATATATTAATATAAATTTCAAATGTCATTATTTTTACCATATTAAAATACAATTCTTTTCTAAAGTTTACATTTTCAAATTTCCACCCAAAGTAAAACAAATATATATTTTGACTCATTTTGTATTAATAATTTTTACAGGAGTTGCTTATTTATTATTCACTGCTATGGCAAGGAGCACCTAAAAATGTCCTAGGGCATTTATAAATTATATATTTTCTTGCTCGTGGTGCCCCTAGAAGAGGCGGGGTCACCACCAAGCATTTTTAATTATGTTGAGGGGTGCTGCAGAAAGTGCAGCAGCCCCACAAAATCAACAAAAAAAAACACAGTAAGTCTCCTGAGTCATTGAATCCATGACCCCAGGAGAAGTTACCATAATATCTTTGAAAGCACTACAAGTTGGAGCTGTCTACTCTACAGCTAGAGTGCCGGGACATCTAGTGGTTTGTTATTTGTCTGGAATTTGTGGCTAAAAAAGAAAAAAAACCTCAAACACTTGTTAATGTTTTCTTAAAAAGACTTACGTGAAAACATTTTACCTCAATCACTGTTATTAAACATTGCAATGTAGGAACTGATGAAATATACATTTGATTATGGTTATCAGTGATTTTTTGCTGTTTTAAACAAGTTATTGTGCTGACCCCTTGATAAAGCCAATAGGGCCTGCCACGATTACTTTGGAATTTTGAACCTTTGACAAAGCCAGTAGGTCTGCCTTACATAAAATCACACTTTTTACATTGTTGCATGACATAGCGAGCCATGTGCGGGGGAGGTGGGGTGGATGCAGGACCGGCACCACCGTCCATGCACAAATGCTGTGTGCCGGGGAAGGTTGGGCACCCAACCTCGCACCACGCATGGTGATATACATCTTAATTTATGTTACAAAAAACATTCACTGAAAAAAGCAAATGTTAGATTGACAGTTATAGTTCAGTATTTAAAAAAATCCTTAGATATGCACTGAAAAAACAAAGCTTTAAGTGATGTTCTAGTTAGATAAAAATGTCAGTTAAAACATACCATTTTAAATTAATGAAACGACTAAACCTCACCCGTTATAGATATCTTAAGTAACTATAACACGTGCCCTAATGTAACTATAACTCACACGGTCATGTACTGCGAACTACCTCTCACAAAGCATCACTCACAACATGTTCTATGACATAATTGATAACATTATTGTAACAGCTGAAATGACACAATTCATTATAATACTGTGCACGGCAAAGGATACAAGTCATAGTTACTTTAGTGAACGAGTTGTAGTTATTTAAGATAATTATAACTGGTGAATTCCTGTTGTTTTGTTAGTTTAAAAAGGTATGTTTTAACTGACATTTTCACCTACCTAGAATGTCCTTTAACAATTCGTCGTGTCCTAAAGAAACTATAATCGCTATGCATTGTTGTCATCAATGATGTCATTTCAGATGTTATAACTGAAGTTATCAATGATGTCATAGAACAAGTCATGGGTGATTGTAACAGGGAGCAGCCATCAACCCCCCAGAGCAGGTCAACTGGGCCCCCGAGTGGGGATTCATCCTGTGACCCCCCCCCTCTCTTGTTTCCGCAGAACGCAGAGTGGAGCTGCACGAGGATCCCCTGAGAAGACGACGAAATCGACACTGGTCCCTTTAACTGGGAACTCTTGGAAGAAGAGGAGGAGCCTAATGGAGCGTCAAATACGGAAGTCGGAGGCGCACAGGTGTGCTTGTTCACCGGAGGAGTTGGCGGGAGTGGAGAGGTGTCGGAAGAATTGGAGAGTGTATCGGAGGAAGAGGACGAAGGAGAGAGAGTCGAAAGAACATCAGGCGAGAGGAGGAGACGAGAACCGGCGGCGGCGCGGGAGCCAGGAGGCCATCGGCACCACGAGCCGCCCAGCCGCACGCCTGGAGGTGTGTGGCTAAGCGAGGTACGAAATCGTATCGCGGGTTGGGTAGAGAGAAGGGGGAGGTCTGTCCCGTGACCCAAGACCCCGTGTTATCTCCCGGTTTCCCTTTCCCTCACGACCCACCTCAGCACGCCCGTTTCAGACTGTACAGGACCTGGTGTTCCTTCACTGCCCTTTCCCTGTATTGGCCCGGAGAGCGGACCTGAGTCTGAATCTGTCCTCTTTTTCCTTCCTCCACATACGGCTGTTGCACCACCATTACGGAGGGGGAAGAAGGAAAGTCCAGACGAAGCCCACGGCGCAGCCCCAGAGACGAGAGCAACCGCACAGAAAGGAGAAGACTGCGAAGTCGTTCCCCTAGAAGGCTTCCCTGGAGAAGGACCTGTACAGATTATCTGTTGTCACAAATAAAACCACATGCAACAAAAACACGTCTCCTGCCCTTCCCTGTGCAACCCACTACAGTGGTGGAGAATGCAGGCACACCCATCTGCGTGAACAAGATGGAAACCGTGGTACAGCAGTTAGTGAAGGGACAGGAGCGCCTGGAATGGTTCGTGGAGCAGCAACTGCGGTCAGCCGAAGCCGACCGCGAAATAATGAAGGCGGCCATGGCCTCCAAACCGATTGATGCCCCGCCCAGCTGGACCCGACCTGGAGGGGGAGAAGAATGGGGGATCCCTCATGGCATGAGCGGTGTGTCCCTACAGAAATACCAACCCGGAGAGGATCCGGACTCGTTCATGCTCAATTTTGAACGAGCCGCCAGAGCGTGTGGGTGGCCTGTGGCCAAATGGCCTTTCTTCCTGGCTGCTCTGTTGGTTGGGGAAGCGCAAGCCGCATATCAGGTGGCAAACCCAACCGGTGAAACGGCATATGCCGAGGTGAAACGCGGGATCCTAGACCACCTGGGCTTGGACTCGGAAGCCTACAGACTGCGATTCAGACGCGAGAAAGGAACCCCTGGAGAAAGTCCCAAAACTATGTTCGTGAGGTTAAAAATGGCGGCCGACAAATGGCTCACCCCTACCGTGAGCACGAAGGAAGAAATAATGGACCGAATATATCTGGAGCAGTTTCTGGAAGCTTTACCCTTTGCCACACAGAAATGGTTAAGACAACACCATAACTTGACCACGGCTCAGGCAGTTGAAATGGCCGCCACGTTCTCACGGGCTCAACCCTAGTTTCCCTCATGGGAACCGGAGAAGAACGTCCGGGCAAACCTCAGACCAAAAAAGAAGATGCAAAAACCCCCAGAGCCTCCACGACAGCGCCCTTGGAAGCCAGAGCCACCGGTTACGGGGGGTCCCCAGTGTTTCGAGTGTGGTAATTGGGGGCACATAGAGAGACTCTGCCCTCGCAAGAAAAATTCTGAGGAGTCCTATGGAGGTGGGATACCTCCCTAGAACTGTGCTATACTCCGCGGAGATGGGGAACCAATATAGAGTGAGTGTGAGGGTAAACGGGTCACCTATGCAAGCCTTATTAGACTCAGGTTGCCGGCAGTCTGTGGTGCAGTCCCAACATGTAGAACCCTCCCAGTACGTCCCCCATGAAAAGGTTAACATCCGGTGCGTCCACGGGGACGTAAAGCCTTACCCCGTGGCCTACATTCCCATACAACCCCGACAGGGAGATACCCTCACGGTAAGAGTAGGGGTTCTGTCTACCCTCCCCGAAGACCTCATAATAGGCACTGGCAACCTGTCCTTTACCAGCATGTTTAGGCAAAGCCTCAGTCAAGACCAAGGGAGGGCCACCCGGAAGGATAGGGCTTCCGCTCCCCTCCCCGCCTTCGTGCCCCCTGAGCCATGGGTTCTTGACAGGAGTTTTCGGTTCGCTCAGGGTAACGATGCCACCCTATTCAATGCCTGGGAAACCGCCCATAGTACCCAGGACCAGGACCCTCCCAGGTACCCCAGTTCCTAATTAGGAATGGTCTTCTCTATAGACAGGGACAAGAAAACGAACCAGAGCAGCTATTGGTACCCGTCTTGTTTCGGGAACAAATACTTTTCTTTTCACACGCCCATTTAGTGGCCGGACACATCGGGGCAGAGAAAACCACCCAAAACGTCCTACGCCACTTCTACTGGCCAGGTATATACAAAGACACGCTAGCCTACTGTCAAGAGTGTGACGTATGTCAACGAAAGAACATGTCCAGACCACCGGCCTTCCCATTACAGCCCCTACCCATCATAGGCGCCCCTTTTGAGAGGGTCGGGATGGATTTAATCGGACCATTACCCAAGACCAGGAGAGGCCACCAACATGTGTTGGTGATAGTGGACTACGCCACAAGATTCCCAGAAGCCTTCCCCTTGACAGCCCCTACCACCAAACAAGTGGCTGATAAAATGTTGGAGCTGTTTTCACGAGTGGGGTTCCCCAAAGAAATCTTGACGGATCAGGGGATCCCCTTCGTATCAAGACTCATGAAAGAAGTATGCCAGACGTTGAACATCCAGCAAATCCGAACGTCCGTATACCATCCGCAAACGGACGTGCTCGTGGAGCGGTATAATCGAACAGTGAAGACCACCCTCAAAAAAATGCTGGAAGTCAGCGGAGCAGAATGGGACCAGATACTCCCTTTGGCCCTTTACGTGATTAGGGGACAGAAGCAAAGTAGCCTCGGCATGTCATCCTTCGAGCTGCAATATGGAAGACAACCTCGTACTCTACTGGCCATGACCAAAGAGGCCTGGGAACAGGAAACCCCCGAAGAAACCCTGAAGACCCTGGAGTATGCTCAAAATCTCAGGTCTAAGCTAGGTAAACTACGGGACTTGGCCTACACGAACTTAGAAAAAAACCAGGTCAAACAGAAACAAGTCTACGACAAAGGAAAGAAGTGGAGGCGACTAGCCGTGAACGAGTGGGCTTTGGTTTTGCTACCCTCCTCCACTCCACCCAGAAATTCAAGGCTGAATGGAAGGGGTCTTACCAGGTTGTCTCAACGGTAGGCAAAACCAGTTACAAACTGAGAATAACTCCCCGCAAAAACCAGCTCTTTCACATAAACATGCTAAAAAAGTGGTTAGGACCCCCACCAAAGACGATACACCTGTCCACGCCTACCTCCCCGACTTTTCCCTCTACCATGGAACACCTGGTCATAAATGAGGACTTAGGGACAGAGGAAAGAAACGGCCTATTAGCCACCCTCCGAAAACATTCAGCGGTCTTTTCGGACCAACCGGGGAGAACGGACTTAGCGGAACACCACATCAACACCCATCCGGGGAAGATCATCAAAATAAGACCATACAGGATCCCGAATCCCGAAGACAAGACATAAGAAAGGAAGTACAGGACATGTTGCGCCTAGGAGTTATACGTCCGTCGAAGAGCAACTGGTCCAGTCCCATCGTTATGATCCCCAAACCGGACGGGTCCCGAAGGTTCTGAATGGACTTCCGAGCCCTGAACGAGATCTCAGACTTTGATGCCTACCCCATACCTCATATTGACGAGCTGATAGAGAAACTATGGGACGCCAAATACATAACCACGCTGGACCTGACCAAGGGGTACTGGCAGGTACCCCTCCGAGAGGAAGACCAACATAAAACCGCATTCTCAACCTACGAGGGACACTATGAATTCACCGTGTTGCCCTTCGGCCTCCAAGGGGCCCCTGCCACATTTCAGAGGCTAATGAACACTGTGTTACAAGACCTGACTGACTTCACATCCGCCTACCTTGATGACATTGTCATCTTCAGCCCTTACTGGGATACACATCTACACCACCTGGATCAGGTGTTTACGACACTAGACAAAGCCGGTCTGAAGGTAAACGCAAAGAAGTCCCGAGCAGCATACCAGAAAGTGAAATACCTTGGATATGTCCTGGGGCACGGATTAATAGAACCACAAATTGAGAAGGTATAGGCCATTGCAGACACCCCATTTCCTGGAACCAAGAAGGCGATGAGAGCCTTTCTGGGCCTAATCGGCTATTACCGCCGATTCATACCACAATTTGCCCAGATGGCGGCTCCTCTCACGGATACTCTCAAGCATCAGGTCAAACAGACGGTGTTACTACACCCCTCGATAGAGATGCAGGAGGCGTTTACTGCCCTGAAACGGGCCATCATGACTACTCCGGTTCTGACTTCCCCCGATTTCTCCCTTCCCTTTTCCCTGCATACAGATGCATCCGATTATGGGATAGGGGCGGTGCTGTCTCAGGTGGGGGAAGATGGGGTGGACCACCCGATTCTATATGTAAGCAGAAAGCTCTTTCCCCGTGAGCTCAGATACCCCATGGTGGAAAAAGAATGTCTAGCAATCAAATGGGCGGTAGAGAAATTGGCCTATTACCTGGAGGGGCACCCGTTTACCCTGTTCACAGATCACGCCCCTCTCCTGTGGATGTCCAGAAACAAATCGAACAATGCCAGGGTTATGAGGTGGTTCCTGGCCTTATAGCCCTTTACTTTCAAGGTCCGGCATCGCAAAGGCGCAGAGAACATTGGGGCGGACTACCTGTCTAGGAATCCCCTTCCCGATCGGAAGCGTCCAGGGGGGATGGTGTGTAACAGGGAGCAGCCATCAACCCCCCAGAGGAGGTCAACTGGGCCCCCGAGTGGGGATTCATCCTGTGACCCCCCCCCTCTTGTTTCCGCAGAAGGCAGAGTGGAGCTGCATGAGGATCCCCCGAGAAGACGACGAAATCGACACTGGTCCCTTTAACTGGGAACTCTTGGAAGAAGAGGAGGAGCCTAATGGAGCGTCAAATACGGAAGTCAGAGGCGCACAGGTGTGCTTGTTCACCGGAGGAGTTGACGGGAGCGGAGAGGTGTCGGAAGAGTTGGAGAGCGTATCGGAGGAAGAGGACGAAGGAGAGAGAGACGAAAGAACATCAGGCGAGAGGAGGAGACGAGAACCGTCGGCGGCGCGGGAGCCAGGAGGCCATCGGCACCACGAGCCGCCCAGCCGCACACCTGGAGGTGTGTGGCTAAGCGAGGTACGAAATTGTATCGCGGGTTGGGTAGAGAGAAGGGGGAGTTCTGTCCCGTGACCCAAGACCCCGTGTTATCTCCAGGTTTCCCTTTCCCTCACGACCCACCTCAGCACGCCCGTTTGGGACTGTACAGCACCTGGTGTTCCTTCACTGCCCTTTCCCTGTATTGGCCCGGAGAGCGGACCTGAGTCTGAATCTGTCCTCTTTTTCCTTCCTCCACATACGGCTGTTGCACCACCATCACGGAGGGGGAAGAAGAAAAGTCCAGACGAAGCCCACGGCGCAGCCCCAGAAACGAGAGCAACCGCACAGAAAGGAGAAGACTGCGAAGTCGTTCCCCTAGAAGGCTTCCCTGGGGAAGGACCTGTACAGATTATCTGTTGTCACAAATAAAACCACATGCAACAAAAACACGTCTCCTGCCCTTCCCTGTGCGAGTGGCCTTCCGGTCGCCTATCTGTCCTTTCAGTTGTACCCCGCCCTGTCTGGGGCGGGTTGTCAGAGATCTTCCGCGGGAGCAGGAAGTCAGGCTACCTACACAGGGACTGCTGGTCAGCAGCCCAAGTCTGGGGGAGCCACCGTTGGAGCATGTTGGAATTTTAATAAAGGCTTCTGTACACGACACCCCTGTAGCTTCAAGCATCAGTGTTCCAAGTGTGGGGGGCGACACCCGGTTACGCAGTGTTTTTACACTGGCCACACCTTCCGAACAGTGGAGGATTACAAAGGGCCGGGGACAGTCTGGGCCAAAGGGCCCCTACACCGGTTGATGTGGTGGCCATGGGTCCATGGCTCTCTCGGTACCCTGATAGAGAGGCGGCTTTGAAGTTGCATTGGGGGTTTATGGAAGGTTTTCGGGTAGGGTCTCAGGGTCCTCGGGAGAGAAGGTGGGCGGAGAATCTGCGGTCTGCAATGGAATTACCTGAAGTGGTGGAGGAAAAATTGCAGAAGGAGGTGAGGGAAGGCAGAATCGCGGGCCCGTTTGGCGCGTTGCCGATGTCAGACCTCATTATTTCACCTTTGGGTGTGGTCCCTAAGAAGGAGCAAGGGGAGTTCAGGCTGATCATCATCTGTCGTGGCCGGAGGGGAGTTCAGTGAATGATTTCATTGCGGTGGAGGACTCCAGGGTGTTGTATGCGTCGGTCGATGATGCCATCGGTCTGGTACAGATGTGTGATCGGGCGGCGGAATTGGCCAAATGTGACATTAAGTCAGCCTTTCGCCTTCTTCCCAGTCACCCGGCGGATTTCTCTTTGCTAGGAATGCAGTTTGGGGGGCCCTTTTTGTGGACAGGGTCTTGTCGATGGGGTGTGCGATTTCTTGCGTGCTTTTTGAGACTTTCAGTTCTTTTCTGCAGTGTGCCTTTGTGGACCGAAGTGGACACCGGCTGGTGTCGCACTATTTGGATGATTTCTTGTTTGTGGGATATGGAGAGACTGGTGAGTGTGGGGAGGCGTTGGCGCAGTTTCAGAGTTTGGCGCAGTTGTTTGGAGTTCCTTTGGCGCCTGAGAAGACGGCAGGGCCCAGTTGCTTTTTGACCTTTTTGGGTATTGAGCTTGACTCGCTGGCCTGGCAGGCGCGCTTACCCGTGCAGAAGGTGTCGGAGATTCGGGTGTTTCTGTTGCAGCTGGTGGAGGTCCGGAAGATTGATTTGCAGTCAGGGCAGCGTCTCTTGGGTTTGCTGAATTTTGCGTGCCGAGTGGTGAGGGCCGGGAGGACATTTTGTAGGCGCCTTGGCATGGCCATGTCAGGGGCGGTGCTCCCTCACCACAGGGTCCTTGTCACGTTGGGGGTTCGGTCGGATCACCGGGTGTGGCTGACCTTTTTGGAAGATTTCAATGGCGTGTTGATGGATTTTGGACATGATAAGATGGTGTGGCAGGTGCAGCTCTATTCGGACGCGGCAGGTGCAGCAGGTTTTGGAATTTTCTGTGTGGGGAGATGGTGTGCGGAGCAGTGGCTGGATCATTGGTTGTGGCAGGGACGGTGCATTGTCTTTCTGGAGTTCTTTGCTTTGTTGGTGGTGTTGCAGGTTTGGGGGCCCGAGTTTCAAAACAGGTCGGAGCTTTTTCATGTGGATAACAGGACGGTGGTGGATTTGGTGAACAACCAGAAGGCAAGGGACTTGAGGGTGCTGCGCTTGCTGCGAAGCTTCATGCTGCTGTGTTTGCATTTTAATGTGCTGTTTCACGCGCAACATGTCACAGGAGCAAGCAATGACATTGCGGATGCGTTGTCTCGTTCGCAGTGGCAGCGTTTCAGGAGGCTGGCGCCGGGAGTGGAAGCTTGCAAGACCAAGGTGCCGGAGGGTATCTGGGCCTGGGGGGAGTGAGAGTTGTGGGGTTGGTTGAAAAATCCATCGCAGACTCAACGAGGCGCTCCTACAGATTGGCATGGTCTGAATTTGGTGCGTTTTTGGGTTGGACCAGGAGCACATGGCGTATGCCCGAAAGTGAATGTGAGTAAGGTGTGGTTCGTTTTGTGCTGCACTGCATAGATAAGGGGCTGTCTCAGACCACGATTTCGGGCAAACTGGCAGGGATTTCCTTTTACAGCATGGTTTATTTGGGTTTTGATCCAGCTAGGTGTCCTTTACTGAGTAGAATGCTGAAAGGTTGGGGGCATGAAAGGGGGGTGGATGGGGGTGAGGGGCTGTGGGAGGCCATTACGTTTGAGTTGTTGCAAGGCCTTTTGACGGAGTTGCCCCATTGTTGTTATGATGATCAGGAAGTGGCGTTGTTTCGTTTGTGCATGATTTGGATGTTCTTTGGGGCTTTTCGGGTGTCTGAGTTGCTAGGAGCAAGGGGTGCACATGGGCGGCAGTTTGAGGACATGCGGTTGGATGGAGAGCGTTTTGCAGCAGGGTGCAGCGGTCGTCGGGAGAAATATTTTGGCGTGCCTCTCAGAGGAGGGTGACTTCTTTCCAGTTGTTGGTGGTTTTGCGGATGGCGCTGCGCCGCGTAGGCAGGGATCCTTCTCGGTACGGGACTCATTCTTTTCGGATAGTTGCAGCCACGGCAGCGGCGCGTTTGGGGTGGTACTGGGATGCCATTAGAAGGATCGGTCGCTGGCGGTCTCGCTGTTGTGAACGCTATGTGCGCAAATGAGGTTCAGGGGGGAGGGTGTTGAGGGTTCAGTTGGGGGTTTGTTGCGGTGACGCGGTTATGGCTTTACTGTTGTGCTAATCTCTTTTTCTTCGTAGGTTGCGTCTGGGGGCCGGGGGCCAAGACGGTTACCTGGATCTTTGGGCATTCCTTTGTTCATTGGGCCTCGAAATATGCGGACAGACAGGTATACGGCCGTAGCCTGGGACTGAGGAGCAGCCATCATGAGGTCCAGTGGTGGGGTAAGAGTGGCATGCGTTGGGGCGATTTGCTGCCCTGGCTGACAAGGAAGGTGGCCCAACTGGGTTGCCCAGACATGATTGTGCTCCATTTGGGGGAAATTGACTTAGTCAAGCAGTCAGGAGTGGCTTTGCTACATTTCATGAAACGGGACTTGGAAGCCGTGAGGAGCAATCTGGCTGGCGCCTGTATTGTTTGGACAGAGTTTGTGCCACGACGCGTTTGGAGAGGGACAATGAAGCCGGCAGCCATTGAAAGGGCGCGGCGTAAGTTGAATAGGGCCATGAGACTTTGTTGTGCCGAGAAAGGGATCAAAGTGATCGCTCACGCGGGCCTGCGTTTGGAGGAACCCCTGCTTTTTCGAGACGACGGAGAGCACCTTTCGTACATGGGAAATGCGTGTTATTTGATGGAAATGCGGTATGCTATCAGTCTGTTGTGGAATGAGTCTATCTGGTGTCGGTGTGACTGAGAACGAAAGGTGCACTGGTTTTGGGTGGGGCAGGTAACCGCCCTCTGGGGGTTCCCTGTTTGGCGGTACTTGGGAGGGGTGGGGAGTCCATGACGGGCAGAATCACCCTTCTGGGGAGGGGGATACAAGTGCAGGATGGGGTTGTAGCAGGCATGAGTGCGCTGACTGTAGATGTTGGAGGAGGTTGAATGAGAAGGGTGGAAAAGAATGATATAAGTGAAGAGGTTGTGGCGTGAATTGGGGGAGTTGAGTAAGTGGAGGATGAGAGTCGATGATGTGTGGAAGAATTGAGGGGGATTGTTAACTGTTATTGGTGTTATCTTGAATTGGTTGTCAACCCTGAGCTAATAAATGGCCTTTTACGCTAAAATAACAGCGTGGAGTGGTTATTGCGCGATGCGGCCCCCAGGGGAATTGAGGTCGGCAGACCAGTCTTCCCCTGGGGTGTTCGCGCGATAGCTAGGACAGGGTGTAGGTAGGGGTGGGGGTGGGGTTAGGGGTGGGGGCTAGGGCTAGGTTATAAAGGGGGACAGGAGAGGAAGTCCTTCCTCTTCCTGTCCCAGCACCATCAGGATTAGCTTTAGGGAACGTTTGACCACCCTCCCACCCTACAATTTAGGTGTGGAAAGGGGGGCGTTTGATTTGTTAAGCGTGCCATGTTTAGGACGGGTTGTAGGTGGCGTGTGGCGGTACTTGGGAGGGGTGGGGAGTCCATGACAGGCAGAATCACCCTTCCGGGGAGGGGGATACAGGTGCAGGATGGGGGTGTGGCAGGCAGGAGTGCGATGACTGTAGATGTTGGAGGAGGTTGAATGAGAAGGGTGGAAGTGAATGATATAAGTGAAGAGTTCTTGGCGTGAATTGGGGGAGTTGAGTAAGTGGAGGATGAGAGTGGATAATGTGTGGAAGAATTGAGGCAGGATTGTTAACTGTTATTGGTGTTATCTTGAATTGGTTGTCAACCCTGTCCTAATAAATGCCCTTTTACGCTAAATTAACAGCGTGGAGTGGTTATCGCGTGATTGCTGAAGAAAGCTGAGGTGAGAGCGCAGATAAATATGCCTTACTTGAAATGTTTCTCTCTCTGATGAATATCTCCTTAAGCTGAAGGTCTTGACTTGACGAAGTTTGCAAGATAACTCCGTGATGCAGCCTCCAACTCTGAAAATGCAGGGAAACTCTCCGCTAAGTCTATAATTGAACTAAAGCACTCCGCACCAGCGCTCATATAAATTATGAAGAGGAACGGAGTCACGAACTGAACCTAACAAAACTACAGTTGAAGTGCGCCACGGGGAGCGTGCACACTCATCTTAGCAATTAGTGGCCTCACAGGTGTCTTGAAAATGTGCCTAACTGTGCAGTAAATTCGGCGGCCATCTTACAGCGTGCAAGTTCGCTAACTAAGGTCTTCCCAAAGGTTAACCATACAGTGTTTCACCAAGGTACTAAGCTTTTTCCTGCTATGGTGTTTCCTTTGACCAAATGTAGTAGCACCTACGATATTCCTGACAAAGTTGCACAAATAGCTGACAGTGGCTGAATGGTGATGAAATGTTGGTGTTTACAGCTATGATTTTGCAACACTCCAGGGGCTGGTACTGCTGTGCACCTCCACTTTTGTGCAGGCAGTGGAACCTGTTTTTGAGGAGTCCAAATGGTCGCTCAACCACACTGCGTGTCGATCTATGTGCAACATTACATCTCCTTTCACTTGGGGTGGATGGGTGCAGGTACGGAGTCAGGATGAAAGAGCGCACTGCATAGGCACTGTCACCTGTGTGTGAGATGTAAGTAAGTATTACATAGTGTACAATCCCAGCAATAGTTGTGAAATTCAGGGGGTGTCACATGTACTTACCTAGCAGGTAGCCTTCACCAAATTCTCCTGCAAGGAGACGGGTACATATCCCACTGTTCCTGAATATGTAAGTACGTGGGTGCTCCCTGGAAACTTTGCAACTATGTCGGTGATTATGTTCTTCACATCACATATGACCTATACATTGATGGAATGTGTGGACTTGCGATTGCGGTAGATGTACACAGTCGCAGCAGGTGGGCAGATTGGTATATGCGTCCCATCAATGCAACTTATGACGTGTGGGAAGTGGACCTTCTGAAAAAAGTCCAACTTGGTCTTCAGCAGTTCTGCCTGTGTGCTGGGGAATTTGATGTAGTGTGCCATCCTTTGCAACATGGCATCCAGGAATTTGCGGAAAAAACGCGACAGGCAACTTTGTGAGACTCCACCTGCCACAGCTACTACCCCTTGGTAACTGCCAGATGCCAGGAGGTGCAGGCAACAGAGTACCTGTACATGAGTGGGTATTGCGTGCACCCTTGGTGTCTGATGCTCCAGGAGTGGGTGCAGGTCCCGTATGAGGTCCAAGATGGTGTTTGGGTGTAGCCTGTAGCGCTCATGGATTTCAGCCTCAGTCAGTTGGAACAGTGTTATTCGCACTCAGTGCACGCGCTCCTCCCGTCTCCAGATCCTCAGTCCTGCTGCACGCAAACGTAGCCGCCTTGCTATCACGTACAGGGCAGCCATTGTGTTCACACTGTTGCATTTTGGGGCTGTTTTTATGCAGTGCACCTGATTACCACCTGATTTGAGTTACTGTTAAATACCGATTCTTAATTACTGATTTTTGACAAATTCGGTATTACCGATTTTTGATACATAGCATTAGCGAATTTTTACCGATTCCTTATTTCCGATTTGGTATTTTTTTCTGATTTGGTAAATAAGGCCTCGCTAACTGTTTTCCCTTATTTTAACCGATTCCTTATTACCGATGCCGATCGGTAATACCTACATCGCACATGGCTAAATACCGGTCGGTAACGGTGAAATTTACCGAATTTCACCGTTACCGACCGGTATTTAGCCACGTACATCTAGCCCCTAAGATCTCACTTCCAGTCTGTAACGTTCCAGAATTAAAAATGAATGTGGCGCTGACAAAAGTTAATTTAATATTAGAGAGACAAGATCATCTTCATTTATCGTTGTATGGCAGAGCGAATGTTTTAAAAATGCTTGTATTACCTACATTTTTGTATATGTTCCGTACAATTCCGACTGAATTTCCTGCTACGTGTTTTAAGAGACTAGAGAGGATTTCGTCCAGATTTATGTGGGGTTATAAGAGGCAACGAAGAGCCTATAAAAAGCTGGTGCTTCCGAAAGATCGAGGTGGTTGGGGTATACCGTATTTCTTGTATTATTATGTCGCTGCAGCACTGCAATAAAGCAGCCCGACGATAGTGGGGGGCAGTGCCCAAATCTTATCTTGTCATGCCCCTTTTTTGAATTTGGGATGGGCGAAACAATTAAGGGCTGTTTGGTTTCCATCGTTGAACCCAGTTATTTAAAAAAAAAACCAAGATTTAAAATTTTAAGGTCAGCTTATTCGATATGGAAATTGACCAAACATCTGTTGGGGATCCCGAAATTAAACAGGTATACCCCATTTGCAGCATCCAAGATATTACCTTATATCTTTAGGGATCAAATTGCTAATAGATGGACGCTCAAGGGGATTCAATGTCTAGATGATTTGCTGCAAGATGGTCACTTAGCCTCGTTCAGTGAGCTGCAAAAGAAGTATGGCTTAGCAAACCATGATTTTTTTAAGTTCCTTCAGATCCATAGCTTCTTGCAGACCTTGGCATCCCGGACTAGAACAGCAACTGAGGAAATTCCCCCTTGTGAAGAGTATGTGGAAAAAGACATCTATAGAACAATATTATTCTCTTCTTGTTGCAGTACTACCAGATGACCTTGAGAGTCGTCAGTGTATATGGGCAACCAAGTTAGGGTTAGAAGAAGTTAATATTACTGAATCATTGAGGTTAGCAAATCAGGTACTCTTGACAGGGAGGATGCGGGCGCAGTATTACATGGTTATACCCCGAAAAAAGTGTCTGAATGGAGCACCACAGTAGGGATTAAATGCAATAGGTGTGGCCAATATGCTGCTGATGATATACATATGTTTTGTCTGTGCCCTAAGTTATCTGCATTATTTGCTTCAATTGAACAGTTCTTAGAATCAATAATGGGAGTAGCGGTAATCATAACTGGCGAATTGGTTCTGATTGGCGTTAGCTCAGAAGTATCTGTTCAGATAAGATCGGAGAGTATGAAATATTTTTTATTCATATGTATGGCTGTGTTACGCGCATGTATAACAAATGATTGGATTAACCCGGATTCGCCCTCTTTTCTTAGTTGGCGTGCTCGTTTATTAGCAATGTATAATTTAAAAATTGCAACAAAAAAGATTTTGGGCAGTATGTACAAACACATTTTTCCATAGACAAACAATGGGTAAAACCTGTTGATACATCTGACCCATAAACCCTGTATGGGGTGCTGTTCTCTAGAGTGGTGAATATTTGATGAGTGTCTAATACGCTCTCCTATGTTTAAGCGGTATTGTGCTGCATTTCATGTTTTCCTTTTTTACAAAAACATTTGTGGATGCCCTAGTCTCACCTGCGACAAACCACAACATAGTGTTTTCTTGGGGGGTGGGGGGAGGCAAGGCCTTTTGTGGCCCACCCATTCCCCAGTTAGCACCCATCTAGTTGCCAATGGTAGCCACATGCATTGAATGTACTCCCACCCATCTGGAGCTTAATTTCTGGTGCAGCACAGCAGGGGAGCATTCACAGATACCTGCCAGAACAGGCAGGAAAGTTTTGTTTTGCTCCCGCCTGAGACCAGAGCAATCCTTATTTGCTGGCTTGGAGTGTGTAAAGATTCTAACTCTTCTATAATTACCTAAGGAGTGCAAAAAATAAACATGTTGGCATACAAATCTCCTTTCTTCTTGTCACAGTAGAGCTAGATAAACAGAGCAGAAGAAAGAAAAGAAAAGTTTTGGTTTTGTTCTTTAAACAGCTACTTTAATTATGTTCCATGCCCTGACCTGCGTTTCCAGTCAGAACTCAACTGTAATAAGTTATTACAGTTTAGCGGCTACGTCATTTCTTTATAATAGGTGATTACGTTGTGCCACAAATCACCTATTATAAACAAATTAGAGATGGGTTTTTATACAGGGATTGCAAAATCCCATATATTGTGAGCACATTTGTATAAGGCCTGCAAAACCTTATGTGACTCCCTTCGCTTTGCAGTCTTTTTGCACTGTTCCTGAGAATTCCTTTCTTTTTTTGTAGTAAAAAAATTAAGTGCCTCTGCTTTTTTACTTAAGCTAGTTTCCATGTCCCTAGGTGGTGTGCAGACGGACACATTTTGGAGGGCCACAAAGGAGCCCAAGCCCATGCAACCAAGCCACCTTCACTCCCCCTAAACAGCACAGATCTGTTAGTAGGTGTTAGAAATGGGGGTCTCTAGTTGACAATGGTTTGCACCGTTGTCCAAATAGGGACCCTTCCTTCTGGTCAGGATAATTTAGGTACACAACTGAAATAACCCCTGCTCACCCCCTTGGTAGATTGGCACGAGCAGTCAGGCTTGTCTCAGAGCCAGTGTGTGAAGAATTTGCACATAACACAAAATAATACAGTGACAACACTACAAAAGTGCACCACACCAGTTTTAGAAAAGTAACCAATACTTATCTGTGCAAACAAGACCAAAAAGATAAAATACCAGCATGAAGTAATCAAAAATATGCACTTTGCAAGAATGGCTTTAAAATGCAGTTCCTTAAAGCCGGTAACTCCATCTGAAGCTACAGCGGTGTTGAAACTAACAGAATCTAACAGTTCCAGTCAACCGCATCGGTGCGGATTTGTATTAGTGTCAGCAGACTCGTAAACAGTACCTTAGGTTGCAACCGATCCCGTTGGTGCAGGCCAGTCGTGGCAACCGTTGCGGTGTGAAGCGTAACGGTGCGGCGTGCAGTGCCCTCAAATCGCGGTGCAGGCAGCGGCTCAGTATGGTCATCCAGTGGCGTCGGTTAGACCAGGGTTGTGCTGCGGAGAGGGTGGTGCTTGTTGCTGTGCTGACAGGTCACAGTGCCGGTTGATGGGAGCTGCCATCAGTCGGCCTAGACTGCCCTGTGGGATGTGGAGGAGCGTTGTGTGACTTACGAGTGGTGCCCCCAAAACCAAGGTGCAGTCTCGGGTGTCAAGGTCAGCACACAGCAACATCGTCGGTGAGACCAGGGCAGCGGAGTGAAGCGAGGCGGTGCGGAATGTGGTGCTCACAGGATGCTGTGGAAGCAGCAGCTCAGTAGCGGTGGCAGTCGTTGTCCTCGGTGAGACCAGGGTTGAGTTGCAAAGTGCAGTGGCGATTTCTGCTGTGCCTTCAGGACACGGAGTCAGCAGCCGTGTCGGTGACTGTGCCGGCTGCTTCCCCCTCTGTGGCAACTGAAACCCATGGTTCCAGTGGCGGTACCCATAGGTAAGTGAAGTCTTTGCTGTCCCGGAGACTTTGGGAGCAGAAGGCACGCTCTATTTCAAGCCCTTGGAGATACTCAGAGACAAGTGAAGAAAGTTAAGTCCAGTCCTTTCTCTGCCCAAGGCAGAAGCGGCGACTGCAGGCCAGCCAAGCAAAGCAACAACACAGCAAAGGGGCAGTTCCTCTCTTGGCAGTTCTTCTAGTTCTTCTTCTTGGCAGGTTCCTTGATCCACGTGACTTCCAAAGTTCTGGGGTCTGGGCCCCAATATTTATACCCAGTTTCTCTTGGTTCTCTTAGGCAGTGTGTCTGTGCTCAGTCCAAACCAGTTTGGTACTCTCTGGGCCAGCTTCCCGGCAGGAGGTGGAGACAGCATTGCCCAAGGCAGACCAGTCCGATTGAGGTGCAAGATAATCTCCTCCCACTACTCTAAAAGCAGCCCAGGTCTATTCAGCCCATCCCTGACTCAGCCAGGAAAGGCAGGACACACCTCAAACCCCCCAGTGGCTGTCTGAAGAGAATGCACATCCCCAGCCCCTGTCACTCAAAGGCCAGACAGTCAATCCACAACCCAGCAGAGGTGCTCAGGATGGCTAAGCAAGAAAATACCTACTTTCTAAAAGTGATATAACACAAAAATCATCTTTACTAAAAGACTACATTCTGAGTACAAGCATACTAAACTCCATTTCTCCATCTAGATGTTATAAGTAAACTCCCATTATATCCTATAGGACAGATAGCCTTTCAATAGTGAAAACTGATTACAGTATATTTCTCTATTAAAACACTTTACACACACCAGTACATGTTCTGCATTTCACATACACTGCACTCTGCCCTTATGGGGTGCCTTGGGTTTACCTTAAGAGCGACTCACATGTAATAAAAAGGTAGGTTAGGGATTGGCAAGTAGGTGCATTTGCCAAGTCAGCATGGCAGTAAAAATTGTGCACAGACACTGCAGTGGCAGGTTTGAGAACCCTTTGAAAGGCTTCTTGTGTGGGCGGCACAATCAGTGCTGCAGGCCCACTAGCAGCATTTGATTTACAGGTCCTGGCACTCTCAGCGCACTTTACTAGGGAATCATCAGTAAACCAAATATGGCAATCATTGAAACAACAATTGATAATACAATTTACAATAGGTGCTCTTCCACTTTAACACTGGACAGCAGTGAGAAAGTGCACAGAGACACTAACCCAGCAAAAACAGAGTCACAACCAGGAGGTCAGAAAGCAAAAAGACAGGGGAAACATACCAAAAGATGCCAGGTCTAAAAATAGGTGAGCCGGAATCTACCTTCCTCCCACCCCCACCCATCCTGGGAGCCAGCTGCTTTCTTTCTTCTGTCCATTGTCAGAAGGGATGCAGACACTGTTGTGGTAGGTGCTTTATGCGTCACCAAATCAAAGACATGCACAGGGGAGAAGATATAATTCAATGCTCCTGGGTCTCTGGCCCCTCCCACGACCTTGGACATAGGAGCATGGTGGCATTCTGCACAGTACGATAAGTGAAAATGTGTTGCGCACACATAGTTTGATAATAGATCACCTGATTTACGATTTAAACTATATCTAGCTTGTCTAGATTTTGCTTTGTTTGTAGTAGATTAGCATGCTGGTCAGGAATGAGGCTGCCTCCATCATAACATATTAGTTTACATAACAAGTGTACGCTGTCACTTAAAGCCTGGCCTCACTGCTGAAAAATCAATTCAACTTCCTTAAACAAATATTGTCATTGAAATTTCACAATTGAAATGTGTAAAAACCCTTAACACCTGTTATTTATTATAATGGATAATTTCCCACATTTTCAAAATGAATTGAACATAAGTTTGTATATTGATATTCATAGTAACGTAATGAACTTCTAAAGAAAAACATTACAAATACTCTTCATATTAGACAAAGAGATCGATGCTTCTCTTGAAAGGTTGTTATGCGTGCCCAATGCATTTCGGGAAAAAGATCCCTTCTTCAAGGGCCACTGTAAAACAGAATCAGGAAATATTCTTCTTTGAATTACCTCCAATGTACATAAAGGGAGTGCTTGTGCAAATGCACTAATGAAAATAAATAGTCTCAAAAATATTAAAACAGAAATGTAGCTTATCTAACTGCTAGGCAATACTAAAACCAGTCTGTTAACACGTTCCTTCGACCGCCGCGATGGAAAAGAAAGTGTAACCTTCACCCAGATGCGAATTGTGTTCAAATATTCATAAGGACTTTAGTTTAACAAACATAAAGCTTTTTAAAGAAATGTAGAATAAGGTGCTGCCATTGAACAAGTGCTAAAGAAGCTGTGATTTTGAAAAAAGGGTTAGTAAAAAAAAAGAACGAAAGAAATTATATCGGAAAAGGTTATCCGTTAGTAATAGGACATTCCAACATGCTGTTAAAGTGAAAGACTGAATAACTGACCAAGACTGAATCAAACTGATGAGATGTCAACTTACTCAAAATAACAAAACTCGAGGGGCCGTGGCTTGAGCCGCCACAAGATGGCCGTGTCCGGCCAAGGCTCTGCGTATCGAGCGGGACCTTTTTCATTGCCTGAGCCATTTTTCCTCATTTGGAGTGGCATGGACTGAGGCGTTTAGGGAGCGGATGCGGAGGCACAGGTAGCTGTTTGTTTTTTCCTTTTTGGACTCGTTTTCTGCCTGTTTTCTCTTGTGCCGCTTTTAACTCAAATGCTCATGGTGGCGCCCGCCATTTTGTCCTCGGTGGGGAGCTACTTTCTTCCACAGGCTTCTCTGGTTCTGCTCGCAGCGTGGTTTTTCAAGTCACTACAGCAGCTAAGTATTGGTAGCTCTGTGTTTTTGCTGGATACCTTTGTTTTTGGAGCTCCTTTTTTATTGCTGGCTGGAAGTTATAAGGTGATTCCTTGGCAGCTTTCACATAGTTATTTTATCATGAAGTCTCAATATTCCATTTGAAAAGCATTAGAGAGAGGGCAACATTATAGTTCTTTGCCCTTGTGTATAATCTCAGATATGGCCCTTAATACTATTGTTTACCTGACCTGCTCCTTGTTGGATGATACCTTTATACTTTGGACTGTTAAATGAGACTGTTTTTGCTTTGCCCTGTTTTTTCTTCATGCAGTTTTGGTCCTAATTGCCGGAATAGGCTGCACAATGCCCTTTAGTGAACATAAATGTTCCCCAGTTTGGCTACCTTCCTGGTAAATGAATTGAGACAGATTGAGCTAAGCTGCACTGCTTTACAATCGTGTCAACGGATACCTTTCATTGTATGGAGGTTACTACTGAATCTGGTTAGCGAACACTGAATCTGTTCTTCGCTGGGGCGCAAGTAGAATCTGACGCTTCGCTTCAGTTGTGATGAGGTGAAATCCGGAGGACCTGTTTCACTATTGCCTTTAGCTGCCTCTTCCAGGTGTCATATTCTGCTTATATTTGTTGCTCATCTTCTGGACATTCCATTACATTTTTATTTTCTGCCATATGGATTTGGCTTTCTCCTTTGGTCAGAAAACTACTTCATCAGGTATGTCTTCTCTTCACAAGGACCCCAATCCTGCTGCCCCTCCTAAACATCATAAGAAAGAACCTAGTTCATCTGCCAGGTCTCCATTACCCATCACACTGGAAGATCTCATGGAGGAGATAAAGCTGATTAAACCTTTTGTGATTGAAACCCATGCTACTCTTCAGAGGCTGGATGAGAAATGGTCAAATTTATATTCAAGAGTGTCAGCGATGGAACAGAGAATTAGCGATACTCAAGATCTGATCCCTCAGGTTGCAGCCATGACTAAAGAGATTCCTCTCCTCAAGGCACAAACGGAGGATTTAGATAATTGTAACAGGCATAACAATCTTCAAATTTATGCCACTCCTAAGGGGAAGGAAGGGTCTGACATGATCGCCTTCTTAAAGACACATATTCCCAAAATTGTTGGTCTCAAGGAAGGTACTAATCTTAATCTGCAGCGTGCCATCGCATTGGCCCTAAAACTGGAGGTTCTTCTTCTTCACTGTCAACCAACCATCCCAGAGAGATAATTGTTTTATTTCTGGAATACACTGAACTGTTAATGATCCTCTCAGCGGCTAAACAAAGAAAACAGATGTTATGGTCCGGTCACAAAGTCTTCTTTTCTCAAAATGTTGCCCGTGCTACTGAAACTCGTCGCAAGGAATTTCTTTCTCTCCCCCCGGTGCCTCGCTCCATGAATGCCAGATATGGATTGGTACATCCTTGCTTTGTTAAAGTTACTTATAAAGAGAGGTCCTACTCTTTTGATCGTCCTGAAGATCTAAGACAATTTATTTCTCACCATAAAGGGGACGAGATAGATTTTGGAGGGACCTGATCAACTTTGTCGTTTATACTTTGTCTTATGTTCTCTGAGTTTATCTTTTATATCATATCTGTTTGAAGATGTTGGAATTCTTCCAATGTTATTGGTCTCGGACTGTTGTTGTTGTTTTTTCTAGATTGTGGTAGTTTGTTTGTTATTATGGTTGGTCATATTATGTTATTGTTTCTCTTTGTCTCTCTCCACAGATGTTCTCTCCTCCTCTTCAGACCAATTCCCCAGATTTTTCCCTCTTCCCTGCCTTTCCACATTAATCCCAATGTTTACAGTTACCCTCAGGTATGGTAAGTGTTGTATATGTCTTCACACATTCTGGTTGTTGTTGATTGCCTTCTTCACGTTTATTGATTCAGGTTTGATCTGTAGTTAGTCTCTTTCATTGTTTTGTTTCATACTGGCTCCGTGTTTTTTATATTTATTACTCTATTTTTGGTTCCGGTTGTTCTCGGATGTTCTGGCTGTCTTGGTCATCTTTTTTCCCTTTGCGGCTTCCCGCTTCCTAATGCTATTTCCTCTGTTCTGGATATTTATCCTGTCTCTCTTGAATGTAATCCTCTGGCTTCTTGTCAACTTTTCTTTGTCTATCACCTACTTCTTCTACCTTTTTTATCTTTTCTCTTTTTTCTTCCTTTTTCTGGCTTATTTTTTATTTTTTTATCTTTTATTATTATCTTCTTTTCATTGTCCTCATATCTTCCATTTCTTTTTCCTTTCAGCATACCATTTCTTTTTCCATCTCTTGGTATTTTCCATTATGTTATTATTTTATTATTCTTTTTTTCATTGCTCTCTAACACGTATTCTTTGGCACTTTGTACTACAGGCTTTCATGTGTTTATTTTACAGCTATATACATTATAAGTTGTCTCAGATGTTGCTAACGTTTTATCATTTGCATACTTAGTTGCTTGATGTTGTTTATCTCTAGTTAAAATGACTGATAGTTTGTGCATTGTGTTCGGAATGTTAAAGGACTAATCAACCCAGTTAAGAAACAGAGGTTCCTCACTCACTTGTCTAGGCTGCAACGTAAAACAGCAATGCTTCAGGAGACCCATCTGAATGAAAATTAGATTAATTCTCTTAAAAGGCAATGGGTGGGTCTTGTTTTTTGTTCCCCATCCAAAGACAGGAAAAATGAAGTGATTACTCTATTTCACAAAACTCTTTCTCCTGTTGTGGAGAGGGAGGAGAGAGATGGTGATGGAAGATGGCTCCTTTTACATCTCAACATAAATGGTTCCTGACTCCCTCCTCCCTTCTCAATATATACGGCCCTACTGGTGTTGATGCACAATTTTGGAAGAATATGTCAGACACTCTTCATTCCTGTCCTGATACTAACTTACTAGTGGAAGGGGATTTCAATCAGGTCATGTACCCTTTCACGGACAGGAAATCCAACACTAGGTACATTCCCAATAAAATGCAAAAAACCTTCAGGATTACAATTCATTCGAGTTGTCTGGTTGATGCATGAAGAATATCCCATCCGGATAAATTAGAATACACTTTCTATTTTCCTACTCATAAATCTTCTTCTAAAATAGATTATATGGTTCCCCATCTCCTTTCTAACCTAATCCATTCTGATATTGGTTATATTCTTATTTCTGATCATGCTCCAGTTTTGATTAGTTTGGACCACCCCTCTGAACTCTCCAAGCCAAGCAGATGACACTTCAATAATTATCTACTCAAGGATCATACATTTTTGGAACGTTTTAAAGAGTTCCTGCCACATTTCTTCCTTAGGAATGCTACTTCAGATATTCCCTTTCCCACTATATGGGATGCCTACAAGGCAACAGCCTGAAGACTCCTCATTAATTACGTTGCGGCTAAAAAGAAACAGTGTAGAAAGGATTCCGCTTCTCTGCTGGCCTCTATTAAACATCTCGAACACACATACTTTACTTCTAATAATGGGGCTACCCTAAAAGAGTAAATTCAGGCTAAGTTGTCTTTTAATAAGAAATCTACTGAAGAGGCTTCTGGTTCTCTACTCAAAGTCAACTCTAAATTCTATGGGGGTCGCAATTGAGCAGGCAAACTACTGGCAAATTATTTAAAGGTGAAATCCCAACGATCTAAGGTAGTCAAGATCACTGATAATGGAGGTGTCAATCATTTCAAGGATAATGAAATATGAAACTGTTTTACGGATTTTTACAAGACTCTTTATACTCCAGAATCTCCTCCTTCCGAGGAGGCACTGGATTCTTTTTTTGAAGCACTTCCTTCACATCCCTCTTCGCTTCCGGACTGCTCTATATTAGAAAGGGAACTTTCTCTTGTTATGTTATGTTATGTTATTAAATCATTTATTGAGCGCACTAACACTGATTAGTTTCTTGGCGCTAAAATTGACAGTAACACAGTCGGGGGTGAAGAGAGAAGAGTAGATTAAAAAGCTTGTCTAAAAAGCCAGGTCTTCAGTGCTTTCCGGAAAGGTAGGAGATCTTGGCAATACCGGATCTCCAAGGGAAAGGTGTTCCATAAGCAAGGGGCAAGTGTTGCAAACCTACGTCCACCAGAGCGTTTAAGTTTGAAGGGGGGAGTCTGGAGAAGGCCTAGGTGGAGTGAGCGAAGGTTGCGGGAGGGAACGTATCTGGTGATTAGTTGGTTAATGAACTTAGGGCTTTTGCCATGCAGCGACTTAAAAATCATACAGCCTGCTTTGAAGGTACAGCGTTGTGTGACCGGAAGCCAGTGCAGTTTGATGAGAAGGGGAGTCGCTGCCTGCCACCTTGGTTGCTTTAGGATCATCCTAGCAGCATAGTTCTGCACCATCTGGAGACGCTTGAGTAGATAGTTTGGGAGACCCAAATAGATGGCATTCGCGTAGTCCAGATGGGACAGAACAGTGGCGATCACAACCTGGGTAATAGCTTCTGGCGTTAGTAGTCGCCGGACCTTCCTGATTTTTTTTTTAGCTGGTAGAAGCATTTGGAAACCACCTGGCCCACTTGTGCTTTTAATGAAAGGTCACTGTCCACAATGACTCCAAGCGTTTTAGCCGATGATGATGGTTGCGGAGCTTGACCCAGATCTGATGGCCAATAATGAGGACCCCAATGCTTAGCACTATCCCCAGTCAGTACCAGTTCGGTTTTACCTGGATTTAGTTTCAGCTGATTTTGATCCATCCAGGATTTGATAAACCTCATGGTTGACTGGAAGTGACTAATGGATTTTTCGGAGTTGTCAATGGTGAAGAGTAACTGCAGGTCATCTGCATAATTAAATACTCTCACCTGTTTGTCCCTAAGGGTTTGTATGAGAGGGAGTATATATATATTAAAAAGATGAGGTGACAGGGAGGAGCCCTGTGGCACTCTGCATGGAATAGGCTGTTTAATACCGGTTAGGTCCCCCAGGCGCACCGCTTGGGAGCGATCCTCCAAGAAGGACCTTAGCCAGCAGGCCGCCGCGTCCTGTATGCCGGCCTGTCCGACACGGTCGACCAAGATGTTGTGGTCGACCGTGTCGAACGCAGCCGACAGGTCCAGGAGCACCAGGGCCTGGGGGGAGCGTCTATCTGCGCAGTCTCGAAGTGTGTCCAAAACTGCAGTGACCACTGCCTCCGTTGAGTGTGCAGGCCGGAATCCAGCCTGATGGGGTCAAAGCAGGAGGACTCCTCCAGAAAATTAGAGAGGCTTTTCGCCACGTGTGCCTCCAGGACTTTTGCCAAGTAAGGCAATAAGGAGATGGGCCTGTAGTTTGCCTTGCATGCAGGTTCAGCCCCGGGTTTTTTTAATAGAGGTATGACCGTGGCTTCTTTAAAAGCAGACAGGACTATGCCCGACAAGAGGGAGTCGTTTAGGAGGGCAAGAACAGGGGCTGGGTAGGTGGAGAAGCATTCTTTCAAGATGCGAGGGGGGCAAATATCCAGTGGGGAGCCAGATTTGACTCTCGTCATTAGTTCCAAAAGCTGGCCATAAGTTATGGGCTGAAAGTTGGTAAGGGTGGCAGAACCGGTCTTGATTGCCATGCCGGTCATGATTGGAGTCTTTGATTGGGGAATGCTAGTTTTTATGTCTGTGATTTTATCACTAAAATAAGTGTTAAGTGAGTCACACAGACACTGAGTAGGGATTACTTTAGGGCGGACATTCTCCAAGTTAGTCAATTCATTAAAGACAGAGAAGATATCTTTAGATTTGTTTGATGAATCTAGGATACGAGAAGAGAAATACTCCACCTTTGCTGCGGAGATGGCATTCATATATTCTTTTCTCGCCCTAGTGTATTTCATTTTTTCCTCAGGGTCATATTCACGGCGCCACAGGCGTTCAAGATGCCGGAGGGCCAGTTTCCTAGTTTTCAAGTCGGCGGAAAACCATCTGTTGGCATCCGTGCGCCGTGCTAGTCTGATTCTTTTGTACGGGGCATGAAGATTGCTAGCCGCTTGTAGCCAGCCAGTAAGAGTGGAGACTGACAAGTTTATGTCGTTGTCCAGGGAGGGGACATCATTGGCTAGTGACTGTAGAAAAGCGGTCTTGTCCATTGCGTTCCAGTTTCTGGCTAACCTGCCAGAGATTGGCACAGCGGTTTTGATGGGAGTAACACAAATCTTAAATTTAAGAATAAGATGGTCTGACCAGAGGCAAGGCAGGGTTAGCGGGGAGGTCACGCATGTGGTATTAGACCACACCTGGTCTAGTATGTGTCCTTTGTCGTGGGTGGGGGAGAGCACCAGTTGCTTAAAGTTAAGATTAGACAGAAGGTCAGTCAGTTCTGCCGATTGAGGGCCCTCTGATGGATCTTTGTACCAGTAATTAAAGTCACCTACTAACATGACCCTGGCATGATCCAAAGCCAGGTTAGCAACTTGCTCACTTAAAGCCATGGGAAACAGTGGCATCGAAGTGGGCGGTCTATACAAGAGGACGCATGCTATAGTCATGTGGGGAGTAACAATTTTTAATACAAGGTTATCTGTGTTAGCTAGCGTCAGACAGGTAAGAGTGGTAACAACCAGGCTAGAGTGGATAATCGCCGCGACTCCACCTCCTCCTTTCCCGATAGCACGGTCTGCCTGAATAATATAGTAGTCAGGCGGCAGAGCTGCTATTATGTCGGGTGCTGAGGTAGGGGTTAGCCAAGTTTCTGCCAGGAGGAGAATATCTGGTTTCTCCGTGTCTGATAACAGAAAGATGTCCATCTGATGCTTAACAAGGGAACGAGTGTTGAGGTAAAAGATAGCAAGCGAATTGGGGGGTAGATCGGGCGGTGCCAGACATGCTGCACGAGTGGAAAGGTGACAGCCTTGGCTCAAGATACCATACTTACAGAGCCGATGGAGTGTATCCTTTGATAGGAGTAAATGATCTTTATTTTTATTACACTCCAAAAGATCGGCCCTGGAGTAATGGGTGGTTTGGGTAGTATGGTGCGCGCCTAGTCCCGGTCGGTCGCGGACGGGCGCAGACGGGCTTGTCTTTGGCGCATCTCCGGAGCGCCGTCGACGCGCCCGCTGCACCCGTCCGCTGCGCTTCCAGGAAGGGGATTTCATTTTATGGCCGTAGAGGTGGGAGGGGCTGAGCGCTGCACCGCTCGCCTGCTCCTCACCTAAGATGGTGTCTTGCACTCTGACCTCAGCAGCGCCTAATCGGCTGCAATGAGGCGAGCAAGATTTAGTGGGCAGGTACAGAAGCAGCTAAAGTGTGTGCCCAGAAGTGAGCGATCAGTAAGTGGAACAGACAATCAACTTTTAAAACGTAATCTTTTAAAAGCAATGTGGGGTACACAAATTACACAGGGAAATAAAATAATCTTTCCAAGCAGCAGTTTTTTAGACCGATTAATCCACTCTCACACGCACAGTCTCGGCTTCCGCCTCAGGACCCAACACCCGCGAACACACAGGCAATCAATGAGTGCGGTGCTGATAGCTGTTTTTAAGTGGTCAGAGGTGGGAGGGGCCGAGCGCTGCACCGCTCGCCTGCTCCTCACCTAAGATGGTGTCTTGCACTCTGACCTCAGCAGCGCCTAATCGGCTGCAATTAGGCGAGCAAGATTTAGTGGGCAGGTACAGAAGCAGCTAAAGTGTGTGCCCAGAAGTGAGCGATCAGTAAGTGGAACAGACAATCAACTTTTAAAACGTAATCTTTTAAAAGCAATGTGGGGTACACAAATTACACAGGGAAATAAAATAATCTTTCCAAGCAGCAGTTTTTTAGACCGATTAATCCACTCTCACACGCACAGTCCCGGCTTCCGCCTCAGGACCCAACACCCACGAACACACTTCCTGAAATTAAGTCCGCCCTAGCTCAATTACCAAAAGATAAATCTCTCGGCCCAGACGGTTTCACTGCTGAGTTTTATTCTTGTTTCTCCCAGTTTTTACTTCCTCGTCTTTTATCTTTATTCCAACATTTTGTGTCTCACAAAGAAGCTTCTGGTTCTTTTCTTGAAGCTATGATCTGTCTAATTCCTAAGAAGGGCAAGGATCCTTCTTCTTGTGCTAACTATCGACATATTTCTTTAATCAATTTAGATTGTAGGATTTTTGCTAAGGTCCTTGCTCTTCGTATTAATAATGTTATCCCGGATCTGCTTGGTTATGAGCAAACAGGGTTTGTTAAGGGTAGAACGATCGCTGACAATTCCAGAACTGTTTTGAACATATAAATCTTGCTTCCAAAAGTTCTACCCCAGTAGTCATTATCACCCTAGAAGTGGAGAAAGCTTTTAACCGCATTCATTGGCTTTTTGTGATGCGTGCCCTTAAGTGGCATGGTTTCGGGTCTGTTATTTTATCTCTTATTAGTTTGTTGTTCTCCTCCCCTACCACTTCAGTCTTTGTTAATGGCTTCCAATCTCCTTATTTTACTCTTCAACGAGGCACCCATCAAGGTTGTCCTTTGTCTCCTTTGCTTTTTATCTTGTCTCTGGAACCTTTTCTCCATTCCCTTAGAAGCTCTCCTGCTTTTCGGGGTTTTACTCATAAATCCATTGAAGTCGTATTCATGGCTTATGCTATTGTTATTTTGTTATATATGTCTGATTCTGTTATCTCTGTGCCTGCTTTTACCGACCTTTTGTCTTCATTTACTGCCCTGTCTGGATATGTTATATTTTTCTAAGTCTTAAATTCTTCCGTTAAATAAACACCGCCTTAAAAGTATGTTTGAAGGAATGGATTCTAAATGGAATACTAATTACATTACTTGTTTAGGGATAAAATATTCTTCTTCAGTTGCTAAGACTGTTCTACTTAACTTGGATGATGTCTTATCAAAAATCTCTGACATGGCAGGGAAGTGGTCCCCTTTATTCCTGTCCTGGTGGGGCAGGTTGGATACCTCCAAGATGATGATACTTCCAGTAATTAATTTTTATCTTTCCATGTTACTGATACGACTCCCTTTAAAAAAAACTAGGAATCTTAACAGATTCCTGAGTAAATTTCTATGGAATAGTCGGAAAGCTCTTTCTGCTTTGTCTGATCCTAAAGATAAGGGTGGGGGTTAATTTTTCCATTTTTCATCAATATCATTCCTCCTGTCTAATACGGAAAATTCTGTCCTATCTTTCTTTTTCTGATGACCCTCCCATGTCAGTATGGTGTAAATTGGAGGAGTCTGTGATTCATCCAATACCCTTTTCCTCATTAGCCAATTGTGTTCATCCTCCATGTTCTTTCAAATCTCCTACTATCCCATATCTTATTTCTACTCTCTCTCCGATTTTTACAAAATTCACGTTCACCGCTTCAGCTATTTCTGGATTCCTCTATATGGCATAATAAATCCATTAAAATTTCAAATCGTACTATCTTCTGGAAAGATTGGATTCTTAAAGGGGTTATTCAAGTTAAACATTTAATTCATGATAAGCAGCTTTTATCCCCTCAGGAAATCAAATTTAAATATCATTGATCCATCGCGTCACTCTCTAAGTTTGATTCTTTGAGATTGATTTTATCTCAGTGGCTTTCTCTTCTCTCTGATACCTCTCCCTCTTCACTTGACCCTTCTATCTAACCGTTACCTACTTCCCCTTTTCTCCGTGCCTCTCATAGCTACAAATATCTCTTTTTTTCTCTTCCCACTTGTCCCAAAAGCAAGGTTGAACTCTTATGGGAAAAGGACCTGCAGCACACTTTTTCTATACACACATGGAACTCCATTTGGGTGCAGATACACCATACTTCATGCAATGCCAACACCACTCAAACACTTTATTATTTCTACCAGAGACTATTTTTAACCCCATTAGCTGTTTCTAAATTTAGCTATCACCTATCTCCTAATTGTTGGACCGGTAAGAACACTTCTGGCACTTATATAAATTCTTTTTTTCTTTGTCCCACTATTTACAATTTTTGGACAAGAGTATGCAAGTCTATTGCTTCTATTTCCTCCACCAATTTCCCTTTTGACATTCAATTCATATTTTTGAGTAGTAATTCTATACGCTGGTTTGGTGCTCGTAAGCTTGGCCCATTTATAGATCTATCCATTACCATTGCTTTTCAGGTTATAACTTCTAATTGGAAGGACGCCTCCAAAGTTTCCTTCCTCGCTTGGTGGAATCTGTTATGTTACCATCACAAGCTTGATAGAGCTTATGTAACCACTTCTTAACAGCTTATTCATAAAGAGGCTCTCCTCTCACCAATTACATTTCTTCCTCAGCACTTCAAGCCAAGGATAGCAACTTTGTTTTTAACCACCGTGAGTGCAGCAACCAAAAAAAGTGAGAATCCAATTAACAGATAACATCGGTACTAACAATATACCTATTTTAGATGTTACCAAGACTAACATTAAGCTGGAGACTACATTACATAAGAAACAAACAGACCGGAAACAACTTATTACTATTTCACAGTTTTCCCCCAGATAATTTGATTCATAATTTACCATACTCACAGATGTTAAGGATAAAAAGAATATCATCTACACAAGAAGCTTTTTCAACGGCATTGCATGAACAAAAATGCAATTTCATGCAAAGGGGATACGCTGAAACCATTTTACAGCAAGCAAGAACATCCTTAATTGAACGCCGTGAACTTCAGATGACCAAAGTAAAAGAAGATCCACAGGAACGGGTGGTCTTTGTATCTAAATTCTCCAACAAATCAAATACAATTACAAAACTTATCAACAAACATTGGGAAGTTTTGTAGCATGAACCTGATTTCAAAAATCAATTTGCTGAGAAGCCTTTATTTGCTTACAAAAGAAGTAAGAACATCAAGGAAATACTATCCAAACCCAAACTACAAAACAGTAACCTTGAAACTGGCATGAGGAAATGTCATAATTGCATACACTGCAACAATGTGATTATGGGGAACACTATCATGCAACCAATGACGGACAAACCAGTGCAATTTCACCATTCAGCAGACTGTAATTCAACTTTTGTTATCTTTTGCATTAAGTGCTTGTGTGGCTTAATGTATATAGGTAAAACTGGACGAAAAATTAAAGTGAGAATAACTGAGCACAAAAGCATGATACATACCAAAACACTAACTCTAATTTAGTCATACATTGGTTAGTAAACACACACAAAATAGCTCACCTCAGGTTCCTCATTCTAGAAACTATTCAATTCAGACAAGACATAGACAACTCCAAACTATTGTCGCAGAGGAAAATTTGGTGGATTAATAAGTTTAATACAATGACGCCATTCAGTCTAAACGACAAAATTGACATGAGATGTTTGTTATCACCTTGGCTAACCTTAGCAACATATAATTTAATGGAGCAGCAATATCATCATGCTATGTTTGGCTTAACAGAGACGATGATGTACAATTCAAGTAATTATTTCATACTTGGATTATCTTGTTTGTTATTGTTTGCCATAAAGCAACTCCTGTTGTTCTACAAAATGTTCAACATGCTTGATCTGGACTATTATAATGGACACAGTGTGCTATACAACAGTTTGGGTGAATTACAATACGCAGCTTCTAACACTCATTTGGATTATCACAATTGTTTCTCTCTGTCATGACTATTGCAGCCGCATTGTATTTGTAAGTTAGGAAATCATGGTGGAGTACTATAATATGCAATCCCCCTATCTTCATTTTGTATTTTCATGAGTGTTTCTGTTAGTTTATAACCATTACATATACACCCAGCTGTCGAGATCTTCGTTCACCCTTTTGAAGCATCTTTACTTCGCTCACTTACAGCACACAACTTGACTTTTCTTCGGTAGTAGGCATTCTTAATTTTGTCTTTTTTTTAACACACAAGCTTTATTTATAATTTTTCTACTAACAGTACTTGTGAGCCAGGGCACTACTGTTTCTTGCTCATATTCTTACCGTTGGGAACATCCGCACTTCACTGCGTCCTTAAGGACATGGTCACATTTTCATAATAAGTACTTTGGCACTCAGCATGTTTCCATTTTTTATACCTAATAACCTGGAAATCTTCAGTGCTCACACATAAGAGGCACATTAAAGATGGCGATCGCATTGTAAGTACAATGCACCATTGCACTAGATTAGTTCTTTTTTCATCTCTGTTCCTCGAGAACGCTATTCCAGCCGTCGATTCATCGCAATCCTCGATTTCAACGTATTTAGATACAAACTACGTTTGATGAAGGTAAGAATCCCATTGGGAATTCTTCATGCCTGCAGTCATGCTACCAGTTTAGTCTCACATATTTCAGTTCATTGTTTTCTAACATTTCGCAGGGACATTATTTGCCATTCCAATATTTCTCAAGCACAAGGATAACACTGTTTTCCTGAGTTAATAAATCGTAAGGCAGCATCACATTGAATCATACATTTTTTTTTAATCAGTCACGCTGAGATTTTCTTCGTTGAAAGTCGAATTTCCATATTGGTTGTTTTACAGGCCATGTTTTTAAACTACTCACTCAAGAAGACTTGTCACAGAGTTTCGTTATTTCGAGTAAGTTGCCATCTCATCAGTTTGATATAGTCTTGGTCAGTTATTCAGTTTTTCACTTTAACAGCATGTTGGAACGTCATATTACTAACGGAGAACCTTCTCCGATAGAATTTCCTTGGTTCTTTTTTTACTCCCCTTTCTTTCAAAAACATGGCTTCTTTAGCACTTGTTCAGTGGCGGCACCTTATTCTACATTTCTTTAAAAAGCTTTATGTTTGTTAAACTAAAGTCTTTATGAATAAAGGAACACAATTCACATCTGGGTAAAGGTATCACTTTCTATTCTGTCACAGCGGTTGAAGGAACATGTCAACAGACTGGTTTTAGTAGTGCCTAACAAGTAGATAAGCTACATTGCTGTGTTAATATTTATGAGACTTTATTTTCATTAGTGCATTTGCACAAGCACTCCCTTTATGTGCATTGGAGGTCATTCAAATATGAATATTTCCTGATTACAGTGGCCCCTGAAGAAGGAATCTTCTTCCCGAAATGCATTGGGCACACATAACAACCTTTCAAGAGAAGCATCGATCTCTTTGTCTAATATGAAGAATATTTGTAATGTTTTTCTTCAGATGTTCATTATGTTACTATGAATATCAATATATGAACTTCTGTTCCATTTTGGTTTTAAAAAAAGTATTTTGAAAATGTGGGAAATTATGCATTATAATAAATTACAAGTGTAAGGTTTTTTACACATTTCAATTGTGAGATTTCAATGACAGAAGCTGAATTGAAATTTCTTTCTCATGGTGTCTTTTGCTACAATTTGTGCAAATACATGAATGTGCTGTATGTGCATCTGTGATAGGCACTGATGTCCTGTAGTCTGTACAGAAAGGCTCTCATTATGATGTCGGTGGCAGTATGCCAGACATCCAGGCATCGGTCCGACCAACGCATCACGATGTAGTTGGTCAGAGCAATAATGTCGAGGCAAAGACCGACGCTTACGAGAGGTTCAAGGAACCCAACAGGGCAGTGGTCAGACTCTAATCCCTACAATGGAGGCAGTGCCTGTGCAGGCACTGCAGTAGGGATTAGGATGTCCCTTTCCGACGTCCTTTTAAAGGAAGACCGAAACTGACTTTGGGGTCCCCAAGTAGGGACCCTGTCCCCCTGTGGGCCACTGCTAGGTTGCTAGGGGGGCACATTTGGAGCCCCGCAAACACCCAAGCACCGTGAGACAGGAACCACATGGTGCCTGGCACACGGTGCTTGTATGTTTTTAAAAGTGGCTTTTTAGTCTGCGTCTTGTGCTACAGCCCTTTTCCTGGGCCACAGAAAACAAGCAGCAGTAGAAAAAGGCATTTTACGCCTGCCTGAATGGGGGGGGGGGTCATATACTAATTGGATGGGTGGGTCTGCCAACTCATTGACTGATGGGTCCTGTCCAAAACGATGGTAGTCAGCTCTCTGACTGTCCACCATCATAATGACCCACTTAGTTCCGGGGTGTACATGATGAACACAATGCCATTGTTTTCCTTTCTCTTTGTGCTCATCAGGAGACACTTCATTTTAGTTAGATGAAACCAAATGAGCTCCTCTGCTACAGATTGAGAATAACAGTTTTCATGCTAGAGCTCAGTGAGAGGAGCATTTCCATGCAGGGATTATCAGGGAACAGCTGCGAACTGTGACTGAGATGCAGCCATGCTGACTCCGACCTCCATCCTGCTAAGGAAGATAACCTGTATGACGTGTGATGGAGCGAGATAGAAAACAAAATTTTGTTTAAACTCGCGAAGTCATATTTCCATAACATGAATAATAATATTAATGATTTGTGATATGTCGTGCTAATACAACTTAGATTAAACTTTACACATGGGGGGACTAACATGTGTGCTCATAAACGTGCATAATTGTTGCATCTTTTTGTTCGTGCAAAATAATAAAATAATTTATTGTTTTCGTTTTTGTCATTACTAACTGCTGCAAACTTAAAAGAAGCATGTGCTTGTTTTGCTTTTCCTTGTCTGTGTGATGTCATTTCTACTATTCTAGGTGCATATGAGTCTCATGGAATAACGGAGACTGGTAGATATAAACGCTGCTTTATTTGTTTGCATTGGCTAGGTAACATTTTGATTAATCGGGTGGGTTAATTTATTAGTAAATCCTGGGGTGGATACAGAATCTACATTATTTCTTACATTAATACTTTTCTTGTGTTTGTTTTATACTAGAAATCATAAGTTGCCTGCTTTTGGGCCTAGTCACTTGAGTCGCAGAAAAGAGCTGACTTGTAATTCTGCAAAAGTCACGAGACGCCCATTCTGAAATAAATTATTCGTCAAAAGCTGCGTTCACAAAGCAAAAACTAATGTGCTGTCATCATTCTGTCGGACATGGCCAAGGTCGAAAAAGAACATTTTGTCAGTCCTTAACTTGGCATCCGCGGAAGTCAATTGAAAGTCAATGGACGCTGCGAGAATGACTTTATACATTTGTTGCAAACTCAGGAAGCTTCTGGTTTCACGTGGAAGAGACAATGGTCTCTAAGAAATGTGATTTAATGGAAGTTTTGAAAAGTGGGTGACATGTCACTTGTCACTCTTAGCCAATGGGACGTCGAAGATTTCTGAAAACTTTCCTTTGCTAGTTTAGTTAGCGTAGAAAGGTATAAAAAGTCAAGCCCTTAGGGATGGGCTGGCTGCTGCTTTCTGACTTTCCGATGAGGGTGATGTGCTGTCGGACTTTGCGTGGAGCACGTAAGAATCCTCAAAGAATTTTTCTTTAATTTCTATCTATTTAGTTCAGTTAGGGAATTAGGTTTTAGAAATGCTAAACTTTATATATTCACTTTAAATTTGATTTACTTGCTTAAATTGTATTTTTCCTATATTTCTTTACAATCATGCTTGCTTTATTGCAAATAAAATTCATTTTTAAAACTATCAACTTATATACCATAATTTAGTAAATAAAATCTTACTTTTGACAAACAAGCTGGTCTTGGTTATTCAGAAGTGTAGGTTACTATTAGCTAGATCACGTCGCCAATGGTGGTCGTTTAAATGGTTAGGTTTTATTCTAATGACAATATTCTTTCCGCAGATGTATAAAAATGTATATAGTTTGTAGATAATGTGTATATAGATTTAATCTGACCACCTGATTCAGTAGGCCCAAAATATGTCAGGTTTATAAATGGGTCCATATTTAGTATAGAATTTTGTTTATAGGTTATAAAATTGGGTAGCGTTGTTTATGATATATTTTCTATAGGCCGCTGGATCAATTCTCTGGTAGCAGAGGATGGTTGCTAAGGGTAACCAAGGTAATATGTTGGTTGCTAAGGGTTACTAAAGTGTTATGGTATGGAAATAGGATCGATGTTTTAACACATGTTAAGTTCGTTTTTCGTGCTATCTGTAAGCTATACCGGTATAGATTGTGTGGCGAGAAATTAGTCACGCAAGCCATCTGTTCTGTTTGTAGTGATATCGCCGAGTATCACAAGAGGTATCGCCGTGTACCATAGTGTTGTCGCCGAGCAGCACAGTTTTAGGGCTAGGTCTGAATCTTGTATAGTGAGGATTTTCTAAGAAATTAAAGCAGCATGAGAATAGGGACAAAGCGCCTTCCATAAAACTCACTGTGATAAAAGTATTAGTTATATCCGAGCTTGAGTGAAGGGTAAATTAGCGTCGGTGCATGATTATCTATAAACAGGTTAGAGTCCTGTACGGGTACATGTTTCATATCTATAAACAGGTGAGAGCCCTGTACGGATAACGTCGTTATTTTGCTAACGGCGCATGATTTCTATCAACAGGTGAGAGTCCTGTACGGATTTCATGTATGTTTGAAATTAGGGAAATTTCAGTGTGAAAGTGCGAGTTTGAATTGTATTTTATGTTCAAGTGGAACTCTTAGAACTTTCACTTCGCGGTGGGTTCAGAGCAAAGCGAGTTCATAATTATACGTGTTAGAAGGGTGGGGTAAAGGTTACTCTACTGACAATTGAATATTATCCTTAGTGTGAATAGCGCCGTCTATTCCGAAGTGTGGATACTTGAATGTATGTAAACTATCCTAAATAGTGAAACAAACAGATGTTGTCTTTATAGTCATTGTTAAGAATTAATTTACACTGAAAAGTGTTCTTAAAATGGCGCTGTGAAAAGATTTTGTGAAGGAGGGGTAAGCGCCAGGAGTGAGAAACGAGAAACCGCAGCTGCTGTGTACGTCACAGAGCCGCGCTGGGATTGGGTGACCTACGTCACAAGCTATATTCTGATTGGCTCTTGAGTCTCTGACGGCCTGTGAGCTGATTGGTCCTTAGGAAAAGCTCCAAATTTATTGGTTGAGCAGAAAAGTGACGTAGCTCAACTGTCATTGGCTTGTTGGTGTGTTTCGCGCACGGATTGGTTGTTTTACGGAACATCCCGGAAATATTTTACGAACGATTTTGTGAATTAGATTTAACTCTTAAAAATGAGTTATCATTTTAAACATGTTGAGAAAAAGCCAACATTATTTCAGAAGTTTAAGAATTTATTTTCACCTGACAAGAAAATCGAAACGCGAGGTGGTAAATTACTTCATAAGTATAAAACACCTGCAGCGTATATGGAAGGTGAATATGGATATCATACTGTCTTATGGTTCGACAGTTGGAAACGCTATACTAAAAATGACGGTGTTTTAACTTGGCCTGATGATGGTTCATTTAATGTAAAAGTCTTAAGAAATTTACGAGAGAAAATGAATGCTCTTATTCCGAAACCGAGACCAACTCAATTTGAAGCTTTAGTTGAGTGGGAAGACGAGATGTATCAGTTACAAAGAGAAGCTAGTGGAATTAAAAGACCTTCTAAAAATCCATCTTGGAAAAGAGAAACTCATGAAGATAGATTGCGAATGTGGAGACAGGGAAACATGAGTGAAGGATTGTATTTAATTCATGAAATGGTAATGGGTTCTCCTACAGGGAAATCAATGGAAAGTGAATCTGAGGATGCAGTTATGGAAGAAATATATACAACTGCTAGAAAGAATCAGCCTTTGAGACCTCCTAGATCATGGTCGACTCCGGTGGTTTCTACTGAAACTTCACCGAGTGCACCTCCAATTAATGAAGCTCCTAAACTTTATCCAAATAATTGTGAAATCATTGAAACTCCTAGAAGACCAGAATTCGAGAATGCTCGAAATGAAGGTAGACATTTTACAATGGCTCCAAGAGCAAGAGAACCTCCAAAAGATTATACAAGAGAGACAAGAAATGTTGAAGATGTTGATTATAATTAATATATAAGATCAAAAGAAGAATTAATAAAAAGAATGACAAAAGGCATGGAAGCTGTGACAGTTCCAGTAACAATTGGTCCTGTTCAGCCCGTATTTGATCAAAGAGAAACAAACAAAACTGGATTAACTATTCCTTTAAATACAGAAATTCAAAAGGCTGCTGAAAAATTTTATTCAGATTTATCTGAAATAAACTCTTCTAAATCGAGAATGCCTGATTTAACCTTTAATGAGGATTTATCTCCAAAAACACCAATGGGTGCTATATCAGATATAGGGAGTCCTGAAGTCAGGGTAACCACACCAAAACTTGATGTGGCCAAACTAAAAGCGAATATCGAAGAATTAATAATTGGAACAATTGGTCCAGATAGTTTAAATTACTATCGAGATGATGAACTACTGTTCATTTGTAAAAGCATACAGTGGAAAACGAAAAACAAATATGATCAACTAGAGGATCTAGCAGCAGAACTTGAAATCGATGTGAGTAAACAAAAGAATTTTGCAAAGCATTACAGATTAGACTTTTCAGAAAGTGACATTGAGAGTTTAAACTCAATGGGAAGAATAGTTCACATTAAAGATTTGATTGTCTATATCAAAAAGCTAGGAGAACTGAACAAATGGAGAGTAAAATGGACGAAAAAGAAGGAAGATGAAAGATTGGAAAAATTGTCAAAACAATTTCCAATGAGAGAAATTGCAGGTGGAGGATATGTTCATGTCCCTTGGTCGAGACAGGACATTCTGTTATTTACAAATGACTTTCCAAAATTGAGGGAAAAACCAGTTGAGTGGTACAGGCAAGTCGATAGATTTATCAAAGTGTCAAAAGTTCTGTGGATTGATTTAGATGGATTTTTTGACATTGTCGTTCCATCTGATCTTTGGACAGAATGCAAAATATCGATTAGTTGGCCAAAAACAGAACCTGAGCGAATCAAAGAAACAGGTGCTCCTAATCCACTTGTAATGGATTTTTATGAAAAAGTAATTGTTTGGATGAAAAACAAAATTCCACCCAAAGAAGTTGATTGGGTTAAAATAGAAAGAACAGAACAGGAAACAAAAGAATCAGTCCATTCTTTTTATGAAAGACTACTGTTAATCTTTAAACAATACAGTGGTTATGAAAAATTAGATGAAAAAGACATGAGTCATTTTGTCTATAGATTTGTTTATGGACTAAAACCTGAAATTGGAGAAATGATCAGAAATAGTATTGTCGGATGGCAATCACTATCTGTAGATGATATTCTAAGAAAAGCAAAGTATTGCAGCGATGAAATAGAAGTAAAACAGAAGAAGCTAAAGGAGAAAGCCATGTGGGCTCAGGTAAAAGTGGCTGAGCAACAGATTGCCAGCATGGGTAATAAGAACACTAATTTTGTTCAAACTGGAAATACAAACCAGATACAAGGAAAGTTTAAAAATAATAATTTCCCAAAGAAATTTAGCCCAAAGATTGAGGAGTTGAAGCAAAGATTACCTTGTTTTAATTGTGGCGAAATTGGACATTGGAGAGACGAGTGTCCTCATCCTCCTAAAAACTTAAAGAATCCCTTATTAAATCCACAGATGCAGAATGGTGTTGACCTGCAGCGACAGCTACAGATGCAACAGGGGTTAAACGAATTTAATATTCAGCGACAGTTACAGCAACAGCAACAACAACAGGTGAATAATCGTCAAGACCAATTGCCACAACCACCTTTTCCGAATTGTGGGGGAGTTCAAAAATATAATCCAAACGTGGGATTTCAGGGAAGTGAACAGGTAATAAAACCACAAAAACAGCAAAAGCAGCAAAGGGTTCAAATGCAAAATGCTTCACAACAATTCTTATTAACAGAAAGTCAAGACAGCGATTCTGATGATTATTGCTGACGGTGCCCGAGAGAGGAGGAAGAGTGTGTCGTTGGAGCCACTCTTGAGGTTGACCAGTCTGGTCCTTTTGTAAACGGGAAAGTTAATGATGTAGACATCACTTTTCTAGTGGACACTGGTGCTACCCGTTCTACTGTTAGATCAGTGGAAATTGAAAACCTACCTCTCTCTGGGGATACCATCCAAGTTGTCGGAGTAAGTAATCAGCAAATTAAAACTGACTTAACTGATCCAGTACCAGTTGAAATTGGAAACTACAGAGATAAACACAGATTTGTGGTTTGTAATAGTAGTCCAGTAAATCTATTAGGCAGAGACATCCTATGTAAAATGAATTGTAGAATATATTGTTCTCCTGATGGAGTTGAATTACAAACAATGGAGGAAGATGGTTTATACAGAATGACAATGATGATGATGGAAGCAGAAGAAACAAAATTGTTTCCTGCATTTGAAGAAAAGGATTTACCTGAAGAACTCAAAGGAACAGTGAAATCTGAAATATGGGATTTTACTGGAAATGAGATGGGTCTGATGAAAAACGTAGATCCAGTAAAAATTACATTGAAACAGGGAATAGAATTTCCAAACACTCCACAATATAAAATGAAAACAGAAACAATTGAAGGTATTACACCTATAATTGAAAAATTAATTAAGCAAGGTGTATTAAAAGAAATGGAGAGTAGCTCTTGTAATTCACCAATTATGGGAGTTAAAAAGTCTAACGGAACATTTAGAATCGTACAAGATTTGAGAAAGGTTAATCAAATTGTCGTTCCATGTTGTCCTGTGGTTCCAAATCCAGCAGTAATTCTATTTCAAATTCCACATGATGCTGAATGGTATACAGTTATTGACCTTTGCAATGCATTCTTTACTGTTCCCTTACATCCAGACAGTTATGAAATATTTGCTTTCAGATTCCAAGGTAAGACCCTCGGATGGTCAAGAATCCCTCAGGGCTATACAGAAAGTCCTTCAATCTTTAACGAACTGTTAAAAAGATCATTAGAAGACCTAGACTTACCTGGTAGGTCTACGTTAGTGCAGTATATTGATGATTTGTTAATAGCTGCAAAGACAAGAGAAAATTGTGTAACAGACACAATAATTCTGTTAAATCGCCTTGCAGAAGAAGGACATAAAGTGTCCCCAGCAAAACTACAGTTTTGCAAACAAGAAGTAAAATATCTTGGTCACAGAATTGCAAAAGGAAAAAGACAAGTAACAATAGAAAGAATAAAAATGATTCAAGCAATGTTACCACCAAGAACTCAAAGACAGGTCAGAATGTTCTTGGGAATGGTTGGTTACTGTCGACAATGGATAAGTGGATTTTCAGTAATTGCAAAACCACTACAAAGACTGACAAAGTCAGATGTAAAAGATCCAATTATTCTCAATGATGCTGAGATGGATTCTTTTGAGAACCTGAAAAAGAGCTTATGCCAAGCTCCTGCTTTAGGTATGCCAAATTATGAAAAAGATTTTGAACTGTATTGCAGTGAGAGAGAAGGATGTGCATTATCTGTGTTAATTCAGAGACATGGAAATTTAAAGAAACCTATTGCATACTTCTCTGCAGTTCTTGATCCAATTGCTAAAGCATTACCAGGTTGCTTGAAGGCAGTTGCAGCTACAAGTATCAGCCTCGAACAAAGTGAGGGGATCATTATGGGATTTCCTGTAAAAGTTTTTGTGCCTCATTCAGTTGAAATATTACTGACAAGAGGTAAGACTCAACATCTAACAAGTAGCAGATTGACAAAGTATGAGAAAATCATACTGGGAGCAGATAATGTTTCGATTTCAAGATGTTTAAATCTGAATCCTTCTACATTACTGCCTGATTCTGAAATTGTTGATGACATTGAAACAGAACATGAATGTTTAGATGTCATGGAATTCTGCACTAAACCAAGAAAAGACATCAAAGACAGACCTTTGTCTGAATCGGATTTTGTCTACTTCGTAGATGGGTCATGTTTAAGATCCGAAGGAGGTGTCTTAAAAGCTTCATATTCAGTTTGTACAGTCGTAGATATTGAAGAAGCATCATGTCTTGAAGGAGTTCGTTCAGCACAAGTGGCTGAATTGATTGCTTTAATTCGTGCATGTGAAATATCAAAGGATATAAGAGTTACCATCATTACTGATAGTCAGTATGGGTACGGAGTTGTGCATGATTATGGACAACTCTGGTCACAGAGAGGATACATGACATCAGCAGGATCACCAATTAAAAATGCAGTTTTCATTAGGAGATTAATTGAAGCAATACAATTGCCAAAAGAAATCGCCATTGTTAAATGTGCAGCGCACACTAGAGGAACTGATTATATTTCCAAGGGAAATGCCTTCGCAGATGAAACAGCTAAATACTGCGCAAGGAAAAATTATTCATACAATCGGGAGAGGAGTAAAGAAACTGATTCAAATTCATTAATGCTAACAACTGTTGTAGAGACATGGCATGAGATTAGAGATTTACAAAATGAAGCAGAAGATGATGAAAAAGACTTATGGTTAAGATCAGATTGTAGACCACGTGAAGAAGATGGAGTGTGGGTTTACAAAGATGGCAGAGTAGTCTTACCAAATTGTTTGATTGCTGACATGGCCAGATTATATCATGGTCCAGCACATCTAGGAAGAGATTCTATGGTTAGACTTTTCAGAGAAACATGGTTCAATACCAAGTTTAGAACTATTGCTGAATCTTTTTGTCAAAGGTGTTTGTCATGCCAACAAATGAATCCAAACAGAAAATCAGTGGTGGGGACAGGAATAATTGGTCGAGAAGGTGGTCCCTTTACCAGGTTACAAATGGATTTCATTGAAATGCCCTTACACAATTGTTTGAAATATGTACTTGTAATTGTATGCTTGTTTTCAAGATGGGTAGAGGCTTTCCCTACACGACATTGTGATTCAATTACAGTGGCAAAACTAATGCTCAGAGAAATCATCCCAAGGTACGGTTTTCCAGTCACTATTGAGAGTGATGGAGGAAGCCATTTTGATAACAAACTGATGAAATTAATTTGCGAAGCTTTGAGCATTGAGCAGAAAATACACTGTGCATACAGACCAGAGGCATCAGGAGTAGTTGAACAAATAAATGGAACAATTAAAAACAGAATTGGAAAAATGTGTCTTGAAACAGGTATAAAGTGGACTGATGCTCTTCCACTTGTTTTGATGTCATTAAGAAGTACACCAGATAAAAAGACAGGTTTGAGTCCTCATGAAATATTAATGGGAAGAGTTATGAGGCAAGCTTTTGTACCTGTAGGTAAACTGTTGAGCATAAATGACAGTGCAATTTTGGATTACTGTAAAAGGTTATCTGATATGGTAACTTCTGTGTCTAATCAGGTGGGAACTGAAGCTCAATCAAATGAAAAGGTTTTGACACATGATCTGAGACCTGGCGATTGGGTCAGAACGAAAGTACATCGGAGAAGGAATTGTCTAGCTCCTAGATGGCAGAAACCTAGGCAGATAATCTTGATCACTACTAATGCTGTAAAGTGCAGAGGATTGAAACGTTGGATACATCCTAGTCATACTATTCCAGTACCAACTCCTGAGAGTTCTGATGTTGAAAGTGATACTACAGAGGATTCTGATTCTGAAGCAGAAGGCAAAACAGAAGGTGAAATAATTCCAGATTCTGAAGATCGACAAGAAAGTCGACATCTGGAAACTGTGCCAGTGAATGGAAATCTGACAAGAAAAGACTTGGAAATAATTGAAATAGATTCTGAAGGTGAAGAGAATCTGTTAAAAGGAAAGATAACTGAGGATTCGGTTGTCTCCATTGAAGACAAAGAAGCAGAACAAAAAGAAGTTTCAGACCAGGAGAGTATCGAAAGGCAGAGAACAAACTCTGAAGTAAGGAACAAATATCCGAAATCTGGGAAGTTGGAGGTAATTGAGGAAGAGGAGGAAAACGAATTACCGAGTACCAGTGATGGAAGACAAAGTGAAGTTCCTGAAGGAGTGAAATTGCCGAATAGAGAAGTTCCTGAGTCAATTGAGATTTCAGACTACGAAACTGAAGAAAGTGACGTGGAAGGTGAAAGTGAAAACAGAAAGAAAAGGACTTGGAAGTCAGAATCAAATAATTCTGAACCAAAGAAGAAGTACGTGAGAAAAGCAGACTACTGGCCAGGTGGAAGATTGAGAGTCAGATTGATCAAAAAGCCAAGAGAACAAGTTGAAGAAATCAGTAGTCAAAAGAGTCCTGGAAAAGAAGTTGGAGTTGGAAGAAAAATTGAAGTGATATCGAGAAAAGGAAAGAGAATAATAAGACCAAACCAAAAATATAAGTCTCCTGAGTGGACTTACTTAGTAATTTCACCTGTTATTGACATATATGATAGTAGTGAAGAAGAAAACGAAATCCAAGAAATTAGTGACAATGATTGAAGTACAGAAATATTAAATTGGCAAAAGGCTGAAGAAAAATTTGTTAGTTGACACAAGGTCGAAGAAAAACTGTTTAGTTGAAGAAAACTTATGTATGACATAAGGTCGAAGAAATCTTGTTTAGGGTTTTAAAAAAAAAAAAAAAAAAAAAAAAAAATTTTAAAAGGGGGTGTATATAAATTTTAAAATTTATTTTTATTTTTTGAGGCTAAAATTAACCAAGAATGCCTTATGTTAAGGAGAGCACTTCAAAGTGTTCTGTTTTTAAAAGATGCTGTAAGATGACTCTGGTATGTCTGCTCATTTTAGTTCTGCTCTGGTTGGTTCTAGCTGTGATTATCCCTTTAGAGATGAATAGAGAATCACACAAAGTTAACATAACAAGCAAAGCTCTGGTTAGTCAAACTAAACATAGTGCGTCTACAAAAGTTATTGATCATCAGCCTAACATTCATCAAGATAAATCAATTGGTGATTTTTCAAGTAATACATTCACAAAGCTATTGAGTGAATATGTTAAGGTAATGGATGCAAAAGACTGCTACGTCTGTGTTAAGTTACCTGCTTCTGTTTCTGAGGGAGTAACATATAATATGCTTCCTCTCACTTATGCTGTAACATGTAGTGTATTAACTAGTTTATTTTATCAAACTGGACGTTTAGAATATTACTATTCAAATTATGATGAAATTTTTGCAAATATTAAGATTGATAATGCTTTAAATAAGCATAAGAAAGCAAAACAAATGAGAGAATTTTTCCTTGTTACTAATGAACTCACTTACGAGTATGCTTACAAGAATAATCTAACATGTAAATTAAGTGCTGAAGGAAAGAAATTTTTAAATATGGTTGAGGAGAGAAGAGCAATTTATAAGAGGAATGAATTAGTCAAGCAGACTAAGTCAGCTTTCTGGCAAAAAGAGGATGAGAAATTAAATGGCAAAATGCTTGAAAATATTGCAATTCACATAGACAAACCAGTTAGTGGAAAGCTTTGCATTAGAAGAGACAATACACTTTTTGATAATTATTTTGTAGGTGCAAGTAACTGTGAAGATACTTATCAGATTCTGGGAGGTTGGGGATTTAAAGGTGGAAAGGATCCTATCTTTCCTGGGATTTATTTTGTTTGTGGTGACAAAGCCTACTACAACCTTCCAGACCACTGGTATGGAACTTGTTATGTGGGAATTGTTTTTCCTAAAGTGTTTCATGTTGACAGAGATTCAGAAGGATTGTTTAAAATTCATAATTATGTAAATAGAGTTAAAAGAGAAACTTTTACTGAAGTTCTGGGAGATATTTTTCAAGCTGTAATACCTTTTGTTGGTATAACCCTAAATGCAGGGAGAATCAGAAAATTGTCCACTATAGTTGATAGATTATCGACCGACACAGCTGATGGATTTCAATTAGTAAATGTTGAAGTTATTGCAATTAGATCCATGGTAATTCAAGACCGCCTTGCTTTAGACATACTCCTAGCAAAAGAGGGAGGAGTCTGTGGCATTTTACATGTACAACATTGTTGTACATATATACCTGATGAAAGTAAGAATATTGAAATGTATATTAAGAATATTACACAAATGCATTCAGAGATAATTCCTTTAGAAGAAGATGATTTTACAGGGAAACTTTCAAAAAGGTTTCAAGCAATTAAAAACTGGTTTCATAATATCGGAAGTTCAATTCTTGGCAAGATTCTGGCACCTTTGATTATAATAGTATTCATTTTTATTTTGACCAAAATAGGTTGTTTGTTACATAAAAGAAAGAAACAGTTGAAAGAAAAGAAAAGAATCTATAAACTCAGAAAAGAAGAAGAAAGAGAGATCGAATTACAGGAGTTACATAGAGAGCGTTATGCTAATTCCAAAGATTATGCAGAAACAGACTTTTAGGTTTACTGATACAAATGAATTTGAATCGATTTCTTAGAAATTTAAATTATCAAAATTTTGAGTGCTGGTGTGGTGATTTGTTAATCACCAGATGAGGGAGTTGATGGAGCGAGATAGAAAACAAAATTTTGTTTAAACTCGCGAAGTCATATTTCCATAACATGAATAATAATATTAATGATTTGTGATATGTCGTGCTAATACAACTTAGATTAAACTTTACACATGGGGGGACTAACATGTGTGCTCATAAACGTGCATAATTGTTGCATCTTTTTGTTCGTGCAAAATAATAAAATAATTTATTGTTTTCGTTTTTGTCATTACTAACTGCTGCAAACTTAAAAGAAGCATGTGCTTGTTTTGCTTTTCCTTGTCTGTGTGATGTCATTTCTACTATTCTAGGTGCATATGAGTCTCATGGAATAACGGAGACTGGTAGATATAAACGCTGCTTTATTTGTTTGCATTGGCTAGGTAACATTTTGATTAATCGGGTGGGTTAATTTATTAGTAAATCCTGGGGTGGATACAGAATCTACATTATTTCTTACATTAATACTTTTCTTGTGTTTGTTTTATACTAGAAATCATAAGTTGCCTGCTTTTGGGCCTAGTCACTTGAGTCGCAGAAAAGAGCTGACTTGTAATTCTGCAAAAGTCACGAGACGCCCATTCTGAAATAAATTATTCGTCAAAAGCTGCGTTCACAAAGCAAAAACTAATGTGCTGTCATCATTCTGTCGGACATGGCCAAGGTCGAAAAAGAACATTTTGTCAGTCCTTAACTTGGCATCCGCGGAAGTCAATTGAAAGTCAATGGACGCTGCGAGAATGACTTTATACATTTGTTGCAAACTCAGGAAGCTTCTGGTTTCACGTGGAAGAGACAATGGTCTCTAAGAAATGTGATTTAATGGAAGTTTTGAAAAGTGGGTGACATGTCACTTGTCACTCTTAGCCAATGGGACGTCGAAGATTTCTGAAAACTTTCCTTTGCTAGTTTAGTTAGCGTAGAAAGGTATAAAAAGTCAAGCCCTTAGGGATGGGCTGGCTGCTGCTTTCTGACTTTCCGATGAGGGTGATGTGCTGTCGGACTTTGCGTGGAGCACGTAAGAATCCTCAAAGAATTTTTCTTTAATTTCTATCTATTTAGTTCAGTTAGGGAATTAGGTTTTAGAAATGCTAAACTTTATATATTCACTTTAAATTTGATTTACTTGCTTAAATTGTATTTTTCCTATATTTCTTTACAATCATGCTTGCTTTATTGCAAATAAAATTCATTTTTAAAACTATCAACTTATATACCATAATTTAGTAAATAAAATCTTACTTTTGACAAACAAGCTGGTCTTGGTTATTCAGAAGTGTAGGTTACTATTAGCTAGATCACGTCGCCAATGGTGGTCGTTTAAATGGTTAGGTTTTATTCTAATGACAATATTCTTTCCGCAGATGTATAAAAATGTATATAGTTTGTAGATAATGTGTATATAGATTTAATCTGACCACCTGATTCAGTAGGCCCAAAATATGTCAGGTTTATAAATGGGTCCATATTTAGTATAGAATTTTGTTTATAGGTTATAAAATTGGGTAGCGTTGTTTATGATATATTTTCTATAGGCCGCTGGATCACGTGCTGCGACCGACTTCCTGGCACCTAAGACCAAGGTATGGGGGTTTGGCTATCCCAATTGATCTGGCAGAAGGGTACTATCACAATCCTCTCTTTAGTGTACTTTTAGATAATGATAGGAGTAAATCAACATTAGTAGCAATTAAAGTGGCTACATTTTTCAAATTGTTTACCATTCTAATAATGCTGATTACAGTAAAACGCCTCATCTTTCTAATAATTGCAGCCTGTGCTTTTTTTGCAAGAATACAATCATTTCAATAAATGCTTGAAGATACATTGCCATCTCTTTCTTGGGTTTACCTTGGATGTGTAAAAGTGACCAAATGAAAGGGTTAGATCTGTTTCCACTGATTGCTTAAGAATCGGCATAATTTTCAAGGTTTCCGATAACATTGTTTATCCCAGTCACTTTAGGGGTTGGGTGTGGTGCTGTGAGCTAGCCAAAACCCACCAACACTTACTGATGGTATATATGGACTGAGTGCCTATATTGTGAAGTTCATATTGGTCTAATACACTGTCCTGCTAAATTTGTAGGAACCGTGTAACACAATCCCACCTATGTATGAAATCCAGATTGGACGATTCTCACGGCAAATTGCAAAATGGATCTCAATCAGCTAAATCTTGCACTACTAGTGTCCTGCGGCCACTGTACTGTGAACCCTCAACGGGGAAGAAGGTACTTAGAGAGTCTAAAAAGTGCTAAAAAGAGGTACTTGGTTGCAGGTCTTGCACTAAGCATTCGAGCCCTAGGATACCTGTGGCAAAATATCCCAGATGTTACAATTGGGGCCCAGTTGACCTGATCTGCCCTAGGGTTCTCCAAACCGGATTCACATTAATGGTCTTCATCTTGCCCAACATTTTTTCAGGTGTCCTGGGGCACCTGCACAGCGGAGCACTTCCAACAAAAACCCAAATATCTTGAGGGTCAATTGCCAAAAAGGGGCATTTGGTATCCAGTTGTGAGGCACAGCAGAACAGGAGTGCAGGAAGGATGGGTGGAAATACGGCTTAGGAGGCTTTTCGGATTTACGTATTTTTGCTTTGATTTAAAGATGTACTAACAAATCAGAGTATAAATGAGTGGTTGTCATCCTTCAAGTGAGGTAGCAGGTGGTAATGTGGTTCTTTTTCCTTTTCCACAGCTCTTAGGATGTGGTTGCTCTCGCCAGTGCCATCAGGGAAATAGGAAAGGATGCGGTAAGTATTTAAATCCCACTGAACGGGTTTTATTCTTCCTTCATCAAAACACCTGTGATAGCGTAATGAAATCATGACCACTTTCCCTATACAGGGAAGGACTCACACGCTGGGTCATGGGTTGATAGAGAACTACGTTTCCTAGCAGTCGGGGGATTACCCAAGGTTGGCACACTTTTTATAAGCCCCAAATTTTTTATAGCCCTTAGCATATAGTTTGGCAAGGTATGGGGATTGGAAGTATTCTCCCAAACCATAGTAACCAGCATCTGGGATGCAAGGCCGGACTGGCCAGCCGGGCAAGCGGGCAATTCCCTGGGAGGCTGGAGCCCCAGGAGGCCGGTATTGACACTTGGAGGCCGGTTTCAGCCTCCTGGAATGATCGTGCTCATTACCAATCGCGGCCGCAACTTGAAAGAGTTGCTCTTGTTCTAGCGCACATTAGCACGTCTGCCCATGCTGGCTGAAATGTTAATTTCTGCCAGGGCTGTTGTAAGTTTCCAGTCCGGCCCTGCTGGGATGCAGCATACATGAGGGTTAAAGACAACATGAGACTAGTGAAACAGGATATTGGCAGCATACAAAAGAAATTGTGGGACTAGTGCAGCACACCATGAACATAACACAACCAACTTAAACTAAATGAAAACATTCATACCCACAGGCTTTTACAAGCTCTCCTATACCAGGTCACTCTCAGCACTACCACAACTTCCTGGATTCTGCTTTACCCCATCCTATTTTTCCCAGAGGTTGATCTGCCCCTCTGAACCTAGAAAGAAAAGTCTTTTCTCAACGCCTGTGGCGCTTTGGCCAGATTTGGCCCCTCCTCTACTCCAAAGTCCTTTCCTTTTTTATGTTCCAGGCTCCGACTGCATTTCAGGCATTCCGTGGATGGCTCCATGGCAGTTTCTGATGTTAAGTGCCGGGAGCAGGGTAGGGATTTTCCACAAGGAGCCCAAGGCACCTGTGGTGAAAGACTCCAGTTGTTACAATTTGGGTCCAGTACCACTTATCTGCCCCAGAATCATCGAACAGATTGATTCCTTACAATGACCAATACAAAGCATTAAATACCTGATATTTTTTATAAGTCTAAATAGATCTGATACAATCAGAACAAAAAAATAGTATGTATGATAAATGCCTTTTTTAAACAAGTAAGTATCCCACTGCATACTTAGCTGTGACAAAACATTAATTTACAAATCATTATTCATAAAGTTTCTGACCTCATCATAAGTAATGTGATATTGCATACAGATTCCCCATCAATATCCTAACCCCTGTACATTCAATACAACAAAATGTCCTCAAACGAAGCTGGCTGACAGGACATGCTCCAAAGAGGCTACTGTCCGACCCCAGTAATATCCTGCAGAATAGTACCTTCAATAGTGCCACTGTTCCTGGAAATCCAGTGCATAGCACTTTTGTGGGTTTCTGCACCCAAAAATTCTAAATTGTGCAATCCGGAGCCTTTCTTAAACCCATCGTATCTTAGGGGTCTGCAGTGGGTCTGGAGGCCTCGTGACCATGCAGCTAGTTGCCTGGATGCTACACCCTGTTGGTCTGGTGAAGGCCCTTTGGTCCTGGGTGGTGCCTAGCTGAGTTGAGGGGCCACCAGGCTACCAACACAGTGAGAGGAGAATACAGGTACATACCCGAAGTCCGCACTGGACGACCTGCTGTGCCCTGCCTCTGTGGCCTTTCTGACGTTGTGGCCAGCTAGGCTGTGCGGTGCTGGGGTGGCCCTGTTGTTCTCTGGTAGGGATGGTTAAATAAGAGAATCTTCCTCCACAGGAATATACTATTGTGGGTGATTCATCCACACTATATATTAAGTTGCCCCGCAGAATATGGAGCATCACAACATTTTATAAATTCACATTTTATTAGTATCAAAAATAGATAGGGTAATCACATAAATATACATTTAAAAACTGTTTTCCTTTCTCTAAACAGTGCGGACAACACATAAACAGAGGCCCATAGTTGTAGCACAAGGCTAAATATACAACACTACATCCACAACACTAACATAAAGTGAATAACAATAATTCAAAAATAAAACAGTACACGCAATACAATAGTACAATGTGGCAACAATAGGCCAAAAGAGACTAAATTGTTCTCTGGTAGGGCTGACATAGGGTACCTCGATCCTGCAAACACCCTGTGTAACCATTGGGTGGGGTTGTGCCTCCTTCAAAAATAAAACAGTACACGCAATACAATAGTACAATGTGGCGACAATAGGCCAAAAGAGACTAAACTGTTCTCTGGTTGGGCTGGCATAGGGTACCTCGATCCTGCAAACACCCTGTGTAGCCATTGGGTGGGGTTGTGCCTCCTGGGCGGCCTCGCAAACCCTCACTCCTTATTGGTGGACAGAGTTAAGCGCTGCCACACTTGGGCCCATTGTTTCCTTAGGGGCTCCCATTATTTGTTGGCTTACCTCGTACATTTCAGTCTGCACGACTCCATTGGATTATTTTGCAAGTTGCGGCTGGCAGAAGGCAGCTGAAGTGCTGGACTTCACTGCTGGGGCAACGCGGATCAGGCGCTTTCGCGGTCTCTGCTGTGGGTCAGAGAGTGGCCTGTTGGAAGCCCACAGGGGCTGTGAAGTAACTGCCTGGGTCTGAATTGTATCCTCCTGAGCTGTCTCCTCTTGTTTGTGTGGGACGCGTCCTGCCTGGCCAACGACAAATTCTCTGGCCTTGCTTCCCTGTCTGCACTTTGAGTGCTTGCCCCGTTTGGGACTAAAGGGTACAGCTACTGGCTTCTGGTCACACTAACTTTCTCCTTTGGAGCCCGTAAGGGCCCCTGAGATTGCTACTAGTGGTTCTCGGGGTGCAGGTGTGCATTGAGGTTCTCACGCCTAAGTACTATGGGTAGGAATAACCCAGGGAACACCCCAGAACATTACAGGACAAGAGCCCCCATCTAACGGCACAATACGCGGCATAACTCTGGCTGGGGTGACCAGGAGTCTGAGCCATCTGTAGGGGAGCCCTGTAGAGCTGAGCTGCTGGAAGTCATTCAGGGCTTTAGGGTGACCCTGTAGAACAAGATAGAGATGGAGACCCTTGAGGTCTCCATCTCTATCTGCGCACTGACCTCCACAAGGTCTATGAGAAAGTCCAGTTGGCCGAGGTATCTATTGAAGAGCTGCAGATTGAAGTGGTCACCTTGAGAAAGCTGGTGGTTGTGGTCATGTCTCAGTCTGGTGCCCTGAAGGCTAGGGTGGAGGATGCAGAGGGGAAGTCCCGCTGCAATAATGTAAGCCTGATGGGGTTTCCTGAGCAGGCCGATGGGGTGACCCCTGAGTAGCTTGTTGAGTGTTAGATATATTCATTGAGTAATCCCACTGTGCGCTGGTGGCTCCACCTCGCCCTGGGGCTCCTCTGCATAAAATCATTGCCCGAATATAAACTACAAGTCAGTAATTTGATTTTCAGAGCGGCCCGGGACACTGACACTGCCAAACATGAGAAGCAGGGGCTCTCCATTTATCCAGATTACACCAACAAGGTACATGGCTCTGGAAAAGCATTACTGGAAGTTAAGACCAAGCTTTCCTCAATCGGCCTTCGCTACATGTTGTTAAACCCAGCGAGGCCGAAAGTGATCTTGGTGGGGCCAATCGTACTTTTTTGATCATCCTGATGATGTGTGGTGCTGGCTGGATGTCTGGGATAATGTACCCAAGGAATGCACTGGATACTGGAGAACCAGGAAACTAGATGTCGGCCAATGTGGAGGGTTCCAACTGGAGGGCGGGTGGAGGGCCTGACACTGAGCCCTTATGGTCCCCTGAGAAGGATGATCCTTTCAGGGTGGAGATCCAGGAGGATGGGACCATTGCTTTGGCTTAGCCAATCTGGCAACCGTATTCAGGGGGGACCTCTCCAATGCAAGAGGACAATTTGATGCCGACCGAGTCTGCAGCAGGATGTGGCACTTAATGTGGTCTTGACCTCTGCAATGTCATCTAATGCTTTTTTTCTCCCTTTGCAGGAAGGACTTATGGCAAGAATTGTTTCTTCATTAGCTGTAGAATGTTAGGGGTGGGAGTTTTCATGCATTGTCTGTGGGATTGCATGGTAATCATTGTCAGCGTAGGCTATGTTTAGGTTCTTCTTAAGGCATGATATTCTGTGTGTTGGTTGTGTCATAGAAGGTAGCCTCTCCACGTTAGTAGTAGGCCATGGTTGGGGATGGTAGGGTTAGGCTGTGGGTCCCGACAGCAAGTGCTCAGTTGGATTGGCAGTTTGAAATGTTGTTGCTACGCTGCATATCCAGGGTAGGGGGGTTTGTTCTTTGGGGTTGTTTGTCCCTTTTTATAACAGTGTGAGTATTTCGATGGTGCAGACATTTTCTTGTATGACAGTATATGAGCTGGACATTCTGAAAGGCAGGGGAACGGGATGGGGTTTCAAATGGGAATCTGCTATGCCTATGGCTGATCAACTTAACATTGTCACGTGGAATGTCCGTGGGCTGTGAGGGTATTCCAAGCATTACAGGGTCCACTCATTTCTTAGGTGCCATAAGATTCAATTTGTTTGCCTCCAAGAGACACATCTTGTGGGGGAGGAGACGCAGAAGTTGCAAAAAAAATTGGAGGGGTCAACTGTTCTTTGCCTCTTATTCTTTCCATGCCAAGGCTGGTGTCTATCTGGGTGGCTCTAGGGGTTCCCTTTAAGCACGCCTATAGCCAGGCAAATGTGGAGGGGCAGTAGGTCCTGGTTCAAGACACTCTGGATGGTAGGGTATCACACTACTAAACTGCAGGACATGTTGGCAGAAAATCTGGGCAGGAGATTTGAATTGTGTTCTGAATGGGGCGGGGGATCGCTATCCACCAAAAGAGGGTACTGAACCACTAATGGTGGGATCATCGAGGAGAGTGCTGAATAATTCGGGTCTCTTGGATGGGTGGCACTTACTGCACCAGGGTGGTCATGCATACATAAATGTCACTCTCAGACCCATAATACTTACAGTTAATTGGACCAGTTTTTGATAGGAGGTTTGGATCATGCATTAAGGGCATGGTGACACACATGGCTAAGCTCCTCTTGATCATGCCCAACTTTGCTGACACTGGCTTGGGTAGAAAATCTGAGGGGGGTCCGGGCTTGACATATGGCCTCTAATCTTCTCACAGAGGTAACCGGTCAGGCAGACTTGCGGACCTCTCTGGAGAATTACCTACCTGAGAACTGAATTACCATGGACACCAGGGCAATTGTATGGGAGACACTAAAGGCTGTAGTTTGGGTAGAATGTATTGGGACCATCTGCTGAGACCGTAGGCCCATCATAGCGGACCTGAAGAGACACAAGGGGGCCCGGCTAACTGATAAAAAAAAACAAGGAGGTACACTTAGCTCTTGTGTGTGCGATGATTTTAGCAGTCCATATAGAGCTGCACTTCCTCTGGAAAACACTGGATAAAATTGCACTGAAATCCTTTCATCAGTTGTTACACAGGGAGGGTGATGAATCTGGTAAGCTCCTGGAATGGGTCCTCAGGCAAGAAATGGAGGTAGCCCCCATTTGATCTATACGGAACATACAGGGTCAATTTCCAACCCAGCAACGAGAAGTTCTATAGGTCCAGCTGGACCACTTTAAGCTGGTGTACAGAGCTGCCCTACTGGACACTGTGAGAGCGATGGATAGGACTTTAGCTCAGTTATGAAGGGAGGTCATGCAGGACTTGGAGGAGGACCTTTCTTTGGAAGAGGTGGGTGCAGCTGTTGTGGCTCTTAACAGGTTTAAAGCTCTGGGTGGAGATGGGTTCCCAGTGTAGTTATATCACGCCTTCTCCTCCGTCCTCAAAGAAAAACTGCTGGGGGTCTATCTGGAGGTGAAGGAGAAACATCTTCTCCCACCAACTATGCTAGAGGAGATAGTGTCTTTGATGCTAAAAGCTAGAGGAGACTCAGCTGACCCTTATGCTTACAGGCCCCTCACTATGCTCAATACAGATCTTAAAGTACTGTGCAAAATATTGGTAACCAGGCTGCGAGGAGTGATTCGAGAGCTGGTTAATGGGGACCAATGCAGCTTCATGTTGGCACATAGCACCACTCAAACATCCATAGGTTGGCACATGTACTACATTACACTTTGGGTGGAGAAAGGGAGATGGCTTTGGTCTCCCTTGATTTTGAAAAGTCGTTTGATATGGTGGAGTGGACCTATCTAATGGCAGTCTTGTGAGACATGGAGTTTGGTCCTAACTTCTGCACCTGGATATCACTTCTGTATAGTGTTGCTTCTGTACGTATTAGGGTGGGAGATGAACTTTCTAAAGCCTGGCCAGTGGGGACGGGTACCTGTCAGGGGTGACCTCTCTCAACCCCAATATTTGAATTAGCAATCAAACCCCTTGCACTACTGCTATGTACAGAGCTAGAACCCTGGGGGATCAATGTGGGGGACACTACCCACACTATTTCACTATATACAGATAACGCACAGGTGTATGTGCGCAAGCCTAGGGATTCGGTTCTGATCCTGATGCAGTTACTGGGTTTCTTTGGTGTGGTCTCGGATCTTGGGATCACTGTCTGCAAAATTGTTCTTGTTCCCTTTAGGCAGATTAATTGTGAGGCAGTTGGACCAAATGCCAGATGTGGGAATTGGAGGAGTTTTGTTAACTAGAGATTTGGGTTAGACACGCTGAGGTCCAGCATCGAAGCAAAAACATAGACAGGGTGCTGCCGGGTCTAGAGAACTCCATTAAATTCTGGAGTAGGCGTCCTCTCTCTGTGATCGGACAAGCGGCTGTGGCTAAAATGGTGTTCCTTCCAAGCTACCTGAACCTTGTGCATAACGCTCTTTCACAGGCGGGGTAGCCTGTTGGTGATTCTCCTATGGGCGTGAAGGCGCTGTAGGGTGGCATTGGCCATGCTCAAGAAAAACTAGGAGGATCGGGTTTAGAGCTCAGGGATACACAGTTCCACTAGTATGCTGCACACTTACAGCATGCCGCAGATGGCTCACAAAGTCCGAGAACAGAGAGAAACGGTTCCTGGGGACCGGGTTCGCAGGCAATACTTTGCCTCATTTGTTGATGCGAGGAGGCAGGCCTGACTGAACTTCAGTATCTAATTCAAATCACAGTGGAAATTTGGGAGAAGATAGACTAAAAGGTTCCTAGTAGGCCCCCCTTCAGCAGGGAGCTACAGTTGTGGGATCTGGCTCCCTCTTGGAATATAGATATGAACATGTCGATGGAACAAGTTTACAGAACTAGGACGGATAAAATATTCCAGGGAACAGCTACTGGAAATAGGCAATAAGTAAGTGGAGGGCACATCCAAATATCTTCTGAACTGTGGGATGATCAACTGTAGATCCCTAGTCAAGCACCATCTTGAAGTTTGCTGCTTGATGGAAGATATGAATCTGGACGCTCTCTTTCTAACGGAGACTTGGACTAGCCCTGACTCCTCTGTAGAAATGGGATTTGCATGTCCAGAGGGCTATAAAGTCTTTCATAAACCTAGGCTTGTGGGGAGGGGAGGAGGGGTAGGGGTCATTTTTAAAGAGGATTGGACCTTTGCGCCGCTAGAGATAGATGAAGTTAAAGGAATAGAAATCCTGGGTTTTTCTGTGCAAGAGGCTAAAGGTAGGCTGCTCTCTGGAATGATCTGCTAGAGACCCCCGGGACAGGACACACACTTCCCTGCACTCTTGGATACAATTACCAATCAGAGCCTAACTCATTCTAGAATGGTCATAATGGGTGATTTTAATCTATGGGATAATGGCAGTCTGGGCAGCCATCTACGAGATCTGGAAAGTTCCTGTCGGAACCTTAACTTACATCAATTGGTTCAGCAACCCACTCATCTAGGGGGGCATATGCTGGATCTTTTGTTCGCTCTGGAGACAGAGACAGAGGTGATAGAGGTATTGCCACAAACCTGGACTGACCACCATCTGATCCACTTTAGGATCAAGTTTCCTAGCCCTAGGAGCGACAACACCTGCTCTGTTACATACAGAAGGGGTAGAGAGTGGGCCAAACTGGGTAGGAACAATCTACAGCCTCTCACTAACGTAAATCTTTTCTCCCCTTCCATCACGGTAGAGGAGAATTATGAAGCTTTTTATAGCCACATAACTAATAGTTTGGACCCCATAATTCCTATAAAGTGTTTCAAAAATAGGAAAAAAACCTCAGCCCCCTGGTACAGCGAGGAACTAAGACTACTACGCTCGACCTGTAAGAAAGCGGAGAGGAAATGGAGGAAGACCTACTCTGTATCAGATAAACTATCCTTGAAGCTGGTATTAGCCACATATAAAAAGGCTATTGCTCTGTCCAAATCAAACTTCTATGCTAATTCCATTCTACAAGCCTTCAATAGTACAAAAGCTCTGTTTCAAATCATCAAGGAACTCTCATGCCCAGTAGGCACAAGCAAGAAGGTAGCTGCCTCGCAAGAACTTTGCGAGGAGATTGCTGCTCATTTTAAAGATAAAATTGCGAAAATTGTCGGAGACCTTGACCTTAATAATAGCAGCGACCTGGATAATTCCGCTCGGGGACCAGATGAAGTGGTCCGGCCAAATATCTCCCTGGACATATTTCCCGCCCTTACTGCCGACTCTTTTAAAATCTTGGCTAACAGCGTGTCCTCTGGTTCCCCACTCGATCCTCTTCCGCCTAAAATCTGGAAAACTGTAGGCCATGGAACGTTCCCCTGGTTACAACAGATTTGCGGTCAATCTCTGGAAGTGGGAGTTGTTCCGGAGGCATGGAAGTTAGCAGTAGTAACACCTCTGCTAAAAAAAACATCATTAGACCCCAATACACCAGCAAATTTTAGACCTATTTCTCTCTTGCCTTATCCTATTAAAATCCTGGAGAAAGTAGTCAGCAAAAGCCTCTCTTGTTATCTGGAGGACAACCATCTGCTGGATAGGGACCAATTTGGATTCCGTCCAGGTCATGGCACAGAGACCGCCTTGGCGACCGTACTGGACAATCTGCGGATGCGAGCCGACAATGGGAGTGACACCATTTTGGTGCTACTCGATATGTCGGCCGCATTCGATACGGTGAGCCATGTAATATTGTTGGAAAGGCTGGAGAGTATAGGGGTGTCAGGTCAGGCTTCAAAATGGTTGAGATCTTACCTATCAGGAAGACAGCAGATGGTGAATCTGGCACCTTTCACCTCTAGTAAGTCTTCAGTGCAATATGGGGTACCGCAGGGCTCTGCAGTCAGCCCTGTCCTGTTTTACATCTACCTTTAGCCTCTGTTCCCTATAATTAAATATTTCGGCATTGACCTGGTCAACTATGCCGATGACACTCAACTGGTGTTCTCCCTTGAGGGGAGACAGCAGTGTCGATGGACCTCTTCCAGGAGTGTATGCGGCAGACGGTTGGATAGCTCAGGAGTAACTCCCTACAATTTAATGGTGGGAAGACAGAGGTGGTTTACTGCCCCATGGCCAGATTGACCCAACAGTTATCTCTGGAGTTCAGGCTCACACCTGAAAAGGAACCTCTTACCCCAGCTAAAACATTGCGAACCGTGGGAGTCTGGGTGGACAGCAACCTTTAAATGGAATAACAGGCTAACAAGACTGTGGGGGTATGTCTTTCCTTGATGCGTATGCTATGCCAGATCCTTCCACTACTCCCTAAAGATACACGCACCTTGGTAGTGAGGAATATAGTGCTGAATAGGCTGGACTACTGCAACTCCCTGTATCTGGGAGCGCCGCAATACATCTTTCAGGGGTTGCAGAGAGTCCAGTCCATGGCGGCAAAGATGGTGCTGAATAGACAACGTAGGTCCTCAACAGTGCTGGCCTTGAGAGAACTTCACTGGTTGCCCATCAAGGAAAGGGTACATTTCAAATCACTTTGCATTGTATTTAGAGCTGCACACAACTTAGGTCCTATCCCGTTACGAGAGAAATTTACTTGGTATAATCCAAAAAGGCAGCTTCGATCCTCTGTTGGCGACTACTAGATTTAGGCGCTCCAGGATGGGGGGGAGAGCCTTTAGCGTGGTGGCCGCCCAACTATGGAATGGGCTGCCACAGAACATTAGACAGGCCAACTCGCTGACGGATTTCAGAAAGAGCCTGAAAACCTGGCTCTTCCCTAGGACTGACCTTTAATATTGCCCCTACGGTTGCTCTGGTTGCGTGTAGGTTGATTTTTCTAAGTCTGAGCGCCAGGATACCCATAGGGTGACAGTTGTGCTATATAAAAGCTCAATTCAATTCAATTCAATTCAATTCAATAATGGAGTGAGGGGGTTGTTTGGTAGGGCCTGATATATACGCAGGCGATGCTTTCATTGTGCTTCAGGATGCTCAGATCGCCTTTGGGGTTGGACCAGCCCTCTTCTTACATTATCCTACATTGCAGAGTGTAGCGAAGGAGTTCTAGACGGATTTCCCGGCAGTGCTACAGCCCTTGTGGGTGCTTGATGTTCTTATTGGCCACCTAATTACCCTCTTTTACAAAGCTCCTAGGAGTGAAATGCAACCTCAACACTTTCCAGCACGTAGGGCCTGTTAAAGAGATTTGAGATGCCCCTCTCAGATTCGGATTGGATGAGTGTGTCTGGTCTTGTGCTTACTGTGTCCCGTAACAACAGATTTAGGCTCCTACATTTTTTTCTTTGACAGCGTACCTATGTCACTCCATATAATTGAAATAATATAGATCCCGCTAAAGGAGCTAAGTGTGCGTGCTGTGGTGCGATTGGGGACACTTTCATACACCTAGTGTGGGAATGCGGAAAGGTCCTGAATTTTTGTGGACAAGTAGTGCCACGTATAGTTACGGCCACCGGGATTAAAATCCCACTGACACTGATAGCCTGCTTGTTGAGAGTAGTGGTGAACCCCGAAGGACATACAATCCCTTACAGACTTGCCCAGTTGGTCCTATTATTGGTGGAGAGACGGGTGGCCATTGGGTGAATGGGCACGACGGTCCCCCTGTTCGACCAATGGTTATGTGATCTCTTGGAGTGGTAACATACACAAACTGCTTTGATTTTGGTTGAGGTGGTAGAAGTTCCCGCTTGCGAACACTGTATAATGTTTGTCTGCCACTGCCTCTGATTTGTAATCGCCGTGAAAATGTGTAGGGCACTGCCAACTCACACTGTATTTGCTTTTGTACTTTTTATTTTCTATAAAAACAATAAAATACTGCTGTTGTTTTTTTTAAACAAAATATCCTTAAACACTTTCCCCACATATCTTTCAATTTTTTCCAATAGTCACAATCTTTCACAAATTTCAACCTGAACAATCGTTTTAATTTCTCTTAGCAATTCAGAGCAGCAGACAGCATGTTCACTTGCACCTAATAACTAAAGTCCACTAAGTAAATTATAAAGTCAGTTTTCAGTCAGAAGAGCAGTTTTGACATTTAGTAACTTGGTTTAAAAATAATACTGTTCTTGTCCAAAATGTGCACGCTCCCAGCATTCTCACAATATATGCTCCCTGGCATCCATAAGCATCAAACATCTGTTCCAACGTGCATTCATTTTAAGAATCCAGGGGCCTCATTTATGAAAAGTGACGCATCGCTGCGAGAAAACAGCGATGCGTCACTTTTCATTGCGCCCTCCTTGCGACCCCAATGATGCGTCATATTTACAATATGACGCATCATTGCACAAGGACCTACAGATACGTCAGTATTTCTGACGTATCTGTAAGCGCAAAAGTGACGCATTGCTGGAGTGTGTCACAAAAGTGACGCAACTCCAGCAATGCGCCCTTTCACATGGGGAAAGCCCCATGTGAAAGGGCTTGCGTCAGTCTTACGCCTGCTGTGAGGCAGGCGCAAGATTTTGACGCATCAGCGTCCTAAAAGTGACGCAGTGAAATCTCATAGATTTCACTGCGTCACTATTACGAGGCTTTTTGCGGGGGAACGCCCCCTCTGCATACATTATACCTGACTCAGGTATAATGTAGCGCAGGGGTTTACAAAGTGATGCATCTGCTTAGATGCGTCACTTTGTAAATAGTGAGCAACAGGAGGCATGTTTTACGCCGTCGATGCGTCACAAAAAGTGACGCACCGGCGGCGTAAAAGTGACGCACAGCCTCATAAATGAGGCCCCAGCTATTTCATCTAATGCAACTATAATGTAAACAAAACAAAAAATGGTGCAATCTCTTTCTTGGTAGAAAATTACACAAGAGCCGTTTTCAGTAGCACTGGTTGCTGTTTCACCTTGCCTAAAATAAAACGGCTGTTCCGATGGTGCTACCTTAAATGAGTCAGTCTGCAGTTGGATAAATAAGGCCCTTGATAATTTAGGCCCGGGTAAGGCCAAGACATCTTGCCACGTCATAGCATCTAAACACTGGTACTCGGACAATATAATTCTTCACAAAAAAAGAAGGTAACAAGCTTGAGACAGCCTGACGAGGGGACTGAAGTAAATAAAGAGAACACGATGCTCTATCTAAATGCCTTATGATTATAAACATGATCAAATGGCCAAATCTCCATAATTTACTTACAGAATACAAATATCAACTAAACCAACAAAAGAAATTAACATAATTAATTATTTTACTCATCTGAACTGTCCAGTGTATGACAGCCCCAGTTTTCAAGAGATGTGTAACAATTTAGCAACAAATGTATTTTTTGTATAAAATCAATAGTTGGTTGAATTTGAATGTGAGTCTGGTCTTTTGGCATCAAAGTGCAAAGGTTAATGAGAGCCACACACACACCCCGAGGAATTGTTGACCAACTTTGTCCCTCTTCCCCCAACTCACCTGAAACAACTCACATTTTGGTAAATCTGTTTCACCCTGCGAACCACGCCCTGAACGGATCCTGCATCTGGGCGTTGATACGCTGCCAACTGCTCTCACAACGTCTGTAGCACCTGCCTGGCTACAGAGAAGGTTCTCCTGAGCTGGAAAAATGCAATTGTGCCACAGATTTGAACAAGCATTTGCAATGCAATCAGTCTCGCCCTTGGGACCTTATATGTATTTAGTTATGCAGCACATTAGTCTGGGTGCTGAAACATCTACCAGTGGCGTCACTAGGGTTGGTGTCACCCAGTGCGGGTAACTCATGGTGTCACCCCCTCACGACTTACCCCATGAATCCATGATGGACCTCCTCGAGGAGATGTATTCACCTGTGCAGCACAGCACCCACGGAGGGGGGTTCTTCTTCTTCTGGGGCCTTTCCAAGCCCACTCCTCTACACCGGAGTCTAAAGCACTGCAGAGGTATTACCCATCCTTTCATAACTCCTCCCACTGTGTTTATCTTACTGTGCCGGTTTATCCTCTTCTGGTTTAGGGTTTAGTATTACAGCGACATTGTTTGTGACACCAAACAATATGCAGAGAGGTCTGCGTGTTTTCAGTGGCCCTGGTGCAAGGAAAGAAATGCCCCCTCCGCCGTTTGAACTGCATTGTACAGCATTATTCAGGGCTCTGGTGCCACTGCACCCTTTGCACCAAGGGAAGCTGCGCCCCTGCGTGTTTTCTTTTCTGTACAGCTCTCGCCCTGTTTTGTATTTCGTACAGTGAGTTCCGAGTGTGTTTGCCTGCTTTTAGTGTGTGTGTGTCGCCGGTTCATATTCGGGTTGGAGTCTTTCTGCGTTTGACGTATCTCCCCGTGGGGTCTCCTGACAGACGGGCCCCCCAGTGGTCTTTGCATGGGGCAGTGTATGCGCGTGTACGTGCCTGCATTCGCTGCATGCAGGTTTCTCGTAAACACCTGTCTCTGGCATGTACTGGTCTCTGGCTACAAGCAATAAACATGGCGCTGGCCTGCTGTGGGGTCTCTTGTATTGTGTGTGCAGCTGCACCAGGGCCTGTGCCGTCAGGAGCGTGTTGGAGCGGCCAGAGTTCCCAGAGCCCCAAGCCTACGTGCAGCTCACAGAAGTACTGTGTGCCGTGGAGCCCCCCCCCCTACCCCCCCGAGCAGCCGTCATATTCACCCTGCGCTGCGGGCGGACGGCGGCAGGAGGAGAAGGTCAATTATGCATTACAAAACACAGGGGCAGATTTATAAGCCCCCTGCGCCACTTTTGCGTGACGCATAAGTGGCGCAAGGGGTTTGTAAATCTACCCCACAGTTTTTAAAGACCCAAAATTAGGCCCTCGTTGTGATTAATTGTGATTAAAGGACAGGCCGGGCTTGGATCTGAAAGAATTCTCAACTCCCTTCAGAGGGGAAAGCCTCATACTTATGGGAAGCAGCCAGAAAAAAATGCAATTAAAGTGCATTTCGTACTTAGCAGCATCGGTTAGTGGGCTCTGACATTTACTGAAATAATTCTTCCACATTTTTTCACATGATTAGTCAACAGGTGGTTGCACTTCAATGACGCCCAGGTCTCTTTTTCCCAAAAATTTGTCAGCCCTTTTCCCTTTTAAAGTCTTTCTTTTCTTTTCGTGCGCGCACCTGAATAGATGCCTTTAAGGTTCCGCCCGTGCCTTTATGGAGTAGCAGGATGATGTCACTGTTTCGCGCTCACTTCAGAGGCTTGGGGAGAAAGGTTTCAGAGCTGGCTGGTGCAGTGTGAAGTGTAAGATGTGTGATAACAACACATTTCTTCTAATGCACTGTATTCCAGCCCGGGGAAAGGAGAGCTCGCCCGGGGATAGTGAGTCAGAATTGGTGTCACCCCATGTGATGGTGTCACCCGGTGCGGTCCGCACCCCCCGCACCCCCTAGTGACGCCACTGCTGTTCTTTAACATGGCGGGAAAGTGACACACCAGGTATGGGAACACATGGAGAGAAATATTGCTCTGTTTTTAATATAAAATCAGGGCCTTATCACTGAAAATATAAGTTTTGAAAAAAATATTATCTACAGGTGCATGTGGAAGACAATTTCTATGGACTGTAATCTAGAGAATGCTAAAGTGATGCTGTTTTTTTACTGACCCCTGCTGATCGTTTTCTATTAAGAAAGTTAAATAGAGGCAGGTGCCAGAGAAATAAAAATAAAAAGTCCCTCAGCAGAAAGCAATTCTGGTATTTTACTGAACTCTACTGGTCGTTTTCTATTAAGACAGTTAAATAGAGGCAGTTGAACAGAAAAAAAGTCCTTAAGCGGAAGCAGACAAGTCCTAGGGCTCATCTCCAGAGCCCACAAAGTACATACACATATATATATTAAAGTATATACAAGAGGTCTCGAATGCTCAAACTAAAAAAAGAACTTCAGCGGGTCCTTCTATTTCTAGCAAGTACCGCCTAATCAAGATTCTGAAAAAACATAATAACATTCTGACTTCTGACGTAGTTTTGCATTGCATTTTGCATCCAGCTCAGTCCAGTTTTAGACCTCTTCACAGCACCAGATCGCCTCCTCTGGCAGAGGTAGATCAGCTCTGCTGGGTTTTTGACCAGGGAGGCTGCAATGTATTGATCCTACTGGACATGTCTCCGGCCTTTGACACCATTTGTCTTGAAGTCCTTACAGCTAGACTCCTTGTAATTAGTGCCAGACAGTGGCGGTTCCTCCATGGGAGCAGAGGAGCGCCTACCCAATCCCCACACAGCTGCAGAAAGCTGGAAAAACAAAATGCTAATTAAAGAATTGTATTACCTTTTTAGTTTTCTAGCTTTCCGCTGAACTGAGAGCAGGGCAGTGCATCATTGCTGCTGATTGGCAGCAACGAAGAGTGGCCCTTTCAGTTTGAATTGGTTGTGTCGGTTTGGCCGATTACATTATTACGGCCAAACAGACATGCGCAATTCAACCTCTCTCAGACAGTGGGGTTGGAGAGCAGGCACAGGCTTTCAGTGCTCTTCTGTGTGCTGAAGCAGCCTGCTCCAGCCAATCAAGACACTTCTCTCATGAAGAATGAGAGCAGTGTCTAGATTGGATAAGGAGCTACGAGACCTTGTGCTGGAGGAGAGAGGAGCTTGCTGGAGGAGTGAGGAGCTGGATGGAGAACACAGAGGACATGCTGCACGGTAAAAAGGTAAGGGAAACTTTTTTTTAATTTTAAAATGTAAATGTTTATTTTTATTTTGTTTAATTTTATCTCTGTCGACCTACCATTTTCATGGGTCACAAAGCGCCACCGGTGCCAGAGATAAAACTTTGCAGAAAAAAACAGAAATGTCTAAAATGACCTCTTCCTTTACAGAAGTTTTTCCAGTAAAATAAATCACAGGGTACCTTTGGCGCATGATGTGCACTGATGACACTCAGCGTATCATTCAGCTGAAGAGACCCAAGGATTCCAATCGGGTCTCTTTTCAAAATGATTTTCTGTCGTGGCCAGCTGAATGCATGGTAATGACTTAAAACTGAATATGGGCCAGTGGCGTAGCTAGCCTTTTGGCCACCCTTGAAGGTCACTGCGTTTGCTGCCCCGCAGTGGCCGCATTGAAGAGCCGGGAGGAGGAGTGCTGGCGAGATTGCTCCGTTTTGTTTGCCAAAGAGGGGGATTACCACCCGAGACGGCTGATAAGAGTGGGGGAGGCACTCAAAACTCATGCTAACCAGGGCGGAGCAACCTCCCCTTGCTACGCCACTGAAACAGACAAAACATCGTGCTTCTATTGGAGCACTGTAACCGAAAGCTGGTGGGCCTCGGATTCAAGTTTCCCCACCCGCTCTAAAACCACTGTTAAAAATCAGCTTTTTTAAATCTTGCTGATCAGCGTTCTTGAACGACTCAGATTAATTAAACACACACTGTATGTTTGCACCAGCTGAAAATGTTGAAGACAATTCCGCCCTATTTGCTGCTGGAGAGCTGCAAACTAGTGTTCCATGCCCTGGTTATTGTGGGACTGATGAACGCTGCGCTTTACGCACCCGTTCGCTGCTCCCAATTCGAATTCTCCGATCAGCCTACATATCTGGATTCCTTCAAACTGTTACGTCTGATTGCGTTGGATCACAGTAATTCTTCAACTGAACCTGAACCCCGCGTGGATTTCCAGCCATACCGATCAAACAGGATCACGGTCCTTCATGACCTGGCTTTAACACCCACCCATACTCCAGTTTGATCCTATACTAGACCATTAGAAGTTCCTCCACCTCCGTTGGTAGCTCTGTACTCCCATTGTACAGCACTACTCTAAATAAAGTAACCCTGTCCTGATGATGACCTGGAATTGAACAGGTCGTAACGCCGTCTACTATCCAACGTATACTTGGCATCTTTGTGGTCTACCTAAAGAGACTCAACGAAAAAAAAAACATTGTATATAATCTTTGTCATTGTGTTGACCACTATTTCTGTATATAATCCCTGCGCCGCTCACGCTGTTTATCTCACCCCGTTGTGTCACTGTGCCGTTCACTATCACTAGCACATTCAATGCACAACTGTGTGTTTTGTTTAACCCCTTCCATGCTGGTGACGAACCCCAGCCGTCACGCTCCACGGTGCTCGTGTGCGGATGACGGCTGGGGTTCGTCACAGCCCCGCCCTGTTCGTTCCGCGGCCGCACACGGGGGGAATCGCGGCCGCACGGAAAGGGTTAATGTTACATAAACTGTATTGTAGTGCTAATATAACTATTTGCAAAAAAGAATTTACTTCTTACTAAATCTTTTTGTGGTCTCCCTTCTTTCCCTTCCCTGAGTGATTGGTACTCTCCTAGTATTTGCCCCCCTTGAATGATCACCGGTTGAGACATTGTTTTCTAGTTACAAATTGCACCTGAGTGTCAGCTGGGTTAACAGGTTTACTCCTGTTCTTCGACTCCACTTGTTATTTAAGGCTATATTACTGCAATAGATTTTCTATTGGTGCCCATGGAAAAAGTATTGGAAAGCTATACCCAGAGATGTGTTAAGACATTGGCAAAGTGGGTACTGGCCCAGGGCCCCAGCCTTTAATGGGGCCCCCTGAAAATGCTGGTACTGTTCTACTCACAGTCCTGTCCTGATGATCTGGAATGATTCTTAAATATAGATAGTTTTAAATACTGCTTTCCTTTCATGTATTTTTTATACGAGTAATCTGTCGTAGTTTGTTACAGATATTTTGTAGGGAAATGTTGAGTTTTTGTTTTCCGCTATCATGCAATACCATAAACAGTTTCTTTCAGATCGAAACAAGATCTCACATGTGACAAATGGGAGAGCATCACAGAGATTATTTGCAGTAATGTTAGATAGCTACTACTGCATTAGACTATGGAAAACCCACATTAATATAAGATGGAAACACACATGTAGAATTTGGACCAGTGTGCCTGTGCACCGTTCGTGACCTGGCCAAAGAGGGCATGAAAGAGATGTCAAAATAAGTTTGTCCGAGAGCCACCAAAATCCTAAAGATGTCCCTGGCTACAACTGATCACGAACACTGCAGTGTGTATGGTTTTTGGTCACTGTAAGAGGTCCCACATTCTCCCTTAACGCCGTGCTCACCTCACTGGCTCCCAGATGAGAAGATGATCATGTTATGTTATGTTAGGATGGTTTTATATAGCGCTCGGCTGCTCCGAGGAGCGTCCTGGCGCTTTTTAAAAGAAATTGAGAGCGGATGGCAGGGGCAGACAAACAGAACATAAGACTATTGGAGAAAGAGCCAGGACTTTAGCTCCCTCCTGAAGCCCAAAAGATTAGTGTTCAATCTCAGGGAGACAGGCAGAGAGTTCCAAAGCAAGATAGCGGAAGGAACGACCCCCAATTTGGGCTCTTCTGACAGAGGGAACTTGTGCCAAGGCCAGAGAAGCTGACCTCAGAGTCCTAGACGGCAGATAGAAAGCCAGTCGATTTCTGATGTATTTTGCTCCTACGCTATGGAGAGCCTTAAAGGTCAGTGTGAGAGCCTTAAAGATCACGCGTTTTTTGATGGGAAGCCAGTGAAGTTTTTGTATTAATGCCGTTGCACTTGTTCTGCGGTGCAAGCCAAAAATGGCTCTGGCAGCGGCATTCTGCACAACCTGCAGGCGAGAAAGGAGAAACTTCGGCAGGCCCAGATAGAGCACGTTGGAGTAATCCAGGCGCGAACCTATGAAGGCCTGAACCGTCACTTTCCGGTGACAGAGTGAAAGCATCGGTAGAAATTTCCTGTGCATCTTGATGATGCCGAAACACTTGCCGACGGGCCCAAGATCTGGGGTTTCATCGTGAGGCCGTCATCGACCTGCACTCCCAGATTCTTGGCCTTGGAGGAGGCAGCCGTGGGGGGAAACATGGCCGGCGGCCACCAAGATTGCCATCTGGGGTCAGAAGAGCAGCCGAAAAACAGCAGCTCCGATTTATCGGAGTTGCATTTAAGGCTATGTTGTTCAAACCACTTAAAGACAGCCCCCAGACAGCCTCTGATCTGTCCGCCATCGAAGTCTGCACCCTTCTGACAGGTAAAGAGAAGCTGGGTGTCATCAGCTTAGGACACGATCTGGGCACCGAAAGACTCCGCCAGAGCCGCCAGGGGTGCCAAATAGATGTTGAACAAAGTAGGGCTCAAAACAGAGCCCTGAGGCACCCCTACCTCCAATGGCGGCATCTCGGCAGAGAAGGGGGGGCCCAGACCGTTAGGAAGGACTTAAACCAATTGAACACCGCTCCCCGCAGCCCGATCTCCCTCTATCTGAGAAGGAGACCGCCGTGGGGAACGGTGTCAAAGGCCGCCGACAAGTCCAGCAGTACCAACATCGCCTTGCCTCCAGCGTCCAACACCTCTCTGATGGCATCAGTAACCTCCAGTAATGCCTTCTCCGTACTCATTTTGGCACGGAAACCCGACTGGGTATCATGCAAGATCTTATTCTTATCCAGGAAGTTTGAAAGAGAGGCGTGGACGTGCTTCTCTACAACTTTAGCCAAAGCCGGGAGGAGGGAGATAGGCCTGTAGTTAGCGTGCAGCAAAGGATCTAGATTAGGCTTCTTCAAAAGCGGTAGGATCAGGGCATGTTTCCAGGCCTGAGGGACCACGCCCGTGTTCAGTGAACAGTTGAGCACCGGATTGATGAGATCATTGATCACATTTTTCCCAGGCACTTTGCAGGACAAGGATCGAGAGGTGAGCCAGATTTAAGTTTAGAAATCAGATCTAGAAGAAGACAACGAAAGAGGGGGAAAGTTAGCCAGAAAAGAACCATCTTCAGGAAAGAACATAGAAGAAGGGGCACCCATTACAAACGAAGTGGTTAAAATGTTAGGGGGAAAGGAATCTTGAATGTTCTTGATTTTAGAAATGAAAAAGTTGGCCAGTTGAGACACCCAGGGTTCAGAGTGATGGTGCGTGGGCAGAACAGAACTAGGTGTAGTAAATTCCTTGACAATAAGGAAGATTTCCTTGCTGGCAGCAGCGGCGGCCTCAATTCTTTTAGCAAGATATGCTTTCTTTTCTAAGGTGATGCTGCAATGATAGAGCTTGATGGACTCCCTATATACATTCTTGTCCGAAGGATCATAGTAACGGCGCTAGACTCTTTCCGCTTTCTTACAGCTACGCCACATAGCCGCAAGAGAAGCTGTAAACCACGGGGCAGATGCCCGATTACAGTCTTTACGTGAGGTAGTGGTGGGAGCTAGTTCGTCAAATCTCTCAACCAACCATCTTTGTAGGAGATCTACATCGGCTTCGAGGCTGCCAGACATCTGGCAAGGGTGGGAAGAAAGAGCTTGCGCCAAAATATCCGGGGATACTCGATTGAAGGCTCTCGATGTTTGACGCGAGCATTCTAAAAGTCGAGATAGGTGTTTAATGGCCAACGGGATCTGGAATTTAACAAGATAGTGGTCCGACCATAAAACGGGTTTGGGGGGAAACACAGTAATGGAGGTGGTGGAAAATACTTGGTCCAGAGTGTGTCCTTTATTATGTGTGGGAGTAGTGATGAAAGGGACCAGACACAATGGGGTGGTGACTTCTAATAACTTGATGGTATCAGCATCAGTGCCTAAGTCCATGTGTATGTTAAAATCCCCCAGCAGCATACACTGGCCCGTTTTAAGGCACAGAGCTGTCGCAGCTGTGTAAAGCTCTTCAAAAAAAGAGCCTAGGGGACCCGGGGTCTGCAAACTAAAAGCCCAGCACAAGTTTGGTGAGGGGATAAGGAGAGAGAAAACTCCAGGGATTCACAGCCCGCTATATCGTCGGTGGAAATGATCGTGCAGGGAAAACGCTTATCGACTATTAGGGCTATGCCACCTCCTCTGCTCTTTGCCCTATCTTTCCTGAAGATAACATAGCCGTTGGGAATGGCTGACGCTAGGTCGGGTCCCGAACATTCACCCAACCAAGTCTCTGTAAGAAAGAGACACAGAGGGTTTGTGTCGACCAAAAGATTGTAGATGTCCAGGGAGTGACGAGCAAGAGACCTAGTATTAAGAAGAAGACAGGAAAGAGCTGTAGGCAGGCCACGCGGAGATGACACAGGAGGGCCACCCAGACCCCATCCGCAAGCCGAACAATGTTTTTTACAGAAGTGTTTTCCAGGGAAGAATCTGTGGCAATTTCCTGACTTTCCTTTTAAGGAAAGGAGCCCCTCAGAAGTGTATGTGCGCATACTGTAAGAGAGCTAGGACCACAAAAGGATAAAGCTCCACCCGCACCCGTCCGCCTCCGGGACGCGGACGGGCGCAGATGGGCTTACCTTAGGCGATCCTTTGGCACGATAGTAGGCGCACCCGCACCGCGCGTCCGCTGCGCGGAGAAAAGAGCCACTAAATTTATAACAAATCCGGCGAAGGTGAGGAAGACCGCACCACTGGTCTGCCGACCAGCGTGCCAGGAATCCTCCAAAGATGGCCGCTAAATACAGAATGCAGCCTACTAGCCTACTGGTCCCAGGATACCTTACGGCCCCTGGGCAGGGCAGGTATGGGGAAATGAGCCAGAGAATCCACTGCGATGCTGATGCCACCCAGCGAGGCGGGGAAAAGAGGTAAGGAAAAAATGCGAAAGTCAGGAGCAGGAGAACACCCGGCTTTCCGCCTCAGGGGGTGAGAATGAGGAGAGCAGGAAAGATGAACCGTCAGGTAGGCAGTGACACACACATAAAGCCAGCGCTAGCGATCAGTGCGCAAAAGGTCACTAGAACAGCTAACTGGAACGCTAGCAGTCAGCGCACAGTCGCGATAATGCACCTAAACAAAATGAAACAGTTTTAAAAGTTTAAAAGGCGCTCTAAGTCAGCACAAGTAACAGTTGCTTAAAAAGCTCAGCAGATAATCATTAATGCCTCTGTCTAACCGCACCCAGCATCCACCTCAAAATACAGCGGGAGGGTACACAATCGGTCCGAGGTAGTTCACAGCTCAAATTTATAACAAATCCGGCGAAGGTGAGGAAGACCGCACCACTGGTCCGCCGACCAGCGTGCCAGGAATCCTCCAAAGATGGCCGCTAAATACAGAATGCAGCCTACTAGCCTACTGGTCCCAGGATACCTTACGGCCCCTAGTCAGTCGGGCAGGTATGGGGAAATGAGCCAGAGAATCCACCGCGCTGCTGATGCCACCCAGCGAGGCGGGGAAAAGAGGTAAGGAAAAAATGCTAAAGTCAGGAGCAGGAAACACCCGGCTTTCCGCCTCAGGTGGTGAGAATGAGGAGAGCAGGAAAGATGAACCGTCAGGTAGGCAGTGACACACACATAAAGCTAGCGCTAGCGATCAGCGCGCAAAAGGCCACTAGAACAGCTAACTGGAACGCTAGCAGTCAGCGCACCGTCGCGATAATGCACCTAAACAAAATGAAACAGTTTTAAAAGTTTAAAAGGCGCTCTAAGTCACCGTAAGTAACAGTTGTTCAAAAAGCTCAGCAGATAATTATTAATGCCTCTGTCTAACCGCACCCAGCATCCACCTCAAAATACAGCGGGAGGGTACACAATCGGTCCGAGGTAGTTCACAGCTCAAATTTATAACAAATCCGGCGAAGGTGAGGAAGACCGCACCACTGGTCCGCCGACCAGCGTGCCAGGAATCCTCCAAAGATGGCCGCTAAATACAGAATGCAGCCTACTAGCCTACTGGTCCCAGGATATCTTACGGCCCCAAGTCAGTCGGGCAGGTATGGGGAAATGAGCCAGAGAATCCACCGCGATGCTGATGCCACCCAGCGAGGCGGGGAAAAGAGGTAAGGAAAAAATGTGAAAGTCAGGAGCAGGAGAACACCCGGCTTTCCGTCTCAGGTGGTGAGAATGAGGAGAGCAGGAAAGATGAACCGTCAGGTAGGCAGTGACAAACACATAAAGCCAGCGCTAGCGATCAGCGCGCAAAAGGTCACTAGAACAGCTAACTGGAACGCTAGCAGTCAGCACACAGTCGCAATAATGCACCTAAACAAAACAAAACAGTTTTAAAAGTTTAAAAGGCGCTCTAAGTCAACACAAGTAACAGTTGCTTAAAAAGCTCAGCAGATAATCATTAATGCCTCCGTCTAACCGCACCCAGCATCCACCTCAAAATACAGCGGAAGAGTACACAATCCCTACCACAATCATATTGAAGACATTGGGGCATATTTACAAGCCTCTATCGCCACCACAACATCACTTTTTCCAACATTGTGGTGGCAATAGGGGCATCGCCTTATTTACAAGGCAACGTTAAGCCACTTAACGTGGGTTAATACCACCTTGTGAATAAGGCTCCCTTTCACGCTATACTTAGCGTGAAAATGGGTGGGTGGGCATTCCACCTCAACACCCATTGATTTTGAAGCTGCTCCATATTTACATGGGCAGCGTAAACATGGGGCAAAAACCTGGTCTTAAACAGGCGCAATGAGGAGAAATGTTTAATTTCTCCTTGTTTTTGCTGTTTCAATGTGTGCTGTGCTGTGCAGCACACATAGAAACAGCAAAAGGCCATTGATTGTTTATGTGCAGGAAGGTAACTCTTCCTGCACATAAACAACCAATTAAAAAAAATGATGATTTGCAGCTTCTATGTGTGCTGCATTAAGCAGCACACCTAGAAGTTTCAAAATGCCATTACAGATTGTTTATGTGCAGGAAGGGACACCTTCCTGCACATAAACAATCTTTCCCTACAATGTAGGCACCCTTGCACTATGGTGAAGCCAAGGTGGCTAACGCCGCTCTACCCACTTCCTCATAAATATGCCCCAATATGTCTGGTTCATTGAGCGATAAACATATCTGGTCCCGTCCATCTACAGTACAAGTTTCAAAAATATTTAATGTGCACCCTTCGAGAACAACATGGTGCTACCCTGTCTGCTGGACGAGGGACTTGTTATAGCTAAACGGCAATGTTCAGCTAGGTTTCATTTAAAGAAAATATCATATACTCTCCAGAGATATATATTTGATATATCAGCAACATATTAATGACATAAAAAAAGCAAAATAAGTTGATCAGGTAAATAAAAATAAAGATTTATAAGGATAATTATTTATTTCTATTATTTTAATGCATAATATATCCAACATAACTGCTTAAAGCACAGGAGCTGAAGGTGCTCATTGCAAAAAAGACATGGTGCTTATAAGTGAAGCAAACAGTCAGAAAATGGTATCCAGAATAAACACTAAAATGGCAATAGACTATATGCACATTGTGCTTTTTTACTGTAATTATTTTAATTAGTGGAACGTTAACACATTTACTTACTTACATTGTGAAAACAGAGTACGAACACATGAATCCATTTATATCTTATTCTAGGTAGTACTCTGTTTCACATAGAATTTTGTAAAAGAAGGCTATAGGCCGCTAAGGCTGTCAAAGGCATTTCAACCCACATTCGATCCAAAGGGTCTTCATTAGGACAAGAAAATAAAAAACTGAACTCACACAGCTGAGACAGTGAATATTTGGCTCCAATGGATACCCAAAATAGTTCAAATAAACTGTGATAACTTGGAGAATATTTGCAAGTAGAGCTATAGTGGATGAAATGCTGAAGCAACCATCAGTGTGGGGAGGGAAAATTTGGAGTCCCCCAGTACAGTGAAGCCACCTTCAGTAAGGTTGGACTGGCCTACAGGGCATTCAGGCAGTGCCCGATGGGCTTGGCTGACAATTCAATGTGTGAGCAGATTTTTGAGCTGTTTGTGGAACTGTTTATGGTCTGCTAGACTGATTTTTGCTGTTGATTTCCTTGATATTAAACAAATATTGCCTGCAGTTACCTCAAATCTATGTGGTCTTCTATACCTTGCAAAACATTTATAAAGCTTGTCTTTACAAATTAAAAACTGCCCAAATTTGCAAACAGGGACCACTTTTTTACATATCAATTTCACTAATGGGGGCATTTTTATTTTGGTGCCCAGGCCCAATTTCTGTCCTAGTCCAACCCTGGCCTCCAGTTAAGTGAACAGCTTTCTGTTGAAGTGCGGGTATTGCCAAATGCAGGCAATACCTTCCTGTGTAGTGGTGCAAATGCACCAGCAGGAGCCATCAATTGTTTGAGCAAGGTAAGGACAACCTTATAGAATGTCAAAAAGCAGTGCAGCTGGCAGTTGCCCTGTGTTTTTACAGAGTTGTTCGGAAGCGTGTAGATGAAGTCCAAGATGCTGAGTAATGAAGCCTTGAAGGCTGTTTGAGAAAATCACTTTGCAGAAGGCGTGCCTTTCATTTTTAGCATCTAAAGAGTGAAATGTTCTTCCCCGATCTCTAATGTTTATGGACAAGTATCTTCTTTTTAAAATGTCCATAAAATTGCAATGTAAGTGACTACATAAGAGTTGGCGCTCCAGGAGGAACCACTCCAACCTCAGCACCTTCAAGTCAACCTGCAGGAATTACCACCAGCACCTCAGGAAGGCCAAGAAGGATGCCCTCACCAACCGCATCAAGGCGAGCGTAAAGCACGCCATGGAAATCTTCAGCATCGTCAGAGAGTTCTCCTGTCCAGCTGCCACGGAAAACATGATCCACCCATCCCAGGCCCTCTGCGACACTCTGGAAGACCACTTTCACAACAAGATAACAGACATTTACAGAAATGTTGACCCTCAATCCACTGACCTCAACCACCTCCTAAAACCCACAGAGGCAGCCGATAGTCACCAGGCCACCGACGGGAGAAGAGCTCACGCCTGTGACACCACCACTACATGAACTTGATTCACTCCAGATCACCAGTGGACCCATTTCCTCATCGCATCTACAACTTAGGAAGGAAAGAAATCAGCAGCACCCTCACAGACATCCTTAACTCTTCCATCATCCCTTCTGCCATCCCGACTCAATGAAACACACTGAGGTCAAACCTCCCCTGATGAAACCCTCCGCCGACCGTAGTGAACTCAAGAACTACCGCCCATTTCACTACTCTCCTTCACCTCCAGGGTCCTAGAGAAAGCCATCAACCACCAGCTCCTAGAGCACCTGGAAGAAAATAACCTGCTTGATGCCTCCCAATCTGGCTTCCAATTAATCATAGCGCTGAGATTGCCCTGATTGCCACAACGGACTAAACAAGATGCGCCCTCGACCAATGGGAGAACGCAGCCTTTATCCTCCTCCACCTCTCAGCAGCTTTCAACATCATATCCCACTACACTCTCATCGCCAGACTCCACCACATCAGCATCAGGGGTAAAGCCTCAAGTGAATTTCCTCCTTCCTCACTGGATGAACACAAAGGATCTGCCTACCACCCTTCACTTCGGAACCCAAAAGCTTCCTCTGTGGAGTCCCCCAGGGCTCCTCCCTCAGCCCCACCCTCTTCAACACCTAGATGATCTCGCTAGCTGGCATTGTCCGCACCCACGGACAAAACATCATCTCATACACCAAAAACACTCAGCTCATCCTCTCCATTATGGAAAACCCCACCACCACCAGATTCAACTTCCGGAACACTATGTCCAACATTGGCAACTGGATGAGGTCCAACTGACAGAAGCTAAACATGTACAAAACAGAGGTAATCATCTTATGAAAGAATAGCTCACCATGGGATTACACCTGATGGCCCACTATGCTTGACCCAATGCCAACCCCCTCATACCACACATGCAAACTCGGCGTCATCCTGGACAGCTAACTCACCATGAAGCAACAGGTCAACGGTATATCCTCTTGCTGCTTCCACACCCTCTGCTTGATCTGCAAGAGCTCCCGATGGATCCCATCTCCACCAGATAAAATGGTCACCCAAGCCCTCGTCTCCTCTCAGCTTGACTACAACAATGCACTCTATGCTGGAACCACCCAAACACCTCCAGACCATTCAGAACCCAGCAGCCAGACTCTTCCTCAACTTCCCCAAGAGAACCAGCACCAACCCTGTTCTCAGAACCCTCCACTGGCTTCCCGTCCAAAAGAGATGCCACTTCAAGCTGCTGATTCATGCCTAAAAAGTACTCCACAACATTGGACCCACCTACATCAACCACCAACTAACGTTCCACTGACTCACAAGGGAGCTTTCCTCCACCTCCCTCGCCCTGGCACACATACCCCACATCCGTCCGAGCTGCATTGGAAGTCAATCATTTTCCTATCTTGCCACCAATTCCTGGAATGACCTCCCCTTCCACCTGCGAACATACCCCTCACTCGTCGACTTCAGGAAGGGGCTCAAGACCTGGCTCTTTGACTAAGGCATCAGAACCTCAGCGCCTGGATATGTGTATGGATGTGTCAGTGAGTGAATGGGTGTGTCAGTGGTATGTGGGTCAGTAACTGCATATGTGAAAGGCAGTATAGGTGAGTGTTGGAGTATATGAGTGACTGTATGTGTGAGTGAGGGATTGTGATAGCAGCTGTATGGGTGAGTGTGTGCTTGTCAGTGACTGTATAGGTGAGTGAGCATGTGTTAGTATCTTAACATGTTAAATAAGAGAGTGAGTGTGTGTATAACTGTATAGGTGAGTAAGTGGCTCTGCAATGGACTATATAGATGAGTGAGTAAGTGTGTGAGTAATTCTATGAGTGATTGATAGAGTGTGAGAGGCTCATATGGGTATATGAGTTGATATATCAATGGCTGTGTTAGTGAGTGAGTTGATGTATGAGTGGTGTATTGGTGACTGTGTGCGTACAGACCTATGAATCAGTGAGTGCATGTGTAATACTGGCATGGGTGTGTCATAAGCTAGAGTTATAGGTAGCTCAGCTAAATATAACTGCTGAATTTCTCTGGTTTTGTCAGTTGAAACATGAGCCTAACTATACCATTCTTGTAGACTTTGTTTTTTCCAGTGAATGTCCAAGTTCTTTAAAATACTAATTCCTAAATATAACGTTCCTGTAACCTTTGGTTTTTTAGTAAATTTCTAAGGTTTTTTAAATGCTATTTCCTAACTATAATGTCCTTGTAACCTTTGTTTTTTTCTGCGAATTTCTAAGGTTATTTTAATTCTATTTGCTAAATATAACGTCCCTGTAACCTTTGTTTTCTTCAGTGAATTTCTAAGGTTTTTTAAAAGTTCATTCCTAGCTATAACGTCCCTGTAACCTTTGTCTTTTTTCAGAGAATTTCTATGTTTTTTTTAACTAGTCCTGGTGAAAAATCATATGTATGGCTGACCATACAAGAAGTTAAAAAATGTATTATTCAGATTGTCAAACCTCAAATATCCCCATGGTTAACCATTATCATGGCAAAAAGACATTGACCAGATAATATGAAATAGAAAGTTTTGGCTAAAATACAGTGGATTTCTGGGTAGACGAGACAGAAAGTAAACTACAGAATTTGGAGGCAAAATAGATACAATTCCTTAATACAGCACTACGTGGTTAGAATACTTTACATTAAATGTATACTCTGTTAAATTAATAGATTGGATGAATACTGGATTATGCAAAAACCCCTAGTTACGGGATAAAATGAGTATGTCCACTATGGTACCTTTCCGACCTTGTTTGATTGTCCACAATCCAGCTTATCATATACAACCATAGAAATGTTTTGTTCTATTATTATGTCATATAGTCTTTACCAACCATTAAAATGTCAGTGGCATGGATTATTTAAGCCACACATCCAATAAACTGACAAAGTAAACAAAAGAAACCAAGATGGTGCTCACAAACCAGGCCCTCACTAGATCAGCAAGATACCTCAGTATTCTTTAGTTGAGGATGTAACATATATGTTTCATATATACTTCACAACAGCCTCATTGATTAAAAGAGAACAGTATATTTGATTGTATGTAGAACAATAGCCTACACATGTTTTGCCTTGTTTTTAGGACTATTTTAAGACTGTAAGTCCTAAAAGCATTCATCAGTTCCTGTGTGGCGGTATATAGAAATTAATATTTAACAATCACCCAAGTGGCATTCGGGCATCTATTTGTGATGCCAAGTTATCATAATTATTTTGTCTTGACAAAAGAATCCACATTGCCAGATCAATATTATTGCAATTGAGAGAAAGTAGAACTGACATAGCACCAGTGAACTACGATTAGGTGAATATAGTTGATCCAGTGTTGATGGCAATTGAAAATAAGAAGATTAAAAAAAAGATATATTTTGCACCACGTATAAAGTAAGGTAAGTACGTGCTGCCGTAGGAAGTGTGGGTAATAGTTTGGAGTAATACTGATACTTACCTAAATAAATTTGGAACAGTCCAATAAGAATGTCTTGTTAGTGAATGTTAACATTGAATATATGACAAGGTAGGTAACTGAAAGAATTTGTAGAAAGGTGTTAGGGGAACATACTTGTGATTTAATTTATGTGGAGGGCCATCATTCTAGCCTTCCACACCACCTGATGTGTTTAGGCGACCACGTGTCAAGAAGGTCTTGTACTTTTTTTAGAAGGGGGATTTCAGTCTGTGATCCCGATTCTTAGAGCGTCCTAGAGAAATGTAGGTCCAAGCATTTAGTATGGAGATTTTGCCATTTGAGATTGTTATTGCTGAGGATTGAGGGGTTACATACTGTACTTAATGGGAAGACTTCAGTTTTCTCTTTGTTCAACGTGTAGCCGGAGAATTTTGCATTGTACTTGACCAGATTAAAAATGTAAGGTGCAGCGGTGTCTGCTTCTTCTGAGAAGATGAGTACATCGTCCACCTATGCAGTCACTTTCTGGGGTTTGGAGCTGAAGGGAATACATAAACATAATTTAGGGGTGACGATGGGTCGCAGCTGCGGCCCTTAACTTGCCATTTGCTACACCTGGCAGATTCCCAGCAACCCCTGATTTACAGGACTTGCTGAATGATGTTTAATGTATACACAAGAAAAACAGGAATCTCACTGTAGTGCGACCTGCTTGTCTTGAAAGCAGTGAACATAGCATTAGCTTTCGGTTTTGTTTTCAGCCTGAATAAACTACTGAACTGCAGTGTTGCAAAATGAAATGTACTGTCAGGTCATAAACTCATTAGAGAAACAGTTATAAGGAGCCTGGTGCCACAGAGATGAGTGTCTATGTGTATGTGTCTTGTATCCTTGGAAAAAAGGTGTCTTCTTGTGCCCAGTGCTCCCAGCCCATTGAGGTAGGCTGAAATGTGAGTGGAGCTGACCAAAGCGGAAATGCTTTTATGAGTTCCTGGACCAAACTAGCACCTCTGATAAGCTCAATCACAAGGAGGTCAATCAATACACTGTGTGCGTTTATTTTTTAAAGGAATATAGAGCATCTGCTGAGGATGACCCTTAGATTGGTAAATCTTCAGTTACATTAGTGTTGAAACAAGGGTTAAGCATTTTTATAATGGAGCACCTAACAAAATAACAAGAAGACATACATAGTGGGTATTTTGAGTCAGCTATATTCAGCATCTTCTCCTGAGACCTAGTTGTATCCTTACTACTACCTCATGTTTTACTTGATTTATTTCTACGTCCTCACCTCCTGAATGTCTTATATTTATCTACCTCATAATTGTTTTGCTGTTTAATCCGTGTTCCAGATATGCTAATCTTTAATCTAACTCATATCGTAAATGCTGATATTATGTAAACATAGTTATATATTCACTTCCAAAAGCCATATAATTACCTACCTCATATCTGTTGTTTTAAATTGTAATTACTTATGTTAATCTTTAACCGACCTCTTAATGTCAAGCGCTCTGATACCCACGGGTCTTGTCTGCGCTATACAAAACACTATAATAAATAAATAAATAAGTAAAAATGTTATTACCATAAGTTATTAATATTTGTAATTTGCAGTGCTTGGAAATGGCAGGAGTTAGGATCGAAGTGCTGTACAAAAAAACAAGTTATTATTATTAATCATAATAATATTAACTTGTACGTTACACAGCACTTCGTATCTGTAAACAAAAATATAATTCTAAAAATATGCTACCTATACTTGCCCAAAAATCACTGAAAACAAACCGATCCTGAAAACCTTTATAACTGGTCAACAGACTTTTCTACTGTGGCCTCATTATTATTATTAGTAACTAATAATAATAGTCACTATCTTTGTATCAATGGTTTGTGTCAATGATGTCAATGAAGCCTGTTTGAAGACTGATTTTGAGACACAGGAGAGTCTACGCATATGCTTTCATAAGATTGAACAAGGGGATGTCAGGCTATACTTGGTCGAATAGAGGTTGTATGTGGGGAAAAAGGAGGTTCTGGCTGAGCTGAGGAATATTTGTCTAGGCATATAATGATGGAATTTGAAACATATTTCATTGAGAGTTCGATTCACAGTTGTACATATACAAAATAAGTGCTTACGATGGTCAATTTCGATTTTGGGCGACATACTCACACAAACATGAACCAATCTCAGATCAAAACAATATCAAAAGTGCCATTAAAAAGTGTATAAGAGCACATCGAAATAGTTAGTGCTTGCCCTGTAGTCGTTCTGAGATATTTCTCAATTTCTTCCAATAGTTGCTTGATCTTTGGGCAATCCCAAACAATAAGAGAACAGGTACCTACTCCCTCTTTGGAGGAGCGGAAGCACCAGTCTTCAATCTGGGGGTATATATAATGGAGAAACAATGGGGTCCTGCATATTTACCATTTTATGTAGACTTGCATTCTCCTAAAATCGGGGCCTTTAATTGTTGTTGAATTGAATTTGTTAATTCTATTCCAGACCACTCAAGGGATCTGGAGGCCTTCTTTCTTCTGCCATTTGTCACAGGCTTTTTCATAGACAATAAGGGACTTATTTTCATAAAAAATGTTCACCCAGCTGCTTATTGACTGCTTATTCATTGTTTTTAGCAGCACTTCGCTTAGTTTTGATCTTACTCTTAGCACTGTTGTGTCAATATTTTCTAAAAAATCCTTGATTTGGATAAACGGCCACTTAATCTTTAGAATGAGGCAGCCCATTCTCTATCTATGGTCACTTTTTCAAGGAATCTGAGTTGAAAAAGCCACCCACTTGCCTGTACGCTTGCCTGTACCCATTCTCTTCCCATTTCTTTAGTATGCCAGTTTGCAACAGCCTGTCCACCCTGGTATATAAATTGGCCAAGCTTGTAGAGCCGTTTATCCATGGGATTCCATACAAATTTGACGGTTGGGTTTTTTGTTTTAAGAACCACTGTAGAACCTTATATCGTACTTTCTTAGGGTTCTTAACTATCCTCATCGGGTCTGCGATTTTGTATTTGCTCATTATTTTTTTCATAAAACAATTGTCCATATCTGGCAAATTAAAATGATTATGGAATCTGTGCTTATTGTGTGCCGAATTTGGTAGTAGTACTCCCTAAGGTTTGGTAGGGGTAACCCTCCCTCCTCATTCTGGAAGTTTAAAGTGGCTGGTGCTAGTCTTGGTACCTTATCGGCCCATAAGAAAGATGAGAATAAACCATCTAATTCTTTAAAAAGGGATGATTGTAGTGCACATGGGACTGCTGTGAATAAGAAATTAAATGGTGGTAGAATTGTAATTTGTAAAAAGGCCACCTGACCTATTATTTCATTCCATTTTGCTAGTAAACGTTTGACTTTTTGCACTAGAGGAACATAGTTTTATGTATATAGCTCTTCAACTCTTTCTGACATATATATATATTCCTAGATAACTCTTGGGCCTGGAGTTATGTAATAGCCGAAAACTTGGTATTAATGTCTCACCTGAACAATTACATAACAACATTTCTGTCTTGGCCTTAGTTATTTTATAGCCACCCATTGCTTGAAATTCTGAGGAAATCCCCAGTATTTCCATTTAGATGTTCTCCCCAGGCTTAAGAAATAAAACAATGTCATCAGAATAGAGTTTTATATTGGTCATGCCTTGTAAAGGTGCAGTTTGTAGTGCTTTTTGCCTCATGGCTATTGCCAGGGGCTCTATGAATAAGGCAAAGGGAATTGGGGATAGGGGGCACCCCTGTCTTGCACCCGTACGTATTCTGCAGTTACCTATATTTCTAGAATCATTATTTATGCCTTTGAGTCCTTATACTGACTGCTCACTATATGTATTAAACTTTCTGGGAAGCCAAATCTAGCAAGAATTAAAAAAAGACACTCCTAGGACACCAGATCAAAAGCTTTCTCAGCATTTAAAAACCACACCTGTGCCTCTGTGTTATTCTTATTAAAATAGTCCAAAGCTTCTATCAAACATGTTGTATTCGAGGAGAGTTGTCTAGCTACTAAAAAGCCACATTGTTCCCAGTGGATTATTGATCCAACAATTTTATTGAGCCTGTTGGTAAGAAGCTTTGTAAACATTTTATAATCAGCATTGAAAAGGCTTATTGGCCTATAGGAGTTGGTGTTTTCCCTGTTTTTGTCCTTCTTCAAAATGGTATTTACCACCGTCATATGGAAGGATGCCGGAGGTGCACCACCTCTTATTATATAGATAGCAAGTTTAAGGAGTTGTGTCCTGCCTTACAGTTAGCCATTGAACTCACCACTGTATCTATTTCTCCAATAGATCATTCTGCTGTTACTATTTCACTATGTTCTTTACTCAAGGATTGAATTGGTAGTTTGTCTAGGAAGCTTATAATATAGTCAGGCATTGTTTGTTGACCTGCCTGGCATACTTTCTCATAATGTCTGAGAAAAAGCATCCCTAATATCCAGGGAACAAGTTATTTGTACTTTAGATTCCTCGTCTATCAGTGATTTGATTCTATTTTGGACCTGTTTCTCCTTTGCCTGCCATGCAAGTAGTCTCCCCGTGTATTTGCTCTCCTCATATGTCTTCTGGAGGTATGCCATGTTCACCATGTCACCTTGCTGATTGTAATATTCCTGCATTTCTAGTTTTGCTCATAGTAGCTCTTGTTTTGATGCTAGGTTTCTATCTCTATTATACTTTCTGTTTGCGTGTTCAAGTCTTGACTCAAGCTCAAATCTTTTTTCCCTTTTTGCCCTTTGTTGGGGGTTTTCTTTAGAAGCAATAATCCCTTGTAGTGTAGCCTTAAAGGCATTCCACCCTATGCTTACCATGGCAGCATCTGTATTGCTAAGAAAAAAACTACTGATTTCGTTCGCTACCTCTGTGCACAATTCCTAATTTAATTTTATTAAAATACCACCTCCTAGATGCTCGTGCCAATCCTGCCCCGGCTACTACCATTTTAACTAATGTATGGTCTGAAAAGGCATTAGGAATATAGTTGTGTGTGTTCATTATAAGACCATGTGAGGTCAGGAAAATGCCTATCCTAGTAGCTGTGTTATATTTTGCAGAGAAGCATGAAAAAGCATTTTCCCCTGGGTTTAGGAGGTGCTGTGGATCCACCAAGTCTAGGACCCTTTTGCAACTAGTCAAAGCAATAGCCACCTGTGGCTTATTTTGTATTTGAGCTTCCTTGTAAGAGTTAACTAGTGGATCCTGAAGGAAATTTAAGTCATGAATGCTGGTTATGGCCTGTTTAAGCTTATGTAATAGGGAGAGGATTATCAAAAACTGGTGCATAGATTGTGGCTATGGTGAGATTTTACTTGTTCAGACTCCCATGTACAAAAACCCATCTCCCCACTGGGTCTGCCAGCGTGATTTTTACTTGAAATTGCACATGTTTGCCTACATAGATTCCTACCCCCTTCTGTGCACAGCCATCGTTTGACAAACAGTAGAAGCCAGCCCACTACTGCAGGTTCTTACTCGCACTATTTGAGCTCTTGAAGTGAGTTTCTTGTAGGAGTATAGAGTCTGGGTTGTGACTTCTGAGTGAGCTTACTATTGCATGAGCTTTATGTTTATTGTTCAGTCCATTGGCATTAGAGTACTGCAAGTTCTTCTCTACCTATTGCTTACTATTAGCTGAACTAAAGTGGCTTATGCTGTTATAAAAACCAAATACTGTAAACACATACCCCCAACCTCTCAAAAAGTGCTGCATACATGCATAGTTTCATATTTTGAATACATTCCATTCAGGTAAGTACCATATCAGCTGAGATAGAGCCTATATTGGTCAAAATGCATCTGGAATATATAAAGTGACTTGTGCTATTGTAAGCAAATACTGTAAACACAAAGGCCTCCAACCTATTGAAAAATGTTGCATGCATACACAGCTTTGTATTATAGTTAAATTCCATCCGTTTAAATACCATAACAGCTGGGGTTGAACCCATATAGGTCTAAAGTGCATCTAAAATTCATAGAATGACTTGTGCTATTGAAAGCAAATACTGTAAATGCATAAACCCCCAGTCTCTTAGAAAGTGCTGTGTGCGAACACAGCTTCTTATTTTGATTACATTTCACCAATTTACCAACTATAGCAGCTAGGTTACAACCTGTATATAGATCTAAAGTGCATATAATGTTCATAAAGTGAGATAAGCTTTTTGATAAAAAAGTGACATGTGCCTTTTCTTTACCCCCTCCCTGTGTTGCCTATTCCGCCACTGAGTTGGTTAATGACCTGGCAGCTTTTCAGCTCAAACAAATAGTTATCGGTCCCACCCACTCGAAAGGTCACTTACCTAATCCCATTTTCCCTAATATTGACACATTATTGGTCAGGGATACTATCCCAGTGCCTTGGTCCGACCATTTCCTGATTCCCTTTACCTGGATTCCCACATGTCCCACCCTGTCTGTCTGTCCGGTTAGAAGCCAGACACGTTTGTGGTCTAAACTCTTGCTAGAACACTGAATCTCAGCTCTGGAAAATACCAGGCAGACCCCTGATCCTAATCCTATCAGTGCTAATGATAATTATAATAAATGGATTGAGTCCTCGTTAGACCAGGTCCTCCCTAAGAAGTGGATTCAGAATACAGCCGGGACCAACAGAACGGTGTGGTATTCCCCTAAACTCCTTGAGCTTAAGCACATTTGTAAAAGATTTGAAAGAATATGGAGAAAGGACTTTTCCCTATTTAATAAACTGAAATACAGGGTGGCCATTAAAATTTATAAAGCGGAAAGTAAATCTGCACAAGCTTCATATTATGAAGAAAGAATTACCCTGGCAAATAACTCTCCTTGCGAAATGTTTTGCATTGCAAAAAACCTTCTTAGATCATCTTCACCTCCAGTTACTCATGATGATGCCTGTTCTTGTAGTAATAAACTACCAGAGTTTTCTCAACAAAATTCAAGTCATCTACACTTCCTTTCCTCAGGCGGCTTGCCACAGCAATTCATTATTTTTGGACATTGTGCCTCAGATCAGTGAGCACCGTCTGGGGGAAATCCTTTGGATGGACCTCATTGTTAGGAATTACTTTGGCTCTGGTAAAATCTGGTTTGCCTAGAGACTCAGCACCCCCCCACTATTTTGAACTGAGTCTCTCCAGTGATACTGGAGCTAATTAACGCCTCTATCTCTACTGGAGTAGTCGCCCCTCCATGGAAAAGTGCCATGGTGAAGGTGTTGCTAAAAAAGCAGAGTCTCAACCCTGATCTCCTGAGGAATTATCGCCCCATATTGCTTCTTTCGGGGATCAGTAAGTTTGTTGAGAAGCATGTCAACTCAGTCCTTTCCACATTTTTGGAGTCTCACAATCTTTCACCCCTCACAGACTTGCTTTTGACCCCCACAGGGTACATAAACTGCCCACTTAGCAGTAGTCGAAGAGTACAAGTAAATCTTGGACTGTGGATGCTCTGCGGCTATCATCCTCTTGGATCTTAGTGCAGCCTTCGACACGCTTAACCACCAAACCTTGGTCCATAGACTCAGGAATTTGGGGGTGACTGGGGCGGGGCATGATGTGGCTGCAATCTTTCTTGGAAGACAGGTCATTTCAGGTTTTTGAAGGAGATGCTATTGCAAAACGCATATCTCTCAGTTGCGGTGTTCTGCAGAGATATTCTTTGAGCCCCACTCTGTTTAATGTATACATGAGCCCGCTAGCGGAGATAATGCTTCCTTTTGGGGTCCAGATTGTCACTTATGCTGATGATACACAACTCGTTGTGGCCCTAAATTATTCTGACAATTCCTCTCCTGGACTAGGCCCATGCTTGGAGATGGTGGCCAAGTGGATGGAGCATTCATGTTTGAAATTGAATGGAGATTAAGACGGAGCTAATGCTCCTAGGTAATTCTCCTATTTTTAATGCAGGAGCGCTGTGGCCAGTTTGCCTTGGACCCACTCCCACTCCCAAGAAGCAGATCAAAAGTCTGGGCATCTGGCTCGATTTGAACTTCAAGTATCAGGCCTTGGAGGAGGAGCTTGGCGGGCATCCGAGATGGCCGCGTGAGCCCAGCGCTCCCCGGACCCCCGCCACTCCCGGCTTAATATCCTGCTTTGATCCTGATTTCTTGCGAGGATTCATATAGAGGACGTTGGGCTGATCGACCTGGACCCTTCAGAAACTGATTTGGACATCGGGTGCCTGAATTATGTTCGATTGAACTTTTGGGCTCCGCCCCCGAAGTGCGCCCGGGACTGGGTGAGGTTCGGTGGCCGTCTTGGAGTTGAACAACAACGGCAGGGGGATTAGTCTTGTGAGTCCCCCTCTTAAGTTTCGGTTTCGTTTCTGCCTCGGACTGGGACATTGGTGAGAGGGTCGGGCCAGAGCTGCGGCCGGGACACACGTAGGTTGTCTGGCCCTTGGCTGCACTGTTCCTGGAGTGGGCTGCCTCTATCCTGGTGATACCCCTCTTGAAGTCCTTTGGTCCCGGGGCCTCCATTTCTGGTGCCCGGTCCGTCGACCCTGGTGACATTACTCGTGACGCATCTTCAAAATGGCGGGCAGAGGGGACCGAGAGACGCGCAAGACGAAGACACCTCTGCGCGGGGGTCCGGTTCAATCTAATGTTATGGATCGTTATACCCACTCTAAGGGGTCCCCCGGAGCTGCCCTGCCCGGTCCTACTGCGTCGGACCAAGTAACGGATGCGTCGACGGAGCCCTCCTTGCAGGACATCATGGGCGCCATTTCTGGCATGAGGGAATCCATAGGCCAACAGTATGAAACTTTGGCCCACAAACTTGACACTGTGGCAATTGAGGTGAATTTGATTCGAGCCGATCTCTCCAAGACGAACGAAAAGGTGAAGTCGTTGGATATCAAATCTTCCAGCCTCACGACGGACGTCTCTGATATTCAGACGGAGATTGGCAATCTCCGTAGGGTGAATGATTTCATGACCCGGCGCTTGGAGGATTTTGAGAACAGGGCACGTCGCTGTAATGTTCACGTGGTTGGTTTGCCGGAGAATCCAGAACCCCACTCGGTTGATCTCCTGGTTGAAGACCTTATCCAGAACCACCTTTCTCCGTCTGGCCTTAGTAAATTTTTCGCTGTGGAGCGCGCACATCGTGTTCCGGGGGGCCAGGGCAAGCCAGGCGCTCCGCCGAGACCTATTGTTGCAAAGCTTTTCCACTACAGAGATCGGGACGCTATCCTGCAGGCCTCGCGGGTGAAGGGCCCGGTAGCCTTTGAAAATGCCACGGTGAACTTTTATCCGGACTTTTCCCAACAGGTCCAGAAGCAGCGTATGGGATTTCGTGGTGCCAAGAAACGTCTTAGGGACTTGGGGATGCGTTACGCAATGCTCTTTCCGACCAGGCTGCGGGTAGAGTATAATGATCGAACTTTCTTCTTTGATCGGCCAGATGCTGCGAATGACTGGCTGGACTCCCTGCCTAATCGTCCTCCTGAGACTGAGTCCGAAGCCCACCCGGGCGGTGCTGAAGGTGGTGTAGAGAGCTGAACGTTTCGTCTTTGACTGCTGCCTTGTTTTGTATAACTGGTCCGGGGATGTAAGCCTATGTTCCTCTATCTCATTTGTGTTTTGATGTATAGTCTTCTTCTCGCCATTGGTTTGATCGGGGGGCGGGTGGGACGGAGCCTTTCCTCCTCCGGGGTCTTTGTGTAGAATAGGGGTTATTGGGCGACAGGCACACTGCAGGTTGGGGGGGCTTTTTAGCTTTTTGCAGGGGTGCAGGGTGGGGGGTGTTTTCTTGTTATTTGGGGGGTGGGTGGTTGGGAAGTTAGTTGTTTGTGTGTTCTGTGTTCAAGGCGACTTTATTCTGTATTTGAATTGCTTTTTGTGGTCATGCTCATTGGTGGGGAGTTTGGGCTTTGTCGGGTGGGATGGGGAGTAGCGGGTTGCGATTTGTTTCGTGGAACGTTAACGGTCTGGGTGATCGTATCAAACGAAGTGTGGTGTTGAAATGTATACGACGTTTATCCCCTGACATTGTTTTCCTGCAGGAGACTCATTTGATAGGCAATGTTTGTCACGCAATGAATAGGTGGGGCTATCGCCTCGTAGCACATTCGGGGTTTACCTCGGGTTCCAGGGGTGTGGGTATCCTTATTCGGGCTTCCCTCCCCCTGGCTATTGATGATGTTATTCAGGATGACCGGGGGCGGTTTGCTGTCCTTGTGGGTCGATATGAAGGCCGTGCCCTCTCCTTATTAACTGTATATGTGCCCCCCGGCTTGCAGACTTCTACCTTTTCAGATTTGGGCCGTGTCTTGTTGGACCTTCCTGATAGTACTCTCTTTCTGGCTGGTGATTTTAATTCGGTAGTCTCTGGCCTCCATGATCGCCACCCCCCTAGGGATACCCCGGCGGCTCAGCAGTGGTTGGGTGGCTTTTTGGATACCTTCGGCCTGGTGGATTGCTGGAGGCTTTTGCATCCTACGCAGCTTCAGTACACCTTTCACTCTGGTGCCCATGGGAGTCTGTCTCGGCTGGATTATTTCCTGATGCCTGCGGCTCAGTCCCCGGCGGTGCGTGAGATTGTGCACATGCCCAGGGGTTTCTCTGACCACTCTCCGCTCTGGCTTCGTTTTGAGGTTGGGGTGGAGGCAGTGGGCAGGGTGGCTCCCATTAATCCGTGGTACCTTACCTCCCCCGAGACCCGCACCCTTTTGCTTAAGTCCTTGGACTCGTATTTTCTGGATAACGAGGGGTCGGTTTCATCTGCTGTGTCCCTCTGGGAGGCCTTTAAGACCGTGATTCGTGGGCAGGCCCTCTCCCTTATTGTTGAGGCTAAGAGAGCGAGGAATAGAGAGGTGGTTGATCTTGAGGGGGAGATTTCTGCATTGGAGGAGGGTTTGGAATCTGGTATCACGCCTGAGAAGCTCCATGCCCTGGGTCTGAAACAATTTGCTTATAAGTCCTTGGTCACGGATGCCGCCAAAGTGATGTTTCGGGAGCAACAGGGACGTTTGTATGATGTGGGTGACAAAGCGGGTAAATTGCTGGCGTGGCTGGATAAGAAGGAGAGAGCTAATCGTGTGGTACCCGTGATTCGGTCTGCATGTGGTGTGAGTGTAACGGACCCGATTGGGATAGTTGACCGGTTTGCCGAGTACTTCCGTGTGGTGTATACCCCTGTGTCTGTGAGGGATGTGGTTGACTCTCGCCTTCTGTTGCGTGATATAGCCCTGCCCGTTGTTTCTGATTTAGACCGTGTGGCGTTGGACTCCCCCTTTACGGTTGATGAGATAGCTACTGCCATCCGTTCCCTCCGTTCGGGCAAAGCATTGGGCCCGAACGGGTTGCCAATCGAATTGTACAAGTTGCGTCCCGATAGGGTGGCTCCGTATCTCCGCGCCATGTTTCTGGAGTCCCGGGAACGGGGTATTCTCCCTTATGATCAGAGACTGGCCACGATAGTTGTCATCCCCAAGGAGGGTAAACCACGTGATCTTTGTTCCTCCTATAGGCCCATATCCCTACTAAATGTTGAACCCAAGGTATTGGCGAAACTCCTGGCATCCCGTCTCTTGACGGTCATTAGTGACTTGGTCCATCCGGATCAATCTGGATTTATCCCACATCGCAACACGGCTCTGAACCTACGTCGTCTTCACGGCGCGATCGCGAGGGCAGGGCTTCTGACGGAGCCGGCCATTTTGGCATCGTTGGATGCATCCATGGCCTTCGACACGGTGGAGTGGCCTTATCTTTGGGCGGCTCTTGAGAAATTTGGTTTTGGACCTGAGTTTATTGGTTGGGTCCAGTTGCTGTACGCGGCACCTCTGGCGCAAGTAGTGGTGAATGGTAGGGTCTCGGCTCCTTTCACCCTTGGCAGGGGTACCCGTCAGGGATGCCCCTTGTCTCCGTTGCTGTTTGCTCTCGCCTTGGAACCATTGGCTGCCTGGCTTCAGTGGGAACCGTCTCTCAAGGGGATTCGCTGGTCTCCGGACTTTGAGGACCGCGTTTCGCTTTACGCGGACGATATCCTTTTATATCTCACCTCCCCGCGTAAATCTCTGTCTGTTCTGTTTGACGTTCTTGCTTCTTTTGGAGCCAACTCGGGCCTCGTTATTAACTGGACCAAGTCCTGTGTATATGTTCTTTCGGGGGTTTTGCCCCCCTTGCCGAGCAGACTTCCTATCCAGGTGGTCCAGTCGGGTTTCAAGTATTTAGGGATTTTTATTACGTTGGACCCGACGCTCCGCTTTGAGCGTAATCTCCTCCCACCGTTGCTTAGACTGCGCTTGGATGTGGCCCGCTGGCGCAAGCTTCCTTTGTCTCCTCTGGGCAGGGCGGCCCTGTTTAAAATGATGTCCTTGCCGCGATTCCTTTACGCGCTTCACAACTCCTATGACGCTATTCCTAAGACCTATTTCCAAGAGATTGAGAGTCTTCAACGGCAATTGATATGGGATGGGCGACCGCGTATCGCACTAGCAAAGCTCACCATCCCCTGGTATGACGGGGGCATGGCGCTCCCCGATATCAAGCGATATTACTGGGCTTCCCAGTTGTCTGCCATTAATCACGTGATGTTTTCCCCGGGTCGTAATCCTGCATTCGAGATGGATAGACTCCAGCTTCCGGGTGGGGACTTTACTAGAGCGCTTTATTCCCGATCGGCCGGGCGCCATCTTGTGGGCCCATCCAAGATTGCAGTAACTGTATGGCGAGCTGCGAATGTGAGTTTGGGGTGGGAGGATCGATTGACGTTGGCGACGCCGCTTTATGCCTCGGAACGTTTGGGCGGACTCTGGTCTACCAAGGGTTTCGACCGCTGGGATGTGATTGGGATTTGTAAGGTGGGTGACGTGTACTCGAACGGTTGTGTGAAGTCGTTCCAGGCCCTCCAGGCGGAATATGGTTTGAGTGGTAGGGAATTTTTTCGCTACCTGCAGGTCCGGCACGCCCTCTCCTCAGTCTTGGTTCCTGATGAGGCCCTGCCTGAATCTTCCCCCCTCGAGGACCGTGTCCTTGATGGGCATCTTCCCGATAGCACTATTTCTCTGATTTACAAGAAATTGATTAATAATCGGGCGGACTTACTGGTCCGACTTCGGGAGGCTTGGGTTGGCGATGGGTTGGTACTGGACGACGAGGATTGGCAGTCGGCACTCTCTTCTCCCAAGGAGGTGGCCATTCCCGCCCGTCTCCGTTTGGTTCAACTTAAGATTCTTCATCGAGTCTATGTCACTGGTCCGCGTCTGGTTACGATGGGCTTTTCTTCGGATGGGCTATGTAAGCGTGGATGTGGTTTGAGTGCGACTTTTTTACATATCCTTTGGGAGTGCCCAGTTGTAGCTGCTTACTGGACTGCTGTGCTTGAGGTGATGACTGCTGTAACGGATGTGGCCCTGCGGCCTGAGCCTCGACGATGTCTGTTGAATGTGTGGGAGCCCACTGACTACTCTGTGGCCCAGACCAGATGGGCTACCCTTGGTTACATGATTGCGAAGCGGGATGTCGCGCAACTCTGGGGCGCTTCCAGGCCCCCTGAGGTCTCGAGGTGGGAGGACAACATGGACTGGTCCATGTTTCGTGAGAAGACGGTTTATGTGGCCAGGGGCAGACCCAGGGCGTGGACGAAGGTTTGGGGCCAGTGGAATGATTATCGTGGGGGTATTTGCGCCGCGCCCCTCCCCTTGTAGACACCGCTGAGATTGTCCTTTCTCCCTAGACTAGCGTTCCCGGAACCTTTCCATAAGGTTTTTTATACTTCCGGTTCTCCACGCTGCCCCCCCCCCCCCCCTCCCGACTTGATTGGGGCCTCCGGGCTCTGGGTGTGTTCTCCTGATCGTGGACCGTCCCCTCCGTTCTTTGGGCTGACCTTAATTATCTGCATTCGCCTTTTAGTGTTTGTTTTTCTTTTTGTAAAATAAAAATACAAATTGTTCTGTGATATCTGTAGAGTAATGCTTTGTACTCGAGCTGTGCCTAACCACGGGTGTACATTTTTATTTCATGAATTGTGCCTTGTTATTAGCGGCCAGCCTGTGAGGTTGTAGGCCCATTCTTGTACTTTTCTATGCTTACTCCAATAAAGGTTTTTGAAAAAAAAAAAAAAAAAAAAAGTATCAGGCCTTGAAATTGGCAGCTACTCGTTATGGAATCTTTAGGATGCTTTGGAAAATTCTTCCTCTTCTACCTTTCCTCGCAAGGAGACTCATGGTCTCCTTCCTGCCTGGACTACAGGAATGCTCTTTATTTAGGAGCTCCTTGTGCTACCATCGCGAAGCTACAGACTGTGTAAAACAGCGAAGTGCATATGCTCCTTTGGATTCCGAAACACCAATCCACGAAACCAGCTCTCAATACCATCCACTGGCTTCCCATACAGGAGAGATTAAAATGTAAGGCTCTCTGTATTGTTCACAAGACGTTAGCAGGGAAGGGACCTCCTATTAATCGGTCCATTATTCTGCCCTACCGTTCGAACAGGTGCCTGCGCTCAGACACCCTCCATCTCGCCTTAGTTCCCAGATTAAAATAGGCAAGAAGCGGTGGCCGTCTGTTTTCCTAGAATGCTGCTAGGATGTGGAACACCCTTCCCCTCCATATTCGTCCTGAGCCTAATCATTTGTCCTTCCGGAAATGTCTCAAAACATGTTTTTTCCTTAATGTTGCTAAGTAGTTTTTACTGTCTGTGCTGCTATTAGCACTGGGATGCCCTCGGGTAGCTACATGCTTAATAAATGTTTTTTCATAAGTGTTTTTTTCATTCCCTATTCGTATGCCAACTCAAGATTCAACCTATATGTCTGTCCCGGAGGGGGTGGGACTTGTGGGGAATCTACCACGAGACTGTCTTGTGAGGCTTTGGTAAAGAGAAACACAGGTGCCTTCAGGAGAGGTTTTAAAGAAGGTTTAATGGGTATATAAGTATTTTTCATTGGAAAAGGCAGTCCACTTGTAAACAATAAGATAACAGGGTCTCAAATCATATACGGCTTCAATTCAGCTCTAACATCCGGGGGTCTTGACAGGCGTGGCGATGTCTGTCCCAGGTGCGTCTTTCGAGGCTTCCCCCACCGGTACCAAAAGAAAAGGGAAACGGGGGTCAGGTACTTGCAACGCTTTCAGAATTATTACAGGGCCGGGGGTGAAGACACAACTCCCATGCAATAGTGCTCGTTTCACTCTGTCGGGTGTGAGGGCCAGTGCTCGTGCAGAGGGAGGGGAAGTAAGGGCGGTGCTCTTCACTCTCGGGGCTGTTTCCTCCGCCCAACCCAGCCCGCTACCCGGCCACGTACCTCTTGGAGCCACGCTCCTCCCGCGGGACCGTGGCTGGGCGATGCGTTTTGTTGTTGGCCTCCTGGCTTGCCGCTCTCTCCACGCTCGAAGTCTCTCCTTTCGTCTCCTTCCACGCTTGTCTTCTCCTGGGAAACGCCGTTCACGGAGCTCTGGGCACTTCCTGCTTTTGACTTGACGTCTTCGTCGAAGGGCGGAGCCTCGGCCTCACTATACAGTTCCTTAAAGGGGCCGCCTCCGTGGATATCGTCGGTCCAGTCGGCCTCGGGGTCAGCCGTCCAGGTGCATTGTGGTAGCTGTGGGGACAATGGGCACGGTGAGAGGGGGGTGGCGGACCACCAGTCCTTGGGTCCTACCATGTCCGGTCCGCCCGCCCCGTCACATGCCTCCCCCCCTGGATTCTCCCGTTCGGGGAGAGGGAACACCCTGGAAAGGAAATCCGCGTTCCCATTGTCCTTCCCCTTTTTGTGCTGCACCGTGAAGGAATATGGTTGTAAAGACAGCAACCATCGCAACACCCGGGGGTTGCTGCTGCTGTTCTGATGCATCCATTTCAAGGGGGCATGGTCAGTATGCAGGATGAATGGTTTACCCTCCAGATAATATCGCAGTTTATCGATCGCCCACTTAATGGCCAGGGCCTCCCTCTCGATAGTGGAATAGTTACACTCCCTGGGGAATAGCTTCCTGCTCACGTACAACACCGGGTGTTCGACTCCTTCTTGGACCTGGGACAATACCGCTCCAATCCCCACATTGGAGGCATCAGTGGCCAACACGTAGGGCAGGGAGTGATCAGGTGATACTAGAACCGGGGCCGTGGTCATGGTGTCTTTCAGGGTTTGGAAGGCTGTCACGACGGCGGGGGAGGGTTGTCTGTATTCCCGGGTCTTCGTGTCCTTTCGTAGGAGATCTGTCAGGGGCGCAGCTTTCTCGGCAAAACAAGGTATGAACCGGCGGTAGTATCCTACTAATCCTAGGAAGGCTCGTAGGTCCCTTTTGTTGGACGGAAACGGCACATCCGCAATGGCTCGTACTTTTTCGCTCTGTGGAGCTATCGTCCCCTCACCCAGTACATATCCCAGGTAATTCACGCGATGAAACGCGGCTTTCGATTTCTTGGCGTTGACATGGAGTCCCGCTTCCCGTAGCGCGGTCAGGATGGTTTCTAGATGGTGTAGGTGTTCCCTCCAGTTCTTGCTGTAAATGACGATGTCGTCCAGGTATGCCGAGCTGAACTTATTGTATGGACGCAAGACCTGGTTCATTAGGCGCTGAAAGGTAGCCGACGCTCCGTGGAGACCGAAGGGAAGAACCGTGAACTCGTAGGCTCCTTCGTCGGTCACAAAGGCGGTTTTCTTCATGTCCTCCTCCCGAAGTGGCACCTGCCAATACCCCTTCGTGAGATCTATGGTGGTGATGTATCGAGCGTCGCCTATTTTCTCAATCAAGTCATCCACCCGTGGGATGGGGTAGGTATCGAAGTGGGAGACGGCGTTCAAGGCTCTGAAGTCCATGCAGAACCGTTTGGAACCGTCGGGCTTGGGTATCATCACTATCGGGGAGGACCAATGGCTTTGGGATGGTCTGATCACTCCTAACCGCATCATGTCTTCTACTTCCCGTCTTATGGCTTCTTTCCTTGCTGCGGGGATCCGGTACGGTCTTTGCTTCACGACTTCTCCTGGAAGGGTTTCGATGCGGTGTTCCGCCAATTTGGTTCTCCCGGGTAGGTCAGAGAACACGTCCTGGAAGGGTTGCAGTGTGGCCGATAACTCGGTCTGTTCTTGGGGAGTCAACCCGGGGTTTACCACCAGTTGGGTTAACGTGGAACCGTAGGGGTCGCTTGACTGCCCTACGAAATGTCCCGATTGGGGTACTGGGCCTCACCATTCTTTGAGTAGATTGATGTGATAGGTTTGTGTTTTATTGGGGGATATTCTGAGTCGGTAGGTTGTTTGCCCAATGGTGTCGACTACCTGGAACGGTCCTTGCCACTCGTTCCGGGTTTTGTTACCTGCAGCCGGCAGCAACACGAGGGCCCATTTTCCAACCTCAATGCGTCGAAGCTTCTTTCCCTTGTCATAGTTCCTCTTGTACCTTTCTTGTTGGTGTTCTAGGTTAGTATAAGCCAGTTCCTGTAGTTTCCCCAGTTTGGCCCTCAGTTGCGTGGTGTATTCTAGCATGCTTTTTGTTTCTTGGGGGGCCTCGTTTTCCCACATATCCCTCGTGATGTCAAGGAGGGAGCGTGGCTGTCTGCCGTACAATAGTTCGAATGAGGAACACCCTAGGCTGCTTTGTTTTTGGGACCGAATGACATACAGGGCGATAGGTAGAAGACGGTCCCAGGTCGGTCCTTCGGCTGTCAGCATTTTCTTCAGTGTCATCTTGAGGGTCTGATTGTACCTTTCTACAAGGCCGTCGGTCTGAGGGTGATATACTGAGGTCTTCAAGTGTTTAATATCCAGGGAGGTACATACTTCTTTCATCAGTTTAGATGTGAAGGGGGTCCGCTGATCCGTCAGCACTTCCTTGGGGAAACCAACTCGCGAGAACAGCTCTATGAACCTTTCAGCGATGGCGGTGGTTGTGGCTGTTCGTAAGGGAAAAGCTTCCACGAATCTGGTCGCGTAATCCACCAACACGAGGGCATATAGGTGTCCTCTCCCCGTCTTCGGCAACGGACCAATTATGTCCATACCGATACGTGCGAACGGTACCCCTATGAGGGGCATCTTATGCAGGGGGGCGGCCACGGGACGGTGAGTGTTTCGCCTCTGGCAGACCTTGCATTTGGCACAGTATTCTTGAACGTCCCGATATATCCCAGGCCAGAAGAAATGTCGTACTATGCTGTCGGTGGTTTTTTCTTTTCCCGCGTGTCCGGCCGTTAGATGGGCATGGGCGAAAAATAAAACCTGTTCCCTAAAGGATTTAGGAACTAAGAGTTGCAGCTCCCCGTCGGTTTTGGTTTGTCGGTACAATAGGTCGTTCTTAATCATGAAACGTGGGTAGGAGAGAGTTTGGGTTCCTAGGGGGGCGTGGGCATTTTCCCAGGCGTGAAAGAGCGTTCGGTCTTCCCCCTGGGCAAAGCGAAAGCTCCTATCAATAACCCATGGTTCATGTGACAGGTAGGTGGCCTTGCTCTCATGCTGTCGGGGTCGGTCAAGGGTTTGCTTGAATAGGGAGAGGAACTCGGGGTTATCTGTACCCAGGATCATATCTTCGGGCAGGGAATCCACCACCCCTACCCGGACCTGACAGGGATCCCTATCCGGTAATTTGATGGTAAGGAATGCAACCAGATACGGCTTGACATCCCCGTGGACACACCGGATGTATACTGTTTTATGGGGTTGTACCTGGTCTAGCAAAACAAATCGGGTTTGAACGACAGACTGTCTGCACCCGGAATCTAATAGAGCTCGTACCTGACAACCATTCATCCTCATACTCACGTAGAAGGTGCTGCCCATTTCTGCGGAGTACATCACAGTTCGGGGGAGGTACCCAACCTCCATAGGTTCCTCGGGGTTCTTTTTCTTGGTGCACATCCTCGCTATGTGACCCCACTCTCCACACTTGAAGCACTGCGGTCCTCTCTGCAGGATAGGCATCGTTCCTGTTGGACGGAGCGCTCGGGGTACCTCAGTCATACCTTTGGGTCTTTTGTCCACCTTTGGGGTTGTTAGGGGTTTGAGGGCTTTTTCCTGTTCCCAAGAGAGGGTTTTGGGCTGTGCCCTGGCGTACTGGGATGCCATCTCAATGGCCTGGGCCACCGTAATCCCTACATGTTGGCGCAGCCAGCGTTGAGTGGCGTAGGGCAACGCCTCCATGAATTGTTCTAAGTAAACTTTATTCAAGATATCTTCCTTACTGCAGAGGTCCGGACGTAGCCATTTGTCGGCGGCCATCTTCAATCGGAAGAAAAGCGTTTTGGGGTTCTCCCCTGGGACTCCACGCTCCTTCCGAAAGCGCACCCGATATGCTTCCTGATCCATTCCTAAATGGTCTAGGATGACCATCTTAATGGTCGCGTAGGGCGTCGTGCCCATGGGGTTAGCGGCCTGATACGCCGATTGGGCTTCCGCAGTGAGGAGGGGTGCCAGGAAGAATGGCCATTTTTCTTCAGGCCAACTCATGGCTCTCGCTGCCCTCTCAAAATTTAAAAGGAAGGCCTCTGGGTCATCACCAGGCACGTATTTTTTGAGGGCCATTCCGTGGGGGTGGGGGCTATGCTGTCGTACCTCCCCTTGAAGGACCTGTGTGGGAGGGGGTATGTTTCTCAGACTTTCCAGCTGGGCCGTTATAGTGGTAGTGAACATCTCACGGTCGGCCTGGGCGGTGGCGATCTGGTTTTCCACAGCCCTCTCCAACTTCTCTTGTCCTTTGATTATATGGTCGATAAGGGCCTCCATCTTTGTACCACAGACGGATGGTGGTGGAGATCCCACTTCTGACACCAGTTGTCCCGGAGGGGGTGGGACTTGTGGGGAATCTACCACGAGACTGTCTTGTGAGGCTTTGGTAAAGAGAAACACAGGTGCCTTCAGGAGAGGTTTTAAAGAAGGTTTAATGGGTATATAAGTCTTTTTCATTGGAAAAGGCAGTCCACTTGTAAACAATAAGATAACAGGGTCTCAAATCATATACGGCTTCAATTCAGCTCTAACATCCGGGGGTCTTGACAGGCGTGGTGATGTCTGTCCCAGGTGCGTCTTTCGAGGCTTCCCCCACCGGTACCAAAAGAAAAGGGAAACGGGGGTCAGGTACTTGCAACGCTTTCAGAATTATTACAGGGCCGGGGGTGAAGACACAACTCCCATGCAATAGTGCTCGTTTCACTCTGTCGGGTGTGAGGGCCAGTGCTCGTGCAGAGGGAGGGGAAGTAAGGGCGGTGCTCTTCACTCTCGGGGCTGTTTCCTCCGCCCAACCCAGCCCGCTACCCGGCCACGTACCTCTTGGAGCCACGCTCCTCCCGTGGGACCGTGGCTGGGCGATGCGTTTTGTTGTTGGCCTCCTGGCTTGCCGCTCTCTCCACGCTCGAAGTCTCTCCTTTCGTCTCCTTCCACGCTCGTCTTCTCCTGGGAAACGCCGTTCGCGGAGCTCTGGGCACTTCCTGCTTTTGACTCGACGTCTTTGTCGAAGGGCGGAGCCTCGGCCTCACTATACAGTTCCTTAAAGGGGCCGCCTCCGTGGATATCGTCGGTCCAGTCGGCCTCGGGGTCAGCCGTCCAGGTGCATTGTGGTAGCTGTGGGGACAATGGGCACGGTGAGAGGGGGGTGGCGGACCACCAGTCCTTGGGTCCTACCATGTCCGGTCCGCCCGCCCCGTCACAATGTCCTAAATTGTTTTATCCCACTGGATTTTTGAGGACTTAGAATCAAACTATCTTTTATTTAATTGCCTAACCCCCCCACCACTCCCTCTGCCCCCCTAAAAGACGGAATAACCCACTGTTTCCCCCACTTGTTGCTGGATGCCATTTTATTGCATCCTTTTGTGCCCTCCAGCTCTCCCCCTACTTGCCCAGTGCTATTAAGCACTCTTAGACCTGCTGAGTAAATGGCTGAGCCTTTCCGTTGATATTGAATGTTTGGAATATGCCCCCTTCGAGGCTGAGCCTCACTTTGCCCCGTCAGCCAGTTTTGACAACAAAAATTGAGCTTCCTGGATGTCTGTAAGAACGTGGGATTTTCCTTTAGCTAACACTTTAAGTTTAGATTGTTGAACAATTGAGGCCTGAGCTCCCCTCTCCTTAAACAAGTCAATCATCTTGACAAATTATTTTCGTCTCCGTGCTGATGCTGCAGACATATCATAAAATATTTTGAACTGAGAAATTTCTTAAGTTGAGAAGGACCTATTCATTATGGCAGTGCTTAATATTTTTTCCTTGACACTAAAATCTGCGAAATTGAGTCGTATGGCCCTTGGAAATTTAGCATTTAATTGTCTCTGTACTGGGACTCTATGGACTCCGGTAATCGTAAGGTCCCCTTCTAGCTCCAGCATTGCTTCCTTCAGTCAGCCCATTTATCACCTGCGTGCCTTCGCATGAGCGCCTGTTATAGTTTTCTAAGTCCTGGAGCTTTGATTCCATCTGACTCTTATTTTTGCCCAGATCTAGCACATCTTGCTGTATGGCAGACAGTTTTTCCTCTAAATCAGAGATGCGACTCTCTGCCTCATTTATCCTTTCCGGTGCACTAGACATATTCTCTTCCAGTTTAGACAACCTTTCGTGCAGTAAGGCAATCTCTGATGCCTGGGACATTTTCAATTCTCTGATTTCACTCAGTATGGTTAGCAGCATTTTTTAAATTGTTGTTTCTCCACTCTCCCCATCATCCACAGTTCTTTCTACTGGTGCCTTCAGGTTTATCATTACAGTACTTTCTTCTTTTTCGCTGGCTATATCCTATGCGATCCAGGCTGTTCGTTGAGTGGCTTCGGAGAGGGGTGTACCTAAAGGGGTACTTTGAGGAAGGTCGTTTTTTTCTTGCAAGTGTGCTGATCTGACCTCTTCTCCTATAGGAATAACTTCGTCAACTTGAGAAGGGTCTATGGCTTTGGTTGTGGTCTGTTGCTTTTAGTGCTTATGGAAGAGAGGCTATTGCTTGGGGCAGATAGGGCTATCATTTGCACTTTGTGCCCCCATGCTCCTGTCTTGTTCCCTACTGCTCCTTGTATCCAGCCGTAAATCGGGGAAATGATTGTGAACACCTTCATCATTTTCCAGATCTGACATTCTCTCAACAGCTGAGGGGTCATCTGGCCTGGTTTGCTTTTCATTTTCGGATAGCACATTGGCTTTTAATTCCATCCTCTGCTGCGCGTTTCCCTGGCATCTTCGTTTCCCTCTAGGAGCTGGAAAGGGGAATACTGAGCCGGCATTTCGATGCTATGCTTCTTTGCTGCCTTAGCCTGCTTTGTGCGCATTCTTTCATCCCCTCCTTGTATTAGAAGGAGAGACAAACCTAAGCTCAACCTTAAGTGTGGCTGCGAGTTGATCTACTGAGAACTGCTTTTAGAGTCATATGGCAGCGCCCAGGTCTGCATAAACCTCTAAGCGACTTCTCATATACTTCAAGCTATTCAGAAAATGTATTAATCAAGAGCTCCCTCTCTCTGCCTCTTCTCCTTGCCAACAGTGGGAACATCACAGTATTATCCGCCCGTACCATCGCATCCTCACAACAGAACTCCATATCGCAGCTCCTGCTGCAGTGCAGATACAGAACAAAAGCAGGGCCACCGACTTCAAAGGGCAACGGGAATCTCAAGAATCTCAGAGATGTGGTGAGGTAGATGAATATGAATGAGGTTCTTGCTATATACTCCAAGGATCCGCTGGAGTCTCAAGAAGTTTTAGGAGATCTCAGGGTCGGTGTTCTAGCTGTAGTGTAATTATAATTGACTGCAAGCAAGGCTGGAGCATCAAGACTCATGCAGCCATAGCGTGCCATGAGAGAACTCCAGGTCTGATATACTGATATACTGCGCAGGTTTGCTCCCAAGTGTCCCAAGTTAATTTTACCCCCCACCGCCTGGCTTACTTGCATCTTGCCACTTGACGCTCTTCTTGGCTCCTCTCTGGTTTACTATGACCCCGAACGCCATACTCACTCGCGCTGAGCTCGCATGCGGCTCAGTGCCCAACGTCGCTCTCGAGCCTGTAGCGCCTCATAGGTCTCAGTCTCAGCTATGAGAGCTGCCGTGGGAAACCACAATGAACTGCAAAATCCGCAGAGTATGAAAGACTCTATGTGCAGGTTTCTGTGCCTGGCCAACACCACTCATTCTTGGCATTCGGCGTCGACGTGAAGCAGGAAGTGGGCGGGGAAAGGGGAGAGCTGGGCTAGCGACTACGTGTGCGGGCCACGCCTGCCGCTCATCTCAGCAGATTTGCTCTATATAATGATGGAATTTTACATTAGATTTTATGTCTAGGCATTTAAGACTATGTCCAGAAATATGATGATTGTCCTTGAGCATTAGATGCTTGTTGTGACTATGATCGTATGCCCCTTTGGTGGTCATTGTTCCTTGGTCATGCAATGCAGCTTCATGATTTAGATATGGGTGATCTACTTTAGTGTCTTTTCAGTTATTATGGTAAATTACTTTTATTGTAGGCCTTTCAAGTTCAATTATCTCACTCTCCAGAAAGTTAACGAATGTTGAGGGTCATGAGATCAATTTGTCTGATGTCACAAGGGATGTGTCAAAGTGTGAGATGTTACTTCTGCTACCCCCGGCATTTTATTGAATGGACTTACATGAGAGAATACCTTTGATGTTGTTGTTCTGGCGGATGTCAATAAGTAGGGGTTCAATGGCAAGGTAGAAGTGTAATGAAGATATGGGGTAGCTCTGCCTAGTTCCTTGGAAAAGATAACATTTGTCTGAGGGTGAACCATTCACTCTAACTCTGGCAGATGGATTATCATATAGGGCAAAAAACATTTGTGCAAAGAAAGGCCCCAGATTAAAATCGCAGATAGCCGACCTAAAAAAAGTCCAGGACACCTTATCAAAGCCTTTTCTGCATGTAAAGCCATAGCCATAGATGCAGATTGTAGGAGTGGGGCTTTCTCCTGTTCATATGCAAAGAGTCATATGTTATCCAAAGCCAGCCTCCCCTTGATGAAGCCGGTTTGGGAGAGATGATTTATAGAGGGAAATAGTTTTTCCTAGTCTTGATGCTTGTATTTTTGCATAGACTTTGTAGCCTAAGTTAGGTAGAGAAATGGGCCTTGTCTTTAGAAGATCTTTATTCTCTTTTGGAACAACTATGATTGTTGCCTGTTTTACCAGTCGAAGACGAGTGATCAAAAAGGGCTTTTATATGGGTGACTATTTGGGATGCAACAGTTATTTTTATTTTATTTGTTTATTTAAAGACTCTTATGTGGTGCTGGCAAGACTAGAGGGTATCAGAGCACTTCACAGGCAAAAACACAAACAAAGACAATAGACAATAGTTACTAGTTGTGTAAAAGTTTGCAGAGAAACTGTGGGGTCCTTGCGCTTTCCCACTTTTAAGTCATCTTGCCTCAAGTTAGCCATTGACATCCCTACTGATTGTAGCTGGGCTCTCATATGGACATACGTTACCAAAGTAAAGATTTTACCCACCATTGCACAATGCAAATATTGGCTGATACACAGATGCTTCTGGACCCCTGATATACTCTTTAAATCAGGCCTGAATGGAATCAATTAAATATTGGAATTGGTCAAACGAAACTGGAGAAATAGATGATATACTAATCACCTGTAAACATCTCCATCCCATTTGTGTAGGAATCCAAGAGACCATCAATACTATATTTTACTGCAACAGTATTCTAAACCCAGTCCTTAATGCGCTGGCCCCTTGGGTTATTACCCCATCTCATCTAATAAGTTTCACAGAGCTCCTTTTACTAGACATACTACTCAAGCTGGGTGTCAAAATGATACTATGTGACTGGAAGAATTGCAAAGCCATATCTTACCACACTTGGTGGACTTGGGTATGTTTCCTTAGAAGCTCAGACTACATCATCTTCAACAAAGAACATAATCATAATGCCTTCTGACAGCTATGGTCCCCCATAGACAAATATCTACAGAAATGAAAACCGCCATGATCCTCAACTATGCAGCACATACATAATGACACATCCCGCACCCACGCCCTTTTCCCGAGATGGATCACTTGTCAACCCCAGAGACTAATTTTGTTCACGCCCTAATAACTTGGACTAATAAGGCTCCACCTACCCCTCTCTCTAACTCATCTCTGTCGCCTCCACTAAACCTGTTCTCCCTCTTCCTATCCCTAGTCCACTTGCTCTCCTCTTTCTCTCTCACAGTAGAGCTCGTTCTTGTTACTGGGAAGCTCGCAGAAGCGAATCACTTTCATAACAGTTCTCTTGGAAACAAAGCTCAAACTCTTGTGTAGCGTGATAGAGATGTGCACTATTCGATGCTTCCTATCCAGCACAATGTATAATGTCACGAGAAGGCTGTATTGGTTCATGCTGTACTCTAAAGCTGTACTTAATTGTTGAAAATACTTAATAAAACATGTGGAAATTAAACACGTAGGTGACTGAAATGAGTAGCAAGAAGGAGACTGGTAAGATAGCAAGCAAACATGTTACCAGAGTTAATTCAATTGAGTCGTACGTGATAGATCAGGACTATTATGGATGCATGCTAAGAACCTGTAATCAGTAGATCAAAATTGCAAAGAATTGAAAACGAAATACAGGACATCAGTCACCCAGGTGATAAACGTGGCTCAAATCCACCCGAGTGACTTACCGCACTCACCTATAGTTACCCAATAATAAGTCAGCCGGACAGTGGAGAAGAATGAACAAGGTAATTTTATTAGGCCACAAACTCCCATATGAGAGGGCCCTGTCCGACCTCACCCCTGAAAGTGCGCCGAGAGGACTGAGCCATCCCAACACAGTAATACATTATAACAGGATACAGTAGAGTAAAACACGCCCAGTGTGGAAAAATACTGGACCCCTGGAAGAGCGAACAATGGCCTCACACAAGAGGCATCTGCACCTGCGATGGCAACATTTCTTATCTCGGCCCAAGGCCGCGGAGCCAGGCCTCAGCGTCTCCAGCATATGAGAACACCACTGATAATGAATTTGTTATAGTTTCGATCACAGTTAGCTGAGAAAGGAAAACTACTGCATTAGCATTTCTTTTCTCTATTCCTACGGGAGGGCTGAGCAAGTGCGACTCGCACGCAGAGAGAAACACTTCCAAAATGGTGGCACACAAGCTAAGCTAAGAGAACATGATAGTGTAACACGCATAAATGAATATTAGATGAAGAATATGAGCAAGAATGCAAAAATGAATATACCATTGGTTAGACACATCCTGCTAACTCATAAATGTAAATGTAAATGGGCGGGGAATCGAGAAATGAAACCTATCACAGGAAATACAGTAAAAGAATTAAATAAATACACAAAGAGTTTATGGATAGCTGTCAACTGTACCTAAAAAACAAACAAATATTAGAAAATCCGAACAACCTCATCTGTTATATAAATCAGTGTCTTCACCTTTTAGTTAGCACAAACATGCATCGATTAGTTACAAATAACTCCAGTCTTCCATTCTCAGCTTAAATTAATGCTTGGAGCCTTGTCACATGTATAAACATGGGCACTGGAAAATAGGTATTGGAATAACATTTTGATACACTGGTTGGCAGTATCACCAAGAATACAGCGATTTCGAATAGCATAGGAATGCAGGCATGCATGACCGCCATCATGAAGATACATAGCTCGAACTCACCACATTCAGCGTTTATCAAATACCAAACACATTGCAACCCAACTCAATAGTAGGTTAAGGTAATTCCTTAACAGGACGCTCCCATTTTAAGTTCTTTGGAGCACAGTAAACTAACAAAAGCTGTTACATTTAGCTAAATATGTCCATTTCTAAAGTTACAAATGGATTGGAACTCAATATTTTTAATACAATTATTTGAAATCTGTCACATTCAGAATTCAACATACACAGGACAGCAGAAACAACGAATTAACTAAAGCAATTGTCTACAAATACAATTAGTTTCAGGTGTAAACCCCCATTTTTAGGTACAGTTACAGATAAATGCACACTTGCTCTTCACTTTAAATTTGATCTGCAGAATTGGAAAGTAAAGGACAGGATCTGTTTGCTGGAAGCTGAATTTACTGTGCAAGTCAACTCATAATTGCCCATGGGGAATCAAATTTCAATAACCTGACCTAAAGGGCTGTTAAGGTAATGGCATGGTACATGTGGGATATATCATATACACAATTCCTTACCTTAATTTTTGCTGATGCTTGTATTTTGTAAATCCTTATTCCAGATCTAACATTCGATATCCATACAAGAAGTATGTGGATAAAAGCTGTGATGTTATAACTGAAAATAAGCTCTTGTCAAACCCAATAGATTTACGTCAGGCAATTGCTCTGTTATAATCCATTATGTGTACAGCACAAATACAATAAGGACATTAGTTATATCTTTCAAATGATTTGAATTTATTTTCTACAAATTTTTTTTTCATCTTTTTAGTATAAAATCGTATGAAATTAGAGAATACACATTAAATGAACATTTCAAGAGAAATTGTTACTGGCAATTTTCTATATTTTTTATTGTTTACATTTCAAGAAGCGATGCAAAATATGCCTCTGTATAAAATATAGTATTGATACATGTTTTTAATTATAGAATGTTGTCCAGTTGTCCTGAGGTGTCCTGAAAATTCTAGAAAAGCAGAGATATCTAGAGATCTATGGGAGGCCTTTAATTCAAAGTAAGAAAGTTGATGATTCGTGCTACTGATGAAAATATTAAAGGTGGAAATTTCTCCAACTAAGTGAGGTCTCAAAGAAGCAATTCATTTACAGTAAATATAGTTTTGTGTCTTCAATATACAAGTAATGAAATTATCAGAGAGTATTCTCAAATGTTTCTTTTTGGTATGTACAGTATGTTTTTAATAATGAATGAAATGTGAAATTCAAGAAATATAGACATGTACTTATGTGACGCATGACCCTTATGTTCATTGATACCCGACGTACAAAGTGATACACAGAAACGTTGCATAAAAACTACATTAGCTGTATTATAGAATAACATGAGACTTAGGACATTAAAATGTATTCCCATTTAAGCAAGTATATGAATTTGTCCCGAGAAGAGAAGAATTTCACGCTATTAGCTGTAATTAACGAGAAAGTCCAAGCTTGGCATGATCAGTTTGGTTTGAATTGGGGATCGAAATTACAGATTTCGAGTTATTTGAAATACGTATAGTTTTTTTTATATCACGAAGTCAACATTAAAACTAGCCCAATCGACAGGTGGCATCATGAAGGTTTTTAGCAGGTCTAGCAAGAGAGCCGTCAGCCCGGCTTTAGAAATTTACAAGGCCCAGGCTCGAGGTGGCGCATTATATGGCGCCGAGTTATGGGGTCATTTTATACTTGAGACCCTATCAAAGGTGGAAAACCAATACCTTAGACAGTTGCTTAGATTACCATTGGCCACCCCATTAATTCCACTTCGATTAGATACGGGAATAGTGGCGATTGCAGATGTGTCGAGCCTCAAACCATTAATGTACTGGCATCGCCTGTGGACAACTCCCAACTTCTATCTTATAGGGAGGAATTGTCCGTAGTTATGATGTTACAGGGTGCTGTTAAACTTTCCTGGTTTGCCCATATTAAATACGTACTAAATAATATGGGCTTGGGTTATTGCTGGGCTGAACCTGACCGTGCCTGTTCTCAAATCTCAAGGAAACAAATGAAGGTCCATTACGAAGAGTACAGAATGGTTCAACTTCATTCTTGCTCCAAAACAGGCAAATTATCCCTAGCTTTCTTAGAAATAAAAGACAATTTTCGCTTCGAGAGAGTATTAGATCTTATTAAACCGGTGGAGGCAAGAAAGCTTCTTCTACAATTTAGGTTTGGGGTTCTTCCGCTCTGCTGTTTTACATCAAAGTGGAAGAATCAACAATTGATACGCTGCCCGGCATGCGATCACCCAGAAGAATCATTGTTTATTTATTTATAAAGTTTTATACATGTTTTTTTCAGTTGCCCTGGTTATCATGAAGCAAGGAAACGCTGGTTGGTTCAGATTTGTAGGAACATCGGCAGCAGACACTGCCTTGAGGCATTTTGGATATTTAAGTCTGCCCTTAGCATTCCAACTGTTTTCTCAGTTGCCCGATTTCTGTTTTCCATGTGGTGTACTAGGAGGGCTTTACTGAAATCATCCAAGGAGGTGTAGGATCTGATATAGGGATTCAATGTTATTTTTATTAATTTAGTATACCTGCTGCCTGTGAACAAGTTCACTGTTTTTAATTTAAAGGCTTGTCCATTTTTAGCTAATTTATTTATTTATTGCACTATGCACTTTCCAAAATTAATATGTATTTACTGCTACCAATATCACCCAAAAATTATATATTTTTTCATAATGTATGAAGGTATCCTAATTAAATATTTAGGTGTATAGAAATTTTTAAAGTGTTCTAAATTGCTATCTGTATGCCTTTATGTGTTTTAATATATGATTGGTTTTAGAAGCTTGTACTTTTAAGGTCATACTGACCGCAATAAAGTTTCTTTGAATTGAATTGAATAGTTTTATTGGCATTTATGAAATTAACTTCGATACAATCAATGCATTTTCAAATCCACAGTAGGAATACAATCTTTACGGCAATGTCAGACATCAATCTCAGTAACACATTATGTATGTACAAATGAAACAGCAGTTATTTCCACATCATGCTTCCCTGTGATTCTTTCCCCTATGGTGTCAGTCATCCTCCAGGTTTACAATAATGCATAATATTTCCCTGCTGTAGCGGGGTGTATTGTATGGAGTAATTGGGTCTGCTGTCAGCATTGATTGTCACGCATTTACATGCTCTGAAAATGCTTGTATAGCTAACCTACAATAGCTCAATAAGAAAGAAACTGAAAAAACAAACTCTGTGCATCCAAAACCAAATTTAGACATTCAACTAAAACTTATGTATATTTACCAGGGGTCCTCTGTCAATAGGTACGACCAGTTCTTCTATCGGGCAGGGGCCCCAAGGGGGGGCTGAGGGCGGGGGAGAGGAGAAAGCAATGAGGGTCCCCCTAAAGATGAGGGCACGGACCACAATCAAATGAACAGAAGGGGTCATCCAAGTGTTATGGTGCATGGGGGCTAAGCTTACCCTCTTCCCAAGAACCCAGAGTCTCATAAGGGTCTGCAATAATTGTCCTGTATTTAGCAGGTACGTGTCTCTCCCATTCCCTCAGATTCAGATGAGCTCCTCTGTGAGTCTTGGTCAGGTGTATCACATGTGTCCCAAGCCCTCAGTATGTCAGCCCATGGTTCCGCCAGGGGTTTGCGCCTTTTTATGATCTTATTCTCCCAGATGAGGGCTTTTTCCTCTGCCCTGGCCCAGTCTACTATTAAAGGGTTCATCTTTGCCTTCCACCTGAGAGCTATTCTCCATTTAGCCGGTATACAAACCTATGTCCCAATCTTTTGGATTTGGGTCTCAGGAAAAGGCCCAGAAGGCACACCTCTGGGAAGTATGTCATATTACGAGCCAAAACCCCATTTACGGTATCTACAATTTTGGTCCAGAAATTTCAGAGCCCAGGACAAGACCATATCATATAGGCAAAGTCGGTGTCTATTTGCGAGCATCTGGCGCTGGCCTGGTCTTCTCTGCCATATACTACGTTCAGCTTGTGCGTAGTGAGATAAGTTCTATGGAAAATGTTGAACTGTATGGGTTTAAAGGCTGCATTCCTGACCACTTTTTTGGGGCTTCCCAGGACCTTCTTCCACTCTCTCTCAGCCAGCTGCCTATTCAGTGTGCCCTCCCATCTTTCTTGTATTTGGGGCAAAGGCCGATGGGTCATCTCAGTTATAGCCAGGTATAACCATTTTACCAGGTGTCATGCCGACCTCAAAGTAACCATCGCCTGAAAGGCCGATTGGGTGGCAGGTTCTTTCATGTCAACTCCCCACAGTGCTGTCAATGCCCCCGTATCTTATGATAATTCAAAAACTCTCCCGCAGCAAGTCATGGTATTCTAGAAACTCATTTAAAGGAAGCAGTTCACCATCCCAATAGCAATCCCCGATCAATAGCACTCCTGCTTCCTCCCAACCCTGTAATTGCCGCTGTGTAAGAGGGGGACCCATCCCTGCCTGTGGTAGTCCCATGAGTGGTATATTTGGTGTATAAAGCGGCGTATCCCCAGACCTTGCCATACACCTAACCCAACAGGTTATCACCACTGAAAGTAGTATCCCCATGTGTTTGATCTTCTGGCAAGGGTGAGCTTCCAAGGGGTCAAGGCCCCTTGTGCAGTGTTAGCCGGAAGTGATAAAGTCTCAAGCCCCCTTCATCTAGCGATCTGGCCTTCCACTGGAGCTGTGCCGCCAAATAATAGGCTTCTAAGGCAGGAGCACCCAGCCCGCCCCCACAAGTGGCAGTAGCAGTGTTTGTAGGGATACCCTATTACATCCCCCATCCCCATCCCACACCAAGTCTCTCAATAATGTATCCAGGGCCTTAAACCAGCTTTTCGGGATTACTACTGGCAGGTTGACAAATAAATACATGAGTCTAGGTAATATCACCATCTTGGACAACGCCACCCTGGCCATTACCAGTAGTTTGAGGGAACACCAGAAGGACACATTTGCCCGCAACGCTCTCAGGGCACCTCCAAGGTTCCACTCCAACATGTCTAACTGAGGGTGATAAACCTGTATTCCTAGGTATCTGAAAGAGTCCATTCCAGGTCCTGTGGGAAGTTCAGCGGCCGATCAAGGGAAGGACTTAATGGGAACACACAGGTGTTTTTTTTGTTTACATGCAGTCCTGAGAGCTCAGCAAATTCTTCTAGTAAGCGCAACACTGTCGGGATCCCATGAGATCCTTTACAGAGATAGATCAGTATTTTGTCCACATACAGCGAAACTATATGGTCAGTCCCACCAAGAGCCACTCCAAGACTCTTACCCTCTTGCCTGAGCCTCTCTGCCAAGGGCTCCATTGCGAGAGAAAAGAGCAACGTCGACAAGGGACATCTCTGGCGGGTTCCTCTGTAAATTGAATAAGGCGCAGATACCGTGCTACCTGTGCGCACTCTAGCTCTAGGACTCTCGTATAGGAGACGGACCCACTCCGACCAACCGTCTCCCATCCCCATCCTTCCCATTACTTCCAATAAAAAATCCCATCTCAGGGAATCAAACTCCTTTTCCAGGTCTACAGTCACTACTATGGCTTCAGGGTACCCTCCCAGGTCTCTGTGAAACACATTTTACATAATCTCCGCAAATTGTTAGATGTGGAACATGAGGGGATACATCCACTCTGGTCAGTGTGGACCAATCTCTGCATCTGCGGCAAAAACCTAGACGCCAGTACCTTTCTTAAAATTTTAAAGTCAAGGTTTAACATTGACAATGGTCGAAATTCAGCACGTCTGCTACCTCCTTCTTCGTTTTTGGTAAGGGAATCGCCAGCTCCACTCTGACTGAAGGTGGTAGTTGTTTTCCCCCCAATGCCGCTGCATACATCTGTTCCAGCCTCGGGGCCAATAAGCCTATGAAGGAGGAGTAAAATTCGGCCAGGAGGCCATCAGGCTTGGGTGTTTTCCCTTGCGCCATTTCTTTAATGGCCTCTCTGAGTTCTCCTGCTTTTACCGGCAGCGCCAGTGTATCCCAAGTGTCTTGGTCTAATTCTTGTAGTCTCAACCCTTCGAGATATTTTGTTAATCTGTCTTCCCGTACGTCCCCTGGTTTCCCGTATAGTTTCTCATGATATTCCCGTAACAAGTCGCTAATGCCCCTCGGAGAGCAAAGAACACTTCCCCCCCACATCACGAATGCTCGGAATTGGAGCTCCCCTGCTATCTGGTCTGATTAACCAGGCCAATAGCCTCCCTGCTCTAATTTCCTCTACATGTTGCCGTTCTTGGTATACTCAGTAATCCAATGTCCTCAACCTACCCCAAGTGGAGTTATAAGTATTATTCACATCTGCTAGTCGTCTCTGCACATCAGCCCCTTCCTCAGTCTTTCTGTCCAGTGCCGGTATCTGGGTTTCCAGGGCTTCGAGTACCCGGGCGATGTCTCTTCTGGCTCCCACCACCTGTCCCAGACTCTGTCCTTGGATTACGACTTTTAAAAAAATAATTTTTTATTGAGTTTTGTTCAGGCATTTATATAACATAAACACACATGTATGTCTACACTTCACAGTACCGTTACAGCTTGCAGCAGTAAAATAATCATGAATAACGATATCACATATCAAACAGGTATAGGGCTCCATTGCGTCCTGCACTTTTTCAAAGAGAAAAAGAGATAAAATCAAACAATATGATGTAACAGTCATAACCAATATTAGATTGCTAGCCATACTTGTGTAAGACAAAGAAGTGCTGACTTGGGCCAACCAGACACATCAATTCAGATTTCGGAAATGGCAAGTGGGAGGATATCTATGACAAACAGTCACTCATTTGTCAAATTGGGCAGACCCATATGTGCGGAGGACAGTCTTGGACAGTGGCTAGTGTAGAGGCAATTATTGGGTTGAACTTGGCGGGGAGGGTATTGATGTTGGACTAGAACCGTCAGGGCGGTCAGCATCCTGGCTTCTAAGCCAGGTGGTGAAAGGCTCCCATATGTCTCTCGAGCAGGATGCAGTGGGCATGAGGTCCCAGAATGCCGCAAGCTGCTCCTGACAATGAACAATATATTTTACCCAGTCAGCAACTAAGGGAGCCCTAGGGGCACCCCATCGAATGGCCAGCCTACTCTTTGCCAGTAGCAGCGTCATGCCACCAGACAGCACCTCTTGGGCGGAAGTTACCCCACATATCCCAGCAGTGCCACTAAGGGAGTACACTCCAGTGACACTTTGTATAGTCTCATAGACCTCTTTCCAATAGTCAACTATGGGAGGACAACTCCATGCCACATGCTGAAAAGCTGGTGCTTCACGTTTACATTTCCAGTAGTGCAAATCGGGACGTTACCCCAGTTTGTGTAGTTGCATGGGAGTGCGATACATCCTGTGTAGGAATTTGAAGTGAATGAGTCTGAGTTTATAATTCGGGGATAAGTATCTCAGCTGTGAGCAGCTGAATGACTGTTGCTCATCTGTAGGTAAATCTTCTAAATCGGCTCTCCAGTGTATAAGTGCCCTAGGGGCATCCCATGGGGTGTTTGTTTGAGTGCGATTATATAATCTAGTGATTAGTCTACGAGGTGACGGTGTAACTAGTAGTGTTCTAGCAGCTGCATTATAGCTGGGGAAGCCGGGAAGGTTGAGTGCATTTTCTTGCAGGCGGCACAGAGCTGGAAGTATAAAAACAAAATTTAGGACTGGTATCTGATTATCTTCCTGTGACTGTAGCTGCTCTGAAAAGGTATCCTGCGGGTATAGGTCTCCCAATGTAGAAATGCCCAGAGATCGTGCCCGTTCTAAGGAACCTCTTTCATTAAGAAAGGGAAAGTGTGGGTGGTGTGCGATTGAGGTTGAGGGTGCATAAAGCAATGGAATTCCGACACGCTTCCGTAAGCCTTCCCAAGCCCAGTGCAGTTTCCACGGTGTTTATTTTGGTTACAGATCTACGGAATGGTTTATGGATGGTGGCGTGGAGAGGAATCGGATCAGCGACTTCTGTTTCGATGGCCACGTGCAGTTGAAATGAAATGGCATATATCCAAAAATGGAAAAATTGGGCCTGCGCACAAAGGGCATATAGTTCAAAGTCCGGTGCTCCCATTCGACCCAGGGATAACAGGCGTGTTAGCAGCTCCCAGCTCATGTGGGGCTGTCTACCAGCCCACACCAAGGCTATTACAGCAGATCGTAAGGATTCAAAAAAGGCTTTAGTTAAAGGTATGGGTATATTTACGAAAATGTATAAAAATTTAGGGAGAAGTATCATTTTAGTGATGGCTATTCTACCAGCCAGTGACAGAGGTAGGGCAGTCCAAAGTTTCGACCTTCGATCCAGCCAATCTAGCAATCTGCTGAAGTTCATTTGCTATATTTCTTGCAGGTCTCTGCTCAGCCACAACCCAAGGTACCAGCAGCCCATTTAAGCGGAAATTCCAAGTCGGTCTCCACGTGGGCTGCAGTCAAGGGTAGGATAGAGGATTTGGACCAGTTGATCTGTATACCAGACATTCCCCAAATTGAAGAACCTCCCTCAACACAGGAATAAGGTTGTCCTCGGGCTTACAGATATTTAAAGTTATATCTTCTGCTTACATCGATATTATAAGACTCCTGTCTGTGAAACCTAAGCCCCGAGTAGTGTGGTGCTGATGAATGCCGGCCGCTAAGGGCTCCATTGCCACTGCAAACAGCAGTGGTGGGAGCGGGCACCCTTGTCTTGTTCCGCGGGTTATAACAAATGGATGCGATATTAAGTTATTTGCCCTAAGTCAGGCTGCGGTTCTAGTGTAGAGCATAATTATTAGTTTGATGAAATTGGTCCAAAAATCCCATTCTAGATAGGACAGTGAATAAAAACGGGCACTCTAAGGAGTCAAATGCCTTAGTTGCATCAAGAAACACTGCAACAGCGGGTAGTTAGGGGTCTATTTGGTGCACCGTAGCGAAAAAGGTGTGCAAATTGTGGGCCGTCGACCTACCCGGAATAAACCCAGACTGGTCTAGCCTGGCAATGAGTGGTAACAGCGGTTGTAATGTATTAGCTATTAGCTTGGCTAGAATTTTTGCATCCACATTGATTAACAACAGGGGTCTATAAGAATCACACAGATTAGGTGCTTTGTCTGGTTTTAAAAGAGTGATGATTGCAGCCTAGCGCAAGGTCTGTGGCAGGATCCCTATCTCCAATGACTCTTGATATACATCCAGCAGACAAGGCACCAGTTCCTCCACATATGTCTTATAGAATGTGGTGGTCAGGCCATCTAGACCCGGCGCCTTTTCCCCAGTTAACTTTTCATGACTTGTGTGATGTCCTCTAGTGAAAAAGGTTCATCCAAGTAAGCTCAATGGGCGTCACTGAGGCAAAGCAGTCCAATTGATTCTAAGTATTTATCTAGGTCAGGGTGGGGTGAGCTCTGAGTTGCAGTATAGAGTGCGGTATAGTATTTAGTAAGATGTGCGTGTGTAGCCTCTTGGCTTCTGATTGGAGAAGCGTCTTCATCTAATAACTCAGCTATAAATGCTGTAGAGGTGCGCTGTCGAAGTGCATTAGCAAGGGGTTTTCCAGGTCTATCACCCTCTTCATAGCTGCATGATCTGGAGTTCCTCCCTAAAAATCGTGTCTCCCTCTCTGCTTCTTCCTCAAATTCAGAATTTCCCCCACACTGTGGCTAAATGTCTAGGCTCCCCGGACTGAAAGAACAGTCATTCCGCTGATTGAATTTCCTGTTCGAGTTTAACTATTGTAGATCATATAGAGCGTAGCACCCCTGATTGTTTGGAGATGCAAGCGCCCCGGATCACCACCTTAAACGCATCCCACAACTTCGAGGAGGAGTCCACTGAACCTTCGTTAGTAGAGAAGTATTGCGTGATATCAGTTCTAATTTCTTCTCTAAATGTATCATCTAGGAGCACGTGTGGCGGCAGGTGCCAAGTAAATGCGTGGGGTAGGGTTTGTGGTATCTTCCAGCATAGAACCACCAGGGCATTATTCGAGAGCATGCGTGTGAGGTGCAGGGGCTCTGTGGTCTATGACGCATAATCATAGGTGACTAGCCAGTAGTCGATCCTGGATCATGCATTGTGATGCAAGGTGATACACGTACCCTCCTTTGTGTTTTGATTCCTGCTGTGCCAAATGTCAGTAAGATCATGTTCAAGAATGATAGTGTTTAGTTGCAGTGCTGCCCTAAAGTGTGGATTGCAGGCTGCACCCACTCTGCCTTTGTCATTGTTAAGAGTGACATTGAAATCCCTGTCCCAAATGATCGTGTCACAACCCAATGCCACAATATTTGCCCATACAGTAAAAAAGAACTGTGGGTCGTTTATATTGAGGCCATATATTGCATCTTAAAGTAACATTGGTTGTCATAAGGGTGCTCAGCACAATAATATAACGTCCCTCAGGGTCAGTCTGAACATGTGTGGTAGCCCAACCAAGGCCTCGTCTGATCAAGATCGAAACACCTCTGGCATAACTGGAGTATGGTGCTGAGTGTATTTCCCCCAGTATCTATTATTTAATTTAGAGTCAGAGTCATATTTCAAATTAGTTTCCTGTAGAAAGCATACGTCTACGTGGTGTCTACTTAAGTAAGCATGTACCAATCTGGCTTTTTTTAAATCGTTAAGCCCGCGGACATTCCAAGTAAGGTATTTTGTCTCAGTCATTTCTTAATGAGTGAAACATGTAGTGAATGTGCCTGTAACATGGGCTCGCAATAAACATCATACGTTAAAAAAAAAACAATAATGTTGAGCGCAACATTAAGTGTGAGTGATAAAAGAAAGTGATCTTTAGAAAGAACCATGATAATTTGCCCGTCAAGCATATACTGTGAAGCTAAGGACCCTTCGCCTGAATATACCGTGCCCCCGAACCCACCCCCACCCACAGCAACCTCCCAATTAGGTTGTGACATATGTACACCATCCCCCCTTAGTATCCTTCGAGCAAAACAAAAACAAATGGGAGAACTCCCAGTGGGGCAGGGGACGCCAGCGATAACCCACCAAAAGGCAGGGTGACAAGGCTGATATATATTGCGCAATCTGTCAAGTGGAAAGAAAAGAACATCTTATTATAGTCAAGAGCAACAGTGCTAGCTATTCAGTGAGGGAGGCAGCTAATAGCTCATAGTGATTAACACAAGCATAAACAGACTTGTGTAACAAAGTGTGGATCCGCACGCCTAGTAAATTAGTCATTATCACTTAAATTTTGCACCGAGTTGGCCTGTTGTGAAGAAAGTGAGGGCAATTTCCTTGCACCAATGTGTTAAGCGTACTTGAGGGCTGATTTAGCGTCTGTGAAAAACTGTACAGTTCCATCATACATGATTTTAGGCTTAGCAGGATACAACATCGCATATCGAATGGAAGAATTTTGCAGGATACGTTTCACTGATGTGAACTCTCTCCGTGCTGCCTGGACAGCGGGTTGTACTTGGGAAAGGGCGCTGCCTTGGTGGGTCAAAGGACTCTTATCCCTTGCCGCTCTTAGAATGGCGTCTCTGTCTCTATAGTTCAAGAGGCGTGCAATTTTTTGACTTGGCGCTGCACTTGGCAGGGGTCCCGGCCCAGTGAGCGATGTGTTCTCTCAACGATCATGACCTGTGCGAGAGCTGGCCCAAATAGATGACGTAACAGGTCCTCGATGTAGGGTTTCATTTTCAGGATAGCAAACAGTCTATTCCGGCAGCCCAATAATCCACAGGTTGTTGCGCCTAGAGCGTACTTCCAAGTCTTCATTTTTCACTTTTATTACAGCCAATACCTTTTCCATATTGAGGAATTGCACTCTTGATTCAGTATGAGAGTCATGGGTATCTGACAACCTACTCTCTAAGGTGTCTAATCGAACCTCATGAGCATCAACACGCTTCTTGACTGTGTCCAGGCTTGAAGCAAGAGCGTCTATCTTATTGTCCACTGTTTTAATACTGAAGCGCACATCCAGCAGGATCGACTGAATATCTTCCTCTTGTTGCTCCTCACGTTCTTTGGAGCCTTGGGCAGGGTCCATCTCCTGACTTGCGTCGTTTGTTCTTGCGAGACGTTTGTTTTCAAAGGGGAGCTCACCTATAAAGTAGTGTTGGAAAGCGCAGAGGCAGTGGGGCCGATATGGTGTTATAACACTCCTGCAATTCATGATTACAACTATAATGAGGCTCAGGACGCAGTCTCTATGTTTGAGCTCATAGATCTCCTAGTCCAAAGTGGGCCCCAGGTGTGTGGTGTGCTTACGTACTCCCCACTCAGCCCAGCGTGGGATAAAATCAGCAAGCACATGGGCCGTGTACAGTAACTGGTGGCACACACCTGCCACACCAAAGCATACCCGTAGCAAGTGTCAGCTGCGGTCCTCAGGTCGGTTCTTTAAAGCTGCTACAGCATGTGGTCAGCACTGTTCCCGATGATTCGCTGATGTCCTTCAGCGCAGGCCTCAGCTTTCGCTCCACCAGTCTACATCACAGTTGTTTCGATACGGGCCTCCAGCATATGCTCAGCAGAGTGGCCCCTCACCGATGGCGTAGGGGAGCCCACTGGTTCACGGGTCTATGTGTGGGGGCCAGCGCCTAGCCCCGGACCACCAGAGCGAAGACCAAGTGAGCAACTCCCTGCACCCCCAACCAGGCCCGGCGTTCATGGACAGACGTAGGGGCTAGACCAGGCAGCACAGAGCCACTAAACTTGTGCCGCCACCCAGGCATCCCCAAAAAGCACCTGGGCCCCTCTGTGAGAGGGCACCTACGGGATTCACTGCGGCATGGGCCTGACTGCACCCCCACTGCAACTCGGCCCTAGTGGTGAGAAAGCAGAGAGGGCAGAAAGTTTGGCGTCCGGAGCGCGTCTAGGCCCACACCCGCAACTGTGTCTCGCCTCTCCCTCTGACTGGTCAGCGGGTGCTCTAGAACCCCCTAGCCTGGAGGTCTGAGAGTCTGTGATGAACGGTGGTCCAACCAGCTCTTCACTGCAGGGCCCAAAGCACGGTCCGGAGTCACACCCGCCTCTTCGTCGTAACCTCAGAAGGCTCGAGTTCGTTACGGCAAATGCACAAAATCCCTGAAGGTGTGTATCGTCGATTCAGGAGCGAAGTGCCAGGTACGTCTCTTCCTCAGCCACGGCCCAGAGGGCTGGGAGCATCCGGGGTCACAGGAGCTTGCTGGATCTCCTCACTGTACGGAGTTGCACGGCAGCCATGTTTCCTCCAGTATCGGCCACGGACAGTTGGGTCGTGTTGCATGGCTCATTCACGGTATTTAGCCAGCAAAGCATGCTCAGTTAATGCCGGACTGCTTCATCACAGGTTATCTTTATTCTTAATCGGCAGAAGTTGCATAAGGATGGCGAAATGTGCGGATGGTTGAGCCTGGTCTGCGGACTCTCTTCAATAGGTGGGCATTGCATGGCTCAACGTAGCCACGCCCCTCGAATTACCACTTTAAATGCATCCCATTCTACTAAGAGGGAGCTAGTGGTCCCCTGGTTTTTCTCAAAGTATGCGCCAATAGCCTCAAAGAGAGATGCTGTTTAAAACGTTCATCCTCTAATAAGGTGGTGTCTAGTCACCACAATGGGATGGGGGCCCTCTCGGGGGTAGGGACGAATCGCATTAGCAGGGGTCTGTAGTCGGAGATAGAACTCCCTAGGTATTCAGCATTGGATGACATCGGTGCCATTATACTTGAACAGAGGAACATGTCTATTCTGGTGTGTAGGTCATATAGTGAGGAGTAGAAGGAATATTCCCTTTTCTCTTCTCATCTATCAGTTTACACCCAGCAATCCAGCTCCTTAGTCCCCTGGTCATAGTGCTGCTATCGTTCCCCTCAAAGGAGGAGTAGATCTGTCCCATCCTAAATTGCATACACAATTGAAATCACCCCCCAAAATCAGATCCTCCGCCACCACCCCAGAGAGTTTCCCAGAGAACTGCTCCAGGAAGGACATCTGGTCACGGTTTGGTGCATAAACATTCCCCAGTGTTATTTCCTTGCCCTTCAACTTACCCCTAACCACCCTAAATCTCCCCTCTGCATCAATTATTTTCCGGGACACCTGGAAGGGGACCCCAGGTCTGATCCACACAAGCACCCCCTGCAAAGGCCGAATAGGTAGTCGCAAATAATTGCCCCCACCATCTACGTCAGAGCCTAGCCACTTCCACCTCTGTGAGATGGGTCTCCTGCAGCATCACTATGTGTGCTTGCCCACGCCGTATATAGTTCAGGATACTGTAGTGCTTGGAGGGAGAGCCCATTCCCCAAATGTTCCAAGTCAGGAGTTTGAACTCCTCGGCAGGGCTAGAGACACCAGCCATCCCTCAGCGCTCCCACCCTAATGACTTGTGGACCCCATGGTATAGAACAACAAGCCCAACAGCAAAACTCCCCAACCCACGAGCGGACTGACAATGGTCAGCTGCCCAAACCTGTAAGAGAACTTCATTTCGATCAGTATGCTGCCCTCAGCCATGTTGGTGGTGCACTCTAGTGGGGGGTGGGAGGAAAGTCAAGAGTGCTTGAAATGGCATGATGACCATCTGGTCCCATCAATAGTGCAGGGGTTCCCCCCTGTTTGCTTCTTAGTGGCCCTCAGTCTCTTTACTAGCCAAACATCTCTCTGCATCCTGTTTTGAGTATCCACGGGCCTGGTCCGTCGGGCAATGTCATCTGCAGTACGTGGAGTAAGTTTCGGCAGTTCTGCATTATTTCCTGAGTAATCCTCTGAGTTAGACAAATGATTCACTAGGTCTGAAGAGGAGTCTCCATTCTGATCTTGGACATCAGCTGCGCCACCGCCTTCAGAGCGGCTTCCCGTTCCTATTATGTCTGGGAAACAGTTGGCCTCTGCAGTGCTTTCGGTTTCTTGGGGTGGTATGCCCTGGCCTTAGCATCACGTTTCGCGCCTCTTGAGCCCGGCTTAGATCTAGGCAAAGGAGCCCCTTTCCTCTATGCCTCCAGACAGGTCCACGCTTCATCCGGAGTGGTGCAGAAGTGTGTGGCATAGTCGCCGGGAACATTGAGTACTGCAGTCAAGCTTCCCGTAGTGCTTTTTTAACTGCCATAAAGGAGGTCCTCTGTGCCTGCACCTTGGCAGTAAAATCCGAATTCATAGAGATGTTACTGTTATTCATGGTGTATGGGCCATGAGATGTGGACTGCTGCAAGATAGCGTCCCTGTCCCTATAATGTAGTAGCTTGGCAACCATCGATCTGGGGTAACTGCCCTGTGCTGGCGGTCTTTCCGGCACTCTATGAGCTCTCTCCAAACCAAAGAATTTGGATAGTGTACTAGCTGGCATCACTTCAGTAAGCCATTTCTCAAGGAATGACAGCATGTCTGCCCCTTCCGCTGATTCCGGAATCCCCAAAATTCTGATATTATTACGGCGGTTTCTACCTTCAGCATCTTCTGCCCTCAGGTCCAGTTCGTCACTCTAGAGGTTAGGTCCTCAAGTCTGGCCACCCCCTGCCTACATCCTGGCACCAATTCTGTTAGTGTGTTTTCAACATCCTTGACTCTGTCTGCCAATATATTGTGTTCAGTCTGCAGGAGACCCAGCCCTATCGACACCGCCCCGATATCCTGCTGCAGTGCTGTCCTGGTGTCAGAGATTTCCTTCAAAATCTTGTATAGGTGAAGATGTAAGGAAAAGTCTTTATCAGTTATGTCCCCAACTTCCTGACCACTTTTCTGGGGAGGGGTCCGGAGTGTTGGGCAAGGTACCCCCTTGTCTCGTTTTCTGCCGTTTTAACTCCCCCAACCCCTACTTGGGCAACTTTTTATATAGCAAAATGCCTTAGCACCTAGTGTGGTGTTCGTAAAGTCTAGGGCACTGAGTCTCTGCAGCCCCATTTCCTTCTAGTATCCGTCCAGTGGCTCCCTACCTCAAGGGGATCACGGAGCCTGACAGGGGATTCGCCCACTGTTAGCCTTCACTAACGATATCCCAGCATCAGCGGTACCAAGCTACTGGTTCACAAAGCCACAGGGGGAAGGTTGACTCAGAAGAACATATATACAGTAGTAAGTTCTGGGGCATGTATACCCACTTAATTGTTCCCCAGCGGATTGACCCAGAACAGTGTCTAAGTGTCAACACCGTTCTACTGGTGTCTCATGACATCTGGTGCTGGAGCCTGGCCAGTCAGTTATAAGCTAATGCCTCGCTGACTGCTACCAGTCCCGACACAAAACCTGGAGGCAAATACTGTATGTATCTCGCCTCTGCTTAGGTGGTGAAAGCTTGCCTCACTTCCTAGCTCTTCTCTTCGTTAGGTTCTCTCTGCAGGTCTATGCATCCTGCTGTCTCATTCGGGCCTACAGTCGTCTGTCCAGGCCGCTTCCAGTCTGTCTGCATGGGACTGTGCCCTGTAGTGCCAGGCCCCCAGCAATCTTATTGCTTGCACTGCTGATTCTCCTTAGCCTCAACTGCTGTCTTTATCAGTCCTGGCCTGTCACTCCAACCGTTAAAATGGACGCAACTCTGCCACACCCTAGCCAGGGTACCACTGCTCAGCTGCCTCAAGCACAGGTCCACATTCTCCAGGTGCAGTACTCTTCTTTGGGGCTTACGATGTCCACAGCCAAACTCTGTTTCAAAAACCCCTGGGTGTCCACATGGGCCTCCGGGCTGCTGAGCACCTCCAGTGCCCACCCAATGGTTCAGTGCTGCGTCACTGCTACCCCAGTCGCAGCAGTATATGGCGCACGTACCTCAGGGTCTGCCGCAGCACACGCCGCCATCTCCGCTCCAGGGGAACAAGAACACTGTGGTCTGTCTTTTCTTTGGGTGTAGTATCTCCACTTCTGGTTAGAGTGGGCTGCCGATCACTACGGTTCTCTGCTCCAGGCCTCCTCAAATGCATCAGCCCTGGCCTGGAATTGTCCACGCCGGACCTCCGTCGATCCGATACTCTAGCTGCCGTCGTTCCAGTTGCGCCTCCGACCGCTGTCTTCTCTACTCGTGTTTCTCTGTCCCAGAAACTACGCTCTCCGGGCTCTCGGTTAGGCCGCGGCCCGCTGCAACTCTGATGGCGTTCTCTCCAGGCTCCCATCGTGGCAACCTTTCCGCTGTTCCGCTGAAGCCCCAACCACAGCTCGGATCAGCACCGGTGACTGGCCTGTCCCCTGTGTCAGCAAGCTTCATGCATTGGGGGTATCCCACACTCGCTTTAGGCAGGATTCATACGGACCAGGACGGAGCTTCACAGCTTAGCGTCCGCCATGATCGCGATCCAAGCCACGCCGCCCTGAAATACATATGGTTGGAACGTTTTGATGCATGAGGCATTTGTGGAGCCCTTCATGCAGAAATGTGCCTTAGTTGTCAACAAGTACTTATAGGCTTTACTCTTCCACAACACTGTGTCCTGAGGATGGTCTTGCGGACCTGATGTGCCATTTAAGACCGAAACATCAACAGTCTGTCCTCTATACCAACATCAATGAAACAGTATGCTGCTTTTTGTCCTACTTTCAAAGTTGAATTGTGATGATTTGTATCTCATGGACTTAGGTCTCTTGGACCTATATGGTTGGGAGTATTCTTGCACTTCCTTGGACCTCCGAACCTAAAGAACACGAATATAGGGATTATAAGGGGGTGTCCATTTTCGTTTGTTGATGTACCGCTGTATCCAAAATGTTATTTGTACTGTAATCACGTGTAATGGATATGATTTTCTGTTGAGTTAATCCTTATAAATATATTCATGTTCACAAGTCATTGGTTTTATACATTAGCGTTTTGTTGATGTCATTGGATCATTTTTGTACTCAACTTAACAAACTTGGATCATTTTCTTGACCAGCATAAGATTAAGTTGAGTACAAATAATTGCTCCAGGAAAATATTCTTCTTCTAGATCAAGTAAAGTAAAACAAGGCAAGGCACTGCTTTGCCTTACTTTGCATCATGGGGGCTTTCCATCGGTGGTACATGGACATTTCCAAGCAACCACCCATTATGTTTCTGTAATCAATTTGCACAAAAAACAGGTGCCAGTTAGGACAGTGGCATCTATACCTGGCAATTTATATAAAAAAAATACTTGGCAAAAATGCTACAGATGTCAATGATCAACAATAAATAATTTTTAAACATGTTTCATAGATATTATCTTATGCCTGTATATGCAAAAGCACACAGTCAGTGAAAACAAGACAACCTATTACCAAAAAAGAACAAAAAAGCTAACTTTTTTCAAACAATGACTTCGCACAGGGAAAAAAATATAACAATAATGCAATCAGGTATAGGCACAGAACATTTTTTTTTCTTTAATAAAAGTTAAAATAACTAGCCACAAATATTTGTTAGATTAATAAAAGTAATGATTGCTGTTTAAAAGAGTTTTCAACAATTAAATTGACAAACAAAAGATTCTCTTCACATAAACAACAATAAACATTGAGAAAATCAATCAAAAAACATTTTCCTAAATTAACTGATTATTGGGTAAAAAACACAAAAGATACCAGACATCATCATTGAACAAAGGTGGCAAACAAATAGAAGAGTGCTTGAAAATAGCCATCAGGAAAAAAGAAAGGTAAGAAAACGAAACTGCAGACATAGTGAAAACATTTAAACATTAAATACCAAAATGCAAACCTATTTTTTATTTTTTATTTATTTCTATCTTAAAAATTGGAAAACATGCCCCTGTGATGTCCAAAAGAAGAACCAATTGTTAAAATATATGGGGTAACTATATTTTAATGAAAGGCTCAATAAACCAACCAAGAGCTCTATGGAATCATGTCATCTATTTCTCTACCTGCGTCAGAGGTAGAATGGCTACTTTGGTGGACTTCGTTGAAAGAACCTCAGAGCATATCCTCTTTGCCTCTGCAACTGAATGTGAGGTTACAGGAAAAGTTGAACAAATGAAGGCACTGGCCAACATTTTCAATGGGCTCTCTGGTGCAGTGTTAAGAGAGGTTGCAGAGAAGACCCCAATGCATGTTGCCGGAGAAATACCTGGGAAAACACAGACAAGTACAGATCTTTTTATCCAAGCTAAAACCTTTGCTGACATAGTATCTGGCAAACTAATTGAAACCTTTATGCATGAATGTTTTCCACTCTATAGCAATTATAGTCATTACAAAACTATATTAACATAGATGACTTGGGGGTAGTCTAGTGAATAGTAAAATGTGGATGATCGATGGAACATTTAAAATTACACCTCTTCCATTCACCCAAAATTTGTACTGTGCACGCTAAAATGAATAGCATGCAAATTTCATGATTTCCGATCAGACACAGTCTGCCACACATATAGTCAATTCTTGCTAATAATTAAAGAAAAACATCCAACAATAAAACACCTGGGAAAATAAGTATAGACTTTAAATTGTCAATGATCGCAGCAATAAAAAAAAACTCGACCCTTACACTCAAACACAGCAATGTTTTTCCATCTTACCCAGGCTATCTGGGTAAAAAATGCAGAAAACATCCCTAGAAGGAGAAAATATGACTGATAGTAAAATGCAATTTGTAATTAAAAAACTAACTGCATTAGCTTTTGTTCCTTCTGAACAACTAGATAATTTCTATACAACAAATCATATTCCTAAAAAGAGGAACAAGTCGCACATTTACTAAAGTTTGAGCAAACATGGATTGTACATCTAAACAGGTCCGGTCACAGATGAGTTCCAAGGCTCCATATTGGCTGGTGGACCTACTACTCAACCTGCTTAGACGCAGGAGTAACCACTAATAATTTCATTAAGAGATGCCTTATTTCTTTTTGATCCTCTACAGGAAAACCTCACCCCAGTTTCTATCATTTATTGGAAATTTCAAAAAAGGATCAATGTTTGCAGGAAAAAAGACAAGCAGAATATATATCTCTAGCTGTATGCACCCAAAAGTTAGTAAAGAAGAAAACCTAAAGAAATAAATGTATGTCTCCTTTCTAAGGTTAAATAATTTGGCATGTTTGGAGGTTCAGGTTGCTTAAAATGTAATGTGTGTGTACTACATTACTAACAACACTAAAGCACCCTTACTGAAACGCACTAGAGTTAACCTTAATCTCTTGCCTTGTCCTTTAAACATACTAATTTGCAAAAACTATTTTTTTTACAAGACCTACCTTGAGCTATCTTCTTTCTTCAAATGCAGGTGTTTTAGTAATTACCTCTTCCATCGCTACAGCAATGTAATACAATTCACAAACTCAGGACCCATTAGCCTAACCATCCAAAACTCGAAAAGTGATATGTTACTATATTATTAAAAAAAATGCTCCATCAAAAAACTAAAACACCAATTTTAATCCGAATGCTCATTTAAGTAAAAAGTTTACACAAGCTTATATCTTTTTTTAATTTTATTTTTTATTACAAATACACAACTCCAATCTATTGACAATAACATCCACACAGTAAAAACTTCAGAAACCTAAATAGGATTGTTGTAATAGAAACCGACATAAAAAGGCCCATTACAAATGGAGAAAATAATTCAGTGAAGAAATTATGTCAGATGTTTCCAAAAAATAAATGCAAACTACCAACAAAAATGTGCAATCTGAAAGTTAATAAAGAATAGTAGAAGAATACTGTAAATTGACCCAACACTATACCACTACTCTATAATTTGAAGTAAATAAATAACCGCTCTTGCAAAAAGTGCCATGCACACACATACTCCAACAACCTGCAAATGGAGGAAAAGTTGAAACAGACAAACATGTGAACAAACAAAAACATTTACAACGTATCATGGCCTCTCTTACCATTTTGTTAATTTAAGGTACCATTAGAAAATTACAATAGTTAATAAAATAGGTTTCTTACTTGCCCAGTGCCCCACCAGCACACCGTCCATGCCCATGATACTCCACTGACTGAAGAAACAGATGCTGCAACGGGAAAAAATTTGAAAAACAGTAGCGCCGGTGAAAATAAAATTAAAAAGACAATTTCCCACATAGATTTTAATAGAATAATGTAAGAAAAAAGGAAAAGTAAATGTTTTAAAAAACTGTACAATGATATCAAAAATGTTGGTGATGTTATAATTAGTATTTTTTTTTTAAAAACTTTATTTGTCATTTTGTTACGTTACAATGAATGCAAAACCATTAAGCTCACTGTCATATCATCATCTCAATAGACTGCAAACACATATATCCAAGAAACAAAAAAGACAGAAACCCTTTTGTAGACATTACCTAGGCAAATCTGTCCTACACATGCCCCGTCCACCCAAACTATACCACTTGCAGGAAAGGCAGTTTGAGCGCCGTCTTTAGGCCCCACCGTGATTAGATATATTGGGTTAATTCAGATAAAATCAAAAACTTCAAGAATCACATCACCATAAACAACACACCCACACATTTATCCAACCCCTGTGGCCACAAGTCCGTGGTCCAGTTGTGTATTAGAGGTCGAGGAGCTGAATACCACGTAAGTCCTGAAGGGGCACCAGATATCCTTCGGGCGTGAAGTGTGGAAGCATATGTCTCGCTGTTCGTGCTACAGTATGTTAGGCTCCGTAACCAAGCATGTAAAGAACACGCTTCCCACCCCAGTGAATAGCAATCTCCCTCTTGACTAGGAGAAAGCTGATAGCGGAGAATCTCCGAACTCCTTTGGGAAAGTTCACTCCGTACCCCATGAGCATAATCTCGGGTAGCAGGGAGAGAGTTAGATTTATCACGAGGCCTAATGTGTTGTGTATCACATTCCAGTAGGACTGTAGTTTGGGGCAAGTTCAGGTTAAATGTGCAAAATCTTCATGTGGAGCGTTACACTTTACACAATGATGTGAACTGGAGGAATCAATTCTATGTGAGCGAGCTGGAGTGATGTACACTCTGCGCAAAAATTTAAAACGTAAGAGCTTATGACGACTGTTTAATGATATGTCTGACGTAACAACACAGCACTTTTCCCATTGATCATCCGTAATGGGGTGTCCCAAATCCAATTCCCAAGCCTCCCGAATCTTATGATCGTTAACAGGTATTAAGGATGAGCAAGTTCTATATAGTCTGGAAATCAAGTGCATGCCTGTGTCTGCGTCAGTAATAGTGGTGAGTGGGGCAAATTAGTCTGGCTCAAGCGGAAAGCTTGGGAAGGTGGCACGCAGTGCTGAAAGGACCCTGTTTAATACAAAGCGATCCATGAAGGTGGCCAATCAAAATCAAATGTCTTCCGCCAATGAGAAAACGTGGCCCCCTGGAAAAAAATCACCAAATTTAGCAATATCATATGCAGCCAGTGTACGCCTAACCAACGCTTCACCCGTTATGGGGAGCCAGTGGGAATTAGGAAGCGGCAGAGCCGAGGAATATAGCAGGGAAGCCTCCAGTGTGCGACACAAGTTATCCCAGGCCCAACTAGTGGTAGATGTCAGAAATGTTCCCCCTTTCGGTAAATTTGTCACACAACAACAGTTATTGCCCACACAATTTCATACATGAATATAACTTTAGACAACAGACAAAAACATAAAAGGAATATAGGTGATAAGTGTTTGCCAAAAAATGTACATTTTATTACAAGTCATTAAAAACAATAAGGCATCAATAAAAGCAATTAATACATATCAAATTATAACAAACTATGGGAAATATACACTAAGGAAAATGATTCCAATTAAAAGAGTGATGAAAAACGCTAGTTGGAAGGCAATTAATCAGACTCCAATTTGTAGTATTATCGCAAAAGGAGTAGTTATGTCCATTGACTTAGCGTGTCAAGACTCAATGTAAGCATCGACGCGTTTCAGTTATGGCTCTTGTATTTTATGGCCAACACCTTCTTCAGGATTAAAATGATAATTTCCCACACAATGTATAAAATATCTCATTAGGGGTTACATGCAACCCTCAAAATAATTCTCGACTGAATCAATATACGCTCCCATATAAAATCATTTGATGGAGTAAGATCATCAATGAGGGGTCAGTGACCACACATGTTCCTCGGCTTTCTGATAAAAGTTAAGTCCTTGCATAAAATTATGCTATGTGGTTATCAGTAAGAGTCACAAACGTGCTTCTTAACTCGGTCCAGTACGGGGCTCTTAAATTGTCATAGCCCCTTTTCAGCTAGACCGACCGCAGCCTGCTGTTCAGTCAAACTGGAGTACCCGTACAAAAATCTCGTAGCAGTATGCCTAGTGGTAGATACAGTCTGAATGTCCACTGGGTCTCTAGGTATTGCCTTGGGGAGCACAACCACTAGGGTGTCAGGAAGAACAAAGCCTGCCTCTGGGAGGAGCATTCGTATCCTAGCGTCCGGGTGATATCAGGCGTGGGCATAACTGCATTGGGCCACGAGGAAATATAGGGGCCCATTAGGATGTCGGGCGGATCGCCACCGCGATCCACCCGCCATCCTTGCCCGCCCGCCACCCGCCCGCCACCCATTTTCCCCTGCCATATTACTATAGCAGGGGGGACCGCGGCGGACCGAAAGACCGTCCGCCGCTTTTCCTCCCCGCTTGCCTTGCAACCGGGGCGGAAAAGGTTTAATATGGTGGCGGTGTCTATCAGACACCGCCATCCATATTAGTATTTGTTTTGGGAGCTGCCTTTTTGTGGCGGCAATGCCGTCACGGAAAGGCAGGCGGTCTTCACTTTGGGGACCCCCTGCGGGCCCCCATGGTGAAGGCGAGGTCGGGGGAGCACATGGGGGGTACCTGTGGTACCCCCCTGCATTTGCATACACAATGCTGAAGGCACTACATGGTGCCTGCCGCTTTGTGTATGGAAATGCATTACAAGTATTTTTAGCATTGTGGCGGGCGGTGCTGAGAGCACCGCCCGCCACAATGTTAACAAGCATTGGCATAGCCAATAGGTCTCGCTTGTAGGACCTTATAAGTATTTAGTTACAAGGATATTGTGCTGCAAAACAAAATACTTATAAGGTCCCACAAGCGAGACCTATTGGCAATGCCAATGCTTGTTTGTTCTTGTGGAGCGCGCACACACACACACAGAGACGCACACACGCCTCCTACTTCTGCGCTGGAGCCATTGGCTGTCCCCCCACCATGTGCTAGTCTAGACACACTGGCGGCTCCGCGCTGCTCTGATTGTTGAGCAAACAACCTCTCAAGTTTCTTAACTAGCTTCCATTTCATCTTTTTAGAAAGCTGGATTTTGTCAAAGTGTGAATGAGTATCTTTAATGGAATCATTCTTTGTGCACAATCCGACTCCTGTGCCACTCAGTGGTTTGCGCATCCGTCTAGCACTTCATCGTGACTTTTAAGTAAACATGCATGGCCTCGTTTGCCAAGATCCTTGGAGCGGGTTGCAAGGCTTGACTCGGGGGCTCGGTGCTTTGCCCTCGGGTTTTAGTAATGGCTGCGTGAGTTGCCATGGACACAAGCAAAGGGAAACCAGAAATAGCTGCCGCTTCAGCGGGAGGTTAATGATGTCTAGCGATAACTATTCTGAGGTCTTTGCAAGCTATGGAAGCAAATGGTGGGGGCCTGAAGGAGGAGGGGGTGCGAGGGATGGGGGAAACTGGCTGGGGAGAGAATGCAGAGCGCACGCTGGGCGAAGCCCTTTGATGTGCTGTGAGCGGCCAAGAATGAATGATTAGGGGAGGAGAAGCGGGAAAGTGAAAGTAGGGGAGGAGAAGCCCTGGCCGTGAATGCGCGTGCATGTTGCTCACGTGGTTCACATGAACGGCAAGAAAACGCCATGAAAACGCCAGCAAAAAGCTGGTGGTTTCATGATGTTTTCGCCGCTTGAATTCTCGCTCCGCTCGATGCGCATGCGCGCATCGATAGGTCGCGAGACATAAAAATGCAGGATGCGCTTGCCACTGTGGCGGGCACATCCTAATACCCCCCACGGGACTCCACCCCCTTATGGCGGGCGGTCCCGTAATCCAATAGGATGGCGGGCGGACTAAGTCCGCCCGTCATCCTAATGACCCCCATAGTCTGAAATCCGGGATGCCAAACCCCCTCTATCTTATGGTAAGGTAAGTATCTGCCACTTGACATGGGGGATCTTGCCCCTCCAAATTAATTACATGAGATAAGAGCGCAGCGTCCGAAAGAAGTGATTCGTGAGTGGTATGGGGATGTTGTTAAACAAATATAAGAATTTGGAGAGGACAATCATTTTGATCAATGCGACCTGACCAGCAATAAACAGAGGGAGCCGGAGCCATTTCTCGATTTGTGATTCAAGGTCGTCCAATGCCTGCCCACAATTAAGACGGATGATTTGAACTGTATCCATGTGTAAATGAATGCCCAGGTACTTAGTGGATTCCGTGCACCATTCCAATGGGAACTCACAGTCCCACTTCGTCGTACTGGTGGTCAAGGGGAATTTTACCGACTTAGACCAATTGATATGGAGTCTCGAAAAGCAACCAAATCGGATTGTCTCCCGGATTAAAGGTTTGAGTTTCACTTGGGGTTTGCGAACATATAAAATGATATCGTTCGCGTATCGAGAAATTAATAACGGGCCGGTGTTGGACTGAAGGCCTCATTGAAGGTGCCGTTCCTGGAAGTGGTGGACCAGCGGATCCATGGCTCAGATGAACAGTAAAGGTGACTAAGCGCACCCCTGCCGTGTGCCTCAGGAGAGAGAGAATGATCGCGATAGCGTGCCATTCAAACGGACTCTGGCAGTAGATCTGCGATATAGCAATACAATGTTGGTAACAAAGCCCAGCGGCATTCCCATCCTGCGCATCACTGACAGGAAGAAGGGCCACTTCAAGGAGTCAAACTCCTTCTCGGCGTCCAACAAAACCGCTGCGGCGGGGACGTCTGCATTAATTCTGTGCAAGACCGCAAACAGTGTCCTGAGATTTAGTGACGTTGACCTGTGAGGAACGAAATCAGTTTGTGCTGGGGATCTAATTGTTTCCATCAGCAGAGATAATCGTCGGGCTATCATCTTAGCCAATATTTTGCAGTCCAAGCTTAACTGAGACAAAGGTCTATAGGAGCTACAATGTGTGGGATCTTTGCCTGGTTTAGGCAGAAGGACTAAGACTGCCGAAGCGTAGGGTGTAGCTTGTTTTTTTCAAGCTCTTCCGCATATACCTCCACAAGTTTGGGGGATAGGAGCTCTTTATATGTTTTATAAAAGTCCCCAGTAAACCCACCCAGGCCTGGAGCAGTAGAACCATTAAGGGCCTCAATGGCGCTTATGATTTCTTTCGCGGAAGAAGGTTCAGTGAGAAATCTTTGTATGTTTTTTTCCAAATATACCAGGGCGATTTCTGACAGGTAATTCTCTTGGGCTGTACAATCTCCTTTCGTTCTAGTGGAATACAAGGTGTTAAAGTAATTGATAAACTCTTCCCGGATAGCTACAGTGTCCGTGAGCATGTGGCCAACAGTATGGTGCAATTGAACGATATAGGCCTTGGCATATGGGGGTCGAAGCATCTGCGCTAACGTGCGCCTGGGGCGTTCGCCTTCCCCATACCTGCGGGCTGTCTGGTACTTACTCAGAAAATTGACCTCTCGATCTGCGGCATCCCTGCCGGAAAAATAGTGAGAGGCGACATTTTGCGTCATCCGAGGTAGGATCCCCCTGTATGTTGTCATCTAATTGCACCAGGTCCCTTTCTATTCTAGCTATCGTAGAGCGCAAGTCTTTCAAGACACCGCCGTGCTTGGAAATGCATACGCCTCTGATGTAGGCTTTAAAGGCTTCCCATAGAACCACCCACGTATCTACAGAACCGGTATTGAGCCTGAAATTTTCCTCTATGGCCTCTCCGACCTCAGAATGAAATAAATCGTCATTGACGGCTCGGCTTGGGAAGCGCCAATGGAGTTCATAGCCTTCCGGCAGAGGCACCTGGAGATGTAAGAGCAGTGGGGAATGATAGGAGAATGTTCTGGTAAGGATGGTAATGGATTCGATCCATATATATACACGTCAGGAGATAACAGCCAGTAATCAATACGTGTCCATGTGTCGTGCTGCCCGAATAGTGTGTATAACCAGATTCAGATGGGTGGCAACACCGCCAAGTAACTTTAAGGGAGAAAGTACTACATAAGTCCAATACCACAGAACGTGCTCGCGGTTTGGTCACCGGCACCGCGAATTTGCTGTCGCGCCTAGGACACATCAGCAAATTAAAATCCCCTCCCAAAAACAAGGTATTGTTTTCTAGTTTGACTAATCGCGCACATATGGAATGTAAGAACTCAGGATCGTCAATGTTGGGTGCATATATACAGAAAAGGGAAAGTGAGTGGCCCATCAAGGTGCCTGTGACAATCGTGTAACGACCGTCATTGTCATTGAAGTGGGAGTGCATGCATAATGGAATTCGCTTATGAATAAGGATTGCCGTGCCCCTGGCATAGCTACTCTAATGGGCGTTATATCTATAAGGCCCCCAATTCAAGGCGAAGCACATTATGTCAGATATGAGACGGTGTGCCTCCTGTAGGAGTGCAATGTCAACCTTATGACGATGAGGTCAGCCGACTCAACAGTGCTAAGGCAAGGGAGGCGATACGGCCTGCGCCAAGCAAGTCAGAGAGGGAAGTTTCAGGGTTCTGTGGAGAATAAAGCTTGTGATAGTAGGAGGCTGATGTGCCAAACCATCCAGGCCCAGAATTTCTGGAATAATGTGGTTGGCCCTTGGGTATGTAGATAATTTGTAGAGGATCTTCCCATTTTTACCGCCCCATCCATACACCCTAGCTATAGATGATCTCCAGAGGAGCTTAGCGGCATCCAGGGAGAGCTGCTTGATTGAACCTCAGGCAAGTGAGCTGCCTTTCTTGTGCAGCGTCATGGTCGATGGGTGGACATTGTTCAAGGAGCAGTGTGAGCCTCTCGCAGGGTGATCTGGTGTGTCTGGGCTGGTCGCTGAAGTTTAAGTTGGCCCTTGTCAAAGAGTCAGATGGTGGCTTTGCCCTCTACCCAGAGGGTACCCAGGGAGGGAACAGAGCCCTTGTTGGTGATGAAGTATTGCTGGAGTTCCACCCCAACCGCCTTTTTAAACTCATTATCCTGGTGGAACCAGGAGTTCATCCGCCAGGTTGGGCGCGTCGAGGGGGGAGGTTCTCCAATACTGAGAAGTACTGGTGAGTGGTCAGAGATACCACTGGGAAGAATACGGATGTCTATAATCGTTTGGCAGTCAATGGAGGGGACGAATATAGCATCTATACCTGCCTGGGTGTGGTGCACAGCTGATGTGTAAGTAAACTGCCTGCAAAGGGAGTGTCAGATTCTCCAGGCATCTAACAGCCTAGGGAATCAGCCCAGTTTGTTAACTGTTTGCTGTGGGTGAATCTGGTGGCAGACGGTGAGCCTGTAGTGTCTAGGTGGGGGTTAAGAACCGCATTGAAGGCACCCCCGACTATTGTGGCACCCAGAAGGAGGGAGGTGAGGAGGTTGGTGGTGCGTTCCAAAATCGCTCTGACCATCGATGGGGTGAATAGATGAAGACAAGGTTGAGGGCACTGTAGGAGTGGGAGAAGGACAGCTGCATAGGGAGCCCCCACCCAGTAACCCACGCTGCTCGATGGATGCAGCTTGCTCCACCCCCCTGCCCTGCAGCAAGCAGTCCACAGGTCACAGGGAGCACTGCTTCCAGCCAGGTCCCAGCACCACCCGCTGCTGCCTCTGCACTCACCGGCACCACCCGCTGCTGCCTCTGCACTCACCGGTACTACAGGAGCTGCAGGTCTCTCACAGGCTGCTGGAGTTGCGCCCGTTGGGCTGGGGCGCTGCCAGTTAGTAGTCATGTCTAGGTCTGGCAGGGCTGGCGGGAGGGGGGGGCGGTGATACCACAGATAATCTTGCACTTTACTGCCCAAAATGGCGGCCGGAACCGCAGTCTCGCTGCAGCGCGGCTGGTGGTCAGGTCCCTGCAGTGCCAGGCTAAACCTCCAGCACAGGGGCTCAGCCAATAGCCAGGGTGTCATCCCAAGCCTTGCGGCCATGCGCCACACCTCCGATCTTCGACCAGCAAGGTGCCGGTCATATGCCTCACAGGATCCTCCTGTTGGATGTCCAGCGAGCCATCGGGTCACCAGGCACTGTCCTCTCCTACGGGCGCTTTATCTCCAGGCGGGGGCAGGACAAGACAGCCCTGGCTGAGGCCCACATGGCCCACGAGTCCCAGGGTCCCACTGGGGGGAGGTGACCTCCTTCGTGAGTCGTGTGAGCGGACAACCCACGTCGAGCCACAAGGGAGCGGGAGCAGGTTTGCCGTGTGTGGATGCCTCTTTTAGTCGCTGGGCCGCCGATCTCCGCAGTAGTCTCAGGCCACAGTTGGATCGAATGTGGGTCACGATGCCACAGGGGTGAAGCAGGCTAGCACATTCAGTTCCTGAGAGCGGGTGCCGCAATTTTGAAGAGCGGTGGCGCCGCGGTCATCTGATTGGCACAGACATGCTGGGTCTTTGTGGGGATTTTTGTCGTGGGTGTATGCCCTCGGTTGTAGCAAGTCATTGGCTACAGAATTGGAGGATGGATGGCTGCCAGTACTAGTGGATCGTGGCGCAGATGATGGAGGAGTCAGGTGCACTCTTAGAGTGCGACCGCCATCTTGACGCACCAAGCCAAGCCCCCCAAAAATATGTTTTTTAGTCAAAGTTTGAGGTTTGTGAGGGATTCTGGGTAAAAAAAAAACCTGGTGCGGGCCATGAAGTTACCCCACTCGGGATTACTCCAGGTGTCTAGTTTCAAAACTATGCAAGGTTGCTAGGTTTCCAGAGGTGCAGGCTAAGCTAGCGCCCAAAATCTACAACTACCCATTTTGCAAAAAAATGCCAGTTTTGAGTGGGAAAATTTGATTTACGCAGGTTTCATTTTCTGATGTTTTCTGTCACAGGCACTAGGCCTACCCACACAAGTGAGGTGCCATTTTTATCAGGGGAGTTGGGGAAATGCTGACCAGTAGGAAGTTTGTTGCTACATGCAGATTCCAGAAATTTCCATCACAGGATTGTGAGGAAAATGCGTTTTTTGTGAAAGGCTGAGGTTTCTAAGAGATTCTCACAAGTCACTCCACCCTGGATTTCCAAAGGTATCTACTTTATGAAAATGGGCACGTTTCCTAACTTTCCCTTGGTGCATGCAGATCTAGTGCCCAAAATCTACAGCTACACACTTTGCATAAATGGGTCAGTTTTGAGTGGACAAAATGTGACATATCCAGGTTCTGGTTTGGGCCGTTTTTATTGGGAGACTTGGGGTAATGCTCAGTTGAAGAAAGTTTTGTGGTTCCCCAAAGATTCCAAAACTTTCCATAACAGAAATGTGAGGAAAATGTGTTTTTATGTCAAAGTTTGAGGTTTGCAAGGGATTCACAGGCACTAGGCCTACCCACACAAGTGAGATACTTGGGGGAATGCTGGCTGGAAGGAAATGTGTGGCTCCCCACAGATCCCAGAACCTTCCAACACAGAAGTGTTTTTTTTATTCATAAATTGAGGTTTGTGAGGGATTCTGGGTAAATAAAACCTGATGAGGGACATGCAAGTCACCCCACCCTGGATTCCTCCAGGTGTCTAGTTTTCAAGACTGTGAAAGTTTGCTAGGCTTCCCAATGTGTCGGCTAAGCTGAGACCCAAAATCCACAGCTACCAACTTTGAAAAAAAGAGTCAGTTTTGAGTGGGGACCTATGATATAGCCATGTTGTGTTTTGGGCCATTTCCTGTTGCGGGCACTAGGCCTACCCACACAAGTGAGGTCTATTCTTATTGGGAGACTTGAGGCAATGCTGGTTGGAAGGAAGTTCGTGGCTCCCCACAGATTCCAGAACTTACCAGCACAGAAACAATAGGAACATTAATTTTCTTTTTGTTAAAGTTTGAGGTTTACATGGGATTCTGCTTATAAAAATCCTGGTGAGGGCCATGCAAGTCACCCCACCCTGGATTCTTCTAGGTGTCTAGTTTTCAAAACTGTGAAAGTTTGGTGGGTTTACCCAGGTGACCGCTGAGCTAGGGTTCAAAAGCGACAGCTACCCACTTTGCAAAAAAGGGTCCATTTAGAGTGGGAAAATGTGATGTATCCATGTGGCGTTTTCGGGCCATTTCATGGCAAAGGCACCAGGCGACCAACGTAAGTGAGGTACCAACTTTATTTGGAGGCATTGGGGAATACTGAGTGGAAAGAACTTTGCGGCTCCACGCAGATTGCAGAACTTTCCATCACAGAAATGTAAGGAAAATATTTGTTTTTGTCAATTGTTGAGATTTGCACTGGGAGAAGGTCACGCCACCCTGGATTCCTCCAGGTGTCTAGTTTCCAAAACTGTGAAAGTTTGCTAGGTTTCCTGAGATACTGGTTGAGCTGGGGCCCAAAATTCACAGCTACCCACTTTGAGTGGAAAAAGGCGATGTATCCAGGATGTGTTTTAGTGCCGTTTCCTGCCACAGGAACTAGGCCTGTCCACACAATTGAGGTACAATTATTATTGGGAGACTTGGGGGAATGCTGGGTGGAAGGAAGTGTGTTGCTCTTCTCAGATTCCAGAACTTTCCATCTCAGAAATGTGAGTATAATGTGCTTTTTAGTCAAAGTTTGAAGTTTTCACAGGATTCTTGGTAAGAAAACCTGGTAAGAGCCATGCAGCTCACCCCACTGTGGATTTTCTTAGATGCCTAGTTTTAAAAAATGTACAGCTTTGCGAGATTTTCCTAGGTGCCAGCTCAGCTAGGGTCCTAAATCCACACCTGCCCCATTGAAATTAAAAGGGTCAGTTTTCTGTGGGAAAATGTGATGCATCCATGTTGTATTTTGTTTGCGTTTCCTGTTGCAGCCACTAGGCTTACCCATACAAGTGAGGTACCATTTCTAATGGAAGACATGTGGGAACATAGAGTAATAGAACATTTGTTATTAGCAATTAGGAAAGATAGTGTAATCTTAGAGGAAGATCAGGCGGGGGTTGTGCTGGAAGTAGCTTTGGAAAACTATGAGGCAGGCAAAGCCTGAGGGGAACATCATAGGCCCAGGTCTCTGTTCTTGTCTTGCGAATTAAGACAACTGAATGGACGCACCTCCTCTGATACCCCATCTAATGAGACCTTCCTCGGCCATTGAGGTTCTTCTATAAGTGACTCTATTCTAATTAATGTTGAATCGTGGTTGATGGCAAGGACTATGCATGTTGTACCTCGTCCAGATATTGAACATAACCCACATCATGTGTTCTTTTTTGATGGACCTAATTTGGAAGTGCATATTCCTGAAAGAGTGAAAGAGAGGTGACCTGAGAAGGTGGAACACTGGAAAATATATGCACTTTGCTCTGGATTTGATTAATTTACTTCATGCTAATGCTGAGGAGATGATAGTGATTGGGGATGAGGAGTTGGATGATAAAAGGGCATTGGTCCTGTTTGACCTAATTATTGAAGATGTTTCCCCCCTTCGCGATCACCACAAAGAGTGTGGGGTTTACAAATGTTATTGATCGGACTGGTAATTGGCTTAATCATGAATGTTGGTTGAAAAAGAAGGAGATATCTTATGCTCTTGTCAGGTGCACTGAAATTGTGGACGTGGATTTTACATTCATAAGAATTAGGAGGGATTATAAAGTATTAACCCAGGGGAAGAAGCGTGAAATGCAACTGGGACAAGGTCATTCAGGCAGCTGGGGAAAAGAACTCCAAGAACATTTAATCACTCATCACATGGGGTTACAATCAATGCAGTGGCAAGAATGATACGTGTATTGGGGTGAAGGATTGGGTTTCATATTTTACTAGTCTGTCTATACCTCCTTGAGTGATAGGAACCGTCCCCCAAGAGGCGTGAATTAGGTTTAAACAATCTTCCCCATAGCAATACATTGGCCCAAGTGCACTATGGATGGAGAGGACAATGTACAGAGAGCTTTTTGATAACTACTGGTGTGCGTCAAGGGAGTGTGTTGGCCCCCTTGCTCTTTTCCTTATTTTTGTATGATGTTGGCCGATAGATTGACAACTTGAACTGCGATTGCCTGAAGATTGGTAATATAGGTGTCCCTGTGTTGTTATAGGCGAATGATGCCTAATTTCCATGCATAAATTGATTAAGGGCTTTCCAGATTACTGTGACATGAAACATTTAACTATTAATGTTCCTAAAACTAAATTGATGATACTGGAATCAAGAACTGAGTTAAAGTGCTTCTTCTCAAAGAAAAGTGATGCCTTAGAACAAGTAAACAATCTTGATTACTTGGGAGTTTACTTGGGAATCCGGTCCGATAATAAAATGTCATGGAAACAACATAGGAAAAAAGCAGCTGCAGTTCTGAGGCAGCAGTTGCTGCAGTGTTTATGTGCAAACAAAGAATGGTGGAGGGGGCAGTCTCTGAGCTTACTATTACATGTGCATAGAGCAAAAGCTGTTACATCTGCATTATATATGGAGCTGAAATTTGAGGCTACACAGATTCCTCAGCTGTTCAATAAATTGAGAACAGGTTCATGAGGGCACTGTTACTGGTGGGACAGGGTACACCTTTAGCATCACTGACTTTGGAACTGGGCATTAGACCTATTTCACATGTTATTGTCTTAGCTCCAGTAATTTACTAGGTATGCCTAAAGAAAAATTGTTTAGCAGGCATATATTTGGCTGCTATAAGGGAGGCGGCCCATTACCGTGACCTGCCTGGAATGCCTTGGTGGAAGCATGTTTGCAGTACTTCAAAGCAGCTGAATCTGTACATTATTTATGAGGATCCCGCTGTGGTTAATGGGGGAACAATAAACCAATAAATAAGACAAATGATGCATATTGGCAATATAAGAACCACATGATATTTGAGTTAGGTAAGAAGAGCATCCTGGGACAGGGTTATCTAATTCATGAATCTATTGTTGCTTATGAACTCTATTTGGATTACATCTACCCTGAGATATTGTGTTATCTTTACATACAATTCCGCCTGGTGATCCTCCTTTTGAAGGCTATATTGCCAAATGCAGCAAGCCCAAGGGGATTGATGTAGTATGTGATTCTGGTGAAATTGAGGCCAGTACCCACTTCATGCTATTTTGTCTAAATGTAGCTACCGTCCCCATGAAATGGCTTGCTCCTTCATTTTACACTTATAACGTTTCCAACGAAATGGACACTTTAGGTCTCTGTTACAGAACTGATTGCCCAGAGATTTACTGTGCAGTTTCTATCTTCATTTGGAGCACTTAGATTTTGGCTGGGAAATGGGATTGTAACTGATTTTGATTGTATAGTGTTATAAATACCTTGTATTCTTTTCTTAAAAATAGTTATAATTGGATTTCACTGCATTTGTACCTTCCAAATGTACGCCAGTGTATAAGAAATAAGACATTTTGAAAAGTACTCTCTAAAGCATATGCTAGCACGGGTACCCACAAATTCAGAGATCTACAAATATCAAATGCTCCTAAACTCTATATCTTGGGCTAATTTCAGAAATACATAGGTTTCCTTGATTTCCATTTTTCTACATATTTTACCATATGAATTGATCTATACTCAGTACACAATGAAAAACCATTGTACGGTGCAGCTTAGTCGTTGGCTCTTGGTACCTTGGATTCTTGGAAAACCCACAAACCCTATACATTCCCAGAACCATAATGGCCTAGTGGATGCAATGGTAAATTGCTTTTGTAAATCGCCCATCGTAACAAAAAGTTACAGATGAAAACGTTGTCACAAATAGCCATTTTTCCCAACTAATTTTCAATATTATTTTATTTCAACAGTTAGATTCTTTTGAAAAACCTTGAGGGATCTACACATGTGACCCCTAGTTGAATTTGGAATTTTGTCTACTTTGCAGAAATCTATAGCTTTCCTGGATCACCCATCGGTTTCACACTGATTTCCACCAGGAACTGGAAGCAGGTTGAGAGCACACAAAAATAGTAAGATTGGGCTACCTCTTTCAAAAATGCCAAAACTGCTGTAAAAGATTGGCTCTTTTATACAGATCTGCATGTTTCTGAAAGCTGGAGAGATGAGGAATTTAGCACAGCAAACCATTAATTGATGCAATTTTAGGGAAAAAAGCAGACACTTATTCAAAGCACTGTATTTCCTATTTTTCTCAAAAAACTGAATATGTAGCTACATTTTTCCTGTTTTTTGGTCCCCTCTAAGGGAACCCACAAACAATGGGTACCTTTAGAATCCACAGAATGTTAGCAAAAAGGATGCAGATTTTGTGTGGATACCTTATGTGGAAAACACTTATGGGGCTCTAAGCATGAACTACTCCAAATAGCCAAAAAAAGGGCTCAGCACAGGGAGGGTGGCAGCAGTTATGGGGTTAATACCCTATCCTTACAGCCTAAAAGCCCCTTATAGCCTCTTATTCCATTCCCTTCATAGACCCTAAAAAAACTTACTACCCATTACCCCAACCATTCCTAAAGCCTAAAAACACTTACTGCACTTAAAACAGCCCATCCCCTAGGTCTAAAATCCCCTTCCAAACCTATGTGCCACCGAATCCTTAAGGCCTAAAAAAACATATCCTACCAAATCCAACTTTAAAGTTAATGCCCCTTACTAAACCATAAAAAAATCATGTCTTAAAAACCCCTTACCACAACCCATCCCTAAAGCCTAAAAACCCTTACCACAACCCTTCCCTAATACCCTTACCACAATCCATACATAAAGCCTAAAACCCTTACCACAACCCATCCATAAGGCCTAAAATCCCCTTACATACCCATACACTTCTCTTCACGAATTAATGACTAGAGTTGTAAAGGACGCAATGTAATGTAATGTACTGCACTGTAAAGGTTATTGCAAAATAATTACATTCTAGTAAAGGTACCTGTTCGACAAATGTGTCATTGGCTTTAAACATAGGGAGAAAATCAGTGGATAAATCCACTTACTGCAGAGATTAATATGTAACATGTAAGTCATAGGTTTGAATCCTAGTGACTCATCTTCCTCCCAGCTAGAGCTACTTATCAGCAAAGTGCTATGGTTAAAAATAAGAAACAATTTGATCAAACTGTGCATTCCGGCACCATTATTAAGCTGGGAAAATATGTGCATTAGTGAGCATTGCAAAAACTAGGTATAATGTATATTACTGAAGTATTTCGGACACTCAACGAATATCTGCATTACAGAAAAATTGCAGACACCGGGCAAAATGTGCATCACACAGTAGCATTATAGAAAATGCATAGCTATGTAGACAACCATCAGTAGTTATTCCTATTACGTACAGTAGCTAACCGACTGTGATGGCAGAATTATTCAGCAGGCATGCCGAGCCTGTACCTGGAGAAAACCACGTCGTCTTCCCATGAACGTGGGGGCATAGGGAAATCACTGGGATGTGCTAGGACAGGGAGGCAAAGCACCATGGTATTCCTTAGAAAACTCGACCCTGGGGAAATTAAGTACCCCGGGGAAAAGAGAAGTCCCTGAGCTTGCTTTACTGGTATCAAGTCTATTACTTAGAGTGAACAACCATCCATAAATTTCACGGACTATCCATTACTTTGCTGGCTTGTCCCTTATCATTATTTTTACAGACGCCAGTAATTTTGGGACTGCAGAAGGGTGGGCAATCGCAGCCGTCTTGCACTTCTCTTTCGAACTCTAGAGGCTGCAGCAGCCCTTCCTGGACCTAGTACAGACTGTGGACAGGCCCATTGTCATTCTGACTGTGGCTGATTATCACATTTAGAATGACAATGGGCCAAAGGTGTATTGAAGCACTCGCTAAGTGGGGGTGTGACCGGGTCAGATTAAAGCTTTTTATGGCCCTTCCCAACTTTGAAATGTGGCTCGCAGGTCAGCACAAGACAGGAGAAGACCCTAATAAAACAAAACAAGAATAATCACCATGATGCAGCAGTGGGAAGGGGGCCACAGGGTGCCAAAGTAGGCAAAAGTGACTACATAAATATAAATTATTAAAATGGTAAATCAAAAAGAAATATGAAACAAATGGAGTGTGAAAACAAAGGAAGAATAAAATGCAAATAATGAAAAAGCTGGAACGATATAAGAAAGATTTAACAGTAAAGGAAGTACAAACTAGCCATTATTGAGGGAAAGAGGGCCCACTTTGCTAACTTGACTGCCTCCCTTAACTACCCCAGAGACCTTTTCAAGATTATAGACTCTCTTTCCGCCCCTCAGGCAGTTGATCCTATATTGGAAACCCAGGAGTTGTGTGATAGAATCTCGATTTTTTTCCATTCTATAATTGTGGATATCTATGACACCCTTGAATCCCTTAACCTTGAGCTAGGCTCCCCTTCCTCCCCCGCCCTTCCTACAGTGGGGTGTCGGGCGGTTGGACCCTCTACTAGCCTCCTGAATTTTCCTCTCCTCACCCCTGAACGGATCAATCAGCTTCTCGATAACACCAAATCTGGTTCCCCTCTGGACCCTGTCCGCTTAAGGTCCTGAAGGCCTGTAGGGAAGTGGTTATTCCTCCCCTTTTGGAGGTGATGAACTCTATAATCACGGAGGGAATCTTCCCTCTCTCATGGAAGATGGCGGTCGTCAAACCCCTCCTGAAGAAGGCCACTCTTGACCCGGGGGTCTTGAAAAACTTCGGCCAATCTCTCTTCTTCCTGCCCCTGCAAAAATACTTGAATCACATCTTAACCGCCACCTCAGCTCCTTTTTGGATGATTCCACCCTCCTAGATGCGTCACAACATGGCTTTAGAAGATCCCACAGCACCGAATCTGCCCTTACTGTGGTCATTAACAACATACGCTTGAAGGTCGATAAGGGCTATAATACCCTCTTGGTCTTGCTTGACCTCACGGCGGCTCTCGATACCCTGTCTCCCTCTATCTTGGTCACCTGTCTCAGGGAGATAGGAGTCGGAGGTCTGGCTTTGAGCCTCTTGGACTCCTTTCTCAACCAAAGAGAACAAAGGGTGAAGTTGGGAGAGTTCCTCTCTCCCCCAAAACCTGTGCAGTGTGGGGTCCCCCAGGGCTCTTCTTTAAGTCCCACTCTCTTTAACATCTATGTTGCCCCACTTGCCAGGGTAGTGAGATCTTTTGGGCTTGAGGTGCTGTCGTATGCCGACGACACCCAAATCATGGTCTCTCTCACACAGTCTGTGAGTGATTCTGCCCTGAACTTCAGGAACTGTATGGAGGCGGTCTCACACTGGATGATCCAGAACTTCCTGAAGTTAAATGGGGAGAAGACAGAGGTCTTGATCTTCGGGGGCAATCAGGACATCTGGTCAAGTGACTGGTGGTCAGCTTCCCTTGGGGACTGTCCCCTTCCCTCTCAATTTGCTAGGAAACTGGGGGTATTGATAGACATCTCACTCTCATTTGACCGTCAAGGCAGCAGGACTATTTCTACCTGCTGCGGTATCATCAGGATCCTTAGAAAGATCGCTCACTACCTCCCCCCCCGATGCCCGGAAGCAAGCCACCGTGGCACTCGTTTCCTCAAGACTGGACTACTGCAACGCACTTTATGTGGGTATCAGGTCCCTCCTCCACCCTTATTCCCCCAGTAGAGCTCTCCGCTCATCTAACAAAAATCTTCTCTCAGTTCCCAGATTTACAAAAGCAACATGGGGAGGTAGAGCCTTCTCTACTTTAGCACCTAGGCTATGGAACTCGCTTCCCCCGAACTTGCAGGGCAACCCTCCCTTGTGCTTTTCCATAAAGCAATAAAAACGTTGTTTTTTGTTGAGGCATACCCGTAGTGGTGCACTAGGAGAATTACAGACTGGACGACCTGTTTGGCGCCTTGATGCCCTTGGGCTAAGTTGCGCAGTATAAATCTCCCTTCATTCATTCATTCAAGAAGATGATCAAATAAAAAAAGGAACAAAAAAATGAATGGGAACACGGAATATGGAAATATGAACAGAAAAGAAAATACGAATTTAAAGAATAGAGAGAAAAGAATGATACATAAATAGATTCTGATCATATGAAATACCACAAAAAGACTTGCACAGTTTCTCAGTAGCTCAAAGCTGCCCGCATACTGAAAAAACGTGAAGTGCCCGCTCGTCTCAAGCTAATATAAAAAATGTTTTACTTGTTCTTATGTTGGTTGTCAATTTACATACTCATATACTATTGTATGACCTCCTCTGGTGTGTCTGTAAAACGTACCTTTTGTCCCAAATTATTGTCCTGAATTTTGACCTTATATCCTGATTTTTTTGTCCTGAATTTTGACCCTTTGACCTGAATTTTCACACCCGCCATCCTGAATTTGCACCCATGCCAGTTGGTCACTCTACTATCACTGAGAATAAATAGTGCATGCACCTGTGACGTAATCTGAACAATTGCCATGATGACTTGGGGTGCCAGGGGTATGTGAGGCTTGTTCCCCTGGCTGGAGCTTGGGAACCCTTCAGGGCTGGGGACATGGGAGCTAATGCCAAGTCAGGTATGGCAGGCCTTCGCAGTACCGACTGCTACCCTTCCCTGACAGCTAATATGAAAGTAGGGTGGCGAGCACCATTGACAGCGACTAATTATTTGGTGGGCCGTTGCTGTAGCCAGTGGTTCGATTAATGCCAAGTGATTGACGACACCCCGATCTTGCTATTGGAAGCTGAGAGATGGGAGACCGAACATTGGCGAATAGGGGCTTTGGGCTCGCTCTTTCAAGGTTTCTGTAGAAACCGTTGCAGATTTTGGCTGCACACTCTCCTCAATTCGATAGTAGGTTTATTTAATGAGCTAAAGCCGCAAGTTACCGCAGGCATCTGTTGCATATAGCATTTATTATTCTCAGTTCAGTAGCATTGAAGGAAGAGAAGGGCCTTAGTGCCATGCCGCTATTGCACATTTTACAGTCCCCAATCCTGCTCTGCTCTTCCAGGAATTGTATTTACGAGCATTGTGTGCAAAAAATATCCCACGTTTTTTTCGGGGTGGAAAGTGATAGAATGCTATTCTTCCGCTCAATTTAGTACAATAGCTCCAGGAATCAAGTCTACAGGCGCCTTGCAAGGGCCCAAACAACTCAGTATGTTGAAACCACTCTATTCAGTGTACAAGACCATATTAGGCACATCTGGAGCCCCCAGCCCCCCGCCCACCTATGTAGGCAGTATTTATTATTACCAGGCCAATACTGTTGAACAAACGGAGAGAGGGGTGAGCTCTGTGTCACATAATAATTGTGAATTATAAAGTTATGCAATATTTTTGGCAGTTCCAATACTGCTCGGATCTTTCTGGAAAGTTCTTCAATCGCATTCCAGGCTCACTGACAGCAGTAAGTAGAAAACATTGCAAATCTTTTTATGGGGTAAAAGTGCTGACATGTTGTTCTGCCAGTCAATTTTGATATAATATTACAGGAAATTAAGTCCTAATAGAACCACATATGTTGAAAACGTTTTCCATTTTCTGTCAGCACACCAAATATTCTTGCTTTATTAGCTAGCCATGGCTGCAAGCTATCAGAGGCGTTCTTGCATAGGTGGTCTTTAATATTCTCTAATACTGTTGAACAAGGGAGGGGGTGTGGTGGAAGAAACTCAATGTGAATTCGACAGATATTTTATATTTTTGAAATCCCTACACTGCTTATCTCATGCTGGACATCGTCATATGGATATTTCATGCTTATGAACGTCAGAAAAAAAAATTCCGAACTTTTTTGCAGGGTGAAAGTGCTGGTGTGCTATTTTTCCAGTCAATTTTGGAAAAATACTACATAGAAACCACAGTATGTTCAGGTAGCACACCCCGTCATTTGAGTATCACGTGTGCCTTTTTAGGCACAGCTGAGAGCTGCCCAGGCATGCTGGTACATGTTCTTTATAACCTCAGTTATACAGTGGTGAGAGCTGGAGAATTCAGCCGTTCTTTTATTTATGTTTTTGCTGTCCCAATACCACTCAGCTCTTCCAGGAAATGATTTGTTCTGATTGTTCGTAGTAGTCTGGCTGAGTTGATGTACTAGCATTAGCTTCGTGACTTCACCAGCTCTTGGTCCTTTCTTGCAGCTGATGGATTGGGCCGGAGGCCAGTATTTTCAATGCTAGGAACACATAAATCATGGGGCTCACCATTATCATGGAATACACACACCTATATATATTGTGGGCCTGCCCTATATATCAAGTGGGAATAATTGCATGACACCTGTAACTGAGATCTTATTTTAGATTGGGCTAAATTAAGTCTAGACAGACCAGCCACCCACATATCAAGAACATTCTTTTTATTCCTGATCTACCTGCCTTTGAAAGGGCAACACAGCATCAAATACAGTCCATTGCATTACACCAGCCCTGGTAGAATGAATGGCTTCTAGCCTGTCTCTTCATTTTGTACACGTCATAGATGAATACGAAGGAGGGAAGCAGGTGATGTCAAGGGGGTTGTCTTGGAAGGAGGTCATGGTATGCTGACAACCTTCCAGTGGCAACCACGTATAGAGGGTTACATGGTTAATCACTAGACATCTGAACTCTAAATGTATATTGCACATTAGATGAAGAATTCAGATTTTGTGGTGCTGCCAATTTTACAACTGATTTTAAGGACATAATGAGGGGGCGTGGTCTGGCAACGGAGGAAGATGGCCGCTTAGCTCCGGAGCTCCGCGCTCTGAGGAGCCCGGTACGGCGACGACCGCTCATTAAATGATACATTATTTGCCTGAGCTTTGGTTTTGGCTGGCAGAAGGTTTGTAGATGCAGACTTGGCAATCCTGGTACTACGAAATGCCGTCTGTTATGCCCTGATGTGATCGCGGCGGCTGATTGAGGTTCGGAGGATACAGCCATTTTGAGATGACGGAGCTTGGGAGGGAGGGGTGGGGGAGAGTGAGCAGACCACGAAACCAATAGAGTGTGAAAAAGGCCGCTTTAATGAAACAGGTGCACATTTACACAACAAATAACTACGGCCAATGCCTAACAATCTAAACCTTTACCAATTGATTGTATTTGTTTTCCAACCCCCAAAACACCCGCCCCCGCCCCTCACCCCTCATCAAAACCCGCCCCCACCCGTACATACCCCATCACATATTAAAACCATACAACAGCCCCATTAAAACATTATAACTTCAACCGGCCCCGAAAGCATATCTCAAAACCCCAATTACAGCCCAAGCCAGTCCATATACCCCAGCCTATGCCTCCAAACCATAATTCAACCTGTACAACTTCCCCTGACCAAATCCCAATTCAAAAATATAAACTCCGATCATGCCCAAAACTGTCAAACCAAAATATTCCGCACCGCACCTGTTCCAAGCGACAGCAATAACAATGTAAAGAAACCCATGTCCACCTGTTACAACCAGCTAAGCCAAAAACAAATAAATAAATAATTTGGCCAAAAACGGGATTAAGACAAAACCCACAAATATTTACAAAGGGAGGGAGGGCAAAAACTGGCTGAAACTACACCCGGCCACCAGGTCACCTAAGCCTAAAATGGTGGCCGGGGAGGGGAGCCCAATCCATTTATAAATGGGCTCTAAAGCCAACCAAAAACAAGCCCAAAAGAAGCCCAACTCGAAAGACTGCTCCAAAATGGAGCCACCCTCCCCTCCCAAACCGCCCAGGGGAGGGGACCTCAAAGGGGTCGGCTGCCCTCCCCCAAGCCCCCCTTGGGAGGGAGGGGTGGGGGAGAGTGAGCAGACCACGAAACCAATAGAGTGTGAAAAAGGCCGCTTTAATGAAACAGGTGCACATTTACACAACAAATAACCTCGGCCAATGCCTAACAATCTAAACCTTTACCAATTGATTGTATTTGTTTTCCAACCCCCAAAACACCTGCCCCCGCCCCTCACCCCTCATCAAAACCCGCCCCCACCCGTACATACCCCATCACATATTAAAACCATACAACAGCCCCATTAAAACATTATAACTTCAACCGGCCCCGAAAGCATATCTCAAAACCCCAATTACAGCCCAAGCCAGTCCATATCCCCCAGCCTATGCCTCCAAACCATAATTCAACCTGTACAACTTCCCCTGACCAAATCCCAATTCAAAAATATAAACTCCGATCATGCCCAAAACTGTCAAACCAAAATAATCCGCCACCCAGAAAGCAGTGGGGGAAGGAACACAGAGACCCCACCTTTCTGCCCCCCGACAAAGAAACTAGGCACAGGGAAGGGGGGAAGGGGTTGGGATCAAAGCATAAAGCCCACCATCCGAAAACACTATTCACCTAAGAAACTTTGAATCGTCAAACAGCGTGACAGCACCTCACGCAGCTCCAAAAGATATAAATCCATCCCCATTCTGGACAAATGGACCCCATCACTCATAAAAAATTCCACAGTATCATAACGAATGTCACTATGAACAATACGAACAAAACCTAAATCTCTACAGAACCTAGAGACCTCCAGATTAACCTTCCTACGAGACTTGTCAATAGCCTTAGGTTTAACCGCATTCCTCCAAAGCCTCCTAGGAATCAGTTCTGTCCAAAGGACGTGACACCCAGACCAATGCTGATGCAACAAAGAAAGATCCTTTTTCATGGCTCGAAGAAGCACAACACCTTTAACCAAACCCAAATCATTTTCCCCAAGATGTATAACCAGAACATCCGGACAAACCCCACCTACCAACCAAGAATTAAGGGCTGGAATCAAATCTTTCCACAACATACCCCCCCTACCCTTCCAGACAACATTAAATACATGGTCATTGAAGCCAAGCATAGTGCCGAAATAACTCAAACGAGCTTGAAGTTGAGCTCTCTTTATGAAGGAGTGCCCCACGATCCAAATAGTCAAGCATTCAGAGCGAGGACCAGCCACGGAACCTGAAAGAAAAAGAAGTATCAGAGAGGCAAAACAGAAGAAGACGCAAGCGCTTCCCCAACCTCCCGTCTGATGTAGCGCTGAAAGCAGTTTGAAGTCCAGCGCCCCAGACCCATAATGTCCTCCCTCGACCAACCCCTGTTAAAAGCCTCTGTTGCCGCTCCGATTCTAAAAGAATGTGTGCCATATAATGACTCATCAAGGCCAATATGACGCAGCGCTTTACGCAACACCATGCGCAATTGGTAATTCGTAACCACCGAACCATCCAGGTGTTGAAAAACAGGATGCTCAACAATCCCACCAGAAAACTCCCACCAGCATCGCGCCCATTGTAAAGGGCAAGTCTCCGGGGAGGAAACCGCTTCCAACCAAATTCCTTTGCCTTTGTTCCTCTGATCTGTCTTTGAATGAGAAAGCCAAATATGCACTCCTCTAACTGACAAATGAACATCCCCCCACAACACCCCTTTATTAAATTTGTTGCCCAACAGCTCCGACACTCTAAAAGCTCCAAAAAACATCCAAACCATCAGAGTGGCAAAAAGACAAGCTTCTGCACTATCTTTGCAAACCACCGGCAACACTGCCACAATACTTAACAATTTCTGCCATGACAAAGGGGACCTAACCGCCTGAACACCTCCCCGCTCACGGGACCACCCTTCCAACATTCTCCTACCTAACTCCCCAGCAGACGGCGAGTAGCCCCAGAACAACTTACCCATAAAAGAAACACCCGCTAACTTCCCAGCAATAGTAACTCTAGATAAACCTTTATCCATTAACCACAAAATAAACTGAACAACATCTTCTGACCTCTGCCAAAGAATCTCTCTCTTACTAGCTCCAGAAGACAAAAACTCCTCCCATGCTAACTCATAGGCAATTCTAGTAGAAGGAGCCAAAGAACCTACTACCAGCTGAACAACCCTGTGTTGCCTACCGTCCACAGATGCTCCGGCATGGGAGTCGGCGTCTCGTCTGCCTCCAAAGCGAGCCCACGGAATCTCTCCCACTGTGAACGAGACAAAGCATCCGCAATGTCATTGCCCACACCCGGAACGTGCAAGGCCCTAAAGCAAATGTCAAACTTGAGGCAACCTAACACAAAGACTCTGACCAGTTTCAGGATTTGCACGTCCCTATCAGATTGTCTGTTAATCACTTGAACCACAGCCATATTATCAATTCTGAAAAGAACCTTCTTGTGAGCCAAATCCTGGCCCCACAGAGTAACTGCCACAACAACTGGGAACAATTCCAAAAATGCGATGCTCCTGCCTCCGTTCTTCCAACTCTCCGGCCACTGTTGCGCACACCATTTTCCTTGCCAGTACAAACCAAAACCATCGCTCCCAGCCGCATCAGAAAAAATTTGGACATCCCACAACCAGTCAACCTCCCTGCCTAAAGGCACACCATTGAAAGAATGTAAAAAGGTGACCCACATACGCAAATCCTCTTTGATCCCCGCTGACAAACGAACTCGGTGATGCGGCAAGTAATGGCCAGACAGAGCCCTGCCCAAGCGCCTACAGAAAGTTCTGCCCGCCCTGACCACCCTACATGCAAAATTAAGGTGACCCAGCAAAACCTGAACCTCCCTCACCAGAACCTTCTCCTTAGACAACATCACTTCCACCAATACCAACATTTTCTGTTTCTTGTCCAGTGGTAAACGCGCCTGCATAGACTGTGAATCAATTTCTATTCCCAAAAAGGACATGGTCGCGCAAGAACCCATGGTCTTCTCAGGAGCCAGTGGCACACCCAAATGATCCATAAGTTTTTGAAACGTAAACAGAGCATTCTGACAGTCCGAAGAATCTGCAGCACCCACAAAAAAGAAATCATCCAAGTAATGTGTGACCAAAGTATGTCCACATTGTTGTGTGAAAAACCATTGTAAAAACGTACTGAAAGTTTCAAACAATGCACATGGCATAGAGCAGCCCATTGGCAATGCTTTGTCCACGTACCACTTCCCAAGGAAATGGATACCCAGAAGACTCCAATCCTCAGGGTGGACTGGAAGCAGTCTAAATGCAGATTTAATATCGCATTTTGCCATTAGTGCCGAAGGGCCCGCTGCCACTACCAATGCCATAGCCACATCAACCGAAGAATATGACACTGAAGCAGCTTCATCATCAATGAAATCATTGACCGAACCACCCTCTGGCCAAGACAAATGTTGGATGAGCCTGAAATGCCCCGGTTCTTTTTTGGTGACCACACCAATGGGTGAAATTATTAGATTCTCCAAAGACCAATCATCAAAAGGACCTGCCATTCTGCCCTCACACACTTCTCTATTTAACTTCTCTTGGACCACAGCCTTATGTTCGCTTGCTGATTTTAGATTCTTAGACCAACGCCTCAAACGAGGACCCTCATAACCCAGATGAAAACCTTCTTGAAAACCTGCTAATAAAAACTTACGCAACTCAGCAGATCCATAACCCTGCAACGCGTCAGCCAAATGAAGGACATTAACCGGTGTATGAGCCCTTGGGCCCAACCCCTGATGAAGATTTCCCTCCCCTGGGAGCTGGAGGAGGCTGTGGTGTAACGTGAGGTCCCGAACCCTTCTGTGTCCACTGTTGCCCACCCGAAGGCCTAGGCCCCCAACATCTCGACAGAGGGTGATTTTTCCTTCCACATTGGGAACATTCATGTCGGAACTTACAAAACTCTCTATTGCATGTTCCTTTATTGAAATCCCAGCAGGTCCCAGCACTGGATTGTGCTGATGGAATGGCCCCCACCCCTCCCCGGGTGAGTCGCGCCTGAAAGGGGCGATAAACCAAAGGCAAACCACTAGCAGTAAAAATTGTCTTATCACTAGCAGAGGAACCCATAGTGTGTTGCCAGAGATCCGTGTCCAGTTCCCCCCATTTTGCCTCCGGGTCCCAAGCCATGCGCGCCCTAAACTCCTCATCGTATTGCGCCCATGCAAAATCAGTCCTCGTGATTTGCGCTTTCCTAACCACATCCATATACTTGAACAGTGACACGCAGCGCTCAGGGAACTTCTTACAATAAACGCTGGCATAGATCAAAAAGGCCGCTGTCCAGTTTTCAATATTTAGAGGAACCTTGGGGCGCTTAGCTAGTTCGTATTCCTCCTCTTTAGAACCTTCTTTGGCACGGACCTCCCTATGTAATAACTTTAAAAGCTCAACATACTCACCATTCCATATTCTCTCTTTAGTACTCAGCATTAAATGAGCCCCCAAAGGCTTAGTAACGCCCATATAGGGCAACTTTTTGATTTTTAACTCCTTACTATGTAAGACATTTTTTGACGTGTCCAACCCAACTGTGGAAGTGCCACTGTCCACCTTGGCACCCACTCCGTTATCACCATCTGTAGTACCTACACTTTGATCCTTCATAATGCGACCCTTATATAACTTACCATCTGTCCCTCCAGAAACCAAATCCTCCCCAATCCCCACAGACACCATTTTAGGCTGCGCCCGAGGCACCACATTCTCACCTGGACGCAACAAAGGAGGCTGATTGGGCTCCGCTCTCCATGCCACATGTGAACCATCATCCGCCCTCCGAGGAGCCCTCACCGAGGGGCCGAGCACTCGTGGTCTGGATAACGCCGCTTGAGTCTGCACCACCGGAGCCTGTAATGAACTACGAGAGACATGAAAATGCCCCCCCCCCAGACACCATGTCCCGCACTTCACCCTCCTCAGGGCTATCCTCATCATAGTCAAGAATTAGCGACTCATCCAACTGGGGAGGAGCAGGCAACACCACCTTCTTTTGAACTTTTCCAAGTGTATGCGAACGTACACGGGCCTTACCAACCCTTAACTGTGACCGTGGCGGGGAGGCCGACTGAACCCGCCGGTACCCTCCTCCACTGTTACCACTCACAAAAGCTTTCTCCACCGGCAACATCAAGTTGTGAGATTGAAGAACCTGAGGAACAAGAGAAGTCGCGCCGGACCTGCTCCTATGAATTGCGCTGTAATCCCTCGATGAGGCCAGCAAGGTCGCACTTGACCTACTTACACTGCCTGTGTTGACTTCCCTCGCTGGGGCCATCGAGGTCGCACTGAACCTGCTTTTGCCGGCCACGACGGGATCCCTCGATGGTACGGGACGTGCCGCGCCAGGCTCCACCCTCTCTTCACCTTGGCGTAACTGGGCTGCATGCCGCCCTACCAAGTCCGCTGCTCCAGACCGCTCCCTAACCTGAAAAGAAAAAGGCCGGACTGATGTGCCGGGTCCCTTACTACCTAAATCAACAGAAGCTGAAAATACTTCACCTGCTGCCCTACTAACACTCCGACCCCTCTCCTGAAAAACAACTGAACCAACAGGGTCTTTCCTTTTAAGAACATCCCTCAACTGAGGGGGAGAGGGGGAAGGGGCACACACCTCCTCATCACTACTACAATCCAACAGAGCTTGAATAAACGCAGACGCCGGACCCTGGACCTGTGAACCCTGACCCACCGACCCCTCCACAGCACCTGAAACCCTACCCCTCCCCCCCACTTGCAGACCAGGAAAATTCACTGCGCCAGACATTGTAACCATACCCCCTTGACCCCCACTCTCCTGTAGGTTAGCGACGTCCCTCAGCCCTTCCTCCCAAGATGGAAAAATATCCAGACCCCCCCAGGACCGAACCCTAACCCCAGATTGAGGCTCACGCAATTGTCCCACTACAGGAGAAGACCCCTCCACACCCCTGTCCCCTGACCCAGAGAAAGAAGGAACATGCGAAAATACCAAAGCCTCCTGCCCAAGACCTGAATGCAAAAGAGAAGAACCCTCATGGCCCCCCATCTGAGCCCACTCACCCTCCCCCACAGAACCACTGCACACAGAAACCACCACCCCCCTATCTGATACCGGAGGAGAAAACAATAAGGGGCTAAACTGACCCATGGCAGCACCAGTTCCCCCAATCCCTTCAGACAAAGCAGCAATCTCATGACCTGCAGGAAAAGAAACACTATGTGTGCGAATAGGCGTAAGTAATAATTCTCCCTGTAAATCCCCAGGCGCTGCCAAAGCATCCTGCTGATGACCACCCTGATGGGAAAACACTTCGGACACAGGATTAACCTGTCCGCCCTGCACCGGCCGAAAAACCACTGTCTCGCGCTCCAAGAAGGCCTCCGCCCCTCCCCCGCCAGTGACGTCACCAACCGTCACCCCGGAGGCCGAGGCAGAGCGTCGCGTGCAACCGCGCTGTCTAGCTGCACGACGACCTCGCAGTACTGGAGCTGAAGCAGCTCTGTCACGTAAGGCTGCCACCGGTACTTCAACCGGCGCAGCCTGAATCTCTCCCACCATTACGGGCCCGCCCACAGCAAGCCCCACCGCACACACCGGCTCAGAAAACCCCAAACCACTCCCCCGCCGAGCCCTCACACCCGGAGCCGCTCTCCTAGTTCTAGAGCGGCCCCTTTCACTTACCGCCTCTTGGCGCCGCCGCTTAGGAGATAAACATGCCGCCACGACCGCCGACACCCCTGCTGACGCCAAACGCTGGGGACGCTGTGGCCCGACCTGCTCCCGGTCACCTATGACCAAATCTAAGCGGCCCGCCTCGCTAAGCAGGCGTATCGCTTCAAGCACGCGATAATCCTCGCCAGCCATCACGAACTCTCAATAAACAATCACCTACACCAATTGCTACTGAAATGGCCTACAAACTTAACTGATGCAAAAACTGACTGAAACTACACCCGGCCACCAGGTCACCTAAGCCTAAAATGGTGGCCGGGGAGGGGAGCCCAATCCATTTATAAATGGGCTCTAAAGCCAACCAAAAACAAGCCCAAAAGAAGCCCAACTCGAAAGACTGCTCCAAAATGGAGCCACCCTCCCCTCCCAAACCGCCCGGGGGAGGGGACCTCCCAGGGGTCGGCTGCCCTCCCCCAAGCCCCCCCTTCTGAGGTAAACTCGCGAGCTGCTTTTCAGGCGAGTTTGGTTTCCAGATGGTTCCAGTTGCTCAATTTGGGACGGAGTCTTGTCCTTGGGTGTCTGTATGGGACTGGCCTCCTTTTATTCATGAATTTGTGGAGCATCTGTGGTAATTCTCCTGGACTAAGTCTGATGATGCAGTTATTTATGGAATGGAAACCAGCCTGTCGACACAATAGAACATTGCATCTTGCTCATTCATTTCAATGTGCAGTCCTGTGCCATCGTTTCCACATTTACATTGTTGCTCATTTGCCTCTTGAGATATGACACTGGAGGTAGCGAAGTAGTTCGCATGGCTTGGTGGTCTTCGCGTTTTCTTCTCTGTGACCCACCTTCTTGAACTATGGGACCTTGCTTGATGCTTCATGCGCCACCCTGTCCTATATGACTGCAGAGTCTCTTGGCAATAACGGACTCTTGTAGTTCGATTAGGGTGGCTTCTCCATGTATTTTACTCCTGTGTGCTATTGTGGAGGTGACTGTGGGTACAATCTGATTTCATTGCAAGGGTTTATTCAGGGAGATTTGCCTCAACTGTGGAACTTGATCTAGCCTCCCTGCAAATGACCCTGATTGGCTTGTGTGATGAGAACACTACCCTGGTATAGTCACAACTGCTCTTCTCTGAAGCCCTGAATCTGAACCATATTACATCAGACACACAAAGTACCACCCCTTCGATGTCAATTGTTCTCTATGACTTTACTATGCAGAACCTCCGTTTTTTGGTCTGCCGACCTTTGATTACTGCTGGTTTACATGTGGTGATACTGGCCTACTATTATCACTATCACAGTGTGTTTGAAGACACTTAGACGGAGTACCGACCACTGAATGCTGGCATTCCATTCTGTTCGCCCCTCCTGAATTACTGAATTTCTCAAGTCCCATTGCTGATAATCTATAACTACAGCCCGGATAAGTGCCTCTTATTTTTATACCCTGTGAGATTCTCCATTGGTTGGGTTGCTCTGTTTGTTGCTCTCAACTGCCTTGATGGGTTATTGGTCCCAAGGCTCCTTCTTACATTGCTGCAAATACCAAAAGATTGACAGGGTTAAGCTGGGGATGCCGTCTGGTAAGACATCTGGGAAACCTGCTAAACAGCTCCTTTTTTTAGAAGCTCTAAATCAAGGCCGCTCCAACATGGACACAAGTGGTGTCTCTCCCTCGACTCATAAAACATCTAACTCTATGATGGCAACCTCACCTGACCCAACTGTGGAGCGATTCCTACAAGAAATATCTGCTGTGGGCCACAGCCGAGACCAAATCCATACTCACAGTTTTGCTGGACTCCAGGCTCGGATGGATAACCTTACTGCTCGGGTGAGCGCAGTGGAAAGTCACCTTGACTCCATACCGGACCGAGATCAAAAACTTCTCCTCCTAAGGAGCAAGGTGGTAGATTTGGAAGACATAAGTCGCCAAGACACTATCCGTCTTTTTTGCTTCCCAGAAAAGATAGAAGTACCAGATGCTAAATCCTTTCTCAGACAAACCCTTCCAAAACTCACAGGCCCTACCTTTGAACCACCATTGGAAATGCAAAGAGCTCATCACATTGGTCCACTTAACACAGGAAAACATTTGCGACCATGTCCGCTCATTGTCTGCTTTCTACGGCACAAGCAAGCTCGACAATTGATCACAGTGGCTCATACTCATGGCCCATACATATTCGAAGGACATGAGATCAGAGTTGCAGTGGACTTCTCGAAAGAAACTAATGGTCGTCGCAAAGCTTTCCTTTCTTTTAGACCACATCTGCGTCAACTCGATATCAAATATGGCCTCTTTCTACTGGCATGTTTACGAATTACCAAAGATGGGATCTCCAAAGAATTCTTTAATCCAGAAGACCTTCGTAACTTCTTGGACAATCTTTTGCCTCAGAACATGGAATGTATGACGTACTCACAAGAATCTGGATCTCAACTCTCCTTGTTTATCCTACTGCTTCTGCAAGTGGGCTCCTCTGTAATCCAGACCGGTCTCAGAGTCAGGGTCGAGACCTAGATCAAACTGTTCGCCCTTTGGGAGATCGTACTCAGGCCCTACATGCAGTCGCTACTCTCACATAGGAAGGAACAGGGACAAGTCACTCTCTCCTCTTAAACCCTCTTCATCAGAGGAGAATGTTTACTGAACACAGACAATAGACATTGCCTTATTATATCCTATTTGCATGTCTTCTCCCCTCTTCCTTCAATGAGTACATACCTTTATCTTTTGTTTAATATATCATCTTTCTATATCACTGGATTGAAGAACGCTTGCTGCCTCATTTGCCTTTTGGAGACGGTGATTAGATGAGTAGCGGAACTTTTGCTTTTTCTCTTATAAACTATCTATTTCATATTCTCTTCTTTCATCCTACCCCCTCTTTCAACATTTCCCGATATATACATATGTTATACATTTCTCTATCCTTAAAGTTTCTTTTATAGCCTGTTTGCTTTAAAGAAAGAATTAAGATAACTGACTATATATATGAACTCCCTCTTATCTGTTATGAATTTGTTATACATGTTTTATGAATTATAAATACTACAATGCTCTTTCTGTCTTAATCCCTTCTCACATATTTCCCCTCCTCCTCTCTTGCCTAACCAATAAATATGTTGTTAATTAAGTATTTCAATATTTAATATGTAATTACCTTGATTATTAATTGTGATAATATCTATTTATGCTTTGTTTGCATTTAAGTATAGTAATGCCTAATTGATACAATAGCTATTTAGAAAATATTTAATATTAATTACTATTATTTCTATCCTATGAAAAGTTTGACTGACCGAAATTTTCTTCATAGATTCTTCTATTTTCACCATAGCCTGTTTGCTTACATTTTTCCTTTTCCTTAGGTGTTGTTAATACTTTACATTATAGGTATCAGGACTATTGTCTATATACATGAATGACCTTCTTTTTGTTATGAATTGTTATAAAATTGTCATAAATGTATTATTACCTAAAAGCACTATTGCGTTCCTCCTCTATCAATCCTCTGAACTCATCTTTCATTCCCATCCTCTGTCTAACCAGTACCTATGATATTATTTATATATGATAATAATTCATATTTAATTGTCTTAACATTTAACTATGATATTGGTTAATTAAACAGTGCTATTATCTAGATAGGATTATACCTAACTGTGAATACAATTATCTATTCTATGTTAATATTTAATTACTATTAATATACTATGCAAAGTTCAGCTCATCGTACCATACATTTGACAACTTCATACTTAGTTGACCTCTCTCTTTTATTCATTCATCTTCTTTCCTCTGCTTTTTTTTTATTTTCTCATCTCCTCTAACATTTCACTCTCAAGATGTTCTTCTCTTCCCTCTTTTTTCAACTTTAATTCCAAACTCTATATTATTGTCGGAATATTGTTATTATTATTGTATAAATACATCTCTCACCACCGACTTTGTTGCCGGATGGGGCTCCTCCAGTGCGAATAGCCTGTAAGTCTTTGGTGCTGTGTTATCCCCACGCAGTACATCTTCCACTTTTCCGTTATATTCTCTTTCGCTTTTTCTTACTATTGCTTTCTTCTCTATATAACATATAAATGACTCTTTCACAACCCTTTCACTTTTTCCTAGCAGAATACTCATCCTTTAATTTTCTCCTTACCCGGAATTTATTTATCTTCTTCACCTTTTCCTCTCTTTTCCTCCACTCCTCCCCTTGCATAGTCCCTTCGCTTATTGTATCTCCTGTTTTTCCTCTCTCTCTCATGATGTCTCCCCAATACTTATCTAGCCTCTATTTCTGCACTTTAATCCCTTCTTCACTTTCACCACCTTCATAATTTAATATCTCTTATCCCTAACATCAGTTTTTCTTTTAAATTAACCTCTTTATACTTCCAACGCACACATGGCAGTGAGCACAACCTCTTCCTCTCATCCATTATGCATAATCTCGTGGAATGTAAATGGCCTCACACATTTTATAAAATGCAAAAATGTACTCTCATCTAAAAAAGAAAAGAACTGATATTGCTTTCTTACAAGAGACTCATCTCGATGCTCTGGAATCATCTAAGTTACAGCAAGAATGGGTGGGTAAAGTTATTCATTGCGGATTGACAACAGAACCCCCTTCTGAGACGAACCAACCAAGGAAATGTGGTGTGGCTATTTTTTTACACAAATCCCTACCTATCTCAATTGTTAAAACCTGGATTGATCCTGAGGGCAGATATGTCTTTACTAAGGTAAAAATTGGAGAAAAGATTTTCTGTATTGGCTCAGTATATGCCTCAACAGGCGCTTAGCGCTCCTATTTTGTCAACATGAACAGCCTACTAGTGGAGATTAGTGCATCCAGTTATCTCATTGGTGGCGACTGGAATTTGACTTGTGACTGGATTTTAGATAGAACAGGCCCCTTAGACAGATGCAATGCTGGTGACATAGCTTTACTGGGTGATATAACAATGGACCATGGTCCAGTAGATCACTGGCGCCTCTGTCATCCCTCAGATCAAGAATATTCCTTTCTTTCCTCTGCTCATGGCACACAATCCAGGATAGAATATTTTCTTATTTCCCATTCAGTAGTTGCAATCACTAATGAATCCCATATTTTAGAAGCCACTATTTATGATCATTCTCCAGTGCTTCTCTCTCGTGAAGTGGGCTTAACCTCTCCAGGTTGAAAACCATGGCACATGAACATTCGAAGATACCGTTCACCTGAGGGTAAAACCCAATTACGTTCTCTTCGCTCTTAATACCTAACCAACAATAAATCATCAGTTACTTCTTCTAGAACAGTTTGGGCAGCTGTGAAAGCAACTATTCGCAGACAACTAATGAGAGATGCAGCTGTGGCCGATAAATCAACATCTCTGCATCGTATTTCTCTTACTCATCTATATACTTCTTGTCCTACTGTAATCAAGCGCAAAAGCCTAGAATTAGCTAAAATGGCACTTAATAATCTATATACTTCCAAAGCATAGTATTCTCTTCAGCGTCTCAAAGGTAGACATTATGAACAAGGTTAAAAAGCAGGCAGATTACTCGCAGCACAGATTAAACAACGTGAAGCTTCTATGGCTATATCTGCAATACGAACAGAATCAGGTGAAATTCTCACTAAACCACAAAAAATAGTAAACACTTTTGCATTCTTTTATAAAGAACTTTACGCTCCTGAAAATGCAGCAACTGAAGATCAAATAATTACATACTTCATAAATATTGACCTTCCATGTCTTACAGATGAGGGCAGACATTTACTTGGTGGTGACATTACTAAGGAAGAAGTAGCTGCAGCCATCTCCAAATTACCTTATCACAAATCCCCAGGTGAAGATGCGTTCCCTGTGGAATATTATAAGTGGTCTGGGGAAGAAACAATTGACACTCTTCATTCTGCTTTTCATGAAGCTGTCCAGACATCTTCTCTTGGTCCTATTTCTAATAAGGCATTAATTGCGGTTATCCTGAAGCGGGGCAGGGATCCGCTCTCTTGTGGTAGCTGCAGCCCTATCTCCTTAATAAACGGTGATGTTAAAAGTTTGGCAAGTATTCTTGTGGCACAACTCCGCCAAGTTATTCCTTCTCTAAAACACCATTCACAGGTTGGCTTTGTCCCAGGTCGTTCATCTAGAAATCATCTCCGAACATTAGCCCATACTATATGGTCTGCAAGGGAAATGATGGAAGATGTGGTCGCTCCCTCCCTGGACGCAGAGAAAGCGTTTGACTGTGTCTATCTTTTTACCCCTATGAAATGCTTTGGTCTAGGAGATCAGAATACTCACAACCACTTCTTAAAGCTCTCTGCGAGAAATGGCAGGAATGCCTACATATTAGTATAGACGGAGGAGCCTGGCTGGACATATTGGAAGCTCTGGACAAGGGTACTCATGAAGCACGCCTGAAATTTTGTCTTTTTGGAACTTTGCGTGACTGGAACTGGACACCATCGAAATTGCAACGAGCAGGATTGTTACCTCTCTCTAAATGTTGGAGATGTTCCGGAGTTAATTGTGACCTTCTCCATATACTCTGTGAATGTCCCTCTACACAACGTTTCAGGTCACAAGTAGGAGATACATTAAAGGAAACTACTCCTCTTCAACTCCCCTTACCTCTACTATTATTTTATTGCATGATCTTGGAAGTTCACCTGCTCTCACACGTCCTCAGAGTCGACTCTTACATACTGCACTCTCTACAGTCAAAATTTGTATCTTAAGATTGTGGCAATCACCTAACCCTCCCTCCAAGGCAGATTGGATGGTCGTAATATTTCAGACCGCATCATATGAACGCACAATATATAAACTACAGGATCAAGAAGAAATATTTCAACAAGTGTGGACTTCTTTTCTCCGAAGCTCTTGAACTTCTCCCTCTTATCGCCTTGTCTGGTCCCTCTCCCCTTTCTTTCATCTTTTTCCTTTTTTTCTTCTCCTTTCACTTCCCCCTATCTTTCTATCCCTTTTGTCTTTTCCCTTCTTTAATTTCCGCCACCCTTACCTTTTTTCATTCCCGGTAAGTAGATGACTTTCCTCACTTCTCTATTTATTCATTCTTCCATTTATTAATCCACCTATGTGCACACTTATTTTCCCAATTATCTATTTATTTATGTATCTATTTATTTATCTAATTATCTATTTCTCTATTTATTTATTTACTAACCTTCATTACCAAACATCATCCTAAAATACATCATATTCCATATTTTACGCATGTATTAATTTAGCAGCTCAAAAATACATTTGCTCCCTCCATAATTTATTCTGTCTAACTTTTCCATGATATTAATCAATCAGAAGTAGAATTTGTTAGTATACCGTGTACAATACCCTTCTTTTCCTTTATTAGCTTTCTGTCTTTTATCTCATCCCTCCTCGTCACTAGACAAATATGGGTCTATAATGCTGCATTATACTTTTATGAAATGTTATGCCTTTAATTTCTTTATAAAGAATTACAACACAAATAAAGGACATAATGAAAAGGAACCCTCGGATTCTGGATTTCCTTTCATATCAACGGTCACAGGTACAAACAACAAGATTAAACAAAAGCTCAGCTCATGACTTATATGTGGAATGCAATCAGCAGCACGGTGCCTTATAAGATACTATGCGGTGTGTCATTATTGATAACAATGTTCAGCAAGATTGTAGCAATGGCTACTCAACAGGTGGGGTGATCATGTGTCTCGTGGTATTTAATTAATCATGCAGTCTAATAAAGCCCATTTTATTATTCATTCACGTTTTGCCCATGAGGTAGAAGTTAATTGGCTACCATCAAATTTTTAGATTTGGAACAATATAGAAAATGTGCCCATTTATCCTACTAAGGCAAATGCTGACCCAAAATTTTTTTTTTTAAATTGTGCCAATAATCTTTCATTTTGACCATCTTGTGTTAGTCCAATGGTAGATGGAGTTTGTTAGACCTGGCATTTTTTCTTTTTTTTATAAATCTTTTTTATTTTCAAAGAGTCAATGAATTCAATAAACAATATTTCAATTGTTGGTTGCATAGAACGCCTGCCCTTTTCAATAGAAACCCCTCCTTTCCCCATTTTTTATATTAAGTTAGTTCAATACAATTTCTCATCTCATAGTCACTATTCTACCCTGTGAACCCAGGAACAAGGAACGACCAGGCATCTTCACCACTAGGGCTGAATTTCATTGCATGCCATATGTGTCACTTGTGTATTTTGTGACATAGACTGTTGTATGTTATCCCATAGGTAAAGCCCAAACTGTCGTCTTCACTGACCCCATATTCTGTGGAATTGTTTTGAGCAGCCCCTACTTTGGTATGTGGTGTGTTCAGCGGCCATATAGAGGTCTATCCCTGGATCGTGTGGTTCTCCATCCCTCCCCACCTTCTAGCCACATCTCTCTTAGCCACCACCAATCCTAGGGAGGCGAAGATCCGTTGGCTCCTAGTTATGTCCACCTCGTTCAGGATTCCAAATACAGCAAATTTCCGTTCAGCTGGCAGGGTTGTTCCTAATATTGACCCTATGGTGTCTATTATATTCTTCCAATATGTCTGTGTTTTGGGACATGCCCACAGTGTGTGGACAAAATCACCTTTAACCGTTTAACAGGTGGGGCAGTATAGTGATTCTGACCTTCCCATCTTGTGTAGTTTGTGTAGCACTTTGTATTGTTTTAGGCGTAGACTCACCTTGATGGCTACCTCTCTGGGGTGGATTAGTGCTGCTTCCCAATTAATATCTTCTAGGGGCCCGATGTCTTTTCCCATCGTTCCCGCAACCCCCCCAATCTGCCTTGCATGTTGTTGTTGATGGTATTGTATGTGAAGGAGACAGCCTTTTCAACTAGGGCCTCATGCAGTAATCATTCATCTAGTAGGATCTATTCTGCTGACCAGTGCTAAAGTGCAAGTGCTCCCTGTGCAAAACGTATCTGCTATTGGCTTAGCCATGACTGGCATAATTGATTTACTTGTAAGTCCCAAGTAAAGTGCACCAGGTGTGTCCAGGGCTTGTAAATCAAATGCGGCTAGTGGGCCTACAGCACTGATTGTGCCACCCATATGAGTTAGCTTTGCAAACATGTCTCAGACCTATGTCTGTGTGGGGAGTTTTAAAATGCCATGTTGACTGGCTAGGCCCTAACCTACCCTTTTACTAAATGTAAGGCACCCCTAAGGAAATCCCAAGGTAACCCCATGGCCAGGGTGCAGTATATTTGAAAGGTAGGACATGTACTGGTATGTTTTTCATGTCCTGATAATGAAATACTGCTAATTACATTTTTCACTATTACAAGGACTATCTCACCCATAAGTTATCATTGGAGCTACCTTGTAACCTCTTACAAGTGTAACTTCCAATTGGGAAGTAGTAGAAATTTGGATTTTGGTATCCCTAAACTCACAATTTAAAAATACATCTTTTAGTGAAGTTGTTTTTAAATTGCTTATTTGAAAATGCCACTTTGAGAAAGTGGGCATTTTTTTGCTTTATCATTCTGTGCCTCTGCCCACCTGTGCAATCCACGTCTTAGAAAGGGTGACAGTTTGGGCTGTTTGCGCATTCACTCTAGACAGTCACACAAAAGGAGCTGAGATGTGCCCTGCATATCCTAATGAGCCATCACCAAGCTGATGGGTCTTCCTGACCTAGAGTGGTAGGAGGAGTTCTCACTGACACCTGAATAGGGCTATGCCTGTCCTCACACAATCTGTCTCCATACCCCTGTAGTGTGTTTGGAGTCTCGTCAGGGAAAGGCAGGGTCTTGTGTGCTAGAAAGACTTTCCGTTAAAGTTTGCCTACTTCAAAGGCACAAACAGGTAAAAGTACTGGGGCTGTGACACCATAACTTCAAAACACATCTGGACTCAGAGGGCATTCTGCCATGAAGACGAACTGGATGCTGAAGGAGGGACTGACTCTGCTTGTTGTTTTGTTGTGCTGGCCTGCTGCTTGCTTCTTCTGATCTGGGAGTGAAAGGACTGGTCTTTGCTTTATACATCCTCGTTTCCAAGGTTCTCCAAGGGCTTGTGTGTGCTTGCCTCCTGTTAAGATGTCTCAGGGCCATCAAAGACTTCACCTACAAGTATCTACTGAGATCCTAGTGGTACCAAGTGGTACCAAATCCAGTTCCTGGGCCTTGAAAGTAGAATATGAGTGCCCATTTTTTCAGACGCAGCAACGCCGTGTGGTTGAAAAGAGAACGCATCACTGATGTGAAGCCGAAGAATCGGCGCGTCTGCCGTGTAGCTGAAAGATCACCAAAACCCTAGCACCACGTCACCGATGGCTGTGGTGCACACTCCAACTCCGATGCAGACCCTGCCATACTGCTGAAGAAGTCGAAGCATCACCTGATTCGTAAGTGTGAAATTGACCCAGCGTGTCTGGATTTTTGACGCATAGTCCCTGGGCGCCAAGTTCTTCATTAACTTTGCCCCTCAGTAAGGAACCGAGGCCGCGTGTCCAGAAAACAATGCATCACCACCCCTCTCAGGATTGAACTGAGGCATCAGCTCTCCTGACAATAAGAAATTGACACCTCACCTCCCCTGTGCTGCAGTAAGGATTCAATGCATCACCTCCCCTGGCAGTAAGGAGCCAACTGATCGCTTTCCAAAGGGGATGATGGACGGAGTGTTGAACATTGCAAGCACTCACCCCCAGTCAACTGATCGCTTTCCGGCACCTCACCTCCCCTCTGCCAGTTTTCATCTTGAATTTTGACGCATCTCAGGTACTTTGTTCTAAAAGTGTTGCATCCGTAATTTCCTATCGACTAAACTATTTTGAACCTTTTAAAAGTCATAGCTTGACTTGTGCATGTTGGATTGCTGTCGTTTTGGTCGTGTTTTATTCATATAAGTATTTTTTTTCTAAACTAGTGTGGTGTCCTTTTATAGAGTTTTCACTCTGTTACTGTGTGTGTATGTACAAGTGCTTTATGCATTGCTTCTGAGATAAGCCTGACTGCTTGTGGCAAGCTACCAAGGGGGAGAGCAAGGGTAATTTTTGCTGTGTGACTTCCTTATCCTGACTAGAGTGAGGGTCCTTACTTGGACAGGGTGCAAACCACTGCCAACTAGAGACCCCATTTCTAACACAGTGTATTTTGATTTGACTGAATGGGAATTCATTCTGAATGTATGCTGTATTTTTTTGCAATGTGATGCTCTACACTTCTCATTTTTGAACTAGTGGACATGGTTACTACCAGACTCCATATATAAAAGTAATATTAAAGTCAGTCCGTCCAATACAATACACTACATTTCATCTTCATTTAGCTGAACAGCCAGCTTCTTCTGGGCTGAACGGATGGAACGTAAAAAACATTATACAAATGATGCTGAGATCACCTTCTAAGCTCCTCATACAATTCCCGAGAGACGGGCAGCCAAATAACTTGACTTGCACATGACATGGATGAAGCTTGGAAACCAAACCACTCACTCCACCAATTGTGTGATAATTTAATATTATGCGCACTAGGACACTCACGGTTCTGGGCCGAATCTAAATAGGAATTACATAATCTCCTGGGAGGTGTTAAGGTGTGGTTATAAAAGTTATGATGCAATGTGTGCAGAGTGTGATTGTATGTTAAAGAATAAAGACGTCTATTACAGAGCAAAATATGATGCAGCTACATTCCTGAAGCTATCACCACTACCTTTGACACATCGAATAAACAGAACATTGGTGCCAGGTGGACTGCATGGAGTGAACCATTTGTTGACTTCATAGATGCGCTAGAAGAAGAAAATAAGAAAATCATTAAATATTTGAAAACCCTTGCCAGTGATCGAGTGAAAGCAGTGCTAAAGAAAGTCTCACAAACTGATGTAATATTGTATCAAAAGATAAAAGAAGTGTTGGAAGCGAAGTTCAATTCAATGCCGAATGTCGACTATGAAAGATAGATCTTCAACCAAGCACGACAACACACTGGTGAAACAATGGATGAGTTTGTTGAGAGACTTGATGTAGTTATCAAACAATGTAAGTTCTGTGACTTTAATGATGAAGAAGTCTGGTGCCTCCGAATCACTGATGGCTGTCTTTCAGATTCGTTCAGGTGAAACATGTTGAGAGGCACTCAGTTTAGAGAAAATACTAATGGCTGCAAGGGTAGAAGAACGAGCAGATCGACAAGTTGCTAATATGAAAGCAGGAACAGTGTGTAATGAATCAGAGTTGATCATAAGAAGCAAGCTTAAGCACAAGATAGATGCACACAAGTCAACGTCTCCAAAGATGAAAAAGTTATGCTTTCGACATGGGTTTTCATTTTCCCATGAAGGTAAATGTCCAGCCATAGGACAGATATTCAAAGACTGCAAAGCGAAATAGAGATCAAATGCATCAAAGTGAGAAGAGAACATGGACGCCAGAAGGTTCCAGAAGCATTCTTGCCACACCCATAAGGCCAAAAGGCAACATCAGGTATGACAACTAGAAACCAAGTACTGTCAACCATCATCAAGTTCATCATAAAAAGGCTCTTCAATGTCATTATCAAGTGCTAGTGAAGAAGACTGTTGTCAGTTGATGATATCGCGTAAGGAACTACATGGACATGTAGAATTAGCTGCTTGCAAAGATCAAAAGTCAAAGAAGAATCATCATACGAATTGACAAAATTCATTTGGACACTGCCCTAAAATTACATTAAAGGTGAATGGTCGCCTCATAATCTTCATTATAGACAGTGGTGCATCGATTAAAATCATGTCAGTAGAAATGTCAACAGCCTATCTCCTGTGCCACACCTTATTCATTCAAACATGAAGGTATATACATGGGCTGCTTCTAAACATTACAAATTCAAGGGTCATTTACAGCAACCCTGTGACAAAAAACAACGCAGTACAGTCGCAAATTCATGCCCTTCAGTGAACTTCATCTAGTGTATGCCTACTTAGCTTTGCCACTGCTGCTGACATGGGACTGATATCTCTCAGCTATAACATCCCTGCTCAGCCTTAAATTGCGAGTCAGTTCCTGTCATGGTTTCATGGCTAAGGAAGACTCGAGAAGATGAAAATGCAACTTCATAATAAGAGGACATTTGCTCTGTTGCCCAGTGGCACAGCAGAGGGACTGTTCACTTCTAAAAAGCCATTGAGAAATAACTATAAATACTGTTGAAGCATGACATTACTGAATGCTCCACCTGTCCTAAGCTCTGGGTTTCAACCATATTTGTGGTGCCCAAAAAGGACAGTGATGGTGCAGTGCGCATTTGTGTTGATATGCACCAAGCCAACAAAGCAATCAAGAGAGATAGGCATCCTGGTCCCCACATAGAGGACATGATCATGAAGCTAAATAGAGCCAACATCTCCTGTCTTGACACGAACAAAGCATACCAACAACTCCAAGTGGAAGAAAATTGTAGGTACATTACTACTTTTTTGACTCATGTTGGTTTGTTCAACTACAAAAGATTGAGGGGCATATGTACAAGCCCCTATCGCCACTACAACGTCACGTTTATCAACAAAGTGGTGGCGGTAGGTGCTTGGCCTTATTTACAAGGCAGTAACGCTGTAAATAAGGTACCCTTTCCAAGTATGGGTGGCGTGAAAGGAGTGGGCAGTGGGTGTTGCAGTGGGCATTCCACCGCAACACCCATTGATTTTGACACTGCCCCCTATGTACAAAGGCAGGATACTTAGGAGGCAGCGCCAAAGTTAAGACCAGGTAAAACCTGGTCTTAAGTTGTCGAAATGAGGACAAATGCATTATTTCTCCTAGTTTTCGCTTTTTCCACGTATGCTGCCTTTTGCAGCATACAAGGAAAAAGCAAAATGCCATGGATTGTTTATGTACAGGAAGGTCATCCTTCCTGGACATAAACAATCTTTATTTTTTTTTTTTTAAATGCATTTTTGTGACTTTCATGTGTGCTGCATGAAGCAGCACACATGAAAGTGACAAAATGGCATTTTAGGATTGTTTATGTGCAGGAAGGAACGCCTTCCTATACATAAACAATCCTCCCCTGCACGCAGACACCCTTGCACTATTTATTTATTTATTTGCATACTTGTACCGCGCTGGGAATCGACTCCCGAAGGAGTATCTCCGCGCCTTTGGCAGCATCTGAGAAACAGAGAAGGCCCAGACATGTCACATGATTACCTAACCGGGACATCTAATAGTTAAAAAGGACGGTTTTTAGCTTTTTCCTAAAGGGAAAATATTCCCTACATACTCTAATTTCCTTAGGAAGTTCATTCCATAGCTTTGGGCCAGCTACTGATAAGGCCCTTTCCTTGTCTTCATGGCCCTGGGGACACATAGCAATTCTTGATCTCCCGATCTCAGGGATCTAGAGGGAACGTATGGAATGAATTTTCCGGTTAAGTAGCCTGGACCTTTTCCAGTAAGACACTTGTGGATGACGCAGCAGGTTTTAAACATCACCCTCTGTTTCACTGGGAGCCAATGGAGTTTAGCGAGTAATGGTTTTGAGGGAGTACGGGCCGGGACATTAAGAACTAATCGTGCAGCAGTATTTTGCACAACCTGCAGTCTGGCAAAGATCCCCTCATTGGCAGCTAGCAGCAAACCATTACAATAATCCAGCCTGCTCAACACGAGCGACTGAACGAGTGTTTTCCTGGTGGTATCAGGTAACAGGGGAAATACTCTCCGGAGAAGCCCAATTGCATGGAAACAGGAGCTGACCACTTGATTAGCATGTTGTTTCAGGGCAAGTTCCTGATCCCAGGTCTTTTACCACCACTTTGGGCTCAGGGACGGGGCCTAGATCTTGAGGCCACCAGTCCGGAGTCCACAGGCGTTTGGCTTCCCCAAAGAGCATGACCTCAGTCTTAGAAACGTTACACTGTAGGAAGTTTGCTGCCATCCAATGTGCCACTTCTTTCATCCCCCGGGCAAAGGAGTTACGCACTTCAGGAGTCATGATTTTAAAAGGAAAGAGGAGTTGGGTGTCATCCGCATACGATACGGGAATAAACCCGTGGGATCTCATGATGTTAGCTAGGGGTGCCACGTAGATGTTAAATAACGTAGGGCTCAAACAAGAGCCCTGTGGCACCCCCTTAGAGATCACCACCTCCTCTGACTGATATGGTCCCAAAATGACTCTCTGAGTGCGTTTGGTGAAAAAGCTCCTTAGCCAGGCCAGCGCCTTGCCTTCCAGACCGATGTCAACTAGTCTGGAGGTCATGATGTCGTGTGACACTGTGTCAAACGCCGCTGACAGATCTAAAAGTACCAGGACAACGGAGTAACCCTTGTCCTGTAACCTATGAAGATCGTCAGCGACGGACAGCAAGGCGGTCTCAGTGCTGTGCCTAGGCCTAAAACCCGACTGAGAGGGATCTAGCCCCCCCGCACTTTCGATGAATTTTGACAAATGCTGATTCACAAATTTCTCAGTAATCTTCCCTAAAAAAGGAAGAAGAGAGATCGGTCTCAAGTTAGTCAAATCAGTCCAGGGGATAGAATTATTTTTCCGCAGGGGTCTCACCAGGGCCTGCTTCCAGTCCAGGGGGACTTCCCCAGTGCACAGGGACAGATTAACTACCTGCCGAATTCCTGCACCCAAATCATCAATCACACTATGGTGCAAGTGTGTCTGTGTTGGCGCTACACTGCTAAGTGTAGCCTTATCTCGGGGGGGGGGGACGCAAGGCTGCACCATATCATTGTAAATATGGTGCAGCCTTGCGTTTCAGAAATGGTGGGGTGAGGCGTTAAGTCATGATGGCTAACGCCTCACTCCGCAGCTTCCTTATACATATCCCCCTGAGTTTTATAGTATCTTTGACTGTGCAGATATTTCAGTATGTTATTTGCTGAGTAATTCAACCTGTTACACATGCTTTGTATTACAGTGATGACATTCTGTTATTTGGGACAACACAAAAGGAGCATGACATGATTTTTACACAAGTGTGCTAATTACTTGCTGATGCAGGTCTCAGTCTGAATGCAACAAAAGAGCAAGTTTCACAAAACCAAACTTAAATTCTTTGAGCATATATTCTCTGATTGGGGAATGACTCCTGACCCAGATAAGGTGCAGGCACTGTCATCTTCTTGCCCCTCACACGATGTAACCATGCTGCGATCCTTCTTAGGCTTGGACAGTTATTGCTCAAGGTACATTCGTGACTTTGCAAAAGTGAGTTGCCCATTGCAAAACTTAATTGCAATGGGATGTTCTGCTTTGTTGTCTCCTGAATGCAACTAACATTTCAAACAAATAAAACATTCGATTGAGAAAGCAACTGAAATGTCTTAATTTGGGCCCCAAGTTACATATTGAGATCACACGCTCGCAGGGGTTGGGGGCAATCCTTGCTCAACACAATGGCCATCTGAATGCCCAGACACACATTGTGGCCTATGCCAGTAGAAGCCTCTCGGAAATAGAATGTGCCTATTCTCAGCCAGAGGAGGAGAGTCTGGTTGTAGTGTGGACCTGCAAACATTTTCATGTATTTTCATATGGGAAACATTTCACTATAATCATAGATCACCAGGCTTTGCTCACTATCTTTGGAAAGCTAAGAGGCCCCCTGCATCAAGAGGTGGGAGTTGCAACTGCACGAGTACAACTATGTGATAGTGCACAGGCTGGGGAAAGACCAAAACCAAGCAGATGACTTTTCACGAGTGCCTCTTCATCGTCGAAGTTTGAAATCCAAAGCAGCTGAAGAGTATCTCAACTTCATTGTGAGGCCCAGCGCAACAACTCTATCCATTGGGCAGATTAATGCTGCTATCAATGCAGGTAAAGAATGTTCATCTTCAAAGACCTCATTACAACACAATCTTGGAAAGAAAGTTTTCGACACTCTGCTGATGATGTTGAATTTCAAAAATTCAAAAATGAACGGATGAGCTATCCGTCACCTGAGAGTTTATCATATTGAGAGGCTAGAGAATTGTCATACCTGAGAGCCTGAGACAGCAAGTCATTGAGCTAGCCCATGAAGAGCATTGTGACATTGTAGCCACCCAAAGAGCCATAAGAGACCAATTGTGGTTACATCGCTGTGCTAAAAAGTTGAGAACGAGCTGATAATGTGCCACCTTTGTAAGTGTTTATCCCCCTAGGTGACGCAACATCCATTGACAATGTCTGACCTTCCTGCGAATGCCTAGGAGAGAGTTGCAGTAAAGTTATTTGGGCCTCTAGGAAATTAACATCATCACATGGTAGTTATTGATGAATAATGAAAGCAAGAGTGTCAGGTTTTGGAACCGCTGCCTAGCTGACAGGAGCACTTATCACGAAAACTATCTTGTTTTCTTCTCTGTATTTAAGTCAAAGTTTTTTAGAATATATTCCAATGAATTCAGTAATCTAAAATCATCAGTGCTTAGTGGTTTCCTTTTTATTCACATTATTAAGAAATTCCTTTTGCACCAATAACTTCTTGGTCATTCTTATAGTTAAGACAGTGAATTAGTCTCAAACCCAATGCATTTTGGGTCCTTAACGACCCTTCCTCAGGGGTCTCATCATACCAGTCTGTAAAAAATGAAATAAGAGGCTACTTGATTCAGTCCTGATTAATTTCATACCTAACTGCAACAAGTTACTACAATACCAACTGCACGCAAATGCAGAAAAAAACTGAAAATGGTGTACATTATACCATCTCTCATAAAGTGCTCAACTGATAACGTGTCCTTCAATGTGTGAATTATTTATCTTTAATACAATTGAAAATATGCTACTGTTCAAAATCATGCTGCAGTGAATCATATATGCAAACGTTGCCTCAACTCCGCGTTCCATGCTCTAGAGGTTCACCTCAATTACAAAACTAAATTCTCCAAAACGGTGAGTGATCGTGGTTTAAGTTTGAAAACAATGTGATCACTGTCTTTAAAACGTGACTTGCATGCCTTAACACGGAGTTAGCGTGTTTACTCACCCGACTCGGACGCGGTGCGTTCTTGCTACAAAGACCAGAAACGCTCACTAGCAAGCCTTCCTGATTACCTTGGTGGGTCTGTGGACCCTTGTGATATGGAGCGTTTTTGAACGTTCTGCCACTTGTTGAATTTGGCTTATTCTTGAAAAGGTCTGGGGCTAGAGCCTATCTTGGCTTGATGCAGTCTGAGGACTGACTTGTCTTGGTATAGTCTGAGGACTGACTTGTCTTGGTGCAGTATGAGGACTGCTTTTGAGGGCTCTCTTGTTTGTGTGTGTTTTTATTGCGTGTGTGTGTGTTGATTGAGTGGATAGTGAATGTGTCTGATGCTACGATGCTTTGTTGGAGTAAAGTATGGTGCATGGGGTGCCGCTGTTGCTCTGCTGAGCATCGGCTGGAGGAAAGGCAGCCTGCACCTCCAGAAGGCACTCCGAGTTTTGAGATGTATGTGAAGCATGGTATTGGCCCTAATATGTTTCGTACATTATGGCACAAGTATACGAGGGACAATACTGAGCTTCAGTGGCCACTGGATGGTACCTTTGACGAACAAAAATTGAATTATTTACAGGGCACATTATTCGCTAGAAGAAGTAGGCAGTCGATGCTTGATACTTTGCAGGTATGGCAGAAGGAAGCTAAGCAGAGGCGTATACAAGCCGAGAAGGAGTCTAGGAAGAAGGCAATGCAAACATGGTTCAGAACACTGTAGCTTATGATAGAGAACAAACCGAAAAGGGTATTGAGGGTGCAGATAGGAAGTTTCAATTACAATGTAATAAGTCTTATGTTGTTCAAGAGGATGAGGATCCTTTTGTGGAAGATCTGCTAGAAACTCGTCCCCCACCTCCCTTTGCCCCGCAGAGAATATATCCTGCTGTTCCGTCATCTCAGTCCCTCGCTGCGCCTCCGCCTTCCTCTGGTCATTCTGCAGACTCCACAGCTTCGGCTCCAGCCCTATCTGTCTCCCCCCCCGGTTTCCAAACCTGTGAGTGTGGTGACTGCAGGCACCCCCGCAGTGTCTGCTGTTTCCGCTCATGTTTTGCTTCCTTCTCTTACACCTACCACACAGCCATTGCTAACACTTTCACCTGCGTCTGTATCTCTTGTGTCTTCCCCAGACATTTCATCCGCAGTGTTGTGTAATGTTGGGACACCAGAGCGAGGGTCAGATGGAGGGAATTGGGCGGCAGCACAGGAGCGAATGGAGTGGGTATTGATTTGATCTGATGTGGGAGAAGAGGAGAAAAGGATGGTTGCAAATCAGGCAGCACAATGTGTTCAAAGTCCGTGTTATAGTGTGGAGGATATATGGAGTATGATGAAAGATTTTGATCCGTTTGTACAACAGCATGCCTTTCAGCATATATCGGCTACATTGATTGGTTTGGGGGAACAGTGTACTGGAGGCACAGCTCCTCAAATTATTTGACATTCAAGATCATGTATATTCAGCTGGTATGGCCCCTGTTCTTGGTAATGTTGGGACGCTACTAGGTTATCGAGAAAGATTACATCACCGTACTCCAACTAGTGTGTCTCAATTTCCGATGAGGGAGGTGCATCCCATTTTTCGTCCTGAGATTCCAGAGCAGCGTAACCAGAGAGGAGGTGTAGTTCAACAACGGGTAGCGGCTCATTTTCAGGAACAGTGGGTCTATACCCCGTGGAAGAGAAGTGAGGTGCTAGCTCTTATAAGTCAATTACTGGAGCCTAGGAAAAACCCTACGGCGAATTATAAAGAGTTAACAGAGCCCGCCTCCTCCTCAGTTATCACCCTAGCATACATTGAGATGTTTTTCGGGCTGTTGGTGCTGGTGGATATATGGAAGCAGGTGCATACAAAGGATCACAGGGAAACCCTAGGGCTGAGATTCTGGCTTTGCCAAGAGGTATCATCACTTACATGCATTCTCTTATACCACCCAGATGAGTAGATTGAGATAAGCTGACGACATGTCAGCAAAAGAAAGAGGAGAGTGTGTCTGATTTTTTTACTCAGTTTGAAGGGGTGTTCTTGGATTTCAGTGGGCAGGATTTGTCAGTCGAAGGTGGTGTTTGTTTGTTAACAGGTTTGTCACAAATTTGCTCCTGGAGATTGCGGCTCGGTTGCAGCTTTGGACAGCACTTGGACTACCGCCTATCATTCGGTGATATTGAGTATGGCCCAGTACTATGAGCATCGAGAAAATGAGGAAAAGGACAAGGTGGAAAAGAAGAGTAAGGATTTGAAAACGAGGGTGTTGCTGCAGCAGGTTGCAAGAGGGTCCGGAAGGGGACGAGGCTCTGGTTCGGCTCAGAGGTCGTGGGGTGCCAGTAGAGGTGGTGCACCCTTAGGGCTGAATCAGTGTGCATATTGCAAAAAGGAGGGACATTGGCGAATCGAGTGTCGAGATTTGTTACAGAAAATTGCAGTACCTAGAGGGCGGGGTTCGAGTGGAAGGGGCCGTGGTGAGTTTGATCAGGATGAGGTTCAAGCAGGTGCATCCTCGGGAGGTCGTTTTGATCAGAACTATTTTGATGACCCAAGGGGAAGGCAGTACTATCATGATGATTATGATATCAATGAAACTGCAGGGATGTCCTATGATTAGGACAGTCAGGGACAGGGAATGGGACCAGTCCAAATTCCTGTGGTCCTTATGTCACAGCAAATTTGCATTGTTCTGCACAGTGATTTAATGTGGATACTGGTGCAATGAATTGCTCTGTTGCTCATTCGCTGGTCCTCGGGGCAGCCATGTTTGGCCGTAATAATGTCTCAGTAGGTTTTTCAAGCGTATCAGTTTTGAGCCCTATTTCCAAATCTCTTGCTTTGACTGTTGGTCCTTTTACTGTGGACTCACCATTTTTGTTGATGGCGAATTGTGGGGAAAATTTATTAGGATTGGATTTGTTGAAAAAGCTACATGCTACCATTTATTGTTCCCTGGATGGTGTTTACATGACTCTTGGACCTAATGTAGTTAGTGCAAAAGTGTTTGGCAAAGGATGCGCCGCTTCCTGTTGAATTTAAGGATGTGCCGTCCTCATTGTGGGACACAGGGGATAGGGATGTGGGGTTGTTGCAGATACCACCAGTTTCTATAAAGGACAAGGATAATGCTGTGCTCCCTTGTATTGCCCAGTACAAAATATCACAAGCTAGGGAACAGGCTTTGATGCAGATTATATAGGACCTGATCAAATCTGGGGTGGTTGAGGAGACAGTAGCGAATGTATGCAATAGCCCCATTCTCCCTATTCTTAAGAAGGCATCTTTGGATCCCCCTGATGCACATCCTGATGTCTATTGCTTTGTGATTGATCTGTGGGAGATGAATAAAATAGTAGTCCCCCAGTTCCCGGTGGTTCCAGACATTACTGTTCTCTTGATGATGATTCCTTCCACAGCCAAATTCTTTTCTGTGATTGATTTGAAAAATATTTTTTTAGTATTCCTATTCATCCAGACAGTAGGTATCTTTTTGGATTTGCTATGGCTGGTAGGAGCTTCCAATTATGTCGAGCTCCTCAGGGGTAAACTGAAAGTCCCAGTATTTATAGCAAGGCTTTAAAAAGTCAATTGTACTCTCTCTCTCTCTCCCCCCACAGGCAATACATTATTGCAGTATGTGAATGACATTTTGATAGCCTCCGATACCAAAGAGGATTGTTCTGGATGCTATGGTTAAATTATTAAAGCATTTGGCAAACAAAGGACATAAAGTGTCCCTTTCCTAATTCCAATATTGTCAACAGCAGGTCACCGATTTAGGTCACCTGCTGTCGAAGGAGGGTCGGAGGCTGACACCTGAATGAGTTGATGCCATTGTTGGGATGCCTGTCCCTGTGACTCAGAGGGATGTGCGTGCTTTCATAGGCATCACCTCGTATTTTCGACATTGGATACCCGCTTATTCTTTATTAATACAGCCCTTGCTTCCCCTAACAACTAGAGATGTGCATGAACCCTTGCACTGGACGCATGAATGTCAGCATGCTTTTGAACAATGAAAAATTGTGCTTTTTGCTCTGCACCTGTGCTTGGTACGCCTGATTATAAGAAGCCTTTCTTGTTGTATGTACACAAAGCGGCTGGATGTGCACTTTTAGTGTTAACACAAGCCTTTGGAGGTAAGCAGAGGCTGTGTGCTTACTTTTCTGCTACACTTGACCCTGTCACCAGAGCTCTCCCGAGTTGTTTAAGAGCAGCGGCAGTTGTGGCGGTCTCTATTCCACAATCAGCCGGGCTCGTTCTTAATCATGATCTACAAGTAATGGTACCCCATGCTGTGGATGTACTTTTGAACAAGACAAAGACGCAGCACCTTACCAGTGCTCGTCTGACCGGCTATGAATTGAGACTCTTTGCACCTCATATTACTATCAAAAGATGTGCCATTCTGAACCAAATCACGTTACTACCCCTCCCTTCAGAAAATGAAGACACAGATGTCCATGATTGTTTGTTTCGTACTGAAAAAGAGACGAAGCGACGGGTAGACTTGACTGATGTTCCCTTATCTGATCAAAAAGGGGAACTATATGTTGATGGTTCTTGTTTCAAATTGTCAGATGGCAAAACTACAGCAGTGTATGCTTTTACCATGCGTATTCCTTAACATTCCGCGCAAGCTGCGGAGCTGATAGCCCTTTTGCGAGCATGCAAATTGATTGAAGGACTGTCTGTCACTACTTACACTGACAGCCAGTATGCCTTCGTGGTGACCCATAATTTTGGACGACTCTGGGTTGGGAGAGCATTCTTGGCTTCACATGGCACTAAGATTCAGAACGGTCTGTTGATAGAGAGGGTTTTGACAGCCTTAACCCTTCCCAAACGATTGGCAATAGTGAAGTGTTGTGCTCATTAAGAAATTACTGATGATGTGGGGAGGGGAAATGCCTTTGCAGATCGGATAGCAAAAGAGACAGCCAGGTCAAAAATGACGAAAATGTTTGTGACTGGACCTGCTAAAAGGGTACCAGATGTTACTATGTTTGAAAATTCGCTAGAGAGTGTTAGGGAAATACAGAGTGAGGCAACAGTTGAGGAGTTGGCAGTGTGACAGGAGTGTACAGGGCGTTTAGATGATGAAGGGTGCTGGACTGACAAATCCGAGAAGCAGAGATGGATGTTACACGATGCATATGTATTTCCTGTAGTTACAATGGTACATGGTCCGGCTCATATTAGCACAAGGGGAATTTGTAGGTTATTGGATACTGTGTGGCAAAATGACAATATCCCAAAGGTTGCTGCCCATTTGGTGAAACACTGTATGCTTTATTTGAAGCTCAATCCGGGAAAAGGTACCCACACACTTTCTGGTAATTTTGCGCCACCTTCCCTCCCTTTCAAGGTAATCCAGATGGATTATATTGAGATGCAACGAGTTAATAATTTGAAATATGGGCTGGTGGTTGTTTGTGCATCTAGTAAATGGATTGAGGCCTACCCAACGAAAGAAAACATAGCCATGGCGACTGAAACAGCTCTTATTAAGGAGTTTTTCCCACACTACGGCTTGCCCCGTTTGATTTGGAGCGACAACGGAATTCACTTTAATGCAAAGATGATCCAATTGGTGTGCAATGGTCTGCACAGCCAGCAAATATTTCATGCAGCAATTCATCCTCAGTCGGCAGGTTTAGTTGAGAAGTACAATGGTACTCTCAAGCTAAAATTGGGAAAAATTAAGGAAAGTATTGGGTTGCACTGGCCAGATGCATTACCCCTTGATCTTTTTTCCACCAGAATAACATCCCATTTCAGAACTGGATTATTGCCATATGAGGTGGTCTTTGGTCGTCCAGCAAATGTGTGGGGCGTCCCTAGACCAAAAAAGTTTTCTGAAATGGATTACCCCCTGCTTGTCGATTATTTATATGATCTTACTAAACGTTGACAGTCTATTCATCAACAGATACATGAAGCTTTGCCTCCAGCTCGGGCACACCATACAGCCTGGTGATTTTGTTCTCATTAAGAATTTCCAGAGGCAAGATAGCTTGGAACCCAGATGGAAAGGACCATATTTTGTCCTCATCACGACAAGGACGGCAGTGAGAGTGGACGGCCAGGAGCATTGGATCCATACCTCTCATTGTCGGCGAGTGCCGCTCCCCCTCCCCTATGATAGTTGGGTTCGCGAGGGGATAGGTGATCACGAGACGGAGATGGCTCCACGCTTTGTTCCCTTTTCTAATGCCCAACTGACTTGGGCACAGACGGAGGAAGAGAGTGAGGCAGTTCTGAAAACGGCAGTCCCCCCCCTGAAATTTGTTATACAAAAAACAAGGGTCCAAGACCTCTATACTTTTTTTACTGAATTTATCAGTGTATCATCATTAATTTAACTTAGTAGAAAGCAGTATTAATCCGCTCAAAAAACACAAATGCACATATTACAAAGACCAAGGTGTGGGCATGGACTGGACAACAGTAGTAGGTTCAGGCAATCCTTTATTGAATTGCTACATAGTTGTATCTATTCAATAGTAATTCATTAACATAACTCAAATGAGTACCAAAGTGGTTGCCCCACAAGAGCGTGCAACACAGCAAAGAGTGCAAAAGAGAAGGGGTTGTGAATAAGAGAGAAAAGAATCAATAGAAAAGTGACAAAATAAACACTATAAACAATTTATCAAGTACAGCAAAGGGTCATTAATCACCCAACCTGTAAAACCTGACCACTAAATCAATCAAGAAACAAAATCTCATACATTGTAAATGAATCAAGCACTACATTTTGCACAACAATGTAGAGAATATGACTGGGGTCCAGGTTGTATATATTTCTAGTGTCAACGTTTCGACTCGTCTTATGGCCATGCGGAAACTTATGCCACACGTGACCTCCATATTTAGCTGTCACAAGATAGTTTGAAATTCCATTAGTTGCCAAAAGTCTGAAAGTTCCCTTAGCGTCGTCTCAATGCGCATCGAGCGTCACGGTCACGTGGGGCTCCGGTGGATATTTACTTCCCAAGACGCTCGATGCGCATTGAGACGACGCTAAGGGAACTTTCAGACTTTTGGCAACTAATGGAATTTCAAACTATCTTGTGACAGATAAATATGGAGGAACAGTTACTGCAATAAATCAGCAGGACCCGTCATTACCCTCCTCAGAGCGATTCTGTGCCTAACTGGGATCGTTAAGGATATAGTGTCGCCAGCTATCAGCGGTGGATGGTTGTTAACCTGAGACCAGTCAGGGGACATCACTAATCCCCTGGTTGCCCCTTGGTCCTGATGAAGACTCGCACGGCCCAGGCATAAGTTTCCGCATGGCCATAAGACGAGTCGAAACGTTGACACTAGAAATATATACAACCTGGACCCAAGTCATATTCTCTACATTGTTGTGCAAAATGTAGTGCTTGATTCATTTACAATGTATGAGATTTTGTTTCTTGATTGATTTAGTGGTCAGGTTTTACAGGTTGGGTGATTAATGACCCTTTGCTGTACTTGATAAATTGTTTATAGTGTTTATTTTGTCACTTTTCTATTGATTCTTTTCTCTCTTATTCACAACCCCTTCTCCTTTACACTCTTTGCTGTGTTGCACGCTCTTGTGGGGCAACCACTTTGGTAGTCATTTGAGTTATGTTAATGAATTACTATTGAATAGATACAACTATGTAGCAATTCAATAAAGGATTGCCTGAACCTACTACTGTTGTCCAGTCCATGCCCACACCTTGGTCTTTGTAATATGTGCATTTGTGTTTTTTGAGCGGATTAATACTGCTTTGTACTAAGTTAAATTAATGATGATACACTGATAAATTCAGTAAAAAAAGTATAGAGGTCTTGGACCCTTGTTTTTTGTATAACGTATTATACCCAGGTCCTGTACCTTTTTGGGTTACCCCATTTTCATAATGGCCCCCCTGAAATTTGGGCTGCCCAGGCTTCTTCTTCATCTGATCTGCAGGAGCCTAAGCCTTGGTCTCCGATACCCCCTGAATTTCAGATTCTTCTTCGTGATGAGACAGTGCCTGGAGTAGCAAGGTACAATTTGTGTCCCGACGGAGGATAGTGCACCAAAAGAGAAGTGAATGTAGCAGGGATGGACTTTGTGGATAAGATTAGTAAAAATCCCCCTTGTTTCTGCTTTTTTCTAGTAGACTAGAGATCAGAAGATTGTTTCACTGCCTGTGATGCAGGACAGGATAAGCTGAGGGGATTTTCCAAGGAGGGAGAGTGCCCTTTCCTGAGAACAGTAAACATTTGCTGATGTGCTGCAACATTGTGGCTCATCTATGAAGTTCTCAATAGCACCACCGAGGATAATAGAAGCCTACCAGGGAGGCTTGTGAAGGACCCTGATCTTTTCAACGTTTTAATGTTTTCTTTGTTTTTTTGTTCTTTCCATCATTGGTTCCATTACTTGATTCTATTTGAAAATGTATAGTAAAAATGTATCTGTTTGGTCATCCCATTGGTCATCCTTTTGTTGCCCTGTGACCGGGGCAGCTCAGTTTCGATTGGCTGCTCAGAAAGAAGGTGTTCTGTATTGTTTTCATATTACTGTTCTTATTGGTGGGAGGGGAGATGTTTAGGGTCTTGGAGTTTTCTGGTGATACCCCATCATTTGTTTTATATTGGATTGTCTCTTCAGATCGTAGTAAAAGAGCTATGCAAAGTAATGTTTTCCTAGATACGCACATTAAGTTTTTCGGAGATAACACAGCTTGTTATCCCACTGGTTCTGTTACAGGTTTATGAACTGCTTACCCATTATTGTTGGTGAATTGTACATATGTTCGTCCTCCCCATTTTGTAGTGGCAAAGGGTGAATTTGGTATGGGATATCCTGGCCCTTGTGTGTATTGAAGAAAACCCAGAGGGACACGGTTCCCAGGTTGCATGCCTGAAATGTATTGTGATTATTGACAAACAAAATGTCACTCTGACAGGTTGGCATGATCAAGATCTGACAGTCACTCAAGAGGCAGGTTTTTATCCTGCTTGTTGCCCAATAATAAATAGTACTGATGCGTATTTGTATCTAGATTGTTCTGGATCAATAGTGTAAAAAAATATATTGCGTTTAGGAAAAAAGGATGACCCTAGTATGAAGGGAAGGAATACTAGATATGCGCCATTGGATTATCAGGGTCCGCTTTATGCACACCCAGGTTTTTATTTTTTTATCAAATGGTACATATTCTAATATGTACAATGGCACAGAGGATGTGGCCTTGGGACTGATGTTACCTCTTGGGGTACCTTGCAAGTATAGTAAACCAAATAAAAGATGGGTAAAAAGAACGTTGACCAAGGAATTTTGTGAGGGTGTTACCGATTTGGAAGTCAACAATTACAGTAACTGTATCACTTTTGGATATATACATTCCTCTATTATCACATTTGGTGGTACTGCCATGGCCATGGGTGAATGAGCTAGAGAGTATTTTGGGTGCCAACTACAGATTCCGCCTAAACTACAGTGGCAGCTTTACATGACATCACCAGCCAGTTAGAAAGTATGCGCATATCCTCGGAGCAAACAAGATATGCAGTCGATTTTATTTTAGCTAAGAGCAGTGGTGCCTGCGTAATAATAGGAGAGCAGTGTGTGGTCAGTATCACAAATATGGAAAGGAATTTCACCCAGCATATTTTAGACATTTTGGAAAATGTTTGAGGAATGGAGAGCAGTAATTGAGTTGGTCTTTATTTGGTGGTTGGGGGTTGGATTCTAGAAAAGGTGATATATTTCATTGTTCTTTTAATTTGTTCCTGTGTTTTGATTCAGTGTCTTCCCTTATGCTGCTCATACTGTGCTACTTATCTCTTTCCCAAAAGGAGTTCAGTTCATGATACTAATGCAACTATACTGCTTCAAAAGGAGCTTGATACTATTATGCAAATAGAGGAACGCGTTTTTGGTTCAACTACTTCTCTTGCAGGTTCTGATCCTGATGTTACTCGTACTACTAATGTTCAGTGTCATTTTCTTCCATACGTTTGCTATGCATCTATACATAAATTCGTACTTGACATGTTATTGCCTATATTTCTACATTGTCTCTACTTTTTGAATTGTAAAGACCTTTACCTGATAGCAAGAATAAAGGTGTCCGTATTAGCTAGATAAATGCTAAAAGGAGGGTCTGTTAGAATTGAAATGTATTACTGCCATATTACTCATATCTTACCTGATATTATGTTATCATTTATGTAGCTATTTCATAATATATTCTTGCTATATGCATATGCAACTAATAAGTGCATATGTTACGTTAGTTAGGTTGACATCTTTGTCAAGTTTCCCTAAATGCATCAAAACACATTTTAATAAATCGTGACATGTGCCAAGGAATTTATGTCTCCTGGGTTTTTACTTATGCCAAGTACACTTGGATGAATAAAATGAATCGAAATAAACAAAGAAAAAGAAAGCATGAGTAAAAGTCAGAGGAAAACTATGATGAAATTTGACTATGTGATTGATTGGATTCATTTGAGTTTGGCAGGTGCAGTTTGATTTGAACCTAGCTCGGTTCATGTGTGTTTCAGTTATACTGCAGCGCAGAAGGGCGCAGCGCAGAGCAAATTTGCACACCTGAAGCATGGTGATGACGTTGAGTAAGTTAAACAATGAGTATGATAGAGCGCGCAGGTCACCCGGCCAACAATTATTTTACCAGATTCGTATCGGGCCCATAAACATCAATTTACCATATACATTAATCGGGTGACCTTACACTCTACTACCAGTATCCCAGTTTCCTTCCTATTTCATTTTCAGTGTACCCGACTAACCACTCCACTGCTACGGGTACCTAATGATCACAATGGATCAGGGAGCTAGCTGTAAAAGAAAAGGCAGACACCAAAATACTTATACTTTATATATTCTATTTGTACTTTTATAATAACCACAAACTCAAGAAGTTTTGAAAACCTTTATTTAAAATTCTTCGATCTCGGAGATCATGAGGTTTACAATGAACAAACAGTCAATAACCAAAATCATAAAGAGCACATATCCATAGAGGAAATAGATCAAGCCAACCATTTATGAGTCTACAGTAAGGTAAGAGCAAAGAACTTGCTAGACAGTAATTTCAGAATTTTGACTTAGTAAGGAGAGACTAAAGGTCGGGGAAGAATAAAGAGCATACTAGAACTTCACAGTAAAATATATCCCCATAAAGAGGAACTATAGGTAGGGTGCAAATAAACCGTACTAATAAACCGAAGCAATTACTTGAATCAACTATAACCTGGGTAAAACAAGGGAACATCAGTATATCATGACCTGAAAGGAAATGTACTCAAAGGATGGGGAAAAAGTGGAACATGCTAGAATAAAGACGATTTTATGTATGACTTGTTCATTCAGAGATGCGAAAAAGCATGGAAAATCAATTTTGCAAGAGTATGACTTTATTAAAGCAAAAGGAAGGAAAATATAGAAGGTGCAGAGGAGACTTTCAGCACTTATATTTACCTAAAGTGGTGTGAAAACCAACCCTGGCCACGGATCAGTAAAGGACGGGAGGAACCCCAAGGAAAGGACAGTCGCCAGTAGGCCAGCAGGTGCAGAATGGACACCCCAGGACAGGACAGGAAACCCAAATTAGGATCAGGACAGGACCACCAAGGCACGACCAGCACCCGCAGTTCGGAAGCAATGCCTGCGCTCCACCCTCTCTGCAGCTATCAGTCAGAACCCCGATTGGGTTATCGAACTCCCCAGCAAAGTGCTCCGCCAGCACTTAAGGTTTCTTTAACAAAACCCTTGAGTCTATGGAAATTTCGGACAGAGTGATCGGCAGCCCTCTGTATCAAGTCACCTATTGAGTGCGTTGGGTCAGTGACAGGTCAGCTATTCGGACAAGTCGGACAATTTCTCTAGCTAAACCTAGGCTAGTTATACTGTTTTCGGGTCAGTGTACCGCCCCCCAAATGTTGCAAGTGTCAGAATCCCCAATTCCGATTGGTCCATAAGTAGGATAGGTCAACACACCAATCACATTTCACTTCTACAAGTCTATATTAACATATTCTGGGACCGCCTATTGATTTTGGGGTTCCCATGACATACTCTACGGAATACAATGAATGAAATACATTTGTTGCATTTGCGGGACAGTTTAGCTTCTTCTGCTAGGTGAGGGTGCATCTTCCCAGGCACATCTTGGCTGAGACCTCTGGTTGGCAGGGATTCAATGCCACTGGCAGAAGACTGTCATGCGCAGAAAGGTTGTTCAAGATGGATTCACGAATGTCTCTCAGACCCTCAAGAACGCGGTACATGAAAAGTAAGCGAAAACAAATTAAAACACAGAAATAAATGATTACACTGTATACCATGAATATCTACTCTATACCCCTTACTTTATAATAACTACAGCATTAATGTTAGAGGCACACGAGACAGTAGCGCAAAAGCAGCAGTGCAAGCTTCGGCATGTGAAAACACAAAGCGGCCATCTTAATGCTAGTGCGCAAGTGCAAAGGATTTCCACCAGAACTGCGAGTACGTCACATCACGTGAGTGTGACCGACGCATGCGCTGAAGAAACCCCGCCAAACAGCAGCCATTTTTAATGACAAGCGTTGTTAAGGTTAATACACACATAAGCAAGCATCTCTCGGATATCCCAAATGTCAGAATAAAGGGGAAATTAGTAAGACGAACAGGTTGAGTTAAGGTATTATAATTATTCGAGGTTCATGATTACGAGCAAGTCGCGTAACGTGCGAATCCTTGCTCCATCAATCCCCTCTTTGATGATATTTACTAACCCTGGGCGTAGTGTGCGGATTGGGGCTCCGCGGAGCTACGCGAAGTGGGCGCAAAACTACGCCCACCCGCGCACTCCGCGTAGCCCCACTACGCGTCACCCGCCTCCCTCCCGCCCTCCCTAAATATTTAAATAAAATGATAGAAAGCTTTTAAAAACACTTACTTTGTCCGCCGCGTCCCCGGGGCTCCCTCTCGCCGTCCCTGGATTCGCGCCGCCGCCATTTCAGATACTAATGCGCATGCGCGGGTGCCCGCGCATTTCTCATGAGAAATGCGCATGCGCGGCCGCCCGCGCATGCGCATTAGTATCCGAAATGGCGGCGCGAATCCAGGGACGGCGAGAGGGAGCCCCGGGGACGCGGCAGACAAGGTAAGTGTTTTTAAAAGCTTTCTATCATTTTATTGAAATATTTAGGGAGGGCGGGAGGGAGGCGGGTGGCGGCCGGCTACGCATCGTCTGCGGAGCGCGCGTAGTGCCGCCTGGCTACGCCCGCTACGCAAAATGCGTAGGAGACGGCACTACGCGCACTCCGTGCACGGAGCGTAGCTGGCCGCCCACCCTTAATATTTACTATCATCACAAAACAATAGAACCAGATGCCAACTTAAATCTTTCCCAATTCAATCTCTTCCAACATTCGATTCAACTTTTCTTTGGTCTCTTTGTTAGGGTGAGAGTTTTTCACCCTTTTATAAATCTGATTATTCAGTTCCTCCAATTCAAGCTCATCCACACTCCATTTCATGCCTCTCCTGTTCACAGTATATTTCTTTTGGTGTTTGCGACATTTGCAACAGACAAATATGAGGAATATGACAAAACCTATGTGGAAAAAGGGCAAGCAGGTCAGATCGATTACCCCTTTTCAAGGTTTGCCCGGCGATAGCCGCCTCTCACCCAACTCAAGGTTACCAAATGAAGAAACAGGCGCTGGAGACTGGAAAGCAGGAAACAGGAGTTTATTCCGACGGAGCAGAACACGTCAAATCAGACAACAGGGTATCTTCTCGAGGTGCTCTAACCGCATCTCTGAGGCCTGGCCTCTTATACACAAGTGTTATGGCTTTATTACATTTATGACATCCGTGGTATTGCTTTGAAGTACGAAAAAGGCATCTTTGGAATCCCCGATTCAGGCCCGTTCTCACACATATCTACAGTAGGGGTCCCCACCCAAATCTCAGCATTATGGCTATCGCGCAGCTGGACATTCCGCTTGGAACAGGAATGCGGACGATCGGTCGGATCTAGGGGTGTGAAGGCATTGATTAATCCCCGCTCCTTTGATGTGAGGCGAGGTCCTACTGTAGGGGGCAATAAACTGCATCTGTTGGGCTAGGTGATGGCCTGGGATCAGGCCGGACAATCGGGCATGGAGGAAGAGGTTATCAAAAAGGGCCTGTTCTATGAATGAGATGAAAGAGTGAGGGGGTTCAGCACGGGATGTGGCTCGGAGGCAGGGTCGCGCTGGAGGTGCGTTTATGGCCCAGGCAGGAGAGACCGGGGGCTGTCGGGGCGTGGGGGGATGCTCGCGAGGCCGGGGGGTGAGGGGGAGAGACGCGCTGGCTATTGTTAGTGGGCAGAGAGACCATGGTTTTCAAAAAAATGGCTGCTGCTGCAAGTGTGCGTGAGTCTGAAAGGGGACAAGATGGCGCCGATAATGTTGACATCGCAAACCAGATTTTAACAGTCCTCCCTTTTCAACATATCTAGCCATTTTGTCTAGTCGATATCGATCTTCATTAAATCCTTAACCTCGACATCGTACAATGCTCTCATGCGTTCCTTTTCAAAGTCCAGAGTCTTTGGGCAGATACAGTTTGCACATAGTGAGCACAAAGGCGGCAGGCATTGAATTCCTAGGCAGAACCCACATAACACAACAATGGGTATCAGTATAATTGTAAACAACCTCCACCCCCAGCTCTTTACAGTAATCCAGAACAATCCGCCAAGCGACCATTCTTCTTGTTCCTGGTGGACTTCCGAGGAAAGTCTGTGGAGATGTTCAATGGCTTTGTACACTGAGGGTGAATTGTCCGGTATATAGATGCCGCAGCTAGACCCAATGATGCGGCATGCCCCTCCACGATCTGCTAGAACCACATCTAGAACAAGGCGGTTCCGAAGGGCCACCAAGCGGACCGCTTGAAGCTCAGCCGTGTTATTTGTGAGGATGCCAGCTGTAACGTTCATGGTTGTTTCAACTGCCTGGGTCAAGTGTTGGATGGCACGGCTGTTTGCCATTGGACCCCAGAGTGGAACAAGTCCCTTCATTGCGTCCAGGAACTGTGCTCCGGCAGAGTCGGCTTGTTCAATGTCTCTCTCTCGTTTTTGTCGGTGGTGGTTTGCAGATGCCACATAGGTCGGAGGAAGGATGAAGGCAATGTAGCAGGTACCTCCCCAGCCTTTTGGGAGCCAGGTGTAGGCTTTCGTACCGCAGACAAAGTACATGTTTGGAGAAGTGACAAAAGAGGGTGGGTCAGTTGTGTCCAAGGTTCTGATGATGTTGCAGGCACTGTGACCTACAAATTGTGTCCCGAGGCCTTCGATGCATACAAGACCCGAGACATTGACAACAGATAGGGCCACAGTCAGGGTGGCTGCTGTTCGTTTCCGGAGGTAGGAGAAGGTAGGTCTGGCCGGGTTGTTGAACACCTGCATTTCGACACGTTCTTTGGCTGGGATGTCCAAGTGAACAGAGGTGTTGGACATCAGTGGGCAAAAGGGTGCAGCCGCTTTTTTTGTTTCGTTCAGCCAGACCCCTTGATAAAAGTGTGACATGGTTTCGCTGGAGATTGTCTTATCTCTGTAGCTCTTTTGCAGGAGAATCAACCAGGCGAGGCAGGAGCCATGGACAGAGAATGGTGAGGGGATGAAAGGGATGGAATGTCCAGTGGCATGCGGAAGCAACCCGCAGATCCAGCAGTTGGTGGCATTGGCGGCAAGGTTGTGCTGGTGCAAAAGTTGTACGAAGGAGTTATTCCAGAACTCCTTACGTCTTTCTCGGAGTTGAGGAGAGAGAGAGAGATCAGCTGGTGTTCCTTCACGGTGACAGGTAGTACAGTGGCTAGAAGTGTCTCATGTGCTGGTGAGCTTTCTTCCAAGATCCAGAGGGTGGTCATGAGGAGGAGGCAGAAGAGAAGGGTAACAAAGAAGGCGATAGTCTTTGAACTGTGCACTCTGTCACTCTTTGGGTTTCTGTAGTGGGTCTTTGGATATCCGGTCGCTTCCACCATCTTCAAGTCGGGTGCTTCCATCATCTTCGTATCGGGTGCTTCCATCATCTTCAAGGGGGCTCGGTAGTGGGCAGAACCACAAACTTCGTTTGGCTTCTCTCCTGGTGACCTTAGTAGTGTTAGGCCACCGCTCTGAGAATATAAACTTAGTCAGTGGTCTATTTAGCCGAAGCTCCCTCCTTTCGTCGCAGGTTGTACCCTTCTCTGGATGGCACAGTGGGGTCGGGATATGTTGCCAGTTCAAGCGCGTCTGTTTCCGGGTAGCAGCTCAGGGATGGTCGATCTCTGTTCAGGAGCTCTTCTTGCGTGGTCACGCCTTCGGTTGTTGTCAGATTCGACGAGATCTTCTTGCAGTGGTGTGCGTGCAGCCAATTGCGTTTTCCCTCCACTCGAAGAGCTGTTCGGGTTGTGATCAAAACTTGCCAGGGGCCAGTCCAGCGGGGTTCCAGACTCTTCTCCCGCTGGAAGTTCCGAATTAGGACGAAATCTCCAGGCTGGATGGTATGTCCGGGGCCCCTGGACGCATCGGGGATGGCCTGCAGCACCTGATGATGAATAACAGACAGCGTTTTAGTTAGGTTATACAGATAGTCAGACATTAGGACGTCCGGGACGTCGTGAATAGATGTTGGTTTGGGTGCAGACCAGATACTCATGGGTCGGCCAAAAACGACCTCGTAAGGGGTCAAGTGGTGTTTGGTGGGGGTGGAACGCATTGACAGCAATGCCAGGGGAAGAGCGTCTGGCCATTTTAGTCCTGTGGTAGCCACTATTTTTGCCAGTTTTAGTTTCAATGTGGCGTTGTGTCGCTCGACCAGTCCAGCAGATTGGGGGTGAAAAACTGCGTGGAATTTCTGTTGTACCCCCAGCCCCTTCAGGATAAGCTGGATAACCTCGGCTACGAAATGGGGGCCATTGTCACTCCATAAAATACGACAAAGGCCGTAGCGAGGGACGAACTCTTTCAGTAGTACTTTTGCAGTGGCAATGGCAGTGTTGTCACGCGTCGGGTAGGCTTCCACCCATTTGCTAAAAGCACATACAACAACAAGTACATACTTTAGTCCTTGACATCTCTCTAACTGGATATAGTCCATCTGTAGGACTTCAAATGGATGGTTGGGGACCCCAAACCCTCCCCGGGGTACGACAGTTCCTTTCCCAGGGTTGTGTTGCAGGCAGACTAGACATTGCTGGACTAATCGTTTGGCTGAGTCTGCAATCCTATTGTTATGCCAAACTCGGGAGACAAGTTCGGTCATAGGGGCAGATCCTATGTGTGCAGGGGAATGAGCCATAGTCAGTATGGGGATCAGATACGAGTTGGGTAGCAACCATTTGTTCGTGTCTTTTGTCCGCCAGCAGCCTTCATCGTCTTTTAATCCCACCCGTGCCCATTCAGTCAATTCGTGTGGTGAGCTGGCCATTTGGATGTCCCTAATAGTTTCTCTAGCGTCCGTCCATTTTTCTGCTTGTGACCTAGTCACATACATGTGAGTCGTCGTCCTATTCTCAGCTGTGGTTCGGGCAGTGATGTTGGCCAGTGCATTTCCCTGTCCAATGATGTCTGTCACCTTTCTGTGTGCTTGGCATTTGATTACGGCAAGTCGTTTGGGGAGGAGAACCGCTTCAGTCAGAGCAGAGACTAGATCTCCGTGCAGCATGGGTGTGCCATGAGATGTCAGAAATCCCCTCTCCTTCCATAAGAGCCCAAAATGATGAACCATCCCGAAGGCATACTGGCTGTCCGTGTAAATGTTTCCTGTCGTCCCCTTTGCTAGGATACATGCTCGTGTGAGGGCAATCAGTTCTGCCGCCTGTGCGGATCGTTGCGTGTTGCGGGCGGTTTCAACTACAGTTCGGGCTGTGGTAACTGCATAGGCAGCTGAGGTGGTGCCGTCGGGGAGTTTAATGCAAGAGCCGTCTACCCATAGCTCTCCGTCAGGGTTTGGGAAGGCAGTGTCTCGGAGGTCAACTCTACTCCTAGTCTGTTCGTCCGTGAGGGTCACACAGTCATGTATAGGGGGGACATTTGGGTCATTTTCAGGCAGAGGCAACAAGGTGGCTGGGTTCAGCGTGGTGCATCTTTTCAGCGTGATGTGGGGTGCAAGCAGAGTCAGTTCGTATCCAGTCAGTCGTGCGCTAGTCAGGTGTTGCGTCTTAGTCTGGTTCAGGAGGGTGTCAACAGCATGGGGCACTAATACCGTGAGGGAATTCGAGAGTACGATCCCCTCACTTTGTCGGATAGAGACAGCAGCGGCAACTACGGCTCGAAGGCAGGCAGGCAAGGCTCTTGCTACGGGGTCAAGAGTGGCAGAGAAATAGGCACATGGTCGTTGCTTGGGGCCGATGGTTTGAGTCAGGACAGACAAAGCCCATCCCTCCCTTTCGTGAGTGTAGAGAGAGAAGGGGTTGGTATAATCGGGGGTTCCTAGGACTGGTGCAGAACAAAGGGCGTCTCGAAGTTCTTTGAAGGAGGATTGGCATTCGGGGGTCCAAGGGAGCGGGAAGGGGACATCTTTAGCTAGTAGAGAAAGCAGTGGCTTTACAATAAGGCTGAAGTTTGGCAACCACTGCCGGCAGAAGGAGGTGAGGCCTATCAGGGAGCGGACTTGTTTCTGGGTCTTTGGGACAGGGGTTTCTAGAATGACCTGAATTTGATCGGGTGTAAGCTTTCTCCCGTCTTTGGACAAGAGGTGGCCTAGGTAGTTGACCTGGGGTTGGCAGAATTGCAACTTCTTCTTGGAGACCTTGTGGCCATTTTCCGCAAGGAAGTGCAGGATTTGGACAGTGGTAGTGACTGCAAGTGGAGTGGTGTCGGCCGCCAAAAGGATATCATCGACGTATTGTATCAACACCACTCCATCCGGCAGCTGAACGGCGTCCAGCTGTCTCTTGAGGGCCTGGCTATAGATGCTGGGACTTTCTGTGTAACCTTGGGGAGCTCTACAAAATCTATATGAGCGGGATTTTAACGTGAAGCCGAAAAGGTAGCGGCTGTCTGGGTGGATGGGGATGGAGAAGAATGCATTCTTGAGATCGATTACAGTGAAGGTGGTGGCTGTGGAAGGAATCCGGGTCAGAATGGTAGTGATATCCGAGACTACGGGGTACTGAGGTACAACCACTTTGTTGACCTCTCGAAGGTCGATGATGAAGCGGTACGCTTTCTCGTCTCCCTCACCCTGCTTCTTTACAATGGGTAGGATAGGGCTGTTGCAAATATTGCTGACTACTTCCTCTACCACTCCTGCCTCTACCAAGGACTGAATTATCTTTATCAATGCCTTCTCACCTTCGGGCGATATCCGATACTGTGGGAGTTTTGGTAGTATCGCATCTTGGCGAACAGTTATGTGCACAGGGTCAATCATCATGCGTCCTACGTCAGCGTCAGTTTTGGCCCACAGATACAGAGGTAGAGAGTCGAGTAAGGATGAGTCAGCGTCAGAGATGGAGAACATGTGTCGTAAGGGATAAGGTCTGAGCAGAGTCGGGTTATCGTACAGAATGACTCGAACTCTGTCCTGTGAACACCTAATAGTAGCTTGGAAATGCTTCAGTAAGTCAAGTCCCATAATGGCATCGGGGGTGTTGGAGGAAAGCAGAAACGTCGTGTCAGTGGGGTTACTGTCCAAGTCGAAGGAGATCGGCGCGGACAAGGAATTAGTGGAGGGCGTTCCATCAAAACCTATTGATGTTATGTGTGAGCCAGACAAGGGTGCCATTGGAATCAGTCGTTTAGATAACGCACTACGTGTCGCGCCAGTGTCTATCAGAAATGGAGACTTCGTACCTAGGACCTTAGCGGTGACATAAGGACCTTGCTGGTCAACATAGAGCTCGACTGGATCCCTCCCTTGCCCTTGGCAGTCCTATGCGAAGTTGCGGGCATCGTCACAGTCAGCCTGCTGGCGTTGGTTCTGTCGGGGGCGGTCAAAAGTGTTCGGTCTGCCTGGTCTGTCATTGCTAGCATCGTTTGTGTGTCCTCGTCCCTGCCCTCTATTTTTCGGCCTATCCGCTACGTCTTTTGTGTCTCTATTTTTGTACATTTCTAACAGGACCGGACACTGGGACTTCCAATGCCCAAATCCCTTGCAGAACGCACACTGGTTGTCGTCAATGTCTGTCCGTCCAGCATAGGGCGCGGGGGTACGGTCTTTAGGGGGTGGATTTCTAGGGGCAGTCGACTGGTAGTGTCCTTTGTACGGCTCCCTACCTATCGTCGCTCCTTGCAATTGAGCGATCATTACTCGTTCTTTCAAGTCCTTTTTCTTTCTCTCAGTCGCTTTGTCGTTCTCATTCTTTTGTCGTTCGTAGTATTGAGCCATCTGAAGGATAGCCGCGGGTTTGGAGGCAGCCCAACTACTTTCACTAGTCTGCAGTTTCTGCGAGACTTCTGGAGTCAGGCCCTTTACGTAATTCTGGACGAATAAGTGATGTCCGGTTGCAGAGGTCATGTCCTGGCCGCTGTAATCGGAGAACACCGTTTCGAATCTGGAAAAGTATTCTGATACGTCTTCCTGGGGTTTCTGGCAGCAGGCCGTTACTATCGACCAGTCCACCTTCTTTTCTGGGACTATGGTTTTGAGTTTTTGTACGATTTTGTCTGGCAGGTCTAGAATTGATTTCAAAGGTTTCTGTCCGGGCTCTCGTTGCTTGTCTATGCTATCGAGTTGTAACCAGGTATGTCCGAACAGCTCAAGGTGGTCGACTTTCCGGATTAGCTTCCACACATCACCTGGTAGACATAGCCCGAAAAACAAGTCGATGTCCGCTAGGGTCACAATCGTCGACCCCAAGGCGGTACCTAATTCTGTGTAGAAGGCAGGGGGTTCTTTCGTAGATCAGGCAAGGACTTTCGAAAAGTCAGGATGTCTTGCCGATCCCAGGGTTGGTAGACCCAGTTGTACATTACCCTCCCCCTCGCATCTTGGTGGTTAATATCGTCGTGTGTTCCCTGTCCTCGTGAGGGGACCCAATAAGGAGTTGCTTCTCTTATCGGCATCATGGTGTTAGTTCCCTCGGTTTGAGGTACAGTCGCTACAGGGGTCGTGGTGCTAGCTTCTAATCTTTGTTCAGTGAGGTGGCGGGAGACTTCAAGCGTGCGCATGAAGAGGTCCGTCACATCACACTCACCTTCGTCTCCAATGTCGACTTTTCTATACAGAGTCATTAGGCTTTCAGGACCTTTGGCTTGGTACCGATCTTCATAGGCATTAAGGGTGTGGTAACAGAAACGTGTAACAAAGTGTCGTTTGTGGTTATTGGCATACGAATTGCATATATCTGTTACGTAATCTTCGCTTTCTTTCCGTTTCACTAACGTCTTTACGATTTTATCAATCCCTGCTCGTTCATTCTTACTCAATCGATTTAATCTAGCGGAGTCTTTCTTCTCAGTGTCGGGGTCATCTACTGTTGCTGCTTGTGCTGCGCTAAGTACAAGGGGCTCGGCCGGCGCGGAGGCCGTGAGGACCGAGGCTCTGGTACCTCTCTCATCTGTGCTTGGGGTTGCGTGCGTTGCACTAGGGGTTGGGAAGGGGCGATTGGAGGGGGCATGTAGATGATCGGGGGACCTAGCAGTAGATCATCGTTCGCTCGCTGCTTCGAAGGTAGCTCAGGGTAAAGCGTGGCGGGCGTTCTAACAGGACATTGGCTTGATGTTTCAGATTCTTGTTTTAGTTTAGCTTTCTCTCTTTCTTTTATTTCTTCTTTCAACTTGTTCGCGGCTAAATGAGCTGCTTTTCGTAATTCTTTTTCTAGTCTGACTTCATTTCTTTTCTTTCGCTGTTCTTTTCTTTGCGCCACATGCCAAAACTATCAAGCATAGTGGGCGTTGTTTTATGGTTACGAAGGGCTGTTTCCAGCACGCTTATTTTAGTATCATCGAAGGATCCTATCAGTGGCCACTGACTTTCCTGATCCTTTTTAGTATATTTATGCCATAACTTACTATAAGCTACGGCGACTAGTCCATACTTTAAAAACATATCCTTATTATGGGTGCCCTCCAGAGGAGCCGGATGATCCACCTCTAATAAGCGGTCCGGGCTGAACCAACTACTGAACAATGGGGAGAAGATAGGCATGACGGGTTACAATGGGGACAAAAGTCTGCACTACCTATCCTTCACTACTTTGCGAAGACTAGGCAGAATATTTCTATTCTACAGTATTCGCAAATAGGGAATACCCAAAGAGAGAACTAATTCCAAACAGTCAATGTTCGGACAAACAATCAATCAATCAAATGAGGAATAAAATAGGCGCGACGGGTTACAACGGGGGCAAAAGCCTGCGCTACCTACCCTTCACTATCTGCAAAGAGAGAGGGAAATTCCTGTTCCTCCCCGTTTGTAGGCAGAGAAGATCCTTTCAGAGAACCAATTTCGAACAGTAAATGCTCGAACAAACAATCAATCAATGGAGAGCGAAGTAGGCGCGACGGGTTACAACGGGGGCAAAAGCCTGCGCTACCTACCCTTCACTATCTGCAAAGGGAGAATACTCCTATCCTTCCCCGTTTGTAGACAGAGAATCTCTCAGAACCAAACAATCAAATGCGTAATACTAGTATTTTCCAAGACAATCAAGCAATCAATTCGCAATTCGTCGTGTTACACGACCTTACCCGGACCGCATGGACAGTTTCTCGTCTTCCGCTTCCAGCGCCTGATCGTCCTCTATTCTCCGTAATTGCTGTGGCACTCCTGATGGTTCCCAGTCAGGAGCGTAGATCACTCGAGAGAGGTCTTGCCGGAACCGGTGAAGTTCGGATGATCGGCTGCCAGACGAGGGTCTATTGGGCAGGAGCTCTTTCCCGATCGTTGCAGTAGTTCACACTGTCGTTGGGACCTCTCCCACTGGATCCACGTGTCGCTGATGGGCCCCACGTTTGGGACGCCAATTGTGGAAAAAGGGCAAGCAGGTCAGATCGATTACCCCTTTTCAAGGTTTGCCCGGCGATAGCCGCCTCTCACCCAACTCAAGGTTACCAAATGAAGAGGCAGGCGCTGGAGACTGGAAGGCAGGAAACAGGAGTTTATTCCGACGGAGCAGAACACGTCAAATCAGACAACAGGGATCTTCTCGAGGTGCTCTAACCGCATCTCTGAGGCCTGGCCTCTTATACACAAGTTTTATGGCTTTATTACATTTATGACATCTGTGGTATTGCTTTGAAGTACGAAAAAGGCATCTTTGGAATCCCCGATTCAGGCCCGTTCTCACACATATCTACAGTAGGGGTCCCCACCCAAATCTCAGCATGATGGCTATCGCGCAGCTGGACATTCGCTGGGAACAGGAATGCGGGCGATCGGTCGGATCGAGGGGTGTGAAGGCATTGATTAATCCCCGCTCCTTTGATGTGAGGCGAGGTCCTACTGTAGGGGGCAATAAACTGCATCTGTTGGGCTAGGTGATGGCCTGGGATCAGGCCGGACAATCGGGCAGGGAGGAAGAGGTTATCAAAAAGGGCCTGTTCTATGAATGAGATGAAAGAGTGAGGGGGTTCAGCACGGGATGTGGCTCGGAGGCAGGGTCGCGCTGGAGGTGCGTTTATGGCCCAGGCAGGAGAGACCGGGGGCTGTCGGGGCGCGGGGGATGCTCGCGAGGCCGGGGGGTGAGGGGGAGAGACGAGCAGGCTATTGGCAGTGGGCAGAGAGACCATGGTTTTCAAAAAAATGGCTGCTGCTGCAAGTGTGCGTGAGTCTGAAAGGGGACAAGATGGCGCCGATAATGTTGACATCGCAAACCAGATTTTAACACCTATTCCAGCAATTGGCATCAGTACTTTATACAACAACCCTTTACCTAAATTAGAAAACCAATGACCTACAGAGGTGAGACCATAAGCAAGTCTCTTCCAGGAACTATAAACCTCCAGTGGTTTGAGTTCTTTTTCCAAATTCGTAATGTTCCTCACATACCCTTTGAGTTCAACACTTTTGTCTGGTATGTAAGTGCAACAATGTTGCGCTTTCAACATTCTACAGACTCCGCCCTCTTTTGCTAATAAAGTGTCAAGGGCAAGTCAGTTCTGCAAAACCATAGACCTGATCGCAACCATTTCGGTATTGATCATCAGAAATCCGCTTGCAGTGTCAGTAGATAACCAATCCACTACTGTAGACAATTTGCAAATTCTGTGTGTGTTCAGAACCACTCCCACTGAAGGTATCAATGCACTAAATATACTACCCATTATTTCCCCTATACTTTCTCTTCTACTACGTACTAAACTGTTAGTGCTTTCACTGCTTCCAGCAATTTCATTCACGTGGTATATTTTCGGGAAGACAATTCCAAAATAGCAGCTTCCATACCAGTGATCCGGCAATTTGAAATAAGCCCTGTTTCCACATATATAGTAAATTCCGGGAAACACAAGGTTCTGACCCATTTTTGAAACCACAACCTCCAATTACCTTGTAATTGTGTTCACATTGACTGGAACTAATGAAAATGTTATTATAATAACTAGTCTTTTCTCGGTGAAGACAAAGTTTGCCTTTTCTTTCGAAATCCAGCAACAAAGCAGGATTAGCCCCACCATTTGAGGTGCTTCCCATGTTTTCAGCCCATTTAGGAATTCTCTGTCTTTTATCATTCGCCTTTCTTTGGAAACTTTTCCTTCTTTTCTCTGCCATGTTTAGAAACATTTTCTCTTGTTCATGTAATGAACAGGTCAAGTTATCTCTATGTGCTTCACCTAAATCTATGGTACCTATAGTCAGAAAATATTCTCCCATTTAACGTGTGACATCACTTTTTGTATGTACAGGGTTCAGATTTCCACGTATAGGAAGTTCAGAAAATATCACGTCTGAGTTAGAGTAATAGTACTGTAACGGTCCTCTCTTATAGAATAAGCTAGCTAAAATGCTACAAGAAATTCCATATGTTAGTGGCAAGTGATGGTAAGTCACTCCCTCAGCTACAGAAGTAGGTAGCTTCATGCAAACATAACAATCTTCTATTTCCATTGCTTCTACATAATGTACTAAAAGGTTTGCGAACACGTTTAAGTGTGTCCTGTTCTTGATTCTGTGATAATGTAGTCCTTCCTCATCTGGTGCTTCTCAGTGCATTTTTGTTTGTTTAACGCTAAGTGCTTTCTCATGTCCATCTACACTTTGTGGTGTCAGTTTGTCAGTGCCTTTTGTCACAGTCTTTGTAGAGTCACTATCAGTACCTTTACTCATCATATAAGGAATCGTAATTGTTAGTCCTATCCATAATATTAATACTAAGGCTACACTACATACACATACCTTGCAGCATGTTTTACAACAATTACCTCTAGGTCTTCCATTCACATTTGAATCAGACATTTTTGCTTAAAAGAAGCTTTTCAACCCCTCTTTTTAAGTTTGCACAGGTAGCTTACACTGGGCAACTTCAGGTTAGTTCGTCTTCCTCGGCAGACTGGTCAGTAGTCTGTTCTTCATCACTTTGGTCACTTATCTCAAGATCCTCAAATTCCTCCAACACCAGGAAAGTCCATTCAGGATCCTGATACTTTTCGTTCTGTCTTTTTATTCGGGCACTTCTTCGCTTACTGCTTTCTCCAGGTAGCTCTGTTTTACTGGAAGCTTGTTTCCTTTGCTCAAGCTTCTCTTCTACTGTTTTCAGTCTCAGTCTCAGTCTTTTGATGTACCTTGGTTCTGTATTTTTCTTTTTGAGCCTTTTAACTGGCACTGTTGTTGGGCTTTCTTCCAATGCTCTTTTGTTTTCGTTCTGTTGTGGCACTTCTGTTTCTGTTTCCTTTACTCCTTCTATCTGACTAGTCCCAGGTCTTATTTCAGTTTCTTCTGCCTGGTTGCTAAGCTGGCCTTGTTCAGATGTATACTGAATTTGACTTTTTGATGTTTTGCTTCCTGTATCCTGAACACTATACTCGTCTATTTCTATCTGATCCTGTTCAAGCACTTCGAACCTTTGATTTTCTTCCGCTTGAACTTTCGCCCTAATACCTGTCTGTCCCTTTTCAAGCTCAGGAGTTCTTGGAGGTGTGTCAATAACTTGTTCTGTCCCTATTTGACCTTCCTCCTCATCAGATTTGACATGGATTTCGATGATCTGATTGTCTCCTTCTATTCCTGTCTCCTCCTCACTCTCCCACTCTCTGTCTTGGTATGTCTGGCTCCTGGTTCTTATTGGATCAACGGTCAGGTCGATTACTGGGATCCATTCATCTTGACTGGTGCTCGGTTGTTCATCATCAGCTACGTCAGGACCAACATCTGGAGACCCCCTCAGCTGGACAACCTTCAGCGTCAGTTCTCTCTTCTTCGGTTACCTTTTTCGTATGACTGACATGTATCCACTTTGGTACTCCTGCACACTTCACCGCTGTTGTGGTAACCAGGATCACCTGTCTTGGCTTTCCTCACTTCGGTGCAAGACAACTCGAGCGAGTATGCTTCTTAAGTACCACCCAGTCACCTGGATTCAGATTATGGACTGGAGTTGCTGGCCTGGCGACGGCGTCTTCCCCAATCTGGCGAGAGATAGAACACACTTGGTCACCCAGTTGCTTGCAGTACTCTAGTACCAAATCATCAGAAATGCTTATCAGTTTGTGTCCTGGTACCCATGCTTGTCTCATTACTCTTCCCATCAGGATCTCATGGGGACTTAGGCCTGTGTTCCGGTCTGGAATACTTCTGATTCCCATCAATACAAGAGGTAAAGCTTCTATCCAGTTCATGCCAGAAGATTCACACATCTTTCCTAGTCTCGACTTGATAGTGCCATTCAGTTGTTCCACCACTCCAGAAGCCTCTGGACGGTATGCACAGTGCAGTTTTTGAGTAATTTTGAATGCTTCACAGATTTGATCGATTATTTCATTCTGAAAATGCCCACCTCTGTCTGATTCAATTGTGACTGGAACCCCGTACCTAGGTATCAGTTCTCTTAGTAACAATTTGGCTACAGTGATGGCATCATTTTTCTTGGCTGGGTAAGCCTCTACCCATTTGGAAAACAGGCAAACAATGACAAGGACGTACCTCATTCCTCTACAAGGGGGCAACTGAATGAAATCAATTTGTAATCTTATAAAAGGGCCTCTGCCTTTCCAATTTTTCCCAGGGCAACTACTGTTCTCTTCCCAGCATTATACTGCTGGCATGTCAAGCACCTCTGGCAGAGTCTCTCCGCTATCTTCCTGAATTTCGAATTGAACCATGTCTGTTGAAAGACACGAACCATGGCATCCCTACCAATGTGTGTGTGTCCGTGTATTAGCCTGGCCATAGGAGTAAGCAAGCTGTCAGGCAATACAGGCATACCATCAGGGCATACAATGACACCATCTTCACTCCTCTGGTGACACCCAAACTTCCTCCACCTTCTCCTTTCCTTCGGTGCTGCTGCATCCTGTAACTCTCTCAACTCTTCCCACGTATGTACACTTTCAAACACCATAAGTTGGCAGCTGTTTCCGCTCCCTCCCAATTTGATATTGACTGACATTTGATGTCTTGCACAATGTTGGGCCAGTTGGTCAGCATAATTATTACCTACTGTCACATTGTCATCGCCAGATTGGTGAGCAGCACACTTGACCACTGCCAATTGTTTTGGTAACTGGATTGCTTCCAGTAATTCCTGTACCACTTTTCCATTTCTGATAGGAGTACCTGAAGAAGTCAGGAACTCTCTTTGCAGCCACAATTGGCCGAAGTCATGCACAACCCCGTAACCATACTGACTGTCAGTGTATATGGTTACTCTTTTATTTTTCCCTACTTTACAGGCTCTTGCCAATGCAATCAATTCGGCTACTTGTGCAGACTTTTCTCCAAATAGATAGGATGCTTCTACAGCACGTGATACTGTGACTACAGCATAGGCAGCACTTAGGCCTCCATTCTCGTGTCTCAGACATGAGCCATCTACAAACAGTTCGTAATCTTCCACTGGTAGGGGCATTTCCTTGATATCTGGGCGTGGTTTGGTACCAAACTCAGTCAGGTCAATGCAGTCATGCACGACCTCCCCCTGTACTTCTGCGATCAGTGACTCAGGTAATAGGGTTGCTGGATTCAATATGTTACACCGCGAAATGGTTACATTTGCTGCACCTACAAGAATCCTCTCATATTTAGTCAGCCGACTAGGTGTGAGATACTGAGTTTTAGTTCTGGTCAGTAAGATTACAACTGCATGTGGAACATACACAGTTACAGGATGTCCCATAATGATGGATTCACTCTGTTCAAGACTCATGCAAGTTGCAGCTACTGCTTTCAGACATCCAGGTAATCCAGCAGCCACTGGATCCAAAGTAGCAGAAAAATATGCTACTGGACGTCTAGTCAAGCCATGTTCCTGAGTTAGGGCTGACAGTGCACAATTATCTCGTGTATCACAAAATAGTGCAAATTCCTTTGAATAATCAGGCATCCCTAAAGCAGGGGCTGTACATAGACATTCTCGTAATTTTGTGAATGCTGTCATGCTTTCTTCATCCCATTCTACTGGGTCCTTTGCTCCTTTCCTTGTCATTTTATCAATGGCTTTGCTAGGACTGCAAATCCCACAATCCACTGTCTGCAGTATCCTACAACCCCAAGGAACATTCTGATCTATTTCTGAGTGTTGGGTAACTGCATGTTTCGAATTATCCTAATTCTCTCTGAAGTAACTCTCCTGATACCTTTCTCTATCTGGTGCCCCAGATATTTTACTGAAGAGGTACAGAACTGTAGTTTGTCCGGTGATACTTTGTGTCCTCCTTCACCTAAGTGGTTTAGTAAGGCAATGGTGTCAACAACACAGTCTTTCTGACTTTTAGACGCCACCAAGAGGTCGTCTATATATTGCACCAAAACTGATTTTCCCGGTAAGACTAAGGATTCAAGGCACTTTTTCAGAATCTGATTAAAGATTAAGGGGCTTTCTGTATACCCCTGAGGGACGCGATTCCAAACGAACACGTGACTGTCGAATTCAAATGAGAAAAGAAATTTGCTATCTGGGTGCAATGGGATTGAAAAGAATGCATGACATAAGTCAATTACGGTGAACCATTCAGCATCCCATGGAATCTGATATAAAATCACTGCTGGGTTCGGAACAATAGGACAGCAAGGAACAACAATTTTGTTTACCTTTCTCAGGTCCTGCACTACCCTGTACTTACCACTAGGTTTCTTGTTGCCAATTATCGGGGAATTACAAGGACTGCTCAACACTTCATGTATGATGTTTGCGTCTGACAATCTTTTTATTTTAATGGCAACTCCTGCTTTCACTTCTGCACTCATTTTGTATGGTTTAGTATTTGGGTAAACTACATCTTCTTTTATGGCTATTTTAATTGGGTCAACATTTGCCATTAGTCCTACATCTTTTCCAGTGAAATCCCATACTTCTGGTTTCACTGCCTGCTGAAGTTCTTCAGGTAAGTCTTTTACCATCAGTCTTTTAATTTCCGAGTCAGGTCTTATTAGCATTAATTTGTATATTCCATCTTCGTCTGGGGTTTGTATCTCGACGCCCTTTGGTGTGCAAAAGATGGTGCAGTTCATTTTACACAACAAATCACGTCCCAATAAGTTTACAGGACTGGTATCACAGACAACAAATCTATGCATTTCTTTGAAATTCCCTATTGTAATCTCCATGGGCTCAGTAACTGGGGTACTAATCAATTGATTAGATACACCCACTACTTGGATTGCTTCTCCCGAGAGGGGTAGGTTTGGAACGTCTGCTGTTCTTACGATAGAACGGGTAGCACCAGTGTCCAACAGAAAGGTGACATCATTTCCTTCAACCTTTCCTTCAATGTATGGCCCTGACTGGTCTACCGGCAAGGAGGCGCCAAGTACGCACTCCTTGTCCTCCCCCCTCAGGCACCGTCAGTAACGTTCATCACAGAGGAAAGTGTCATTCAACATAAATTGTTAAGTTGCTGCATTTCTATCCTCCTTTCCTCCCCAAATTTCTATGTCTTCACCCTGCTGTGCTTTTCCCTTAAAATTCGGCCTAGGTGCTCGGGGCAACTGATTCGGTTTTACCTATTGCTGGGTCTTTCTTGGTTTTTCATTCTGCGTCTGTGGATTTAAATCATTAGTTTAGGGGTTACTATTTTGTGCGTATGGACACTCGTCTCTCCAGTGCCCTATCTGTCCGCACCCGTGACAGGGGAACTTCTTTTCGGCTTCTTCTCGGCTCGTTTTTACCTTGGGCTTCCCCCTACCCCCCGTTCCTTGGTTTTGGGTAGTACTATTCATTTTTCCTAACTGCTTTTCTTGTTGTTCAGCTAATTTTACTTGTGCCCACATGACCTTTTCCTTTAAGGCCTTTCGTTTGTCAGCGATCTCATCCTCACAGTACTTCGCGTACCTTAAAACCTCATCTATTTTCTTAGACTGCCAACAGATTTTATTGTCTTTGATCCACTGACATATTTCAGGTCTTAAACCATTTACAAACCTGTAAATGAAAAGGGTCATGTCTTTCATCTCGATGTTATCTATACCACTGTACATTTTGAACACCTGCAACAGTCTCTCATAATAGGAATGCACAGTCTCATCCCTATCCTGGGTAGTTCTATCTATTCGGGTACAATCAGTTTCTTTTGCAGGCACCTTCCCTTTCAGATGTAACATTACTTGCTGGTATTTTTTCATTACCTCATCAGAAGGAGCTCCTGTAATAGGATCCCTCGCGTATTCCTCACTAGGCCAACCAATCGCAATTTTACATTCTGTCCACAAGTCTACAGGAACTATGATATCGAAAAACCCATCCAGATCTTTCCACAGGCACTTTTGTACCTTCACAAACCTTTCTACCTGCCTGTACCAATCCACTGGTTTCTCTCGTAGTTTTGGAAAACCATTGGTAAATGACACAATATCCTGTCGGGACCATGGAACATGTACATATTTCCCACCTGGCACTTCTCGCATAGGATATCATTTCTCTGCTTTGTCTGCTTCTTTTAAGACGAACTCAGAAGCCATCTGTTTTGACCTAACCTCTTCCTTTTTCTTTGCCCACCTGGCTTTCCACTTTTCGAGTTCTCCCCATTTTTGCAACACGTTCAACAATTCTTTGATCTGTACCTTCTTTCCTGACACATTCACATTTTCCAGATCTTTGTCTGAGAACTCTGCTCTGTAGGGTTTCTGTAATGGCTTTGACTTCGAAATATCTATTCCCATACTAGCTGCAGTGTCTGTTTATTTCTCATGAAGCACTCTGGTATTACGGGTAAGACTCTTACAGATAAATAGCAGTTCTTCTTCAGAAAAGGTATTTAGTCTGTCCAACCCCACATTTCCAGCCATCAGTTCTTCCATTTCTATTCTCAATTTGTAAATATCTAATGGTTTTGGCGAAGAATTTGGTTTCTCTAATTCTCGATTTCTTCAGAAGTCACTACAGTGGCACGTTTAGTACCAGAAGCGGATTCAATTTGCACTTCTCCTGAACTGAAAAGAGTGTTCCTTCTCTGGGAACCCCTTTCCAGCTCTCTCACTGGCAAATCCATCAAAGAAATTACAGATTCGCATTCGCTTGCCTGATCATCTACAATTAAGGGCTCTTTTCTGGGCTGAACTATAGTTGGGGTAATAATCGGTGTCGTGGGAGACCCCTGTTTATCCCCATACAAAGGAACGACTGGTCCAATAGTTACTGGGATTGTCAGGGCTTCAGGACTGGTATTTAGCTGGGAAATTTTCTGAATTATTTTTGTTCTCTGTTTAATTAATGCCTCTTGCTCTCCTCCCTGTAATATTCTATCCAGACCTATTTCAGGTATTATTTGTGGGGTCAGAGTTGGGGCCGTGGGATGCGTCATACTTGGTCCCTCACCATAATTAGGTTTCATGAACTGATTTCCTGTACTAAAAGGTCTCGGCATCTCCTGATAAGGAGGTATTTGACAGCCGTCTCTTACATTTGCAGGTCTAGACCCTTCCGGGTAAGGAGGTCTCAGGCAAACATCCCCTACACTAGAGGATCGGGACCCTTCATTATAAGGAGGTGGATTTTTCATGAACAAATCATCCAGTAAATCGTCATCTGAATCCCCTCCGGTCATCAGGTGCTTAGTTTTTTCGGTCCTTTTCCCTCCCATGGGATCCTCTAGGGCCATCATAGGGTACAGTCCTTCTACTATCATATTCTGCCTCCATTGTTTCATCCTTTTCTCTCGGGTCTCGGGTTTCACTTTAGGATACCATTTGGTTAAATTTTTATCCATTCGGGGCTTATCCCTCTCAAAAGCCTCTATCTCCCATTCCTCTAGTGCTTCGTACTGAGTTGGTCTGGGATGCAAATCATTCATTCGGGTTCTCAGGTTGAACAGAATCCTGCCATTAAATGTACCTTCTAACGGAAATGCTAAAATCCCGTCATTTTTTGTGTATTCCACCCAATTCTCCAACCACACACAAGAGTGGTACCCTTTATCAAACATCATGAACGATGCGGGAGTGTTAGGTGGTGGAATGACAACTCCTTCTCTAGTTTTGATAGGCTTGTCTCTTTTGAAATAATTCTTTACTTTGCTTACTAAGGTCATTTTCCTTTTTTCTCCGTACATACCGCTTTTACGACCTTTCCAGTGATCTTTTCCAAACCCTAGATATCTTGGATCAGGTCTAGTCTCTGGAGTATACGTATGCCACATATACTTTTCCGCAAGCGACTCTGTTTACAAGTCACTTCCAATCTAATTGCGTCTTCTATTTTCGCGCAACCAATCAAATGCGCGATTTCAAATAGTCTCGACCAATGGGTGCGCGGCCTTTTCGTGAGACAAGTTCACGCTTCGGCACTCACCCCTCCTTTACAATACTAGCTCCGCTACACACCCGCTGTCTCTACCAATCCCAGCGCGGCACAGAGTGACGTCAGAGCAGCTCCGCAACTGACTCCCTCCTTCACAAGGTAACGGAAACCTTATTTCTTTCTTAAAGTGCAAGTGCGTTATTTAATTTACAACAAAATAAATTCGCTACTGTACTAGAGTGTCTAGACAGGAAAGATTTGTTTTACTGCAAGTAAACTTCTTTTTGTCTACTTTTCATGCACTACGAGTAGATCTCTTCTGCCTACCCTTCACTCAAGCAGTAGAGAACCTGCTACTTCTTTGACTCATCCACTTCTTTTCGGGATATATACTAAGTCTAAAGTTTCACTAGCGAGTAGCGAACTCCTTTGCTATCAATCAAGCTTAGATGAACCTGCTACTCCTCCCGTGTGACCCTTACTAGGTTATATCACAATAGAAGTTTTGCCAGCAAACTCTTTGCTACCATTTATTCAAACATATATTCAGAAAACCCTAATTAGTGCTTCCAGTTCTGCCTAACCTGCACCAATTTTCCTTGAGCCAATGACCTCACCACAGCGTGGATTCTCCTCACCACCCGTTATTCAATTCCCCGGGGATTCCAGACAAACATATAACATTCACTAACAGGTAATATTAGTACATTTATCAATATATCAGCAAGAAAAACAATTTAAAACGTTTCATAATTTTTAAAGCAATAAAACATTTTACGTGATTGATCAATCTAGCAGCAATAAAATGTTCACAGTTTAGCAGCAATTTTTTTTTTAGCAGCATCCGACCTACCTATCTTAACTAGTCCTACCTAACTTTAACTAGACCCTAACCATAGCTCTGCTACCAGAAAAATACTGATAGAGCGCGCAGGTCACCCGGCCAACAATTTTTTTACCAGATTCGTATCGGGCCCATAAACTTCAATTTACCATATACATTAATCGGGTGACCTTACACTCTACTACCAGTATCCCAGTTTCCTTCCTATTTCATTTTCAGTGTACCCGACTTACCACTCCACTGCTACGGGTACCTAATGATCACAATGGATCAGGGAGCTGGCTGTAAAAGAAAAGGCAGACACCAAAATACTTATACTTTATATATTCTATTTGTACTTTTATAATAACCACAAACTCAAGAAGTTTTGAAAACCTTTATCTAAAATTCTTCGATCTCGGAGATCATGAGGTTTACAATGAACAAACAGTCAATAACCAAAATCATAAAGAGCGCATATCCATAGAAGAAATAGATCAAGACAACCATTTATGAGTCTACAGTAAGGTAAGAGCAAAGAACATGCTAGACAGTAATTTCAGAATTTTGACTTAGTAAGGAGAGACTAAAGGACGGGGAAGAATAAAGAGCATACTAGAACTTCACAGTAAAATATATCCCCATAAAGAGGAACTATAGGTAGGGTGCAAATAAACCGCACTAATAAACCGGAGCAATTACTTGAATCAACTATAACCTGGGTAAAACAAGGGAACATCAGTATATCATGACCTGAAAGGAAATGTACTCAAAGGATGGGGAAAAAGTGGAACATGCTAGAATAAAGACGATTTTATGTATGACTTGTTCATTCAGAGATGCGAAAAAGCATGGAAAATCAATTTTGCAAGAGTATGACTTTATTAAAGCAAAAGGAAGGAAAATATAGAAGGTGCAGAGGAGACTTTTAGTACTTATATTTACCTAAAGTGGTGTGAAGACCAACCCTGGCCACGGATCAGTAAAGGACGGGAGGAACCCCAAGGAAAGGACAGTCGCCAGTAGGCCAGCAGGTGCAGAATGGACACCCCAGGACAGGACAGGAAACCCAAATTAGGATCAGGACAGGACCACCAAGGCACGACCAGCACCAGCAGTTCGTAAGCAACGCCTGCGCTCCACCCTCTCTGCAGCTATCAGTCAGAACCCCGATTGGGTTATCGAACTCCCCAGCAAAGTGCTCCGCCAGCACTTAAGGTTTCTTTAACAAAACCCTTGAGTCTATGGAAATTTCGGACAGAGTGCTCCGCAGCCCTCTGTATCAAGTCACCTATTGAGTGCGTTGGGTCAGTGACAGGTCAGCTATTCGGACAAGTCGGACAATTTCTCTAGCTAAACCTAGGCTAGTTATACTGTTTTCGGGTCAGTGTACCACCCCCCAAATGTTGCAAGTGTCAGAATCCCCAATTCCGATTGGTCCATAAGTAGGATAGGTCAACACACCAATCACATTTTACTTTTACAAGTCTATATTAACATATTCTGGGACCGCCTATTGATTTTGGGGTTCCCATGACATACTCTACGGAATACAATGAATAAAATACATTTGTTGCATTTGCGGGACAGTTTAGCTTCTTCTGCTAGGTGAGGGTGCATCTTCCCAGGCACATCTTGGCTGAGACCTCTGGTTGGCAGGGATTCAATGCCACTGGCAGAAGACTGTCATGCGCAGAAAGGTTGTTCAAGATGGATTCACGAATGTCTCTCAGACCCTCAAGAACGCGGTACATGAAAAGTAAGCGAAAACAAATTAAAACACAGAAATAAATGATTACACTGTATACCATGAATATCTACTCTGTACCCCTTACTTTATAATAACTACAGCATTAATGTTAGAGGCATACGAGACAGTAGCGCAAAAGCAGCAGTGCAAGCTTCGGCATGTGAAAACGCAAAGCGGCCATCTTAATGCTAGTGCGCAAGTGCAAAAGATTCCCACCAGAACTGCCAGTACGTCACGTCACGTGAGTGTGACCGACGCATGCGCAGAAGAAACCCCGCGAAACAGCAGACATTTTTAATGACAAGCATTGTTAAGGTTAATACACACATAAGCAAGCATCTCTCGGATATCCCAAATGTCAGAATAAAGGGGAAATTAGTAAGACGAACAGGTTGAGTTAAGGTATTATAATTATTCGAGGTTCATGATTACGAGCAAGTCGCTTAACGTGCGAATCCTTGCTCCATCAATTACACTGGAGTGCAACTCATCTCCCCTCTTCTTTCTTATATATTAACAAATGTCCGCCCATTGATGAGATGGCACCCATGATGAAACAGATATTGATGAACATTTGATTTATGAGAGGACCAAAAATGCAATTGAACAAAGTTTGAGAAAAGATGTTTAAGATCAGCACAGGAGTTCAGGAGAACGCATCCATCATCAACATTTCTCGATAACGTGCATTTAACTGTCTGCAAGATTGACAGCAATGTTGGGAGTTCACTCGTGAGCATATTTTCATGTTTAAACCACTGAGGACGCAGTTGTTAACTCTGCTCTGTTTACACATGATTTACATCATATTTGTATACTTTTGTTTATTATGCTGTGAAAAAAGGAAACAGGTTACATGGGCAACTGTTTTTGGGCATTCCGAATGTTAATAAGGAAGGAGAGAGGCATTGTGGGAAATGGAGTTAAAAGCCCATGAAGGCAATACAATACTAGCGCTCTTTTTATTAGTCCGTTGTTGAACGTTGTAGTCTAAGGAGTCACGTGGACAGAGAACACCTGTGGAGGAATAGCGACTATAAATTTACTACGATCGGAATAGTTAGAAAGGATGTGCAGTGGCACTTCATGAAATTTGAATGCATGATGACCCCTAGCTAATGAGAAGTGTAGCGGGTGAAAATGAACTTTGGTCCGCAATAGCTACCCGAGAAATGTCATGGTAAGCCCAAAGCTGATAAACGTCCAGTTAGATGCAGTAGCGTTTTGAATTTATGGGAGGAGAGTGCAAGGCATGGCAGATTCTTGGGGATAGAAGGAAACATTTGGGGTAGGGTTTAAGAGTGTGGTTCCCAGTACGATGTAATGTTGCAGAGTTGGTTATTATGAAATGCTGTTTTATGGGTATTTGATACACGTTAAAAATAAGGAATATTTAATGAGATGAATTTGTAAATTAAGCAGGGACACGTTGACAATGATGTTGATGGTGGTGTCTCTTATCTTTGTAATTTTAGAGTTCCCTGACGAAGGGAAGTTTCCCGAAATGTATTGGGACACATTTTAATACATGTGGCAAGGATTTTATGTCTCCTGGGTTTTTACTTATGCCAAGTACACTTGGATGAATAAAATTAATCGAAATGAATGAAGAAAAAGAAAGAATGAAAAATGGAGTAAAAGTCAGAGGAAAACTATGATGAAATGTAATAATTTTATTGATTGGATTCATTTGAGTTTGGCTGTGCAGTTGGATTTGAACCAAGCTCGGTTCATGTGTGTTTCAGTTATACTGCAGCAGAAGGGTGGAGCGCGGAGCAAATTTGCACACCTGAAACATGGTGATGACGTTGAGCAAGTTAAACAATGAGTACACTGGAGTGCATCTCATCTCCCCTCTTCTTTCTTATAGGGTGACATCTGTGCCACCATTTTAGCTCTCGAAGACGCTATTTTGTATTATAATCGAAAGTGTTACTTGATCATTTACGAGAAATGGTCCATGGTAAGTTTTGTTTCTCAAATGCTGAATGTTGCTCATTAACGCATGCCTTTTCTGTTACATAGTGGCCTTCTCCCACCTGTCTAGTGGGGAGGATAACCCAGATGACCGTAGGCAGTAGATAACTTGTTCCAGGCTGTGTACTCGAAACTTATGTTCTGTACCCCCTTCATATTGGGACAGCTACCAGTGTTTTTCCGTAGTAGGCGGGTCTTTGTGGGCTCCGCAACATACATAATGTAACTTTATGCTTGTTAGAGTCAGTCCCTCGTCAGCCATCATGGGAGGCTGGTCAGATTGGACTCCACTGCAGTGTATTTTGTGAATAAACTACTTTGCTTGTATTCTCTTCTGCGTCATCGACTCTTCATTCTTGGAAGGCTAGAGGAGGTCGAGAGTGACCCAGGTGGCCCTAGTTGGGTCACTTCCTTCAGATACACGTGGGTAGGCAGTGTCTACCCACTCTTCTCAGTGTGGGCTCTGTCTACCCTGCCAAGAGGTTGGGCAACAGAGAAATCGGCTAAACTTGTCCCGGTGTAATCTTCACACACACTGCAGGTTGTCTGCTTTCCTTCCAAGCAGCAATGTTTAGGCGGTACGGGGACTTATCAGATTCCACCTGGGGCTATCCGGACTCTTTTTGTTTGAGTATCTTGGTTGGAAGCTATTGGGAGCCTCACATTTTTTGACTTAGATCAGTCCTTGCATATAAGGGATAAATAACTATTTAAATACCCCTATTTTGTTTTATTTCTTTTATAGCATGATAGGGCTACTCATCCCAGTGCAGGGAGTCAGAGCACTTCACATCACACGTACACATTATGCATTGACAATAAATCAAGTCTGTAAATCAATGCACAGGATGTGTTACATAAAACAGCAAGGATTACAAGGTGTAGGAGCCAAATGCTATATTAGAAGGATTATAATTTATAACCTGCAAGGAACAAAAGGATCTCTGTGTTAAAAGTAGTAACCCACTTATATAAAATAACAAGATTTGGTAAATTCATTATGTTTAGTCTATGTGACTAATAATAAGCTGCTTTTGTCGTAAGTCGTAGCTTGCTGAGTAGTAGGACAATATGAGTTTCAGAAAGTCTGTTTAAGTGTTCTGACTTGTTGATGTACAAAAAGGCAATATATTGTGCTGTTACAAGTGGTATAGTGCGGGTAAGTAATAGCAACATTTTGAAAAATTAAATGAGGGAAATAATAGAATTAATTGATGTAATAGCAATATTATGTGTTTAGAGGAGTTCCGCGAACTTCTGCACCATTCAAATCATGCCCCTAGTGCATCAAAGATAACTGCATATGTAACCGCCTGTTTTGTAGTACAATATAGTAATATTTGATGTTTAGAGGACTTATGACTAATTTTGGCCAGGGTGCCACTGCACCTGCTGCACTATTCAGATCATGACCCAATTGCCTGCAAGGTAACTGCATTTGTGACTGCCTGATTAGTAGTAAAATATTGCAATTTCTGGTGTTTAAAAGGGTTCCTAGAGGTTTGGGCCCGCAGACTTCACCAGCTGCACTATTGAAATAATGACCCTAGGGCTGCAAGTTAACTGCACTTGTGACTGCGCATTTAGTAGTTAAAATAGCAATATTTAGTGTTTAGAGAAGTTCTAGCAATTTTTGGGCCAAGCGCCACTGCACTGCACCACCACTGGAATCCTGGCACTAGTGCCTGCTAGAGAACTACACTTGTGACTGCCTCTTTAGTAGTAAAATATAGCAATATTCTGCATTTAGTGGGGCCCTGAGAGCTTTTCGTCCAGTTGCCACTGCACCTGCTGCACCATTCAAATCATGCCCCTTTTAGCTGCAAGATAAAAGCAATTGTGTCTGCCTGTATAGTAGTACAATATATCAATATTAGTTGTTTAGACGATATTGGGCCCAGTGCAACTGCACCTGCTGCAGCATTCAAATCATGACCCTGTTGTCTGCAAGGTTACTACACTTGTAACTGCCTGTTCAGTAGTAAAATATTAGTTGTTTAGTGGGGTGCCTAGAGATTTTGGTCCTGGTGCTACAGCACCTGCTGCACCATTCAAATCATGACCTTATTGCCTGCTAGATAAATGCACTTGTGACTATCCTGTTTAGTGGTAGAATTTTGCAATAATCTAGGTTTGGAGGAGTTCTGACAACTTTGGGCCCAGTTCTACTGCACCATTTTGTGGGGGGCAGAGTGAGTACATACTTGTGTTCAGGCATCTTCCTTTTGCTTTAATAGCAGATCACCGGGTGTGCTGGGGAGATGCGCTAAATTTGTGAACATTTTAAACCAAACTTTATTGAATGTTCAGGCTACTCGCCTCCCTTTGAAACAAATTCAGACGTTAATGACATCATTTGCAATATCTATTAGGCTACCTGCACAACAGTTGGGGTCTTAGGAGGATCTGATTTGGAGAATGGTGTTCTCTGGATAGAGGTTGCTTGTTTATCAGGTTAAAACCACCTTAGAAGGAATGTCTTAGCACTTTGGATTTAAGTGTGCCCTAAACAAAGACTAAGGGGCCTATTATGATTGCGGTTTTTCCGCATCCTCCGGGCCGGCGGAAGCCACCGCCGGCCCGGAGGATGCGGAAAAACTGCAGCGGACCCACCAAAGACCCACCTCCACATTAGGATGGCTGGTGGGTCCTGGTTTCCGTCTGCAGCTTTTCCGCCGCGGTTGGCTTACAACCGCGGCGGAAAAGCTCTAATATGGTGGCGGTGTCTCTCAGACACCGTCCGCCATATTAGGATGGGCTTTAAAAAATGCTTTTCCGCAGTGGGTTTTCCGCCGTGGAAAAGCATGTGTAACTTCACTGCTGGGGCCCGTTGCGGGCCCCCTAGGTGAAGGGGGTGTGGGGGGTGCACATGGGGGGTACCTATGGTACCCCCCTGCATTTGTATGCAGAAATCGGCAGGCACCGCACGGTGCCTGCCGCTTTCTGCATACAAATGCAATGTATGCATTTTTACCATTGCGGCGGATGCAGCTTGAAGCTGCACCCGCCGCAATGGTAAAAATAGAAGATGTGACCGCCAGGGTGGCGGTCACATCCTAATTGCACAGGAGGGAACTCCGCAGGCAATGCGGAGGTTCCCTCCTGCTCTATGGTGGCGGACGGACACAGGTCCGTCCGCCATCATAATCGGCCCCCATGTTTGGGGTTTTGTTTGGTACCCTCGCAATATGCATCTCCCCCTTGGAGAGGGTAGTGCCAGGAGGGCAGGCTGGAGGTAATAGGAATAATAGTCCCAGTCAGCTTTAAGCTTTTAAGACAGTATACCGGAGGCACTAGGTGTGATAGTTCAACTGAGCAATACCCACTTTTCCTTCTATTGTGTATTATTTAGTTGGTGTATACTGAAAGGCATTAGGTGTCAATTCAATTTGATTCATCGCATTTATCGCACCTGCTGCACCATTCAAATCATGACCTTATTGCCTGCTAGATAAATGCACTTGTGACTATCCTGTTTAGTAGTAGAATTTTGCAATAATCTAGGTTTAGAGGAGTTCTGACAACTTTTGGGCCCAGTGCTACTGCACCATTTTTGGGGGGGGCAGAGTGAGTACATACCTGTGTTCAGGCATCTTCCTTTTACTTTAATAGCAGATCACCGGGTGTACCGGGTTAGATGCGCTTTTGTGAACATTTTAAACCAAACTTTATTGAATGTTCAGGCTACAGGGCTCCGTTTGAAACAAAGTCAGACGTTAATTACATCATTTGCAATATGTACTAGGCTACCTGCATAACAGTTGGGGTTTTAGTAGGATCTGATTTGGAGAATGGAGTTCTCTGGATAGAGGTTGCTTGTTTATCAGGTTAAAACCATCTTAGAAAGAATGTCTTTGCACTTTGGATTTAAGTGTGCCCTAAACAAAGATTATGTTTGGGGTTTTGTTTGGTACCCTCGCAATATGCATCTCCCCCTTGGAGAGGGTGGTACCAGGAGGGCAGGCTGGAGGTAATAGGAGTAATAGTCCCAGTCAGCTTTAAGCTTTTAAGACAGTATACCGGAGGCACTAGGTGTGATAGTTCAACTGAGCAATATCCACTTTTCCTTCTATTGTGTATTATTTAATTGGTGTATACTGAAAGGCATTAGGTGTCAATTCAATTTGATTTATCGCACCCGCTGCACCATTCAAATCATGACCTTATTGCCTGCTAGATAAATGCACTTGTGACTATCCTGTTTAGTAGTAGAATTTTGCAATAATCTAGGTTTAGAGGAGTTCTGACAACTTTATTTAATTGGTGTATACTGAAAGACAATAGGTGTCAATTCAGTTTGATTCATCGCATTTATAAAATAGCTCAGGGGCATATTCTCAAGAACGTGTGATAACCATTGCAAAAGTAACTTAACGCAACTTACAACATTGCAGTCTATCGCGGGAAAATTACGCCGTGTTAATGAAGCATTATCAACACTGAAGCACGTCTTACCCTCACTTCTTGCGTGCTGTGACATGTACACTGCCAGGAAGAAATTAAGACTCAGTTCCAAAAATGTGACCAGATTGGCCGCAGTGTTGGACAGAGGCTGTGATCAGCACGGGTAAACCGCTGTCCAGCCATCTCCTCCTGGATCTCTAACACATGATGTTGGAATGGCATTTGTATTAGATTTGTGGGTGACATAGGTAGTGGCACCAGAGCTGAGTGGGTGTTTAGCCAGCGACGATGTCGTGTCCTGCCTGTGACGGACTGCATTGGATTGGTGTGAGGCCTGCAGGACTGCAGTGTAGGCCACAATCAGCAAGTGCCGACAGACAAGTTTGGTGCGAGTCCTATGCACATCCTTGGTGGTGGCACCACATTGAAGGGAGTATAGTCACATAACCTCAGCTTTAAATAATGTACTCTGCCATGGTGTAATCAAGACTCAGTTCCAAATGTGTGACCTACTAGTCCGCTGTGTATGCCAGTGGAGTACGTCAATGAGAATGGAGTTCAGCAGGCGTGTGTTGCGGAGGCCGTGATGGTCCGGAGAGGCTGCCAAGGCCGTGGGCCTCGGGCCTGGAGCTTGCTCTGGCACGTGGTGGGCCCTCTTTGACACATGCGGGTGTCGGCAGTAGGCCATTGAGGCCGGGGTGCGCAGGGGCGGGCAAGACTGGTTCGGGGAGCAGCAGCCAGGGGTGCATCAGGCCCCAGGATCGCAGGCAACACCGCTCACGGCGACGGCATCAGCCTCGTGGCGGGGTGAGATGCGCCACCCTGACAGACGTTGGGCATTCTGGAAGAGAACCCAGAGTTACTTGCCTTTTATTCACAGCCCTACACTGGCCTGGCGTACGCCGGCCAGCCCGCTCACGCTCACGCTTGCGGGGGAACGTGACAAGCTACATTTCCTTGATCTCCCACACTGGCTGGGGTGATATGGTTGCGTCCACTGTCCACTACACTCCAGAACCCAGCGGTGTATGTATCCACATGGATATGTGTGTGGTCTGTATACTGCAGTCTGGCCATCACATCCATGCCATACTTGGCATTGTGTACATGCTTATTCACGGGTCACTTGCCTCCTTCGCACATGCTTGTTCCCACCTCTCCCCACAGTCTGCTATTGTGTGGCTGAGGTGCCATGCCGTTGATGGCTTGTGTACATGGCTAGCCCAGGTTACCACAGTAAGTTGTGCTGTCGTTTGTGGTAGGTGGGCATGTTGAATGTGAGTTTATAACTTGTGCATTCCCAGAGTTGTGAGTGGCATGGTTGTGAAGTTGAGGTGGTTGATGTGTTCATTTGGTACGTACCAACGAGCAAAGCATTTCCGTAGGTGCCATCCTGGAAGTGCCGGATGATGATGGACTGTCAGAAGATGAAGAAATCATGCACACTGCCTGGGTAGTTGGCAACTACATTGGTGAAGAGTCCCCGGTGGTCAACTATTGCCTGCACATTGATGGAATGTGTGTGCTTTCTGTTGCCGTAATTGTGTGCAGTGTCGGCAGGGGGCACAAGTACCACATGTGTGCAGTCAATTGCCCCCAACACGTGTGGGAATCTAAAAGTAATGCGAGTCTGCGTCATCATGGCTTGTGTCTGTTTTTCTTGGGTGTAAACTGACTGAGCTGGCATTATGCCGGCTACCACAAGTTCACGTACAAGTAATTTCTTTCGCAAAACAAGAGAAAAAAAGAAGAAGACTGCTGTACTCTCTGAGTCTCTGACTATATAGTGAGTCCATAGTGCTGCTAGTAGAATTCCTGAAACTCCCACTAATGTTACAGGCCTACAAAGACGGCGGAAAGATACATGCCAAAATGTTATACTGTGCTTGCAAGTTGCTAGTGTTACTGTGAGACAGCTTTCTGTTGAATTATTTTGTGTTAATGTTAAAGAGTATTGGTTACAGTATTTTTCTTTCTTTCTTCATAGATGCTCCACAAAAGCTCACCCGAAAGGAGATGGCTGTCCGGGCCAGGGCCCGGAAACTGGAGGCCCTTTGTGCCGAATATCGGCTGCCGGTGGCTCGGGAGCAGGAGGAGGAGACGGCAACAGCTGCATCCTCCTCCAGTGCCCCCGGGTCCACCAGCCAGCAGTCTCCAGCGGTACGGCGCCATGGCCCGACTGCCTCCCGCCGCCGCCGCGGAGCAGCTAAGAAGACACCAACAGCTGCCCCCGCAGAGCCTGGATGGCACGTCAGCGCCGTCTCCGCTAGAGAGTGGACTCCCTGGAGCCTTGGTCGATAAGCTCCAGCGCCAGCTGCGGGACCACCTGTCCACAGGACACCGCCGGAAGAAGTGACTGTCCCTACCCCTATCTTAAAGACTGTTGGGGGGGGGGGAATTGGGCCTTGGGGATTCAAAGGGAGTTTTGAAGGACATTTGCACATTGGTTGGGGTTAGGTGGGTCTTTTCAATAGTTTATTTTTGTTAGGGAAAATATATTTATTTATTTTACATACTTAAACATAGTATACGCGTTCATATTATTTTCTGTGGTGGTGGGTGGGGGTTACTGTACGTTTGGTTTCCTCAAACTTACCAGCATGAATTATCTAAACATCCAAAAATGTACAAAAGTGCCACTAACAGAGTTAGTGAATTCAATTGCCCTACTAGTACTTTACTAGTACTACTGTCAGTCTCTTCTCTCCTCCGAGTCCTAGCCCATTATTCTACTCCCCAAAATGCTTATCTTACCTGTGATTCGTGTTTGAGAATAGGGCTAGGCAGAGGGCTAGCTGCATGGCAAATGGCGATTAAGGTTGGGTATGGAATCCTGGATGGATGAAATGTTATCGTTGTGCTGGTAGTAGTAGTGGTACACACTGGCAGTAGCAGCATATGAAAAAAAAGGAAATTATTTTTTTTTTACTTTGTTTATTGAAAGCAGTATATTGCAAGGATCATACCAGATACAGTGTCATTTTCATAATATAAGAATTTTCAACAGAACATTCAAACCCCCCCAATCCCGGTCTATACATTGTACGAGTTAAGACATGTTGTAGGAATAGCATACATCACTCATGCAAAGTACTGAAGATGAATAAGGTCACACTCTCAGGCGGAGCCCTCAGGGCCAGCATCCAAAGTGCCGCTAGCCTGTTGGAGTAGAGCCGTAGCTCCCAGACCCTCCTCCACATTGTCCACTTCAAGTTCACAGCTCGCCAGCAGATAGTCTCTGAGTGGACCCCAGATATCCTTAGGGCTCGAGCTCCTGGGGAGTATATGTGTTTAGCTGCTCCTGACAGTATACCAAGTCTTTAAGCCACAGTGACGCCCTGGGGTATCGTTTGCAATCCCATGTAAATAACACCCTGCTTTTCGCTAGTAGCAAAGCCACTCTCACAAAGCGGCCGAGCAACCCTTTGGCCTCAGGCACGTGTCCCAGTAAACACAGAAGTGGTGGATAGTCCAAAGTAAGGCCTGTCATGGTATCCAATTTCTGCAGTACATCTACCCAATAGGACTGAACCGCGGGACAATGCCACGATAAATGGATGAAGTCGGCACCCGGTCGTCCACATCTCCTACAACAGTCAGTGTCCCTATAACCAATTCTATGCAGCTTAGTGGGAGTGTGATATGTCTGATGTATAAATTTCAGGTGGATTATGCGTAAATTGCTATTGGGCGATAGCCTACCCGTGAGGGACCAGATTTGAACCCATGTGTCCTCCTCCAGTTGTGTGCCCAGGGCAGTGTTCCATCTAGCTAGGCTACGATCTTCTGGAAGGACCAGTTCCGAGAACACCACTTTATACAATCTAGTGAGCAGGTGCTTTCTAGTGGCGGACGTAATTACTAGTTGCAGGGCCTTGGAGGTGACAGGCTCGCATGGGAAGCTAGGATAATTATCCCTCACAGCCCTCCGCAATCGATAACATGTGTATGCAAACAGGGGTGAAGCATTGGAGATATATTGAAGCTCGTCGCCGGAGATATACGTTCCGTCTCTGAATAGGTCACCTAGTACGGAGATGCCAGCTTCTGAGAGTAGCCGCATGGAGCCACGCTCCTGTGCCACAGAGATAGCGCCGTGACCTTCAATGCCCATGTTTGGCGCGTAGAAAGGTAGTCGGTCCGTTAGTCTACCAATCGCTTGCCAGGCTGAGCACGTGGCGGCAATCGTATTAATCTAAGCCCTAGGTACGTGTCTGTGCGTGTGGGTTAGTATGTTCTGCAGAGGAATATCTCCCGCATCTCCTCCCTCAACCGCTACATGCGGGAGAAAGCCATGAGGTCTGTACCAAAAGAACGGGAAGTGAGCTAGGCCACACAAGTAATATACGTAAAAATCTGGAGCGCAAAACCCCCCTTTGTCAAACGGCAGGGACAGGGTAGTCCAGCTGATACGCGGGGGTTTCGACCCCCAAACCAGGCGGAGTAACTGGGTCTGCAAAGTGGTGAAAAAAATTTTATTCAGACGAATAGGGATGTTGCAAAATAAATATAAAAACTTGGGGAGTATCACCATCTTAATGACCGCGATGCGATCCGCCAATGACAAAGGCAGAGCCACCCATTTATACACCTGCTGCACCAGGTCTGCATAGGCCTGGCCATAATTCTCACTAATGACAATCTCTGGGTCTCTATGAACCCAGACCCCAAGGTATTTCACTGGGTCCACAGTCCATAGTAGCGGGTATTCCAGCGTGGGGGCGGTAGTGGCCAGTGTAAGAGGGATTACAACCGACTTACCCCTGTGGTGCTGCCGGATTCTACACATCAGTGGTTTCAGTACGATAGCAAAGAGGAATGGGGAGAGAGGGCACCCCTGCCTGGTAACACGCTGGATTGCCAGTGGATCAGAGGTGAAACCACCTACCCTTACTCTTGCCGAGGCATCAGTATACAGAATTTGAATCCATCGGACAAAAACAGGGGGAAACCCCATACGAAGGAGAATAAAAAAGATATACCTCCATTCGATCGAGTCAAAGGCTTTGGCCGCATCGAGTAAAACGGCCACAGCTTGTAGATCTGGGTTGAGAACATGGAACATCGCAAAGATTGTGCGGAGGTTCCAAGACATGGAGCATCAGGAATAAAGCCCGACTGGTCAGGTAGGACGAGCATGGGCATCAATGGATGAAGTTTAATAGCGAGAATTTTAGCACGAATCTTGGCGTCAATATTAATCAGGGATAATGGCCGATAAGACTCGCATCTGTTGGTGGGCTTATCTTTTTTCAGTAGAGTGATGATGAGCGCTTGGCGCAAAGACGGAGGAAGATAGCCCAGCTCATGTGCCTCAGCGTGCATGGCCAGAATGTGGGGCGCTAGGAGATCAGCATATCGTTTATAGAATTCAGCTGTCAGCCCATCGGGACCGGGAGCTTTGTTGTTCGGCAAAGAGAGTATCGCCTCTTTGATGTCAGTCTCATCAATAGGTATGCCGAGATATTTCCTATGGGCGTCCGACAGCCAGACACAGGCAGTGTCCTGCAGGTAACTGTCTATGACACAGTCGGACACGTCGCCACGGGACGTGTAGAGCTGTTCGTAAAAATCGCGGAATTGACCCAGGATAGCGTCTGTTGTGTGATGACTAGTGCCATGATCGTCTACTATGTGTTCTATAGGGTGGGCAGTCGCCCGCTCGCGTAAACGACTAGCCAGTACCCTGCCTGGTCTGCACCCTCCCCGTACGCTCTAGCCACAAACCGCTTGGAGACATACCTCATTTCTGCCTCTGCTAGAGATTTATATTCCTCAGTGTGTTCCCTAATGCGTGCCAGTGTGTCTAGTGAGGGAAGTGAGTCATATGAGGATTCCAGGTCATGCAGCTTGGTTTCAAGCTTCAGTATTTGCCCCCTCAGGTCGCGTAAAATGCCTGCTGTCGTGCCTATACATACACCCCGTATATTGGCCTTAAACGCTTCCCAGAGGGTGGCTGCACTATCCACCGTGCCCACATTTAGGTCAAAATACTGCACTATAGCTTTATGTACTGAGTCCGCAAAAACGGGATCCAGCAGGGCCTCTGCCCAAAACCGCCATGTAAAGGGAGGCCGCACAGTGTGTGGAATCTGCAGTTTGAGCATGACAGGATTGTGGTCCGAAAGGGTCCGGGGGAGTGTGTAGGTCTCAGTCACCCACCCGTTGGTCGACCCGTCCAGCAGCCAATAGTCCAGGCGGGACCATGTGTTGTGGGAAGGTGTAATGTGCGTGCCTACCCGTACCCCAGCGTTACGCAGGCGCCAAGCGTCAACCAATCCCATCTCCTCCATAAACTGCCGAACACATGCAGCGGTCTTCAACATACGGCTACTCGCAAGGTCAGATTTATCAAGCCGAGGATCTAAGTGTGTGTTTAAGTCACCCCCAATCAGTAGGGCCGATTCGGCCATGTACGCAGCACCTGAAATAAAGAAGACAGTGACGCTGGTTCGTCAACCACGGGAACATATACGTTGGCAATAGTTACAGTAGTTTTGCCCAACGTGCCTCTTACGGCTGCCCAGCGACCCCCACTGTCCATGCAGGAGTTCAATGGAGTAAAATGTATCCCTTTCTTAATAAGGATAAGGACCCCTCAGGCGTAATTAGAGTAAGAGGAGGCCAATCGGTATCCAGCCCATCTACGCGCTATGGACCCCTCAGTTTGTACAGTTAGATGTGTCTCCTGCAATAAGGCGATGTTCACCCCATGCCTATCCAAACGGGATAGCACCTGCCTAGTCTTTCTGGGTGTGTTGAGGCCGCAAACATTCCAGGTGACACAAGTATACCTCTCACCCACCATCCCAGAGGCTCCTGATAAGGTGCGAACCAGCGTCTTCTAACATCACAGCACATTTACATAGTGACACAATCAGCTCAGTCGAGTGAATAACATTTGCAGAACATACTCCGATGCAGAAAAAGGGACCAGGCCCCCCTCCCACTTTGGCAACCCAACCCGCCAAAGAGCCTCGCAACCTCCCCCCATCCCTCCCTTCCCCGCACAACAAACAAATCATCAAGAGGGTTACACCCATCGGGGGCCGTGGAGGCAATGCACACTTCTGGCACAAGGCAGAAGTGGGCCTCCGCAGGAAACAGTCCGAGCCCCATGAGCGTGCCAACTAACAGTAACAGACAGGGTATAACCGGTGAGGCATATAACATTCAACCCACAGTGTTTACCTTAGAGCATAAGCTAACAGTGTGCCCCATCTCCAGTCATCGGAGAGGGCAGTGTTCAGTGAGGAACTGCAGAGTGGGTACGACCCAAGAAGGAATAGGAATAGTATCCCCCTCCTCCCCACCTTCCCTCACGCTCACGCTCAATCTCATAGCCATCAATGGCACCAGTAGGAGGACCACCACAATACATCCAAAGTCAGTCATCCACGTCAGATGTGTCAGCAGGAGATTTGCGACGTTTTTGAAGTGTCTTCGCATATGCCATCGCTTGCTTGGGGGCGTTGAAGATTTTTCCTCCTTCGAAATCGCCAATTCTGAGTCTCGCAGGATAGAGCATGGCATATGGAACTTCCTCCCGCTGAAGCAGTTTCTTTACTGATTGAAATTCCTTTCTCGCCGCCTGTACTTGAGCAGTGAAATCAGGGTAAAAGGACAGTTGGTTATTCTGATAGATAATCTTGCCCTTCTGTCTGGTGATGCGAAGCACAGTATCTCTATCTCTGTAATTCAACAGTCTTATGATGATGGGTCGCGGCGGAGTGCCAGGCGGAGGACGAGCTGCTAATAAGCGATGGGCCCTCTCGACCGCGAACATGGGAGACAAGTCGTCAGTGCCGCAGATTTCTCTCAACATGGTCTCCACGTAATCTTCCAGTCTCCCCACGTTGGTCGACTCCGGCAGGCCCAAGACGCGGATGTTGGGCCCGCGCTTCAATATCCTCATTCTTAGCCTGTATGACTTCCAGGAGCTTGACCATCCCCTCAGTCTTGTCCGCCACCTGCTGCAGACCATCCTCGGTATCCGTTATCCTCTGTTCCGCCTCCCCCAGTCTTGTGGCCTGTCTATCGAGTTTGGCGGAGAATTGATCCATGCGCGTGTTTAAGGCCTCGATTTTCCCATCTATCGCCTGAAGACTCGCTTGTATCGCAACCAGAGTGGTTTCCAGCATGGATTGACCCTGCGAGGAGGAATCGCGATCACCATCCTCTGCTCCAGTGTTCGTCTGCCTGCTGTTCTTGCGGGGCTCAAAGGACAGCTTGGGCTGTGACTTATCGGGTTTGCCCATGGCAAAGCTCGTGATCCACACACCGCACACCGGCCGTGCGCTCCAACCCAACACCCGGGCAGAGCAGGGGTCCCTCCGCGCCACACACCCGTTCCACACAGGATCCACAAAGGGCCAGCTAGTCGTCAAGACACACTCGCAAGACAGTATGTGGCTGTGTCACCCTGGAGGGTGTAGTCCCGATTTACTCCAGCCAGTGGGATGAGAGTGCAGCACTCCTGAGCGCCCCAAGCACGTAGGATCGATGCAACGCCCGGCAGGACGACAACAAAGAAGGCACACTCCGGTATGAAGGGCAGCCAAAGAGGCACAGCACAAAGGGTAAAATGAAGTCCTACGCACAAGGTAAGTGACAGCTGTGATTCTGCAGCGTCTGCGGCACAAAGCGAATGCTCCCAGCAGGACACCCCGGTGTCTCAAAGTCCACAGCGTGGGCCCGAGGCGTGCAGCACCCCCACACCTCAAGTAACTCCACAGCAGGTCCACAAGGGTCACAGATGTCTAGCACACAGCGTGTCCCGCGCCACAATTCAGAATATGTGCCCCTGCTGTGATGATTGTCTAAAGGGGCCAGGAGAGGGGTTCACGGTCCCGCGGCCCGCTCGCGGCCGTCCAGCCGCGCCGCAGCCGGCCGCTCAATTTCCAGGTCGCCAAAGCGCCGCACAGCTCCCCGGCGTCCCGAAACTCAAGAGCCGTGCGGAGCTCCGCCTCAGCTGGCGGCAGGCCGGTAGCAGGGGACGGGACTCACCGGTGATCGCGCGTCGGACACCACCTCCAGCGCTGCAACTCCGGGCTCCAAGAAGGGGGACAGATAGGTAAGAGACACGCACTCCAGCCGGACCGCGAGTCCGGGCTCCACCGCGGCCGACACTGCACAGGCTGACTCCAGCGGCGTTCGGGCAGCCGAGCCCCCAAAATTTACATAGGCTGCAGAGGAAGGCACAGCATCTCGATTCATCATCTGTAGGAGGAGGATGTTGTTGATGATCAATCCACGATGGCGCACATGAAATTCTGATTTGAATGATTTTTCTGTTACTTTGACCTTATCCTCCCCAGCAAGTGTGTGGAATTATTGTTGTCATTTAGTCACACCTCAATGAAACCACACAGCCCAGGGGAAGAGGGATAGGGTTTGAAAATTGGATGGGAATGGGGGTTTTTGGAAACGTTTTATGGAGAGAGGAAAAAAAAACAGCATGGACAAACAACAAATGAAGATAAACAAATCTTTGGATACGAAGATATCCATAAATCTTTTAAGGGACAAAAAGGAAGTGCATGCACTACTGCATGCATGAAGTTGTTTGCTAAATGGATGGTTTGATTACTGAAAACTAACTAGTACTTTCTACAACTTACTAACTATGAAGAAACAATGTAACAGTACAGGGCTGCAGTAATTACGCAATTTCACTTGCCTATCTGCCCTCAGAGAGAATAAACACTTAGTACATTAAATTAGTTGTAAAAATAGCAAAGAAAAAGCTAAACAATGGCTGGAGGGATGAATTTGAAGCAGAGAGCAAACAAATGCACAGAGTCACACTCATAGAAGTTCACAACAATAACATTATTTAAAAGATAAGGAGAAGTGAAGAGGATACTGTAACTGTATGTTGTAGTTGTCCTTTTGAATTTGGGAAGTTGCATGCATCCAGCCATTCCTCTTATTCGCGGTACTCCTCCATTCCATCTGAAGCTCCGTCGATCAATCTTGGTGACCAGACACACTGTCCACTGCCTGCCTGGCGGATGCGGAATTGCAGGTCGCTACTGGTAAGCCTGAGTTAATCGTTTTCCCCATCACACAGGGTAAAAGCCGGCCTGTAATTGTTGATGGAAAAACAGGAAGTGATATTAAAACACCACGGAGAAAAAAATATAAGGTTCGCTATGTAGTGCAAAAATAACACTTTCAGTTTCAGAGGCGACAGTATGACATACAAGCATCATTTCTAAAGTGCATACTCTGAGTCTCCTTTTCAAGGATAGTAATTAGCACACAGTAGGCCAGGGCCATGCAGACGGTCAAGGCAGGGAGCACTGAGTGAAGCACACTGATGTAGCATACCTCTTTGACACAGAAAGACAAAGCATATCTAATTGTATTCAGCAAGCCACATAGGCGCAATTGTACATGATCTGCTGTCTGGACTCTGGCATAACAACACTACACTGGCTCGACCACTCCATACCACGACTAGACAGACATGTAGTTCTGCTGCAGTAGTTGTTGTTGACTGGTTTACCTGTTTGCCACTCACGAATTGGCCATAGTTCTTCCGTAAACCGACGATGATGATCCATCCATCCCAGTGAGTGACTGTAAAAAAAAAGATATATTATTTAACTTTGATCATCAACACTCATCATCATCATGGTATATTGGCAAATATTGAGCCCAAGGACATTTTTCATATTAGAAAATGCACCGTAGTGGCCCCTGCAGTTGAAGTACAATTTGAATTAAACAAGGTAAAAAAAAGCAGAGTAGACTTGAGTTACATTTAGTGTGTAAAAGATTAAATAATAACAGAAGACATATGATTCAGTTCATGCACAACAAACAAACAGCAATTGCTTTCATCAGAGCCAGACAGCCATTGCTGTCCACTGCATGCCATGCCATCTTCTCATTATTCATTACCTGTTACACTTTTTGTCCGCATCTTGTTCTTAAAGGGCCACAGGGCAGCCTCTCCTGTCAATTTCAGAAGTAACTGTCAGCAATCAGCATGTAGTCAGTAATTCCAGTCTCACTTGAGGGGACTCGTCTACGAAGCACATAGAAAAGTCTGGCATACCACGCCTGATATGTGGGAGGATCCACATCCTTCCAGTGTGAGGCAGTCATTATGCGAGCTACCGCTGTTATCAAGAAACAAAAATATACTTGGGTTAGTTCCAACTGTAAAGTCTCGTCACAGCCAAGTAGCATCAATGTTGAGGTTAAATCGATCCGCCCAGTACTTTGATACAGGAAAGTTTCAATCCCTTGTTTCAATATATCCAGTTTGCAGCAGTCGAAAAACATGTGGACCATATCAGCAGGGCCCTGTCCACACCTTGGACAGATGTGATTTTCCCTTTTTCCCCACGCATACAGTTTTTTTTGTTGTTTTTTTTTAAAACCTTTATTTACGTAAAAGTGTACACCGCTATTCAGCCGAACATCCCGGGGGCACGGCAGCACGTTAAAGACATAATTTCATGGCACACACCGATCATATCTCCGGATAGGTGAGGTTTAATTTTACTTTTAAATCAGGATGAAATCAAGAACGTAAAAAGCTCCAATATAAAGTAAAGAAATATGGGGATCAGGTGCCGAACAGTAAGATATAGTTATACAATGGGCGGGCCAAACAAGAAAATCCTACATAATTAAGACGATCACAATTAAGACATTGGCACCGCGTCAAATGAGTCAGGATACACATGCATACAATTTACTATGAGCACCAATTAGGCGCCCGCCCATTGATACCAATAATGCAACAGCAATTGAGGCACAGATTACGACAGATCAATGAAAACTCGGGGATTAACCCATTAAACTGATCCCAGACCCAGAGAAAGGAGAAAGTGAAAGGAAAGCCAAAAGAGCGAAGAGAAAAAGGCCATAGAAACAAAAAAAGGGAAAAACAATAAAACCCCTAACCCACCCCCCCACCCTGCACCCCTGCAGATGGCTACGGCCTACCCCCCCCTAGCAGCGTGCCTGTCGCCCAGTATCTGAAACCCGAAATATAGAAGAGAGAAGAAATATAAAAGAGAAAGAAACATTGAGGGGTCCCCAGTGCAGGCCCCCGGCCCCCCCCACCGCCGCGTAGCATTTCAAATACCCCAACGTTGTTACCAAAATGTCAAAGGCACCAACCTAAACAGGATAGCAGTCGCCACTCCAGCTCCACAAGTCACATAGCTAAGATGAAAGTCCCCCCGTGCAGCAACCAAAAGAAATAGATTACCATTACTCAACCCGGACCCACCCGGCCACAATATAGACATATCCCAGTCCGTTTGGTGCAGGGTCAGACAATCAAAGTACCAAAAGTGATGCAAGCAGGTAAGCCCGGAGTAAGGCAGGGAATCTTGCAGTACACCAGGACACGACACACTCGAAAGCCGTCCACAGCCCACTTGGCCAGTTCCGGATCAGGAGAACAAAGTCCGGTTCAAAAAGATTAGTCATTTCGCTGCGTCTGGAGTGCATGACGATATCAGCCACCGGAGAAAGGGCATGAGACGAGACTCCACGAACCGCACATCCGATGGATACTCCGATACTCCATGTACCCATGGAACCAGGTGTCAGTGTGACGATCCGTGTTGGAACGAACAGGGAGCCCCCCCAAGTACAAACTCTCGCTTCTCAGCCACAATTAAAGTCACATCAACACTCCACAGCAGTGTCTCTCCAAAAACTGTAGAGGGGATCACACAAGCGAAGTCTCCCAGAGATAATACCGGCATTGGGCTTTCTCTCCATTCCACATGTACCAGGGTTTGAGCACCATAGCAATCCAATCCGGATTTTGTCCTCCCAGCACACAGGGGGGCATCCGATCCTCACCCTCCGATCTTCAGCGCGCGCCACCATTGCCACGGACAGGTACGGCTCAGTGAAGGCGACAGTACAAACCGGGACTCCCAGCATGAGTGCCGCATGGGCGCCCACCAGAGCAGCCAGCCCGTGATACAGAAAAGAGCATAATACCAACGCCGCCATGTTGCACACAGTGTGGGTGTCATCGCCATTTCCCCACAGAAGGTCACATACTTGCCCCCTGGATCTCAAAAGCGCCGTCAAAAACATTGTGTATCAACCGGCTCCGATCACCTGGAGTGCGGGATACAATCAGCTGCACGCGGGTCACACAAAGCTCTGTTAGGGAGACAAAGAGCGGCGGCGTGTTTTCCCGTTCCACAAATCAGCAATCGGGGGGGGGGCATGACCGGCATAGAGGGATGGCATATTTCAGATTCACCAGGCTCAAAAGATCAAGTGCTGGGTGCATATTCAGAGGTGGGCGGACCTCCATAGCGGTTGACCGGCACCTTCCGGGTCAGTGAGGCCGTTGTTGTTCCATTCGCGGCCAGCAGCCGCATCACGCAGGGTCCCGCCTCCGGGACTCGTGCAGGCCACAATGCACGGGAGGACATATCTTCGTCTTCAGGGCTCGGAGAGCAGTCTGAGTCACACACGGAGGGGCAGTTCCCTCTCCGACATTCGGGAGCCTAGTAGCAGAGCAGAATAGACAGCGGGATCCGGCAGTAGGGGAAGAAGGTCGACGGAGCCGGGAGCCCGGGCGACCATCTTGGTCGCCGGTCTGGCTCCGCCCCCCCGCATACAGTTTTACTGGTGTAAAATATAATCTGAATATCGTTTTAAAATGTTGTGCTTTAAGATTGGTGGATAAAAAAATCGTTTTAGACAGTTTTAAAGATCTACACATGTCAACATCCTGATTCTCCAGCTTGTCTGCCCAGACACTTTCCGACCTGGCTATATTGTCTGTGTTAGCACTCAATAATATAGAATATAAATCCTTAATACAAGGCTTCCTATACACTAGACAGTCCTTCAGTGGGATTCGAGCCATGCTGGTAAGCTGTGATACAGCAGATCTAGTTGTCTCCCTAATTTGTAATATATTTGAAAATGTATCTAGTATCTAACTAATACCGTTCCTGAAGTTCTCTAATTGGTATAATTCCATTCAGATTTAGAATAGCTCCCAGGTTATTAATTCCAGCCTGTTCCTAGCTTCGACCTGTAGTATTGTATAGTGGGCCAGGAAAAACTGGTGAGCGCCACAGCAGTAAATATCTCTGAACCGTTGGGATTTTTAAGATTTTACTACACTTGCGCCAAACATTCCAAGTTGCTCTTATAAGTTTGTAGTGTGTTTTCTTGTAGTAGCTCCCTTCCAACTGCCTAAATAGTATCCCTGGTGCTGCATCCCCAAAGGCTAGCTCATATATGGATGGGGGGTTTCCCTATCCTGGACTTCCAAGGTAGATTCCCCCTCTGTTTTAGATTTAAACAATAGGGTCATATGCTGCAGCGTTATAGCCGAGTAATAATATAAAAGGTTGGGAACGTGGTAACGTCATGAATTTCAAAGACCTCCTGATCTTCTTATCCGCTTAAATTGTTGGAAAATCCTGTCCATTTAAATAAAAAAAAGAGAGATATTGGAGGGTTCCATGGGATACATCTAAATAAATAAAAAAAAAATAGTAAACATTATCATCTTGAGGACTTGCCTCTTTTTTTTTTGAAGACCTTTATTGTACTTATTACAGGAACAGAGCCGATGGCCTACAACCCAAAAGAAGGGCCAGCCGCAAAGTAGTCCACACAGACATCGCAATTGTTGTAAATAATCACTATAGCGAAGATGAAAGACAGTGTGTTAACAGGATACAATGCAGAACCTGAGTCTTGCAACAATTCTTATGCATATTATAATCAGTCTCATTTTTAGATATACCACAACAAACAACATCCCCCCACCCAACACCCCAGGGCTCAGATCATGGCATCAAAGTAATACGGAAAAGCATGTGGCAAGTAAGGTATACGGAATAGGCACTGCAATGCCTCTTTGGTTGGCGTTCGGTCAGGCCTTGTATGACAGAGGAATAGCTCAGTAGGAAAAAACGTGCCACTGACAGATGGATGGTAGGTCAAGTGGCCACTCTCATGTCTTATTAGAGATTCGCATAGGAAGGAAGCTCACCCACATCACATCCACACCGCAGCCGCAAACATCCACACAATAAAGCTAACTAGGGACTCCCTTCATCTGCAAGCTTCGGCAACATGTATTCTGTGTATGGGCCTCATATGTCTCGTGGTCTGGAGGCTACCGGCAGCTCTTCATAGTAACAGGTCAATTGATCACGACAATATGCCAAGTCTTGCAACCAGAGCTTGACATCAGGCGCTCGTTTCCCCCCCCCCCCCCCCCCATGACACAGCCACTCTGCGCTTAGCAATCTGCAGGGCAAGCACTACTAAGAGTCTCACCCCGGCAGGCACTCCAGAGGCTACTCCCAACAGGCAGAGGCGCGGGTCAGTAGGAATATCAATCGATGTCATTTCGGAAAGCGCTGCAGTCACAGCCGCCCAAAACGCATACACTCGATCACATCCCCATGCCAAATGAATAAAGTCAGCATCCTCTACTCCACAACGCACACAACTGGACTGGTCTCACAGGCCATATGTCGCCAACTGTACAGGCGTATAATACCACTGCTGTAGGAATTTAAAGTGAATGAGACTGAAATTTCCATTAGCCGCAAATCCTCCGGTCATGGAACAGCACTCAGACCATTCATCATCAGTCAGCGGATCTGGTAAACATGCATCCCACCTAGCTTTGGCCGCCACAGCGCCTCCTCCCTCATCCTCCTGTGAAGCCCGGTACAACTGTGAGATCAATTTTACTCGGTTCGTCGTTGTATATAGGAGTTGTAAGGCACCCAACACCGGCGGTTCGTCCGTAAATGAAGGATACAAGGCACGTATCGCAGCACGGAGCCTAACATAAAGAAACGTAGCCATAGTAGAGTTATTCGTCTGATATAACAAGGTCTGCAAAGGGAGGAAATTAGCAACCGGGAACACATCTCCCATAGTGACTATCCCTGCCCCCTGTAGTAACTGTAATGCTCCCAATTCACTCGAAACCGAGATCCCAGCATGATAAAGCAATGGCATACTCGGGGCATACAGTGGGAACCTATTTGATCGTTTGCCTAACTCCTGCCATGCGCTGTACGTACTGTGTACCGTATCCACTTCCCCTTTCTCAAATATTGAGTGAGAATTCACTATCATCGCCTTGAGTGGCAGTGAAAGGACTGCGCTAGCCTCCAGTGCCACATGTGCCGTGTATGGCGGAGCTGACAACCAGTAAGTAGCAAAATGAGCCCGAGCGCAAAGATAGTACAGCTTCATATCCGGTACCGCAAAACCTCCCAACTCGTAAGGTTTCGTTAAGACATCCCATCTCACTCGTGGCTTCTTTACGGCCCAGGCCAAAGTAATCAATAATGATTGCAGTTGCGCAAAGAAATGGGACGTCAGGGCGATTGGCACATTAACAAAATAGTACAAAAATTTAGGAAGAACCACCATTTTGATGAGGGAGACCCTATCAGCAAACGACAGTGGTAGCCTAACCCAACGCGCGACCTGATCCTCCAATTTTGAAATAGCCACACCGTAATTGGCCCGTATTGTTTCTTTGCAATCCCTGTGCACCCAGATCCCCAGATAGCGCACCGGCTCCAGCGCCCACTCCAACGGAAATTCCAGCGGGAAAGGTAGTGTGGCATCCGTTAGGGGCAATAATATGGACAGTCCAGAAAAGTGTCAGAATCTAATGAATTCCCGAAGTACTTTGTCCAAATTCTGAGCAGGGTCTCTTATGTACAGGACCATGTCATCGGCATACATGGACACTGCCAGAGATCTGAGAGGGAATCGTAACGCTGTGTCGGCATATCTTTGTCGCAGGATGCAAGCCAGGGGTTCTAATATGACAGCAAATAGTAAGGGCGAAAGGGGACAACCTTGTCTAGTCCCCCTCTGTATAGGGAATGGTGCAGACACATGTCCATTGACCCTCACTCGCGCCATCGGGTTTGTGTACAGCAGAGTGACCAAGGACGTGAAAAAGTATGGCACACTCATGCGATGCAGCACTGCTATCATGTAGCGCCAGGCCACAGAGTCGAATGCTTTTGCAGCATCCAAAAGCACCGCCACTGCAGCAAGATCTGGTTTGAGGAGATGCAGAACCGCGAACAAAGCTCTCAGATTGTGAGTAGTGGAGCGGAGGGATACGAAACCGGACTGATCCGGCAAAACCATAACCAGCAATATCAGTCGCAATCGCGTCGCTAGCACCTTGGCAATAATCTTAACGTCCGTATTCATCAGGGACAGAGGACGATACGACTCGCAGTTATTCAGGGGTTTGCCCGGTTTCGGCAGTGCAACCAACAGTGCCTCTCTCATCGTTGCCGGAAGCTGTCCCTGTTCCAGCGCTTCTTCCAGGACCATCACCAAGCGTGGCAACAGTAGATCCACATATTCGTTATAAAATTTGGATGTTAAACCGTCTGTGCCGGCCGCCTTGCCATTCGGCAGGGCCGCAATTGCATCCCGAAGCTCCCCCTCAGTAATATGATGCATTAAGAAATCCTGCTGTCCTTTCGACAGCCAAACCAACGCTATGTCATCTAAGTAATGCGCTAACTCGTCCTCACCTGCCGTCTCCCTATGTCCATACATCTGCTCATAGTACTGTACAAAACAATCTAAGATGCCAGTCGCACTTGTTACGGTAGAGTCCCCATCCACTATCTCCTGTACCCCACAGTGCCTAGCCCAGGGTTCTCTAATTCTGTCCGCCAGGCGCGTCCTGCGCGCCCCCCCTCACTATAATACCGTGCCCTAGTGCGTTTGGACAAGAATTTAACCTCCTGATCTGCGAGGTCGTTATATTCAGTTACTTTCTTCCGGATTTCAGCCAACCGAGATGCCTCCGGCTGCAGCTCCTGCAGTCGTTCTAGTGACAACAGTTCGCCCTCCAGTTTGTCCATGGAGTTCCTCAGTGACATAAGTACCCCTGATTGTAAACCTATACGCGCTCCCCGTATTGTCACCTTAAATGCCTCCCACACTGTACCCATGCTCTCCACGGATCCTACATTTTTATAAAAAAATTCTTCGATAATTGTCCTTAGTTCTTCACGCAGCACCAGATCCGTCAGAGTACCCGGGGATAGACGCCATGAAAAAGGAGCCGGAGTGTGCGACGGCAACCCCACCTCCATCAGCACAGGAGCATGATCAGAGAGAGTCCTAGGCAAGTGGCTCGCCCTCCTGACCCACCCACTGATATCTCGTGTCACCAGCCAATAGTCTAGCCTTGACCACGTGTCATGCGCAGATGTATAGCAAGTTCCTTCTCGTGCACCCGGATGCCCCAGCCGCCACACATCCACCAGGCCAAGTCCACTCATACCATCACGCACCGCGTCAGCCGCTTTCCTATGCACACAGGGCCTCTCATCCTTCCTATCCAGCATCCCATCCAGTGTCACATTCAAGTCCCCTCCACAAACAATCGCCGAGGGTGGGAGAGCATATACCTTGTTCCATAGAGTGACGTAAAGGTCAGGATCATCGACATTCGGACCGTAGACATTAACCATCGTGCCACATAATTTCCCATGCAATATAATGTATCTACCTTCATTATCAATTTCTTCATGCATTGAAACAAACTGTACATTTTTCTTAATCAAAATCATAACCCCACGAGCATATGAGGAGTAGTTTGATGCTACTCGAGTGCCTGCCCACTGCCTAGCCACTGCCTCCACCGCCCTACCCTTAAGATGTGTCTCTTGCAGAAAGACCACCTGCGCCCCATGCTTGTTAAGAAAGGCCAACATCTGTCTGGTCTTCTGTGGTCGGTTCAGGCCCCGTACATTCCATGTTATCCAACTAATCTTTCCTCCCTCAGCCATAAGGCGCACCCGTCCAGGAATCCTGAAGCATAAAGAGAAAGCAGGCCTCCCAGCACCAACCGCCAAATCCAAGGCAGCAAATCAAATAACCTTCTGTAGAAGTCATCAGAAAGCAAAGCAATACGTCAACCAGTAGATCTGAATACCCGTGTCCGCGACCCCCAACCTCCCACCCATGCAAGTAAAGGACAATACCCAGACCTGAAACCCCAGGCAATTGGCTATCCTCCCCCCACCCACTTCAGCACCCCCAACCTGCCAAAGCCAACCCCAACCCCCCAGCTTCCCAACTTGGAACTCTACATCTAACAGTTTGTGGGGAACTCCCATATGTGGGGGCGTAGAGGTGCCCAACTCCCACTAGTAAATTAAGCAGGAGAGGACTGGGCTATTTATCTAAACATCCGCCCCAGACACCCCAGCGCTATGGCTTACAGCAGAATGCACCTGCAATACACATTCAAAGAGGCAACATTACAATTATCGTCTCGCTCCATGCCAGCCTGCAATCAGTAACTCTCCCGCAAACAGTGCAGCAAAGAACAGTCTCAACAAATGTCTAGCCCCTAGGCCATATCTACATGTCAGGCTCATCCCTTTTCATAAAAAAGGCATAAAGGTCCAGCTGCCGTACCCCAACTATTATTAAGCAATATCACAAACGTCATGAATCCTGAGCCAGGGCACTGGCAGCACCGTTGGGGGACCTTCGCAGAAGCGTGTCTGCATTTACCTTGGGCACTGCTGTTTCTTCTTCGTGTCTGTCGCTGCCGGGTGCTGGGCTCCTGACGCCGTTGGTGATCCCTGTTGACGGCGCCTCACACCATCTTGGCTGCCGAGGGGAGGAACTACGGTTCCCAGCATCCATAGCGGCCGGACACCACCGCCACTTCCTGTCCCGCGCACCAGGAGGTGCACAAAATCGAGGAGCTCCCTCCGCGTCGCGGACGCGCGCGGACGTCGCCGGGCGGAGCCCGGGCAGAGGGCGGGCCGTCTGTGGCCGTCCGGGGACGACAGGGGACGGGCGGGCCACCCCCCTAAGAACATCTCAACCGTAAGTGTCATACCTAAGCGCAAACATGGGTGATTCCACTACCATAAACACCCACATTGATATATCCTCCCAGGATGCTGATACCTCTGCCTCAGTCTCCCTGATCACATCTTTTGAAACACTAATTGAAACCGCTTTCAATGAAATTGTAGAGACAGAGAGGAGGTTTTCAATGGGTCCTTATATGACTAACAACATACCAAGTGCTTCCGGAAACACCCATATTACCCCCGAGATTACAGTGGTTAAGCCACCACTTCCACCTGCAGCCGTGCCTACTGTATCGGAAGACGAAAACACAGTTATATATATAGCTACAGATTCTGCCCTATTAAGAACTACAGCAGTTAGCCAACTGGCACCTCTGTCTAAAGAAACTACCCCTATTAGCATACCTGTTTCCCAGGGGGATGTCATTACCCTGGATGTTACGGAGCCCAGCAGTAACAAACCAGGAGGGTGGAAAAGGAAACGATGCATCATTAAGCAAAGTACTAATAAAAGAAAACAACCCTCATCAAACAAGCGTCAGCCTACTCCCCAAAGCCTGTGGAACAAACAAAAATCTCTGGGGGTGGCAACTGTACCCACGGAGGAAAAAGACTCTATGGATATAGACAATACATCTTTTTCACCCATAACCCACCCTGATGGGAACGGTAATACTGTTTGGACCCAAACAACACTAATGGGAGATAATTATAACTTTTCCAAGCAGAATGGGAACTTTATTGAAACTATAGTAGACACTATTTTTAATCGAGTAGAGAAACTTATGATCAACCAATTTAATAATGTTTTTAAAAGACTGGACAGATTGGACAACCTGGTCAAAAATGTTGAAGCCAAAAGAAAGGGGTCTATTAGCCTGGACCAAATTAGAGCCGACCGCCTTTTAAAGGATCTTGAATCCTTAAGCAACACCCTTTCATCAAAAACACAGGCTGCTTGCATTGTATTGAATAAGGGAACAAAAAACCTGGAATCATCATCATCATCGCCCATTACACAACCTCCAGCCCAACCACGAACTGTTAATGCAGGGGCTAAGTGTGTAAAACCTAGTATGGCTGTTAAAACCATCCCTACCCCTGCACCAAGGAAAATCACCCCTTTGGCCACTACTAACAAAAGTGTAACCAGCAAGGATGACTACCTTACCCAACCTATTACAGCCACAACATCAGCTGCAAACGATAACATAGGTTCTACCCAAGTAAGGTTAAATAAGTCCTACAAAAACGAAGGGCCGGTGCGTCCTTTACACCTACCACCGGATGCCTGCCCATTTGTTTTGATTTTGGCAGGAGTACCAGTGCTGAGGGAGGATCAGGGGGAAACCTGGGTTCAACTCCGAAACAAATGTATAGACTGGCTAACTAAACATAAAGGGGTCGGATATGACATATCAAGAGAAATAATATCAGCCCGCAGGGTGCCTTGGATTGGACCACTACCTAAAGATAAGGATGGAGATTGTGTAGTTCTTAATTTCAAAAATCCAGGAACTGTAAGACATCTGCTTAATATAAGTGGTAACTGTTCAGCTATTTCCACGGTTGTAACTATGCTACCTTTAAGCTACTTTTACAGACAGCCACCTATGCAATTCCAACCGCCTTTAATGCATTTTTATCCTCTACCAAGGCACCCTCAGCCACCAGCCATGCATTTCCAGCCAGTTGCTTTCCCCTTCAATACATTTAATAGATTTGCACCCCTGTCAGGTTTGGATATGTTGGACTGACCATCTCTAATTAAGCCAGCCTACTCAGTTGCTTCCTTATCATCTGTCACCAACGGAAATCAGACAGATATAAATTCCCTGATAGGAAATCCTGTAAGAGGCCAATCTACGAATCATAAGTCCTCGGACTCTGTACTTTCCGTTGTGAGTTGGAATATAGCGGGTCTTAACTCCAAACTGAAAATCAAAGAATGGCTTGACTGGGTGAAAACTAATTGTGACTTGTTGTTGCTCCAGGAAACTTGGTGTTTAACTGATCCTACAATGGAGGGCTTCTGCTGCTATAACTCAAAGGCCTTAGCCTCATCTATGGGACGGCCAAGCGGGGGGCTATCCATTTGGTCAAAGATAAAACCAGGGGTACAAATCAAAACGATACCAACACCAGGCAAAAGTTTTATGGCTGTAAAATACATTAATAGGATGATTTTATGTATAATTAATTTTTATAATAATGATTTTGTTAATCATCCCAATGGAAATTTTTTGTCCTTGTTTGGTTTTATTGATGATATCGTTGAGGGTTTGAAATATGGTCATTATGATGGTATTTGTATAGGGGGAGATTTTAATGCACATATGTATCGCACGAGTGCTCCGTGTCAAAATGGTGAGGAATTAAAGAACATATTAGCCTCACGTAACTTAGTGAACGCCATGGAAATCGCTGGTACTAGCGCCGAAACAAAATTCGCACCCACCTATATAGGCCAAGGCTGCGCCTCAACGATTGATTATGTATTTCTTTGTCCATCTCTGTGTAATATAATTAGAAAAGCTGAGGTTATTTGTAGTACATATAGTGACCACTATCCGCTAAGAATACATCTAGACCATCCTCAGACAAGAAAGGCTGCATTAAAGGTTGAGAGTGGCCCACAAAATCTGGTACTGTCTACTGATAGACTTAGACTAATATGGAAAGGGGCGGACAACAAAGCTATTCTAGCCAATGTAATCAGAAAGCACCCAGTGTTAATAGACATTTGTCTGTCTTTTGAGAGCACCGATGAAGTGTTGATTGGGGCATTTGGTAATCTCTGTGGGGCAGTGAGAAGGGAATCCTCTAAACCATCTAGGCCCAACACAGACCACAGCCCACGCTGGTTTGATTCCGCGTGTTCTAAAGCCAATAGGGAATTGAGGGCGGCCTTACAACTAAACCCTAGGGATTTTAACCTAGTGAGAGAACTAAGAACTAAATATAAACTCGCCCTACGGACAAGAACAGAGGCTTTAGTGGTTAACCATTGGGAGTTACTAATACGGAATGTCTCTCTAAAAGACACCGCGGGGTTCTGGAAAGAAGTCAAATCACTCAGGTCTTTTGGTTCTAACATCCAACCAATTAACTGCAACATCAATGGAGAGGACTGGGTGGAGCACTTCTCCAAAATTTACAACATAGCTGCCCCTAGCATAGATTCTATTTTGCCTATAAACAATAATGATCAACTGAACTTCTCAATATCTGAGGTGGAGGATGCAATTTCTGATAGTGCTAGTAATAAAGCCCCTGGCCCTGATGGTCTTTCTATCGACCAGATCAAATCGGAAATTAACTTTTGGGCCCCCCTATTATGTAACTTATTTAATCATTTGACCGATAGCTCCATCCCCGAAACCTGGTCGAACAGCGTCATCGTACCAATATTTAAGAAAGGTGACAGGGCCGATCCGGCCTGTTACCGACCGATTTCGCTGATCGACAATACATTAAAAGTCCTTGGTAGGGTATTATTTAAGAGAATAAGGGATTGGGCCGAAGATAATAATGTGTTACACTGCAGCCAATTGGGGTTTAGAAGCCATGTGGGCACTGTTGAGCAGTGTCTCAACTTGAACCTAATCATGGCCAAATATATTATCGTTAAAAAGTCCCCACTCTATTTAGGTTTCATGGATCTGAGTTCCGCTTTTGATTTTGTTAACCGCTCTAGGTTATGGTCACAATTGCTGGAATATGGTTTAGATGATTCTTTAGTACATTTCCTTTCATATTTACACAGGGATCTTAAGGCAAAAGTACGCATTAACAACGAAGGTGAATTATCTGGTGACATTTCCATCCAAAGAGGAGTCCGGCAGGGCTGTGTACTCGCCCCTTTACTTTTTATTTTATATATCAATGGGCTGAGCCCTGCTCTGAGTAAGAACACTAAGGATGTCCCAATTATTAATGGTTCCCCTATCACTACCTTACTTTACGCGGATGACGCTGTATTGATGGGGCGTACCCCAAATGCGTTGCGCTCATTAATTACAAGGTTTGTTGTTTTTATGTCTGATTTAGGTTTGAATACCAATTTTAAAAAATCATTTATCATGAATTGTGGTTTAAAAAGATACAATATCCTTTCAATCAAAAGTGGCGAAAATGAACTAAAATGTACAAGTACCTTCCCCTATTTAGGGTTATTATTCTCTAATACTGGCTCGTGGCAGCATCACACTGCCCTCGCAAGAAATAAGATTGGCAAATCAATTAATTCAATTCTATCTCTTCGCCAACCGAGAGTGGCAGATGTGATTACCCCATTGTTAAATATTTATCGTACCCAATGTCTGCCAACTGGGACATACGGATCCGAAGTGTGGGGCTATTGTAATAGCTTGCCTCTGCAGCTAGAGGAAAATAGATTTTGTAGGAAGGTATTGGGTGGTATTTCTTGCACACCCATCTTTATCTGCCACCAAGAACTTAAGTTGTTATACATAGCTGATTTCATAAAGTCAAGGCCTACGCTTTTCTGGTTAAAAACCTGGACAAATCCAGCAGCTTCCTTGACCCGTAGCATAATTTTAGACTGTTTATCTCATGAACGATCCAACCTTATACCTTGGCTAAATGCGGTCAAGAATAGTCTAATTAGTGTTGGACATGGTTCCCTGTTTAGCTCACCAAATACCATTGTGCCCGCCCATAAGAACATTGTAAAACGGGCACTATATGAGTTATACAAAGAGGAACGCTTGAGAACTGAATTAATGAAACCAGCTATTATTAAATATCTTCCACTAACTGTGACTAACAATATTGTTTTAAATGAATCCTCCAAACCCTGTAGATATCTGACATTACCGATAGGTAGATGGAATCGGAGCCTCTTATTCAGGTTCCGTGATGGCAGTATCGTAAATTTATTGAGCTTTCCACTCGGCTATAACAAAAATCTAGAAGAGCTTGAATGTCAGTGTTCTGTCGGTGGGAAACAAAGTTTATTGCATTATTTTATTTTTTGTGGCCACTATAAATTGTATATCCATCATTACCTATTGCCAATTTTCAGAAAATACAATCTAAGAGATTTTAAATTGGCATTTAAATTTTTGCAAATGCTACCAACCGATGATGTCACATTTACCGTAAGCTGCTTCATAAAATCCTGTGTTAAATCGAGGGCAAGTATGGAACATGCATAACGGTCTTCGGACGCATAACGCACTTTAAACTTTAAATACAAACTATATAGAAATTTATGAATGTTTTTCTAAACTGTTTGTGGTATAATTCTATGTAATATGCACTTTTTGCCATATATGCTGCTCATTTCTAATTGGGATGTATTTTAACATTTTTAACTTTTAACTTTGTATATGTCTTCACGTATTTTAAAAAGATTCATTCTGTATGTACTTTTATGGGTTTTTTCAGAATCCGAATAAAGATCATTTCATTCATTCATTCACCGTTGAAATCGCAAAGTCGCATAGGCCCACCACCCGCCAGCAGTATGGAATTACAACTAAAACGTTCATTACAAGAGCGGAGTGGTAAAGAGTAGCAGCTCCCCAGCATATATGACAAGATTGATGATTGTGCAGAAAGAGAAGTCAGGTTCATCCAACCTCGTCATGCAAGTCCTCCTCCCTGTCCTGCGCTGCATTTGCGTCTCGCTTCCTTTTTTTCTGCTTCTTCGCATATTCCATGGCTGCCTTAGGAGATTGAAAAATTTTATTATCTGACGGTGCCCCAATCCGGAGGCGAGCCGGGTACAACATGGCATATGGAATATCCTCGGCCCTGAGAAGTTGCTTTACCACATTGAATTCTTTCCTCGCCGTTTGCACCGCCACCGTAAAGTCAGGGTAAAATTCAAGTTTACTGCCCTGATAGTCTATGGTGCCCTTCTCCCTTGCTAGGCGCAGGATCACATCCCTGTCCTTATAATTAAGTATGCGGGCTATGATGGGACGAGGTGGTGCCCCAGCCACTGGCCGTTTCGCTAACGAGCGTTGTGCCCGCTCCACAATGAACACTCGGGATAACTGATCTGCCCCAAAGATTTCAATGATCAATCGTTCCATGAAGTCTTCCATGCGGCCAACATTTGTAGATTCCGGCAGCCCCGTGACGCGGATGTTATTGCGTCGTGACCTCCCTTCCAACTCCTCATTTTTGGCCTGAATAACCGCCAAAACCCGCTCCATGTTGAATACCTTGGTAGTCCGGTGGCCAAACCATCCTCCGTGGCAGACACCCTTTGCTCTACCTCTCCCATCCGTTCATTCTGTCTGTCGAATTGTGTAGCCATATGATCAAGTCTGTGATTCACTGCTTCCATGGTGCCTTTAATGGACTGCAATGTCTTTTGCATCGCCACGAGCACGGCCTCTAAATTCGGCGTTCCGCCAGACGCCCCAGCAGCCTCCAAGCCCGGCGGTGCCTGCGAGGCTGACATTGCAGTTTTTCTAGCATCAAAAGTTAATTTGGGCTGATTTCTCTCAGGTCTGCCCATAATGCCAGCAACGCAACACACCCAACCGCACCGGCCGCAGCCCTCAAAGTCACCGGGAGTAGGCAGTACCAGTAGTTCGGATAAGGATCCACAAGCAGTGAAGGCAAACAGTTCCAACACCTAAGGAGAGAGAGTCCCAGGATCCACACAGGCAGCACCCCCGGGCCAGAAATCGCAGTCAGGAGAGGTCCAGTCCATACACCTAGGACACCGATCTCATCCCTGCAGGGCACCTTTCAGTTTGAGTTATATTCCCGTATGCGGCCTCAGGCACCACCGAGCCTCCAGGTCGTTGTATCAGCAATCACTGGCAGCAGTGCACAATTATTGGGCCTTTTAGCAGTGATAACAGACCTGCACTGTGGTCTCACGTTATGTCGCAGGCAGCCCCAATTACTCGGGAGGGAAAGCCCAGGCGCCCCCCGGTCCCAGTGCCAGGCAGCAACTCGGTTGGCGATTAGGCCCAGGACACACTCCCGCGTCTAGTGCACATTAAAGTGCATCTGCCGTCCCGAGCTTCTGGCTCCAGCAATCCCCAGGCACCTCGGAGCCGCCACTAGTCCGCCTGTCCCCGGCTGTCTCCCCCGAGCACACCCCGCCCCCACCGGCCGCAGTTCGTACGGAGCGGCCCAGTGCGGCCTAGTGCCACCTCCGCAGCCCCGGGCTTCCCTAGGCCGCTACCCCACTCACCGCCACCGGCAGAGATCGGGACCCGCCCGGGCGACGATCGCTCTCCTCCTCCTCCGTGCAGGGCCCCCCCGCTAGCCTCGATGATCGTCCCAGCCGCACGAGCCGTCCCCAGCAGCAATGCCAGGCTCCACCGGAGTCCCCCGCGGCAGGTAGGCCTCAGTCGCGGCAACTTCTCCTGAGCACCACGATGTCCGGTTCCGGACAGCAGGCCAAGCCGCAGTGCACGTCCTCGGGGGCGAGGCGGACAGCCAGAATCAGCGCCAAGTAATGCAGCCTCGTTCCCTTCACAGACAACCACAACGCTGGTATGCTACGAAGGTCGGACATATAGGATGTTGAAAGGATTGTAGGCGATCTGGCGGAGCCTCACATATGTGCGGCCATCTTGCCTGGCGCCCTCTAGCGCCCCGAGGACTTGCCTCTTCCTATGATAGATAGATGTAGATTATCCATTCTTTTTAGATCTCCACTTATCTTTTTAATGAGGGGCTGAGTTAATATCCCATATAGACCCCACATCAGCCGCTATGTTTATCCCTAAATATGTGGCTACCTCAATCCTCCGTGGATCCTGGCATTGAGTAGTTTTAGAGCAGACGATCTTTGTTTTATCGGCATTTAAACCATATCCTGACTGTATACCAAATTCCATGGCCAAGGCTACAATCCTTTCTATTGCTCCTAATGGGTCAGGGGTAACCACTGCTATATTGTCAGCATAAGCTAACACTTTATTATTATATCCCCTGACCCTCACCAGTTTAATTGCCTGATTGTTTAGCATTGATCTTATTAGGGGTCTATATAAAGAGCAAAAAGGTTCAAAATCAGTTGTATTTTTGCATAGGATTGTATGTACATTGCTCTGAGGGCCGTTAATATGCGTGGGCCAAAGCCATTAGTTCTTTAATAATTCCACAAATATGCCCCCTTGACCTGGTCAAAGGCTATCTGTGCGTCTAAAAGTATCAAAGATATTTGTTCTCCTGAAGTTTCCGCTATGTCGAATAAAGATATTACCAGTCGGACATGATGCATTGTCCTTCTACCTGGAATGAAGCCGTGTTGCCATGGGCTCACCAGGGAGGCTATTATTATTGCTAGTCTGAGCGTGATTATCTTTGAATATAATTTCTCATCGGTATTTACAAGAGAAATAGGTTGTTATGATGCTGGGTCGTCAGGAGCCTTTCCCTTCTTCAGAAAAATAACTATGCTGGTCTCCTGCCAGGATGGAGACAGATTCCTCTTTTGCAGTACAGTCAGAAACAGGTCTTGTAGAAGGGGCTTACTCTGTATATAAAGCCTTATGAATATCCATCGGGATCCCCTCAGGGTCTGCCGCTTTGCCAGAGGCCATTGCCTGAAGTGCCTCTGTAACCTCATTTATGGTAATATCTTCTTCTAACTCATGTATAATAAGGGACATTGCATCCATTTCTGTACCTGTTGGTGCCGAACCTCTATCCCTCGAGCTATATAGGTCTGAATAGAAATCCACAAATATTTTTAATATTTCCTGGGTTTCACTATCCTTCCTTTTTAACCGTAAAATATTATTAGCCGCTGCTCTATGTTTAAGGTGGAGTGCCAGGTGTTTTCCTGTAGTCTCGCCATATTCATAGTTGTCCCTTGTGCAAGTTTGGAATATTTCTGCTGCTGTTTTATTATAAATTCCTTTAATTTTAGCCTTAGTTCTTATGACTTAATTCTAGTTGAGATTGTTGCTCCTCCTGTCTTTGAGCGATTGTGACCATGTGATCTGCCTCGTATTTAGATAGCTCTTCTGTTAGTTGATATATTTCCTCTCTCTGTCTCTGCCTTTGAGACCCCAAGTAACTAATTATCTCTCCCCTAAGTCCTGCCTTGAACGAGTCCCAGACATTTTCCTTGGATGTACTAAACCTATTCATATAAAAAAACTGACAAGCCTGACAAGCCCATCCCCTGATATGTTCTATAAATCCTCCCTTTACCAAACATTTCCTATAAAAGGACCATTTTGTGAATGATAGTTCATGGCCTTGAGCCTCGATTTCCAATATAAGAGGATTATGCCGACTGGACCTTAGGTAATTTCTTTAAGTTTGCCCCGTCTATAAGAGCTGCTGAGGCATAGAAATAGGCAAGCCTGACATACTTTCTATGCGGACACGAGAAGTAGGAGTAACCTGGGTCCCCTGGTTTTTTTGTAAGACCATATATCTACTAGACCATGACTATCCACCAGAGCCTTTAATGCCTTAACATCTTGTGGCTTCCTACCCTTATAGCCCCCCATACAGGAGCCGTTTACATCCAAATGGATATTAAAATCCCCACAGATGATGAGGGGGACAGGCCAGGAAACTAAGTTGAGTTCTAATTCTGACAGCAGGTCTGGATCATCTAATTTGGATCCGTAAATTGTACATAATGTAAACGCACTTGCTATTGAGGCAATCGCCCACCTACCCCATTTATCAGATAACATGCGCTTTGTAGGTGGCATCCTATTAGAGACATGAATTGCAACGCCACTTGTCGAGGTAGACTGGGAAGAGCAGGTGACCTGCTTAATCATTGGGATAACATTGAGCCCTCTATTTTGCCCCGGAATATGGTTTTCTTTTTGACTTATATCTGCGCCCAGAGATCGTAGTAAATCCCCTATCCTACCTCTCTTGCTTCTATCATTCAGACCTCCAATATTTACAGAACAAATAATCATCCTACCCATTTCTGTAAATTTATTTGATACTTATGTCGGACTTTGGATCCATTATTCAAACTAGCTAACATTGACGTCTTTATGTTGCAGCAATGATCTGCTTCCCTGAGTTTATTACATTTTTTACCCCCCCTCGACACCCCCTCGCTCACCTCCCCTTTCCTCCCCCCTCCTTTTTCCCCTTGACCCCTCCCTGCTCTATGAAGCAACATATCTGTCTCGATCTATGATTGATGAGCGGTGGCACCCTCCCAAAGGTGACATGTCTAATACTTATGTGCGACTTCCTAGAAACCCCCATGCTTCATAAAAAAGAAAAGAGAAAAAAAAGAGGAGCATCTCCTCACACTATTGAAACATGATTACCTAACCCACATGCTACTTTTCTTGAGAAAGATAAAGAGAACCAGCTTGACATATAGAAAGACTTACTGCTTATCCCTATAAACTTGAATTCCAATTGATCGAAAGTTAACCTTAGTCCAAGTCAAAGTCAGAGATGCAGAGTTTCAAAGTCATTTCCCCCCTGCATTTAAAAACTATTTTGCCTTGATCTCTGATGTGAAGAATCTAGTCTGGTCATTCCATATTACTTTCAGACGAGCCAGGATTAGAAGAAAGGCCTGTGCACCTTTTTCCTGAAAGAGATGAATCATCTGAGGCAAACGCCAGTGACGTTCCACAGTAATGTGACAAAAATCTGGTCTGGAAAAAAATGAAAATCTGTTCGCAACACACTGTGCTTCCGGTCTTGCTTTCTTGAACACACTGTCTCAGCAAATAGTTTTCGAAATAGATCAAGAGTGCCCATGGTTTAGCATCTGGACGGACTGGCTGTCGAAGAGTGAATGGGACTGGGTGTGCCTTTTGTATTTCCTGAGGCCAGTTCCAGCCTTCCAATTCTGGAAAAGAATTCTGCAACAACTGGACCATATACATTTGAGCATCTGACCCCTCCTTTCTCTACGGAATGCCCAGGAAGCGCAAATTGTTTCTTCTTTGGTGATTTTCGCTCTCTTCTAGTTTCTACTGGATATCTATTAGTTGCTCTTCATGGGCTTCCGCTTGCCCCTTTGCGCCTGATATGTCAGTCTCCAGTGAGGCTGTTCTCGATTCTAGCTCAGTCATTCGATCGCTTATAGCGTTACACCACCCCTTGAAGTTTACGAGTGGCATTCTCTGAACGTTTACTTTCCATGCGGGCTTCTTCCCGATGAGCAACAACACACTGCAGAATGGATTCCAGTGTTGGTGGTATTGCGGATGATAAATCTTTGCTTGGGGGTTTGTTACTATCCCTGACCAGTTGATCACCGAGGGAATAATCCCACCTCAAGTCTCTCTGCCTCTGGTTGACAGTTCTACCACTTTGCAGTGCATCTTCCGAGTTATGGTGAGATTGTCCTTGCCGCCTATGCCACTTCCGGTTAAGCCATCTGCCTCACTTGAGTCAGATTAGACCCAGTATCCGACCCCCCTTCGGACCAAGTGACATCAGAGAGTGGAAAATAGTCATTTGCTTCCGAATCAATTTCCCTTTCACTGTGAGCCTGTGGGGTTGTATGTAGGCTTGGGAGTCCCCCGGGTTTCAGCTTCCCCCTTAGCTGGTATTGGAGGAATCTGCTCTGACCCCCCGGATGGACCCTTTACACCCCATGTACTTTCCCTTCTTAGCCACAATCTCTTTTCTTGATTGTTCCATAGGCTTGCTTGTTTCCCCCCCCCCGATATGGCTCAGTGCGCTCTGTGTTCTCAGATATCCCTATATCTTGCCTTTTCCCTCCGCTGTCTGGCTCACCCGGGGTCTCTGCATCTGGCATTACCAGCCCTACTTCCTGGGTTCGAGCTTCTCCCCCGCTCAGTGATTGCTCATCAACGAGGTTTTCCTGAGTTCCGGCTTCAAGCCCTATGATATGCAGACTCAATGTTTCATCCCCCAGGGACCATCCCTGCTCCCCTCAACCCATCAGTGGCTTACCAGACTGTATCAGGACCTGACTGCCTTCATCTGGAGTCTGTCTCTGTCCGTTCTCTCTGCTGATCTGAGGAGCTGCTCCCAGCTCCCCTCAGCATGTCGATTACTGAGACGGCGGTGCATGGAGGCTGGAGCTGCGTGCCCGCGCCTCTCCCATTCCCGTCCGGGAAAATCTCCAGTCGGGTCCTCTGCATCCATACCTGAGCCGCAATGGAAACCTCAGGCTCTGTTGTGTGCCCCCGTGGGGACTCCTGGGGGGCCGCCTAGATTGCTGCACCTCTGCCCTTCGTACCAGTTTTTAGACCCATACCACTACTGTCCCCTCTGCTTGATGCCGAGACATAGATTAGCTCCCGCTCAAAATTCTCTGCAGCTGACAATCATCTGCTCCGCCACGTCAACCAGCACCGTGACCAAGCTCTTCAGTCCAGGTGAGGCTCGAACAGTCATTGCACAGCCACCTGTCACTCTGGCTGTCACTTGGGGGCTTGCTATACTAGTCTTTCATGGCTTATAATATAGGTGGCGCCGTCACCTTTGGGAGCCACCAACGGCTGACTCACTTGGCCGCCATCTTGCCTCCGCTGTGAGAGTATGACAATATGGACCAGATAGAGAGTCTTTGGTACTGTTCACATATAGTTGGGGAGTTCAGCTCTGCCAGCAGGAGGTTTGCAAATTTTCTGGGTCGGCGTTCCTCTAGTCGTGTTGTTGTGGGCTACAGGGGAAGAGTGTACCAAATGTTCTGCTCCTGGGTGTGAAGGTGATGAATGCTGGGATGAGGGAGATCTGGCTCAGAACTCCCTACAAAAGGCAGCAGCATTCGCAGGGGTGTCCATAATATGAGGGCGGTCCTTATGATCCACCCTTAGGCGTGCCGGGTATAGCATGGCGTACTGAATGCCCAGCTTGTGCAGAGCATTCTTGACGCAGTTGAATTACCATCTAGCTTCCTGTACCATAGGGGTGAAGTCGGGGAATTAGGAAATAGTGGCACCCTGATGCCTGAGTGGGCCTCTTTCACATGCCAATCGAAGGGCGGTGTCTCTGTCCCTGTAGTTGAGAAGGCGCGCTATTTTGTATTGTGGTGGAGTGCCCTGTGGGTGTTGTTGTGGACTGAGCTGTGTGCCCTTTCCACCACTAATGTGGCAGAGAAGTTAGAGCGTTCAAGGAGCTCTGTTAGTAGTTGCTCCACAAAGATCTCTGGGATCCCATGTTGGTGGTCTCCGCAATGCCTGCAATGTGGATATTATTTCAGCAAGATCTGGCTTCGAGATCTTTGTTTTTAATGGCTACCTGTTTGAGCACTCGCTCAATTTTTTCCATCCGCTTCAGCATTGTGGTGGAAGTGTCCTCCAGGTATGATATCCTTTTCTCTGCACCTTCAAATCATAGGCCGTGGCTGTCTAGCCATTCACCCAGACTGTCGATATGGCCCATCAGTGTATTGAAATGAGCGTCAATCGCGCTAAAGCCAGCCTTAAGTTCAGCCATTATGGTTGCCTTGTTGTTAGAGGTGGCAGCTTTCATGCCGCCATCTGCAGGTTCATCCATGTTGGAGTGCATGCCACAACTTTCGCAGGGCTTTGTGCGGGCAATCGTGAGCAGTTGATGCTTAGGATCCGTGTGGCCCATGGCGTAATCCTGGTGCACTGCATCCTCTGTGCTAATGGGTGGGATGATGTGAGCAGTTATCGTGGGGTCGGCAGTGTCGCAGTTGCAGCTCTTTCTGCTTTTGGTTGGCCAATGGGTGAGGTTGGATCGCCCGCAAGAACCGGGGCGGCTCAACTGCTCCTGTCTGTGCTCTTCTTATTCCCGGCAGAAACCTTCCGCCGACCCCGGCAGGCCATCTTGGTGGGCAGATGTCTTCACCGGGGGTGGAGCCTCTTGTCGCTGCTTCAGCTTTGCAGCACATGGGGCAAGGCCAAAGAGGGGAGGGAGGAAGGGAACAGATGCTCATACAGACAGGACCAAATGATCCCTAGCTCAAGTTCACCCGCGGCCCCCTTCGATGTGGGGCATCCGAGGCGGCATTGGATCCATCTCACTCCCTCCTCAGTATTCGTGTCTTCTCGGCCACAGTTTCCCTGGTGCCTCGGTGCCACACTCTCCACTACCACATCATGGTCTGTACTGTATGCTGCAGCCGGTTGTGGCAGCAATTGCGAATGGATTTACAACGCAGATGCCGGAGCCTCACAACGGTGCAGCCATCTTCACGGTAGTTGCGCCCAGGCCCCCAAGGACTCTCACCCTTGGCGCACAAATTCTCTGGGATATGGGAATAGGGGCCTGGGCATGTTCTCCACCCAGGCTGTAATGCAGCATGGGTTGAGAACATGCAGAGTGTACATGACAGTTTGGCCGGCCAAAATTTTATGCGCACTTAGGGAGTGCAAACCACTTTCCCCCTGCTCTGTCAGCAAAGCAGGCCCGCCCTGACCACAAAGCTGCTGAAACAAGGAAAAAATAAAAATAACTTACCATTATTATCATTTTATTTTTCCTTTATTTCTACTGCTTAAAAGCAGTGGTCCAGGCTCCTCTGCCTTAGCGGAGTTGCCGCTACAGATATTCACATGACAAATGGCACAGCGCAGTGCCACAAGCAATTTTGCTGCGCTGAACCGCGTCATATTCAAAACTCAGGGATGCACCGTATTAACAAGGGCAAGGCGCATACCTGTGCTCACCTCTGCGCTGATGTTAAAAAAGCTGCCTAGCTCCAACACAGGCACCCTTGCACCCTGTTGCAAGGATGCCTGCTTTGCAGGGATAATTATGTTTGTGCAGGAAGGCACACCTTCCTGCACAAAAACAATCATTAATGGCATTTTTCCCCTTCTAAGTGTGCTGCAGAAACCAGCACACATAGAAAGAGCAAAAAGTGAAAAGAAACAAAAGTATTTCTCTTTGTTGCGCCACATTAACGCCTCCCTTTGAAAAGTGTTGTTTTTTGCGCTGCATCAGATTTACAGGTCCTTGTACACTTAAAGTAGTGTCAACAAGCCATGAGTGTTACTGGGAATGTCTACAGCAACACCCATTGCACGCCCCTTTGTCTCAGAAAACTGTATTGCAGAGGGTCATATTTACAATGCTGTGTTAAGCCACTCAAAGTGGCATAGTGCTGCCTTGTAAATATGGGCTTCATAGAGCGCCATCGAGCATCAAAATAAGTGACGCTCTGGTGGTGCTATGGGCTTGTAAATATACCCCTGAGATCATTTAGCAGCTCATGTAGATGATGAGCATAAACATTAAAAAGAAAAGGGGAGAGACACAAACCCTGTGCTACTCCACACCTCATCTCAATGGTCTTTGTTTACTGTTGGCCTATCAGCACCCTCAAATTCCTTTCAGATTAAAAAAGAAAATACCAGCCATCTCAGGAATGGCCTAATGGCTTCACAGCCCTCTTAATACACTCCAACAAAGTAAGGTGATCAATGATTTTAAAGGTTGTAAAGAGAATGAATATCAATAGAGCATGGTCTTCAGAGTCCACTATGATTATCAAACACAGCAGCCTGCATCCCACTATGGGGTGAAAGCAGGATTTTCTTTCACCTAGGATAAAATTCAACACATTCCTGGGGAAGCAGAGGAGCTGCAAGCCCCATGATCCTAAGCAATTATGGTATATCCAACTGGATTTGTTGCAGAGTAAAGTGTACATAAAATATTTATTGTACGCTTACTCTCCTTACTCCTCTAACCGTACTGGGCCCTTTATAATTAGACAGTCTGAAGTGTTTCCATTACCACAGAGGAAATGATCCTCCGAAAAATCTTTCTCCGCCGATAGCTGGGGTGGAAATTAGGGTGACCAAACTCCACGTTAGCTGTGCAATGAGGACAATAAATTGCCAATAAACACAAAAGGAGGCACCTAGTCGGAAATAGTGTGTGCTGTCATGAAATAGAGTAGTGTGGACTTACACTTGGCTGAAAAAATTCCCATCAGACCACCAACGTGGCGGATTCAATCGTCATCTGGGATACGGATGGTATAATCCAAGTCTCACCCAACACATCAGTTGATGGTGTAGAGACAGGAAAATCGTGATTGCCTTCTAGCCACAGTGTATTTCAAAGTGGTGTTTGATGAGTGTGCAGTGCTCAGTGAAAAAATGTGTGAAAAAGAGTGTTTAAAAATAACTACCAGAACAGAAAATATGTTTATTAGGCACTGTTCTGGTGTCATAAAATAAAACAAGCGCTGTACAGTTCAAAATTATAACTATAATATAGCGCCGTGCAGTGTGGTCGACATGTTTCAGCTGTCAAGGATATTACCCAGCTTTCGTCAGGACCTTGGTGTCAAAGAGAGGCAACTGCAAAGTATAAAATAACAACGATTCAAATAATAAACAGTACTCCTACCAGGAACTTGGAGCCCCAATGTTAGCTGGAGGAAATTATAAATGAATCGTCCTTTCCTAAGGAAACAAATACAGACAACAGGCGTAATGTAAGACTTGCTATCCTTAGTGATCCACATCTAACAAAATAACAAGACAAGCAACACACATGTAATGGTGAGCAAAAGTATTCACCACTGTCTCAAGAGACAAAATGTTCTCCTGACTCAAAAGTTAACAAAAAGTTTATTATTTTGAAAAAGTGTACTCACCCAACATTATGTGGGAAGTGACCTCACCTCACCCGGCACCCACTCGGGAAGTTGAGGCCCCGCTCAGAAAAAATAGGAGACATAGCTATACTATGAGGCTTTGCAGTATGGACAAGCTCCAAAGCTCAGTATTGCTATGTATATATTGTATTTCCTTTGTTAAACATAACTCAGTTGTCTTCAAGTAAAATAGATGACCCCTGTCAAAAATGGAGGCTAGCTGTAAGTTGATCAAAAACTATAAGCTCTAAGCTCAAGCCTGCTGATGGTGAAGCTCAAATAGCATTAAAAACATAAAGAGCAAGCACAGGGATAGAGCGCCCACCTACCTGTCTGTCGGTACCTCTGGCGAGCGTCCAAGAGGGAGTGGAGGTGACGGACAGGAAGGAGGCGCGCCCTTAAATACTAGTGCTGATTGGTCCAAGCACGCCAAATCGCGCGTTAATTGAGCAATCATCCCTATTAACTTGTGCCGTGCGATTTAAAGGGGCGCATGCTCGGAGCTGGTCAGGCTGCCGGTGCATGCGCGGAAGAGCCAATAGTTAACTATCTACTAGCGCAGGCGCAGAGCGGGTGTGTGGCATAGCGCATGCGCTGTAAAAGAACACCGTGGAGGCAGAGTTCATGCGCATGCGCCGAGCCGAACTCAGATGAGATAGGCGGCTCATGCATGCGCTGTGTATTCAAGTGCGCAAGGGCGATGTTTGTACGCCTCGACGAGCGGAACTACAAAACTGCTTAGGACTACCATTTTAACAAGACAGCAAGTCAAGTGCACAATGTGTATGAAACAAAAGTGCAAGTAATACATAATACAGACAAAAACTACAAAGTATTGGAGGATAACTCACTCAGTGCACAGTACATTAGATACAACTTACAAGCAATACATGCTTAAACTTATATATCAGCAATGTAAGCAATAAGTCTACAATTTGTCAGTCACTAACCGGAGAGTATGCTTGTACGTAATGTGATATAATAAGGGCTGTCATGTAGATGAGGAAGATATTGCTCAGATATGTCCAATGAGGATATTTATAACGCTGTCCATGTGATATCATCATTAAGCCCCCTGCTGTCACATTTCAAAGAAAATATCCATTTCTGTTCTTTGATGAAGAGAAATCTAGAAATGTCACTGATGTGTGATGGTATATAGGGCTGTTCCAACACAACCCACCTGAGGTCTTCTGCAGTGTGTTTAGAATTAATGAAATGGTCAGTCAGCCTGGTCGACTGCTTCTGGCAACGAATGGTGCTTTTGTGCTCTCCAATCCTGATTTTTATCTTCCTGGTTGTGTACCCTATGTATCTTAAGGAACAGGGGCAGGTAATCATGTAGATCACTTTATCTGTGTTGCAATTAGTGTGTTTTTTAAGCAACCACATCCTGCCTGTACCCAGATCTATTTGTTCCGTTTTTGCAGTTTGCGGACAAGCATGACACGAGCCACATGGGTAATGGCCCTGTACAGGTGGTAGATCCCAGAGCGTCGATGGTCTAGACGTCTCCTGGGATCTTGGTCTTGTATGTACAAGACTGTCACGCAAGCTGGGGGCTCTTTTGAACGAGAACAGGGGTAAAGAGATTTTCTCATTGGTGATATTGAGAATATTCCAATGTTTGCGTATAGTCTTTTGGATGTTGTTTGAAAGTACGCTAAACGTGCTAACAAAGGTCAGTCGGTCCAAAGGGGGTTTCTGAGGTCGTTTCTCCAGCAGGGAGTCTCGATGGTTATTCGAGGCGCGTTTCCACGCTCTCTTAACCAAATTTTTAGGATAGTGTCTCGCTTGTAATTGTTGGGTTAATTGGTTGGCATGCTTGTTGAACAGATCCCTGGAAGAGCAGTTCCTTCTGAGGCGGAGGAATTGGCCTATTGGTAAGTTGGCTCGTAAAGAGCGAGGATGATGGCTGTCGAACAATAATAGGGAGTTCCTAGCCATGGGTTTGGTGTATAACTCGCTCTCCAATTTACCCGCCTCTGGAAAGATGGAGAGGTCCAGGAATGAGAGTCTCTCGTTGCTAAATTCCACAGTGAATTTCAAAAATGGATTTTGAGCATTCAGCCATTGGTGGAATAGTTGTACCTCCTCTGATGAGCCTCGCCAAACCACAAAGATATCGTCGATGTACCTACTCCACAGCAACACCTGATGTAAAAAAGGATTGCTGTGGTGGAGGACTCGATCTTGTTCAAATTGGTGGACGTAAAGATTGGCGAGGCTCGGAGCGAAAATACTCCCCATTGAGGTCCCAGAAATTTGAAGGAAGAATTCGTCTTCAAATTTAAAGAAGTTTTCTGTCATTGCTATTTTGGCGCAGTCCATAATAAAATGGATAGGCGTAATGCTCTCAAGATTGCGTAGAGACAAAAGCTGACGAATGGTCTCGAGGGTCTCCAGCTGTGGGATACAGGTGTACAATGACTCAACGTCGAAGCTGACCAGAAGGTCAGTCTCGACGTTGAATTCCACATCCGGCAACATTCGCAGGACATCAGCAGTGTCCTGGAGAAACGTGGGCATTTCCTTCACAATAGGTTGAAGGAAACAGTCCACAAAAGTGGAGAGGGGTTCCAATAGAGAACCGATGCCCGAGATAATGGGACGGCCCGGTGGTGGTCTAGTGGCTTTATGTATTTTTGGTAAACAGTAGAAGCCAGGTGTAACCGGAGTTTGTGTCACCAAAAATCTCGCCTCGTGAGGTGTAATCCAACCCTCAGCACTGGCCTCGTCCACCAATGTCTTGATCTCGACAAGTAGCCGAGGGGTGGGGTCTATAGACAGACGGCGGTAGAATTGAGGGTTGTTCAATTGTCTAAGACATTCCTGTCGATATTGAGTGGTGTCCAGTATAACAGTGTGTAGTAAAGAACCACTACATTTAAGGGTTTTCAAGTACAACTTTATTCAGTCATAGGTAATAGGTGCTTCCAGCTTGGCGGCATTAGCTCAACTCAACATTCTAACCCACACTCAAGGATGTGGGGTGGGTCATACCAAAGGGTCGGGTAAGGGAGGGGTGGACAGGGAGATGGAGACGCGGGGAGCAAGGTTACAACACACCTCCCTCCCATAGAAAAGTGGAGAGAGGATGAGCAGGGATAGGGGGCGCAAGGAAGGCTGGGAAGGGGAAAAATATGAGTAAGGTCCCAAAGCACGGAGCGTATCAATGGGGTGGGGGTCCCTGCTCTCATATGCAAATGCAGGGATATGGTAAGACTATATGAAACATTAATCAGGAAATAGGAAGCGTTAACAGGTTGCAATTCTTATGTTAATCAACTATAACTGTAAGAGAATCCAAAACGGTTACGAGGTAGCATTGCCAGCGTTAAACAACTGTGATAAGTCTGGTGCCTTTTAAAAGTTCAGGACAGGAGAGAAGGGGCTGTGTGGTTACTTTGTCCAACATTAAGCAACTGAAGCAGTCTGGAACCAACAGGGAGTGCCCACGTGACAATCGAAGAAGTTAAGCCATGTGTGCGTTACGTAACATTACGGGCCTCCCCATGTTGGTGAAATAAGGCATAACAACCTTTTCCCATTCAGCTCTCCCATGTCCCAGCTACTACTCCGTCTATTTCTCCCTGGGATTCCGAACTAACTACTGGAATCCCCTCTCTTACCAGAAGATTTAGCATGGCTGTACTTTCCTTTTCTCTGGGTGGTATCTTGTGCCAGGACGCACCCCTGAGGTTACCACTGATGACACCAACTTCCATTTACATGTACTTATCAATAACGGGACGGGGCCTCCTTCTGCTCCCCTTTCCTTGGTCATGACTATAATTGTCATTTTTGTCGCATTTAGTTTTAGGCGCCCCCCCGATCATTTGCATGAGTATCCACAAGCTTGAGGGTGTCCTGCTGTTCCCACTTGGGTTTGCCATACACGAAATCCTGTGTGTCTACTGAGACCTTGCACTTCGGCTTCTTCCACATACCCTATACTGCACTCCATTATAATAGGGTAGACCATCTTTCCCCAACAGAACCTTTAATGAGAAATCTTTTCGTACTTTCTACATTTCCATACTCTCACTTTCCAACTTGTCACTATTGTTCGTTTGGAAAGGTTTTCCTTTTTTCTCACTCTTGGATTCAATCAAACTATAGTCCATTTCTCCTTCCTGTTCACATTTGTCTTCATACTCCTCCATGGCCTTAGACCAGGACTTGTCCAGTGTGGCTGTTTGCCACGTTTCCTTACAATCAAATTGATTACTCATACTTTTTATCTTTTGCCGCTCATTGGCTGTTGTACTTATGCATGCTCCATTACTATCGAATGCTTCTTTTCTTCCACTTCTACCTTTACTGCCTTCTCTCTCCTGTTTCTTGCGTACTTCTCTTTCATCCACCCAACCTTGTACAGTCTCACGTTTTCTCTTTAGTTTGTCCTTAGCTATTTCCTTTACACTCACATCGTTTGTTGCTGCTCCTTTCAAAATTACAGAACCCCTTGTTTGCGGCTCACGAGCCTTCTGTGCTTTACTCTTAGTTCTCTGCATGCTTCTGATCCGTGCCTGCATACTCATGTTTTCTTTTCTTCTACCTTTACGTGAAACTCTCCATTTCTTTTGATCCTTTTCCCCTTGCATGGTGAGTCCACATTCCGTTGTATGTATAGTGCACCAAGTATTGTTTCTCTTGTGCATTGACTCCATAATTTCGTACCCTTTTACACCGATGTCCTTCCCTGTATATGTTTTTAGGGACGTATTAGCCTCTTTAAATTTTTTTACATATCTTTTAGTTGCTTCTCTATTCCCTACACGCTTGCTTGCCGTACTGTGCCGTGATCCTGAGTCTGAGATCATATCTGTCTTTACTCCACCTTGGAAGATGGTACCCGCTGGGTTTATTCTATTAGCATTATCTTCCTCTTTGCTCACTTTTCTTTCCTTGATCTCATCCTTCCTTTGTTTCTTTTCCAACGAGACTTGTTTTTTGTATTCATCCACCACTTTAAAAATGTCCTCATAAAAATCTCTGTCTGACTCTTCCGTCAATATTTTTTCCCTTTCGTGGTACCTTTTCCAACCTCCAGTTCCTAAACTGTGGAGCCATTTTTCTGCCTTTTCCTCAAGTAGCAGAGATACTTTCTCTTCCTCAAAAACTGTTATGTACTTCTCAACATCTTCCTTCCGCACACCCCATTCTGCGGTGATCTTCATATTCTGGCCCCACTCCATGTCATACGCGCAGCTATGAACTAGATATTCACGTGAAGATGTAATCACAGCCTGCAAATAGATCAATGGCAGTACAAGTGCACTTTGTAGGATTCGCTTGCGCCCCAAGCTGGTTAAACGAAATGCGCAGGCTGTTGCTACTAGGATTCTTTCTTTAAATGTCATGTCTCCTTCTGCGCTTACACTTACTCTGCAGGGTATCTCTGAAATCACTGAATATGTCTTTCTCCCTTCGTCTGTGGATCTGTGACTCTCATTAATTCACAAACAATAATGGACCGAGAAAAGGTCTCTCTCAAGAGTGCTGCCCCCCACTCTGTGTTAACTCCGTCACAAGGATTCCTTGCACTCTCTGCCCCTCTGAGGGTTTCCTCGATCTGCAACAACTTACTGCTGCGATGCAGTTTTCTTACACTGAACCCTGGGATTTACCACACTCCTGACATATCCACACAACAGCTCCAAGCGCCGCCTCAGTTCCGAAACTTCCTCACACTGCTTCACCGCACTGGCGCGGTTTCATTTACCACGCTCCCTCCGTTCTTTTGGAATCTCCATACGTCGCTTCCCAATACTCTGCCTCAGTACTGATATTTCCTTACGCTGCTTCTACGTGCTGTTTAGTTTACTACATAGAACTCTGAGGTTTTTCTTTGCAATCTCCACACACAGCTTCCTCTCGCTGCCTCAGTGCCTGTAACCTCCGAGGTTCCTCTAAGACGTTTCAAATCCTCTTAAGACACTACTTCAGTGAATTTATTTATTTATTTACCACTTTTTCACTAATAGTGGGAACCCAGGTTCGCTACACCCATTGTTCCTTTGCTTTTCCTCTCACAGCTTCACCAGGCTGCCTCAGTTCAGTTACACTCGTGGCCTCAGAGGTTAAGCTTCTTCCCTGGTCCTCTCAGACTCTTCAAACAGCCAGAAAACACTGTCTCCGTGAAATTTCGATAATGGGGACCCAGGTTCGCTACACCCCCTGTTCCTCTGCTCTATCCTCACGTTACAACCTACAGCCACCGTTCAGTTTAAGGGTTGACTACTCACTATGTTCCGCTCACCGCTCCTAACCGTTTTTTCCACAGGCCACTGCAATTTTAAGTCATCCAGATTGAATCTCCTTATGTTAAACTTCTAGTGATCGTGCGCTCCGCCTCCGATAAAACCTCTTCACAGAAAGAGAGATGCGACTATTTCCTTGCTCTGCAACCTTTCTGCTCCCCCAGCTTCCCCGGCTCACCTCTTAGCCTGGTACAAATCCCTCGGGTGCTTACCGGACTTGATTCCTTGCGCCTTCACCTCAGAGCTGCGGAGTCCTCTGTCTATTTCTCGCCTGCAGAGCGTGAACTTCCTGTAGTCAACCATAGAGTTCATTAACGCCAGAGCACTATTCCTTGTACTGTCTCTCCCTTTGTGAAAGGCAAGCCCCACACGATGCCGTATCTAAACTTTATGGGGAAGAATTATTCCGCTGACATTTTTTTCTTCTTCTTGAGAATAAAACGATACTCTGCTCAGCCTTGGCTCCCGAACGGTAACTAGTCTGGGTGAAGCCTGTCCCCTTTAGTCACCGGGACGGCTGAGTCAAAGAGCGCTGCTACAGTCGAAATCCGTTTTCGACCCCTCAGACATCGCAGACAAAGTGTGCCTGCACAGCGCTGCCCCCAGCAGTCCCGCTCCCAACCAACAGCAAACGAGCCTCCTCACTTACTCCCCTCCAGAGTCGGCTTTCACTGTTGAGAGAAATCCGTGTTCCGCTGCCTGACCATTAATTCACCTTCACTTCACAACCAGCTGTTTCTACTCTTGTTGCGCTGGTTCCCTCTAGGCCGCTTCCTCCTCCACGGAATGCTCCCAGGGAGCTCTGTTTGCCAGATCCACAGACATAAGTCAGACCTCAGTCAGTCAGTCAGAACGTTTCTCTGCTCAACACGGTACCCTCTCACCCTCACCGAGGCTTCACACCCGACTTCCTTTTCTTTACTTCGTCGAGAAATTTCACGTCCCCCCACGGGAACACCTCGATGACACAGCCTGGGTTACCGGTTAGCTCCACACGGTACCCTTTCACCTTCAACGAGGCTTCACATCCGACTCCCTTTTCCTTACTTAGTCGGGAAATTTCACGTCCCACCACGGGAACACCTCGATGACTCAGCCTGGGTTACCGGTTTGTCTGTTGTCCTGCGATCCGCAATTCAACTGGTGAGTACTTCATCAATATTCAAAATTCCGCACAAGCATCAACTTTTCCAGGGAGGAAAACACCCAACTGACCCTGGCTCAGCTCCTCGTCCTCGTCGCCAAGAAATGTAGTAAAGAACCACTACATTTAAAGGTTTTCAAGTACAACTTTATTCAGTCATAGGTAATAGGTGCTTCCAGCTTGGCGGCATTAGCTCAACTCAACATTCTAACCCACACTCAAGGATGTGGGGTGGGTCATACCAAAGGGTCGGGTAAGGGAGGGGTGGACAGGGAGATGGAGACGCGGGGAGCAAGGTTACAACACAGTGGCACCCCCTTTGTCTGCCGGTTTGATCGTGATCGATGGGTCTTTAGATAGAGTGGTGAGGGCATTTCTTTCTTTTCTGGGGAGGTTTTGAAAACTCTCTTGTGCTCCCTCATGGAGCCTCATGATATCCTGGACAACTGCCTGCTCAAAGGTCATGACACAAGATGGAACTAAATGACTGGGGGGGTGAAAGTTGACTTAGGACGTAGCCCTGTGTTAGCATGGTCTACTTCTACACTGTGGTCAGAGTCAGGTTTGTCTCTAAAGAAGAAATGGAGGCGTATTTTTCTGAAAAATTTTTCTAACTCAATCCTGAATTGGAAAGGATCACTTTTATTTGTCGGGACAAAACCAAGTCCTCTCTCCAAAACGGTTAGCTCGTCTGATGTCAAGACCCGCGAGCTAAGGTTGACCGTTAAGTTGTGGTCGATTCTGTGCTGGTGCTCTGTTGAGCAGCCCTCCTGCTCCGTGTATTCGGGAAGGAGGGGTCGGTCTCCCACTGGACAGTTTGATTCCCTCTCCTTCTGCCGCGGTTTGATCCGCGGCCACGTCCTAAAAAAGACGGATCCGGAAAAAATTGTGGGGGCTGCATATAAGGGTTCATGTGTGGTGCAAATTGCGGTGGTTGGAAACCCCAAGGGGCCGGGGACCACCATGTACCCTGATTCTGATATCCACCTGGATGGTTCCCCTGCATGCCACCTCTCTGTCTATTTCCTCTTTTGGAGGGCCGTTGTTGTCCTCCACCACGAGATTGTGGACCAGGGAAGTTGGAATTGTCAGAATCACTAGAGTCTGTACCTGAAGAAGAATAGTTAGAGCCATAACGTCTCCCTCTGTCATTAGATCCACCGGCCACATAATTTTCACTGGTGTAGGGATAAATCCTCACCATTGAAAAACGGGCGAGATCTTTCTTAAATTTGTCAATTTTACTAGATAATATGTTATCTTTGTAATCTTTGTTGGTTTTATTCGCTTCGTCAAGACGTTTTTTGAAAAGCGTAGTGCAAGTAGCCTTAATCTGCCCCTCCAAATTCTGTATCTCAACAAGCATTGTGTCAGCTATCCTCTTAGCGGAGCTCACAATCAGGATTAGCCAATCCCGTGTGCATCTCCATGCTATAAGTGACCAGTCACGAATGAATTCTTTGTCAGTTAGAAATAGTCTTGGGGCATTAGTGACAATAAGCCCCGCAGGGGCACACTTTCCTCGTAAATACTCTGCCATGATAAGTCCACGGACTATGATCCGGGACTGTGCTTTTTTAAGATTGAGTAAAGTAGGCCAGTCATCCTTCGCTGCACCTGCGGTGTCGGGCACGAAATCCAATATAGAGGGATTGTCTTCAAGGAGAGAGTTGAGATAATCATCATCAAAGGCAAGGCCAGCCATGATAGACAGAAGGGCACCAAAAAACTAAGGAGCAACTGAGTGAGCTATGCAATCAGGAAGCAATATGAGCCTGATTTTTATTTATGTGACCCGCAACCAAGGTTGCTCTAATAACCAAAAATATCAATTTGTAGGGGGGTCTAAATGGGTTAGTTTATGGACCATAGTGCCTCACAACCCTAGACCTATCAATAAACACAAAAGGAGGCACCTAGTCGGAAATAGTGTGTGCTGTCATGAAATAGAGTAGTGTGGACTTACACTTGGCTGAAAAAATTCCCATCAGACCACCAACGTGGCGGATTCAATCGTCATCTGGGATACGGATGGTATAATCCAAGTCTCACCCAACACATCAGTTGATGGTGTAGAGACAGGAAAATCGTGATTGCCTTCTAGCCACAGTGTATTTCAAAGTGGTGTTTGATGAGTGTGCAGTGCTCAGTGAAAAAATGTGTGAAAAAGAGTGTTTAAAAATAACTACCAGAACAGAAAATATGTTTATTAGGCACTGTTCTGGTGTCATAAAATAAAACAAGCGCTGTACAGTTCAAAATTATAACTATAATATAGCGCCGTGCAGTGTGGTCGACATGTTTCAGCTGTCAAGGATATTACCCAGCTTTCGTCAGGACCTTGGTGTCAAAGAGAGGCAACTGCAAAGTATAAAATAACAACGATTCAAATAATAAACAGTACTCCTACCAGGAACTTGGAGCCCCAATGTTAGCTGGAGGAAACTATAAATGAATCGTCCTTTCCTAAGGAAACAAATACAGACAACAGGCGTAATGTAAGACTTGCTATCCTTAGTGATCCACATCTAACAAAATAACAAGACAAGCAACACACATGTAATGGTGAGCAAAAGTATTCACCACTGTCTCAAGAGACAAAATGTTCTCCTGACTCAAAAGTTAACAAAAAGTTTATTATTTTGAAAAAGTGTACTCACCCAACATTATGTGGGAAGTGACCTCACCTCACCCGGCACCCACTCGGGAAGTTGAGGCCCCGCTCAGAAAAAATAGGAGACATAGCTATACTATGAGGCTTTGCAGTATGGACAAGCTCCAAAGCTCAGTATTGCTATGTATATATTGTATTTCCTTTGTTAAACATAACTCAGTTGTCTTCAAGTAAAATAGATGACCCCTGTCAAAAATGGAGGCTAGCTGTAAGTTGATCAAAAACTATAAGCTCTAAGCTCAAGCCTGCTGATGGTGAAGCTCAAATAGCATTAAAAACATAAAGAGCAAGCACAGGGATAGAGCGCCCACCTACCTGTCTGTCGGTACCTCTGGCGAGCGTCCAAGAGGGAGTGGAGGTGACGGACAGGAAGGAGGCGCGCCCTTAAATACTAGTGCTGATTGGTCCAAGCACGCCAAATCGCACGTTAATTGAGCAATCATCCCTATTAACTTGTGCCGTGCGATTTAAAGGGGCGCATGCTCGGAGCTGGTCAGGCTGCCGGTGCATGCGCGGAAGAGCCAATAGTTAACTATCTACTAGCGCAGGCGCAGAGCGGGTGTGTGGCATAGCGCATGCGCTGTAAAAGAACACCGTGGAGGCAGAGTTCATGCGCATGCGCCGAGCCGAACTCAGATGAGATAGGCGGCTCATGCATGCGCTGTGTATTCAAGTGCGATGTTTGTACGCCTCGACGAGCGGAACTACAAAACTGCTTAGGACTACCATTTTAACAAGACAGCAAGTCAAGTGCACAATGTGTATGAAACAAAAGTGCAAGCAATACATAATGCAGACAAAAACTACAAAGTATTGCCATCAAATCACTAATTTGAAATCAGATTTAGATACACCAATCTCAAAACCATGCTCCATAAATAAAGAATAGAAACTGGGAGACCTCAACCTCCTAAAAAAGTTACATTGAGTGAGAATCATGCAATCTAAAGCTCCGCAATAGCAACACAGAATTAAAAAAGTAAAACTTGTTATTCTGATGGAGTTCTTTGATTCTCCCTCAAACGCATTTAAAGCATCAGTACAGTAGCACCGTTTAAATGAAAAAAACAACAGGATTCAAAAATAGACTCAGACAGATTTACATTAATTTGATTATTGTATTAAAGAATCAAAATTCATTAAAATAAGCAATTTAAGGACTTTGGTCAAAAATATCACAGGTTGCATTAAAGCACCAAACATTAGGCACATTTTTATTGAGAGGTTCTAAAGTTCGGTTTGCAGAGTTACAGAGTCACACTATCCTTTAAGGCGGAAGGATGGTTCAAATTTCTAACAGCTCAAGTTCTACAGAAAAAGGTGAAAGGTTCACACTTTAAGTCCATTAGGGGCGAGTCCATTAGCTTACAGCTAAAGATGTAATGAAAAATTGGAAAATAGAAATGGTTAGGCATAGAAAGTTTCAGTCCATCAGCTACCGATTGTAGCATCGACGAACAGTCCAAAGTAAAGGGTCGATCAGCATTGCATCCGGGTCTCAAGTAGGAAAAAACAGATTGGCAGTTGTTGCCCCTCTCTTTGTGTTTCCTGTTTAATTGAATTTTTAGCAATGTCCAGTGGTGTGGCATCATACACCACACGTCCATGCCCAAATAGTGCCATCCAGGACACCTGAAACAATGCTAGTCATGAGAAACAAAAACTATGAGTCCACACAAGCCTTGCATCAAAACAAAGATACTAAGTAGTCTGTTGAAAGGCATACCTGAAACTTCATTCCCAAGGAATATTCCACTGTGCACACTGAAGAAATACTCAGGAATGCCAGGGTGTAGACCTGCAATGGACAAACAAGCAACATCCCACCGGTAAAGCTTGATCCATTCCATTAAATCAGGGGAAAAGCCAGCACCTGATTAAAACATTTTGAGAAGGCCTTCAAGCCAGCATGCAAGCATATACGAAATGAGCTTCAACTTCTACTTCAAGAATAATGTAATTAATGTAATTAAATCAGTTCAAAAGCAGAATATATACATTTCCACTACTTATTATCACACGGAAATGGCCAACACCAAAAATGCCCCACCACTACAACATTTCATGATATTCATATAAATGCACTTTTTTCCAATTTCACCCTACAAAATTAGTTTCCAATATTTCATAAAAACATAAAACATAGAGTCTCTAATATATTACAAAATATCAAACTTGTACTTCATTGTTACACATTTTTGCACCGACTTTTCTAACTGGATAATTTTCAACAAAGAGAATGAAAAACACTAGGCCTCTTCATGTAGCATCACAATTTTCATTAATTTAAGTTAATAAGCAACATATCGCAACTCATGGATCTGTATTAGTGTTGTATTATGAATATGTTTTCTTTATCTCTCGTTTTTAGAATGCTTCTACTAAACGTGTCTCTGTATTAAGCGTCACTGTGTCTAATGTGTGCAACGTGCATTTTCAACCTTTCATGTCTATGTATAAACATGTCAAGTTCTATAATTGTTAAAATCATGCGGCATCACTCTCATCGCCCTTTAGTCTCACAGGTATAGAACACTCATTAATAATCTTCCTAATTAAGGTGGCTTATCCGGTACTAACCCCTGAACCTCACTGCAGGGACTCTGGTCTCCAAGACAAAGGAAGGGATCATAGATCTCATCAATGCAATCTAAAGGACCTCAGGCAGAATATGTTGATCAATTTCATCAATTACTTAAGGACACTTGAACTGTTGTCTGCCATTATTAGAATTAGTGTAAAATAGCAGTTGCCTCTTCAAAATTAGTCTCCCTTAAGAGTCTACTACACACAACTGCATCTTCCTTCCACGGACAAGAAACGCTATCGCTGCTAGCGCTTGGCGCTTATTTACAAGCTTCGTTTTTTAACTGACCCGTTTTGTATTTTATTTCATTTTTAGTTTTGTTGTTCCCCTGTTCTTAGAAGCCCCCTCACCTGCACTATAATAGTGAATCCACCGCTGCTTGAGCGGGTCCGGTTCTCGGGGTAGGCTCCCTGTCCAGTCGCCATCTTGGAGTGGGGTAGTCGCTGAGTTCCAGCTCCAGCGCGCGCCTGAGTGCGCAGAATCCGGGGTGAGACGCCTATTTAAGGCGAGCTGCTCCCTGGTTCGCCCTGACAAGAAACGCTATTGCTGCTAGCGCTTGGCGCTTATTTACAAGCTTCGTTTTTTAACTGACCTGTTTTGTATTTTATTTCATTTTTAGTTTTGTTGTTCCCCTGTTTTTAGAAGCCCCCTCACCTGCACTATAATAGTGAATCCACCGCTGCTTGAGCGGGTCCGGTTCTCGGGGTAGGCTCCCTGTCCAGTCGCCATCTTGGAGTGGGGTAGTCGCTGAGTTCCAGCTCCAGCGCGCGCCTGAGTGCGCAGAATCCGGGGTGAGACGCCTATTTAAGGCGAGCTGCTCCCTGGTTCGCCCTGACAAGAAACGCTATCGCTGCTAGCGCTTGGCGCTTATTTACAAGCTTCGTTTTTTAACTGACCCGTTTTGTATTTTATTTCATTTTTAGTTTTGTTGTTCCCCTGTTCTTAGAAGCCCCCTCACCTGCACTATAATAGTGAATCCACCGCTGCTTGAGCGGGTCCGGTTCTCGGGGTAGGCTCCCTGTCCAGTCGCCATCTTGGAGTGGGGTAGTCGCTGAGTTCCAGCTCCAGCGCGCGCCTGAGTGCGCAGAATCCGGGGTGAGATGCCTATTTAAAGCTCCCTGCTAAGCGCAGCGGGAACGCCTTCGCTTAGCCTGAGTCGTGCCAGAGTCCTGCCTGTCTGCGCCCGTCCGCGCTCGGTCGCGCTGGTCCTGTGGTGACTCTGTTCCCCTACATCTATGCACGATGCTCAGCTATACCAGGGAAGCTCTTTTGGCTGTCAACCACCACCTGCCATCTTGCGACGTATCCCGCTTTTACCCCTTGTGTGGCCCTTATCGATGCGCGTGCGGCAGGTTGCTGCTTGAAACACCCTCCTCACTGGGGGCTATTGGAGCAAAGTCTGCTATCTGCAGCAACAGCCCCTTGGACCATATTACCATCTGGAACCTGAACGTAAGGTCGCTAGTCAAACACCATCACGACATAGCTGACCTTATGAGCAAGGAACCTCCTGACATATTTTGTATGACAGAGACCTGGCTTCAGGACTCCGACACAGCGGTCCTTAACTTGGCGTTTCCCCCTGAATATTCCACCTATACGCTCAATCGCTCTTCCAGGGGTGGAGGAGTAGCGCTTGCTGTAAAATCTTGCTACCCCTGCACCTGGAGAGTTCAAAACATCGCGGGCTGTGAAAGCGCCTTGTTTAAGGTGTCTGTTACGCCTCATTTTACTTTCACAGGGTTGCTTATCTATCGCCTGCCGGGCAGCGATGTGGCATTTCGAGAGGCTCTTCCTGAGGCAGTCAGTTCACTGGCAGTAGGGTGCGCCAACTTTTCCATCATCGGAGATTTGAACCTCCATTTTGACGCCTTGGCCCTACCCTCAGTGAGCAGGATGGGGGCTGATCTTGAGGCCTTTCAATTGGTCCAACTGGTCTCGGATTCCACCCATGTCGGGGGACATACTTTGGACCCCTTCTTTTCAAACTTAGTGGGGGTAAAGGTGGCTCCTTCCCTTCCCTTCCCTTGCCTTGGACAGATCACTCGCTGGTGACGATTCACTGCCCACTGTCAGAGGCTCCTTTTAAGTCCTTGTCGCGAGCTTTGCCCAGGCGACGTTGGAGCAAATTAAAGTTGGAAGACTTTTACCGCCTCCTTACGGAAGATCCATTGGGCTTAGTGGAGGATGTGGAATCTGGTTATGACCATTTCTGCGAATGGGTAACCAGGGCCCTTGACTCCCTTATCCCGATGATAACGAGTAAGTGCGGTCCTCGTGATCCCAGCCCCTGGTATAATGGTACTCTGCGCGCACTGAAAAGCTCCTGCAGACGTGCAGAGAGAGACTGGCGAAGCGCGTACGATCAGAGCAAAAAAACTTTCTATATGGCCACTGTCAAGGTTTATCATCGAGCTGTCTGCAGAGCCCGGGCCGCTTTTTATGCTCTGGAATTTCGCAACAGCTCGAATCCGGTCAAAACCATCTTTAAGGCTCTTAAGGACCTTGTGGAAAAAAAGCCCGCGGTGCAGGTCGGTGTCGGGCCGCATACTGTGCCTGGACAGGTGGTGCTAGATTCTTTCCCCTGTCTTACTCCGGAGACTTTCAAGATTTTGGCTCTTCGAGTCAAATCTGGGTCGCCGGCAGACCCACTCAAGCCAGTAATGTTTAGAGACTCGACACTCTCTCACCCGGTCCGCGATTTGATTAATATCTCGCTTACATCTGGCCGGGTGCCTTCGAAGTGGAAGCAGGCAGTAGTAATGCCCATTTTAAAGAAGCCATCTCTCGACCCCAGTAAATCGGAGAACTATCGTCCCATCTCACTTCTCCCGTGGCCAGCCAAACTCGCGGAGAGGCATGTTAACATCGCCCTCACTGACCATCTGTCGCGCACCAACGTTCTGGATGATACGCAGAACGGTTTCCGAGCTGGCCACAGTACGGAGACAGCTCTCCTGTTTATGGTCGAGCATTTGAGGGCAGTGCTTGATGCAGGTCCAACGGCGGCGCTTGTTTTGTTAGATCTGAGCGCCGCCTTTGACACTGTCTCGCATATCATCCTCCTGCAGCGCCTTGACGAGGCAGGTGTGACTGGTACTGCACTTCAGTGGTTCTGTTCCTAGCGGATCGGTCCTTCTGTGTGGCTGCCCCGCCCTACCAGTCCAAATTCCATCCCCTGTCGTTTGGGGTCCCGCAGGGTTCCTCGCTGAGTCCCACGTTGTTCAAGCTCTACGTGAGGCCGCTGGCTGAGGTTATGAAGCTCTGCGGTTTGACTATGGTGTCATACGCAGATGACACCCAGCTAGCGGTCACGATCAGCGGGGACCCCGAGGTGGAGGCCCCCCGATTCAGGGACGGACTTCGGGCGGTGGCCAGTTGGATGACGTCCAACTGTCTCCAACTGAATGCCAATAAAACAGAGGTGATGGTCTTCGGCAAGCGGACGGATCTCTGGGGAGATACCTGGTGGCCTTCTGAGTTGGGTCCCACCCCCACTCCGGTTTCGGAATCAAAAATCTGGGGGTGTGGTTGGACCCCTCACTCAGCTTTGTTGGTCATACCAAAAGGACGGCAGCCTCCTGCTTTGGCATTCTGCGTAATCTGAGACCTGCACTCAAATATTTTGATGCCGCAACCCGCCAACTTGTGGTTCAGGCGACGATACTGGCTCGGCTAGACTATGCCAGCTCCCTTTTTATAGGGCTAAATCAGGCCGAGCTGACTCGTCTCCAGCGAGTGCAAAACGCAGCAGCCAGAGCAGTTGTAGGCCTCCCTAGGTTCTGCTCGGTCTCTCGCACCCTGCGTGCTCTCCACTGGCTGCCGATCAGGCAGCGGATTCATTTTAAGGTGCTTGGTTTGGCTTTTAAAATCCTAAAAGGCCCGTCTGCTCCCATATTGCAGAATCTTCTGCGCCCATATATCCCAGGCCGTTCCCTTCGCTCCTCGGATCACGAATTGGCAGCAGCTCCACGCTTCAATCGTAGTCGAGCGGGGGGACGTTCCTTCAAGGTGCGGGCAGTAGCTCTGTGGAACGCATTGCCTCGCGAAATTCGGACCCTTGCCGACCTGCTTTCTTTTCGCAAGGCCGTTAAGACTCTCCTGTTTCCTTAGCCCTGTTAAAAACTCGAATTTTTAAATAAATCTGCTCCTTGGTTATGTTGTGTGGCTACCTTGTCGGGCGCCGGGACGCTCCTTCGCTGAAGCAGCTGAGCGCATTACAAATACCATTAACATAACACTGTAATGTCTTACACTTCCGGTCTTCCTTTTAACAGTCTCTTCTACCCTCTGCAAACTAAATGAACTATTCATTCACGTCATGAGTTTTGGAGTGATATCTCAGCAATCGTCATGGCACCAGACTAAAGGGTGAAGCCTCTTGGGCCAACGCTGTTCCTCAAGCTCACCTGAGGCAGGCCCCTATAAACTGAAGATTTTATGTAATTTCAGAAGGACTGGGTTTTGACTTTTTTTCGAGAAGCATGTTGCCTTCAGATTCGGGGGAATCGGCCTTGCAGGGGAGAGTGAAGCCATTTTTTATCATGATGTGGCCGTAGCATAAAAGCGAGGACACGAATGCTTGCACTGCATTCCTACCAAATGAAATGAATGGCTCAATCCATTCTGTGCCCTTCTCTTTAACAATGTATATCATCAGTGGCATCTTGTACTTTTAGATGCAGTAGACTCACCAAATCATCATAATTTCTCTAGGTATTAAAGTAGCCTATGGTTATTACTCATTTTAATTTGGCTAAAAAATAATCCAGTAAATTGTTTGATTTTTTAACAAACTTCGCATGACAACTAAAGACACAACGCCTCATATGAGCAGAAAACAACAGAATCAATCTATGGTTTATTCATTCTAAGACTAACGAGGTCACTGTCGCTATATCTGCATTTGTGATATGATAAAATATTGAAAACTGATAGGAAGCAATCCATAAGGAGTCTCATCAAAATGTAGAATTTCTGTCATCACTAAGCCTGTTTAGTCAAGTATTGGGAGCGTTTCAGCTTTTTTCCTATGTTCCCTTATAAATGGTACCTTGGACTGAGCTGTTTTCTTTACCAGTTGTGTCCAGTTCAAGGCCCTGGATGTTTGAAATCTTTTACAAGAGCCTGAGGTTGTAAGAACACAACAGTTTCAGAGAGGAAAATTGCCTGTTCCCCTGACTGAAGGAGGATGCTGGATACCACTGGACATATTTACAATGAAATGGCACAGCGCGGTGCCTCAAGCAATTTAGCTGCACCGAGCTGCATCATTTCAAAATGCAGGGATGAACCGTATTTACAGGAATGCGACACACCCCTGTGCTCTCCCCTGCCCCAGCATACAAAAAGAAGCTGTGTGCCAACAGAGGCACCGTTGCACCATGGTGCAAGGTTGCTTGTATTGCAGGAATGATTGTGTGTGTGCAGGAAGATGTCCCTTCCTGCACAAAAGCAATCATTATTGGTGTTTTACTCATTCTATGTGTTCTTCAGAATGTAGCACACATAGATAGAGCAAATAACGAGAAGAAATTAAAGTATTTCTCCTTGTTGCAACACTTTAAAGCCTCTGCTGGAAAGGCATTTGTTTTTGCAGCTGCCTCAGATTTACAAATGCTTGTAACGTACAGTTATTCAAAATACTCAAAAAGCAAAAACATACTCTAAAAACAGTTATTTTAAGTCAATAGCTCCGTCCGGGGCTGTCATGGCATTGTGAACAAATAAATGTAACAGTTCTGGCTGACCGCAGTATTGCAGGCCAGCTACAGTGTTGGGAGGACCCGCAAAACAGTACCTTTAGAAATGCAGGGAGTTGGGGACCGTGTCGGCAGGCATTGGTTCCGGAGTTCAGTGCAGGAATAGTCGGGCCTTGAAGTCACACGCATTGCAGATCAAACTCAGTGCAGTTGAAGTCAGCAGCGCTGGCGTCGGGAGGGCTGTGGTGTGAAGTGCAGCGGTGTGGTGCCCTTAGGCCAGCGTGCAGGCAGCGGCTCGGTGACCGTGTCCAGCGGCATTGGGGAGACCAGGACTATGGTGTGATTTCAGACGAGGCTCATTGCAGTGCTGTCAGCATCACTGAAACGATGTTGTCGGCCGATGAACTGGAGTCAATGGTGCTGGTGTCAGGGTCGGTGGGCCAAGGCTGTGGTATGTGACAGGGCGGTGCATAGTGTAACTTACGAGCAGTGCCCCCAAACCATTATGTAGGCAGCGGCATTGATGTTGGCGTGGTGTCATCAGGGATACCAGGGCAGTGGTGTGAAGTGAGGTGGTGTGGATCCCACATTTCACAGTGCAAGCAGCAGCTCTGAAGCAGCGTCGGACGTGGAGGCTGGTGATACCAGGGTTGCGGTGCAAGATGGGGCGGTGCCCTCTGCAGTACCTTCAGGTCATCGTTGATGCCATTGGGTTGCTTTTTCTTCTGTTGCAGCACCAAACAGGTTCTGGTAGCAGATGAACTTGAAGTGTTTGCTATTCCTGAGTCTTCTTGAACAGGGGACAAGCTCTACCTCAAGCCCTTGGAGAAACTAAGGAAAATAGGATGCAGAAAATCCAGTCCAGTCCTTTCATTGCCCAAGACAGAAGCAGCCACTGCAGGCCAACACAGCAAAGCACACAACAAAGTACTAATCTCTCCTCACAGCTTCTCCAGCTCTTCTTCTTGGCAAGTTTCTTGATCCAAAAGAGTTCTGAAGATCTGGGGTCAGGGTCCCAATATTTATACCACATTTCCCATTGAAGTTGGCACAAACAAAGTTCCACTGGCATACATAAACCAGTTCTTCCTGGCTGAGGCCAGGTTCACTCCAGGAGGTGGAGACAGCTTCGTGGAAGGCAGCCACAGTCCATTCAAGTGCAAGTGACAATTCCTCCCACTACTCTAAATGCTGCCAGGTCAATCAGCCTGACTATTGGTCACCGAGGAAAGGCAGGGAACACCCCAACTCCCCCTTTGTGTCCGTCTAGTGTGAATGCACATCTCAACCTTCATTTGGATCAACCACCTGAGGGGCCTGTGGTTTGTATGAACTCGGAAGCGAGTCCCAAACATGTAACGTCTTAGGGCCAGATGTACAACCCTAAATTGAATGCGCAAACGGGTTTGCAACCCGTTTCAGCATGCAAAATGGCCCAGGGCCATGTACAATTCCTAAATAGTGAGTCGCAATTTATTTGCGACTCGCTATTTAGGAATTGCGAGTCGCAATTAGGAAGTGGCGTTGCCTTCCTAATTGTGTCTGCAAATCAATGTACAAATGTTTTGTGACCACAATTGTGGTTGCAAAACACTTGCAAATGACCACCCTCTTCAAGAGAGTGGTACTGCAGGTGCAATTTGGAAGGGGTCCCCAGGGGACCCATCCCACTTTGTGACTGTCTCTAAAAATATTTTTTACGGGCAGGCAGTGGTGCCAGGGACCACTACCTGCCCTTAAAAAATGAAATTAAAACGTTTCATTTTTTTTATTAAATGCATCCCATTCTCCTTTAAGGAAAACGGGATGCATTTAAAAATAAAAATAAACTCATTTATTTAAAAGCAGTCTCAGACATGGTGGGCTGCTGAGCCCAGCAGGCCACCATACCTGGGAGGGCCTGTCATTCCCAATGGTGCTCGCAAATTGCGAGAGGCTCATTAATATTAATGAGCCTTGCATTTGCGATCCCATTGGGAATCGCAAACAGTGTTAAACACACTGTTGTGCATGACAAATTGCACCTCGCAAATTGCGACTCACAAATGATTTGTAATTTGTGAGGCGCAATTTTGCTGGTCGTACATCTGCCCCTTAGCTTCTTTAGGACCAGACCATACCAAAAGCTTCTAGCTCTATGGCACTCCACCTTTGTTCCTGGGGGAGTAGTCTCCTGCTAAGGAAGACTACAGCCTGGTCTGGGCCCTCTTCGTTCAGTTGTGAGAGCATAGCTCTCACGCCATGCTCTAAAGCATCAGTCTGCACGACAATTTCCTTGGAGAAGTCAGGTGCCTTAAGCATGGGCACCATGCACATAGCTGCCTTTTGGGCATCAAAAGCGGTCTGACAGGCATCCGTCCAGATAACTTTCCTTGGCTGCTTCCTGGAAGTCAGCTCAGTCAAGGGGCAACAATGGTGCCATAGCCCTTGACAAATCTCCTATAGTAACTGGTGAGACCTAAGAAGGCCGTCACCTTGGTCTAGGGTCTTGTGGGGCTCCCAAGCCAGGATGGTGTCAATCTTAGGCTGTATGGGCACCACCTGCCCGCTTCCTACCCGGTGCCCTAAGTACACAACAGAAGTGTGCCCGATCAGGCACTTACTGGCCTTGATCGTGAGGCTTGCCTTCTGCAGAGCTGGCAGGGTATGCTTAGATGTGGGTCCCTTGTTCACTTTGCCACTGGATTCAAGCTAGCCTGTTTGATGAGAGGTATTACCTCGAAACCGGTCCCAGGATGCTTGTGTCCAATCCAGAGAAGACTTTGACTGGCAGTTTGGGCTGGACTGTTCCCATAAGGCACAGGGTCTAGACATATTTGCATACAGCTGGTTCTGCACTGGGGTGGCGAAGTGCGCAAAAAACCATGATGGATTCAAACTAGATCTGGGAAAGGGGGTGAGCTGCTGAAAAGTTTTTTATTCTAATAAATATAATATTTGTAGGTATTTGTTATATGTATTCAACATTATAATATGTGTTTTTTTAATGTAATATTAGATGTATTTGTATTTTTATCATATTTATATATTGTTTTATCTATTTTGTTTTTTAAATATTTTTATTGCTGTTAAAATGTTGTTTGTTTTTAATTTTGAACTGACTGGAGTGAGAATATTAATTGTTACTCCTCTGCAATCCAACCCTTTCCCTACTATTGCATTCACTGGCGTGGGAATAGTAATTTTTACCCCTCCCCTATCCAACACTTTCCCAGCTGTTGCACTGACTGGAGTGGGAATAGTACATTTTATTTCTCTGCTATCCAACACTTTCCCAACTGTTGCACTCACTGGAGTTGGAATAGTAATTTTACCTCTCCACTATCCAACATTTTCCCTATTGTTGCACTCACTGGAGTGGGAATAGTAATTTCTACCTGTCCGCTATCCAACACTTTCCCTACTGTTGCACTCACAGGAGTGTGAATAGTAATTTTTACCCCTCCACTATCCTACACTTTCCCTACTGTTACACTCTCTGGAGTGGGAATAGTAATTTTTACCCCTCCGATGTCCAACACTTTCCCTACTGTTGCACTCTCTGGAGTGGGAATAGTCATTTTTACCCCTAAGCTGTCCAACACTTTCTCTACTGTTGCACTCACTGGAGTGGGAAATTTATGTTTCAAGATTTTTAAATAGTTAATGTATTAATTTATAATAGAATGTATGTTATGGTATATATGTACATTTTTATATAATTTTAAAATGATGACATAAATACAAAATAATAGTTTATTAATTGTTTTAAAGTAAATGTATATGAATTATTATTTATGTGTGTTTGACTTTTTAAATTACATTTATTTATATTTTTTATTTTAAATATACTTTATTTTTTATATTAATTTTATTATTTAACATTTAATATTCATTATTATATATATATGTATAAAAATCGATATTTTAACTATTTTTTTCTCAATATTTTTTTCTCTATCTTTTTGTACTTACCTGTGTAAGTATAGGGAGTCCATATTTTTGCATTCTATATTTTAGCATCAATATTTTTTACTTATATGTTTTTAACATCGATATTTTGTCAGTGAACCGCACAGCAGTTGTCCCTGGGCCCCTGTTAAGAGAGATGCAACTTCTCTTGCTGAATAAATACTTCGGACAACCCATCATGTGTGTGCGCGTGGTCACCTTAATTGTACTAGGGACTTACTAGTAAATCAAATATCTCAAATAAGACACAGTTTTCAGTAGGAGCACTTGCATTTTAACACTGAACAGCAGTGAGAAAGTCTGCAGAGACACTAAACCAGCAAAAACAAAGTCCAGCACACCCTCAAAACCAGGTTCCAGAAGGGGTAAATCACATCTAAAAAAACAGTGTGTACAGAATGTGTTTCCTGGTGCCAGTCTTATTTAGAGGTTGGTAATAGCCACAGTAATAGAGACATATATTAAAATCCACTCATTTCGTTTGGAGTTGCCTGTCCATGGGTTGCTTGGGCACAAGGCATCTGGCTGTTAAGGTTTGGGGCAGCAGCATGGATCCAGGAAGGCTGGCAAGCTGGTCATGGGTTACTCTTGAGGAGCTCTTTCACTGGAGAAGCCATCCATACTACAGACAGCACCCCATGCAGGCCTACACTTCATATGTGGGACCTGGTTCAGAACCCAGTCACAGTTTGGCTTCAGGCAGGAGGAATGAGGAGGAGCAGACCGTTCCTATGCCTTGACTTACCCAGGAAAGGCAGCGTGTTTCAGGCACTTTAACATGCAAACACACGGGTGGGAGGTTGGGGGGATAGTGAGGCAGTCTTTGGAGAAGAAACGTGTATTCCAATTTTAGGCCCGACTCCTCAAGAACAATTCCTTAAAATAGCTATATTAATGGCAGAGGTCATGGGGCAGAGAATCATGGCCTTAGAAAGAAAGAAACTGGCATCAGCATGCAGGGATAACGATTATATGCGGTTTTGTCGTCACATCCAAGGGAGTGTGAAGCCAAAAAGGAACCGCATGGCAACACCTGCCTGAGCCCAGGAGCACTGCTGTTGAAATTGTCCGCATCCAGCCTGATGCCTGGGCTAGGCCCGGACTGGCCATAGCGGGCACCGGGCAATCCCCGGCGCGCTATTCTAAAGGTGAGGAGTCTCTGATTAGAAGTCTCCATCGCATATGGGTTTATAGATTTTGCAAGCAATACTGTCCTCTTTATTGATAATGAGGCTGGTTACATGGCCGTACTACACTAGATGGAGTCACACATTAGAACTTGCATGTTCTCTTTCTTTTTAGACTATTTTGTTATTACTGTTCAAATCAGGTGCTTATGGTACCTGGGAATATATGATTATACCACGATTTCAATTACCACGCATGGCTTTACCACGCGAATTTTACATCGCAAGTGGCTTTACCACGCTGGTATTTACAACGTAGGATTTTACTACGCCTAGAAACGTCTTACCTGCACGTCTTTCTCTACGAGCCCTTACTTCCATCCTCCATAGAAACAAGCGTCAAAACACGTATACCAAAATAAAAAAAGGACTGTTTTTTTGATGTACACGGCACGTCTTTGGGGGAGGCTCTTTCCTTTTTCTTTTAAAATTATGTTCGTTTTTTTTTTTTAAAGTAAACTGCTTGTTATTTTTTGGGGGGGAGACCCCCCCCAGCCCCCCTCTGCCCCCGCTTGTTATTTTTGGGGGGGGAGACCCCCCCCAGCCCCCCTCTGCCCCCCAAGCCCACGCAGAACGACTCGAAGGAATACCACATCTCCCCCCCAGCCCGTGGTAAAGACGTCGTGGAAGGCACCCTGCGTGGAAGGCACCCTGCGTGGTAAGTGTCACGTGGTAAATGTTAGTAGTGGTAATGCCTTCGTGGTAAATGATGTTTCCCGTACCTGGCAGGAATGGATGAAGCGCCCAGTGTGGGCGCGCAGTTATCGCCCAAGGCCTTGTCTGTTTACTACAGCAGTAAAATGCCTGCCCGCCCATCTGCAGCTGTATGATTCTAACTGCTGACAGCCTGAAAAATGTTTCACAGACAGAGTTTTTTTTCTTCCTCTGGCACTAATTAACAGTACCACAACTTACCCTTGGTGCTAACTCACTACTGCTTTTGCCAAAGCACAGATGCGATACCACCCAGTTTTCCACCCTGGTGTGGAACTCTCAGAAGAGAGTGAATTTACTGCCAGTCGTGTCTTACATACAGTCTTACATATGCTATCAATATTATATACTTGATAAAAACATAACTTAACTGAATAACTTCAATGCCGTTGTATATGATCATTATATTTAAACATTTGTAAACCGATCTTTCCCTAAAGCGTGCCAAACAAATGTATACACTCTACCACAACGCAGCATTTGTTTATGCTATTACAAAGAAACATCTTTAAAGAACTATGGTTTGCACTTTCTCCTGGACTAAAATTAACTTCTAGAACGAGCATCTGTCCAAGTAATCTTTTAGCTTTCACATGTTTCACGGGAAAAATTAACTAACGTTTCTGTGTATGAGAGCTCTCTATATGTAAGAAACAGATGGGTTGCACACTAGCTGTCTCTAGTCAGTGGTATTCATGTTGTAGGTTCACATGCTATTTTTTTTTAGCTAGGCGAAACAGGATCTGTCTTTTTTAGAGGAAACATTTAAATGTCTGTATTTTAAATCACTGTTGTGTCAGAATTGCTGCTATACCTGGAAGCGTTCATGTTCGCTTCACACTTCTTTCCCTGGTATGACGTGTGTCAAAACCATTGTAAATCATGTTATTATCGTAACATAACTTGTTTGGGCCATACGGGTCTAGCAATAATCTTTGCCTAGGGAGAAGCCTGCTGTTGAATAACATATATAAGTTACCTAGAGAATATACTGAAAGTCTAGCTTCTATACTTACCACTACTTTGAGCCAGTGGAAAAGAGTAAGGCAGTTTTTTTATTTTAATTATGTAAAGCCTAGGAGGAGGCTGTGGCTGCAAGGATATTCTTTGGCAGTCGTTTACATACACAATACCGTAAAAACGAGAAAACAGCTTGAACTCTTGATAAAGTGCGAGTCAAGCAATTCTTCTCCAGGCTCTTCGATTTAAAAATAACATGAAAGCAATAATCCTTTCTTAGGAGCTTTCAGAACAAGAAAAAGAACATTTGGTTCCAATCATAACTGGCACGCACTCGCACATTGTTTCAACCTTAATACGTAAACGCTTACATGGGAACAATCTGGGCGCTGGAATGTTGGAGCATCACACGTTCTCGCATTTGGCCGCAAGATGGCACTATGGGCGCTCTGCCTCCAGATCAAGTAGAAAACATCTTTTGATTGACTTTACATGAACACAGAAGTGGAATTTTCTAGTAATCATTGGAAAGGAGCACCATATGTTTTAGATTTTTTCTTATTAGAAAACTAATGGCCAAACACAGCAAAGCTCTGCTTTCGAATTCTGAAGACTCATTCTGATGCAGTGGTCTTCAAACTTCTTAATGCTGTGCCCACTCCACTCCCTTTATTAATAATAATAATAATAATAAAAATAAAACATCCACGGCCTCCACCCCCCCACATTCTTTTCACAATTATTCTGCTCAATTGCAATGTTTAAATAGGTCTAAACATATTTAGACATTGCAGTTAAGCTCTGTTACCCCTTTTTACACATACTCCCAGTCGAAATATAAATGTCAAAAGTTGTTAATAATGTCCTATAACAAGGTGGCTTTGTTCTGATGTATATTAAATTGTAAATGGATATATACATATATAGGGCTAACAACACCCTTTTTTTACTGACAATACATGAGTAACACAAAACAGAGAAAAAAGGACCACGGCACATACATCAGGATCACATAAACTTAAAGAATCACAATGCACAAAACTCTACAGGTAATATAATAAAATTAAACATCTACAGGTAATATAATAAAATTAAACATGTACAGGGGGCAATTAACAAAGGACACAGGAAAAAGAAAAAGCAAAGAGCATAGAGCAGCATTTATATATCCATATCCAAGTAAGACAAAACTGCACCCCAGATTTGCAAACCCAATTTCCGTTTGCGCCTACCTTTGAGAGCGTATAAACTGTACTCAATATTAAACATGGCCAGAAACCTAGCCCTAAAGCGTCGAAAGATGGGGCATCCTTTTGTAGCCAACATGAAGCTATACACAACCTTAACACCGCTGATGCTACAAAAATTAAATATGTGGCCTTACTGGGCACTATATCTGCTTCTACACACATCTCTACACCCAACAAAATCGGCATAGGGGATAAATGTATAGGAGATCCCAGAATTTCAGTTAGAAATGTATCTACCTGCTCCAGTAATGTATTTAATTGTGGACATGCATACAAAATATGTACCACATCAGTATCTGGATTGCCACAGCGAAAGCATTTCCCCTCCTGTTCTCCACCCCATTTAGCAATTTTATTGGGTGTAAGATACAAATAAAACATAGTCTTATAATGTTGGCAGATAAGTTGGCAGATATAAATAATCGGCTAGCTAATTCGATGGAAGTCTCCAAATGTATACCCTGGCAGCCTAGCCTATTCTCCCATTTATGACTGTGCTTTTCCAAATCATTAGTGTCTATATGACAGCATGATTTTATTCCTAATCGGGGTACGACAAACCACGTGAACAGAGTCATAACTTTATTGGACCACGCTAATAGTACCGGAGACGCTTTTAACCTTATTCTACTAGATACCGAGAAGGCTTTTGATCGAGTCTCTTGGTGCTTTTTATGGGAGGTGATGCGACATCGCGGTTTTGGGCAACAATACATCACAGCTATAAAAACGCTATATAGTCAACCTGTTGCCAGGATATGCACCATGGGGCTCGAATCAAAGGAAGTGTCTATTCGGAGGGGTACTAGACAGGGCTGCCCCTGCTCCCCATTATTGTTTTCGTTATATATTGACCCATTCCTAAAAATGCTCAAGTATAGCTTGCAGATACAATCAGTAATTATACAGAAGCAACAATACCGTGTTTTTGCCTACGCGGATGATGTTGCCATTGTATCTCCTAAGCCAGCAGCAGCAATGCAGGAGATAGAACAATTAGCAGCAGAGTATGGGGCAGTATCGGGCTATAAGCTAAATACAGCTAAAACACAAATTTGTGTCACAATGTAGGCGGCTTTAATGATCCATGGGTGTTACAGGAGGTAACTGTGTTGTTAGCTCTAACATAAGAGTATACAGTGTCCCAATTCTTGATGCCTTCCTGTTAGCTTCTATAAGGGGGTTAGGCTGGATGTTCCACCTGGCTTTAACCCCTTCCATGCTCATGACGGAACGGTTCCGTCATGAGCGTCGGTTGAGCTGTGCTCATGACGGAACCGTTCCGTCATGACTCCGCCCGCGCAAGGCGGAGTCAGCATGGGCGGGGAATTCGCGCCGCACGGAAGCGGTTAAGCAGATAGTCTCTAATTTGTAAATATTTTAAAGAAATCCACCCGTGGCAAATGATATTGCTCCCTAATCTGGTCAAACGATTTCAATCCACCTTCCTTATACAGATCCCCGACCATTGTTATACCTTTACTACGCCAATTATATACAATCCTGTCCCAAAATACGCTCGGAAAGAAGGCCGTAGCAGTTAATGGGGTATACCATGAGACTTTTTCTATCACAAACATTTTCTTAATAGCTTTCCATACTTTATAAGCAGCTTGTGCGTTTGTAGTAACTCCAATCTAGGTTTATAAACAGACTGTTTTTTACATCAGAGCCTAGCAACATCTGAAATATAGAGGGTGACTCAGCGATATCCATTGGTCATATTCCAGTAAGCAATATATTCATATGCTGTAGCATACATGCATAGTAATAAAGAGTAAAATCCGGGACAGCCCGCCCACCTACGGCTCTAGGTAACACCATATATCGCATTGCTTTGTGAGCTTTCCCTCATGCCCATATAAAATTCATACACAGGGACTGTAATTGTGCCAAATGAGTGTGCTGTATCTCCAATGTACTGCATCTAAACAAATATAGTATTTTTGGCAGGATCATCATCTTAAGAACATTGCATCTGCCAACTAGTGAAAGATGCAAACATTCACAATCATCTAATTGCCTGCGGGCCCCGTGCGTCAACTTCCACCAATTGGACTCAACCAACGCAGCTGCAGAAGTCCTGATTAGGACTCCCAGATACGTTGATGAGGCGGTCAACAACTTTAGTGTTGTAAATCAATGTGACAAGAAAATGAACCTTAAGTCTTCTAAAGCTTTCCTAGACTCACATCACTTCAAAAGACCTTGGTCATTGTGCTGGTGTTTGTAGTTTGAACAAAGCATTTTTGCAGACCTAACTTATCAAATTGCTCTCAAATGTGGTACATTCTGTACTGAAATCGGGGCAAAATACAAAGCTACTTAAACAGGAATGGGATAATATTTTGCCTCAAAGCTTCGTAAATCGATATTTCTGATGGAACCTTTCAACTGCAGATTCCTCACCTTTAGAATATTGCGGGCACCAGACTGGCTCTGGAAAATTCTTTCAGCAATATTTGTACGTGGTGGTAGGAGGCATCGTATGGCTCTCCTAAGTCACACCACACTGCCCCTGAAGTGACAATGAGTGGAGTCACATATAAGCACAACCTCTGCATGCATCCGATGCTCCACTCCCAGCTGTGATAGGCTTCTGCTAATATCAAGCAGGGAACGATATCCCTACCAAAAATGTAAATGTTGATAGAGCTTGATGTCATCAAGACTAAGCATCACTCTGTTTTGTGTTTCAGACAGAATGCATTTAAAATGGCCCGCAGATTTTGTTGCAAGTGAAAACACATGGCACATGAAACATGAAATGAGGCCTAGTCAAATGTTTTTTAAAAGTTGCACTTTTGGTGCATGCAAAGTGAAAGACGTGAAATGAGGCCTGGTCAAAATGCTTTCAGTCTGAAAAGCTTTCATTAAAACCATGCTTAATTAATTAATCATGGATGTTTCATGTGTTTAGTTTATCAATCAATCAAGACATTTGTAGAGCACACTACTCACCCGTGAGGGTCTCAAGGTGCGCGGGGGGGGGGGGGGGAGGGTGCTGCTACTGCTCGAATAGCCAGGTCTTGTGGAGCCTCCTGAAAGTTAGTAGGTCCTGGGTCTGCCGTAGGAGGATGGGGAGATGGGGAGGGTGTTCCAGGTCTTGGCGAGGTGGGAGAACGATCTGCCGCCGGTGGTCGCTCTTCGGATGCGGGGGACGGTAGCGAGGTCGGCGGAGCGGAGCTGTCGGTTCGGGGTGTAGAAGGTGAGTAGTCTGTTGAGGTATGCCGGTCCAGTGTTGATGAGCGCTTTGTGTGCGTGGGTGAGGACCTTGAAGGTGATCCTCTTGTTGACGGGAAGCCAGTGCAGGTCTCTCAGGTGTGGTGTGATGTGGCTGTGGCACGGGATGTCTAGGATCAGGCGTGCGGAGGCGTTCTGTATGCGTTGTAGTCGTTTCAGGAGTTTGGCCGAGGCTCCTGCGCCGAGGGCGTTTCCGTAGTCCAGCCTGCTGCTGACGAGGGCCTTGGTGACCGCTCTTCTTGTTTCGGTGGGGATCCACCTGTAGATCTTGCAGAGCATGTGGAGGGTGTTGAAGCAGGAGGACAAGACGGCATTGACTTGCTTGGTCATGGAGTGTGTTGAGTCCAGGATGAACCCCAGGTTGCATGTACGGGCGGTGGGTGTCCGTGCTGCTCCCAGTGCGGACGGCCACCAGGAGTCATCCCAGGTTGAGGGGGAGCAGCTGAGGATGATGTCTTCTGTCTTGTCCGGGTTCAGCTTCAGACGGCTGTTCATCAACCACTCTGCGATGGCTTTCATTCCTTCATGGAGGTTGGCTTTGGCGGTGAGGGGGTCCTTGTTGAGGGAGAGGATCAGCTGGGTGTCGTTGGCGTAGGCAATGATGTTGAGGTCGTGCAGTCGGGCGGCATGGGCGAGCGGTGCCATGTAGACTATGAAAAATGTCGGGCTGAGGGAGGATCCTTGGGGTACGCTGCAGATGATCTCGGAGGCTTCGGAATGAAAAGGGGGGAGGCGGATGCTCTGGGTTCTGCCATAGAGGAAGGAGGTGGTCCATTCCAGAGCCTTGTCTCGGATCCCTGCATTGTGGAGGCGTGTGCGTAGGGTGCGGTGGCAGACAGTGTCGAAGATGGCTGATAGGTCCAGGAGGATGAGGGCAGCGGTTTCGCCGTTGTCTAGCAGGGCCCGGATGTCATCGGTGGCGGCGATGAGGGCAGTCTCGGTGCTGTGGTTGCTGCAGAACCCGGACTGGGACGACTCCAGGATGTTGTTCTCCTCGAGGTAGCAGGCCAGCTGTCTGTTGACAGTTTTCTCGATGACCTTCGCCAGAAACAGGAGCGGGGAGATGGGCCGGAAGTTCTTGAGGTTCCTCGGGTCTGCCTTGGGTTTCTTGAGTAAGGCGTTGATCTCGGCATGCTACCAGCTCTCCGGAAAGGTCGCATTCTCAAAGGAAATGTTGATGGCCTTGCGGAGATGGGGTGCGATGGTGGCGCTGGCTTTGTTGAAGATGTGGTGTGGGCAAGGGTCTGATGGAGAGCCGGAGTGGATGGTGTTCATGATTTTGATGGTGTCGTTGTTGTTTATGTGGGTCCAGGTGAGCAGGGGATCGATGTGGGTGGTGGCCGCAGGGTCTGAGAAGTCGGTGGGTGTCGGGGCGGTCAGGTTGTTGAAGCTGTCGTGAATGTCAGCGATCTTGTGATGGAAGAAGGTGGCAAGGGAGTCGCACTGGTCTTGCGATGGTGGGATGTCGTTGGTGTTGGAGCTGGGGTTGGGGTTGGAGAGTTCCTTCATGATGTTGAAGAGCTCTTTGTTGTTTTGCGCGTTGTTGTTGAGTCAATCCTTGCAGGAGATCCTTTTGGCAGATCTGTTGAGGAGATGATATCTCTATGGATGGCGTTCTTGTGGGCTGCGTAGCTGTCCGGTGTCTTTCCGCGGTGCCATTTCTTCTCTAGTTTACGGCAGGTTTGCTTGGAGGCCTGGAGGTCTGCGGTGAACCAGCTGGCTTTCTTGTTAGTGTGTCTGTTGGAGGGTTTCTTGATCGGGGCGAGGGTGTTTATGCAGTTGTCGATTCAACGCCTGAGGTTGCAGGCGTCGGTGCGTCGGCGGGTGGGCCCTAGGCGAGGGTGGTGTTTAGCTGGTCTTCAGTGATTTTGCTCCAGCTATGGCGGGGATCTGTTGAGTGCAGTGGTGTGTGGTAGGTTTCCGGAAGGTGAAGTGAATGCAGCAATGGTCGGTCCAGTGGAGTTCAGTGGTGTGGCTGAAGGTGATGTGCGGACTTACGGAGAAGACGGGACCAAGCAAGTGGCCTGAGGAGTGGGTGGGTGTTGTGATGAGCTGCCAGAGGTTGGCGAGGTTGTCAGTCAGGGTGGTGGAGTTCGTGTCGTTGTTCTCGAGGTGGAAGTTCAGGTCTCCAAAGAAGATGTAGTCTGTGGAAGCGAGGGCGTGCGTGCTGACGAAGTCGGCGATGGAGTCGCTGAACTGAGTTCGAGATCCGGGGGTCTGTAGACAAGAGTTCCTCTGAGGGTGGTGTTGGGATCGGTGTGGGTCTGGAAGCGCAGGTGTTCGGTGGTGCTGAGGGTGTCGTTGGTGCTGGTCGAGCCCCTGATGGTGTTCTTGTAGATGATGGCGATTCCACCTCCTATTCCGTTGGTGCGGTCCCGGCGGGAGATCTTGTAGCCGTCCGGGATGGCTATGGCGATGTCGGTTGCTGAGGAGGCGTTCATCCAGGTCTCTGTCAGGAAGGCGACGTCCGGGGAGGATGTGTCGAGCAGGTCCGAGAGTTCGACAGCGTGTTTGCATGCGGAGCGGGTGCTCAGTAATATGCATCTGAGGTGGTTGCGTCCTGTAATGGTGGGCTGTGTGGCAGCTCGGAGGCTGGTGAAGTTGCAGCTCCGGCAGGAGAATGGTCCTTTGGTGTGCTTCGATGCAGCCAGGAAGCAGGTGTGCGGTTCCGGTGTTGAGTGCGTGGAGGGTGTTGGCGTCGTAGCAGCGTTGTGTGTCCTGGCGTTCGCGGGGTCCAGGGGTTCATGGGGTCTGGTGCTGGGTGTAGTCCAGGCGCAGACGGGCTTGCCTTAGGCGCACCTTCGGCACGCCAGCGGCGCACGGCATCCCAGCGGCCGCCATATAAGAGGAAGTGGGAGGAGCAGCTGGGAGCGGGCAGCGAATGGGCGATCAAGGGGCGGGGCCGCAGGGGATGCAGCGGCTGGAAAAACAAGAGGGAAGAGTGGGCAGGGGATACAGAAGGCAAAAAAGGGCAAAGGGCAAACAAAAGGACACAATAAGAGCAGCAGTACATAAAAAAAAAAAGAATACAGGCAAAAACAACAATGCCAACACAAGAGCAGAGAGCACAATCACGGCAGGGCTAACAGGGAGCAAGGGGCAGAGTGAGCGCAGGAGCTCGCGGCCTCGAACCTCCAATAGGTGGCAGCAAAGGGCTCAGGGGCAGCGACACATAGGTGGTGCTATGCAGCTTGGGGAGCGACCTGCCTGAGAGCAGGGTCAAGGGTCGCTCTCCTCAACGCACCACTCCTTTAGATTTAACCTCCCTATAGAACGTACATTTAATTAAAAAAATTGTTTTTTGGAACTTTTAAAGTAGCGCTTAATTATGCTTTTGTAGTGTAGAAAAACTCATGATTTCAGTTTCCTCTGTAGCGTTGAAGATAACAATGGAATGTGTGTTCTCTCCTCCAGGCTCCTTTTCCTTGTAATCTACAACCCATGATCCCGTCTCAAGAGACTTTGGCTTTGTTGCATATTTAGACAATACATATTCAGTTCATAACACATCTTTCTTATAATGTGAATTAATTTATGAACCATGCACCAACACATATGGGGCAAATTTGATGAGGTTAAACCAAGGATGGGGGTGGCTGCTCTGAATGAGAAAAGATCTGATACTGTCATGTCAGTCAGTGAGTCAGACCTGTCAAGTGGATTAAGTGAAACAAGCGATGCAAGAAGTGAAACATCTTCCACCATGGGGCCTAGTGAAAACAATGCCACTGGTTCATCTTTTTTATTAGAATTAGAAAGGTATTGAAAGGGAAAGAAAACAGGGTTCAACAGGAAGAACACCAGAGGAAAAGAACAAGGAAGGGGGCAGAAAGAATAGATGTGGATCAGAACAAAAGAGTCACCAGATCTGTATCGCGCCTGCAGAGGAAATGATGGAAAACAATGTTGCACCGGTGCTAAATGTTGTTAATGCACCTGAAGATGTATCTATTGTAAACTTTTTCCAGATAACATTAGCCAATATTGAAATGACTGTGTTGAAAAAAGGATTAGGTTTTTGTCCTTTATCGAAACTGGACTTTACACAAATACACATTGACTTGTTTAAGGTTGTCATGTGCCACGGAACAAAAGTGAACTTGCAGCATTTATGAACACATTCCCACAACTGAGACAAAATTATGCTGTGGTACCCACAAATTCATAGAATGGTTGAAATTTTAAAAGAGTTGTGGGTTAATTTGGAAATGTTCTTTGACATTGCCATGCAGACTGAATTGTGGTTTTAATATAAAGTTGCTGTGCAAAGGCCAGGTGAGGAAACAATGAAAAAGGTTTGCATGAATGCACCATCATTTTCTGTTGTTATGGAGAAAAACATAGCAGTGATTACTTTCCTGAAGGGCAGAGTGCTAGCAAAGGATGTTAATTGGGTACAGATTAAAAGAACCCACAATGGAAGTAAAGGTGTTTTGGTTTGTGCAAATTCAGGTATAGATGTTGCAATGCTTGAAAAAGTATTCTTTTGCCATCTTTATAACAGATTTGAGCACTGGAAGAATAAATATAAATTTAAACATGATGCACAAACACAGAGAGAAATGCAGGTGCAAAATATGCCAGTTAAGCAAATGCAAATGTCAGTTCCGGATCAGGTACGAATGGCAGGAGTTTTTCAAACTCAGATGCTCCCACAAAATATGGGAAATGCTCAAATTAAGTTAGATCAGTTGCCCAGAGCAAGTGTGAATTCATTCCAGAAACAAAATCAGAACCCATTTCAAACGGTTACTGTATACACACGCGTAGCAGGAAAACAGTTGTTTTGCAAATTTAACAGCACAGATTACTATACACCAGATAATGTTAATTTTTCGATTCCTGATGAGGATGTACATTTTAAAATAGCCCAACAAGAGACAGCCGTAGCATTGTTTTCAGGAAGGACTGTTGAAAAATTACCTTCTGATTTGAAAAATAATAAACACAGAAATAAGAGTTCACAGAGAAGGATGTCAGATTAATAAAATGTGCAGAACATGTCTTCTTCAATTTAGAATCAGATGACATGTATTCAAGAGCACCATCAGTTGCAGAAATGTTAACCATAATTGGAGGTAAACTGAGTAAAGGGTTTCTGATGGAATTGATTGGAAGTTTATGTAACTTTCTAATCACAGGTTCACATAAACTAAATGTTGTCCTGTGGTACAGAATCCAGCCAATATATTTTTTCACATTCCATGTGCTGAAGAATGGCTTACTGTTATTGATTTTTGTCAAGTTCATGTCACAGTGCCATTACATGAGAATAGTCAGGAGTACTGTCAAAAAGAAGATGAATGTCTGGGACACATAATTGGAAAGGGAGCTAGAAAGGTGTCACCAGAGAGAGAGTGGAAATAATTGACCAGATGAATCCACCTTAAATTCAGAAAGAAGTCAAGATGTTTTTGGGAATGGTTTGTTAATGCACCTGAAGATGTATCTATTGTAAACTTTTTCCAGATAACATTAGCCAATATTGAAATGACTGTTGAAAAAAGGATTAGGTTTTTGTCCTTTATCGAAACTGGTCTTTACACAAATACACATTGACTTGTTTAAGGTTGTCTGAAGATTTAAATCCCAATTCTTACGGTTATTCCAACTGAATTTCGGGATCTCACCTTCCCTTTATGGTTTCTTTCTACTTTGCTTTTTTTCTGATTATGGCTTATAAGGTGGTTGGGTTCTCCTTTTCACATATACATCAATTTATAAAATATGTAATATAGGTGTAATCAGCAGTGCATCTTTAATAGTACATATGTTTATCTTCCAATGTAGCATCACCATGTGTGTTCTAAATGCACATAACATGGTCATGTGTATGTATTTCCTGAGGGTGTCATGTATGATTGAATTTCTATTGTATATAGTGTATTTATTATATTAGGTTTGTTATTCCAGCCTTGAAAAAGTCTACGCAAAGACGAAACACGTGTCGGCTAATATTGTGCTGGGAATTTTAAATTTGACACAACATGAATAAAGAATACTAAACAGCATGAATAATGACCCTTCTGGCCCTCTGTTTTTTTTAATAATACTGTTTTTTGATTAACATTGTGGTAATTTTCTCATTCTCAATGGAGTGGTATATTATTCTAAGGGTCTAACAGAGTAGACCGGTACTATATTTGATTAATATTTGATCTAATGGTGTGCTGAAAGAGCCTCAGTTTTCTTGTTTAGTTGGTTGCACATTTGTTTGTGCTGACAACACCTTCAGGTAGTAGGTGTTTGGGGCTGATCTAGCACCTGGTTGCTATAGCAAAGCTTAACAATTTAACTTTTTATGCTTAATATTTACAGATTATATTGTCTTAGTGAATGTGCGGATATTTCCCTGTGAGGGAACACTACTACCTGTGTGTGTTTTTTTATATCTGTTGATTCAGACCTGACAGTGATAACTCCAGGTGTTACTGCTTCAAATGTGACTAATTCAGTCCAAATATTACACGCTGCAGATGCACAGACAATGCCCAGAAAAACTGTGACTGGCCCAATTATTATGGTCCCTACTCAAAAGGTTCAAAGAGCTGCAGAAGTAGTGATTTTGTCAGGGTTTATTTCAGAGACTCAGAATTCACAGATTATTGAACAGATATCACCCCAGAGAGTCCAAGCACTGAAAAGTGGGGGGGGGGGGGGCAATGGTCTTTACAACATCTGCAGCCCAGGATAAAATTAATATATTTGAAGATGGGATTTTTCAAACCTGCTTTGAGGAAGCAGCAGTGATTAAAAAGATAGAGAGCAAGGGGGAACACATTAACCCATACCCTGAAAAAGAGAAACAGCTTAGTGTTTTAAATTCAACATTTGAACATGAAGATATTAACATTCCCTGCTGTTTGAATCATGAAAATGTGAACCAGTGTCAGGAGAAAGAATTCATTTCCCTGAGTAAGGTAACCGCTACATGTGCAGTAACTACACATGATAGACTGGCTGATTTAGTTAAAAAATATGAAATTGGTGTTTCAGAATGTTTTCCATTTCAGAAAAGTTTCAGGGTACATATGAATGATGAAGAAAATGTGCTCTTGAAGAATGCAATTGCACATTGCATAAATAAGTAAATATATTTTCAAATGCAATGGGTTTGAGAAATTAGGAGACAAATGGGCAAGAAAACATGAGAAGATAAAGAAACCACTAGACCTAGCAAGGAAATTGGATAAGAAAAAGAAACCACCAGATCTAGTTGAGGAAAGTAATAAACAGGGTGAGGGAGAAGCTTTTGCTTCCTCATTGAGAGAAAAGGTGGGAGAAGTGCATGTTCATGTGCCACGGAACAAAAGTGAACTTGCAGCATTTATGAACACATTCCCACAATTGAGACAAAATTATGCTGTGGTACCCACAAATTGATAGAATGGTTAAGATTTTAAAAGAGTTGTGGGTTAATTTGGAAATGTTCTTTGACATTGCCATGCAGACTGAATTGTGGTTTTAATATAAAGTTGCTGTGCAAAGGCCAGGTGAGGAAACCATGAAAAAGGTTTGCATGAATGCACCATCATTTTCTGTTGTTATGGAGAAAAACGTAGCAGTGATTACTTTCCTGAAGGGCAGAGTGCTAGCAAAGGATGTTAATTGGGTACAGATTAAAAGAACCCACAATGGAAGTAAAGGTGTTTTGGTTTGTGCAAATTTATGTATGGATGTTGCAATGCTTGAAAAAGTATTCTTTTGCCATCTTTATAACAGATTTGAGCACTGGAAGAATAAATATAAATTTAAACATGATGCACAAACACAGAGAGAAATGCAGGTGCAAAATATGCCAGTTAAGCAAATGCAAATGTCAGTTCCGGATCAGGTACGAATGGCAGGAGTTTTTCAAACTCAGATGCTCCCACAAAATATGGAAAATGCTCAAATTAAGTTAGATCAGTTGCCCAGAGCAAGTGTGAATTCATTCCAGAAACAAAATCAGAACCCATTTCAAACGGTTACTGTATACACAGGCGTAGCAGGAAAACAGTTGTTTTGCAAATTTAACAGCACAGATTACTATACACCAGATAATGTTAATTTTTCTATTCCTGATGAGGATGTACATTTTAAAATAGCCCAACAAGAGACAGCCGTAGCATTGTTTTCAGGAAGGACTGTTGAAAAATTACCTTCTGATTTGAAAAATAATAAACACAGAAATAAGAGTTCACAGAGAAGGATGTCAGATTAATAAAATGTGCAGAACATGTCTTCTTCAATTTAGAATCAGATGACATGTATTCAAGAGCACCATCAGTTGCAGAAATGTTAACCATAATTGGAGGTAAACTGAGTAAAGGGTTTCTGATGGAATTGATTGGAAGTGTATGTAACTTTCTGATCACAGGTTCACATAAACTAAATGTTGTCCTGTGGTACAGAATCCAGCCAATATATTTTTTCACATTCCATGTGCTGAAGAATGGCTGTTATTGATTTTTGTCAAGTTCATGTCACAGTGCCATTACATGAGAATAGTCAGGAGTACTGTCAAAAAGAAGATGAATGTCTGGGACACATAATTGGAAAGGGAGCTAGAAAGGTGTCACCAGAGAGAGAGTGGAAATAATTCACCAGATGAATCCACCTCAAATTCAGAAAGAAGTCAAGATGTTTTTGGGAATGGTTAGCTGCTGTAGAGAGTGGTTATTATACATTTCCCTAGTGGCTAAGCCTTTACTGAGGCTGACACACAAGGGTGTGTCTGATCCGCTTCCATTGGACAACAAGAGCATTCCAAGAGTTGAAAGAGAAAAAGTGTTGCGCCCCGGTGCTAGGAATGCAAGTTTATTTAAAAGAAAAGACACCAATTTGTGGAGAGGGAGGGATGCACTCTCTCAGTGCCTGTTCAAAAACATGTGTTCAAAGGTCTATGATGTATTTCCCAATGACCTTTGACCCCCAACATCAATGAAACTGAATATTAGTGTCTAGATGTCATGAAAATATGCATAAAGCCAAGATAATACTTTAAGGATGAACGTCTGATTCAGCTCAACAATGTCCATTTTGTAGAAGGCCCATGTTTAAAAGGTAATAATGAGACACTAAGAGCAGCACATGCTGTGCTCCCTATACATTATTTTGTCAAAGCTTCATGGCTTTCAGTAGTTACCTCAGCCCAAAGTTCGAAATTGATTGCCCTTACCATAACATGCAGTATATCTGTTCAAATGAGAGTCACTGTTGTCATGGGAGAGTGAAATGGTAACTCAGTTGCACAAAATTGTGTTTTGTTAGCATATACATTCAATGGAATTCTCACAGGTGAATTAATAGAGGCTCAAGAAAATGTTTCAGAAGCAGAACAACAGGGTTGTATCAGAACAGATTTTGAGAAAATTGACAACTGCATGGTAGCAAATGTGTTATTACAAAAATGGATGCCCAGGTATAGATTGACAGTTTTTCTGAAATCAGATCATAATGAGATCTCAAAGATGATGTGTGCACAACCACAGTTTGGATTGCAGCTATCTGCCTGAAGTTTCAAGCATAATAAAGCAACACAAAGACAGTTCAGAGTTTCACTTTGCAAAAGACTGTGTTTCAGCATCATTGAAGTGGCTTGAATATGTACATGCAAATGCACTTGTGAAAAACACAGATGAAAAGACTTGCCATTGCTGTGAAGGTCTGACTGAAGTGGAGCGTGCAGTTTCTCACCAGATTGCAGCTGCTACACAAGATCTACATAATGGATGGTGCAAAAACTTTGATCTGAGAGATGCTGTGAAATCAAAAGGCCTGTTCCAAATAATCCTGGCAAAGACTGTTGCGAAATGTGGTGGCCTTCCAATTTGGGTGCATGCCTCTCACACACTATGGTCCTGTGTCCCCCTGATAAAACAGCTCCTCTTCAAGAACAGATGCCAGCAGTGGTCAAAAGCCCACAGAAGAGGCCAGTCAAGCTGGAAGGGAACACACAGAGTCTGAAGCAGCACTAGAGAAAACTGACGTGGCACTGGAAAAGCAAAAAGCGGAAACTGACTCAGATGAAAGCGGTGTCAAAAGGGTGAATGAGTCAGATGCAGCCTCTGAAGAATAAATTAGTGTTGTGGGCTTACGAGTGGATATAGGAAAAAGCTGGCTAAAAGGGTATCCAAAACGTCTGCAGTGGTCCCTTGAAAAATCATTTGCACCCATAGCTGAAATATCTGAATCTGATCAAAGTGAAAATTAAAGTGAAAGGCTTGGATTGAAAAAGTGCAAAGAATTGATGGTGCTCTGTCAGAGTTTCTCAGCTCCTGAGTGGTCAAATTGCATGGAAAAAGTACAGAATGCCACACTGTATGAGCCACCCTGATGGCAAGATGATGCCATAGAGTAAAGAAATGCTGAAATAATTACTGAGAATTGTCAAGAGTTGAAGAGAAAAGAATCTTTGAATGATGAAAGAAAAAGAAGAAAAGAAAATAGAAAAGAGAACTCTCCTGTTGAATTTTCCTTTTATTATTTTAGTTACTTATTTTAGAGAAGACGAACAGTTCCAAGAAGCTACTTACAGAACTCTGCACTAAACATTTGAGGTTGGCTACATATGGTCTGATTACAGACAAAACTTGTGTTGCCTTAGAAATAGAGGTAAAATTGTTATATGCTCATCTTTTGCAATACAAATGTCAGCGGTGAAAATAAATAAGTGTGATGATTTACAAATTATTTGAGGTATCATGATTTGTTATTATCAAAGGGTGAGTTGATAGAGCTAGATTTCATCAAGATTAATCATCGCTCTGTTTTGTGTTTCAGACAGACTGCCTTTAAAATGGCACGAAGATTTTGGTGCAAGTGAAAACACATGGCACATGAAACATGAAATGAGACCTAGTCAAATGCTTTTTAAAAGTGTCACTTTTGGTGCATGCAAAGTGAAAGACATGAAATGAGGCCTGGTCAAAATGCTTTCAGTCTGAAAAGCTTTCATTTAAAACCATGCTTAATTAATCATGGATGTTTAATGTGTTTAGTTTATCAATCAATCAATCAAGACATTTGTAGAGCACACTACTCACCCATGAGGGTCTCAAGGCACTGGGAGGGAGGGGAGCTTTCTCTAGGTAATAATTAATACAGGGTATTAGAATGGTTGGAGGTGAACATATTGGGTTTATTTTCAGAAATTAATATTCTTTTGTGTTCGTTTTGCTTTTTAGGTCCAACTGTTAGCAGTGTGCTGAATGAGTGACGCATGCACAGAAGAATGCGCCAGCTGCATGAACTGCCAAGTGCCTCGAGAGAAGACACATGGGTCAAGGCCACAATGATCTGCACACTCCTGTCACCATACCAATGTACCAGTGTTTGTGGGAAAGTGTCATCCCTGCGTGTGATGTGAAAGCGAGACGGAAATGGACTGATACATTTTTTCCACTTAAATGTCGCAATATTGTATAATTATTGATGGTGAAACATATGACTGTATTAAGCCTTAACGCTTCCTTTGTTAAAACCGGTATGGGTTGGATTTACAATGAGAACAGGATGATGACAACCTCATGTCACCTTTGCTAACCAATCACAGTGCAAGTTTCTACTGAAACTGCAACATTATTAGTGTAGTAAGCCAAGAATTAGAGTATGAATAATGACCCCTTAATGAGCGTGTCGTACTTAGAAGAAATAGGAGAGGAGAAGAAGCAGATCAGACCAGACATAATTTGGGTTAGGTATGTCAACGTCGCTGGTGCAGCCTGGGAGGAGATTGTGTCTGAGGAGACACAGAGGGAGGAGGGGACCTTGCTCATATTTTCTCAGCGAGACATAGGCTAGCCTTCCCAGTCATATTTTTGGCAAGGCAGATCACATTCTTCTGTGGTCTTGTGAAGGGAGGGCAGCCTCTCTGTGTGAGACACCAGAGAGACAGATGAACAGACCAGGGCAGAGAAAGCAGCTAATAGAACACGTTTAGATTTAGATGCTAAAACTCTAAGTTTATGCTTTAACTAACTAACTAGTTTTGAAAAGATTTGTCTCATGCATTTATTTCTCTTTATGGCAGATTTTTGCCAAATATTAATTATTGATTAGCCTTGCAAAACTCACTCTGGAATTATATTTTACTGAATTCTTTAAAGAATTTTGACTGTCATTTGATGCCTCATTCCCTTCCTTTACGGAATGCCTTGTATTCAGTCAGTAATATGTTCTGTATTAATTCAATTTTTCCTATTTTCAATTCTGTAACCTGATTGATATTTGACTAATTAATAAAGGGTCAGAGAACCTTAACTTTTAACTAGAAAATAAAACCCTTTAAAAATACTCACAATTCTCTTTATTGGCTTAAATATTAATTGCATTTTGATTTTTCATGTGTATGCAAAGTCTCCTAAAAGTGATACACGGTGGTAAAGGTCCATCACCTTTAAAGCGGTAAACTAGAGGTAAACGATGTTTTGCATGGAGAAATTACAGTTGAAATTACCACTGGATCAATGTATCAAGCAAGCAGGAGGTAGACATCGGTCACAGAGGTACATGAGCTACACCTGTGGGGCTTGGACCAGGCCACGAGTCTAAGGCGAGCGACAAGTGGAAGGTAGGACAAGGAATCTAAATTCTAGGTCGCTTGACAGAAGAAGTCATAGTCAAGGCAGAGGTAGTGTTCCCATTCTGGGTCATGAGCTTGATTGAGTCCCGGTCACAAAGCTGCTCCCACAAAAAGTCCTCTTTCCGCTCAAAAACGTTTGGTTAGTCAAAATCTAGGCATAAGCGTAAGAAGGCCAAGCAGTACTCTGGCCTGTTCTGTCACTAGAAGTTTAGCGAGAAGGTGCAAGGGCATCACAAAGATCTCACTCCCCAGATGTCTCCTGGTCCTGATCCTGTGTGATGGTCACAGAGTTTTCCAGCCTTCATCAACCCCACAGTATACAGTGGCCTTCAAAGAGCCCATTCTTTAGATTTCTGGTACGATTCCAGCTCTATCTGGCAAGGATATGGGCCCCATGTACCTACGAGGGTTTCTAGTCAGACCTCCACCATTAGATCTGCCCCAAACGCCATCTGTCCTATCAGGACCACCTAGTATGCCTGTACCAACTTTGGGACTGATTGCTGCTTCAGTGTCAAGGTCCGTGCTGGTTCCACCTATCCCAACAGAGACTCTACTGGTGCCAGTCAAAGATCCAACCTAGATGTTGGTCTCAGACCCTGAAATGACAGCGGCCTGCTCCAGGCCTATGTTGGTCTATAAATTACAAATGCACAACCAGTGGTTAGACACCTGGATTCCAATCCACGATCTCTCCCTCGTCAGCAGTGTCAGCAGAGGATTCAAGCCTTTATTTGCTCCGATTTGGACCCAGTGTAAGTGACCAATATCCCTCAGGACACTAATATGGAAGTGAGCAGATGTGCATACTCATTACAATGGTGCATTGTATTTGGGCATACAAAACACCAGTGGCTTAGACATCTTTTGAATCTGAGCTATACTCTCCATTTAAGCTACCAACAGAGGAAAGTGCTTAGTTTAAAGTTGAGAGGGAAGGTGAGACACACATTTAAGTTACCCACTAGAGAGATGAAAACAAGTGCATTAACGGAGATTCCTCAAAGAGAACTAGCTTCATCTGAGCCATTATGGACATTAAACAAAACACATATTGATGCCCTGCTGGCTATAAGGTCCAGGTCATGCTCATGTTCAGTCAGTCACAAGTTACTAGGAGACAGACTGGGTACCAGTGACCCAGGCTCCGCACCAGGCATCCTACAAACAATATACTAATTGTTCAAAGTCTAATAAGTAAAGTCAATCCAGAATTACTTGCTGACCCTGATCCAGTGAAAGGCCAGGGATGAACACTTCACAGTCAACCAAAATTTAAAATGGGCCCATGTACACATTTAAGTTTCTTGGCTGGTTCGCTGGGGGTCAAGTTTTGGAATTCACTTTGATCTTGATTAGTTAACTCACTGCAGGCTCAAAATTATTCTTGAAAATGTTATTCAATGACTAACTAATCTTCACAGATCAACACTCTTCCTTTGGACCATTAATTGAGTAGTTGATGGTGATATTAACAATTAACTAACTAACTTACAGATCTCAGTGAAATAACCACAGACTCGGAGTAAGATTCAATGAATTTTATCTAAATCTCAGTCATAAATGAACACTCATTAGTACAAATTCACAGTGCATACTCCATCATCTTTCATGGGAGAGAAAATTCATTTAGTAAAACATTCAATTCATAGAATTATTCAACAAATCAATGCATTGGGAGTGGATAGATGAAGAGACAAAAGGCATAATAAATCATTCATTTGCAAAAGATATGCAAATTTAAGACAGAATAATAGTTACCCAATGGGGATAACGGGAAAACCAACCCTCTGGCCAAATGACTGGTGGAGGTCCCCTGATTAAAAATCTGGAGACAAAGACTATAGGACAGGACCAGGACAGGGCAATACTTACTAAACTTCTCTACATACCCGATGCACCAGTGCGCAACCCTCTCCTACACTCCCTCCCTCCTCGATCTTCTTCCGGAATCTTCAATCTAATCAGGTTGTCATTCAGGTATGAATCTTCCCATTCTGTTCCCTCCTTTCCTCATCAGTAGCAGCTCTTCTCTCTCTCTCTCTCTCTCTCTCAGCATCAACGTAAATTAAGTCCTCTGCTTATCGTTCTCTCTCTCTCTCTCTTCAAACTCTCTAATAAATTTTAAGACACTCTAGTTATAGTCTTTATTTCTGCATGTCCCTCCCTCAAAAGTTGCAAATATCGCTGGATTACGGACTGTGATTGGGCAGGGACAAGGGAGTTGTCATCACCTCATGCTAACATGGTTTAATTTCTTAAACTCTTTTGTCTAACAAACCCTTCCCCTTTAGCTCATTCATTATTCTATCTTATTTCCTTTCCCATATATCGAATACTTTTACAGAGTCTTTCCCAAACACCGTCAAATCTTTATGAATATTTGTAATATTCTTGATATATCCCTCAATATCTTTACTTTTGTCTGGGATATATGTACAGCAGTGTTGAACGTTCAACATGCCACAGACTCCGCCCTTTTTAGCCAATAAAATATCAAGGGCAAGTCTATTTTATAAAACCATAGATCTGATTGCAACCATTTCGGTATTAATCATTAAGAACCCTCCAGCAGTATCTGTTGATAAACAATCAACTACTGTTGATAAGTGACATATTTTATGTGAGTTCAATACAACTCCAACTGACGGGATCAGTGCACCAAATATGTCACCTAATATTTCAGAAAAACCTGCTCTTTTACTTCTTTTTAGTCCTTTACTTAAAACCAGATACTAACCCGGTATTTGTTGTTGCTATTTCTAAATTTTTATTTGCAATGTGGTGCAAACGAAGGCATCTGCTTAAATATTGATATGAGAATCTATAATACCTGCTACTATTTGCCATCTGTTGTGATTATGGATTTTGTAAAATCTAAGTTTGTAACTGTAGGTACCTGTTGTTTAACTAACGTGAAATATAGTACTACCTGCTTAAATGGCTGCTAGTTGATGATGGGCTTTAGATTTATCATTGATATGAATCCTATATTGGTTTTATTATTCATATGTTAAATTATATTTTTAGTGATATTTTCAAATAATCAAAGTTCCCATAGTGATGATTTTTATTGGCCAACTTCCCTAAATGTGTTTTTATAATCCTTTATGTATCATCTACTTTTGCACGTGATAATTGATTACCTTTGTGATTTGAATTCTATGTGGTTGTCAATTTTTATGTGCTTTTATGGCTTTAATAGCGGAAATAAACTTTCAATGAATGAATGTATTACATCTATTTCATTGTTCTTAGTTATGTGATATACATTCGGGAATACAATGCTGAGAGAGCGCAAATCAAGAAAAATATAGAAGTGCACCATATTTACAAGCACGTTGTATTAGATTAGTAAACATTATATAAGAGTGTCGAATCTATAGAGTGAAAATACACAAGAGTGTTTAATTAAAATAGAATAATTATATCAAGTGTGAAAAGCTAATGTAGATGTTTGTAGAGATGTTAGAATGATGTTGAAATCCCATGTTATGTGGGGTGGTAGGGGAAAATGTAATGCTGCTAAACGTAGAAATGTGTAGGCCACATGGCAGTTCACATAGAGTACAAGATGCTGTTACACTCTTACACGATGGTGGATTTTGATGTTATTGTAATTCAAAGTATTATCGATCATAGAACTGAAAAATATGTTTTATAGAAGTGTTTCATATAATCATTGTGTGTAATAAGTTAGAATACTGTTTAGAAGAAATTAAATGTTTTACAGAGTGCACAGGCCCGTTCATGTAATTCTAGATAGGCCTGAATAGACAAAGTCATTTCTTTTGATCTGCATGTGCTCGTTAGAGAAAGGTCGTGTTAGGCACAAACTGTGGAGCCTGTTCGAATGGTTTACGACTTAGAAGATACGGTGGAGGCCGGAATTTGGGGCCCACAGTACAAGTGTCTGTTTGCAGGTGCGAGGAGGTTTTAATCAAGAAAGTGATGAATAGACTTTTGTTCAAGAGAGCCAGGCACAGGCCTGGAGGAGTCTTCAGGAATTTCCTGGGGGTACCGTCTTGCCGGAGAGGAGCCTGGGAAGCAAGGTCAACGCTAACGATGGGCCCAGAGGAGTACCAGCATGGAACATACCAGAACCAACACCACGTGAGGGGCGTCTCTAAGGGGTGTCTCCAAAGGGCGTTTCAATTGTAAATGTGATTTTGTATTAGGGACAGTACCCTGGGGTGGAGTTAAGGCAGATGATCTGAGGAACCTAAGGGAGCGGATGGGTAGGCAGATAGGGAACTGCGAGACATCGTTTTTGGAACAAAGACTAAGGGAAGTGTGTGATCTTCTTTGGAAGTCACCACTGCTGACACCTTTTTAGGTTAAGATCTTGCTAAGTAGGGATGTCACTTAGTCTAGTGTAGGGACAGTCTAATCTGATTTCTTTCCTTTCTGTAAATGACTCATAAGCTACAGCTTGTGTCTATTCTTGCAACTTTGATGATTTTTGAATTGGTTTTGGTAATATTCTTCTGCCGACTAAGAGCATTTAGAAAATTCATGTTTGTATTGATACCCGTATATCTTTTGAACCTTATATTGAGATGTTTGTATCTCCAGTTAAGTTTGGCTTTGGAATTAAACTTTTAAACCTATTAAGCTTAAGTGGTTCTTTAGAGTGGCGTAAGTCATTAACTGATTGACCTAGTAGTGGATTGCCTTTTACTCTATGACAGGTACCAACGGTTCAGTCGACCGGAGTTGGGATCTAGATCTATAACAATAGACCAGAAATCCCGCGTTAACAATGCCAAAATAACAACTACCATACCATCGTGCAACCTATAATAGGCATGTTTACAGCACACGTAAAACAGGATCAGTTCTCCCTTTCAGTCCCCATCCCCCCATTATTAGGAAAGTATGTTCACATTCACTAGAACCAATGAAAATATGGTTATACTCTGTTTTAGTCTATATAGATTTTGACAAGTCTAGGGACATTGCAGCATGAGTCTCGCCTTTCTTGCAGTCCCCCTCTAGAATAGCCCTTGGTGGTACATGTGACTTCTGCTCAACAGCCTTCTTTTGGAAATCAGGACTTCTTTCCTCTACTAAATTTAGAAAATCTTTCTTTTCATCACGCAAAAGACATGTTAAGTTATTTCTATGACCATGTGTTATATCTATAGGATTCTGTGTTAGGAAAAATTCAGCCATAATCTTTACTACTAAGCACTGGATTCAAGTTTCTACGAATAGGGATTTTTGAAAAGACCAAATCAAAATTTGAGTAGTAGTATTGTAACTTGCCGGTAACATAAAACAAACTAGACAACACTACAGGACCCTCCATAAGTTAATGGAAGATGGTGATATGTCGCACCTTCGGAGACAGAAGTAGGTAGTTTCATGCAGACATAACAGTCACTCACATCCATCATATTAACATATTGATAAAGGAGTTTAGTAAATACATTTAATGACGATTCACTATGTCATGATAATACATGCGTTTATCCATTTGTTCTAAATCTGTAGTAGTAGTTTTCTTAGTGGCTGCATTCACTCTTTCGCTAGTATTTGTGTTATTTTGATTATAAGTCACCATTAGGATAGGTATCACAACGGTTAACAATAACTACATCAACATTAGTATTGTAATACTACATAAACAACATTAAACACATCTCCATTTTAAACTAGATTTCAGATGTGCAGTCATTTCTGCCATTTTTGTATCTAAAATTATTTCTAAAAGAAAAAATGTATATATAAAATCTTTGTGTGATCCCATGCTTCAAAGGCTTTCAGATTTTAGTCAGCCCTTTCTCTTTGGATCTTTTCTTCTCTTTGTTTGATAATTTTCTCAATGAATCCACCTTTGTGCAAAAGTCTTTTCTTAAGGTGGTCTTAATTCCCTTTCATCACATCCTTCAACTGTGTCACTTTCTGGTTCTCCATTTAAATCAAAATTCTCAAAATCTTCAAGGATGATGTACGTCCACTCTGGAGCCTTATATTTACTACTTGGAATCCTCCCTCTTTTTGACAACCTTAATGATCTCCTTCTTGATTGTTCTTGCTCAAACTGACTTGACACCTCATTTACTTGTTCCAATGGTTTCCCTGTGTTTCTTCTTAGAACGTATCTCAGTCTTTTTACTCCACTCGGCCAGTGATCACCCTTTTCTAACCCTTTTTGTTTGTACTGACTTTTCACCTTCTTCACCTATTTCAAGTGTCCTTTTATTTTCTCTTTCTTTTGGTTGGACTTGTTCTGAATTCTCCTCTTTTTCTTCTTCTGTTTTTGTATTTGTTTTGGACCCTCTGGTCTATTCTTTTCTTCTTCTGACTGAGCTTGATCTGGATTTTCTGTAGTAGATTATTCTATTCTTTGCTCACTTTGTTATGGTCTTTCAAGCTCTGGCTCTTCCTCAGCCTCTGCAGCAGTTTATTCAGTCCCAGTAACTGGTGCCGCCTCTACTAGACTTGTACTTAATTGTTCATCGTTAATGCGTTCTTCAGAATCTCTTCAATTCTTTCTTTGTTTCACCAGTTGCTGTTCTTGTTGTTCAGGTGGACTTGGGACTTTCTGGGTATGATTGGCATGATCCAATTTGGCAAGCCAGCACACTTCACTGCTGTTGTTGTGACCAATATGATCTGATAAGGTCCATTCCACCTGGGTTCCAAACACAATTTCCTCATGTGCTTCTTCACCACGACTCCAGGACACAAATCATGAGCTTGAATTGGCTGTGCTGTGCTTGCATCTTTTACAACCTGATGAGACGGAACGTACCAGATCAGCTAGTCCTTTACAATAGTCCAACACTAGATCATCAGTTATAATCATCAATTTGTTTCCAGGTACAAATACTTGTCTCATTGTTCTTCCCATGAAGATCTCATGTGGACTTAATCCTGTTCTTCGGTCAAGAATGATTTGAAGGCTCATCAATACAAGGGGCAAAGCATCAGGCCATTTCAGTGAAGTGGATGCACACACTTTCCCTTGTAGTGTAGTTCCTATATTCCCAATAGGCTCTGCGCATTTGAATAACATAAACGATAGTTTAGACGTAGGACTTAGGTCGACTAGGTCTCTATTGAATATGTTGGACTTAATTATGAAATGCCAGCTAGCTCAGAGGTCACTAGAAACTTTCTCGAGTACACAAGAAGGGATTAGTTTCTGACAACCGCATAAACATGACAACTTTGCTCCCTCCTGAATAAGGAGTATACCTCCAGAGTCGCGGAAACAATAGATAACTATTTTACTCAGTCAATCGTGCATGCTTAGTTTCACCAGAAGCGCAGAGAAATAGAGAGACGGGCGTTTTCAATAAAAGAGGTTATTTATTGAACAGTCTTCTTTCTCATGCAAGAGAAGTGAGTTGCCACAATTGCAATACTTGTTATAAAGTTTAGTGCGTACAGTAAAAGGAGTATTATGAAATAATACAGTAAAAGCATGGTATGGTTTCTAAGCCATACGGTGTTTAAAATAGATACAATATATACATATATAAAATCATGACTAAACATACTCAACTGGTGCTTCTAAGATACGCCTACCCCGGTGTACCTAACCTAAGCCTAGTACGTGGGAAGGAGTAAATGAGTTGCAGTTTAAGTTAAGATAGTTTCTGCCAAGAATCTGAATCAAGAATTCTCTAAGGGTCTAATCGGCTCCGTACCTTGTTTATAGAATGAAGGTCTTCTTGTATCTCTCTCTCAGGACTCGCTCTCTCAGCAACCTGCAAGGGTGACTGGGAAACATTGGAGCTGGATTTCTCGGCAGGACAAAAGACAGCGTCTCTCTCAGTACGTCAATGGGAGGGTCGGCTTCCTTCGGCACTCGCCACAGCAGGGCGTCGGGCAAGTAGATAGCTGATCTGCTCCAAACCACCGTGTGTATGCTAGGGCAGATGCTGGTATATTTATACCTGGAAGGTGCTGAGTTTGACGTAAGGTTGGACATAAGACGTCACTAAGAACTCGCAGTTCATTTAGGATTCCAGGAGTTCTAGGACAAATCAATATAGAAGCAGGGGGAATTCCCGGGCTGCTGGAGGCTTGGTTTGTTTAATAACGCGTTGTGCTTTCTAGGAGTCTATGGGAGTAGCCTTGCCGTATTTGGACTGCATTGGCTATGACTTAATATGGGTCTGATTCCTATGCCTTTATAAGGATATGATTTGTTATAACCACACAAGGGCATAAATCGGGAATATTTAAATAGGGTCCTAGATACGTTTACAACACCCACTCCATGTATAATGTCCATCATTACTAAATACTAAGCAATTTTAAACATATGACTATGCATGTGTTTTCCATCCCGCCCCAAAATACATAAAATGTATTTGAAATGGTATATACAAGAAAAATGAGTATTATACTGTACGTTTTCAAGCAGTGGTATCATTCAGATAATGCATATATAGTACGATGAAATATTGGCTGAATGAATCACGAAAATTACATTTATGAAATGGCTCTTAATACAGAAGAGAAGGTCGAGACCATTTCATCACATATTTATACAAGATTGTACATGTGCTAGAGGCTAAATCAAAATATTGTCTCTAGAGTTTCAAAATAGAAATCTTGTTCTCTAAGAATAGTTCTACTTTAAGCAGAGTATCATGTGCCCAAAAAAAGGTACATATTTTGGGAACGGGGAGAAATAATTTCGCTTTTAGGGCAAAAAATAGTTCCACAGTTTTTTTTTAGAAGTTCTGTTTTTCAAAATTGAAGGTCGAATTCAGAGTTCAGGGAACGCTATGTGCTCGTGTTTTCACAAGTTATTCTCGTTGTTAGGAGAGAACATTAACTCAGATAGGCTGGCAAAGAATTTGTCTACAACAGTAGGTGAAAGTTGGACCATGTCCGAAAAAGTAGAAATAGTGCATATATGGGAAGCATTGCCGTCATCGGTGTTTAGATCAGCAATGGTCACAGAAGGTTGTACCTGTGTGCCGCTTTCATCTCGTACCTCACCGTCACCTAATCATAATGGTGAGGTCTCAATGAATGCCGTCATCAGAATAGGTAGCCACTGGGGACAACACGTTGCATGAGCCGTTACCGAACCAAGCAAAGTATCGATATCCATAGGTACTGCTGATGGTAGTGTGAGACAGACGTCCAACACGCATTCTTCTCTGCAGAGCAGGCATCGTAGAACAGGTAGGATGCAATCTTGCCAGATTGGTCTGAATGAAAGAAACCAGGTAGTATTCAGATCTCTTAGCAGAGCCAAGCTGAGTACTTTAGTTATCCGGTCTCGGTATCTTATCGCTAGCAGCGTTTCTTCTATGGTAGCCTGAGTCTTGTTTGTGGCTGGATTTGCCTTTTCGGAGCAGAAGGAACACAAATAATATTCCTGCTACGAGTCCCAAGATGAGAGGCAGGCCGCCGAACACAGAGTGCACGAAATTCGGGAAGATGCTCAGGACTGCTTCAAAGGGTCCCAAAAAAAAACTGTCTTAAATACATGTGCGATGCCACTGGTATCAGACATGTTTAAGATTTGACCTAACATTTGTACGAAATGCACGGGGCAATTTGTCGATAATAATGTATGTATCTCTGCTGCTGTACTTGCAACTTGCAGATCATACATTTTTCTAGACGAGGTTAAAGGCACAGTTGTTTGTAAAAGAATGGATTTCATTCTGCTTAAAGTATCAATTCGACTAGAAGAGATATTCAGAGAAGGCCATATCGTTGCCTCCTTGTCTGGTTTGCTGTTTGGATACAATACTTGCATACAGCAAGTGACCCTGGAAGTTACACTGACGAGATATGCCCTCCCTGGCACCATGCCACAACAGCTGCAGTCACCTATTATAACGTAACTGCCGTTGGAAAGTTGTCTGAAAAAAGGCTCTAATTGTGTAGCAGGGGTGCCGTTCAGGTGGCATGAAAGATTATTTGATGAACCTTCGCAGGCTCCATGCAAGTTAATTCCTTGACACAGAAGTGTACCGCTAAGTGAATTTTTACAGTTGTTACCACTAAGAAATACCTCTTTTTTCCCCCCACTGTAACATCTATGTGTATAAGGTAGATTCTATTTTGACTTGATGTAACCTTTACCCAACCTTTCATACAGGCCCGCTGGTATGTGCTTTTGGCAATATTGAAACTGAAAAGTCGTTATCGGAATTGTAAATGTTAGGTCAAATCTTAAACATGTCTGATACCAGTGGCATCGCACATGTATTTAAGACAGTTTTTTTGGGACAATTAGCACCCTTTGAAGCAGTCCTGAGCATCTTCCCGAATTTCGTGCACTCTGTGTTCGTCAGCCGGCCTCTCATCTTGGGACTTGTAGCAGGAATATTATTTTTGTTCCTTCTGCTCCGAAAAGGCAAATCCAGCCACAAACAAGACTCAGGCTACCATAGAAGAAACGATGCTAGCGATAAGATACCGAGACCGGATAACTAAAGTACTCAGCTTGGCTCTGCTAAGAGATCTGAATACTACCTGGTTTCTTTCATTCAGACCAATCTGGCAAGATTGCATCTTACCTGTTCTACGATGCCTGCTCTGCGGAGAAGAATGCGTGTTGGACGTCTGTCTCACACTACCATCAGCAGTACCTATGGATATCAATACTTTGCTTGGTTCGGTAACGGCTCATGCAACGTGTTGTCCCCAGTGGCTACCTATTCTGATGACGGCATTCGTTGAGACCTCACCATTACGATTAGGTGACGGTGACGTACGAGATGAAAGCGGCACACAGGTACAACCTTCTGTGACCATTGCTGATCTAAACACAGATGACGGCAATGCTTCCCATATATGCGCTATTTCTACTTTTTCGGACATGGTCCAACTTTCACCTACTGTTGTAGACAAATTCTTTGCCGGCCTATCTGAGTTAATGTTCTCTCCTAACAACGAGAATAACGTGTGAAAACACGAGCACATTGCGTTCCCTGAACTCTGAATTCGACCTTCAATTTTGAAAAACAGAACTTCTAAAATAAACTGTGGAACTATTTTTTGCCCTAAAAGCGAAATTATTTTTCCCCATTCCCAAAATATGTACCTTTTTTTGGCACATGATACTCTGCTTAAAGTAGAACTATTCTTAGAGAACAAGATTTCTATTTTGAAACTCTAGAGACAATATTTTGATTTAGCCTCTAGGACATGTACAATCTTGTATAAATATGTGATGAAATGGTCTCGACCTTCTCTTCTGTATTAAGAGCCATTTCATAAATGTAATTTTCGTGATTCATTCAGCCAATATTTCAACGAACTATATATGCATTATCTGAATGATACCACTGCTTGAAAACGTACAGTATAATACTCATTTTTCTTGTATATACCATTTCAAATACATCTTGTTCCGCTGATAGCTAAGACAGGTACTGCTTTTCTGTAAGAAGGCCCAAATTCCTTCTTCCCCGCGATCTTTTCTCTGACCATATCCCCAATCTTTGGAATCCAGACAGGTCTTGCTGGGACAGGTGGTTTTTCTTCAGTGACCGTTGGCTTTAGCTTTGTGTTACTTAGACTTCTTCTTGTTTCATTTAAGTCCTGCAAAACAGCCAAACGATCTTTGATATCAAAGGTTTTTTGTTCCACCACTGAAGTCTGACTATCGAGGTCTTCGATTCCCATTCTGGTACCAAACAAAAGTTCATACGGAGTGATTTCACCCAGAGAATGTCTTGGCAGATTATTAAGACTACGTTGGACACTTATTAGATGTTTGACCCACCCATCACCCGAACCGAATACCCACGCTGTTATAGATTGCTTTATGTCCCGTTTTTTTTCTTTCCACTACCGCATTTCCCTCGGGATGGAATGGACTAGAGTACCGCAATGCAATGCCCATGCTGGCCATGGCCTCCTTGTAAGCTCGAGAGCTAAACGCAGGACCCTGGTCAGAATGTAGCATGCCAATTGCGTATGTGCCGATAAAGACTCGCAAATCTTTTATAACAGTTCTAGCGTCAGCCGAGCGCTGGGGCCACATCTAAATGAATCTCGTCTTAATATTTATGGGATCACATTGTTCCGTGTGGATGTCTGCGTGTAGATAGCCTAATGCTGTCTAATAGAGGTGTCTGGGCTGGTATCTGGTCCGGTTCACAACTGCGATCTCTGTTGCAGTCCTGACAATCCATTGCAAAGTTATAAATTTGCACGCTCATCCCCGGCCACCAGTATTGTGATTGCAATTCTATTAGAGATTAAGATCTCTTGGTGCCTCAGACCCATTATCATGTGTGCTTCTTGAATCAAGTAAGCCCGTCGGTTCGTTTTTGTAATTACTCTGTACCCCACTCCAGGGATTCGAGCAAAAGGAACGGTGTTCGCATCAATTATGTATGTATTGTCGAGTGGATAGTTGAGAGGTAATGCCGCATAGTCGCCTTTTAATGAGGCTTTTACTGCTAGCATGGTTTCTCCATCCATTTGTTTTTTAGAACGCTTTTTTGTAGCTACGGAAGCCGGTTGAACAGCTGCTGTTCTGGCTCTGTTAGCCAATGAATTCCCTGCAACGTGAATGCCATCACGTCGAAGACTCTGCGTATGTATCACGTGAGTCTTTCGTAGCTCTTTCTGTAAAAGAACTACTTGTTCCCATAATTTTTTATGCTTTATTGTGACACCTGTCTCATCTTTGTAACCATTTTCAATCCAGGTCTGCATGAAATTATTGTAAGAGTGGACGCTATAATACGAATCGCACACTATTAGTGTGGGGAATTGGCGATAGGCATTCTCAAGCGCCATCTTTAAAGCTCATAGTTCAGCTCGCTGAGCTGTACAGTTTCTGAGTGATTCAGTTTTAGTGACCATCGGTCTGAATTTACCTAAGCGCCAGCGACCTTTAACAATCGCGCATGCTGCATTGTAAACTTGTTTATCCACAACGTAGTGTTGTGCAAATCTGTCCGTGTAGATTACACAGGTGTACTGTTCGAGAGGCAGAATTTCGGTTGGCAGAGGACACTCATGTTCGTATTCTAGATGTTCTAGTTTTTTCATTTTGGGATCAAATGTGTGCATCACGTCTGTTGCAGCAAGAGAATTTTCCCTTTGTATCCATTTTGGATGTAATGCCATAGCATTTGGAATCCTTGGTCTTGTTACTGCCTCAAGGGCTGATACTGCTGTTAAAACAGATATGCTCTTCCCTTGGGCTAGGGCTCTTTCTTTTGCTACAGCAGTTTGGATCGCAGTCAGAATTTTTTCAGTAGAACTGAATTTCATTTCAGCTTGTGTGTACAAGTGTGATTTATAAGCTATTGGTACCGTTTCTCCCTCATTAGAGGTCAGGTACGTAAATCCGCATCTTCCTGGGATGACTCGGATTACAAGGTTGCGTTCGTTTGCGCGTGTTTGCAGTTTTGTTTTAGTTAACATGTCTGTTTGTATTGATCGTAAAATATCTGTGTCCAATTATTTGGTTTGAAATCAGGTTTTATTAATTCGTAGAGGGGTTTAACCATCTGCATAGTTTAGAATGTAAGTTCTTCCAAAATTCAGGAAACCTAGAATTGATTGTAAGTTTTTCAGCGTTTTTGGAGCTTGGAGTACTGCACACTTCTCTAAGTAGTTGTCTGCTAGGCTTTTGCCTTCACTTGATAATTCATATTCTAAAAATAGGACAGTGAGGTGGGCAATTCGTGACTTTTTAAAGTTGAATTTGTACCCTTCAGATTTGAACCCAAGTATAATGGTGTTCACTCTTTTCAATTGTGTCTCCAGGTCATCGTCTGTAAGATAGATGTCATCGACATAAGATAATGCCTTATCATACATTTGTAGTAATTATGTTACCCTGGCTGAAAATAATCCTGGGCTGTTCTTGAATCCCTGGGGGAGACGACCGAATTGCCTTTGGGCCCCCATACTTGAGAAAGCGGTCAAATACCTGCTTTCTGGTGCAATGTTTTGACAGAAGAAACCATTTGATATATCTAATGTCGTTTTATATTTTTTGCACACGATGTTATTCATTAGTGCTGCACTGTGTGAGTTTTGTACTGCAAATGTTTTGCAACAAGAGTTTAGGTGTCTGTAGTCCAAAACTAGACGATATGAATCATCTGGCTTGGAGACAGGAAACAAAGGATTGTTCATTTGTGAGGTGCATGTTTCAATCACCCCCTGATATTCAAGTTGATCTAAGATCTCCCTGACTTGTTTTTTAGCTTCTTGCTTAACAGGATACTGCCTCTGTGCAGTAGGTTGATTTTTTAACTGAATTTTATACTGAGGAGAATCCTCATCCCATCCTACATGATTTTTGTATAATGCAGGGGCTTGGGCCACTGCCTATTTTATAGCAAATGTGTATTTTTTATGAATTGGAATGTGATTTGAGAAGGCAGGCATAATCATTTCTTCGCCATGTGGGCACTCCCTGACAAACTCTGGTGGCCAGTCTTTATCTGCTAGAAGGATATCATAGCCTTTAGATAGATTCTCCCAAAAGAGACCTCTTATTTTCCTAGTTTTGTCCCCTTCTATACATAATGTTATTTCATATAATTTATGGGGCACACTAACTCTGGTGTCTGCAGTTTCCACCTGAATGTATTGATTCGTATCCACTGTCTCCAGAAGATTCATCAGGATCTTGCGAGCTATGGTCACTTCTGCTGCGCTGTCGAGCATTGTCTGGGCCCATTCTCCGTTCTTGAGTTGTGTCCTCAGAATCCTCGGCATGTTTTATTTCAATACTGGCTACCATCTTTTTGGGAAATTGTAATTTTTTTACTTTGATGAGCAGGTTCCTTGTCTTTGGACTTGACGCGCTCTTCTTTATGTTCTGACCGTCCTCTTCTTTCCGATTTCTGTGAGGAAGTCTGAAAAGATCGAGAGGGACGTGTATCATTATCTTGATATCTGTCAGGTTTTCTTAAATTATCCCTATTTCTAAGGTTGTATATTTTTTCAGAGGGCTCCCGTTGTGGAGACCTGTCCCCTCGTCCTGGAGATTTATTTCTCCATGGGGAGACCTTCCTCTGGACTGAAACTGTTTTTCTCTGGGAGTTGTTTGTTTATTACCCGCCCACTTCTTTTTTGGAGTAATGAGATTATTCTTAATAAAGCTCTTTTCAGGATTTTCAGTTAGTTGTGCTTTTAGTGGTATCCCACCCAAACTATCTCTACCTAATTCTTCATAGGATTTTTCAATTATTCTGGCAAGTTCAAAAGGTTGTTCTGCTATATCTGTTTCTTTCAATTTTTGGCGGATCGCCACAGATGCTGCTTCTCCTCTTATGTTGGCTAATAGTATAGCTGAGACTTGCTTAAAGTCTTTCAGTAATTTTATACCTAGATTTCAAGCAGGCTCTGGACCATATTCATTTTGAATCTGTCTTAGTACATCTGGTATAACCACCATGTGTTTTTGTGTATATTGAAGCAAAGACTGTGCCCCAAGTGTCACAGTCATCCACATGTGGTGCAATCCCCATTGGTAGACAGATTGTCAGAATTCTGTGTTTTTCATGAGGTGTAGTATAAGGAAATACTGCCTCTGAGTAATGTTTTGAGCTAATCAGAACGGAATTTGTTCCCGTTTTGCGGGTAATTTGCCAATGACTGATTGTATAGTCTGTGGTTTAATTTTATTTGTGTTCCCCTGGTGAGGGGTGTGCTGTGGAATTCTTATTGCTGGTTGGACTGTTAAAGTCCGCATGACATATTGGACCAATTGTCTATGCATTTTAATTAGTTGTTTTAGGTGAACTAAAAGTTCTCCGCTTGACATTCCTTCAATGTCAGGATGTGGTGTATAGCTGGCTAGAACCGGCCATGTGGCTCCTGGTCTACCTAATGGACCGAGCCTGGTAAAGTGATGTTGATGTTTTAGGGCGCCATTAAACCAGAGTTGATGCTCTTGGTAGGTTAGTGGAATTTCAACGTCCTCGAAAGGAACGTATTCCGTTGGAGGTTCCTCTATTTTGTAGTAGTGGAACTCGTGTGTCACAGCATTTGCTGCTGGAATATGTATCCAGGAATAGAACACCTCTGTCTGCCAATATTCATGGGCCTCTACCACAAATATGACTGTACCACCTCTTGGTGATACTCCATTTTCTATAAGTTTTATAGTTATGATTTTCCTTACATTTACCGGGATGATTATAGCATTCGGGCATCATGTTGGAGACTTGTGTCCTCCGCTAAAAGTTGAGCTGCTATTCTAGCTCTCTCCCTTTCGTCGTCACTTTCCGTCATATTCATGACTGAAAGTTTTTTGCAGTGCAAGTTTCAAGGAGACAAAGATTAGGTGCACAATATTTTGGAACATTGTATCCTTCAACGTTGACTAAACCAAAAACGAATACATAGGAATCTCTTCCTACTAAGTTTTGGCGGATATTAACCTTTCACCCACTCCAGACGTCTATTGTAGTTTTTACCGGAAAAAAGGGTCTGTGCGAAAAGCACGACTGAGTTACTCTAGTATCTAGAGTTAAATTATCACCTTACCCCACGTTGGGCACCATGTAGTGTAGTTCCTATATTCCCAATAGGCTCTGCGCATTGGAATAACAAACGATAGTTTAGACGTAGGACTTAGGTCGACTAGGTCTCTATTGAATATGTTGGACTTAATTATGAAATGCCAGCTAGCTCAGAGGTCACTAGAAACTTTATCGAGTACACAAGAAGGGATTAGTTTCTGACAACCGCATAAACATGACAACTTTGCTCCCTCCTGAATAAGGAGTATACCTCCAGAGTCGCGGAAACAATAGATAACTATTTTACTAAGTCAATCGTGCATGCTTAGTTTCACCAGAAGCGCAGAGAAATAGAGAGACGGGCGTTTTCAATAAAAGAGGTTATTTATTGAACAGTCTTTTTTCTCATGCAAGAGAAGTGAGTTGCCACAATTGCAATACTTGTTATAAAGTAAAGTGCGTACAGTAAAAGGAGTATTATGAAATAATACTGTAAAAGCATGGTATGGTTTCTAAGCCATATGGTGTTTAAAATAGATAAAATATATTCATATATAAAATCATGACTAAACGTACTCAACTGGTGCTTCTAAGATACGCCTACCCCGGTGTACCTAACCTAAGCCTAGTATGTGGGAAGGAGTAAGTGAGCTGCAGTTAAAGTTAAGATAGTTTCTGCCAAGAATCTGAATCAAGAATTCTCTATGGGTCTAATCAGCTCCGTACCTTGTTTATAGAATGAAGGAGGTCTTGTATCTCTCTCTCAGGACTCGATCTCCCAGGAACCCACAAGGGTGACCGTGAAACACTGGAGCTGGATTTCTCGGCAGGAGAAAGGACAGCGTCTCTCTCAGTGCGTCAATGGGAGGGTCGGCTTCCTCCCGGCAGGGCAGGGCAGGGCGTCAGGCAAGTAGATAGCTGATCTGCTCCAAACCACCGTGTGTTTGCTAGGGCAGATGCTGGTATATTTATACCTGGAAGGTGCTGAGTTTGACGTAATGTTGGACATAAGACGTCACCAAGAACTCGCAGTTCTTTTAGGACTCCAGGAGTTCTAGGACAAATCAATACAGAAGCGGGGAGAATTCCCGGGCTGCTGGAGGCTTGGTTTGTTTAAGAACGCGTTGTGCTTTCTAGGAGTCTATGGGAGTAGCCTTGCCATATTTGGACTGCATTGGCTATGACTTAATATGGGTATGATTCATATGCCTTTATAAGGATATGATTTGTTACAACCATACAAGGGCATAAATCGGGAATATTTAAATAGGGTCCTAGATACGTTTACAACACCCTAACCTGGATTTTATTGTGTCATTGAGTGGTTCAACCACTCCAGAGGCTTCTGGTCAATAGGCACAATGTAATTTCTGCTCAATTTTGAAAGCTGTATGAATCAATTTCATTACCTCATTATTAAAATGAGGTCCTCTATCGGATTCTAAAGTGACTGGAAATCCAAATCTTGGAATGAGCTCTTTCAACAGTAATTTGGCAACTGTGAGACTGTCATTCCTTCTCGTGGGATAGGTTTCTACCCATCAAGAAAACAGACACACAATGACAAGGACATACTTCAAACCATTGCACGGTGGCAACTCAATGAAGTCAAGTTGCAATCTTGTGAATGGTCCCTCCGCTTTTCAAATTTTTCCCCAACTGACAACTGTCTACCTACCTGGGTTTTACTGTTGACAGGTTAAACATCTATGGCAGAGACTCACAGCAATTACCCTAAACTTGGGATTATACCATGTTTGTCTGAAATGTCTAATCATGGCTTCCCTCCCATGATATACCCTAACCATTTGTGATAAACTATCTGGCATTATTGGTCTACCATCTGGACACACCCACACTTTTTGTCCGCCCTTCTGGTGCATTCTGATTTTATCCAGTGTTCTTTTTCTTTTGCGTCTGCCTCATCCTGTAACTGCCTAACGTCATCCCTTGTTTCAAATGCAGAGAAAAACATTAGTTGGCAATTGGTAACTTCCTTTTCCATCCCTCTGTTCAAAGACATTGTATTTCGAGTGCAAAATTGTGCAACTTGGTCAGTGTACCGATTACCCAGTGTCACATAATCATTTCCTGACTTATGTGCGGCACATTTGACCACTGCAATTTCTTTTGGCAATTGCAATGCTTCCAATAGTTCTTTACATTTTTTGCAATTTCTGATGGGAGATCCTGAAGAAGTCAGAAATCCCCTCTGTAACCACAATTGGCCAAAGTCATGCACAACACCAAAACCATATTGACTATCCGTAAATATGGTTACTCCCAATACCCTCCCAATTTTGCATGCTTTAGTTAAAGCGAACATTTCCGCTATTCATGCAGACTTGACTCCTCTTAGACAGGAAGCTTCTATGATACTGGACACAGTACACACAGCATAAGCAGACATCAATTCTCTATTCTCCCTTCTCACCCATACCCCATCAACAAACAGTACAAAGTCTGACTCTTCTAAGGGAAATTCAAGGAGGTCAGGTCTGGGCTTTGTACACATTTCTGTCACATCCAAACAATCATCATCAACTTCCTTTTTCACTTCTTCACAATAGGAATCGGGTAACAAGATTGCTGGATTCATCATGGTGCATCTCGTCACACATACATTCTCAGCACCCAATATTACTCTTTCATACTTTGTCAGCCGACTAGGGGGTCAAATGTTGAGTACGAGTCCTTGTTAAAAAGATCTCGACAGAATGTGGCACATACACTTTTATAGGATGTCCCATCACAATTGATTCACTCTGTTCCAGACTCACACAAGTAGTAGCTACTGCTTTTAAGCAGCAAGCAATGCTGCATCCACTGGATCCAGAGTGGACGTCGGGACAATCTGTGTTAACGCCGAATGTGCACAAACTTCCCTTTCACAACAGGGCAAAGCAAACTCTTTTGTATAATGTGGCATTCCCAATGCTGGTGCTTGTCACAAACAACTTCTTAGTTTTAGGAATGCTGTTTTGACTGCCACCATAAAACGGGTCTGTTTAGCGGGACGCTATACGTGGAACTGTTGTGCTCCCAGGCTATTGCAAATGGGACTTCAAAGTAGACGGAAGATTGGGCCGGCAAGTTGCCTTGAAGTAAATCATACTTTTATGGCAGAGAACGGAGAATCCAACATCGGACAGTCGAGCATTAAAACGTTTGACATATTATTGCATTTCATCTTTTATCTTGACTGGAGCTTTAGAAAACCATCAGTTTTGGTATGCATATCATTTATATTACGCAAAGTACTTGGTAATCCTCTTTCAAATTATACTTGCAAGCTCTAGCTAGAAGCATTCACATCAAACATGGCTTCCTGATTAAGGCTCAAAGCCATGATTATATTGATTGTTTTCTTCAATTGATGCAGAGGCTACATTTCAATTGGTGAAACCTCATCCTGAATAAATTATTATATATCCCATATTAGGTGACCATTTGAATCATGTGTAACATCAATCATTATTGATTTATAATGAAAAGATTGGACACACAGTTGTCTGCCTCAAAATATAATACATGCTATGAATTTTTGTATGAAATCACATTGTCAGATAAATAGTGTTTGAATGTGGAAGAGAGTGTGGCTATGATTTGGGTAAAACAGAATAACGCCAATGCAATGAAATAAAATGCGCTGTATTCAATTTTTTGAATATGAGAAATGAAATACAAGTACTCATTTTTAACAACAAAATGAAAAAAGGAAAAAATATTTGTGTTGAATTAAAACAATCTTGTAATATATTAGCATCTGGTATATGTTCTACTGATGGAGATATCGCCAAGGTCCACTTCGTATCTAATTTCCTAAATGTTTTGTACTCAATTATAATATGCTTCTTCACTTTCATCATCCCATTCAATCGGATCTATTATATATTTTTGTGTCAATCTTATGGAAGGTTGTGCAAGCAGTGAGATCCACTGATCCTTTGGCGACCGTATCCAACCAGTCCTAAAAACATTCGCAATTCTTTCTTGGTTTTGGGCAGACTCATGTGTTGAATCACTTTTATTCTTTCTGGCGTCACTTTTCTGACTCCTCTTTCCATCTTGTGTCCTAAATATTGAACTTCTTGTTGGCTGTTGGGCTTGGCCCTTTTTTGCAGGGTCGTCCCTGAACTTTTTGCCTTCCTCCTGTATTTTGTCTGACCTGTTTTTGTTGGTTTTATGATTCAGGGCACTTTACCACTGCTGATTAGTGCTAAAGTGCCTATGCTCTCCCTATTGAAAATTGATGTATGGATTGGTGACTCCATGATTGGCTGGTTTTGTTTACTTGTCAGACCCTAGTACAGTGCACTGAGTGTGCCGAGGGCTTGTAAATCAAATGCTGCTAGTGGGCTTGCATCACTGGGTGAGCCACCCACAGATGCAGCCTGTAAAAGTGTGTCTCAGGTCTGCCATTGCAGAGCTTGTGTGCAGTCTGGTACTGCCATGTTGACTGGGCAAGTGCACCCACTTGCCAGTCCCTAAACCTTCCCTTTTCTGCATATTAGTCACCCCTATGGTAGGCCAAAGGGCACCGTGCAATGTAGGTAAAAGGTAGGACATGCCCTGATGTGTGTGGCATGTCCTAATAGTGAATTACAGCCATTTTTATTTTTCACTATTGCAAGGCTACCTATTCCCCATAGGCCATAATGGGCAGTTTGATTATTACATTTTATAATCCTAACTGACTCAGGAAACTATGTAAAAATTTGAGTTTAGTATGCCTGAACTTAGAACGATAAAATGCATCTTTTAGTGAAGTTGGTTTTAACATTCTGTATTTAAAAATACCACTTTTAGAAAGTAGGTATTTTCTTGTCTAACCATCCAAGCCTGCCTCTGCTAGGTTGTGTATTCCTTGTCTGGAGTTTGAGTGACAGGGGCTGGGGGATTCCAGGAGACAGGGTGAGTCAGCACAGGGCTGAATAGAGAGATCTGCATGCAGATGGGAGGGAGGAGTTGCACCTGGGAGCTGAATAGGGCTGTGCCTTCCCTTCACAATGCTAGCTCCACCTCCTGAGGTGTGTCGGATGTCCCTGGCCTGCACTGTGAAAGGAAAGGAGTCCACCACTGGGCATTTATCTCATATACTGGTTAGAGTGTTGAGGGGAACCTACACCTATTTTGAGTCTGGTCGTGTATCTAACTAGCTTTCTTGACCAGCTGACTCACCGGGCGTATCCACCTCTCACTCTGTTATCGACCTGGAGCACCATACATTTTATACCAGCGAGATAGGCGCGGGCTTAATCATCGGAAAATCTTACAAAATAATGAAGAATCAACCAAAAGCTTCAAGAAAAGGTACCCAAAACCCTCGATTTCTCTTAGAATGATCTAGAGTGTCAAGCTTAGCCACAACCCTCATAGCTAGAAACCAATCCATTAATTTAGGGGGGGATGTAGAGACCCACAACTTTCAAATCTCTCTGCGAGCTAGCAATATGGCATAAAAAATAAGTCTTACATTATCATTCAAACATTTGTTTTCTAAATTATATCTCCCCGTTATTATAAATTCGGGGCTTACCTCCATTCGCAGGTTCAAGATTCTAGATAGACAATTACTTACGTCCAGCCAGAATTGTCTTTTATTTGGGCAATAGACAAACATATGTAGATCATCGGCATTTAGAGTGTTGCACTTCGGACATCCCACTACTCCGCCTGTTTTAAATTTGGATAATCTTCGAGGGGACCAATATGCCCTATGGATAGTAAAGAGAAGATTCCTCCTTAAATTTGCAGGTTTAACAATACTATAGAGCATAGACATCGTTACTTGCCATTGATTCTCCGTCGCGATCTTCAGCAAGCTTTCCAACCACAGGGCCTCCGGGAGCACGAATGGTCCATCTTCCATTTCTAGTATCATCCAGTACCACGTGGCCACTTCCTTCTTGAAAGCCCCTAACCCTAACTTGATCTCGAAATCATTCTGAGTCCCAATCACAGTTTCTAGATCACTTGCCCAGCTCTGTATCTGTATGTATTTATACCTGGAAAAAGCTTGACCCCATTGTTGTTGACAAAGACTCCAAGAAATCAAATTATCATCCTGAAACAAGTCTTTCCATCTTTGTATCCCATCCTCTTTTTTCAACTGAAAAGCCAGAGCATCCTTTGTCCAAAGTGGAGCTCCAGGAAAATCCCATATTGGGGCCATAAAACTAAAATAAGGCAATTTAAATGTTTTCCTTATTTTATACCATACCTCCGCCAAGTCTCGCAAAACCTTTAATCTCACTTTTTTTAAAAAATTTAGGGTCTGCAAACTTATATAGAAAACCAAAATCGTCGAACCCGTTACATTTTAACAACGCACCAAATATATTTCCAATCGTGGATTTAATTAGGGTACCGAACAACATCCTACAGTTCTTTAAACAAAAAGCCCACGCATATATTTGTAAGTCTGGTGCAGCCAAGCCGCCTTTGTTAGTTCTCCTCCTCAGCTTTTTCCATGATATTCGTGCACCTTTTGATGCCCATATAAAAGAAGCTACCTCACTCTGCACTTTAGCCAACCATTCTTTTCTAAATCCCAGCGGTATAGTCTCAAACAAATAGGTAATTTTCGGTACGATCACCATCTTCACAAGATTGGTCCGTCCATACAGTGACAGAGGGAGATTCATCCATCCTTTTAAAGTAGCCGTAATTTCTTTCTTGATCTTAAAAAAATTGACTTTAGCAAGATCTTCAATCTTATGAGTTATCCTGATCCCCAAATATCTCATTTCAGATTTGCTAGTTACCCCTTCTGTACTTAATTTCCAGGCCATTATCTCAGTTTTATCCTGATTTATTTGATAACCTGAGACTTTTCCAAACTCTTTCGTTATTTTCAACAAGTTATCCAACGAGTGATGTAAATTAGAAGAATAAATAATAATGTCATCCGCGTAAAGGCCCAGTTTTTCTGACCAATCTCCAGCTACAAAGGGGGGTATCTCTTCTGAAGCCCTTATCTTACAAGCCAATGGCTCTATATAGAAGTTAAAAAGTAAGGGCGACAAAGGGCACCCTTGTCTGGTGCCTCGCATTACTTTTATGGGAAGAGTAGGGTTTCCATTAACTAAAACACGTGATGTCGGGGAGCAATACAGAGAAAAGAGAGATTGAGTGAAATTCTTCCCTAGATTAAGATGTTGCAGAAGATCTTTCAGATATGTGAAGTTTACTCGGTCAAATGCCTTGGCGGCGTCTAGTGCAAACACCGCCAAGGGAAACTTTTGACTGGAAGCCATATCAATTATTCCAACCAAGGTAAAAGTGAGTTCCTTCAAGTATCTCCCCTTAATAAAACCTTTTGATCCTCATGAATCAGTTTCTGAATAACCTTAGCAAGTCTGTCTGCTAAGATTTTTGCGAAAAACTTATAATCGCAATTCAAAAGCGATATTGGTCTATAAGCATCTAAACTACTGGGAGATTTCCGTGGTTTAAGTATCAAGGAGATAGTTGCCTCATTCCATGAACTAGGTATAGTTACCTCCCCTTTAAAAGCTTGATTAAATAATTGACAGAGTGTAGGAGAAACTACGTCAACTAAAGTTCTGTATACTTCAGCCGGAATACCATCCGGGCCAGGTGCTTTCCCCCTTTTACTCTCCTTAATCACTTTAGCCACTTCATCTAAAGTTATTTCTTTATTTAGTGTTCCCATTAAATCATCAGAAAGAGGTTTCCAAAAGGTTAGCCACTCTTCTATTTCAGACTTTCTTGGATGAAGGTCTTCTGCATAACATTTACAAAATAGCTATGGAAGGCATCGGCTATTCCTTTGCTGTCTGTTATCACTTCTACTGAGTCAACCTTTTTAATTTCTTTTATTTGATTGCGCATTAGATCTTTCTTTGCTTTCCACGCTAACAATTTACCGCAACCCTCACCGTATGAAAAGTGAGCCAACTGACTAGCTTCCCAGCGTTCTTTGACTCTTTGTGAAAGTACTAATGTAAGCTCTATTTTTAAATTCTGGAGCTTATTTTTAACTTCCTCCTCAGTACAATTACTCCCTGAGCGACTTCCACTACCCTCCCAGAATCGTATTTCTTTTTCCAAGTCTAAAATTTTACTGTAATAAGACCTTCTCTTTTTAGCACCCTGAGCTCCCAATCTCCCTCTCAGAAATGCCATACATGTGTCCCAGACTATATCTCCTTTAGCTGATCCTTCATTTACATCTAAGAAGTCTTGTAATTCTATTCTTAAAGTTTGTAAATAATCCTCATGCAGTAAGATAGTGCGGTCCAATCTCCAAATAGAACTCGACCCTTCTATTCCTAATTCTAAATCTAAACTAACCGCTGAGTGGTCTGAGATATGAGCTCCCAGGTGTATCACTTTCGTGACCCGATCCTTCAACCTAGTGTCCAATAAAAAAAAATCTATTCTTGAGCTGTGGTTATATTTTTTATTGCGAAAAGTAAACAATAACTGCTGGCCTGCTTTCAATCTCCAAATGTCGCATAAGCCTTGCTGCGCCATAGTTAACCTTAACATATCTGACATTTTACCATTCACCACAGCCCGGCTATTTCCTGTCCTGTCTAACTTGACATCTAACACTGTGTTGAAATCACCGGCCAAAATTAACTTTCCTGGGAAATCCAATAACTCTGTTGTTAAATTATTTAAGACCGATGGGTCATCGACATTTGGTCCATAGTACCCAGCTACTACCAGAGCTTCCCCTGCCACTCTTATCTTAGCAATCACCCATCTTCCTCTATTGTCTGCTAACTTCTCTTCCAGAACAATATCCATCCCTTTCCTAAACAAAATTGCCACACCTTTAGTTACTAACTCTTGAGGTGTAAAAACAGCATTAGCAATCCATTTCTGTGTAGGGAAGATCTCATTACTTTCTTTTTCAGTCAGATGTGTTTCCTGCAAAATAATCACCTGAGCATGGGAGTCCTCCAGATATTTCAATATCAATTGCCTTCTAGTTTTTCCTCGTAGGCCATTAACATTCCAAGTGAGGAACTTTAGCTCCTTAATTTTAACCCCAGTCATATAAGCTATCCCATAGTTCTCTTGCTTTTCGGTGGCAAAGATGCTCCTGAGGGTTTTTTCCTCTTTTCTTACTTCCCCTCCCTCCCAACCCCCCCCCTCACCACCCCACAGCCCCTACCCCTACCCCTACCCCCTAACAGCCCTACCCCTACCTCATCTAAAAGGAAAGGAGTCTTGTCAACAAAGTGCTCCAGGACTGACCAGAACTGGTTTGGACTAGGCAAAGGCCTCTCTGCCTTCAGTGAACAAAGAGAAAATGAGTATAAAAGAGGGGATCCAGACCCCAGAACTTTAGATCCCTTTTGGGAAACAAGAAGAAACCTTTGCTGAGGAGAGGAACCAGAGACTGAGGAGGGACTATTCCTAAGCGTAAGGGATTGGCCTGGTGTGGTTGCCTGACTGCCAAAGAGAGGAGAAAGGACTTTGTACTACTTTCATTCAACTTGTAAAGTATCTTCAAGGGCTTGAGATAGAGCTTGCCTCCTGCTGAAGTCTCAGGGACAACAGACTTCACCCACCAGCTCCCCAAGAGTTATTTGGAAGTGCCTGCAGTTGTGTTGGGCTTTCTGAGGGACTACGTGTCGCAAGTAGCTGGAAGCGCGACTCACAAAGAAAAAGCTTGTTGCCGCCACTGCCGCTTCACAATGCAAAAGCACCTTGCAATGCCGGAAAGAGGATCGGCGTAGCACCAGATGCTGCTGCATCATTGGAGAAGTGTGTAGCCGCCACAGCCGTTGTTGCATTGCTGGGAAAGCGTGCCACCGCTACAGCTGTTGCAACATTGCCGAAGTGCCACGCATCGCCAGAGAAGAGGATTGACGTCACATCAGATGCCACCGCATCACAGGGAAGCGTGTCGCAGGGCCTTTCGCGGCTCAGAAGAATCGTTGAGTCGCCGTACGGCCATCGGGCGTGCAGGCATCATGTAGCATCAACGAGAAGACGCCATTTTGTTTCAATGCACCGGCTCTTCATCGCATCACAGTGTTGCGGGTCGCATCGCCACGAAAGCACAATAAGGAACCAACGCATCACCTCCCCACGCCGTGAAGAACAGACGCATCCTCTACGCATTAGTAGGGACCCGACGCATCACCGTTCTTGCATGTAAGGAACCGACGCATCACCTTCCGTGCAACACTTTCGATTTATAGCGTTACGCATCCAAAGGTACATTGAACTTAAAGTGTTGCATTTACCAACTAAAGAGAACTAAGCTAATCCTACCATTTTTAAAGTACAGTATTGTGGATTTTTGTTGTTTGTGGATTTCTGTGGTTAGTGGTCTTGTGTTAAGTCTATATAAAAATACTTATTTTTGTACTACAACTTGTGTGGTGTCCATATGTAGTGTTGTCACTGGGTTACTGTATGTGTTCACAAATGCTTTACACACTGCCTCTGAGATGAGCCTGTCTGCTCGTGCCAAGCTACCAAGGGGGTGAGGAGGGGTTATTTTAGGAGTGTACCCCCTTACCCTGACAAGGCGCAAGGGTCCCTATTTGGTCAAAGGTACCTACCTCTGCCAACTAGAGACCCCCAAATCGAACATGTCAAAACTGTAATTATTCTAGTGACACCTTGTGTCCTCCTTCTGCTAAATGGTTCAGTAAAGCTATTGTGTCGGAACGCAAAAAGATATAGACTATCCGGATGCAATGGAATCAAATAAAATGCTTGGCACAAATCAATCACAGTGTACCAATGGGCATCCCACTGTATCTGATAAAGAATCTCTGCTGGGTTTTGTACTACTGGACAACAGGGTACTACTATTTTATTAATTTTCCTCAAATTCTGCACTGTTCTATATTTTCCACTAGGCTTTTTATGTCCCATGATTGGCGAATTACAAGGACTGCTCAATATTTCTTTTAGAATACCCTGTTCAATCATTTGATAAATTACTGGGGCAACTCCTGCCTTTACTTCAGGACTCATTCTGTATTATGGCGTGTTTGGATATAGCGCATCTTCGTTTACCACAATTTTAACTGGGCCTACCTTTGCCATTAGACCAAATCTTTTCCTGTAAAATCTCACACCTGACCTCACTGTGGTACTCAATTCATTCGGCAAATCGCTTTCCGTAAGAAGTGAAAACATCTCATCCACTTATGTTCCTTGTTTTGCTAGCGTCATTTTGAAAGCGACATCTTCATCAGGTGTTTGGAAAGCAACACCATCAGGTGTACAGAAGATAGTACATTTCATCTTACATAATAAGTCCCTACCTAGAAGGTTCACTGGACTAGAGTCGCATACTACAAACCGATGCATGTCTCTGAAGTTTCCAATATTCACCTCTATTGGTTTTGTGACTGGGGCCTTTATTTGTTTATTTGAGACTCAAACAACTTTGATAGTTTCTCCTGAGAGGGGTAGGTTTGGAATTTCTACTGCTCTCACAGACGAACGTGAAGCACCAGCATCCACTAGAAACGTGATATAATTTCCTTCAACCTTTCCATCAACAAATGGACCTGACTGATCTACCGCCAAAGATGCGCCAAGCACACACTCTTCCTCCCCCTCAGGCACTGTTATTGGGGTATCTCGGAATCACTCTCATTACTTTGCATCCAATATTGTTGAACCGTCTGTGTATACTTACCACTTTCTCCACGAAATCCGGTGTTCACACTGTATCTCTGCACCCGAGCGCTCACATTGTTGAAGCATAGGGACTTGTGTCACCTGCAACTGAGGAGTAACTACCTTTTGCTGTTGTTTCACAACCACCTCATTCTGCATCTGTGGATTAAAAATATGATTTACCCCATTATTCTGTTGAATATTTTTACACTCATTCTTCCAATGTCCAAGCTTTCCGCATCCATGACTAGGATATTTCTTTTTCGCGTCATCTCTACTCATTTGTCCTTTCCCCTTATTTCCATTTGATACTGGACTCTTCTGATTTGGCCCATTCATCTGGTTATAATTAAGAGAACCAGAAGTTGCCTCTTGGTGTTCTGCCAACTTCACTTGTGCCCACATCATTTTCTTGTTTAACTTTTTGTGCTACGCATCAATGTCATCACTACAATACTTTGCATACTTTAAAATGTCGTCAATCTGCTTACTTTGCCAGCAAAGCATGTGCTGCTAAATCATCTGACTAATTTCTGATCTTAATCCATACACAAACCTATATACAAAATGTCCCATATCTTTATCAATGTTCTCAAATCCACTATAGTGCTTAAACACCTGTAGCAACCTTTCATTGTATGGCAAAGTGAGCTAGGGACCCACGTCTGGGCATATCCTGCCAACTTAGGGGGACCAAAGCAAACACAAGGAGCAGAGTATGACATTTACTCCCTAACATGGTGATCCATCCTGTCGGAGAGGTGGCCCATACAAATTGCTGAAGGGGTCTGTGTAGTGTCCTTCATCTCTTCCCCAACCTGCATTCCTCACACATCTGAGTAGCTTGTGGAGGGGCACTCCGCACTGTTTACACAGGAGGTCAACCTTCTGTTGTCCAATGGTACCTATGAGAGTGAACCTGACTTGTTTTGGAGGAGGACAGAGACCTCAGGCACATTTTGTATCTGTCTGCTTGACTTCTTTCTGAGGAAAAGCTGGTTCAAAAATGTTCACTCCCACTAAGATCCTGTTGGCTCTAGACACAGGAGACAAGCTATGTGCTTGGACAAGGCAAACAGTCATTTTAATATAACTGTCCTTCATTGCCAAAGGAGTAACACGGGGTTCAAGGTACGTCATAACCCTCTCAATCTACAGTGTTCTGCTGCAACATCATCTTAGCCCCTATGGTGTTTACAAAAAGTGATTGTGGTGCTAAAGGCAGACTTGCCGCAGTTATTTGTGGACAACCTCAGAATGGCCAAACTCCAGATATCATTGGGGTTCACCATCAACAAGCCATAGTCAAATTCTAGCCCCAGCTAGAGGATTCCAATAATTGTGGTAATTCTGAACATGGTGCAGGCCTGAAGGAAATGCTGTATCCTTCTTCCTACCCAGGACTGACCCATATGCCAAATCCTAGTAGCCATGGCCTCTGATTATCAAAGTAATTCAGGTCACACTTCATCCAAGTTCATACAATCACTAGTCATGTAGGCGGTAATTAATAGAGTCAATATCCGATTGATAATCTGAAGAAGCCATTGTTACTACAATTTGGCTTTTTCAAAAAACATTACCCTGAAGAAGTTCATTTGAATGAAATATGTTGGCTGAAACGACTCATTTGAATGGAAATAAAAAGGACTGACTCATGGTACCAAGACGCTTCATCTCAATTTATTAAACATATTGGACTTGATGACTGTTTTTCCATATGATATTTTTTTTTTTTATTCTTTATTTCGGCCGGTTGGCCATAAAAGACACACATGTATACATACATAAAACAGAGGATCATAGCAATATACGTACATCAATACTTTTAAAAACAATTAGTTTTTTAAGATTCAGTGCAAAATTAATTTTTCGCCAGCCTCTTTAAAACATATTTCATTTAGCAGCAAAAGATAAGCTTTTGAAGGAGTCCTACTCAAAGCATCTGGCCAGATTTCCTGCGAACAAAATACACAGAATAGAGGAACCTACTAATACTGAATACAATAAACTGGGCAGTGTTAGTTTTTAAGATCCTATATGCTGTATGACAAGATCTAGTTCCTAGGAGCGCACACATGGGTTTTAGCCATCTTTTTCGGGCTTTCGAATACGCTTTGCATATAAACAACATGTGGACCTCGTTCTCCATACAAAAGGCTGAGCACATAGGACATCTCCCACTTTTGCTGTTCAGACATTCCAATTTTTTCTTTGACCAACGTTCTATATTAAAGTTCAACATAAGATTCCCATACCTAAATTTCAGAAAAAGAGACTTCGCCATAGGGGGCTCTATTTCGTCCAAAAAGGATTCAAAACAGGGTTCATCTTTAAAGGATAAGAAATCTTGTATTAGGGTCCCAGTTCTACTTTCATGTGCAAGCCTATTAGTCATATAAGACCAAAAGGCTTTCTTTACTATGGACTTGGCGTATGGTGGTAAATTCTCTGGATTTTCCCACAACGAATACAAGCCCAGCATTGTGAGCCATTTTCTAATATGCCCAAACCATAGAATGGAGTTAAAAAAGTCCAGATTCAGTAACTCTCGAAGGCCATTCCTGTAATCTAGCAATTCTGGGGTAGACCAAATCCTTATCCAAAACATTAATGGTCTAATGATGGTCAGATAATCAGTTTGTTTAAAATTCAGATCTAATTGGAGGGGAATTAGTGGTGTACTAGTGGGAACCCTTACAATTGTTCTCATGAATTTGTTATCCAGGCCTTTGAAGCTCTCCCTGGCCCAAGGTCCCCATATCTCAGCCCCATATAGCGCGGCAGATTGGATTTTAAATTTAAAGAGTTCAAGTACAGGGGTTACGCTCTTGCTTGTACTGGCATTCAATTTATTAATTATTGGTTTGACATTGTGGGCGTATGACACCTTGCTTTTCTCAATTTGGGCCTTCCATGTTAGTTTTGAATCGAGTATTACCCCCAGATAGGAAAAATTGTCCACAGTTTCTAAAGTTTGGCCATTCAGGATCAAATTCCCTCTGTCCGGTCTACTAGGATTCAGTGCCATACATTTAGTTTTGTCAACGTTTATTTCTAGTCCTTTGGTCACACAGTAGCTGCTAAAGGAATTTAAGAGTGCCTGGAGGCCCTTCTTGGTTTGGGATATTAAGATGGTATCATCCGCGAAGAGCAACGCAGGCACCCTCTCTCCATTAAGCTGTGGTGAATCATTGCTACAACCATTCAGGTGATCAGGGACATCATTGACAAATATAGAAAAAAGGGTGGGGGCCAAAACGCATCCTTGCCGGACACCACGCTCGATTGGGATGTTGCGCGTCAGCTCACCATTTGGACCCCATCTAATATTTGCATAGTTTCTAGCGTGCAACTCAATTATTTGTACCAAAAGACTCCCTGGCAGTCCGGCTTCATTTAAGGATCTCCAGAGCAGGTTGCGAGGGACAAGGTCAAATGCCGCTCTCAGATCTACGAAAGCTACATACAAATGACCTTTCCTAATGTGCACATATTTCCAATATATACAACAAAATCTGAAGACCTGATCTATGGTACTGATCTTGCTCCTAAAGCCTGCTTGAAATTTAGAAAGTATTGCTGACTCCTCCAGCCAATCATTTATCCGAAATAGTAAATGTTTGGCATAGAGTTTTTGCAGGGTGTCCATTAAACTAATAGGTCTGTAATTTGAAGGAACAGATCTATTCCCCTTTTTGAAAATTAAAACAACTTCTGCTGCACGCCAACTATCGGGGAATTCACAATTTTTAGACAAAGCATTAAACAAACGATTTATATAAGGAGCCCAAACTTCAATTTCGTGCTTGTAGAGGTCGCCCGGTATTTTATCAGGGCCAGGAGCTTTACTATTTTTTAGTTCATTAATTGCCCTTTTCGTTTCGTCCAGAGTGAAATCAAGACATTCAGAAGGTGGAAGTTGCCGTGGAATCTCGTCAACACCACTATCATATTGTTTGTACAGAGATGTAAAGTGTGACACCCATGTCAATTCATCTAGGAACATGTCCTTCACAGCTCTTCCTGCATGCCCCCCATTTGCAACCAACCTCCAAAAGCCAACATTATCATTCATTTTTGCAGCAGTCAGCATATCAGCCCAGATCGACTCTTCCCATGATTTTTTCGAGATTTGTTGGGCATGCTTATACTCTCCCCTTGCAAGTCTGACGTCTTCTTTTGAATTGTTTTTAATAGCATTTAAGAGCTTTCTCTTAGCCATCCTGCATGAGTGGTCATACCAGAGTTTCCCGTGGCATCCCACTCGTACATTTTGTTGCTTCTTCCTAGGCATTTTGGACATATAGGTTCTTAATTCATGAAAAAAAACCTTGTGTAGTTCAACAAGATGATCATAGTGGTCAGGTGAGAAGGGTTGTCCAACTATAGGCGCGAACATCGTGCCAAAGAGTAAGTAGACCGATGCTAAGATCTTGCCTTCAGATAAGATATGTGGCCATTTTAAGGCACGTCTATTATTATTAATGTGTACCTGTTCGCACATTTTGCCAGTAGCAATCTCAGTCGATATAGGTGCAGGGATGTCGCTGAGCATGTGTGCATCAATATAAAGTTCCAGAGGATAGTGATCACTTTCATCCCTGTTTACCACTTTAAAATTTAAAATGGGCTGGTGCGCTGGATAAAATGCTGCTATGCCTCCCTGGTTGGAACCAAGAACCTCCGTTGAACAAACGAGTAAGTGTCCCACACGTAGAGAGTCAGGAACACTTTTAAAAGCCTCAGAAGGGCGGGGGGCGGGCCAGCAGGGAGAGCGGACCGGAAGCTAGCCGTCGGTCTTGCAGGGACTTCTGGGTATTTAAGTCCCCGCACGCTCGCAGCCCCGCTGTAGCCTCACACCCGGTGCCGCCTTACCGCCTCAGACAATGCTCCTCGATGAAGTTGCCCCGTCGCCCACAAAGCGAAGCGGCACCCGCGAAGCAGGTGCGGCGAGGGGTGGGCTGGTGCGCTGGATAAAATGCTGCTATGCCTCCCTGGTTGGAACCAAGAACCTCCGTTGAACAAACGAGTAAGTGTCCCATATGATATTTACAAACGGTAGTGGTGGTCTCACAGGTAGCACATCATTCTTTATATGCATTCACTAAGAATTCTGTAGTATTTGTGTCCCTCAAGGTCAGACAACTGCACCCCACTACCAAGGTGTCAAATCACTAGAGTCCTTGGAGAACCCAATCTCAATATTAAACATGAAAATAACCCCGGCACTCTAATCAATTCAATATTTCAGTTTACAGATCAATTTAAACAAGCAAAGAGCAACTTTTTTACTTGTTGTACAGTTTAAATAATATGTAGAACACACAAGTTTATCAAAGAGTTCCAAGAACATTATATTTCACAAATTGAGTGCCCAAATCAATAATCCTCCTGTAGGGCGTTGGACCGGCAGCCGACACATGTTTCGTTACACAGTAACTTTTTCAAAGCTTGGAAAATATAGAATTTGGTTCAGCAGTTCTCCATGCGTGTTCAAATCTTCAAATAAGAAGTTTCGGTCTGTGTTGGCGATGAGACCGTCAGACCTTCTTCAGGACGTAAGGTTGATAAATATCCTTCAAAAAATCCTATTAGAAGTTCCTTCTGCAAAGTCAGGGAAACAAAATTGAGTTCCTTGAAGTTCAAGGGGAAATCCCACAGCTGAAGGAGACACGACATTAAAGGGCACAATTCAATCGGCACCCCGGCACGTTGGATCTTATGTTTATAAAGGCTTGCGAGTGATCTTGTGAATCAAAAACGTTCGTGCAGAGACAGCACTTCTCTCCAGCACAACACTCAATGCGAGCTCTGAATGGTGCATTGTCGTACCAATCTGTGTGAATCAGAATTAACGCACGCCCGCCCGCTTCGGTTCCTGTCAATCTTGAGTTCCAGAAACGTCGACTGCGACATCTTTTTCTATCTACATTTGTTGTGTTGAAGGAATTTTTTCATTGATGTACCAGAATATTTCCTTCTATTCATTTACAGAAAAGATGTTTACATAGTTTTCTTGTAGGTAAATTTGTCACCTTATGAACTATGTTTGGTTGATCTCAATCTTTTTCTCCCTAGTTTGCAAGTGATCATATATTAAATATGTTTGGTTTGAAGTAGATTTTGCCCCGTGTGTTACATCCTGTGTTTTCAAGACAGTAATTTGCGAAGTAGAATCATTCTTTCATTGTTGGATTAATCGTTCACCACTAATCAGGATGGAACCTTGACAATTGTTCATGAGACATTATCTCTAAAATTCATTGGCAAAGGAGTGCTGGCATTACCGCTGCGAGCAGCTGTATCCGTGGCATCCAGAGCACAAAAAAGGTTAGTGTTGGAGATAACTTTTCCTGCCTGCCACTATCTGCTGTCCCTTCTTGTAGTACTGCTCTGGGAAAAGATCCAAGAGGTCTGTCATTTGATCCCAGTCAGCATGCTCTTATTGGCAGAGCAAGCCGATGCAATTGGAGATTCACCAATGAGTCTTAGACTGCACCGCCACTCTCTTGCCCCCTGCATCAATTTCTTGCTCTCCCGATCAGGAGGGGGTGCATTGCCAGTGCCCTGGGTGGTAGCTTGCTTCCTAGTGGTATGGACCACCAGAGAGTCAGTAGGTAACTGCCAATGAATGCATAGAGGGGAGGGCTTATCCTTCCTTTCAATCCTAGGTGCAACAGCTTGTGCCTTGATGGGCTCCTGAAAGTCTCCCTGGCTGGTTTGAAAACCCCCTTGAGCTTTGGGAGGTGTTGGAGGGAGCACTTGGTGGAGAATGAGGTGACATCATCTGGTGGCGAAGATTTAGCAAGGTACAGATCGGAGTGTGTGTCTGCAGAGGGTTTGAGATCTTATTTGTCCCAGGTAGGCTATAAGAGGGGTCATAGGGGAGCCTAGGACTGTCTCTGCCTCCAGAGTGTGAGGAACCCTGAGGTGAGTCCTGTGGTGACCCTAAAGGAAACACAGGAGATAAAGTGGGAGGTGAAGACAAAGAAGGGACAGAAGGAGGACAAGCAGGAGGTAGAGGAGAGGTACCTGTATCGGGTCTCTTAAGTGTTTTGCGAGCAGGAAGCACTAGGGATTGATGGCCCCCTCAATGCCCATCTTCCTCTTATGAGGAACACAGCCCTTCTGCTCCTGTGGGAGCTTCGCCAGGATCCAAACACAGCCTGGCTGGATACAGATCAGTTGATGCCGAGCATCCAAATGTTGCTGCAGCCTCTCGGTGATTGGTTGACTGAAGTCTTGAGAAGCGGCGAGGAGGCAGTGATGGAAGGCAGACTTAATGGTATTATAGATGGTCGCTGACAAGAGGTCTAGCTTGATCTCCGCTCTGAATACTTTGGATCGACGGGCATCTCCACCAAACTCGCCCTCAGTTCTGATGCAATCTCTCTCTCTGCTACAAAATCTTGAACTCCACCCTTCAAGTCCAAGGGTGGACGAAGCAGTGCCTTCGGATCCGGTGCCGAAGCAATGGATGAGACTTCAAGGAGGATTTTAATGCAGAGCATGGAGCTGGCATCTTGTCCATCTCAGAAAGGCGGTGTATACCATGGCACATCATAGCCCTCAATTGTGGCACGAGAGCTCGGGGCTGGTGGTTCTAGGTGCTGAGCAGCAGAAACATTCGTACTCACTGCGGTCTTTGTACTGGGCCGGCAGACTCTGCATCCTCTAAGGAGTCTACGCTTTCCAGTGAGAAGGACAACTTTGATGCCTCGAGCACCTGTCTCTTCAACATCAGACTCCTTCAGTTCCCCAAAGATGTCTGAAGTGTCTTTCACCTCTCGTCTATGTGCGATGGCGGCCAAGGTGAGTTGACGAGCACTTGAGTTCTGAACAGTCTTTTTGTTACAGAATACAAGACAAGCCGAACAGGAGTCTTCTCGGTGGGCGCGAGACAGATGGCAGTCTTCATGGATATTGGATATTGGATATTGGGTACTTGGCATGGCAAAAAGGATAACATTGGAATGGAGTCCTTTCCATTACAGAGACATTCTCGACCCAGACAGTAGAAGTCAAGAGGTAGGTTAACCGGTACAGAGTCTAACAGAATGAGACGGTGGAAAACCAACAACAAAGAAGGATTGTTTTGAAGAAACAACAAGGGGATGAATCAGAGGGCATGGCGAGAATTCCACATCATGTTGAACTGGAAACTCCACATCTGAACCAGACGGCAGAGAAAAAAACAATCTAAGAATGGAGCCGATGCCTATGCACAATACCACTAATATGTGAAGTCACTAAGTCCTGTGACTCGAAAAGACTTCCTTAGAGGAAAAACAAGCTGTACACATCTGAGCATAACACTAGATGGCCACAACTCTTAATAAGGCTCATTCAATTGAATTTCACGGAAAGGACAGTCGTGCAATCTAGATCATTTATTGAAACCTTCAAATCTAGTCTAATAAGATGTCACAATAAATGAAGAAATAAATGTCAAAATAAAGTAGCCAAAGAACATGCAGAGTCATTATAGAATACCCACCTTTTCCACATGTTCACTCCGGAATGTTCACCTTTTGCTGGTGTTAGAACTCTGTGCACTTTGGAGATGAGTGCGTGATTCAAAATGGCAGCTCGCCCGCTAAACTCCAGCGCACCCATCTTGACGTGGTTTTTATGCCAGTTTAAAAGGTCAATTTGGCTCCTGTAGGCAATAATCCTTACCTGCTTGTAGTGGGGAGCTTTTTAGTTTTGTTTCACGACTTTGGCTGAATCTGGTCTTCTCTGGCTCCCAGCTTCTCCTTCACAGAGGCTTTATTCAGCTCTACCTTGGGAGTTCCTGTCAGAAAGGCAGAGTTTTCATCTGCAATGGGAGCAGCTTTGGCATGGAAATCCTCCCACTGTTGGTTTTAGCTGCTGCTCCTGGATATTTCCTTCATTATTGCACTGGTTTGGCATATTTATGTACATTTCTGCTTTTATTTGCTATTTCACATATATATTTATACAATTTTATTGAATATGGTAAACAAAGCTTCAACTATGTCAACGCATAGGCAGAAATAGACATCTCCTCCACCTGTTAAGTCAAAAATTGTAGATGCACATAAATCCTCCCTTACTATCATTTTCGAGGAACTGCAGGCTGTCAGTTCAAATACAGACAGTATTGCCATGGAAACTAAAAATATACGTAAAAATATGGAAGGGCTTTTAATGAAGGTTGCGGATGAGACCAAAATAAATGACATAACAAAACCAGATAAGCTATGCCGCTTGTCACAAAAATTCCGTCTATCAGTACTAGATTACTGAATTTAGAAAATAGAAATAGGCAATATAACTTGCACATTTTTAATTTGCCTGGTGATACAGAGGTGAATAACTGTAGACTCTAACTTGAGAACCTATTGCCTAGTTTATTAAACGTGAAGTTTTCATTAACATTTGAGATCGATAAAGCACATCTTAATTCACCTCATTGTAAACCTGGACAAACCAAACCTCGTCAAGTCACTGTTCAGGTCCTTCGTCATCACCATCTCATTCTCATTCTCATTCAGAAAGCAGCTTGAGAAATCCCTTCTCTCCTGGTTAACGGCACTAAAATCTTCATTCATCAGGATTTTGCTAAGGAGGCCATCATCATACAATGAGATTTTGCAGCTTTTAAACCATGACTGAAAATTTTGCTTTCAAATATGGGCTCTTTCATAATTCTACCATGGGTGTAAACATGTCATTTCCATGTCCTTTCATCATCCGGAAGACCTTCAGGCTTTTCTAGATAACCACTTTCCTATCTCAATGGAAACACATGACTCTACAATCTGAAAATATTTTGACCGTATTATTGCTTAATATATTATTTTTTCAAATGGGAGTTCATGTGTGACAAGTTTTTATTATTCCCGTTATTGTATTTGATATTTTTCTTAGTACAGATGCCCCTTTCTTCTTATATGCACGTGTCTCATCAATTTTTGTCTTTTCTTCACTGTTTTAGATGCATGTGTTCTTTGTGTTATGTTTTTCTTTGTTTTTACAGCTACATTATTGGGTTCTCCTACTTCTTTCATGTCCAGCGCCTTGAGTCCTTCAGGGGCGAGTAGCGCGCTTTATCAACTCCTGATTGATGTCTTATCTATCTCTTTGTTCTGTTCTTTATCTTTCCTCTCTGTTTCACTTCTTAACCTATGAGTACTGCTCACAGAATTGAAATGGTAGATCAGGAGGAATTGCTACAACATCCAATGGTAAACTCTGGCATAACGGAGAACAACTACCCTGATATAGGGCCTCCGCCTACAAGACCCCAAACACCGATTCTGATCTCATGGAACGTGGCTGGGCTGGGTAATAAAATGGATTCCCAGGAGTGGGTTCCTTTCATTAACTCAAAAAGTATCTGCCTCTTCCAGGAAACTTGGCCGCGAGAGGAGCATACATGCGAGGGGTTTGCAGTATTCTCAAAACCAGCTAAATGGGGGGGCCGGGGACGGTCGTCTGGAGGGCTGGCAATTTGGGTAGCATCCCACCTGGGCTGTCAGGCCAGCATTCTAACTGTAGAATCAGACGATATACTAGCTGTCCTCTTAGAATGGCCAAATTCCATCAAATTGTCGATAATAAACGTCTACTCAAGACCTGTAGCCACACAACGGGAATCAAAAACCATCGAGGAACTCGCTGCCTTCCTGAGCGAAATCTCAGGGGAGTTCCACTACTTGGTTGGAGGTGACCTAAATTCACACTATGAACCTCTGCCAGGCCTTCTTGATGGACCCTCCCAAGAGGAGGATTCAAGATGGCTGATACCGGCTACGGTGGCACCACCACCAAGAGCCTGGACTCCCCTCGCTCTTCAGATAACAGCCCTCTAAGGGCCTGCAATGGGCGCATTAAATCAGACATGCCAAGTAAATGCACCTTTAACAAAGCTGGAAGCGAATCTAGATTAGATTACATCCTCGTCCAATTGTCATCCTGGTCACGAATCATCGATTTCAAGGTAATTGACAGACGGGATAGCGACCACAATGCACTGGAACTCGAATATGCCCTACCAGGTATCGAGGACATAGGACGGGGCAAACAAAGTCCAAAGACAGGGCTACTCCTGGAGAACAACCGAAGGAGAGTAAGGTGGGGAAAACTGGCCACAAGTGACGTTAAGTTAGCTAAGCTCTATGCCAGAATCACCCCAGTGCTGGAAAAGGCATTTGCTATTGGCGAGGAACTAGGTGATGGGAAAAATAGAGACCTGCTAGGGCGGATCCATGAAGATCTAATAAACACCATGGAGTCAGATCTCTTTGTAAAGGGGCACGGTAGAAATAGCGGAACACATAGGAAGACCTGGTATAACGTTACATGCCGGGACTCCAAACGTGAACTACTGCTTGCAATAAAGGCATGCAGAAGCAGGGAGGAGATTCAAACTAGGAGACAGGCATACAAGAAATTTCTGGCAAATGCCAAGGCCGAATGGGACCAGCAACACTGGGAGAAACTTTCCAATGCACTAGTCATCAGAGACTCTAGCAAATTCTGGCGGGTAGTCAACAATGGATCAGAAGATCTCCCCTCGGCAATTGAACCCAACATCGCCCCGTGTATATGGCAAAATCACTTCCAGTCATTATATGCAATAGAGGATGAGGCCCCGAGTACCCCCCACTCCACGCTAGTGAATGACCTGGAAGGTGAACCCTTCACAGAAAAAGAATTTCGGGCAGCTATTGCGGGGTTGGCAACAGAGAAAGCCCCGGGGCTTGATGGGGTCCCGGGTGACTTATTTAAGCAGGAACCAGGGGTTTGGGCCCCCTACCTCCTGTTGGTATTCAATGCGGTCCTTAAGGGAATGGAGGTCCCGGATACTTGGCTGGGTGCAGAGGTGGTTCCAATATTCAAAAAGGGATCCCCTCTGCTCCCAGCCAACTATCGCCCAATAAGCCTCATCGAAGTATCACAAAAGCTTTTCGGTAGGCTAATTCTGGACCGGCTGCAGAATTGGCTGGAGGAGACAGACACCCTGACCCCATACCAGGCAGGATTCAGGAGGGGGGTCTTCACAATTGATCAAATCTTTAGGTTAAATCTCATATATTGGAGCACGGCATTGATCGAGGGCGGCACTCTGTACACAGTTTTTGTGGATTTATGTGCCGCCTTCGATCTAGTGCCTAGACCAAAATTGTGGAAGGTAATGGAGGAGCTAGGCGTCCCGAAAGAGATCTTAGCAATCCTGATAAGATATCATAATAACTTCGCACGTGTCAGGTGCGGGAAAAGTGGTAACCTAACTGAAAGATTCCCCGTTCGCAGAGGGGTGAGACAGGGTTGTGTGCTTGCACCGACCCTGTTCTGCCTCTTCGTGAACGGGGTTATTGCGCACCTGACAAGGATTGCTAACATCGACGCCCCAAAACTGACCGGCAGCAGGGTGCCTGCAATCATGTTTGCGGACGACACCCTCTGCTGTCCAAATCCCCGATGGGCATACAGCGGGTGTTAGATGGTTTTCTGGAGTTCTGTACAGAAAGGGGACTTGAAATCAACCCACAGAAAACCAAATTTATGATTCTGAACCCCATGCCCTTTAACCGCCCCAACCCCCTGCTTGGTACAGTGCGTCTGGAAAGGGTAGACACAATAAAGTATTTGGGGATAACTCTAAATCAAAACCTAACGTGGTCGGCACATCAAACAAAAGCAAACATGTAACTGGCGCAGATGTCGGGTGGTATTATGAGAATTGCAAGTAAGTCACCATATCGCCCACTCAGCCCGGCAATCCAAATTTACAAAGCCCAGGCGCGGGGAGGAGTTACCTATGGGGGAGAGTTGTGGGGTCATATTCCATCACCCAAACTGCTCACCACAGAAAATAAATTCCTTAGGCAGCTGACAGCTCTTCCCTTAAGTACTCCACTACTGCCCCTAAGATTGGATCTGGGTTTGAGGCCCATCACGGAGGAATTAGGGCTTAAACCACTAACCTTTTGGCGCCGCCTCTGGAGCAGCCAGGACCTCGCTACCTATAGAAATGAGTTACAGGAATTTCTATCCCTGCCCAATGCCACCAAGACGCCCTGGTTAAATTATATCAAGAAAACCTGCGAGACTCTTGGATTATCAGAACTATGGTCAGATCCGGAAAGTACAAGTAACAAGATACCGAGCAAAGCGCTGTCCAGAGCATATTATGACAAAATGTTCCTCCAAGCCCTGGACAGCACTCGTGAAGGATCTCTGACTCATCACTTTATAAAAACCAAAGATTCGTATAATCTCGAAAGTGTCTTAGATGGCATTAAACCGGTGGTAACTAGAAAACTATTCCTGCAATGGAGGTACGGGACCCTTCCGTTGGGGTCTTTTACCGCAGGATGGTCCTGTCGGGTTCCTGCAGAGATGTGCCCTGCATGTGCACATACAAAGGAGAACTACGTGCACATGGTTTTCTTCTGTCAAGCCTATCAGAAAAGCAGGAAATATTGGCTTGTCCCTCTCCTTAAAAACATGGGATTCAGAACATTCCTACCCGCATACAGAGTTTTAAAGACTGATTTATCCCCGCCAATTGTGTTTGCTCTGGCAAAATTCCTATCTGCTATGTGGTATGCCCGAACTCTATTGATAAAGAGGGCTGCAGACTGTAGATAGACTTTTTACTCCTTGATGCATCGGTACCCATTTGTGATTATTCTTTTTTTTTTTTATTTCAATGTATTTTATATTAATGATATAATGATACTTCTGATTTTTAACTGATGTGATAATTTTGTACATCTTTTATGATCATGTGATCAAAATAAAGATTTGAAAGTAAAGTAGAAATGGTTTCCTTGAATATTAAGGGTTTACGACATCCAGTTAAGCGTTTGAAGATTTTAGATTACCAATTTAGGCAAAAAGCTGACATTTGTTTATTGCAAGAAACGCATGTTGAGGACATCTTAGTCTCATGCAAAAGAAAAGGGTGGGTCAGATTAGGTCTTCTCCAGCATTAGGTAAAAAAAAAAGTGTGGCTATTCTTATTTCCAAAAATCTTCAATTGCAAATTTTAGATAAATAATCCGACTCCGATTGGCGATTTCTCTTGGTTTACCCCTTCGCTGCTGGGCCTCCCCTCCCCTTCTGTGCTAAGCCTTCTTTTTGGCTATTTGGGGTAGTTCGCACTTAGGTCCCTGTAACTTTGTCCACATAAGTTATCCACACAAAATTTGCGTATTTTTCTTCCAACATCTTGAGGATTTAAAAGGTACCCAGGGTTTGTGTATTTCTCAGGAGGGGACCAACGAATTGGCCAACATGCAGCAAATGTTTGTTTTTAGAAAAAAGATCAGCAGAAGAAGGAGTCTGTTTTTCTCTTCAAAAGGAATCAACAAAGGGTATGGGGTGCTAAAATCACCATCTTCCCAACTTTCAGTAACAAGCAGACTTTTGTCAGAAAAACAAAATTTTGTACACAGTTTTGGCATTTTACTGGGACATAGCCTATTTTTGCGCCTTCAACCTCCTTCAAGTTGCTGGCAGAAATGGGTGTGAAAGCAATAATGGATCCCGGAGAACTATACATTTCTGAAAAGACGACAACATTTTGAATTCAGCAAGGTGTCATTTAAGTACATTTTTGAAGGTTTTTCTATAGCAACTAACAATTGAAATAAAAATAATTCAAACTGACTTGGTAACAGCCATTATTGCCAACGTTTTCTCCTGTAACTTATAAGTATGGCACATTTTTTAAAGCAATATACAGTTACATCCGCTGGACCCTTCTGGTTGCAGGGATATATAGGTCTTGTAGGTTCACCAAGAACCCGAGGTACCCAGAGCCAATAACTGAGCTGCATCTTGCAACAGTTTTTCATTGTGTACCAGGTATATAGCAATTCATTTGGTAAAATATAAAGAGTGAATAATAGGTACCAAGGAAACCTTCTGAATCCAAAACCTGACTAACCTATCCACCACTAAAATTACTTTCATATTTCACTATACTAATTCAACACTAATCCTTTATGGGTTCAGGAGTAGCATGCTACTCGCCGAAAAAGCCCTTAGACGCCTCATCAGGGGTAGTATGCACTATATAAATGCAATTGTAAAACAATACAATATATTTTCGAAATAGGAACAAAATATAGAGTTTAGAAGCAATTAATATTTGCACATCTCAGAAATTGTGGGTACCCATACAAGCATGTGAATTAAAGGACATTTTTCAAAATGACTTCTTTTACACACATTATCTTACATTTGGAAGTCAGAAATGCAAACAAAGTCAATTGGTAAGAACACTTGTTCTACTATTCTGTGTTCCATTAAGTCTCCCGATAAAAATGGTACCTCACTTGTGTGGGTAGGCCTTGTGCCCACTGCAGAAAATTCCCAAAACGCAACGTGGACACAACACTGTGAAAAATGACCCCTTTTTTTCACAATGTGCCTAGTTGTGGATTTTGAACCCTAGCTCAACCGGCACCTAGGGAAACCTAGCACCCTATACATTTTTTAAAACTAGACATCCAGGGGAATCCAGGATGAGGTCATGCGTGTGGCTCTCACCCGGTTCGGTTGCCCAGAATCCCTTGCAAACAACAACAAACAACAAACAAGTTCCCTCCGATTTCTTTGACGGGAAGTTGTGGGATTTGTTGGGAGCCACAAACGTCCACCCACCTAGCATTCCCCAAAGTCTCCCGATAAAAATGGTACCTCACTTGTGGGAGTAGGCCTAGTATGGGAAACATCCTTTACATCACGGTGATTACACCGCAATGCTTTTAGAATGCAGCCGTTACAACGCAAGTCGTTACATCGACTTGCGCTGGAGGGTGCTATAACTTAAGGAATAGTAAGATTTACTATTTCAACACCTTCCCTACTGTACGTAGACTGGTGTTGGAATAGTAAGATTTACTATTCCAAAGTCCAGTTCAAGTCGTTGTATCGACTTGCGTTGTAAAAACTGCAATGTTACATACCGCAATCATTTTGATCGCGTAGTAACATCACATATTCCCTAGTATACCGCAGCAGGAACATGGAAATGTCAAATTTTTGTCCAGTGAAAACTGGCACTTTTTTGCAATGTGCCTAGCTGTTGATTTTGGACCCTAGCTCTGCCGGCACCTTAGGAAACCTATACATTTGTGAAAACTAGACATTAAGGGGAATCCAGGCTGGGGTGCCTTTGTGGCTCTCACCAGGTTAGGTTTCCTAGAATTCCTTGCAAAGCCCAAACCAGCATTTCCCCAAGTCTCAGGTGTGGGTGCACCAAGTACCCTCCAAGGGCAAGGTCTCAAAACGTACTGTGGAGACAAAAATTATTACTCATAAAACAACATGGTTTTGCAAGAGGGCACCCGCGTTTTTGTCCCGGGCTCGGCAGCCATCTAAGGAAACCTATCAAACCCAAACATTTCTGAAAACTAGACACCCAGAGAGTTCAGGGAGGTCATTGTCGCCACCCGCCTCCTCGGGGGTGGGGGCGAAAGACTGGCAATTTTTGGGGGGTCCAGACCTTGGCATGCCCATTCTGGGCAATCACCAAATTATATAAATATAAATATATATATATATATATATATATATATATATATATATATATATATATATATACACACACACGAAGGCTTTCCACCCCCCACCCCCTCCCTGGGAGCAGATCAGGGGAAATTGCCCCATCTGCCTCTTGGGAGGGGGGACTGCAGCAGGGGGTATGGGGCAGTGGCAAACCCATTTCGGGAAGCCCACACCCCTGACCTATTAAAAAATATATATATGCTTGGTGTCTAGGGGCAGAATGGGGGCTACTGCCCCATCACCCCCTCAGGTAGGGCAGAAAGACTCTATATTCCTTTTTTAAATGTGGGGGAGCAAAAACTCTTGCCGTATGGGCCACTATATCCTCCCTGGTGCCTAGTGGGTGGATCCCTGTTAGGGATCAGCCTCCTGGGGGCGATCACCAAGCAAGGATCCACTAGGGAGGGGGACCATTGAAAAGGGGAGATTCTCCCTTTTCCAACAATACCTCTTCCATGTGTTTTGGTGCTCCGGACTGAGATAGTCCCATGAGCACCAAAACAAACTACGTTTCAGTTTCATTTGCAATGTAATGTCGTTTGCACGCCAAGGGCAAATTTCATTACATTGGAAATTTTTTAAAAGCCTCGGGAGGTTGGGGAAGCTCTTCCTCACCTCCAGAGGGCATAAACAAAAGGGGAAATCTCTCTGCTGTTTACAGCAGAGGGATTTGGTGCTCATGTGCACATGGCAAAATGGCTGTCATGAGCACACGAGATCTGGTGCTCATAACAGAACCATTCAGTCATGAGCACTGAAGGGGTTAAAGTGAAACTTGGTGATACGGTTTTACACTTAATATTTATGGTCCAACAGCAGCTGACCCTCATCTTTGGAATTACATTAGAACCGAAATTCTTCAACTTCGGAATGTTTCCGATTGTGGGTGGAGATTTTAATTCGATAAGTGACCCCCTTTTAGATAGGCTTTCCTCTACTAAATGTTCACCTCCAAAAGTGCTTCACTCCCTCAAAACTTTATTTAAAAATTCGAAGCTTGTTGACATTTGGAGACTGCATTTCCTCACTCAGAAAGACTTCCCCTTTTTCTCGAGTCCCCATAACTCTCACTCATGCTTAGATTATTTATTAGAATCTAGAAATATGGTGAAATGTATAACTCCCCTTCCACTGGAAACATTGACATTTCTGACCACGCAATTATTTCACTTCACCTGCAAGTTAATAGTTTTTCTGTTTCTCACTCCTGTTGGCACATGAATGTAAATATTGTCCTTCAAGATGTTCATAAGGACGCAATTTTAGCAGTTATTCTAGAGTATTTTTCCCTCTATCCTGATGATGCAACTTCCCCTATACTAAATTGGGTCGCTTTTAATGCATATTTAAGAGGGGTGTTTATTTCCATAATGGCCCATGAAAATAAGACCTTTAACACCAAATTATTACATTTAGAAAAGCGAATTGCAAAATTTGAACGATTATATCTTACCAAAATATTGCTTTTAAAACCATGTTGCAAAAACTTAGATATGAATATAATTTAATGCTAAGCAAAAGAGCTGGAATTCAACTTGCAAATCAGATAGCTAAATTTGCTTTTAGTGCAAATAGGTTGGGGAAACGTTTAGCTAACTATCTTTGCATCAAAAAAGATAGAAATCTTATTCATTCTATACACAGGGATAATGGTCATTGTCGTGCCCATTTCGGACATTCACTCAGTCCAACCCCAAAAGTCCCCTGGATCCGACGGCATCCCTGCAGATATTTATAAAACATTTGCTAATGTTCTTACCCCTCATGTACATCATATATTTACTACTTTCACTCAATCTGGCTTATTTGGATGTTCCTTTACAGATGCTTTAATTATAGTTTGGCCTAAACCAGATAAATATCACACTAAGGTTTCTAATTAACGCCCTATCTCCCTAACAAATCAGCATTGTAAAATTTTTGTAAAAATCTTAGCTACTAGATTGGTCTATGTGGATAAGGGGCGATAAAATAGGAGTCAATCTGGTTTTATGGCAAAAAGATTGTCAATAACACAACTCCTCTTTCATGTCATTGACAATGCTTCCACCTTTACTTCTCCTCTTGGTCTTCTTGCTCTAGATGCTGAGAAAGCGTTTGATAAAGTTCAGCGGCAATTTCTATTTGGTTTCAACATTATATGGTTCCCCTTCGGCGTGCCTTTTTTTTTTATTAATGGTCAGTTCTCTAATTAATTTTTTCTCTATAGAGTAACCAGACAAGGATGCCACTTATCACCATTTTTATTAGCAATTGAGCCTTTTCTCTCTCATATTCATAATTCCAACAATATCACAGGAATAGATTTAGCGAACAATCTGTAAATGTCTGCTTGCGCATATGTCCAACTATACCTTAGTAATACAGCCACGTCTATATCTGCAGTTTTAAATATTATACATGAATATTCTGTTTCTGGTTATCCCTTGAATACTCATAAAACACAATGCTTTCCCCTAAATGTTCATTACACACCTACACTACTGGATAATACTGATATTATTTGGCAGAAGGAGAAATTCAAATATTTAGGTATACTCTTAACATTCTTTAAAACATTGCATTACACTCAAATGTGATATTTTAATTACTAAAATCACAAATAAAATTTGCCAAAGGTCCTCACTACATTCATCATGGTGGGGGAACTTGAGGCCTTCAAAATGGTACTTGCCCATATTATTTTTTACACTTTATCTATGATCCCCTTACAGTTAACACTTATTTTATTTAAAAAATTACAAACTTATTTCCAAATTTCTTGGGAATCTTAAGCCACCTTGTATTTGTCACGCCACACTTAAACTTTCCAAACAGATTTTTTAAATGATCATAAAGCGTTTATCTTAAAACGGGTTCACTTCGGTTTAATTGTGGAGACCCTCGGTTCTCCCCTAAATGGCTATTGATAGAACAAAATTTAGTTTTGCCATTCCCTCTTTCATCACTTGTCTACGTCCAATTCGAATAAACTTCTTAAATCCTCCTCCATCATAGCATCCACTAAATTGATTATTGCTGACTTGGATGCTTCTTTTTCTTCAAATTGATTCAAAGTGATTGTTGTGAAATGTACGACATCGTGACAAAGGTGCTAGGAAGCACCGAAACGCATTGGCGCTATGCGACTCTGCTTTTGATTAAAACTACTTTGCAGCGACTCTGGAGTGCCGAGGTTTTCTGTTACTACGCAGGAAGTGTATTGATATTATTTTCAGCAAAGCACGGCCAAGCGCTGCACACTTGGCACCACTGGCGTTCAGGCAGCTGGAAGGAAACTCGCAGACACCAGGAGTGTGTGTATATATATATATATATATATATATATATATATATATATATTTTTTTTTTTTTTTTACAGTAAGAGTGTTTAGAGTTAAGTAACGATTTGTTATATATACCAACATTGTATCATTCTTTGTTTTGTCTTTTGTTTGCAAAAGCAGAGTAAAATATTTTTGACTCAAAAGAACTCTGTGCACTTTAATCCTGCTAACCAGTGGTAAAGTGCATGTGCTCCTTTAAACATGGTTGAATTGGCATATTCCTAATTGGTATATTTAGCTTACCTACAAGTCCCTAGTATATGCTACAAAATGTACCCAGAGCCTCTAATTTAAATGTCACTAGTGGACTGCGCCACCTATTGTGCAATCCATTACATTAACAGTATAAAAACATGGCTTCATGTCTACCATTGTAGCCCGACTAGAAGTTTAAACACTGCAATCAGGTTTGTCAAACTAAACCCTTTTTACAGGTCAACGCTTTCTTTTAAATGTTAAATAGCCATGCCCACCCAAGCCTATTGCCCACAAGTCATTATTTAAAAGTAGGCCATGTAGAAATGTAAAGTTAGTGTCTTTTCAGTGACTAGCATCTAAAAGCTATTTTTCACTGTGGCAGGCCTAGCTGTCCCATGCAGATTAAAAATCTAACACCGGGGACGAGACCAACTACACGGCCGGTCGGACGTGATCCCGATCGGCTCCGTCTCAGGCCTAATACAAAACCGATCGGCTCCGTCTCAGGCCTAATACAAAACTGTAAAATGAGGCATATCTGGTAATTCCTGGAAGATTTTTGGAGCACCTCAGAACAGGGGGAAAGCGAGGATCACCATAGTCAAAAATCACTTTATTCGGTTATTTAAAACCATAAAAGCATCTTAAAAATACCCATCACATTTCAAAATTAAAAATTTAAACATAAAATCAATCATAAATAAAACTTAATCCCAAGTCTGAATATACATGTACCACTATGAGATACAAACAGTATAAAAACATTTCATGCACAATAGGTTAATGATACATAAAAGGATCTGATTACCTAATCCTATTCGCTCACTATTTCTTTTTTTTTTTTCTTACTTTAATCTAACTGCTGCTGCTGAAAAGCTCGCAATGCTAAAAGTTTCCCAAGGACTACTCAACATCTGCAAATATATGAACGCTGGTCTAGCCTGCAGGAAACATTTGTTCTTTAAGATAGATAGGATAGAATGCCTGCGTATGGATAAGTAATTATCACAAAAAGGACAAAATGTATGGTGTCCTGCCTTGAGAAACAATCGCAAGAGCATGGCCCCAGGTCATCTATCTTTGCCCAGCCTGGAGGGTGAGCCAGCAAGAGATGTAGATAATTAAACCTAAATCTCGACAGGAGAAAACGGTGCTGAGGCTTGGTAATAATATCCAAATAAGGCTCCATAAAATAAGACGTTTTTAGGAGCTGGTGGGCACGGACAGTAGGCTTCAATAATTCCGCACCCTCTTTCTGATGACACTATGCACAGAAACGAGTCTTGGCCCACAAAAGGTCTTTTTTGCATATTGTTTCAGGGTTGTCAAACACGGCTGGGCGGCCTAATAACTCAGCTGTGATTTTAAAATGTCTCAACCACTGTATATTGCTGGCCATGCAATTTCGGATAATCTCCTTATTTAACACCAGCTCGGGGTTGGACCGGATCGCCATAGAAGTGCCATAGTGCACCTACGAAAGAAGAATTCGCTCTCCAGGAACGGACGGTGCTCGGCGGTCAAACAGAGAAAATGGCGCCATGCTTCGCAGCGGACCGATTGCAGCCCCGGAAACTCGCTGCACCTGGAAATAACAGAGGAGGCAGCGGGAGAGGAATCGGCTGAGGGAGACTCTGCTTGCAAAATGGCGGGCCCGGTACGGTGCCGGGAGAACGCTCAGCAGTAGCTCTGATCCCTGCTATGTGGTCGCATCATCTGCCCGGGTCATGCACTCCGCCACCAGGGTGAAGTCCAAATGCAGTCCAGTGTTTGCAGAAGGCAGCGGGGTCCCGATACTCCAGATATTAGAGGTTGAATTGAGACAAGCTACTGGGGCACCAATCCACTGACTGTCATAAGGCAAGTGCGGGCAAAGAGGAACGCAGGGCTACCAGGCAGGAGGGACTATGCGCATAAGAAGAAATTATTGGGAGGGAAGCCCAGAGGCCTCCACTACGATGAAGCTCTTGATGCCTGGTGCCTGACCCTAACATGGCCGCTGAGCAGTGAACTGCAAGCCACTAAAGGAACACCTGCAGCTCTTCATGGGACACCGGACGGGTCCCCCTGTTTACACACCATTAGAAACGAGGTCCTGGAGCCCTAAAAAGCCATGGTGCTGGCAAAGGGGATTTAGTGGATTGACCGCGTGACAGCAGGGCCGGAGGTTGGAGTGGACCCCCAACGTGGGAAAAAGAGGTGGTCTGCACTGGTTCTGAACGTCAGAAGGGGCGGTCAGGTGCTGACCAGACAGCGGATCTCCTTATGCCACCCAAAAGGACCCCCAACAACAAGGTCTCCAACTACTTTGCTACAATGAGCGCCGGAGGGGCAGGCAAGGAGGCGACATCTCCGACGGGGACCATGGCGCTAACTAGAGAGGACCTCCTATCTTCCCTGCGGGAATTCACAAATGAACTCCAGGCAAACATCAAGGCTGATATGGAGGCATCCTTTAAGTCATTCCGAGCGGAAATGAGAGAAAAAATGGTTTCCATGCACACGGATGTGGACTCAGTGGGCACTAGAATGCTGGATGTTAAGGCAAAATACTAAGAGCTGGCCGACCATCTCATGCCCTTGGAAGAAAGCTTGACGGGTCTAAGTGACCAACTGCTTACCACCCTGCTTAAGTGCGAGGACTTAGAAAATCGTTCTTGACGCGATAACATCCGAGCAAGAGGGCTAGAAGAAGATTGTGAGGGCCCAGATATGGAGGCGTTTATGGTGGGCTTATTCTCCCCGGTGCTGGGAGAGAAGGGCCCTGAGGTCCGACTGGAGAGAGTCCACAGGGTTGGTCCATGCCTTCCGGGGGAAAATCTACAGCCCCGTGATGTGCTGGCGAAGTTCAGCTCCTTCAAAACTAAGGAATTGGTCCTCCAAAAACAAGAGCCGCTGACAAGGTCACCTTCCAAAATGTTACGTGTGCACTCTACCAAAACATGGCACTAGCCACGCTCTTGCGGCGCCAACAGTTCCGCCCAATTACCGATCTCCTGAGAAAAAAGAAAAACATATCGATGGACATATCCCTTTGGAATAACCTTCCAATGGGACAACAAGTACCACCATTGCACGGAGCTCAAAGAGGCTGCGTATCTACAGGGAATCAAGATCTCCTCCTTCCACGACAAGACCGCTCTACAAGATATAGAAGGTGAACGGCAGCACTGGTGACAAGGCGGAGGTCAGTGGCAGACTATGGGCTCAGGGGAGTGAAGCTACTGACTGGTGCACCCTATGCTGCAATGCACAAGTCTTTTGAGAGACGAAGGAACCAGACAGGTTACGTTAATGTTCAGAGGCCGGATGGAGCAAAGGACTTGCATTTATCTTGACTGAGATAAGCTTACGACAGTCCTCCTCCCTTGGGGGCATCCTGATGAAGCTATGGTGAGCTAGATGGAGCGGAGGACTTGCAAGACGCGTCACTATGAGGGGCCCAGGTGCCTAGGCACTACACGACAACTCGTCTCAGACTTTATTATTGGGGCCACATGGGAGAACTATGCCGGTTGCGAGAGGATGTGGGGACTGGCCTATCTCCGCTGCAGTAAGGGGTTTCCAATTGGAGGGTGGTGGAAGCGGAGGACTTGCATATTTCTGTACATTCGCGGTGGCCGCAGGGACTCTTTGATATGATTATTTACTGCAGGGGTCTTCAACCATATGTTCACTGATAATTAGCTGTATATTGTCACAAAGCATTTGCCTTGATTTCTGCTAATGAAGGGGCTAGGAGAACGGGGATGGTAACATTCCTCGAGTGCATCTTGATTGGGAGATTCCCCTCTAGGAGGGGGATTCTCCACACTAATTTTTACTGTGTGTTCTGGTAAGTTAAGACCCTCGCCAGGGGGGTAAATTTCCATCCAGTCAATAATGGCGGTCAGGACTGTAACCATGGAATGCCCGGGGCTTGAACTCCCCTAAAAGGCGCCACCGCTTCTGGAAATACCTGCTTGATCACAATGTCCAAGTGGCGGCCCTTCAAGAGACTCGCATCAAAAAATCAGAGGAACACCAGTTGCGCCAAAAAGCTGATCCCTTTATATTTAGGTCTTCACACTTCTCAAAATAAAACGGGGTGGCGCGGATGTTTCATACAGGGGTCCCGTTCCAAGCACAGGACTCCAAAACAGACAAAAACGGGAGGTTCCTTATGGCTCGGGGAAATCTCAGGGGTCGACCATGCACATTTGCAGTCATCTATGCACCAAACACAGGCCAGCAGGACTTCATGCTCTCCTTCCTTATGTCTTTGGAGAATTTTGCACAGGGAGATATTCTGCTATTGGGGGACTTTAATCTTGTTTGGGACCAGGGGATGGACTCTACACTCACAGAGCGCTTCGGGAGGGGTTTTTGGTTCGGCACTTAAGTCACAGCTCCAGCTCATGGGGTTGGTGGACGTATGGAGAGAGGCCAATCCCACAGTTCGTGACTATTCTTTCTTCTACCACTCCCACAGAACCTACTCCCGCATTGCCCACATTTTCATAAGCCTATTCCTGCTCCTCTCAGTGCTGCAAACACACTTCCACCCGATTTGCCTGTCAGACCATGCCCCCCTAGAGATGTTGCTAACTTGGCCAAACCTGTGTCCAAAGCATGCGCGCTGGTAATTCTCCAACTTCGAAATGGTGTGGTTGAGTGCACTACTAATGTTTTAAACAATGTTTCACTTGATTGTAAGATGCTCCTGGGTATCACTCTCTGAATTGGAGTGTATATAACTAATCAAATAGGATGCATTCCTACTGACATGGGGTATGTCCCCCGGGCATTAAAAAGTCCTCAAATAGAGGTTTCTTCTGTGTTTAAAAACAAGCTTAGGCAAAAGGTTGATATCCACAACAATTTATTCTTCTAACTGAACTTGTTGCTGTCACAATTCAATATTTTATGATGTGGAATCTATCCATTATTTCCCATAATGCTGTATGTTCATTATCCAATTCTTAATTATCCCAATGCATTTCGGCATTCGATTTTCTTTCACCTAGCTTTATTGATGTTTTTATTGAAACTCGCATGGGCACACGTATTCACGTACACACATAATAGCCTGCCGTTAAGCCACTCCTCCTGACCTCTGACAGAAGTTAGGTTATCCTGTCATTGGCTAAATTACGGTCAGTTCCACATACACTCAAATTTCGTCTGTAGATTTTGTTATTGTATTTTTGGGATGTCCTCACTAAGAGGTTACACCATACGACCTTCCCGTCCTCCTACACACCTATACATTTGAATGCTGTTCCCGGCTGCACTTCAGGAGGGACCCTTTGAGGCTTAGAGGGAGGGAGGGTGTCACATGATGTCTCATTTATTTGACTACAGTGAGTTCCTCACCTTTCAAGAACGTAAGACAATTCGCACACACTGCCAAAGAAGAATACCACTACTTGCAGCTGAAGCATTGGGTACAGCAGCCCTTGGTGAGCTGGCCGTTACCAGGGATCTGCTCCCCATTGAGAAGTTTGCCCAGTCTGGGTTCACCTCCAAGGGATGCGTCTCCTTCTTATATGCTCTTATACAAGCTCGGAGCCTCAGATCGACCCTGTGTTTTAAAAGCTTTTGTGACGCACTTTTGGATACCCCCTAGAGGACAAGCAATGGGAACATGTATGTAGGGATATAGTGAAATACAATCGCTTCATGTTCCTAAGGGAGGCGCATTATAAGGTTATGTATGATTAGTACCTATACCCTCAGAAACTTTACAAGATTTTCACCACCGCGTCGGATAGGTGCTGGCGAGGTTGTGGCCTGTTAGCGACTTCCGAAACATCTGGTGGGACTGTCCCTCCATACAAGATTTCTGGAAAGCAATCCTGTCCCAAATTAAACTTATCCTAGGCTATGCTATTCCCGGCTCTCTGGAGCACTCGTTGATGGTACGAGATCCTTCCTTGAAACGCCAAACACAGAGTGATAGCTCTGTTATGTGGCTTTATCTGGGGGCAGCCAAAATGGCAGTGGCTGCTGCGCGGAAAAAACAAGAGGCACCATCTTTAACCCAATGGCATGCACGGTTGTGGAGGGCATTGGAACGCATCAGCAACATTGAGACCTCGCCAGAAAAGGCTTAGACTATATTTGGTTTCCGCTGGTGAGCTACCTTTCTGAGGGGCATCCATTGACGGCCCGCGCCCCACGGCTTAGGGACCTCAACTTGTTCCATATCTAATCACACCGCAGCTATGGGGGCACCTTGCAGTGCAAAGGCCACCTGAGTAGAAGCCCCAGTAATCTCACCCTCGTGATCACATTATTATAATTTGCACCATGACATCATAGTTTTTGTTCATTTTTAAGATATGGTTAAGTTTCCTTTTCAGGTTACTCTCTTAGGAAGGTTGATTGACGGTCATCAGTAATGGACTAATTGCAACATGTTACGACTGTGCTGATTTTTAAAAGTTTGTTCGCCACAAACCTCGTGAAGAAGCTGTAACCTACATGTGAGATCTGTAACTCTGGGCTGCTGGACTGGACTAATGTTGCATATGTCATGCTCTCTGTTTCAAGTTCTAATAAACAGAATTTGAAATAAAATACTAACACCGTATTGCAGCAAAAGTACAAGCTAGAAATGTTTTTTTTAACTATTTTAAATAGTCATAAAAAATCCAATTCAATTGTGAAGTTGGATTTGCTATAGATATTAAGGAAAATAATTTTCAGAAAGTTAGTTTCCCCTCCCTGAAGTTCCTGGAAGCTAAAATTGCATTTGCTCTCCTACTTCTATCAGACAGTAATTAGCTTTTCAATAGTTGTGAAAAAGGTGTAAGAGGTGCAAACAATAGGCTGACCTGAATGGGCAGAAAGGATTCCTCTGAACTTCCCAGAATATGTAGGGTGGTGGGCTGTGAGAATCCTTTTTGAGATTACAGTGTCAAATCTGCTTGAGTGTCAAAGTCTGGTTGAAAAGCCTGCTGGGGTTATATATAACACTTTGGGGTGCACTTGAAAGGCAGAGACCAAGATGGCAAGATAATTCTTGTGTACACACTGTCTGGTTACTGCAAGACCTGCTTTGTCCCGCTAGGTATGTGTATCTGGGTTTTACATAGATCATTGAGGGCGCAACCCGACAGGGCAGAGTCTTATCGTAGGAACGAACTAACTGGGTGGAAACAGCCTGGGAGTGACTCAAGAGAAAGCTAAGCCAGCAATGAGCATAGATTGTTCAAGGCAGCCCATTTATAAATTGCCATAGGCAGTCATACATATAATTGACGACAGGCGGTAGATACACCAATGGCCTAAAACAGTAGGCAGCAACAATAGTCCCAGAAGTAATGACCTTCAATAGTGGCCGAAGCAATAATGATCATCAACAGACCCAACCAGTAATTCACATCAATTGTTCCACGCAGTAAGAAACATCAATAGCTCCAGGCAGTCAACAATTAACATCAATGGCTCCAGACAGTAATGACTACTGCAGGCCCCAGGCAGTAGCAACACCGGTTTCATGCAGTGATGAACTAGTTTCAAACCTTCTCCAGATGCCCCTTCATGTCACAATCTCATCCACCCAGATGAGTTGGTCATCTAGATGCAAAACATACTCAGTGAAGCAAGGGGCAGATAGTATCTGCATCATCGGACTAGAAAGGCACAGCAGTTCATAACCTCTACAAAAACTGCCACAACCCAGTCATGCCTGTGGCTTTCTCACCCTGCGAGCTATGCCTCCACCAGGTGACATCAGATGCAAATATTCATAACTGAGCCCGCAGCCCGTCTCCATTTTGTAAACTGTGCCACAAATATCATGAATTCATGAAAGATCTGATTACTGTATTAGGGAGGAGCAGTAGCCACCAGTCATTCAAGAGGCAGACCCTCAGCCCGTTTTCGGGAACAACTAACCTAAGCTGCAGCGTTAGATTCACCTAAAATCACAGGCAATCTGAGAGGGGCCATAATGCATATGGATGTAAAAGCCCTGCCTTTGGTTGCATACAACAGTAGGGCAAGGGCCCAAATCTAAGACTGTGAGAAACACTGTCAACTCAGTAAGCTGACTCTCATGAGTATTCTGAGATATCACAGTGAGGCAGTTGGTAGCCAAAACTAAAGCATGAGGTCTAATTTTGATCTCAGGCATTCACTGAAATGTGGTCCCACCATGCATGTAGCTGTAAATTACATCCTGACAGGCAGCATATGCCAGTATGGGGAAGAAGAAAATCTGAGGCCAATCTACTAATTTTGATGAGAAAAATAGGGCCTTGCGATGCTGCAAGGAAATTCCTAGAATGGATTCTTGTTTGACTCGCGACAGGACTGTAAATTCAAGAGAGCAAGGAATACAAGTTTAAACTATACTCCCATTGCACACTGATCCCCAAAAATGAGAGTTTCTTTTAAGGCCATAATTCTTCAACAAATGTGACTCCTGGGTTACACATGTAAGAATACCCTGTGTTTGCATTTCTTACCTTTATCATTTTTAGCACAGTTTGGTTTTACACTCTAATGTTTTCAAAGAATAACACATTTGTATTTCTTTTTATACAATATAAATACAATTGGAAAAATGTAGGAACACGTGTACTACTCAACAGCTATTGACTTAAGTTGTAAAATGGGCTGAGGCGGTCTAAACCTCTACACATTACAACAGTGGGAAACAAAGTCAAATTGAATTGATACTATTAAAGTATGATCTCCATTACGTACAGGAGTTAAAGCAGAAGACTAGAGGATTAGAAACAAAAAGGTTTGTCTACTCACCAAATTGATAAGACTTTAGTATTGAGAAAAGCTACTGGTGGTATAACAGTACATAATACTTTACATACACTGCACATATTAGCAAAGAGCATGTGAGGCACATAAGGCAGGAGATCAAAAAAGTGCTCAACAGATACTGAAAAGTGTGGATCATAATTTGAGATGCAAAAAAACGATAACTGGAATTATTTGAAGACCGGAGGAAGGCAAAAGCCAAATGGAGACAAACATACAGAAAAAGTAGGCATAGTCTCATGGATATGTAATTATAGAATATGCAATCGAAGACTATCAGTTACTTTACTTCTGTTTCTCCTCAATACATTTAAAGAAGCTGAAATTGAATGAAACTATTTTAGCAGTAGAGAAGGGAAGATTCAGGAAAAAACTACCTCCAGAAGAGAATCTACTGGTGGAGTTTCCTCTTCCGTATAGGCCTTACAACAACTGGTCTTTCATATAACAATTCAAACCGTGACATCTTCCCACTGTAGTTAGCAAGTATTACTATTAACCTATTTAATGATACTCAATGTATCCAACCTGGACGGAGGCTGAGAAGGCCTTGCCATGATTTGATGTTGTTATCTCAAAAATCCCATTGGCAAGCATTTAACCCAATTAGGCCACCTTGCAAGCTGGAGAGAAATTCCACCAGTGATCTCCACTGGTTTTAGATCTTCCATATAGGAGGATTGTCCACTATCAAAACCAAAATTCCAATTTATGATAATAGCTATACGGTACACCTAAACATGCAAACTCAACAGAGACAGCAAAACAAATATGCATTCAATTGCACGTGCACAAAGGAAATAAAGGATGTTCGTGTTGCTACGCAAACGACAATGATCTGAACCATACGTTTATTACATTTGGATCTACGAGGGTAATGCCTTTTCCATCACCAAGAAACAAATGCATACTCACTTTTTTAAGCCAATCATTTACCAATTACTTGTAGCTATAACTGAATATTTAATTCAATATTAACAAAGAAGTTTCCTTTCAACTCTTCCTTTGAAAAACCGAATGAGATTACACTTGAAATGCCCAAAGGATCATATTGAAGATATGTGCCAAAAAATGTCCACCGGGAATTAATTTTTCTTCATATGCTCAGAGGGCTTTTGCAAAATGTAAACAGTAATGACTGAGATAGAAAACTACACAGAGATGTCACAGCTATGTCCCCCAGAAAGAAATGATCATAAAGTTTATGCATAGGGTCAAAAGATCATTCACTTGCAATCCCCTGTAGTATTAAGGGTTTTTTCTTTTCTTTCAAAGACTTTATTCTTGGAAGAGGGACCGGCTTGTCTTTAGTATGAATCTCTGCCCCTTTGTGCATTGAGTGGTCTTGTGTCTTGCAGATTTTGTTTGGGAGGGCAGCATTAATAAAAGATGCTTTGGGACCCTTAGACTGCTGAGCCACGGAAGATATGTTTGTATCAAAAAAAGGTGTGAAGTTAGCATTCGTACAGATGTTCTCCTTCTCAGATTGCCATGTAGTTTCTTGTGAAAGGAATGGAGGTATTTCAGAAGATGTACCATGAGCTCGCATTTTCTTTTCAAGTTCATCCACAAGCACATTTTTCTGCACATGCATTTGCCGTGAACCATCACAAATGGCAGTCCATGGGGGATTGGTGACCTCCTTGGAGCACATCAGAAACTGTCCATCGGTTTCCACGTTTGTCTTGTGTATGATGTCAGATAAACTCTCAAATTTCATTGGTGATCCAATGCCTACAAAATATGAACAAAGAATTAAAATAGTATCTCTTATCCCACGTAACTGCTACACTTTCACAGAAAGTCATCACATTACAGTGCAACTTCGGTTTGGAAACAAAACATGACCCATAGCATGACTGTCCGATAATTCTACTCTGTTGAAATAGTCTCTTTCATGATTAAGGTATTTGTTGAACCCTGCCTTTGTATTAATGTTTATCTTAGGTTGCCTAGTTCCTAGCTGTTCAGCCAGTGTGAGTGTTCTGAGTGGAATGTTGGTGTGATGGAGAGGATTAGAATGTGTGGGTGCCTGTGTGATGAGGTGGACTGTTGAAAATGGGTGAGCTGCAGGCAAGCTGCTCCTGGTGAGGCTGCTTTTACATGGATGCGAACATGTAACTTGCATCTAATAATGAAACTACAATCTAATAATGAAACTACAAAGATACTCCTCGGCTAAGTCTGGTACATCACAACATAATTTTGGAGACGATCTGGAGACAGACGCATGTGCACTACTGGCATTTACGGAAGCTGTCACTGGAATGGAAAACTAAGAAAATATACAGAACCTAAAACAAGCCTTTAGACTGAAGTACGAGGCCTGCCAGCCCCACCAGTGTCCTTCACAGTGGACAGCCCGGCCTGGACATGCTTCATTTGCCTACAATGTTTTATTTCATGCAGCTGGATATCTATTGTGAACTTTTCCACTGTAATACATCTGACTTATCTGCATCCAAACCCCTCCTTGAACAGCTACACTGGCTCACAGTAAGACAAAGGGCAAAATTTAAAATATGCTGCCTAATTCACAAATGCCTGAACGGACAAGGACCCGCCTATCTTGAAAGAAAATTTAAACCATATGTTCCCACACGATCTCTTAGATCGAGCAGTAACTTTCTCCTTGTGGTTCCCCATGTCAAAAAAGTTAGGCACGGAGGTAGAGCCTTCTCCACCTTGGGTCCTAAGATGTGGAACAAGTTACCACTGGCCTTAAGGCTATGCAAAGAGCACCTTACTTTTCGAAAACAGCTAAAAACTATCCTGTTCAAAAATGAAATCTAATCACCTTTCCATCGTATACTGTTAATTTGCTGGTCACAAAGCGCAGAGATACTCCTGGTGGAGTGATTCAAGCGCTATATAAACTTATAAATAAATAAATAAATAAATGGGACATTCAACATCACAGTGGAATTTTCCACCATGTTGTTGTCATCTAGATCGTGGCAGTTTAAAAGAAAAGATGCATCATCTAAGGATTAAACATGTTTCAGTGTGTTCCTTGATGCCCTCTACATTGGGTGTGCGAAGCATACTGAAATGCGTACGATACAGTTTGGCAAATTGGATTTCTATACTGGCAGCCGGAGGCCATCATCTTTTAGCCAAACATGTGGTGAGTTTATTTTATTTTTTTTAATACTAAAGATCTCATTGGTGGGAGGACCGCTAAACCGTTAGAGTGGTTTCAAATGAGTAGCACAAGATCTTCAATGTGCAAGCAGCTTACCATGTCCATAGATCCGCGCGGAGGTTTTTAAGGAACTCCTGTGATTTGTTTTTTCACAGCATCAACACTGCTTTGGGGTGCTTTGCAGAACGCTCCAACCGTAAGCCACCCGGCGCTGTCGTTACTGCGTGCCACCATCTTGTGTTGGAGGCAGCACGCAAGCACCGGGTCTATCAAGTATCACTTATTTTCTGTACTCCATCATCCTAGTACAAACTCTGCAGCTGGAGTGACATTACATATACAACAAACTTCACAGTCAAACTACAAACAGTACAGTATGGATAGAAGGTATCTGCAGATTCCTTCCCGTAGAATTATCCCCAGGCGTGAGACTGGGTCCGAAAAACTTTTTGCCACAGCATCCTTGCGCGCCTTGGGGACGGTATCATGCGACTCCGCCCAGGCGTTGTCCGCGTACGTGACGTCAGCGAGGTCACATAAGTCCCGCCCCGTCGCGCCTACATCAGTTTTCTTCGGAGAACTTTTCCGCGATACACAAAGCGGAGCCATCAGATAAAACTGTGAGAATATAGGAACAGCGTGCGAAAGAGAAAAAAAATTGATGGTGGGGAACACCACCAGAAGGAGCAGTGCCAAACACCGCAGTACCACAAGCAGGGAAAAATAATAAGGAACAGAGCATAGCCCTTAACAGCAACCCTGCCAGCACCAAGATAGCCTCCCCCACTGGAGCCAGAACACATGAAAAGTGTAATGAAAACATATTACAGGTCCACAACCCCAACCAATTACAAGGAAGGGGAACCAGTTTGGGACAAACAAGGCACAACAAGACTCCCAGACAGCCCCAACACAGAATGGGACAACCCCTGTAAGGAACAAGGGCAGAGGCCCAACCAAAAGACCCTAATCTAGAGGATAGCAGAGGGGCCAGGACCCCTAGCAATGAAAGGGGCAAGAGAGGGGCGGGGGAGGGTAGGTCCCAACCTGGGGCAACTAGAACACAGAGGCACGGAAGTACCTACAAACCAACCCTTCAATGCACCAAAAGGGGAGGAAAGAACAAATAAACAGGTTGAACATCCTGTCAGACAACAGCGACAGAATGCGCGCACTGAAGGCATAGACACCCACCGGGAGGCGAATGCAGAAGACCAAGCCAAAGGATCCTCGCTGAACGGGGAGGAAGGGCGGGCCATGAAGGAATTTGCAGCTAGAACAGTCTCTACCAGATACATCGTTACCGAAGGTAAGTAACTCGTACATCTGATAGAGGCTACTAGCTGCAGATTCCTTCCAGTAGAATAGATAACCTAGCCATACCCACGGGGAAAGAGGGTCTGCAAGAGGACTCCACCAGCCTGGTAATAACAGAGGGTCTCACAGGAGCGGAGTCCCAAAGACAGGACGAGGAGCCCCGTCCCTCAGGCAAGGGGAACCCCCACAAGCAGAAGACCACCAACCCTGAAAGGGATGCGGGAAAGGAGAAAAGAAGCAGAAGCACGTCCTCGCTCAGCAGATGAAACAAGGCAAGGCGAAAAAGGAGGCTAAAGCACCCCACGCCCATACAGGACAACAAAACGTCCGCCCCAAGCCAAAGTAAGAGGAGCACCGAAGGAGAAGAGCAACCTAGAGACTCCAAGGAGAAGAGGCAGAGCAAAGGTCAGCCCCCCCTCCACTGGAAACATACCCAGCGAAGGGGACAGCGGAGCCTAACACAGCCACAAGGCAAAGTCCAGACAGAACGGCACCGTCCACAATATGCAGGCGGAAGCCGAAAAGGGCAGCTCAAGGACCCCCAGAAAGAACTGTCCCGCGCCCTGCAGGGATAGACTGCACCCGAAAGGGAACAAGAACTCAGGGACCATCTCACCCCACCGGGAGTAGAGGGGAAACTGAGTGCAAGGCCTACTGGAAGAAGCAGACAAGGCAAGGAAGACTGGCCGACCAAAGCGCCAGACATGCACAATGGTGCAGAAAAACAGCAGGTCAGCACCAGCAAGTGCAGCCAGACGCCGAGAGCACCACGGAAGGATGCCCTCCGGGCAAGCCAGACGTCCGCGGACGACCGAGAGCAATTAGGCAAGAGGGGTCCGGACATGCTCCAGGGAGGAGTCCGCACCCATAGTCCAAAGGAAGTGGAACCAGGCAGAACCAAGACGTCCGGCTGCCGACAGGAGGCCAGACCAGGCGAACAGCACAGTGACCCCGGAGAAGGACACCCCGTGCCGAACTCAAGCCATCCCAAGCTATCAGCAAGAGGATTGCATCTGCAACATACCTCAACGCCACGGAGAACAGAGGCCCAAAGGCAAACAACTCCCCAGCACATAACAGAGCTATATAACAGCTACCACTGCCCCACATAGGGCATGTTACGTCCCAAAACCTGAGAACCTCTTGGGAACAAACGTCCACAGCAGAGGGCAACAGAAAATATCTGCGGAAAAACCCGCAGAAGGCTGGTCAAGCAGTCAGAGAGAGAAAATAGCAGGCCTAGTCTCAGGGCCAGCATGGTGTAGAAGACTCAAAGCAAAAACAAACAGTCAAGAAGGGCCGGCCTGCGGCCAACAGAACCACAGTCCCAACAAGGAGGACTCGAGTGGCCATGAAGCACAAACGCACAACTGGGGAGACCTGCCCCAATGGAACACCACCTCCAAGAACCAGATCAAGTCACAAGTCACTGAGTGGGAGAAGAAGGAGGAGGAGGCCGAAGCCGCATTAAGAAACTCTGGATGGCTGAGTCTGCCGGGGCGTGGAACAAAAGAGTGCCATTGAAGGGAAGATATACCAGCCGTTCCCAAACATTTATCCGGGAACACACAGCCCCGAAGTCAAGCATGGCGGCGAAGGGCAACCGAAGAAGCCATGGCACGACCAAGCACCTACGAGATGTCCAGAGCGTTAAAAGTGTTAAGGGCCCGCAGAGCAGCGCTGGTCGAAGCAAATAAATTGCACCCTCAAGAGTCCAACCAGTGGGCCTCCCGAGATGGCAGAGACAAAAGCGGTGGCAGGGAGGGAAAGGCAGTCTGCAAAAGAGGGCTGCTGGCAGAGGGGTGGAGGGCGCCCCCATCAGAGAAGAATGGAGTGAACCCTCAAAGGGAAGCAGCAGCTCTCTCCCACCTGGTGGAGAACTTCCAGAAGATGGTCCGCGGGGAAATGGACAGCCGGATCACCCATATCACCCATGCGCAAAATCAAAACAGCCGTGGAAACAGCATGAGTGAAGGCCGCACCAGCCTCTGTAGGGCCCCGCGGTGGGAAAAACAGCTTCTCAGTAGGCGACGGATGCAAGCTAAGGCAGCCATCCTCTAAGCCAGCCAGAGTGCAGAAGGACCAGGTCTGGAAAGGAGGAAGGAGGGCCGAGGAGTGGGGGACCTGTAGCTCCTCTGGCGAAAACTGTGGTCGTGCCAAAGGCAAGGAGCCGTCCTTCGAAGACATCGGGGAAAAAGCCATGATGTGGCGGCCTGTCTCCGGCGAGGACAACACCAGCAGGCACCCAACCTCCAGGGAAGAGGAGGCGTCCGAAGAGTCCACTACCCGGCGTCTGTCTGGCGCCGTAGAGTCCACGACCTGAGGCAGGATGTAGTCGGCGCCCAGCGCCAAAGGAGACGCCGGACAGGCGTCCGCCTCACCACACGGCACAGGGCTGGGCTGGAGCTGAGGCAGCTACGGGACGGCGCCGGAACGGCAGCGACTCGACTTCCGACGAGGCAGCCGCCTGTGTGGAGGGATGAGGGGACCCGGGGACTGACAAGGGGTCCCCCGCCAGCCTCGACCCATGAGGGGACGAGAGGGGCCCGCCGACCCCTGTGAGGCCGACGAGGCAGCCGCCTGTGTGGAGAGACAAGAGGGGCCAGGGGAGGGACGAGGGGTCCCCCACCAGCCTTGACCCATGATGGGATGAGGGGGGGTCCGCTGACCCCTGTGGTGCCACCAGTGCCAGCAGCTGCCGGCGCTGAAGCGGCGTCACCTTGGCCTCAGATTAGATCGCCCCCTGTCCATAGGGCCGAGAGGGGTGCGGGGATGCGACCCGAGCCCCAGCGGCATTCCACGACACCACTGGGACTCCCGCAGGAGTTTACGGTGAAACAGGGGCGCAGTGGTCCGAAGGAGGGACCCCCGAAGGGCCACACCCCAACGGCACCACATCCTCCAAGCCTGGAGACGAGCGAGTCGGAGCTGGAGCCACCGGCGATGCTGCAGAGGGCCCTGCACAACGCAAGGGATCCGCCGACCTTCCATGAGGGGAAGGAGAAGAAGCCAGCGAGGCCTGCAAAGCAGCCGCATATGTCGACGCCCCCTCACCGGGAAACGGTGGATAGGGGGACGATACGCGGGGCCGCATCACCCGCGGAGAGCCCACGCCCCCAACATCCCGTAAACCAGGCCTCGGGGACAAACTGCAACACACACAGACAGGCGAGCGGCGCTCTTGCGGCATAGGAGAGGGACGAGGACGGCGGCTCCGAAAACCTTCAGCAGAAGCTGATCGAGGTGAGGAAGCCTATCTGGACATGCGAGCCAAGAGAAGTTTCATCCCGCACTCCTGCCGCAACTTCGGCTTCAACTGCTGGCACGCCTCGCAATCAGTGGAGTTGTGATGTGCCCCCAAGCACCACATGCAAATGAGGTGAGGGTCCGTCGCAGACATCAGGCATCCACAAGATGAGCACGTCTTAAAGCCCGAAGGCATTCGCACACTGTTCCCACAAACGCACGCAATAGCGAAAGAGAAAGGCCTAAACAGGCCTGGAGCACGAACCGGATCCGCGTTGCACTTGAAAAAGGAAAAAACTGACGTAGGCATGCCAGGGAAGGACTTATGTGACCTTGCTGACATCACGTACGCGGACAGCGCCTGGGTGGAGTCACGTGATGCCACCCAACCAGCACGAAGGGATGCTGTGGCAAAAAGTTTTCCAGATTCAGTCTCACGTCTGGGAATAATTCTACGGGAAGGAATCTGTGGCTAGTCATCTATCAGATTTGCCCATTTTCTTAGGTTAGCCTGGGTACCCCTTACACAAGGGAGTTCCCAGTGTTCTAGTGGGGGTGGTCACCCATTTCTTGGTTATACTCTACACACCCTCACATGGGTAGGTCTGAAAGTTTTATTGGGTGGTGGTCATCCATCTTTAGGTTTGTAGTTACGCACCTTTCCTGGAGAGATCACCATTTGAATGTGCATTGAAGGTTACGCATCTCTTATACATGGGATTACACTATGGGTTCTGCTTGCCCATTTTTGTGTGTTGCTTGGGTACCCTTAAAAAGGGACAGACATATTTTTTAGTGGTTTGTTGACATGCGTTTCTTGGTCTTTAGTTACACACCCTTACGTCAGGGGATCGCTGTATGGGTGTATATTGCCTACATTTGCATGGCACGTTTCACTCCCTGACATGAGGGACTGGAATGGGTACTAGTCCTATTTCTACACAGTGCATCACATGACCCATACACGGGGATTGTCTAAATAGGTGTCACTCATTTACACGAGTTACCTTTAAAACCCTTACACAGGGTATGTCTTTGTGGGCAATAGCCCCATTTACATTTTCTTCTGACCCTTATGTGAGGGGTAGTTTAAAGGGCGTCAGTCCCATTTACATGGACTACATTGAAACCCCTTACACAAGGGATCTCTTTATGGGTTACTGTCCCATTTCTGCTAGTTTTTGACCCTCATTCAAGGGGTGTCGAGATGGGTTTTAGTCCCATTTTCACAGAGTACATTTTTATTCCTTACATTAGGAATCCCTGAATGGGGTACAGTCCTTCTGTGTCTACACTTTTAGTCAACTGTCGATTTTCTACAGTTTAATTGTTTTTATAATGGGAGAGGATGGGTGATATTTCTTATGTATCTATTTATTCATCTTCTGTTTCCTTAATTGTTCAGTCCCTCTCGAGATGTTGCATTTTTGCTTGCATCCCTGGGTTCTGAACTATTTTCTTCATGTGTAAATTTTTGTGTATAGTTTCCCCCCTTAGTTGTTTATTTTAGTTTCCGTTTAAAAGGGGGGAATATGTTGTATCCTGCGTTTGTATTAATATTTCTCCTATGTGGACTATGATTGGCGGGACAACCCCCGCCAATCCCCAGGAATTGCAACCTCCACGGGGCTTTAATTTCTTTAATAAAGTGTGTGGGGGGGGGGGGGGGGGGTGGGGACTCCTGCCCCCCCACACACTGCCCCAGGGAACACCACCTCCCAGGGCATTCATGAATTAAAATGCAGGGTCTGTTGCGGACCACCAGCTCCCCAGGGCTGCACAGAAGATGGGATGGGGGCCGCGCAGCCCTCCTCCAGGAGCCCTCCTTGACCCTGGGGACCACCACCCCCCAAGGGCCAGCTACCGCATTGCACCGGGGTGCCCACCCCAGGGACATTGCAGTTTACCATGTCATTCCATAGCAAACCCTGCTTTGCTTCATGGAAGCGAGAGCAGGAAAACTGCTCTCGCTTCCATGAAGCAAAGCTGAATTGCTTTTGGGCAAAGGGAGCTACATGTTAACAGCTCCCTCTGTCCAAAAGCAATGCCAGCTCCCGCAGGAGGCAGGGAGCCGGCAGGGACTGCGCGGCATTGGGGCTCCCCATCGCAGTCCCCAACAATGTGGCCATGCCCCGGGGGATGGGGTCCCCAGGGCCCAAAACGGCCCAGGTAGGGGTGGCCACGCAGGCCACCCTCATTAATGAAAAAAATAATATTTTGGGCAAGCCCCGGAGATGGGAGTACCCGGGGCTAAAAATGGCTCGGGATTGGGGTGGGAGGGCCTGAGTACGGGGTTCCCAGGGCCAACATCGGTTAATGGAACTGGGGGGGTATTCATTATTTTTTTCTCTCATGATAAGAGTCGCAACCCTATTGGTCTCTCGAAGCCCCCCCTCCTAGTGTAAAGTAGCGGTGGACTTGAGTATCCCCTTAAATAAATAATTCAATAGTATAGAAATGAGAAGGTAGTGTTGCATTTGTGAACTTTTTTTTTAGAGAGCTAGTGAGATTGAAGTTAATAATCACATTCATTTTGATAGAGTACTAAATAATACAAAATAAATCAAAATTAAGTGTATTGTGTTGTAGTAAGTTGAATTTGTGATTTTGTTTTGCGAATTCGAGACGGGTTCACAAATCTGGAAAATATTCAGAAAGAGTATGTTTGCTAAAAAATAACTAAGATTCACTGGTTATAGTGTGGCTCTAAAAAGAGCCGTTTTCATTATGACGTTGGAGCTACATGTAAGTGCGGATGCACAGCTTAAGGATGTTGAGAAACACTTTGTTCCCTTTTTTCTCTGACGTGAACTCCATCAGTTCTGTAGAGGTCATGCAGATCAAAACGTAGATTGATTTTATAGATGGAGCCCATCCTGTGGTCTCGGAGGTAAGCAGAAACAGCTTTATGGAGATTCTTCCTAGCATTATCAATCTGTGGACAGAAATGATTTGACCACTTCCATTTATGTCTTTGGCATATATTAGAGTATACAACGACAGTTTGAGGCAAAAGGAACATCAATTGTGCAAAAGCATCCTTCATTAGGAATCCAGCCCTACCCCAGACAATGTGCCTAGGTTATTGCCACCACAGTGCACAATCATGAGTTCAGGGGTTTGGACATGCAAAAAGGTTTTAACCAAAGGCATCAATAGGTGCCACTCTAATCCTCCGTGCAATCCATTTAATATCCACATTTTGCAAACCTTGGCCTTTGTCAATACCTCTGTGTTCAGCATACTTTTTGCACCAGAAAACATAGCTGTGCTCTACAATCCATACTGTAAGCATCTTGAAGGGATGTCTTAAGGAATGAAAAGAGGTCTGTAGTGGAGGTAGTCAGTTGGTAGAATGAGAGGTATCTAAAATGATGCAGAACATGCTGCTTTTGAGAAACCGATACCTGATTGGCTGTTCATTAACATTGTGCAGTCAAAAATATGATGCATGTTACTTTCCTGAAGAAGCATGTTTCTGATTGGTTATTAAAAAAGGTTGAAATCTACAGTAGACAGGATAAGATAATATTTTGCAAAAGTCAGCCACACCTGCAATTTGCATTTGTAAGCTGAATTTGAAAATGTGGTGAACTTGCAACCTTCTGGTACAGCTGAATGTAGCAGAAAGTGTTACTATGGAAACTAGGATTAAACAGAAGGGGGGAAGGGTTAAAACTTAACTGTGTTTAAAATGTGAAATGGTAACTCATATATAAGTGATATGCTACTAAATTAAGTTTTCCCAAATCAGTAGTATGTTTAGCAGTAGTGTGTTAAAAAATAATACTAGTATTATTGGAAATAGGTTTTTGAACACCTGCCAGGGTTTGCAGGTCCATCGCAACTCTACACTGCGGCACTGCAGTGGAGTCATGACTCCAGTAAATTACAGAACCAGTTTGGGCACTTTTAGAAGAGACTTAGAAAGGGTTAATATGTCTAACTAATAGAAATGTGTTTCACAATTTGAAATGATGAAGGAAGCAATTTGATTTGTTACTTACATTTATGTGTGTGCAGAAAGAGAGGGCAAGTTTGCCATTACTGGTTTTACCTTGTTGAGAGTGGGGCATTACATTTATTGTGTGAAAAAGAAAATCTTTTATGAGTTTCTGATATTTCATATTCTGCAATACTATTTGAAAGGTGAGTTACAAATTTGTAAGGTGTATTATATAGTAGTACTTCACGGTTTTTAGAGACTTTTTTAACTTTGAAAAGCATGATTTTTAAAGTTTGTAAATTATTAGAGAAATGTGATGTTTGAAATATGTTACCATTTTTAACTTTGAAAAGCATGATTTTTAAAGTTTGGAAATTATTAGAGAATTGTGATGTTTGAAATATGTTACGAAATGTACAAATGTGTTTTTATTGTACTGAAATGACTATTGAAATAGGTTGTGCATACTAATATGTGTACTTTGATATATGGATTAGTCATTATGGTAGTTTGTATGAGCCTTTGAAAAAGCAAAGTTGAAATACGCTGTATAAATGTAGGAGTCTGCTTAAAATGAGAAGTGCAGTCTGTCAAGTTTAAAAGACTTCATGGTCTTGTGACTGAAGTAGGTCTCTACTTGTACATGTATTTTTTCGTGTTATGCTAAAACATAGGTATACATCTATTTGTATGTTTTTTATATATGATGCCACTAGCAAAAGGTACAGACACATGAATGCATGCTTTCAGGAATATGGAGAGGGTTACAACAGACTTACGAAGGGTTGCTGCTTTATATTTGGCTAGGCCCAACACGCTGAGTAGTCAGTGAATAGGGAAGCTGCAAGAGAAAAGTGAGGTTTTAGACATGTTGGCAGAGGGATTGGTGATTAGGCTACTTTGTACGAGTCTTTGGAAAGGTACACTTGAAGTACGCCGCATAAATGTAGGTGTCTGCTTGAAATGGGAAGACCAGTCTGTCAAGTTTAAAGGACTGGATGGTCTTGTGACTGAGGTATATCTCTACTTGTACATTTATTTTTATATGTGGTATACATCTGAAGATGCCACATGTGTGTAACACAGGTATAGAACTATTTGTATATTTCTATTATGTGTGATGATACCAGCAAAAGGTAGAGACGCATGTATGCATGTTTTCAGGAACATGGTGAGGCTTACAACAGTAACATTGCAAAGACTGCGATTTACATTTCTGGAGTTCTCTTGCTTCTTTCTGCTCTTCTCTTGACTGTTTCTGCACCTCTTTTTCTTCTTTCTGCATTCTTATTGCCTCTTTCTGCAGCCATCTTATCTCTTTCTGCACCTCTGTTGCTTCTTTCTGCACTTATCTCGTCTCTTTCAGCGTCTCTTGTTTTTCTGCATCCCTCTTTTTCCGTTCTGCAGTTCTTGCCTGTTTCTACGCTTCTCTTGCGTGTTTCTGCACTTTTCTAGTGTCTTTCAGCACCTCACTTTTCGTTATGCACATCTCTTGATTGCTATGCATTCCTTTTGCCTCTTTGTGCACCTATCTTGTTTCTTTCTACACATGTCTAGCTACTTTCTGCACCTGTCTTTGTTCTTTTGGCACTCATCTTGCCTATTTCGGCACCTGAGTTGTCTCTTTGTGCACCTCTCTTGCTTCTATTTGCACCTTTCTCTGCATCCCTCTTCCCGCACACCTCTTCCTTTTTTCTGCACTTTTCTTGCCTCTTTCTGCACCCCGCTTCCCTGTTTCTGTACCTCACTTGCCTCTTGCTATGCTCGTCTTACTTCTTTATGCAGTTCTCTTGGCTCTTTCTGCACTTCTCTTGGCTCTTTCTGCACCTCTTGCTTCTTTCTGTAACCCTCCTGCTTCTTTCTGCAACCCTCCTGCTTCTTTCTGCAACCCTCCTGCTTCTTTCTGCAACCCTCCTGCTTCTTTCTGCAACCCTCCTGCTTCTTTCTGCAACCCTCCTGCTTCTTTCTGCAACCCTCCTGCTTCTTTCTGCAACCCTCCTGCTTCTTTCTGCAACCCTCCTGCTTCTTTCTGCAACCCTCCTGCTTCTTTCTGCAACCCTCCTGCTTCTTTCTGCAACCCTCCTGCCTCTTTCTGTACCTCTCTTGCCTCTTTCTACACGTCTCTGGAGTCTTTCTGCATCATTTCCTACCTCTTTCGGCACCTCTCTTGCTTCTTTCTGATTGTCTTTAATTTCTGCACTTTTACTTTTTTCTGTACCTCTGTCTCTATACCCACCTCTCTTGCTATTTTCTGCACCTCTGTTGCTTGTTTTAGCATTCCTCATGTCACTTTCAGAATTGTTCTTTCCTCTTTGTGCACCTCTGTTGCCTGTGTATTCCTTTTGCCTCTTTCTGCACCTATTTAGCCATTTTTTGCAAACCTTGCCCTTTTCAGCTCTTCTTTTGTTTCTTTCTTCACTTGTGTTGCGTATTTTTGTACATTTCTTGCTTGTTTCTCTTCCTCTTTAGACTGTTTCTGCACCTCCTTTATTTTTGTACACCGGAGTTGCTAGTTTCTGCAGCTCACTTGCTTATTTTTGCAAACTTCTTCTTGCAGTTGTCTTGCTTCTTACTGCACTGCTGTAGCTTGATTTTAAACATCAGTTGTTTCTCTATACACTTTTCTTGCTTTTTCCTGCTTCTCTCTTGCATGTTTGTGCACATCTCTTGCATGTTTGTGCACATCTCTTGCATGTTTGTGCACATCTCTTGCATGTTTGTGCACATCTCTTGCATATTTGTGCACATCTCTTGCATATTTGTTCATTTCTCATATTTTTCAGTAGCAGTGTTGTGTATTTCTTTTCACTGTTTCTAATCCTTTCTTTGTCTTTGTCCCTTTCAGAATTTATTTTCCTCTTTCTGCAGTTGTCTTGCTTGTTTCTACGCTTTTATTTGTTATAAAGAGAATAGCAATGTAATTGTAAATCATTAGTTACGAGTTATTATGAATATTGAGGTGTAATTAATTTAAAATTGTTAATTGATGTAATAAACTACTGAAAACTTCTTTGTTTTTTAGAAAATTATTTTGTTTGGATTACAAATTGAAGATAACATGAAACGAGAAGACAACAAAGAAAACAGAAGTACATAAACAAAACTAAAAAGAGTGCACTAGAAAAAGACCAAAATGTTACTCAGGATAAAGTCTGTCTGGTAAGAGTACTAAAATATTTCTTAAAACAATTGCAGAGAGATTAGAGACAATAATAATCATTCATACAGATTCCCCTTTATATGCCCTATGTGGATTAAATGCCATTAACTTTGTCTTTGACACACGGACCTCCAAGCCCCGCTGCGAGCAAAACCCTCTAATGTCTTTAGGGCTTTCTGATGCCCGCTTGGGGTCTTGGATAGGATCAATGTGTCATCGGCAAACATCAATATAGGCACTTTATCACCTGCCAGGACGGATGCGTCAGACGGGGTTAAGCTCATATGATCCACTATCCTATTAATATATAATGAGAATAGCGTTGGGGCCATCACGCAGCCTTGGCTCACACCTCTTTGTACTGGGAATTTTTCGGTAACTTCCCCCTGCCCACCCCATCTTAAATTTAGCACTGTTGTCTTCATGCAATCTAATGATCAAAGTCAGGAGCTCTGGTGGGAGCCCTAGCTCCTGTAGGGTTAGCCATAATTTTGTACGAGGGACAAGGTCGAACGCCGCCTTAAGATCTACAAAGGTGGCATAAATGCTTCCCTTTCCTAAGGTCACCATCTTCCAGTGAATCAAAACAAATCGAAACACATGGTCGATAGTGCTAAGCATGGCACGAAATCCAGCTTGCAGAGGGGACAAAACCCCAAACTCCTCAATCCATCCCTGCACTCTATTGAGCACCAACCTCCCAGTTATTTTCTGGAGACAGTCAATTAGGCTGATAGGCTATAGTTCCGGGGACTTGATTTATCCCCTTTCTTATAAACGGGGATGATCTCTGAACTCTTCCAGGAGTCGGGTACAGGGGCTCCTTGGGCGATCGCATTTGATAACAAAAGAATATACCTACACCATCTATCCTTGTCGTGTATGAAGATGTCCCCAGGAATACCATCAGGGCCCGGTGCATTTCCTGCCAGTACTGATTTAAGCGCGGTCTCTACCTCTGACTTTTTAAATGTTTCATTCGGGTAAAACGATCTTATCATTTCACCCTCTCCCTTGGGTAGAATTGAGGCATATTGGGGTTTAAAGTAGTTCACCCAGTCCGATTGTGATACATGATTTTGCGGTCGCTCTGCCTGGCCCCCATTGTGCCATTTGTAGACATTCCAGAATTGTTTGGGGTTTTTCATGGCACAGACATCCCTTAATTCCTGCCACTTTTTACTGTCCCATGATTTCTTTTACATTGGAACCCTTATAGAGGGACCTTGCTACTCTTACCATTGTGGGATCACCCCCTTTGATAGCTGCCCCCAGTGCCTGCCGAGCATCCCGACATTCTTTGTTGTACCACTGCCCTTCATTCGGTATAGGTGCCTTTTAGTTCTTTCCCTGCTTGAAAAAGTAAGTACGCAGGATGCTTAAAAAAGTATTGTGTGTATCCGTAAAATATACTATATCTCTTTCGCCCTCTACGCAAGCCTCTAATTCGTTGCTAAAAAGAACTATTCATGGACAGAATGCAGAACAATGTCATACATTCACCCCAGTACAGAGATCTGGGCCTAAATCCATTGTTTTTTTGCTCACCATGCCATTCCAGTTTGGACCCAGCCATATGCAAATCAGTCTTGACCCTGCGCCCAATGGGAACAGTCCAGCCCGAACTGCCAAGCCAGGTCCTCCCTGCACTGGAAACAAGCATCCTAGGACCGGTTTCGGGGTTTCACCCCTCTTCAGCCAGGATAGCTTGATTTCAGTGGCATGGAGAGCACGGGACTCACGTCTGAGCATACCCGTCCCACTCGGGGTGACAAAAGCAAAAAGAACTATTGATGGACAGAATGCAGAACAATGTCATACATTCACCCCAGTACAGAGATCTGGGCCTAAATCCATTGTTTTTTTGGACACTGTTCTGAGTGCATGTGTGTGCCTCGCGTTTTGGTACATTTACCATATAGATTTTGGAGGGGCTAGCCATATTAGATGTGCTCTGTCTACCTGGACATAGTAACCCCCATATGAAGGAGCATTGCCTACAACAGGCGAATGGTTCCTCACACCTGGCGGTTCACTATGTCTTGCCATATTATTGTAAGTTGTGGCAGGGACTGGACGCTTCACCATTAAAGGGGTTACCACATTGATGCTCTTCTTGGCTGAAACAGGATTATAACTTGCCCCTTTCACTGTTTTGTTACTGATTAAACCCGAGGTCGTTGGAAATCTCAGGGGATCGTTACATATGAGACCAGGGAGGGCTCTTGAGTCACTGCTAGCCTGTGTGCTTCCCTTCCCTTCTAGCTCTGCCTTAGGTAATAGAAATGTAACTGTTCTGAGTATCTCTTCTAATAAGCCCTTTATAGACCGCAACTCAGATCTTAGCATGGAGACTTCTTGGGACATATTTTGCCATTCTATACATAGACCTTGCTCAATAGCTTGTTCTTGTAGGGATAAATTCGTTTGAGTTTGCACATACCTTAACCTGTCCCCACCTTTCCTGTTATTTTCTTCCAGATCTGTGAGAGGCTAGAATCTATTTGTACAGATTTTTATTGGGTCTATATTGGCCACTTGATCTGCGACAGGCGATAGCTTATTATGGTCAGTGAGAGTAGTTAGGGTTACAATAGAATCCTGTGCCCCACCTTTTGCATTAGTTGTTGATTTCTTGTTTGATTTGCAAAACATCAGGAATTGCTGGCTTTGGTGACTTCACTGGTAACCTAACTTTATGGTTAGAATTATTACCGCTATTTGCATGCTTCAGGGGTGATGTTTCAAGAATAACCTCACACTCGCTTATAAGGGTGTCTATTCTATCCATGACACAATTACTTGCTGCAGATTTCTGTGATTTTTTGCCGTCCTTCCCCCCTTGGTGGCTCGTCTTGCCCCCCCCCTCACTTTCCTCCCCACACTCTTCCAAGGCCTTTCGTTTCCCCATTAACTAAGCAATGATAGGCTAACAATAGGAGAGCTAGGAAACCCAGCCAGCCCTAGGAACAAGACTACACCCAGGTAGCAGTAAACCTTAGAGACGCCAATGCTGAACAATAGGATACTAAGTTTATAATAGGTAACATAATGCGTTATACTTTGTATGAGACCAATGGCACAATAGGCCAAAAGGCCCAAGGCAAACACAAATGGATGGTTCAAGATTGAACAAACACTAACACAGAACCTTAGGCTTCCCAACCTTGTTCGAAGCGGCATCAGAGCACAAGGCAAAAGGGGGTGGCCCTGCCCTGCCCCTTCCTGGCAGTGACGAGCAAGGACGAGCCTGGGCTTTGCCCATGCGCGCCATGCTGACTATTTATGCGCCGGGAGGCGCTGAAGCGGTGCGCGGCTCCTGCCGTGATGTCGCTGAGCCCCCTGGCGCTTGAAGGTCAGCCCTGTTCAGTCCTGGACCCCACGCATGCTGCGGCTGCAGCGGGAGCGGGACAGACTGACGAGGTGGCGTGGCAAGATTAGCAAGCAGCAGGCAGCAATGTGTTATCCGAGTTTTAAAGCAGTTTAGGACAAAGCTATTTAAAAACACTTCTGAGAAATGTATCTAAATTACTTGAATTACATAATATAGCAAAACACAAGGAGACGATTGACCGAGAGCTTAAACTTTTCAGACACAACCCACCAGTCACAGATCTGGGTTGAATTCATCATCGTTCTTTAGCTCACTTCGGTACCTCAGTTCAGAGCCAACTATATGCAAATCAGTCTTGATGCTATGCCTCATGAGAACAGTCCAGCCCGAATTGCCAAGCCAGTTCTTCCCTGAACCGGAAACAAGCATCCTGGGACTAGTTTTGGGATAACACCACTCATCAGCCACACTAGCTTGAATCAAGTGGCAAGGTGAGCAAGGGACCCACGTCTGGGCATACCCTGCCAACTTATGGCGAACAAAGCAAACACAAGGAGATGATGGACGGAGCGCTGAAATAATATAATACGCATGATACCGTGAAAAAATGATTAAAGTTCATTTATATGTAATTTGTTTCTAAGATAAATAATGTTCATCCTTTACACTATTTGAAAACTATCATCATGTTGCTCATGTAATCAGCCAGGCAGTCATCCTTTTACATGGACACTACCCATGCTCTCATCCATTATCTCTAGCACAACTATTGCACTAATAGGATAACCCAAGCATTACCCTTGCATTCTTCCTTTCACACAGGTACTACCCATGCACTCATGCAATCACCCACACACGACCCATGCACTCATGCAATCGCTCAGGCACTACTCTTACACTCAACCGTTCACTCGAGCACTACCCATGCACTCATCCATTCTCAGGCACCAGTCATGCACTCATCCAATGAACCTGGGATTACTCTTGCCAACATCCTTTTACTTGGTCACTACCCATGCAGTGATCTAAACACTCAGACATTCATCTTGTACTCATGAATTCTCTCAGGCACTACCCATGCACTCATCCATTTCCTCGGGCACTACCCATGCACTCATCCGATGACCCAAACATTAGCCTTGCACTCATACTTTGACTCAGGTGCTTCCCATGCACTCACTCAATCACCCAGGCACTAACCCTGCACTCGTGCAATCACACAGGCACTACCCATGTACTTACGCAATCACTCAGGCACTACACTTGCACTCAACCAATCACGCAGACAGTACCTCTGCACACATCCATTCACTCAGGCACTATCCACGCACCCATCAAATGTCCCAGGCATTTATCCATGGACTCATCAAATGACCCAGGCATTATCCTTGCACCCATCCTTCCACCCAGGCACTACCTATGCACTCATGCAATCACCCAGGCACTACCCATGCACTCATCCAATCATCCAGGCAATACACCTGCACTCATAGAAACACATACGCAGTACTCTTGCACTCATTCTTTCACTTAGGCAGTACCCATGCATTCATGCAATCACCTAGGCACTACACATACACTCATACAATTACATAGGCACTACGAATGCACTCATGCAATCATTTAAACACTACTCTTACGCTCAACATTTCACTCCGGTATTATGCAATGTCATCCATTCACCATGCCACTAATTATGCACTTATTAAATCACCTAAGCACTATTCTCTCAGTCAGTCATTCACTTACGTATTATGCATGCGCTCATCCACTCACCAAGACACTACTTATGCACAACTAACATTCATCATACACACATTCATACAAGAATCATTTTCACTACATAGTTTTTCTATTTTCACCAGTATAGGTGGTTCCATCAGAACTTTTTTTTTCTCTGAACAATTTTGTATCTGTTTTGTATTTTCTGTTTAAAAAAAATGTGGGTGTTTTTCAAATAAAAAAAGAAAATTAAAGAGTCCAACTGTGGCGTTTCTTTTAGAATCAAACAATTTTATTGTGCGGTGGCAAGTCATAGAACACAGCCCAGCTGCCTACATCGATTCGCCGGCAGGGCGGATGCACACAATAGTTATACACAGCATTCGGGTCTACACCCCTGAGGTCGACCCCGCGTAGGTGAGGAGGTACCACCACCGTACCGGAAGCATATTGACCGCTTTTATAAGAAAAAAGTGAAAGAACATCAAAACAAAAGCCCCCAGCCACCTACCCCCCGACCCCCGAATCCCTCCACCCACCTATCCAAATCAGCTCATCCACATAACAGCAGTCTCTCAAGTTCCAGTCTCTTCCCACGGGAGTACCACCACCACACACCTCAGGCGCTGGCCGGGGCCTGTAGTACTTGAAATTCTGGGCCCATGTTATAAACATCATCTTATCATGACTATTTTGATATCAGAATACCGAAAACGGCCAGTATACTATGCACAAGCATTGTCGTCATATTCAAGTGACGATTTCACCCTGAAAACGTAGTTTTCGTCCTGAACCCTTGGGTTCCATTTTGTGAATGGCAGCCATTTTGTGATTGCCCTCACATAGGCCAGTGACTAAGGCCAAAACATGATTCTGAAGGACACGTACACCTTTGCTGACTTCTCTGCGACCTGGGCAAGCTGATTCCACTGCCCAAGGCCAAACCTGTTTGGGCAGTTCCTCTCCCAGTGGCCGGTCGAGATAGTATCAAGGCACAACATGCCATAAACCTTTCATCGCACACAAACCTTTCCTAATCTTACACACACCTGCCTCTGTTTCTTTCTTTATGACTTACTTTACGAGGAGGAGGCGCCCGTTTTTATTGGGGTTTTGTCGATATCTGATGAAAATACTGGGCCTTGCCGGGTAATTGATTGTGGGCTGGACAAACTGAAATACGGGCTTGTCATCATGACTCTGCTTTTTCTTTGTAGTGAAAATGTGTGAATGGTCAACTGTAATGTAAAGAATGTTTGCCTGAAGCATGATATTTTGTATAAAAAGAGAAGGCTGGCTTTGTAATTTTGAGCAGTCTCCTGAGAATATACACCGTGTTGTACTTCTAGAATACCTGTTACTTGGTTGCAGCCAATAAATTCGATCCTTGACTCCACCTAGAAGACTCTGCGTTTCTGTAGTCTGAAACAGGAAGGACCCGAAGTCTTAGGGTGTTGTCCCTGGCACCGCTGGGTTACCGGTCCAGTACCGGTTCTGAAAAACCCAGTACTTCAGTTGGCGCCCAACGTGGGGCTCGATTTCAGCGGTACCGGTCCAAGCCAGAGGTTCGTGAGGAGCTTTGTGTGAAAATTCTGGAGGAAGGCCGCCACTTCATCGGCCCCTGCATGTCGACGTGGTCCGAAAGTCTTTGCTGAGAGGTTCCCCGCTTCCCGACGGCTACGAAGGACTGCTGCCCTGACTATCGCCCTGTTTTGGACCCTTGATGATTGGTAGAGCGAAACGATAGACGAGTCTTCTGGTGCAGTCATCGATACCTCAGTTAAGTATAAGTGGAGCGTCTCCCAGTCCTTAGTTTTGGGTATCCCCTTGGGATCTTTGATTTGGAACTTGCAAGTACCAAAGCGTGTATTCACGAGACTATCGTAATCGATAATCCCTTGAAGTTTGAAGCTAGACTAGAGAGCGAAGATGCCTGGTCTTAGCAGACTTGGAAATTTGTTTTGTCTTGGTTGTAATAGGGATTCCCGATTGGAGGACTCGTGTCCGGTTCCTCCGATTGGAACTCCAACTTATGAACTTTATGTGAAACATGGAGTAGGCCCCATCACATATAATGAAGTATGGATCAAATACACCAGGAAGGATGGCGTTTTAAAATGGCCCCAATATGGTAGTTTTGACACAGAGATATTAGATAATCTAGAGGTTAGACTTTTCAAGAAGAAAGCCCGGCCGGCGATGTTTGACTCTTTCCGCCTATGGCGAAAGGAAGCCAAACAGAAAGAAATTAAATTAGCTAAAAAGAATAAAAGAGAAAAGGGTATTTCGATAATGCAAGCTGCTATGCAATATAAAGATGATGAGGAAGAACAAGCAAGTGAACAGTTGCACAGGCAACGTAAAATGGCGATCGATAAATGCTATCCAGTTTTGCCGCCTCTTCAGCAGGATGCAGCAAAAGAACTTGAAAAAGATCTCCTAATGTCGCATTTATTGAGTTCACCATCCCCTTATGCGCAGAATGCTACCGCACCTCCGCAACCCCTAGTCGTACAACCCCCGATTGTTGTGCCTCAAGTTATTCCACAGCCACCAGCTGCTCTTCAGTTGGCTCCTACTCTTCCGGTGCAGCCTCCTCAAGGGCCACCGACTTTGACATCTGCTCTGCCTTTACTTCCTACAACTTTGACCACTATATCGACTACCACTTCTGGTATTCCTCCTGCCACTACCTCTGCGCCTGCCTTGCCTCACTCTGCTCTTCCGCCTGTCCTTTCATCGACTTCTCCTTCGGTTCGTCAGAGAATGACTAGCACTGTTGCTAGCCTTCTATATCCTCTCTTTGGAGCAAAAGGTGTATCTCCTGTCTCAGAGCGTAAACAGTTGCGTAGCCAACTGCCTGATTCTAGGGAGAAGGAAACATTGAATTATTTGGCACATAAATGGGTTACCGAACCGACGAGATATGAGCTAGAGCCTGTTATGGATGTCTTCCATCAGTGGGAAGCACCAAAACAGAGATACGTTTTTGAGAAAATGTGTACTTTCCTGAGTGAGGATTTAGAGGAGAATGATTTGGAGCCCAATCCACCTGAGTTATGTCATATACGGTTCGAGTTTGGGAAAGGCGCAATTGTGGGTTTGGATGTTGAAAAAGCAGTTGCGACATTGTTATCATACAGGGGTGAGTGTGTTTCTCGGTCGTTGTTTGATTCTGATTCCTCTGTTAAAAGGAAGGTGAGACAATATCCCATGAGAGAAGTTCCCCCACAATGGAGAGAAGGGGACGTACAAGCTAACCCACCTATTCAGCAACACTTTCAGCGTTTTTGGGTACATGTTCCATGGAAGCGCGCTGAAGTATTGGCCCTTAAGCAGACTTTACCTGATCCCCGTAAAAATCCTGCAGGGTATTACAAGGAATTGTCACAGACTGCAGGCTCTTGCATTATGAATTTAGCAGACAGACATGTTGTTTGGAAATGTTGTTCCACAGCCTTTATGGGGAAAGATTTGTCATGCGGATCATGATCAGGAGTTAGGTGACTCATGGGCTAATATTAGTGCTGCAAATGACCGACAAGTTGGTGGTGCTAAACCCGAGCCTTTAGTAGCAAAGCTCCCTGGTAGGATCATTAATTACATGAAGACTTTAATGCCTGCGATGCGAGTGAATTGGGACAAGTTGTCTGCGTGTAAGCAGAAGAAAGATGAAACAGTGTCTGATTTCTTCACCAGGTTCGAAGAAACGTTTATCGACCACAGTGGTCAAGATATGAGTACAGAAGGTGGTCAACGGTTGTTCGTTGACAAGTTCGTGCACAATTTGCTTCCAGAGTTGTGTAAGAAGTTAAAAGATTCAGAAAGTTCGTGGGCCGTTTCCTCTTCTGCACAGATATCGGCTACTGCCCAGTATTACGAAAATCGAGATAAAGATGAGAAAGATAGAGCAGACAAGAAAACGAAAGAGTTAAAAACAAAGGTTCTCTTACAGCAGGCGTACCCGCCTCGTGGTGGTCAGAGTAACTATCAGCAACCTCAACAGTTTCAGAGGAACTCGCAAAGGTTCGAGTATCCTCAACAGCGTGTTCCTGTAGGCCCTAATCAGTGTTCATATTGTAAGGAAGAGGGTCATTTTAAGTATAGTTGTCCTATTTTGTTACAGGGTATGGATGGTGCCTCTGCTGTAAGAGGTCGAGGTATTCCACAAGCGCCTAGAGGTAGAGGACGTGGAAATTTCCCCAGAACGTGCGTTCCCTTCCGCCTCAAAATTCAATGAACAGGTTTGATCAGCAGAATAACGCGTCTAATAGGACAGCTCAGTACTATGCGGACGACTACTATGCAGAAGATGAGAATATGGAAGGTAATGATTGCTAGGACAGCCATAGACAAAGAGAGGGAGTTGTTTCAGTTCCAGTAGATCAAAGTGGACCTTATGTCGAGGTGATTACATCAGGTGTGTCAGAGCCTTTCCTGTTGGATACTGGTGCTACAAAGAGTTCTATTATGCACTCTAAACTCCCTGGCGCACCTTTGTCTGGCGAAATGAATGTTTCAGTAGGTTTTTCTGGCACCCCGGTTAAGAACCCGATTTCTAGTCCTATGCCCCTTTCTGTTGGACCTTGTGAATTAGAAGCACCCCTTATTCTGACAATAGGTTGTGGTGAACATTTGTTAGGATTGGACCTGTTGAAAAGATTGTATGCAACTTTGTATTGTTCTCCTTCAGGAGTACAGCTTACACTAGGTAGGAAAATAGTCTCTCCAATGTATTTGTCGAGGGATAAACGTCCGACAGAATTGTCGTCTCTCCCTCATGTTCTTTGGGCCACTGGTCCTAATGATGTGGGTCTTTTGGAAATACCACCATATGTTGTGACATTGAAAGCCAATGTTAAAATGCCACGAATTCCCCAATATAAAATATCTAGTGAAGGTGAAAAAGCGTTGCTAGCGATCATTTATGATTTGATTGAAAAAGATGTAATTAAAGAGACAAGAGGCAACGTTTGCAATAGTCCTGTTCTGCCTGTTTTAAAGCGTACTGATCCTTCTCAGCCACCTGTTTACAGATTCGTGATTGATCTTAGAGAGGTGAATAAAATCGTTGTGCCACAATTTCCAGTTGTTCCTGATATCACTGCCCTATTGACTATGATTCCAGCTTCCGCAACTTAGTTCTCGGTGATTGACTTGAAGAATGAGTTCTTCACCATCCCGGGATATTTTCGGCTTCAGTTTAGGAGGTCGAAGCTTCCGCTTCAAACGCGCCCCCAGGGCTACTGTGAAAGTCCATCGATATATAGTCAAGCTTTAAAAGCACAGCTTGACACAATTGTTTCACCTGATGGCGCTACACTTATTCAGTACGTTGATGATTTGCTTGTTGCTGCAGATACTGAGGAAATATGTAAAGAAGCCACGTTGTCGTTGTTGCATCACTTGTCTGAGTTACATCACAAAGTGTCCCTTTCGAAATTGCAATATTGTCGACAAGAAGTGACCTACTTAGGTCATCTCTTATCGAAGGAGGGAAGGAAACTGACCCCAGAAAGAATTCAGGCAATTGCAAAACTGAGTGTGCCTAGGACACAGAGAGAAGTGCGTGCTTTTTTGGGTATTAGATCATATTGCAGACAATGGATACCAAATTTTTCTTTGTTGGCCAAACCTTTGGTGGCATGAACTTGTAAAGATACACCGAATCCCCTTCCATGGTCTGAAGAGTCAGAAAAGTTTTTCCGAATTGCGCAATGCATTCTGTTCGGCTCCTGTGTTGGGTACCCCCGACTACAGTAAGCCCTTTACATTGTATGTCCATGAGAAAGAAGGTTGTGCATTGTCAGTGTTGACACAGTTGTTCGGAGACAAACAGCGCCCATGTGCGTATTTTTCGTCAACTTTGGACCCGGTAGGTAAAGCATTGCCAAGCTGCTTGAGAGCCACAGCAGCAGCAGCTGTTTCTATTCGACAGTCTGCTGGTTTAGTCATGAATAATACATTGGTTGTGATGGTTCCACATGCAGTGGACACGTTGTTAAACAGAACCAAGACACAGCACTTAACTAGTGCTCGGTTGTCAGGTTACGAGTTGACACTGTTAGCGAGTCATGTGCACATAAAAAGATGCAACACGCTTAACCCAGCTACGTTGTTGCCGATTGTAGCAGAGTTAGATACTTCGGAACAGCATGATTGTTTTCTCAGAACAGAAGAAGAAATGAAAGGGAGAATAGATCTTAGTGACACTCCTCTTTCAAAGTGTGATGGTACCTTATGGGTGGATGGTTCATGCTTCAAGCTTCCGAATGGTGATACGACTGCGGCGTATGCAGTTACGACTTTGCATACAATTGTTGAAGCTGCACGTATCCCACATAATTCAGCTCAAGCAGCAGAGTTGATTGCACTTACGAGAGCGTGTGTGTTGTAGAAAGGAATGAAAGTGTCCATATATACCGACAGCCAGTATGCGTTTGGTGTGGCCCATAGTTTTGGACGATTGTGGAAAGAACATGGGTTCCTGACTTCGCATGGAACTAAGATTCAGCATGGCCAATTGGTGAATGAGCTCCTTGAGTCACTTACTTTACCGTTGCAAGTCGCGATTGTGAAATGCAGTGCACACAAGAAGGTGACTGATGATGTTGGTCGTGGAAATGCATTTGCTGACGAAGTCGCAAAAGAAACAGCTAGGGATGTGATGAGTCGAATGTATGTTGCAGGCCCTGCAAGATGGATTGGTGACGTTGGAATGTGTGAAGACACGATAGAGAGTGTAAAATCTATTCAAGCTGAAGCTACAGAGAAAGAGTTGAGTACATGGAGAGAGAGTAAGGGGAAATTGGATGTGAATGGTTGTTGGGTTGAATTGTCAGAGCATCAGCGACGGTTGTTACCCGATGCGTATGTGCTTGCAGTGGTTACAATGGCCCATGGAATGGCTCACATCAGTGTGAAAGGGATTTGTAAGTTGTTGGCTCCAGTATGGCAAAATGCTAGAATTCCTAAGTGTGCAGAGAACTTGGTCAATAATTGCATGGTGTGTCTGAAATACAATCCTGGTAGGGGAGCCCCAACTCCAGCTGGTCATTTTGCGCCTCCAACGTATCTGTTCGAGGTTTTGCAGCTAGATTTCATCCACATGGAAAGGTGCAACAATTTGAAATACGTACTCGTTGTTGTTTGTGCCTTTTCGAGATGGGTAGAAGCATATACCTTAAAGGACAACACTGCCTTGTCCACAGCTAAAGCCCTTGCCAAAGAGTTCTTCCCTAGATTTGGAATGCCGAGAATGGTCTGGAGTGACAATGGGAGTGAATTTGTGGGTCGAGTGATGAAGAAAGTATGTGACGGGCTAGGCATCCAACAGAAAATCCACGCTGCAAATCACCCCCAATCAGCTGGACTAGTAGAGTGCTATAATGGCACGTTAAAACTAAAATTGGCCAAAATCCAAGCGAGCTCTGGCCTTAAATGGCCTGACGCTCTGCCTTTGGCACTCCTATCAACCAGAATGACTGTGCATTCGCGAGTGGGACTTAGTCCGTATGAAATTGTGTTCGGCCGCCCGGCCAACATATGGGGAGTGCCAAGGCCGAAAAAATTCAGTGAGATCGAACACCCTGTACTGCTTGACTATTTGTACGAATTGAGGGCTAAATTGCGTGTTTTACACCAACAGGTTCACGATTCTCTGCCTCAGGTATCTGAAGATCCAGGCCACACCATCAATCCTGGTTCGTGGATTCTGGAGAAAAATTTCCAGCGGACAAAGAATAATCAGCCCCGTTGGACCGGCCCTCACCTAGTCCTGCTGTCAACGAGATCCGCCGTGCGAGTGGAAGGCAAAAAGAACTGGATCCACGGCGTACACTGCAAGAGGGTCCCTTTGCCTCTACCGTACGACCGGTGGGTCCAGGAGGGTGTTGCTGACTTTGAGACTGAGACTGTGCCTCGTTTTTTGCCTTTCAGTGATGCACGCATAAAAGGAACAATTTCTGAACAAGAAAGTGACAATCTTTTGCAAGAAGCTGTGCCACCAACAATTCGATTGGACACTACAGAGCCTGAACTCCTGTTTCAAGACCAGACAGTATCTGGGAAGCAACGCTATAATCTGAGGCCGAGAACTATGGACAAATAAATTTTCCTTTTCTTTGCTAAATTGTGAAAGCGCAGCTCTCTCATCTGAGAAACTTTTTTATTTTTGTTTTTCGAACCACCTTCCGGGTTCCGCTGTAGGGTCGCGGTTGCCCAAGTCTTTGGGGTGCAGCTGAAGACGTTAGGTCGACAGTTCTGGTTGGTCTAAGGGAGTTGCCCTGGACTGACAGAAGCATCCCTTAGCATAGAACACCCTCCCATCGTGAGTAGCATTTTAGAGAGGATGGAGTTTTTCGAGATGGAGAGACCTGCCAAACAAATGAACTTTAAGACTACAATTTGCAGAATGATGACCAAGAAACGTTTTTTGATACTATGCATTTTCATGTTGTTCAGTGTTATGATGTTTTTTATAGGATATGTTTTATTCTCTTTTCGAGTGACATTTGCACCCACTACATCGCCCATACCTCCTCCTACTGTTTCCTCGCATTCTTTCCACCCTTTTCCTGAACATGAATCCGCTAGGAGATTAGAGTTTATTAATAACTCCTTTGTTCAACTTTTGCACCAACTAGTAATGAACACGACTAACTGTTGGGTGTGTGGTCTTATGCCTCACACAACGGATACAGGTATCCCTTATGTGGTCCTGCCTTTCAGCCATAATGGTTCCGTGTGGGCATACAGAACAATGTTCATTTACGCACATGAGACCTTCCCCCTACGTTCTGTGACAGACAATCCTAAGAATAGTGCTCTAGTCAAGGGTATAGTAGATATGATTAAGGAAGATATCTCCTATGAGACTATCCCGAGAGATGAGACACTAGTATATATAGGATGGAACGTGACCGGATATGGAGTTACTCTGAGTGAGAGACAGCAAGCTGAGAGATCTTCACCGATTTGGATTGTACCCCATCAAGGTCATCTATGTCTGCAAGGTACTGGCAAGAATCCCAGAGCTCAGTTAGGGAAAAGCACCTGCACTGAGACATATGTTTTTGCGTCTCAGACTTCCCCTCCGTTCTTAGCAGCTAAGGGTACCTATTTCATCTGCCATGATAGAGCCTATACATGGTTGCCCCCTGACTTTTCGGGCACATGCTTTGTTTCGTTCCTGTTGCCTCCCACCTACACAGCGGCGGCAGATTACCATAAAACAAGGATAGTTAGAGGTGTCTTCAGTGAAGAGGACACTGCAGAACAAGAATTTGGAGACTTCGTGAGGGGTTTTCTGCCATTTTGGGGTCCCATGGTTAACAGCAGGAACATAAGGCAATTGACAAGGGTGGTTGAATCCACCGTGGTTGAAACTGCTGGTGCCCTTAGTAACTTGACTGCTGAGCTCCAGTCAGATCGTCTTATGACCCTTCAGAACAGGGTCACGTTAGACGTCATACTTGCAGACCGAGGTGGGGTATGTAGGGTGATCCAATCGAGTTGCTGTGTTTTCATTCCAGATAACGCTCCAACAGTATACCAGGCCATCTCCAAACTGCATAAGATTTCCGAATCTATTCATGTAGACAAAGGAGATTGGTCGTTAATGGGATGGTTATGGGAACTGGTATCCGGCTGGGGTTGGAAAATTCTGATGGTAATTGGGATGATCTTAGCCATTCTTTTTCTGTTCTGTCTGTGCGTACAGTGTGCTCCTGCTATATGTGGCCTCTGTGCTACCTCGTGTGTAAGGAAGCCTGTATCGAGGGACGAGCAAAGTAATAGGATGATGCTACAGCAACATCTCAATGACTTTACGAATATAGACCTGGACTCAGATTAGCATGAGTATAGGTTATTGCCTATGTAAGGGCAAAAGGAGGGTCTGTAGTACTTGAAATTCTGGGCCCATGTTATAAACATCATCTTATCATGACGATTTTGATATCAGAATACCGAAAATGGCCAGTATACTATGCACAAGCATTGTCGTCATATTCAAGTGACGATTTCACCCTGAAAACGTAGTTTTCGTCCTGAACCCTTGGGTTCAATTTTGTGAATGGCAGCCATTTTGTGATTGCCCTCACATAGGCCTGTGACTAAGGCCAAAACATGATTCTGAAGGACACGTACACCTTTGCTGACTTCTCTGCGACCTGGGCAAGCTGACTCCATTGCCCAAGGCCAAACCTGTTTGGGCAGTTCCTCTCCCAGTGGCCGGTCGAGATAGTATCAAGGCACAACATGCCATAAACCTTTCATCGCACACAAACCTTTCTGTAGTAACTCAAGACACAAGAGTTGATTGAAGTAAATGTTTATTCCAAGCTTCCGCTAACACGACATACATCTGAGGCATACAAGAGAATATGGCCGTTATCTCCGCTACCAACTGTCAAGCCATCACTACGTCAGCGGGCAGCACGAGACCAGTGCCTCGCGCTCACTGTGTACACAGCGCGAGGCAGGCTGGCTCACTACATATCTCCTTTCCTTAAACAAACAGAGAGGAAGAAAAGGAAGAGGAGAAGAAAACAAAAGGTAAGTTCAGAGAGAGATGAGAAAATCAACGACGGAACCTAATAGGAACTCTGATGGTTCTGGTGCTTCTTCTCACCAAAGAGGATTGAGGAGAGGAAGACTGAACACTTAAGTCACATGACGAATTGTCACTTGAAACATTTTTTGCATCATTTGAGTTCAACAAATTGTTCTCGGCATTTTTAACTTTTACCACCTTGTTGACGTTCCACCAGTGCTGTCCATTGACACGAACAGCACTACCACAGACCTTGTCAACCACCACGATATCACCAAACTTGGTTTCACCTTTTTGTACAAATCCTTGTTTCTTTATCCTTACACAGTCCCCCACAACAAATGCTCTGCTTTTAACATGTTTTCTTTCATCAAAATATTCTTTCTGTTTGGATTGGACTTTTTCATTCCTCTTTCTGACCTGTTCATCAATATCTTGAGGAGAAGAATGAGATTTAAACCATTTGGACATCCATGCTGGTCTAAATTCAGTGCAAGGTTTCCTCCCCCTAAGAAGTTCAAAGGGAGACACTCCCGTAGATGAATGCGGGGTGGTCCTGTAGAACCATAGCATGGCCCTCACACTCTGGGGAACAGATTTGTGGTGTGCAATAGCCCATTTAACGCAATCGCCAATGACTCTGTTGAGTCTTTCCACCAGCCCATTGGTTTGGGGATGGTAAAGGGAACTTCTATAGTGTGTGATGGCAGATTCTTTAAGGAATTCTTCCACCTCAGTGGATACAAACTGCACCCCGTTGTCGGATATAATGGAAAGGGGAAACCCTTCTCTCATGAAAGTTTCTTTCATGAAGTCAATGATCTCTTTGGAGTCAACTTTGGGCACAAACTTTGCTTCTGGCCACTTGGTATAGTAGTCCATCATAACGATGGCAAATTTGCATTGATGGGGTAAGCTATGGAAGGGTCCTAACACATCTATACCAAGTTTCTCCCACGGGGCACCTGGAAGAGGTATGGGCGTGAGTGGTGGACTGGATGTACGAAAGCTTTTGTCACAGGATGAACAAACTGTGCATTCTTGCACCATTGCATCAATATCTTTATCCATCTGGGGCCACCAGAAGTACTCTCTTACTCTACGTTTAGTGAGTGTGGCTCCTAGGTGTCCTTCATGGGCCTTGGCTAACAGCGTGGTTCTAATTTTCTCGGGGGGTACCAGTTTCTCAATTCTGAAAACTAAACCATCTTCGATGGTGAGTTCATCATTCACTTTCACATAGGGTTGTAAGTCCACACCCACGTTCCTTTCTCTCGGCCACCCTTGGATAATGTACTTCTTCACTTCCTTTAAAACTTGATCACATTCTAGCGCTTCCCTCCAACTTTCTTGTCCTACTGAGCATACATGTAACAATTCAACACTGGCAATAATACAATCTTCATAATCATCACAACAGCAATCATCATTACTTTGCATGGTTATGTTCGAGGAGGGAGGTAGGCGTGACAAAGCGTCTGCTCTCACATTTTTCCCTCCAGCAATATGGACAACATCAAAATTGTACTGTAATAACTTGGAAGCTAGGCGTGCAATGCGGGGAGTAGCACTGCGGCCTTTAGTGTTACCCAGAATAGACACTAGTGGTTTATGGTCCGTTTGGAGTGTGAATTTGCGCCCCCACAGATAGTTTTTGAACTTTTCAATGCCCCACCAACATGCTAGGAGCTCCTTTTCAATCACAGAGTAATGTGTTTCTGCCTCTCTAAGTACTCTGGAAGCAAACCCTACAGTATGTTCATTAGGACCAACATGTTGTGTCAAAACAGCGCCCAACCCATAGTTGCTGGCATCAACAGTCAAAGTGCAAGGCACTTCCTGAACAAAGGGCTTCAAGGCACTGACGGTGCACAACTTATCTTTGATCCATTCAAACGCCAATTTGCATTCTTCATCCCACACAAATTCACTTTTATCTTGTAGCAATCTAGAAATGGGGCGAATATTGGTGGCATAGTCTTGGATAAAACGAGAATAGAATTCTGTGAGTCCTAAAAGCGATTTAACTCCTGCTTTGTCTTTTGGGGCAGATGCATCAACTATGGCTTGAACTAAGCTCGGCTTAGGTGTGACGCCTTGACTTGAAATAGTGTGGCCCAGATATTCCACACTGTCTTTGGAGAAAACACACTTATCTCTTTTAAGAACAACTCCGTGTTCTTGGAAAATGGACAAAATTTTGGACAAAACAATGTCATGTTCCTGTTGATCCTTAGCATATATCAGGACATCATCTTGAAATATGGCAACATTTTTGATTCCTTTGAGTAGATTGACCATGACTCTCTGAAAAACAGAGGCTGCCGACGCCAGGCCAAATGGCATACGGCAGAACTGAAATAATCCAGATGGAGTGTTAAACGCAGTGAAGTGGCGAGAATCTTTGTCAAGCTCAATCTGGTGGTATGCAGAGGCCAAGTCAAGTTTAGTGAAAACCTTAGCTCCTGCAACTACACCTAGCATTTCTGTGATGTTCGGTAATGGGTGCGAGTCCACCCAGATCACTTTGTTCAGGCTGCGCAGGTCAATGCATATTCTGAGATCATTGTTCTTCTTTCTTGCTACCACTAATGCCGAAGACCAATCCGACGATTCAATTGGTTCAATTACACCTCTTTTTTGCATAGACAAGAGTTCCTTTTCCAAATCGTTGCGGATGCTGAAAGGTATACTCCTTATTTTGTGCTTGACAGGCACAGCATCACTCTTTATCTTTATCTTGTGCTTGAACCCCTTGATCTTCCCTAGCTCACCAGAAAACACTTTGGGAAATTTATTGAGAAGCTCTTCCACATGTGTTTGGTCGCGAATAACCAAAACTTGTTCTTTTGCTCCAGGACATAGCATCATACTGAACAAACCTTGATGGAACCATCCCAGGATGTCTAATCCATCGACGGCCACATAAATTTTCCCATATATGTGCCTGTTTTTGAACACCAGGACATCTTCAAAATACCCTAGGAGTTCAATGCTCTTCCCATTGTAGGATACTGGTTCTCGATCAGGAGGTTCCAGAGGTCTTTTTCCCCATTTCTCTCGGAATAAAGATTCACTGATAAGTGTGATCCTTGCCCCTGAATCTATTAAAAGTCTCAGACTTTTATCTCCAATACCTATGATAGCATACGGGTCAACACAGTCATTAGGATCACCAGTTATTATATCTCTTTCACTCACCACTAGAACCATGTCTTTAAGTTCACAGAGGGCGTCTTCGCTGTCACTGTCACTCGAGTCTTTAATACATGCCACTTGGTTGGGATTTTTCTTGTTTGTCTGGCACACTTTGTCAAAATGCCCCAACTTTCCACATTTACGACATGTAGCATTCCTTGCAGGACATGGCCTTCCACTTCTATTGTGTGAAGGATAACCGCACCTGAAGCAGATATCTGTCCTCTTGAAAAAATTGTTCTGTTGAAATTCTTTTCTCTTCACTACATTTTTAAAACGAACAGGGGTCACCACTTCAGCATTTTTACTTTCAAGTTCTCTGATAGAGGATTGAGATGTCTCAATGCTTTTAGCTATGCGGATTGATTCATCTAAAGACGGATTTTCTAAGGACAACAACTTTTGTCTGATGGATTTGTCCAGGCATTTACTGATGAATTGATCACGCACAAGTTGCTCACTAAAATTCTCAAATTCACATTCTGCTACCATTTTTCTCAAAGCAGTAATGTACGTGTCAACATCTTCCTCTGTTTTTTGTGCTCTCTTGAAGAACTTATGCCTTAAAACTACAACACTGGGTTGCTTGTCGTACCTTGTCTTCAGTTTATTAACTGTGTTTTGATACTCATCAGTTTCTTCACCACCTACCTCAACCACTTCGGGTAAGTGTTTGAGTGTTTCTCTACCCTCAAACCCCAATGAGTGAAGGAGTAAAAATCGTTTTCTTTCTGCTCTAAACCTGTGCGCTCCAATGGCACCCAAATAATTCTCGAATGCATCAAACCATTTTCTCCATGGCACAGGTGGTTCCCCTGGGGTATCTAAGAAAGGAGGCGGAGGGTGAATTGACTGCATCATTACCTATTTTGTGAAGAAAGCACGTTGTAAAATGTATGCCACAGCAGTTTCCTTTGTTGTCAAACAGTAGATATATATATATTACAGTCAGATAGAACAAAAGTGGTTCATGATAAGCTGGATGAACACAATCGATTGTTCCAGGGCCTGACAGTGTCAATATCCTTTGTCATGTAGAGAAAGATCAAATCATCGGGTGTTATTTCCCTTTATATTTCCTTTCCCTAATAAACAAGTTCAGTATGTCGTGCTTTTACTTTTATTTCCGCAGATAAAATGTGTGGGGCCCAGCGATACTTTCTCTTAGATACTACACTAGTTTTGTGCAGCAAAAACGCTTTTAAAATGTCCTTCCCACAGAAGTGAGCTCACACCCAACCGGGTTACTTCCCCTTTAAGAAGCGATGAAAGGCAGCAGCCGGGCCGGGCAGCTAATGAGGTAGGCGTCTTCACGCGTGACTTACTTGAGTCTGCGCAATCACAACTTCAGCGTCTCACTTCGGGCTGAGTCGAAGAGAAAGGAGGATCAGCGCCGATCGTCAGCAGAGCCGATCTAACATGCAGGGTGACGGCGCATAGGAACGCGGTCAACTTTCTTCAACTTCGCCTCCCATTTCTTGCCTTCGAGCCGGGTAAACCATTTTCTTTTCTACTATCTTCGTGGGTTCGATGCGGGAGCTTGTGGTCCTCGTCGCCAATCAAGAGTTGTAGTAACTCAAGACACAAGAGTTGATTGAAGTAAATGTTTATTCCAAGCTTCCGCTAACACGACATACATCTGAGGCATACAAGAGAATATGGCCGTTATCTCCGCTACCAACTGTCAAGCCATCACTACGTCAGCGGGCAGCACGAGACCAGTGCCTCGCGCTCACTGTGTACACAGCGCGAGGCAGGCTGGCTCACTACACTTTCCTAATCTTACACACACCTGCCTCTGTTTCTTTCTTTATGACTTACTTTACGAGGAGGAGGCGCCCGTTTTTATTGGGGTTTTGTCGATATCTGATGAAAATACTGGGCCTTGCCGGGTAATTGATTGTGGGCTGGACAAACTGAAATACGGGCTTGTCATCATGACTCTGCTTTTTCTTTGTAGTGAAAATATGTGAATGGTCAACTGTAATGTAAAGAATGTTTGCCTGAAGCATGATATTTTGTATAAAAAGAGAAGGCTGGCTTTGGAATTTTGAGCAGTCTCCTGAGAATATACACCGTGTTGTACTTCTAGGATACCGGTTACTTGGTTGCAGCCAATAAATTCGATCCTTGACTCCACCTAGAAGACTCTGCGTTTCTGTAGTCTGAAACAGGAAGGACCCGAAGTCTTAGGGTGTTGTCCCTGGCACCGCTGGGTTACCGGTCCAGTACCGGTTCTGAAAAACCCAGTACTTCAGGCCTCAACAGGCTCTAAAGGTATAAGTTGTAATATTTGCAGGTATTTCGGACACGTCACTTCCCGCAGCTCCTTTGACAGAAGCTGTATAAACGGCTCCCAGAGTGCCGCATAATCTGTGCCCTTCCCGTCCACCCCCAATGACAGGCGTTCCATAGCAAGAGTGTGCCAGAGCCACTGGAACCAATCGCGCGGGTCAGGAATCGCTGGGGAGCCCCATTGTGCCAGAAGAACTTGTCGCGCAGCTAGTAGGGCCAAAGCTATCTGTTTACCTCTCAGGGACCGCAAGGGGAAGAATTTAGGATGGGGGAGTCCCAGTAAAACATGCTCGGGCAATCTGGGCAATGTAATCTGAAAAGCAGCATCCAGTTCGTCAAGAACCGTTGCCCAATAGCGCTCCAGTTTCGGGCAGCGCCACAGTAGATGAATCAAGGTCCCGGTCATCCCACACCCCCTCCAGCAGAGGCCCGACTTCGCCTTGTCCCAAGCCTGCACGCGCACCGGGGTATAGTACCAGTAGCTGACTGCTTTATAGGCAGACTCCGTCCCCGTGGTGTTAGAGGTCGTGTGGTGTGCGCGATAGTACACATGCTCCCATTCTTTGACCGTTAGGGGCCTTCCCAATTCCGTTTCCCATCGGACCTGTGCTTTCGTGCAGTGCTTTCTGGGACAGCGTACGATCATCGCGTAGAGTTCGGAGATAAGGCTGCGGTCATCTTTTTTACAGACTAGACGTCGCTCGAAGGTCGTGAGCGGCCTAGACATAAGGGCCACATGAGCCGGGCGGGTTACCCAGTCTCCCACGCCAAATGCCTTCAATACCTCAAACATAGTCCCAGTCCACTCGGTCGAAAGCTTTCTCCGCGTCTATGGACAGCAGAAAAGCCTGAGTCTTGGAGCAATGGACCAGGTCCATCAAGTGGAGCAGTCTTTTAGTATTGTCTCCCCCTTGTCTGGTCGGTATAAACCACGCCTGGTCGGGTTCGATCACCCCATCCATTAAGGGGCTAAGCCTCGCCGCCAGTATCCCTGCAAACAGCTTTGCATCAACGTTGAGGAGCGATATCGGCCTATACGAGCCACATTCCGACGCCTCCTTCCCAGGCTTGAGGATCATCGTTATGGCGGCCTCAGCCATGGAGTGGGTGACCACCCCGGTGTCGAGAAAGGAATTAAAAAGACGGGTCAAAAAGGGGGCAAGCTCCCTGCAAAATGTTTATTAGTATATGGCAGAGTACCCATCCGGCCCGGGAGATTTAGCTAGCTTGAGTCGGGAAATGGCTGAGATCACCTCCTCAATACGGATCGCCGAGCCCAGCATCTCAGCCGATTCAGGAAGGAAGGGAGTAATGTGAGAAGACTCCAAATATTCTGCTATGGTTTCCCGCGTGGACCCCCTCCCTTGTGTACAGAGATTGATAAAAGTGGCGAAAGGTATCAAGGATGGCCGCGTCAGTGTTGTGGGTTGTTGCACCACTGTCTTTAATTTCAGATATGGCATGGGACTGCACCCGCGCCGGCAGCCTGTGCGCCAGCATCCTACCCCCCTTATCCCCACAAATGTAAAACTTGTGGCGCAAACGCAGCAACGCATATGCCGCCCTGTCGAGGTCGAGATGTTTAAGCATGCGCCTCTTCGTTTCCAGTTCCCTCCACACCCTTGGGGCTCCCGTCCTCTTGTGGATAGCTTCCAGGCCTCGTACATCCTCCTCTAGCTCCGCGCGCTTTTCTCTTCGCAACTTAGCATATGTGGCCGCCAGTGCAATGAAATCCCCCCTAACCACTAACTTCAATGCCTCCCAGGTTGATGCTAAGGACGTGTCCCCAACCGGATTTTCAACAAAATAGTGTGTGATAGTGTCCTGTATCTTATTTACCACGTCCTTCGAGTGCAGCATCGAGTCTCGAAGTCGCCACCCAGCAGACCTCCGTGAGACCTTATCCAATATGAGCGCATGGTCAGAGAGGGAGCGAGGCGCAATGTCTGCATCGGACAGATGAAGCAAAAAGGCGGACGTGGCTAGAAAGTGGTCAAGGCGTGCATATGTTTGGTGCACTGCTGAATAATAAGTGAAATCGCGCTCCTGGGGGTGTTGGACGCGCCACACATCATGTAGTCCCCCCTCAGCCAGCCACTGCCTGCCCTCCTGCGACCATGCCCCCGTTTGCTGTGAGCGCTGTCCCGATCTATCCATCCCTCCCTCCATCACAAGGTTAAAATCTCCTCCAACTAAGATCAGCGCATCCGGGGACTCCAAGACCTGTGCAAGAGCAGCACGAAGGAAGGGTTCCTGCTGAGCATTCAGAGCATATATGGACCCCACCGTGAAGGCCGTCGCTCCCCATTGAACCCGCACTGCCAAGAACCTACCCCTAACGTCTACCATCTGGGAGAGCACTTTACCACGCATACGACTACTAAACAGTAGTGCCACTCCATTCTTCTTGTTCGGACCAGAGGACCAGTACTGCACAGGGAAACGCTTGTCTTGCATACGCAGAGTATCCTTGGCAAGCAGGTGAGTTACTTGCAACAGACACACCTCACCATCCGAGTTCTCTAAAAGGGACAGTATCGCAGCACGCTTCACAGGGCTATTGAGGCCACGAACATTCGGGCTCACCACTCTCAATTCCCTAGTCATCGCAGCGCAGTCTTGAAAGAAACACAGCTAAAAGGCATGCGCCGCCACCGCCCGTCTCACCCCCACAAGAACACAAAATCACACTGTCCCACACCGTCCATAGCAAACACCACCAGCTTGACCTGCGAGGCAACTCCCCGCCCTCCACAGTCACATAGGAGGACCAAACCCCATCGATCTCTACTACACCAACTGGTAGCTGATGCGGCACTCCTCCTTTCGTCCCCCACACCCATCCAAACCCCCCCACCCACACCCCCCACATGAAAGAAACCCATTTAAATCAGCACAGAACCAAACAAGAAAGAGGAATAAGCAACAGTCCGTTGAATAGGCCCTAATGGCAAGGGAACATGGCAGCCAACCAAACCATTCCCATTTCCTGATACAGGACATTCCCTCCAGCACGGACATTTGTAGGCACCTCAAGAGGTGCCCATCCGGGCCCTCCGGCGCCAAGCAGATCCTTTAAAGTCCACATAGTAGGCATGAAGCCCTAGGCATCTCCGGGGGCATCTGTCACCAAGGCCACCGAGGCCACCGCATCTCCCCTCTCCTTCAAGCTTAATGACCTGTCCGGTTTCAGAGTTGGTGCCTGCTTGCCTACTTTCTGCCATTCTGCGGAGCGCCTGCGACGGGGTAGTTGGTCTCTCCATACCCAGGATTGAGCGTGCCGCCTCCAGTGATCGAACCTGGACCAACTTAGATTTCCATTTAAATATAAGCCTAAACAGGTGTCCCCACGAGTAGGGGTCCCCCTGCTCCCTCAAATAGGCAGTGATAGGCTTAAAGTCTCGCCGCTTGATGAGTGTTGAAGCCGCCAGGTCCTGAAACAACACCGGGTGGTGGTCATGAAAGTGAAGAGGGGCAATGTTGCGCGCCCGCCTCAAGATCCTCTCCTTAAGTTGAAAGTCGTGTACACAGACGAGGATGTCCGGAGGGGGGATCTTGGCTCCCCTTGGTAAACCCACACGATGCCCCCGATCCATTTTAATCTCCTGCAAGCTGTCCTCGTTCAGAATATGCTTAAAGAGGGCCTCCACATACTCTTGCAGGTTTACACCTTCACCTTTCCATGGCACCGCTCTAATGCGTATATTATTCCGCCGAGACCCGTTTTCAAGGTCTTTGGAGTGGGCCTGCAGGTCCAGATTCTGTTCAATGAGACGGATCACGTCTTGCTGCAGCCGGTGGATATCTTCAGCCGTCCCTAGGTCATGGTCCTCTAGTGTAGCAACCCGCTCCCCCACATTATCCACATCGCGTCGCATTTCTCTCATATCTGAGGCAAGTTGCGTGCGCAGTTCAGCGATATCCTCCTTGATGGCGACGAATAGTTCAAGCATGAACGCCTTGGTCGCAGGAGCATCGTGGTCTGACTGGCGTAAAGAAGAGTTAGCTGCCGGCGAGGCGGACTGCTGAGCCGGCTTCAGGTTACTGTCCTTCGGTAATTTGTCTTTTTTGGGCCGAGTCCCCGCCATTTTGTCGTCGCTGGGGATCCGCCACTGAGCCCGCGACTCGAGTCAGTCTCAATGTCCTTGCTGCCTTTCAGCGCTGTTGAGCGGGCTAACCTCAGCAGATTGCACCCTACTCTGGTGCACCTCGGACACTGCGTGTATATGGCCACTTTCTGTCCCTACTGCGGAGCCCCAGTCAAAGAAATCGCCCCCCGGCCCCCACACCGGAAAGCAGGAACAACGGGGCGAACCGCCGTCACACCAAAGCACCCAGGCCCAGCCAGACTCGAGCGTAGCAGTGATGGCCAGCTCATGTAAGTGAAATACTACACGCAGAGGCCCCGCAAAGCAGGCCACCCCAGCGCCTCCCAGAGCCGGTCGAGAGGGACCAGCCCCACCAAGGCCAGAAGCGTTCTCTCAGCTGCAGCCCAGGAGGCAAGTAGGTCGGGACACAAGCCGGAGTAGTAGATCGGGGCGCAGCTAGATCACTCCTATTAGCCCCTCAAAGTCCGCCGCTGCACAGTGCTGGTAGGGCCCTCCCCCTCAACAGCCCAGGTCGCTCAGGCTCTTCCGGACCCTCCTCCCGACCCCACCGCCCGCCGATATACGGGCCCGAGAGCTCGCAGCGCCACCGGTGCTGAGCCGCCGCCTCTCACCTGTACCACGGACCGCTGGTGTGCAACGCTGCACGTAGGGGCTCACCCACCAGACTGGGATCGTTCTCGCCACCACTGCCCCCGGAGGAAGGGCCAGTGTTCGCCGCTACTCTGTGCAGGCCTCTCGCTCAAGTCGCAGCCGCACCAGCCAACCGCCAGCAAAGTCCGGGCTGCTCACCAGCGGCCTCCTCTCCAGGCCCACGGCCGTGCTTGACGGCAGGCCGCAGCGTACTCTCCTCCTGCCCTCCGTCTCGAAGGCAGCACTGCGGCCCACAGCGTCGTGCTGCAGTCAACTCGGGTCTCTCCGGGTACACAGCCCCGGCAACAGCGCCAGAGGGGTCGATCGGGGCAGGCACTACAGATCTCCTCTCCTGCCTCGCAGCGCCTCAAAGCCCCAACGCTGCCGGTCCGCCTCCGCTGCGGAGATCAAGGCTTTCTCTCCCAGGAGCCAGTCTTGGGTGTCAGAGTCCGTGGGCTATGTGGTGCTCGTCCGGTATCGAGGGCGCCGCCTCCGCCACACCAGCAGAGGGCTCAGACAGCCCACCCATCAATCATGACATCACTGATGACATCTCAAATGACATCACTGATAACATCATCCAGTGAATGTGCGTCTTTCCGAAAAATAAATATTTTTTATATATGTATATCTAAAGGTCGATGGAAGAATAAATGGGTAAATAAATGTCTATATGGATGTTTATTTTGTAAAATTGATTGTATAACTGACTTAAGTATATCTTAGTGAATACATGTATTAGCGAGTAATGTTTAAATATGTAAATACCTGTATCAGTGTCTCACGTTGTGTATAAGTGGCTGCATGGGTTGGCGAGTAGCTACATGAGTGTCTATATGGGTTATTTGTTTTTTGAGTATCAGTAGGAGTGTCTGTATGGTAAAGTGGGTGTATTATTTATCGCATAGATGCATGAATGATTGACTCACTATGTGTTTTGAAGACAGCATGTGTGCAGGACTGTATGGGTGGATGAGTATGTACGGGTGTGTTAGTGAGTGAATGACTGTCAATAGTGCCTTTATGAGTAACTACATATGTTTTAAACTAGTATATATGAGTATTGATGTATATAAGTGAGTATATATGACTAAACCCGAAACTTTCAGGGAAAGAGCGGAGCAGGCCATCTTCTTGGAGAATTTGACGAAGATTCGTCGACCGGCGCCAAAGTTATTCCAAATAGAATGTTGTGGATTTCCTATGGAAACTAGGTCCTAGCTATAACTACCTACTGGCGACCGCCAGTAGGTAATATATATATATATATATATATATATATATATATATATATATATATATATATATATATATATATATATATATATATATATATATATATATATATACACATACATATATATATACATATATATACACATACATATATACATACACACATTTACACATACATATATACACACATATATACATACATACACATATATACATACATACATATATACACACATGATAGTTATTAGAAAACAACAAAAGAGCTTTCATCCTATTAAAAGCAATCATACAAAATGTAACTTATCAAAAAATAGTAAAAAGAAATATACTTAATTATTTATACATTTTCTTTTTGAATTCAACATTCTGTTATATAACATCACACTGTACAAAATTACAAAGATAATGTTAATTCAAATAAATAACACTATAAATCTTTGATCATCTGTGTTCCATATATTTTCAAAAAGTGATTCTATTTTAAAAGTTTATAAAATACATTAACCCCTTCCATGCTCATGACGGAACGGTTCCGTCATGAGCCCGTTGGCTCATTAGAACGCTCAGCACAGCGGGAAAATTCGCACCGCGCTGAAGCGGGTAAAAAAAATCATAGAAAATAATTGTTACAAGCATCTTTTCATAACTAAAGTAGTTTAAAAAAACCTTGGAAATACACTGAAAACCCAACACAGCTTTCAGGGAGGTTAAAGATCGAAATTAGCATTTAAAAAAACCTGGGATATTCACTGCAAAAAACAACAGGTTTCAGGTGTTGGAGTGTTTGAGTGAGTAGGTGCATGGTTAGCTCTATGGGTAACTGATGGTTTATGAGTGGCTGTATGAGTGGATATCTCAACAGCTGTATTGGTGAGCGACTGGCTGTATGTGGGCCTGTATGGGTGAGTGACTGATTGTGTATGTAGACCTATCAATCAGTGAGTGGGTATGTATGTATGTACTAGTATCGGTGTGTCAAAGGTTACAAGAATAGTTGTCTGAAATTTGGAGTAGTTGTATAATAGCATATATTGGGGTGTGACTAGGTGCATCTGCGATTATGTGGATGAGGTCATCAGTGATGTCACTGACCAGGTCATGAGTGATATAATATGTGACGTAATCAGCAGTGCATTGCAGGGGTGCGAGTTATAGTTAGCCCAGCTAATTATGACTGAATTTCTCTGGATTTGTAGGAGTGAACCGTCAGCCGAACTACAACATCCTGAAACCTGTGATTTTTTTCAGTGAATTAATATTATCTATATCTATAAGTACATATGTGTTTGTGTGTGTGTGTGACCAAGACCCCCAGTGGTGTCGAAACTGCCCTTTTTTTAGTTCCCCCTTTTTAGGTCTCGCCTGGTGTGGCAGCGCGAAAGCGCTGTTGCCAGCGAGACCTATTGTTGTTGTTTTGCCTCCCAAGGGAGACAGACCGGTGCACGCGCCGATTTGGGTCTGTGGACGCGCTTCTCAGACGTGCACACACAACCCCTGCTTCCGCTTGGCTCGTATGCAGTAACAGCGCACACACACACACACACACCCAGCCCCCCCTGCACACACACACACGCACACAGACACACACAACACCAACCCCCCCTCCACCCCTGGTGCGCTTACCTCGAGTCCTCGGCTCTGCTTGTTAACGGATATCATTTGTCCACAATGCTAACACTTTCACGACGCACAACAACCAATACCACAGCTAAACATGTTCAAGGGAGTCGTCTGAGTGAGGGCGGTACTGCTTATTTGTGTAAGGCAATCTAGGATTGGAGCATCGGGTCACCTCAGCCAACCCCAATGCGCTGCATAGAATTTCGAAACGCTGATTGGCTTTGGAGTCAACACGTTCCTCTGTCCAAACAGTCCACAGGCAGCCGATAGGTGCAGCCCAGTTTGGAGCCGGGTGGGCTGGGCTAGAGGTGTGCCTGGCATGTCAGTCATGGACCGGAAAGTGATAGCCTTCATCCAACCAGACCGACCAGGTTAGGTGACTGTTGCTTCCTAACGTCTGGAGGGAAAGACTAAGGATAAGGAACGAGAACGGGCGGCTGAGTGCCGCTAGAACTGTCTCCCCGGAGCGTCCTTACAGCGTCACAGTCAGTTGACTGGCAGCCGGACGCTCGCATTGGCTGCTACCCCAGCTCCTGGAGTTCAAGCCAGGCCAGTGACTGCCTTGCAGGGTCCTGCAAGATGTGGGGGCGGTAGTTCGGTAAGCGCGTGGAATTGCTAGCGTTTACTGACCCTAGATATTCTTTTTTTGTTACGTGAAACTGGTTCGAGTAGCACCCTGCTGTCACACCGACTACTGCCTGGCATGCCACTTTGAAGGCATGGCTGACTACGCAGGCCCCTTATGTACACGATTAACCAATGACACCCTTGGACAGGTTGCATTCTCCATGTTGCCCAAAACCCGGAGAGGCTTCGGTGTTGTACATATTTAAGAAGAAGTATGTACAGTTACAAACAAATGAAAATTATCCAGCTCTCTTGTCTTTTCCATTTCTGTAATAAATTGGCACTCTTTTGCACGACAAAAGTTAGAGCCCTGTGCTGCCCTTTTTCTTTTGTTGCTGCTATATTTGATTTTAGAATAGAAAATTAGGTAAGCGTTGGATAGTATTTTAATATTTTGCCAAATAGAAAAAATTGTCTTCGCTCTTTTAATTTTGACCTGCAGTCAACCATGAATTTTAGTAAACCATGTGGTTAAAAGCAAATATAAAGTAGATCGTGGAATTATATGCAGAACTTATGATAGGTGATCACTTCAGTAAGTGGTGTTAGCGAAAATTAGACCTGGAACATGCGGTCCTATTACATGGGCCCTATTACACAAACATTCTGACCCTAACAGTTCTAACTGCCAATTGGACCAAGTCAGTAAATATGGATAATATTTCTAATCTTTGTAATAATGGTGCTCAGGATTTGAACCATGTTTTATTCACCTGTCCCGCATTACTGTTGAATATATACAGGTTTACAAGACCTTTCTTTTTAGGTTGAGCCTCAGGCATTGCTTTAGCAATGCTGGTTTAGGGAGAGGTTCTGCGTGATGAGTTTGTGAGATTTGTCTGCAGTTCTCCGGTTTTCCCAGGGAAGGTAGAGCGAAATCTGGAGCCGCAAACGTCACATTTTCAGCATGGCTTGCCGTCTGCACCCATTTATTAGTTTCCAATGAGGGGACTGTGTGAAAAGCAACTCTTATTGCTGCCATGAGAACACTAATCCCTGGGTGCCCCACAGGGTGACACCGATGTTAAACTGCTAAGAACGAGTGAAACAGTCCAAGTACCATTCGTTGTTAAGTGAGTTAACTGGGGGCTCACGCTGTTCTAGGCTTTGCCAAGCATCGTCTTAGCACTGGTAGTTAGCCGGCGCCCGTGGCCTGGTCCAGCTGGGCAGAGCGGCATTCCCCCACCCGCCCGTCGCCTCCTCCTTCGCGCCTCTTTGCGAACTCTTCATGGCTTTGAGATTACCGAGGCAGTGACGCACCCGCCAGCCTCCCTGCAGGAGCCGCAGACCTGGGGACAGGAAGGTGCCTGGATTTATTCCCGCGGGGGCTGCTGCTTCCCGACTATAGACACCTGCCCTGTTGCAGCGGAGGAAAAGGACAGAAGTTCAGTATCCCCACACTTACCAGGAGGTGAGACGGCAGTGCAAGGGGCAATGGGAGGAAGACACGTTGTAACGAGCGGCTTCTGTCAACAGTGCGAGTAACAGGTGCCTGCAGGGAAACTGTGTAACCGGTGCTCTGAGAGGCGCGACAGAGGGACATGAATGAAGGGGGCTGCTTACCTATGGGCCGCAAGTCGTGTGTGAGTTATACCTAAATCCAGTCCTGAGTTTTGAGCCAAGAGCACTTTGCATTCTGGGATTCCTACTATCCGCCTTAGCTTTGCTAACATTAGTTCACAAATGAGAGTTAAGTGCTTTTATAAAATAAAAAAAAAACAGGACAGACTGACTGTGCCCGAGACTGGCAGGGAACTTTTTGGCTGCTATGAACACGCATGCTGTTTTTCATATCTGCTTCCTGACACAGGCTTGTAGTATTTTCAGAAGGAGTTACTAGTTTACTTGTGCTCATTTTATCGATATGGGAGACTGAAAGGCTGAATGTGACTGGTAGTCTACAATCCCTGTTCTGCAAGTTGCACCCATCAGCATGAGCATTGACACGTAGAGCTGTGTAGTCTTCATGCTTCAAACATTATATTTTTTTATATTACATGGGGAGTACAAATTACATTTCTGTTTATAAAGAAGTCAGTAGACATTTCGTAACCGATATGAGGCTCATGGCCTGGACTCTAGGCGTGCACTTCATACAGGGTACCCACCCCCTTTCACCTAACCTGCAGGCCCAAAAGAAAAAAAAAATGAATAAATCTGGGTTTTAACGAATTAATTTAGCCTGCGGAACTAGGCGTCTGTCTGCCTAGAAGCAAGGCTAATGTGAAATCCATAGAATATGACTGTACAAAAATGCAGTGGCAGTGGATATCTCTGGCATACTGGGAACTGCGTGTGGAGGAGGATTTGGCTGCTGGACCCCTTATACCGATTTCCTCCCTGACTTTGTTTACTGCTCGCCGGACCCGCTTCGCGGGTCCCGCTTCGGCAGTTGTGAGGAGGGTGCTTGCTGGACCTTTGTGTGGAGCGCGAAGGGAACGGGGAAGGACAGAACAGCAGCAGGGCTGCGAGCAGCGTAGCAGGGACTCCGTATCCCAGGAGTCCCTGCACTGACCACTAACACACCTAGTCCGCTCTCCCTGCTGCCACGCCCACCGCCCTTCGTCCTCCCCTTATAACAGGATAAGCCTCCCGCAGCGCGGGAGCATCCCGGGAGAAGCCCGGGACAAGGGCGGGCCGTCTGTGGCCGTCAGGGGCTGCAGGAGGATGGGCTCACTTTCTTTCATTGTTCCTTGCCACACGGACATCATCGGAACAAGCGAGTCATTTTACTTTCTTGTCTTGTATAATTTACGGTCCATTGTTATAGTCTGCTCCTGAGTCCCGAGAGGTCCTGCCCTGGTTTACATTATTTTCATTCCCCTTTCAAGCATCATTGATTGTTAAGTATGCCTCCCCCCCCCCCCAACTATCCCTGTACAGAGTCCCCTCCAGCCCAAGGTAGGGCCACCAATCTTGGGTCCCCTAGATAAATATTTCAGTCGGGCTACTCAAGATATTGACAAAGAAATTGCATTAGCTGAGAAACGAGCCGAACGCAGGTAATCCATCGAACTCCTTAAGCTCCCCTTGGAGAAACGGCCACTTTTGCCGGCATCGGATCCCTCTTTACCATTTATAACACTGCCAGTGATAGTAGAAAAACCCCATGCCTCCTCCCAGTCACCTAGTTTGTCTGGGGTGGAAGGCAAGTTAGAGCCAGACCCTCAGACCGCTAATATTCCCTCGGTTGCTGTCTTGACCACCTTGCCTCCTACTTTGCCTTCTATTTCAATTGATTCTTCTATTGGCGAGGAAAATACTGCCCAAATGGATGTGTCTCTCCAAACGGTTTCCAACAAACCTCGCACCAAAAGAAAAAGACACATTACCCTGAAGAAGAACTGTTTCTCCAAACATCCTAAGAAAATTAGGAAACTTGTAGTAGGGCTGGAAACTCCTTGCAAGCCTAATGGGGTTGGGCCCGGTGGGGATCAGGTTGTAAAGGACAGAGTCACCCCGGCTAATTTTGTATCTAACCCCAGCGATCTTTTGGAGCCAGGGTCGGCTGAGATTTCATCTCTAGATTTACCCTTGCTTCTACAACTGGAAAAGCGAATGAGGTCTTTACTGACCCCCATCGAAGAACGAGTCAAAAGGTTAGCCGAACGATTAGATTGCTTTGAGCAGGCTACCTTAGATAACTTCTTCTCAACCAAATCCCTAATTAAAAACCACCCTAGGACGGGGGACAATAACAATCCTACTAAAATTAGTAGGCCGGTAAGCAGTGTACCTGCTACTGAGCCTCCTCCCCCTGTTATCACCACAAAATCGGGGCCCCGTCTTTCAGGGCAAATCCCAAAGATTACTTCCCACCCACTAGACCACTCACGGGACAATACTTCCCATCCTAAAAAGTGCCCAGATATTGTGATCACGGCCACTAATGATAGATCTAAAACCGGAAACCCTGGACCCAAAAATCCCCACGCCTCACTTCAAATCCCGATGACTTGCCCTGCTGCTCTCGCCCCTAGTCTGGCTGATACAATTCCTATTAGTGCACCCCGTAGGATACCACCTATGAATCTACCCCCAGACTCCTACCCCTTTGTCGCTATCCTCACCAACGTACCACCATTGTTGGCTGGGCAGAGCGAATCCTTCCAGATACTGAAAAACAAGACAATGCACTGGTTACGGACTAATAGACCACTGCCAAGGGGAGTGGATGGGCTGATCATTGGTTTAAGAAGGATAGGTTGGGTAGGTTGTACCCCTAAACGCCTGGAGGGGGATTGTATAGTTGTTAACTTTAAAGATCCCTGGGTAGCACATTTAATTACGAGGCAGAACTCGGGCACAAGCAGTGCCGGAATTGGTGTAGTCGACCTAACCTTTTTCTACCCGAGACCACCAGGTCTTTACTTTGGCATAACCCCAGATGTGGGTTGTTATCATAACTTCCCCTCTCTGGGACCTGACCCTTTCACTGTACCATATCAGCAGGGAAACCATTACAATGTACCAACCTTTAACAGCTTTGAAGTGATGGCAGATCCGGGGTGGGCTAATTGACAACATGGCAATATTATCCAGGGAATGGGCCATGAAGAACCTAACTTAGATTATACTATGTCTAATTCGGAAAGTATGAATCTTAAGGCAATGTGTGGGGAGTTTGTACCAAGCCTTGGGGTACTAGAATATGAGGTTTGAAATGAAACTAGTACTAACTGGGAAAGTAGGAGTATAGAGGCAATGTGTGGAGAGTATGTAACAACCTCTGGGGTACTGGAAAATGAGTATATAAATGAAACTAGCACTGCTGGCATCCAGAAGGCTGTGTATAATAATGAGGACAAAAACGTAGATGAGGAGGGGAATGCAGGAATCCTAACTAGTTTTTCTGGGGTCCCCTCTGTAGGATCAGCTTCTATAGATGGTTCTAGTGTAGGCAAGATGGTCTCATGGAATATTGCGGGACTAAGAAGCAAGTTGGCATCCCAAAATTGGATAGATTTCATCAATGGTTTTGATGTATGCCTATTCCAAGAGACATGGGCTTGCGATCTCATATTCCTTCCTGGCTACTTAAACTTCTCAACCCCGGCTAGCAAAGGCGACAAGGGTCGACCTATGGGTGGTTTAACAATTTGGATAAGGCAAGGACTACCCGTAACGATTAAAGTGGTGAAATCGGGTTGCAATGATATCCAAATGATAAGAATGGTATCAGACCAATGGGAAGGACTAGACATTTATAATGTCTATGTTAGGGGCAGCAATAGAGGGAAGTCACCTATCATAGAGGCTCTGTCCTCTCTTTTGGAAAAGCAGTCCGTTGTCAACAGAGTTATAGTTGCTGGTGACCAAAACAGGACTTTTGAACCCCTAGATGTCTCTGATGATCCCTTGGGGCGAGAGGAAGATATGCAATGGGGCGTCCCAACTTTAGATCTGGCCCCTGTTAGGCGGTGGACAACCGACATAATACGACTGAATGCCATCTGCCTGGAACAGGGACTGAGAGCTCTAAATGGGAGAACTAAAAGTGACAGGGGAGGCATCTGTACATTCGACAATGGCCGTAGCCAAAGTCGGATAGACTATGTCCTTTGTAGCCTGAACTTGTGGCATCTAGTTTACGACATGGAAATAAAGGGTAGATTGGAGAGATCACAATCCCCTCTGCGTGGCCCATAACTGGTGGCCGGGCACAATAAAGAATCTTCAATTGACCAAAGGTCCGCTGCCGGATATAACCAACGACATGCGTAGATTGAAATGGCCAAGTGTACTGGCTAATGTGGAATCCATGGCATTTATAACTTCTGAGGTGGATATTGCAATCACCGCTATGGAGGATGCAACTCCAGTAATCCCATTGTCTAGGGAAATAACTGATATTCACGATAGACTCTTTTCCCTTATAAAACCGCACTTCCAGAGGCCCCGTAAGACCAATGGCAAACAACCACCTAGTCTAGCCAAGTGGTACAATCATCAGTGCAGGGAAGCTAGGATAAGCTTGGGTAGAGCAATCCAGACTAGGGATCGGGTAGTGATCAGTGGCGCCAGAAAGCATTATAAGGGCAGCCTATCCCTAGCTAAAAAATCATGGGACGAACAACACTGGGCAGATTTAAAGAAGGCCTCGGGGCCTAAGGATTCCAGGTTATTCTGGAATATTGTCAAGTGGGGTAGAGGTGGAATCCCAGACAAACCCGGTAACAAATGTTCCAGAGGGTGCCTGGGTAGATCATTTTAAACCCCAGTATGCCGAGATTACACAGTACAAGGATGTGGAAGTAATCTCAGCTGTATATTCTACTGGGAATTTATTCACCCTCAAAGAAATTGAAGATGCTCTATGCACTGTCCCCGGGGGAAGGGCCCCGGGTATAGACGGCGTTCCAGCTGATGTTTTCATTAATGATAAGGCTAGGTGGGCCAGATATATACTGCTTTTGGGAAATGCCATTGCAAAGGGATCGGTCGTCCCGGAATTGTGAAGGGGAGCGATCATTATACCCATATATAAAAAAGGGGACCGGTCTCTTCCAGTTAACTACAGGCCGATAAGCTTGATTGCCACTGTCCAAAAAGTGGTAGGTAGGATGGTGGTCAATAAATTGATGGATTGGGTTGACGAGAACAATGCTCTGTCCCCTTATCAGGCTGGTTTTCGGAGGGCCACCAGTACAGTTGACCAGGTGTTTCGTTTTGTTCTGCTACAGTGGGGGACGGTGGTGCTTGGCGAGGGCAGCCTGCATGTTGCTTTTGTCGACCTGCGGGCTGCCTTCGACCTGGTCCTAAGGAGAAAACTCTGGGCAGTTCTGAGCGAAATGGGCCTTCCGGCAGAGCTACTTACCCTGATAATGAGGTTACATGAGAGCAACTTCGCCAAAATTCAATGGGGTACGAATGGCGAATCCTCTGCTGACTTTCCGGTCGATCGAGGAGTGCGCCAAGGGTGCGCAATGGCTCCCCTGCTTTTCTCATTATTCATAAATGGGATAGTGGCTCGAATGTTGGACGCCAGTGTAGATGCGCCATCGTTGGCGGGCCTCAGGGTTCCGATCCTGATGCTCGCCGACGATACGCTAATTCTTTCTAAAACTCCATGCGGCCTGCAGCGAGCCTTGAATATATTTGACTCTTTTTGCGGGGAGCACGGCCTGGAAGTCAATGTGGGCAAGACCAAGCTGATGGTCTTTACACCAAAACGTAGACCTGGACCAAAAATATTACTGAATAACTGTCTGCTAGAAGTGGTAACTGTATTTACCCATCTCGGGATACAGATAACAAATGACTCGAGATGGGGCCAGCACATAGAAATGGCGGTCCTGAGGCACCAACAGATTTCGGGGGCACTTCGGGTGGAACACAAAAAATCTAAGTCTAAACCAATAAAACCCGCTTTGGCAGTATATGATGCCAAGGCTCTTGGGTCTGCCCTTTACGGGGCAGAGCTGTGGGGTTTTGGGAAGCTCCTCCCCCTGCAGATATCTGAGAACAGGTTTTTTAGGGGAATTACAGGACTCCCGCAGAGTACCCCACTGATTCCCCTTGGTCTTGACCTAGGGAAAAGAGCAGTTAGTGACTTGGCGAGGTTGCGCCCGATTCTCTATTGGAGACGCCTCTGGACCACCCCGGAGATCCGGCACTATGCAGAGGGGTTCTTGGCCATAATAAAAGCTGATACCTTTCACAAGATAGTTTGGCTAAAAAATCTCAGGTCTGCCTTAGGCGATCTTGTTCTCTCAAATTTATGGGATAATCCAACCGGGGAACTCTTTCCAAGCAAAAAAGCGATTAAAGATCTATATTGGGATCGGGTTGCTGAAAGAGTTTGGAACAAAACTAAATCTGACTCAATGACGGGGAGCTTTGTGGAAGCTAAACTGTATCCAGTTTTGGAACCCTATTGGGACAGTATAACCAACCCTGTGGACAGGAAGCTTTTTTTCCAGTTAAGAGCTGGTGCTCTTCCATTGAGATCACTGACAGGTAGGTGGAGGAGTTCCTCCACCTTATTCTGTCTAGCTTGTGGTGCACCAAAAGAAAGCATAGGCCACTTTTTATTTTCTTGCAAAGCTTATGCAACCCAGAGAAAAGCATGGTTAATCCCAGTTTGCAAAAATTTAGGGACATCCAGGGGTGTTGAGCCCTTACAAATCATTTGCACTTCCACCCACATGCCTGTAGTCCTAGCAACAGCTAAGTACCTGGGGTGGGCATGGTCTATTAGACGGAGGGCCCTTCTCTAGAGTATATTGAATGGGGTGTTATATTTGGTTTTGTGCAATCATGTACCAAAGTTTTATGTTGCTTCCTTGCTATGACTAATTGTCCAATGTCGCCATGATTCTTTTTTTAAAAATTACTGTATTCAATGAGGAAACATTTTTTAACGATGTATTTTAAATGTATGTTTGTGCTTTTATGAGTATAATCCTCGAATAAAGCTTTTGTATCGTATCGCAGTGGCAGTGAAATATGCAACAGGTATTTTTGAGTGGACTGTTGCATGCACAAACGGTGACTGATTTAAAATGTTTGCTGTCATTAAGTTAGGATGACGTTTAGACACACACACTTAGAAGCCTGTAATGCTTCAAATCGACTGATTCACAAAGCCTTATGCATACTAAGTTCACTCCCTCGGTGCACACATTCCACCTGTTCCTGCAATTCCCAGATCCAGACTCCAAATCAAACTCTGCAGAGATTAAAGTCTGAATATAGAGTTTACTTACACTGAAAATCCACGAGTTTTTAACACATTCCAGCCACATTCACTCTGGTGACTTGCGTTTTTCAAGACCATCCACAGAAGTAAATGTGTGGCTTCAGGAATTCTCATTAATCTGTGACTTGAATACATGTACATGGTTACTCAGGGTGAAAAAAAAAAAAAACTGAGAAATCTAATCAAAATTTAGGAGGAAAGCATCAGCGCATATATTTACAACTTTTGATTGCAGCTGTGAGAATAGGCGCAAGCATTGCTGTTTACCCGTATTATTGTTTACTGAATCATAGTAAACAAAGTAAATCATTTAAGGTAACACAACCCACACCCATGTTTAGACTGAAGCGAGGCCTGGTCCACCTATAACTAAAGAAAAATGTAGGTCCTTCAATAGATTTATGAAAGGCATCAATTGGTGACTAACAGTTACATAAGAAGTTTATTTAAACAAGCATTTGTAATGCAATAGGTCTCGCATTTACGCAAGTTTGACCTATTGGCATTGTAAATGACAATGGCTTTTATTTCTGTTACAAAAACTAAAACATAAATGAAAGGCAATATCATTTACAATAAAAATAGCTCAAACTCTCGCAAATGCGAGACCTATTGCATTGCAAATGCTTGTTTCGGTTGCCATCTGACATTAAGATATACTCACGAAAGCAAATCGGTGTGGCTCATCTTTACCTGCTGAAGCATGACTGTGGGGAATTTTCGGTGCGATATCTACCCATCTATATATATAGATAGATAGAGATAGATGTATAAAGATATATATATAGTACGTAAACACTTTGCTTAATAAAGCAGCCTGAAAGCAACTGTCTGTTCCTTTTGGATAACTTTAAAAACCAGTGCCCCTTACATATGTTGTAGTTAAGACCAGACATCCACCCCTCTCACCCCCACCCTGCACCTTGGGGCTATTTAACCGATTACCCTCAAGTATGACTGTCATTGTTATGCAAGCAGATCACCCCAAACACAGGCCTACCACCAGTGTATGGGGACACATAATGGTAGTTGATTGAAATAGGAGCAGTTTGCCTCTCTCTAAAATCTTTTAAGTGGGGATGTTTATTTATGACCAAGTGCTCTTGAATTAAACATCCACTACTTTAATGAGAAGCAAAGAGCAGCTAAGGTGTTGCGATAGTAATGAAATATTACCACAATAGCTAGGACTTAAACATTTTACTGGCTATTTTATCAACACATTCATGGCATAAATATGGCCCTGTTCAGTTCAATATTCTTGATGAATAAAAATCTATGTTTTTTTTTTATTAACATAACTGGTCTGAGGATAAACAATACCTTTAAGGACTATTATGCAAGTATAGTCACAGTATGCATTTTATTTTTGAGTATTTTTGAGGTGAGAAAATCCAGTGAAATGTTCTCATAATACTTTAAGCAAAATTATAGGTGAGATGAAAGCCAGATTAAATCCTGCACATAGGCTGAAACAGGTCGCCTTAAGTTGTGAAGATTGTGTTTAATTTAAACAACTATAATATGAAGGAGTGCACTCTGTAGTAAATTACAAGTACTATATCCGAACTTTTTAGATGTTTTACACTCAGACAGCAGTTCCACACATCTGTAATTGTGTTTTTTTATCCTGTTCATTTATGAGGTCTGTTATTTTCTTCATAAATATGCGGTGTAGATTTTCTATCCACAGACCAGAAAATGTTTAATTAAAGTAATGAATATCTGGTATAGACTGGCTAATTATTTGCTAGTGATCACTGACCTGTCCACTAGTCCCTTGTTAATATACTTGATGTTCTTAATGGAATGTGTGTTGAAAGCCCTTATGTTACTGGTAGATTAAGTGCTTTGGATGGAGTACCCGAAATTGCACAGAGTTTATTAAGTGTCAAAGTTTTCCTTAATCATTTATGACCCTTTCCATACACTCAGATGGGACCTTCAATCAAGAGCCACAGGAACACAAACATTCAACAGATCGTACCTCATCACACTGCTGTACACACTAAAAAAGCCATCACACTTTAATGCACCCCCTCTTAGATATGGGCCAATTCTCATCAAGATATATGGGCCATGCAACAGTAAAAGTATGGATATGGTTGTACTTTTTCATTCGGCAGCATTGGTATTTTTTAGTTTGTATAATGAATAGACTACTTTCAAACGTTTCGCAGGCTGTGGGAACGGGGTGGAAGTAAGGAGGTGTGGAACAGGAATAGGCTTTTGAAAATGGGTACATTTGTGGTTTTCGAGCTGAAAGTTTGCATTAAATTATCTAGTGCTTTATTTTTTTTAAATGATCAATTTCTTTTTTATAATGGATACCATATTTTATGGGTGCAATACTAGGACTTCACTGGAGCTGCTCAACTATTAGTAAATACCTATAATGTTTTGAGCAGGGCTGCTGTCCTTACAGTGCCACTTCTCAACGTGGCTGCTATATTCCCAATAGGACAGTACTGGTCTCTTGCAATACTACTGCTATATCTTCAGTGGTACAGACAGCTCTCCTTTCAGCAGTTATGGGATAGTGTGTGCCTCACACATAAGATGTGTGTTTTGGTAAGTAAGTGGACCATGAACATTACCCCTCTTCCTTATCACTCAAACAAATGTGACACTCCACGCACGTGCAGGGCCCCACCACACTTCCACAAAAAGCACATCATACTCCTGGCAAGAGCACCACCCCTCTTAAACATTCAAACTCTCATATTTATGTCTCATCTCTTTCGAAAATGCCGCAGATCAGAATTAATCTCTGGTGATGGTAACGGTTTATTTTGAAAAATCAGAGCAGAATGAATGAATTTTGTTAAATGCAGGCATCCAAGATTAATGAGCTATTTGTGCTTCTCAATGCAGCTGAAACGTTAACACTTAAATAGCATAAATAATTTAAAACAGCTTTGGCCGAATCTGAATTTTAACCTATAACCATTCTACATCTTGTAGTATTAGGGTCAGGAAGCCGGGCAACCCACAAAACCACCGAGAGAGAGGAGGGGGAGGGGGTGTGTGTGTGTGTGTGTGTGTGTGTGTGTGTGTGTGTGTGTGTGTGTGTGTGTGTGTGTGTGTGTGTGTGTGTGTGTGTGTGTGTGTGTGTGTGTGTGTGTGTGTGTGTGTGTGTGTGTGTGTGTGTGTGTGTGTGTGTGTGTGTGTGTGTGTGTGTGTGTGTGTGTGTGTGTGTGTGTGTGTGTGTGTGTGTGTGTGTGTGTGTGTGTGTGTGTGTGTGTGTGTGTGTGTGTGTGTGTGTGTGTGTGTGTGTGTGTGTGTGTGTGTGTGTGTGTGTGTGTGTGTGTGTGTGTGTGTGTGTGTGTGTGTGTGTGTGTGTGTGTGTGTGTGTGTGTGTGTGTGTGTGTGTGTGTGTGTGTGTGTGTGTGTGTGTGTGTGTGTGTGTGTGTGTGTGTGTGTGTGTGTGTGTGTGTGTGTGTGTGTGTGTGTGTGTGTGTGTGTGTGTGTGTGTGTGTGTGTGTGTGTGTGTGTGTGTGTGTGTGTGTGTGTGTGTGTGTGTGTGTGTGTGTGTGTGTGTGTGTGTGTGTGTGTGTGTGTGTGTGTGTGTGTGTGTGTGTGTGTGTGTGTGTGTGTGTGTGTGTGTGTGTGTGTGTGTGTGTGTGTGTGTGTGTGTGTGTGTGTGTGTGTGTGTGTGTGTGTGTGTGTGTGTGTGTGTGTGTGTGTGTGTGTGTGTGTGTGTGTGTGTGTGTGTGTGTGTGTGTGTGTGTGTGTGTGTGTGTGTGTGTGTGTGTGTGTGTGTGTGTGTGTGTGTGTGTGTGTGTGTGTGTGTGTGTGTGTGTGTGTGTGTGTGTGTGTGTGTGTGTGTGTGTGTGTGTGTGTGTGTGTGTGTGTGTGTGTGTGTGTGTGTGTGTGTGTGTGTGTGTGTGTGTGTGTGTGTGTGTGTGTGTGTGTGTGTGTGTGTGTGTGTGTGTGTGTGTGTGTGTGTGTGTGTGTGTGTGTGTGTGTGTGTGTGTGTGTGTGTGTGTGTGTGTGTGTGTGTGTGTGTGTGTGTGTGTGTGTGTGTGTGTGTGTGTGTGTGTGTGTGTGTGTGTGTGTGTGTGTGTGTGTGTGTGTGTGTGTGTGTGTGTGTGTGTGTGTGTGTGTGTGTGTGTGTGTGTGTGTGTGTGTGTGTGTGTGTGTGTGTGTGTGTGTGTGTGTGTGTGTGTGTGTGTGTGTGTGTGTGTGTGTGTGTGTGTGTGTGTGTGTGTGTGTGTGTGTGTGTGTGTGTGTGTGTGTGTGTGTGTGTGTGTGTGTGTGTGTGTGTGTGTGTGTGTGTGTGTGTGTGTGTGTGTGTGTGTGTGTGTGTGTGTGTGTGTGTGTGTGTGTGTGTGTGTGTGTGTGTGTGTGTGTGTGTGTGTGTGTGTGTGTGTGTGTGTGTGTGTGTGTGTGTGTGTGTGTGTGTGTGTGTGTGTGTGTGTGTGTGTGTGTGTGTGTGTGTGTGTGTGTGTAAGGGGGGGGGGAGGAGATGTGTGTTGTCGGCCAGGGAAGCAGGGGAACATTTGTGTGATGCCGGCCAGGCAACCACTACCCAAGTATTTCCTTAAAATGGTTTTAGCCGGAACCAAAGACATGGAAGAGAGAGGAAGGAATTGATAGTTTTAGAATAATCAAATAATATATTTTCCAGACAGATTTTATATGCAGGTACAGCCAATGATAATCTGGTGCTTTACTGGTTGAATTGAACAGAAGAATGGACTATCAACAGATCCTCTCATCACAACCACAGGGTGCCAAAATACTCCAGCTTTACAAGAGGGAGTTCTAACAGCAAGTGGGATGCTGATGTGGTATGACATGAGCACAGACTGACATTAGGCCACATTCTCTCGAAAATGCCTTTTGGCGGATGTGCCATGAACTGAATGCAGAAGCAGACAATCCAGACAACCTACTCACCCACCTAGACATCATACATTGTGTAACCATGAGCCCATTCACCTATGTTTGTGGAAATAGACGTGGGAGAGAAAGGAACTGGAGCCACTCTTCATGGGCGAGACCAGAGAACCACTACTCAAGTTAGGTCAGGAAGAGAAAGATCTAAGACACAGGAGGGAAGCTATGTTTGAAATGCATGATAGAAAATACCATATGCACCTTTAATAATAAACAAATGACCAATATAGAATCTTCCCAGCTTAATCCAGGATAAGCATTGAATGTAAAATACTAGCGTGTAGAGGAATCAAAAGAGATGTTATGTGATGCCACTGGGACACAAGAGACAGGTAACAAACGGTCAAGAATGAAAAATGGACTGTCTCCCATAATTACAGGCAGGCACTCAAATTTTTAAAGTATCAACTATCCATAAATGCAAACGAGGTTCTGAGAAGAAATACAGTAGGAAAATAGCAAAAGTGAGTAGTCGGTGGCTAACTTAGTAACGCACAACTCTGACATATAACCGAGCAATGTCAACAATAATGTGTGCCGTGAAATACTACTCTGCTAAAGGAAACTGACTGTATAAAATTAATTTGAAGTTAAGCATCATTATTCAATTTACATAAATCAAAGAGTAAAATTTTTCAGGAATAAAAGCCTGGTAATTTCGTTTCTGGGGTCACCAACAATGAAAGGGTGGCGATTGTAAAACATTGGGTCTATTTAGAAGTATTATTTTAAACTGACTTATCTACAAAGGACACAATTATGGTGAAATGAGTAAAGACTTTTCAATAGGGCTTGTCTTTCCTACTTTTCTTTACAGCCCTTGGCCACCGCACGTTAGATGAACTGCAGAAGATCTATAGATCTAAGACCCAAACCATCCTTACTTATGGAATTAAATGTGCAGCCATTTAGATTACTCTTGGAGAAATGGTCAAAAGTAGACTGTGGAAATCCTATTTAAGGGTTAGACAGGCTTGTTCCATTGAAGCAATCCATCTAGTGCTATGGACGGTTAGTGTTCTAGATAGGTGCTTAGGACAAAGTATTGAATTGGAAAGCTTTGATGTATGCTGGTGAAGGTAATTTATGAGGACGTAAAATAATAGGGTATAGTTATACATTTAGTAGTGCTGTTGATAAAGATGTGTAATTACATATCAAAATTTACAACCTTGACATCTCCTCCTTAGAATACGCTTTTAAGGTTTGGTTGTAGATGCATATCACTGCAAAATATGTTGAACCAAACTTACTATATTGTATCAAAATTAGGTAGTTGGAAATGGTATATAGAACTGCAACACTGACAGATATAACTACTTAAGAGCTAATCTTGATCTTAACATACAGCTTTTTTATTAATTTTAAAGTAAGAGGGCTTCATGCATCCTATAAGTTAGGTTATGGGGCAACTTAAAGGATAAAAGCCAATCTTTTGTCCTTACCGAGTTAAAGACGTAATCCTATGTCTACATTTTCTCAATACCATTTCACTCTAGTATGAAATTGATACTGAAAATACGTGCTATAGCGATTTTGGATTTTTCAGTGCATACTGGGACGTTAACTTGCTGTAGGTCCATGTATGTATAGTTCTTTGGAATATACATTTGTAAGAAGCTGACACTGTATATACTATACCAAAGTGAAGTATAGTATGCACAGAGTCCAGTGGAACCCAAAAGGTAAGCAGAGGTAAAGTAGATAGCCCCTCACGCTCTATTTGTAGTAGTGTGGTCGAGCAGTATGGCTTTATCAGAGGACAGTGTTAAGCATTTGTTGTACACACTCAGTCAGCAAATGAATTCACATACTCAAGGATTGAACTTCAGACCAATTGTTTTCGTATAAAAATATTATTTTAGTTATTTTATTTCCTAGAACCAAGCAAGCCTGGCACAGGTAAGTGAAATACTTTGCATTAAATATACAGTTGTAACACAGTTTGGATTGTAATTGTATATGCACTTTGTTTTGTTTTACAGTACTGTTACTGAGAAATGCAATGCTTTGGAAATACGGTACATATACTTTGAATTGTTTTTTTAGTAAAAAGTCCAGTACATTACTTTCCGATTACTTTTCTTACACAGTGTAGTATACCTGGATACTACACTGGGAAATTTCCTGTAAACAGGTAAGTAAAAGCGTTTTTGTTATTTAGTACAATTGTAAAAGGATTTGATCTTCCAACTCCACCCTTAGAAACTTTTAATCGAAAAACAGTCAATGTTATCCTATGGAGGAAAATAGTGTTATTGGTTCAAAAGGTAAGTACTTTGTTGTGGGAGTTGGTATTCAGGGGTTAGACTCAGGGATCTCTCAGGGTCAAGGATGCACTCTTGTTACTCCCTCAACGGCCGGGTGCAGATTGCTGAGGCCCAATGCTACCCAATGGGGGATAGGGGGCCTCCGGTTGGTGGCTGTTGACGAGCAGGCCACAGGGTTGTGGGAGCAAAGCTCTTGGACTTAAGCTCAGGGCAAATGGGGGTTTAGGCCAGCACAAAAGATGCACCCTCAGCTGCACTGGGGCAGCCAGATGCAGAGTGCTGTTTTGGTGTCGGAAGCCACACCGGGATTTTGCTGGAGCAGGTTCGAGGTGGGGACAGGCTAGTAGGGCTAAGACCAAGTCAGTGGGCGTCCTCCTCGTTAGCTTTGGCATGGCTGTTCGGTCCTTCACTTCTTCGTCCGATTGCTTGTCGGAGGAAGCAAGGTTCAGGGGTGCCCCTAAATACTAGATTTAGGTGTGTCACAGGTAGGTGAAAGGTTGGGACCTCGCCGTGGGAGAGTTGGTAGAGGTGACCTCACCTCTTCCTCACTTGTTTTTCCTGCCGGTTCTCCCGCCCAAAGTGGGGGTCAGTTGCTGAAAGCAGCAAGCTGCCTGGGGAAGCTCACAAAGGTGGAAGCCTTTGAAGCTTCCCCTTCGTGGACCTTACCCATCCTGGGGGAGGAGGCATGGCACCTCATCCCACGATGTGCATTGTTTCAGGCCCCCCGAGAGCAGCCGACTCTCAACCCAGGGGTCCAGAAACATGTCTGGTGATGGCAGCTTGAAGCAGCCACACAGCCTGGACACTAGTGGAAGGTCATTTTTCAGGGGGCATATCCAAGATGCCCTCTGTGTGCATTTTACATTAAATCCCACACTGGCATCAGTGTGGGTTTCATGTGCTGAGAAGTTTGATGCCAAACTTCTCAGTTTTAAGTGTAGCCATTATGGGGCTGTGGAATTCGTAATGACAGACTCCCAGCACCATTTACTCCTAATGGCAGCACGGCACTTACAATGTTTAAGAATGGACTTAAACACTGTAAGGGGTACAGGGCTCATGCACCTGTACCCTCACCACAGGTTTAGTACACCCATTTAGAGGGTTGACTGATCGATGCCAGGGCAGTGGGCTGTAGGCATGACATGGCACACAGGGATGTGTACCCTGTTGACTCTTCACTTTGTTCTGCACTAAAACACGCAGCCTGCAAAGGCAGTGTGTAAGGGTACAGGGCCTCTAAGGGTGGCACAATAAGTGCTGCAGCCCTTAGCGGTCTTCCCTGGTCACAGTGCCCTGTGGCCCTGTGTAACCATTTACCTGGGGCCAACCTGTGGCCAGAGATGCCAACTGGGTTTGTTTTCTAATGCAGGTTTAGAGAAAGAACATAGGCCCTGGGTACCTGTTGGAAGGAGCCTAGGGCACACTCAGTCAAAGCACATCAGCAGTTCAGCAAAAAGTGGGGGCAACCATGCAGAAAGAGGGCACTTTCTCGCAACATTACCAATGAAATAGGTCAAGAACTGGAGCAGGCAAACAGGCTCTCAGTACATCATTAATGCAAAGATTAAAGACTGTTTAAGTGATCTTCAACCATATTTGCATGACGTACCTAGACAAACAGGCAATTTGAGGTTTCCACTGCTTTGCGGATGACCCACTGTTACCAATCTTATACAAATAAGAGATTGCAAAACATCTTAGATAGGTTCAGTGAAAAATGGAAAACAAAGTTTAGTTGTCAATTTATAAAGGACTACTTTAACGGTAGTAAATGAAAGGGAAAATGCCCAGATTATGTAAATAAGGACCGTGGTTAGGGGAATGTATTGGACTCCTGGGTCTATTTCAAAGCATGATTACAGACAGGACACCCTATTTTGTAGGACATAAAGGTGGGTCCTACATTGAGTTTTACAAATCCCATGTGATGACATCTTTTTATGACGCAGAAGAAGGGGTCCTTATCAATTTAGAATAGTTGACATGGAAAGAACAGAAGTTAGTTTGATAGAATTGGTTATTACAGGAAACAGCGTCAGCGCAGAGACCCAATCCTTTTTTGTGCATAAGATTACAGTCTAATAAACTATTATGGATTTTGAACTTCTTTGAAATAATTGGTAGGGATCTCAGAAGCAGGTTTTCTCACGTGGTTTGAGCATGTGAGGGAATAATTTACTGCCCTTGGTCATTGGAGCTTTTGGGACAAACCTAGTATCCAAATTAAGGCAGAAGTTAAAATAGCAAAGTAATATTACTAGCAATGGGCAGAACAGGGTGGATAATAAAATGGTCTGGATGCAAGATGAACACAATTAGGAAACAAAGAATATTATTTTCACCGGATCCCAAGCATTCACAACGGTAAATGAGAATATATGCAAAATTCTGTCAAATGGCTATATTCTCCATATCACAAAGAAATGATTGTACATTTTCTGTTTATGCCTTTTGCACCTGGGGTATAGGAAATACTAGCTGACAACAAATTAAGGAAGAGCCCAAGATCAACCATTGAGGAGAGTCGGAATGGTGAAAACCAGCGGAAAATAAAGTTGTAATAGTAGCTATATTACAAATCTAGGCAAAGGTTTGAGTCACCAGGGAAATAGCAAAAGAAATAAAGAAAATACATATAACATGGTGATTCCACACATAATAAGTGAAGAGAGTTTCATCATGGTCACATTAGGGGGTCGCACATTGAACTGTACAGAATTGGTGTTAGAAGACAAACTTAGACTGTACACTTGTGATCAACTTCAACACTGATTTTAGATCTGTTTTAAATGGTCTTGTTTGTTACACATTGAAATGTTAAATCCTGTATTCATTATTTGTAATGTTACATGAACAGGTTCAAATTATGTTTTTTAAAACACCAATTATCTTCACAGAGCTTTGGAGATTTTTAGGGCTCTCACACAAAACGTTTAATGTACCTTAGTGTATCCTCCAGTGTTAGGCAATACATTAATTTCATAATGACCTTTAGTGGGCTTTCCAGCGTATTACTCTTCACTTACTCTTCACGGAGCCCTCTCTCACTTGCCAAAATACCTATGATATGGCCTCCAACATCTCGCCAAAGAAGGATCTCATAGAAAAACCAGGATTAAGGTGCATTTCACTAACTTGTAAGTAAACATAAATCAGAAGCCTATTAAAACATACAACTGTGTCTGTTTTCTAAACACATTCTTCACGAATAGTACCATGTGAAGTTAAATTAAACTCTTTGAGGCAGTCTCTATGAGGAATCTTCAACCTTTTCAGTGATAAGAGCTACTTATGTTTAATGAAAATCACACCAAGCTACTATTATTAATTTTGTAAGAAAGAGACTACATCAGACAAATTAATTTCAGGGGCTACTACCTGCAAGATTACTAGCAGTGATCCCCACAGTGTATCAGGCAGTTGCCAGCAGTAATGTAAAAAAGCATTGTCAATTTGGAATATGTTCACATGGGTAATAGCAGTAGCAGCAGCAATACCCCTAGCAGCAAGGCAACAATACGCCCAACGCCACATGATTTAACACTTAAATGCCAGCTTTACATTTATTTTAGAAACTCAGCCATTTTCTCCAAACATCAGCTTATAAGCAGTGAAAATACAAACATTTTTGTCTCAAATACCTACACTCAATTTCGGTATACATATATTAATTCAGCCAAGCTAAAGCTTCTAATTTAGTAGACTGGACAGCACACAGGAGAGGTACTTGGATGTAGCTGGTGACATAAGTAGATCCAGAGCTACTCATTGGAGAAGCATGGTCTAGATTATAGCATGGCACTACAGCTTGGAAGATACATAGTGAACTTACTCATATCGTGGTAGACTGAGGTTGCCTCCTTTGTCAAGAACAATGGGGGATTATGGGGTGATATCCGAACATCCAGTCGTTCGGAACAATATTTCCATTGACCTAGAAGGGAAGGTAACTAGATTAACAGAACTGTCAACTTAAATGTACACCTGGTTGCGTTACAGAATAAACAGAATGACTTGCTTCACTTACAAGTTTAAAAACAAACATCCTACAAATGATAGCGGGCTTAAAAGGCACTTTAATAAAGACAAAATAATCATTGATGAATCCAATGAGAATCCCCAGCAAGCCTTCCCTATGAAGTTTATGAGATGGACCTTATGAAAACCCACATAGCCATTGTGCCCCATCAGCACAGTCCGCATCAGTTATTGATTCTTTGCTACAGACTGTATATAAAATCGCCCTTCCACTATCAGGCTTTTTCCTGTATCGCTGAAATTATATCGACCACTTGCAAGCATCAAAGACAGGAGAGCTTTTCTACTATACTGGCCAAGGCATTGGGATATTAAACCTCAAAGAAAGCTGGGCTTCAAAGTCCTCCTCGATTCTCAGGGCTAATTTGGTTGCGTATTTAAGGACTATCCCAAGGAAAGTGGGGTGAAGTTTGAGACTAAAACATCAGGAATTGATAATCATTAAAACTACATTAAATATTGAATTTTTAGTTGCAGATTATTTTGATAATTTTAAGGTGTTATTAAAGAGCAATTAATATGTTTTCAAGTGTAAAAAGTAATGCACATAGTTCACAAATCAAAACACTGTCACGTTATGATCCTCAAAAATCTGTTTGAGATCAACTTTGTCAAAAAATCCACTGTGCTGTTCAACTTAGCTAATAACAGTTGAATTACTGCATGCGAGCCGTTGTCAAATGATGGATATCAACAATTAACACCTCTATACCAATTCCAAGTATTGGCAAAGCCAATTGTCTTGCGTACACAAGACCTATTGGCTTTTTGTTATCTTGCATAGTATGGTATGGCCTGCCACTGTGTAGTATGGGATGGTATGGTATGGTATGTGTTTGAATAATATGGCATGGTCCATTTTTGATTTGTATTGTTTAGTATGGTATGGCTTGCCACGGTTTAGTGTGGTAATTTTGGCTTGTCACTGTATAGTATGGTAATGTATGGTATGGCCTGCCACAGTATGGTTTGTGTAGCCTGTCATTGTATTGTATAGTATGGTATGGCCTTGTCGGTGATTGTATGGTATGTTCCGTTATTGTATAGTATGGCATTGCACGACCTGTTATTGTATAATATGGTATGTTATGACATGATTGTATTGTATGTTATTGCCCATCTGTATTGTGTAGTGGGTTATGGTATGCCCTTCAATATATAATATATAGCATGGTCTGTTATTGTATAGTATACTGCGGCATAACTGCATGGTTTGGTATGTTGCCTGTAATTGTATAGTACAGTATTGCCTTAATTGAATAGTATGACAATGTAAGTCCACCTATTGTACAGTATGGGATGGTTATTTCTGTAATTTTATATTATGCTTTGTTGTGATATTGTATGGCCTGTCATTTTCTAGTATGGTATGTCCTGACCTTGTCTAGTATGGTATGTCATTATAACATATGGTATGAACTGCTTTGTTACTAAAATGTTAGTGCACAGAGGAGGCACAGGAAAGAAAAAATAAAACCCCACACACTGCTATAAAAAAAAAAAAGGTAAATAGGCATGTTGAAAATAAAGAATTTTTTAAACATTAAGTCCATGGCTACAGTATCGCCCTTGAGAAGATAGAAGCAGCTTTGTACTAAAGATAACCTTTGGAAAACAAAGTGCTTTTAAACATTAAATAAGTTGTCACTGCAGTACGCGGTGGAGCTTTTAAACATTAAATTAGTCAGTGGTTACAGTGTCAAAGTGCCTCAATCCAAGCGTGAGAACTGGAAGGACACTAAAAAAGAAAACATCAGTACTTTGTCCATGCATCATCGAAGAGAGAAACACAAAGAAGAAATGGACACCAGCAAGCACTGACCAATGAGAAACAAGGAAATGAGTGGACTATGAAGCCAACCAATAGTAGGTAATGGCCGGGCTCAAAGCCTCCTTTGAGTTTAGGTTACCCAATGATCCTATTTAGCATATTTTTTATGTTCGTGCTGAGTTAAGTAAACAGCAGCCCAGAACTGCTGTTGACCAGAGGGCCACATGTAAAGGTCAGAAGGTCCGTACTTTGAGTATCAGTGAACTAGACGAACAGCAGTGCCCTTTCTGGTAGAGACTATTTAGCCACAAATTCCTTACCTTTCGAATATTTCCCAGGAGGCAGACTGGATTCTGAAATTTTTTTGTAGTACCTTCGTGCCCTGGAAGGCCCCCCCCCTCCCCCACCGGTACGGCTCTGCACTGACACCATTCCACTACAGAAATGGCGTGCGGAGTCTATAGGCACCACTCCCTTGCACTGACATCAGTTGCTTTTGAGACGGCCAGCATTCCCAGAAGTAGAGCTCAAAAACCCAAATTGGTAGACAATGTGAAGATTCCTAGACTTGGAATCTTATTAATAGACATAATTGGTGAGAAATCTGCTGCTAGAGCCTATACCAGAAAAACTGTTACCGAAGTTAAATAACTTGTTTGTCTCACCTTTTGAATATACACCAAAGCAATACCCATTTGGAGGAGGGTCTGTGAATGGATTTAAACCAGAAAGTCCAGCAGAACCAAATAGACAAAATGCCTTTCTCAGCTAACCAAACTGTCCAGACAACAATGCTTCATGAATGTATGGAGGGACATACTTATAGTTGCCTGGCAAATGTCTAGGACAGGGACCCTGTGTGCCAAAACAGTGATAGCAGCTTTGGTCCTGGTAGAATGAGCACACCATCCTTCCAGAGGCTGCTTTTTTGCCAATTCATAGCAGACCTTAAGGCAGAGCACAATTGGGATCTCTTCTGCACTGTCTTTCCTTTATTCGCTCAAGAGAACTCCATGAAAAGTGAATTGTCCACCTGGTGGTCTTTAGTACGATCTATGTAGAAGGTCAGCGTTCTCCTGGTGTCCAAGCAATGGAGTCTTTCCTCCTCCATAAAGGAGTGAGGCAAGGCATAGAATACCGTCAAGATGACAGCTTGACCATTGTAGAACAGCGTTACAACTTTTGGCAGGAAGGATGTCAGAGTCTACAGAACCAGTTTGTCTCGGAAGAAGGAAGTGTATGGTGGACTGACACAAAGAGCCAGACGCTCACTCAAACACCGTGTTGAGGTGATGGTGATGAGGAACACAATCTTAATACTAAGCAGTCGTAAATGACAGTTGTGAAGCAGCTTGAACGGAATGAAAATCCGATTAATCAGGACCAGATTAAGGTTCCATAGGGGCATGATAAAGTAAGAAGGGGAAATGTGTTGAAGCCCCTTCATAAATCGCATCCCAACTGGTGACTTTAACAACAAGAGCTGATCTGCAACCACAAGGACAACAAAAGGGCAGAATGATAACCTGTAACTGTGCCCAATGTAGAGCCTTCTTGCGCAAGAGACCGAACAAACAAAAGTAGGTCACATAACTTGACCTGGAGGAGTGGTGGTGGTAGTGGTTGGGGAGAGGGGCAGATTTTGGTGTTACCTGCATCAAACCACAAATTTGTCGTGATGACAGACGTAAACTGTTTTCAAATAAAGATGGAGACTGGAAAGGCCCAGGTGCAGAACCAGGTCATTCCAGTGGAGCAGCAAGATCGGAAAACCTATGCTCAATCCCAGGATTCTGGATACCATGCTCTCTGTGCCCAATCTGGAGCCACTTGGAGGACTTGGGCCTGGTCAGTTCGGCTGTTCTTGAGAATCCGGGTAAGGAGTGCCAGCAGCAGACAGGCATACAGGAATTCAGAGTTCCCCTCAAGGCAGAATAAGTCTTGAAGCGAGAGACGACTTGGAAACTCAAACTGGCAGAAGTGCTACCACTGCACATTCTCAGCGGTTGCAAATAGATTGAACCTAGGTTCTCCTCATACGAGGAAGAGACCTTGTGCCACCTATGGGTATAACTGCCATTTGTGATCTGCTAGGGACTGATGGCTGAATTTGTCCATTCTGGTGTTCAATCATACTGCCACTTGGTTTATCACCAGGAATATTCCAGAGCGTCCAGTCATTTCCACAACAGTTTGTTGGAGTACCACATGGAGGTAGTGTCGTCCTTGAGCAGCTGCACCTTCCTTACCTTGATGGCTGGAGTGTAGGTTTTAATGTCAAACAGATGGTCCATAGCTCCAAAAGTTGATGTGAAGCCGGGACTCTGCTGGAGACCGAAGTTGGCTGCCCTAATCAGTTCTGGGTGGTGAAGGTAGAGGGGTCTGCTTCTGGTCCAATTGCAGTCCACCAAACATCACATAGGATCTTGCCCAGTTTCCTCCAAAATCTGAAAGAAGTCTTAGAGGTCCCCTTGATGTTGGGCTTACTGGGACTTCAAGCCCCCTGCAGAGCCGCATATGCCACATGGCATGATGAACTAGCAGGATGAAGGAGGCAATCATTCCCAGCAGCCTCAGAGTCGACCTCACTAATTACCTGGACCAAGGCTGAAACAAAAGAATCATTGCCTGAATGTCCTGGACACAAAGCCGACCCGTGTTCAAAATAGCTCCAATGAAAGGAAGTGTTTGAGAATGAGTCAGGTGTGACTTCGGCATATTGACAGGGAACCCCAAAGATAAAAAGGAGGTTCGCCGTAGTCTGAAGGTGATTAACTACTACCTGCAGCAGGGCTGCCATCAACAGCCAGTAGTCCAGGTAGGGGACGACTAGCACCCCTGACCTCCAAAGGTGTGCTGCCACCATCAACATAACTTTCATTAACACCGGAGGGGTGCTGGTGAGACCAAAGAGAAGCACAGAGAACTGAAAATGGGCCTCTCCCACCACAAACCACAGGTAGCACCAATGGGCTTACAGGATTGATACATGGGCATAAGTGTCCTGCATGCCCAATGCCACCATGCAGTCACCAGTGTCAGACCTGCCCTATAGTAAGGATTTTGAATATCTCCTTCCGGAAGAAAGCGTAGATAGGACACAGGCCTTGAATAACCCACAAACCACCACCCTTTTTGGGCACCAGAAAGTAGCAGGATTAACAAACCGATCTTACTTCTCTCACTGGCACCCTCCAGACAGCCCTTTAGCCAAAAGGGCTTGCACTTCCTGAAGCAAAATGGAGAGATGGTCCTCCATCAATCACAGGAGGGGTGGAAGGTGTGGGGAGGAAGAAAGGACTGGTAAGGCGTATACTTTGCATACAATCTGTAGGACCTACCTTTTAGACTTGGTCCCTGGCCAAATCGGTAAGAATCAGTGGACTCTGACTCTCACCAGTTGGCGGGGTCCCGGCAAGGTCATACTAAGGAGGTTTTGGTCGGTAGGCTGGTCGGCATGCTGACCTTGGCCGCAAGAGCAGTGGGCACTTAGGCCTCTGCTGCAAAACTGCTGTGTTCCTTGTGGGGGCTGGAGGTGAGGGATGCCTCGGCCAAAGACACAAAAAAGAGCGAGGGAACTGGTAAGGATGGCGAGTTAAGGTAGAAAGGCCCAGAGAGCGAGTGGTAGCCCTGCTCTCCTTAAGACGCTCAAGAGCGGAATCAGCTTTGTCCCTGAACAGATGAGTCCTATCAAAGGGCATGTTCGTCAAGGTTGGGCTGGACATCGCTAGAGAACCCAGGCGATCACAGCCATGCATAGAGGTGAATGGCAACGCTAGTCCAAGACGCAAAGATTTGTTAACTTGGGGGAGAGGAGATGGCCTAACGGCTAGGACGGTAGACTTCTAATCTGGGGAACTGAGGTCGAGTCTCAGCAATGACTCCTGTGATTCTGGGAAAATCACTTAATCTCCCCGTGCATAACAAAAATGAATGTGTCCTCATGTAATACAACTGGTGCTATGTAAAGCGCTCTGATACCAGATTCGGGTCAAGTTTGCGCTATATAAAACTCTGTAAAAAAATAAACAAATAAAAAACTTGGCTGCATCATGACCATCTTTAATCACCTGAGAGAGCACAGGATGAAGTTCTTCAGGCAGACCCGGGAGGAGGTGAGGCCCAAAGGACGTGGAAGTTGTGTGCCAACAAACAGCTGGCGTTAACAGAGCAGAAGTTCAAGCTGGTAGAAGAAAAGACTTGTTTGCCAAACGTTTCCACTTGTTTAGACTCCCTATCAGGGGGAGTGTGGGAAATGTGTTGCTATTAGCGCAGCTTGTTGAAACCTGCACCAGTAGGTTTCAGGGTAGTGGTGCTGTGAAAGAAAAGCAGAGTTTCCTAGTGCAGGGCAAAGGCGCCTATCAATTTGTCGACTGACTGGTGGGCTGGAGCACAGTTTGGCCCAAGCCCCCAATAATGTATCCATTCGCACTTTATTCAAAGGAAGAAGGGGCTCCACAGGTGTCTATCCTGGTTAAAGGACCTTAGTCAAAACATTTGTCTAACCTTCAAGGCGGGGAAAGTTGGAAGTCAAGATCTTCGGCCACTCTTCACATCACCATGGGGTAGGACGCAGATTCCTCAGTTGTTGGTCCGTTGGGGTGGGTTACCTCTTCTATGGGGAGGTATCAAGGCCATTAGCCTCCTGTAAGTCCTCGGTAAGTGGGAATACATAAAGTGTTGTTGACCTATCTGATCATTCAAGTGGGGAAGTGGTATCCAGGTGGAAGGTCGATCAAGGTTCTTGGGGCCGAAAGGTGCGCCAGAGGGTGTTGGTTGTGATTCGAGGAGTTCGAGCATAGGGATCAGTCAGAGACATTTGTTTGCCACAGTTTCTACAGGACTTAAAACCTGTCATAGTAGGGGTTGACATTCCTTGCACACCAAAGAACATTTCTGGAAAATATAGATGGCAAGTGTCAGAGACGAGACGGTGAGCTCCAGATCGATGTCTGGTGGCGCAGAAAGAAAGGAATGGACATCAGCGCGCGGAAGTGGCACCTATATAGTTCCTGCACATCATTTCTGGAGCAAAACAGCATCAGTACAGAGCCGCGTGACACCACCTTCTGGTGAGCAGAGGTACTACAAAAAAGTTTCTGGATCCAGTATGATTCCGAAGGAAACTTCAAAAGGCGAGGAATCTGCGGCTAGAAGCCTATGACAAATCAAAACAAACCCCAAAACTAGCCAGGTTATGCTTGGCTTATGATTTTGCAAAATGGCACTATAATGACATTAGGGCTTCATGATCCATCTGAGTGAGAGTTGGTCTCTGGTGAATCACGGACCCACCCCATACTCAGCAATGGTAATCACTAATAACCTTGCACTCAGCGCATCAGCATACACAGTGGATGTATGAACTATTTAATAAACCGACAACTATTGCACAAATGCAACATATGTATATGCCATAGGGTAGTGTACAAGGCTGAATTAAAAAAGTTAACCGAAATGCCCACTTACTAAGATTAAAGAAGTGCTGCCAAAATGCTTCCATCCATCTCTGAAGGTCATCTCTGCCTTCAGCTGCAAAGATGTGAGTCATAGACTCCCCAGCTACTGGGTTGATGACCGAAAAAGTGTTTGATCTTTTCGTTGAGTCTCTATCCATAGCACGAATTCTTGTTTCCTATAAATTTCATAAGAAAATTGTTAAAGTATACAAGACAACCGGTGCTTTACAATAATGACAAAGTAACACAGGTATTTCTGTTTAGCTGTTTAGAAATCAGTTTTACTTTTTTCTTTTTTTGCAACAAATAGAAAAGTAACTTGCCTACAACTTTGGTTTTACAACATGGGTTCAATTGCAAATTCACAGGTTTACAAACATGAATTGGGATGATCCAAGCACATTTCAAAACAGCATCTGACACTGTAAGCCTTCAGAATTAATTCACAGCAAGTCTGGTAAACAGGCCATAATGATGGGGAGGAGACTCCCAGAGAGCACCAAACCATCCTATATTTATGCAGTATTTGATAGACCTTGGTCAAACAGCAAACATTAACACCTTTGAATCGAAGCAAGGTGCATACACTGAAAAGGAATTATATACCACGCTCTACACAAGGATTTACATTGAAAATAATGAAACTCCCTCTAAGCATTTAGCAAATCAGTGTCTTCACAGAACTTAGGGGCATAGGAAGGGAACACTTGATTAGGAAAAAAGTTAGAATGACAAAAACAGATACATTTAACTTTGAGGTAACTACCATACTTCCAATCCTAAGCTCTTCCTTTTTGTAGACCTTCCACTATGGGTTAAAACTGGAAACTTTAAAAGAGGTAATCAAAACACTGAAAAGCTCACCATCATCGCACTTGCAAGCCAACATGTGCCTCAACATTAGTTGCTCAGTTGCAACGTCTTCCCTCAGTTCACCTACTGGAGCCACATGGTGTAAAATGTAGACAAAAAGTAACGAGTTTGCTGCACGTTTAGTGATCATAACAAATGTACTCCTCTATCCTGGCTATTTACCATTTCCACCCATTGGGCAGATTCCCATGAAAAAGAGACAGCTGCAAGTGCCTCCAACGACGGAAGACTGATCAGACATTTTCTGGAAAATATATCAAGGAGGCAATGCTAACAGACTGCAAGAAGAAAGGCCCTTCTAGCCCTCAAATATTGTTGATTCACACGGGTTTGGAGAAAGCCACCAAAGTGGGCTTAGATCCAGCGTAATGTACACAAGTCTGCCATGAAGGGAAGAGGTAGTCATCAACTAGCACGGATACATGCAAGTGACAAACTACTGGATGAAGCCTGTTATTAGACCTTTATTCTATCAAAATATATATATTTTTGTAAAAAGAAGAGGACCCACAAAACTAAGGGACTGGAGTTTGGCGGAGCAAAAGCGCATGTACCACCGAAACTCTTGGCAGCCTGGTCTCAATTTGCGGTGGAGGAAGTACTTCGTTTTCCCACAGCAGTGCCTCAGCTTTCTCCTCATAAGAAACAACTGACACGGTCAAGGTGATAGCAGCCACACCATATTCAGTGAGGCTATGCCACAATTACTTTAGCTCGATTCACCATACATACCAGGGCCACTGTTTTTGTTTTTCACAAACACACTTCTGCTTGGATGGACATGCATATTTTTACAAGTGTGTTTTTGCATTAGCCTGCGGTGGGTGGCCATGTTCTAAAGTGATTTATACACACCCAAGTTCGAGAGATATCTGATGAATCACATAAGATTGATAACCAATGTAGGAAAACGCCCCTTTTTGATTTGATATTTTGTAAAGCACTCGATTGCCCATGGAAGTCTTGGCACTGCTTTCCAGTCAGATTCCAGATTCCTACCGATGATAGTAGTAGTTATTACTTAATTGATAAAAAGCCAGGTTTTCAGGGATTTTATAAAAGAACAGATTGGGGCTGCTTTTTATGTTTAGAGGGAGTGTTTTCCAGGGTTTGGCTGTTCCTTAAATAAAACTTCTTCTGCCCTAGTACACGCTCTTGGCTCTGGGGGTCAGTAAGAGCCGTCGATTTCTAGTCAGTGCATATCAGATCAGACGGTTCTTCAACTATTCTGGGCCGATGCCGTGCAGTGCTTTGAAGACAAGACAGAATTAAATTTGATCCTTTTCTCGACTGAAAGCCAGTGCATTTTGGTCAAACTGAGGGCCACCAACTGATATTTTGGGATATCCGGCAGCAGGGGAGCTGATGCATTTTGAAGCTGCTGTAGATTTTCCAGATTTTTTGGGGGTATGTTTACATAAAGGGCATTTCGATAGTCCAATGTAGACAAGGCTAATGCTGTCACAAGGGTCTTTTGTAAGTCAAGTGGTATAAAGGGAGGATCTTCCTAATCCTCTTTAACCCCTTCGGTGCTCATGACGGCCAAGAGCCACCATGAGACACAGTGGGCGTGTGCACATGACGCTCCCGCCCGTCATAACACCACCCACCCACGGTGGAAGCACTGGCGCTCCCCCCGCGGGCCGCCCATCATCCTGCCCCCACCCGCAATGGAAGGGGAAGACCTTCGGCATCACCCCCCCCCCCCCCCGGATCATGTAATGACGTCAGCTCGCCTCGGGCGCTGACATTACATCAAGCCAGACGCGCTGTGTTTTCCTTTCCTCTAATGTCTTTTTCAAGCATGCCTGCTGCACGATCTCGCATTGGGCGCGATCATGCAGCCTAAATGCTTGTTTATTTGTTTTTAAGGGCATTTAATGTTGGGGAGCGGCCCCTTGGGCAAGGGTCGGTGCCCCTCTAGGTGGGAGGGGGGGGGGGGGGGTGGGAGAGGTCTAAGAAATGAAGCCACAATTTGATCCTTTTTAACCACTAGGCCACCAGGGATCTTTTTTTTATTTTGAAAGCGCTTTTTGTGTTGCTAAACGGCCCCTTCTGCAAGGGTCGCTCCCCTTGGGGGTGCATATTTTGGTGATGGTCTGCCCCTCTTTGAAGGGAGGGGCGCAGATCTAATAGGTTAAGCCACAATTTAAGTGCTTTTAACCACTAGGGCACCAGGGATCTTTTTTTTATTTATTTTGAAAGCGCTTTTTGTGTTGGGGAACGGCCCCTTGGGCAAGGGTCACTCCCCATGGGGGTGCCAATTTCGAGGATGGGTCTGCACCCCTTGGGGGGGTCAGATCTATTATTTATGACCAATTAATGGCACATTGTGATCACTAGGCCACCAGAGATTTCATCTTTTTTTATTTACAATGTGCCTTTTGTGTTGGAGAGCGGCCCTTGGGCAAGGGTCACTCTCCTTGGGGGTGAACATTTTGTGGCTGTGTCTGCCCCCCTGGGGGGTAAGATCTATAAATACTTTTCAAAATGCATTATGTGGCCACCAGGGAATTTTTTTTTAATTTAGAAAGTGCCTTTGTGTCTGGGAGTGGCCACTTGGGCAAAGGTCGCTCCGCTTGGGGGATATTTTTTTTTAGTAATGGTCTACCCCCCTTGTGGGGGCAGATTGAATTAATAAAAAAGTCGCTGTAAGCCCACTAGCCACCAGGGATTTACATTTTTTTCTAAATATGTTTTTGGGGAGGGGCCCCTTAGGAAGGGCTGCTCCCCTTTGGGAATCTTTTATTATGGCCGTTTCTGCCCCTCTTGGGGGCGGATCGGCCTTGTTATTCTAGGCCCATCGGCCCCCTAGGGGGGGCAGAAGCCATTAGACACCAGAGATTGTTTGTGTTGTTGGGGAGCGACCCCTTGGGCAAGGGTCGCTCCCCTTGGGGAGTTCACTAATTTTAGCCGTTTCTGCCCTCCTTGGGGGCAGATCAACCTTTTTATTCTAGGCCCATCTGCCCCCAAGAGGGACAGAAGCCATTAGACACCAGGGAATGTTTGAGAGTGCGGCCCCTTCAGCAAGGGTCGCTCCCATTTATGGGGTATTTATTGTGGCCGTTTGTCCCGTTTGGGGGGAGATTGGCCATATGTTTTTAGGCCCATCTGTCCCCAAGGGGGTAGAAGCCACTAGACACCAGGGTTTTTTAATGGTGTTGGGTAGTGACCCCTTGAGCAAGTGTCGCTCCCCCTTTATCAGGGTGAATTTTTGGGATGTTTCTGCTCCCTCTGGGGAAGATAGGCCTCATGCTTTTAGGCCCACTTACCACCTTTGCTTGGCTGGTGCATTATTTGCATATGTGATTGTAATGTGTTTTTTCTCCTTTTTATTCTAGTGGAAAGCTTCTGATCATTGTTTGCGGTTTCTGCAGTGGTTGATCTGCAGTTTTGCGTAGTTGCATTTTTTGGTAAGAAAAACATTTTCGTTGTGTTTACTCCAATTGAGTATTAATGTCATGCATGAATGAATGAATTGTAAGTAGTGTCATATTAGCAGCATTTTTAGTTAGTGTTTTGTGAACGAAAATCTTTGCTATGTGTTTTGCGTTGTCTAATGCGTAATTTTCTTGGTTTTGTTTTTCTTTTTTAGTGGGATACTGTTACTCCTTACTGTGTCTGTGCAGAGTAGGTGGTGGTGAGTCTAGCTGCTTCTGGCAAGTGAGCGGTATTGTGTCGGTCTTTATGCTAAAGCTACTTTTAGTGTATTTTTGTTTTTTTACAAAAGGTTTGTTGTTGACTTGTTTGACAAGTTACCTTTATTAGTAAGCATTATGGCTAGTCATAGAACGACTGCTCAGCAGGTGGTTGGTATGCTTCTTGAATCTTCCTCTGAGCAGGATTATGAGACTGACAGTGCGTCTGAGGGAGAGGAGGGAGGGGAACATTCAGGCAGTGAGTATTCTCTCCACATGTAATCATCGGATGATGAAGGTACTCTCGGTGTGGATGAAGCTACTCTCGGTGTAGATGAATCTACTCTCAGTGCGGATGAAGTGCCTGTTTTAGAGGACACTTTTTTGCCGATGGTGCAAGAGGCATGTGGATTGCAGCCTGAGGCTGCCAAGCTTCCTACTGGAAGTGCTGGACTCTGGGTGATCCAAACATGGTGCAGCCGGTGTTGCCTGCCTTTAGTGGCGATGCAGGGTATAGATGTGGAAAAGTAAATTTTGCCATGTTCTGTGTCCCTACGTGTCATCCATCATATGTTATGTGTGCATGATTAAATATGCATATGCATTCCCCATGTTCGATTAATGACGCAATTACAGTTGTGTCCACCTCTAGTATGCCAGTTTCCAGTCCTCGTGAATACTACGAATATCAGGCCTATGTAAAGCTACGTTGCCACGTTTCTCAGTGTGCACGTTATTCTATTATAAAGTCCCCGTTTCTAGGCCGCAAAAGGGCCTGGACACCAGATTCAGCTCCTGTCTCCTGAAACTTCGCTGAGGAGCGATACAGCCCCCACCTGTATCCTCGACCCTTCACTTACTTCCTGCCTTGCAATGCCCGGTCCAGCCTGGCTCTGCCTCTGAGTCTGCCAAGAATATGTTATGATTCCAGTTATCAGTTCAGTCCTCCTTCTCTGCATTCCTAAAGCTACTGAATCGCATCGATAGTTTCCGTCATTGTCTAGCCTTTCCGGCTCCATGTAAGAGAAATACTGCATTTAATGGTCATTTAATATTCTTCATCACGCACTACATGTAGAATAATGCATGGTCCAGTCTTAGAATCAAGTTAGCCTTTCCCCTCCTAACTTCTAGTTTATATCAACATGTTCTCTAAACATCAGATACTAGATACTGCTTAGGTACATGTCGCCCTGACTCTCCAGACTTCAGTCTCTGCTCCTAGCACAGAGTTCGAAGCCCCCAGCTTCTCCTAGTGATACGTCATTGCTAGTTTGCGCGCACCATCAGGTTAGAGGTCCCGGCTCCTTAGGTAGCCCCCTCCATGGTTTCCGCCCTATTCATGACATATTCTGTTACGTTTACATCACATGTCTATGTATACGCCCTGTTACACCTCTTTTTACCCTTATCTTTCGCGACTGCTACGCGTCACGCCTTTTGCTCCACCCACTGCTCCGCCTATCATATGTACTGTAATGCAACTGTTTTACTATAAATGCTTGTGTATTGTTATTAAATGCTAGCGCGCTCATCCCAGATCCAGCCCCAGCAGCTGCTGGGCCCTGCCATCCTATTCCTATGCAGGTTGTCCTGTTCCTGTCCTTTATGCTGTAATAAACCTGCGAAACTCCTACTACCTCGAATCTTGACTCTTATTTATTGAGCTATCTGTTATTCATTTATACATTCAAAAATAGGGTATTATTTATTTATTTACCACATAATGGCGCCCGAATAGGGACTTGCCCTTTCCCCACGCGTCGGTGAAGCCACGCCGACCCCCTGACCCTCTGCAGTCGTGACGGAACTCTTCTGCGCACCGGCAGATATTTCTGCTTCAAGTATCCCTCAGGCCCACGGAGGAGACGGAGGAGGCGGTCCAGCATCCAAACGAGACGGTGGAGGAACGCGGCGAGTCCCGACCAGAGCCCAAGCCGAGAGTCCAAGGTCCGAGGTATCCGGAGGCCCACCCGTAACTGAAGTCCGAAGTTCGTCGTCCGTCGTCGTCCAGTCCAGTCCGAGGCCTTCCGTTCTTGCTGCCCGGTGAGTACCGTTACTGGGGTGGTATCTAGACAGGGTCAATCTAATTGACTCTGGTCCGTGGGTTGGTGGTACACAGACCCACAAACGAAGTGTCCACTTCGGTGGATGCGGGTCCTGACGTGTCTCTTTATGAGACCGGTAAGTTTCGTACTGTTTCAGCAGTGCATCTAGTTCCTGTTCTAGTCAGTTCTGTTCTCGAGAAAATTCATGTATTCTGTGTTCCGTATTCCAGGTAGTATTCTGTTCGAACTGTTATTTTTAAATGTTCTTCATGTATTTTAATGTCGTGGTATGAATGGGGAATAAGTATCGTGTTTATTGTGTAGTGTATTGTGTCTAGATTATGGTTCAGTCATGCCGCTCTTTTCGAAATTACGTCAGTTAAAAACCAGAAAGGGTCTGCTGGAAGCAGCAGTTCCAGTTCCGCCTAGGGACAGTCCAGGTCATTTTATGTATCAGAAGCATGGCATAAGCGCCATATTGTATCTAGATTTATGGGTAGAGTATACCAAACAGTTAGAAGAAAAGTATAGATGGCCCGTATCGGGTACATGGGATGCCGAATGCATCATGCGAGTAGAAGAAGCATTATGGAAAAAGAAAGCCAGACAGTCACAGAAAGATGCCATCGAGTTATGGCGCAAAGAAGCTCATAAAAGAACTGAAAAGGAAATCAGAAAGTCAGAATTAAGTAGAGAATCCTTAGAACGAGCACAAGAAAAAGAACTAATCGAGATAGGTGAACAAGTCAAAGCCGAACAGTCAGACAGACAGAGGCATACCCTTATTAGGGGTATGTATCCTCTCCTTGCCGAGGGCTTGCCAAAAGCGACCCCAGAGGCATCCAGTAATTTCCCGCCACCATTAGTTCCGACCAAGCTACGTCACAAACAGACCGCAGCTGATATTTTTATTTCGTCCTATTTGGACGACACAGTCCCAGAATATGCAAATCCTGTTCCGCCAGTCCCTGTAAATCAGGCAATTCCCGCTCCTCCAGACACCGGAGTACCTGTTACGGTACCCCCGGTCCAGCCCGCCATACAAGTCCAGCCTGCATTTCCATTTCCCACTCTGCCAGGACGAAGAGCCTCAGTAGACGACTCCAGTTTAGGGGCCGCAGGGGGAGGTACTCCTCAAACCCCGCCGCCACACAAGCGTTTAACGACAGCCGAATTACATGCACAAGCGTCACAGCGTACGCCCAGACATCAGACTGTAGCAGAAATAAGAAAAACCCTTGCCGAATGCGGTTATGATCCAGTCCCAGGCGAGGATAATATGGTTTTATATTCATTCCGCGTAAGAAAGGTGGCCGAGTATCTAGTCACCTTACCGAATATGAAAGAAGATCTAGACAGAATATATCGTTTCATCCGTACAGGGGATGATCCAGAAAGTATTAGCGAGGCCATGTCTCAAAGGAAAGCCGAGATCCAGCTCATGATATTAAAGTTTCTGATCAATTGTCTAATAAGAGAACAAGATTACCCGTCTAAAGATCCGGCCGAAATGAGAACCCTGACAAGGTGGAGTGATAATATAGCCGAGGGTAAGCACAAGACCGTCGGTGCTATGGAGAGTATGTACAAGAAAATCCGTAGAGAAATAATAAAGATACACGAACAACGTAAAGCAGCACAAGTAAGCGAGAAAGAAAGTAACTCTGATACTGAAGAGGTAGAGGACGAGAATCCCGCCAGAATAGCGTATGTAGGAAAATCTAGATTTCCAGATCGCCATTTACGCCTAGAACACAAGTCTATTTTCCATCATCCAGCACCAGAACAAGGTTCACTAGAACAAGTATTCCAAGCTACCGATCACATTCTGAAATCACGAATCGGTTACAGTGAGTTAAGTACCATGCATGAACAAGAACTAGCCCGATCAGCAGTCCGATGGATTACTGATTCTATCACTTTTCCAGACGAAATAGTGGCACAAATGTTTCTGAAAATGCCCCCAGCCGAGCAACGACTGGTGGGTATGTATATGATCCAGCACCTCATCACATTGTATGAGGGTCAGCACTCTGATCCAGGCCCGTTACATGATGTCCTGAACGAGTTACTCCAGTATAGATGGAAAGGTCTAGGTACCGATTTAATTAGTGTCATTCTAGAACAGCGTCACAAATATAGAACGTTTTTGAACCCGCATTTTGTTCATGTCTCACCTCCAGAAAGTAAACCATTTTACATGGAGAGACAGAATCCGTTACGAGAAGTCCACCCAGTCAGAGGAACGGGTGGCGAACTAGAACGAGTGTTTGTTTACACTCCAATTACAAAGATGGAACTCCTCGAGATGAAGAAATTAATTCCCTGTCATGACAAAGATCCAGCAGGGTTCCATAGAGAATTAAAAGACATGCTCCGTATGGGAGAATACACATATCCAGATATAATTAAAATGTTAAAGGTTCTGCTGCCCGCAGGGGTGTATGAAAAGCTCAAGGAAAAAGAATGGGAGGTGGGAGAGAAAAAGATCGATTGGGCAGTTCTAGAAGCTGAAGACAAGGCACGAGTACCAGGTACCGGTCTTGGAGATAAATGTAAAGAATTACCAGAATTATTAATACAAGTTTTACCCAGATTATTGACAACTAGAAAAGAAGACTGGGATGCAATCTCAGCCTGTAAACAGAAGCAAGATGAGGATATTAGTGATTTTTATTCTAGATTTGAAAAATGTTTTAGCATCAACAGTGGCCTCAAGACGAGTAGTGAGTCATACCCTCACCTTTTTGTTACTAAATTAGTCGAGAATTCAAGTCCACAAATTAAAAATCGAGTTTTGAAAGTCGAAAGTACCTGGCAAGCTAATACCCCGTCCCAGATGTTGCAAATGCTTCAATACCACCAGAATAGAATCAGAGAAGAACAAGAACACGAGAGAAAACGTATGAAAGACACGAAAATGAAAGTACTAGTTGCACAATCTGTCCCTCAAGACAGTCAGAAGAGGGGTCCGAATCAAGCCAGTCATCCTGCAGCTCCCGTTAAAGGGAATTGCAATTATTGTAAACAGCCAGGTCATTTTATAAATGAGTGTGCAGTTCTGAAACACAACATAGCTACTGGTAAGACTAAAGAAAGACCACGTCCGCCTAGACAAGAACAAGTTTCACAGATTCCTCAGCCACAGAATGCACCACAGACAGTTACCGCACCGCAGCCTATTGCTGCAACACAGCACGTTACATCGCAGATGTACCAGTATGCACAGTCTGAGTATCCAGAGTACCAGCAGTATTCATGAAACAGCCTAGAGAGGGAGGTAGGCTTGCCTCTCATCGAGATACCTGTAGATCAAGAAGGTCCCTATGTTCATAGTCAAGTATTAGGGAAAGACAGAAAGTTTTTGATTGATACAGGGGCAAGTAGGACCACTATTAGTCACGCCGAAGTTCCAGGGGCTCCGCTCTCAGGCTCAAGAAATGTTTCCCTTGGATTTTCAGGAATGTGGTAAATAAATAAATAATACCTCTCTTTTTGACTAGACATATATCATAACAGATAGCTCAATAAATAAGAGTCAAGATTCGAGGTAGTAGGAGTTTTGCAGGTTTAATATAGTATAAGGACAGGAACAGGACAACCTGCATAGGAATAGGATGGCAGGGCCCAGCAGCTGCTGGGGCTGGATCTGGGATGAGCGCGCTGGCTTTCAATAACAATACATGAGCATATATACATAACGCAAACACATAGCATTACATTGCAGTAGGCGTAGCAGTGGGTGGAGCAGAAGGTGTGACGCGTAGCAGTCGCGAAAGATAAGGGCGAAAGTAGGTGTAACGGGGCGTATACATAGACATGTGGTGCAGACGTAACAGGATATGTCATGAATGGGGCGGAAACCATGGAGGGGGCTACCTAAGGAGCCGGGACCTCTAACCTGATGGTGCGCGCAAACTGGCAATGACGTATTACTAGGAGAAGCTGGGGGCTATGAACTTTGTGCTAGGAGCAGAGACTGAAGTCTGGAGGGTCGGAGCGACATGTACCTAAACCCTATCTAGTATCTGATGTTTAGAGAACATGTTGATATAAACTATAAGTCAGGAGAGGAAAGGCTAACTTGATTCTAAGACTGGACCATGCATTATTCTACATGTAGTGCGTGATGAAGAATATGAAATGACCATTAAATACAGTATTTCTCTAACGTGGAGACGTGAAGGCTAGACAATGACGGAAACTATTGATGCAGTTCAGTAGCTTAGGAATGCAGAGAAGAAGGACTGAACTGATAATTGGAATCATAACATATTCTTGGCAGACTCAGAGACTGAGCCAAGCTGGGCCGGGCACTGCTAGGCAGGAAGTAAGTGAAGGGTCGAGGATACAGGTGGGGGCTGTATCGCTCCTCAGCGAGGCTTCAGGAGACAGGAGCTGAATCTGATGTCCAGGCCCTTTTGAGGCCTAGAAACGGGGACTTTATAATGGAATAACGTGCACACTGAGAAACGTGGCAACGTAGCTTAACATAGGCCTGATATTCGTATTATTCACGAGGACTGGAAACTGGCATACTAGAGGGGGACACAACTGTAATTGCGTCATTAATCAGACATGGGGAATGCATATGCATATTTAATCATGCACACATAACATATGATGGGTGACACGTAGGGACACAGAACATGGCAAAATTTACTTTTCCACATTCCCTCCTTGTCACTACGTTTCCATCAGGAAACATCAATATTCATGATACCATCTATCATTTCATACAGTATCATTTGCTCATCTCGAATCCTCTTGGAACGGGATTTAGAACGGGACTTGGGACTAGGAGTTATACTAGGAATACAGGATGTAGCACACATGCCGCAAATCGCAGGGCCACATTGTATACAGAGGCAGCAGCTGAATATGATCGCTACTGCAATACCTAGGAAGGACAATATTTTCCATCCCCATGCGGAAATTATATTCCAGAACCAACCGGACCATGTCCAGGTGTCTGGATCTTGGTGTATCAGATGGGCAATTTTATGGAGTCTGGTTATAGCTGAATAAACAGACGGCGCGTTATTTAGAATGAAAATGCAGCAACTAGATCCGATGACTCTACAGGCCCCGCCCCTATCGGCCAGTATGACGTCAAGGACGAGACTATTCTGTAAAACGACAAATCTCATAGCAGATTGCTCTTCGGTTAAGTTACCTAGAGCAGAGGCAGTCTCATTTACTACAGCTTCAAGGGTTCTGGTTAGCCTACGGATTAACTTACTATTCTAAACAGGTCCTATAAAGAAAAAGAAACCTCTGTTGAAATCTGTATACTGTTCTAGAGTAGTTTCAGTATAATCGACAATTGGGGACTCCCTTCTATGTCTAATGTGTACTAGATGTGTGTTTCTATGATAATCAGGTGGGGCTAGGAAAACTGGTGGCAGTAGGAAGGCAATGTAACAGGTTCCCTCCCAATCGAGGGGCAGACGAACATATGCGGTCTGACCACAAATAAAATATGAATGACGTGAAGCTTTGAAAATAGATTTCCCACTGTCACTATACTTGACAACAGTAGTACAATCACTATGTCCTACATGTATGGAACCATTATTTCGGACACATAATTCGCCTTTGACTGGTAGTACTGAAATAGCAGGTAAGTCTGGAGTAGTATCAGACTGAACATTCAGGACCATGAAATTCGACGAATAATTACCTAAATTATACACTTCATTTTCTAGATCTAACCCGGTTCTGTGAGGGAGACCTTGCTTGTCTGGGAAACATGTACTGTTAAGGAAAAACATATCTGTTGAGGATGACGTTAACGTGGACCATGCTCCACACGAACCATTATGTGAAAAAGGATAAGGAAAGAGTGGCAGAACTCCCTTCGGTGTCTGGAAAGGGGGGAGTCGACCACACACCCAACAATTAGTGGCATTGCTGGTCTGGTGTGAGTAATGTAACATACGGATAAATGAGTTATTGTTTCGCATAGCGAGGCGGTAAGAAAATTCATGAGGGGGCAGATCACTAAACGTGTGCTCTGCTGTAACATTAGAAGACTTATTTACATGTGAAACTGGGAAACATAGGTAAAATGCATAACTGGTGCAGGAAATCATAAGGCTGGAAAACAATATGAAACATAGAAAAACGATACATCGGATTGAGTTTTGACTAACTCTCTCACTATGGGGGTCTATTTTATACATGTCAGAAACAGTCTAACCGTTTCACCTAGGGGAGGACTTAGACAATCAAACTGACTGACTTATTTTACTAGACCGTAGTTTCTGTTTATACTCCTGCTGCGGAGTTTTCTCTAACAGGGGAGGGGTTGTAACAATGTCTTTTGCGGGACAGTCCTTGAGAACAATATTCTGGCAATCCTTTGAATCCTGGGAAATGTTCTTTAAGACGGGTTTTAGTCCATTAAAAAGTTTAACATGAGAAAGGTGCACCCAGCCCTTGCGTCCTTCCAACTTCACGGCTGTACGGGTGGTGAGGAGGACCTGTCGGGGCTCTTTCCAACGAGGCTCCAGCGGACTTGATCTGTCAAAGTTGCGGACCATCACCATGGATCCTGGAACGATTTCATGCGGTGCCACCTCGGTATTGTCTGGAAATGCGGCGGCAACCTGTGAACGACATGAGTTGAGGGCAGACATCAAGGAAGCTAGGTAATCTGTCAGCATATTACTTGAAACATCGGTAATACTTCGGGGTCTAGGAGTACCCCACATGTTAGGAGGGCGGCCGAAAACGACCTCATACGGGGACAGACCTGATCTGGAATGTGCGACCATGCGCATATAAAATAAAGCGACTGGTAGAGCTACTAGCCAGTCCACACCTTTTTCTTTACACACTTTTGCAATACGGATTTTCAGAGTCTGGTTATGTCTCTCAACGAGACCGGCTGCTTCAGGATGGCGTACACAATGGAACTTCCACTGGTACCCTAACAAAAGGGAAACATGCTTCATGAGTTCGGATGAGAATGGCTGGCCGTTATCAGAATATACGACTCTAGGGAGTCCATAACGAGGGAAGAATTCACGAACCAACTGTTTGGCAGTGGTCGCGGCTGTGTAATCTGGGACTGGATATGCCTCTGTCCACCTGGACAAAGCGCATACAATTACAAGGACATACTTGAAACCTCGACATCGCTCCATCTGAATATAATCCATCTGGAGGACTTCAAAAGGGTGGTCAGGGGGCTGGAATCCACCTTGTTCCACCGGGACACTTTTACCTGGATTAAACTGACAACATATCATACAGGTACGGACTTTCTGCTTGGCTGCAGCTCGTAAATGCTTGTTAAACCAAATGTTCTGGATACTGTCTAACATAGCTTTTTCTCCTAAATGTGCTGGACTATGTGCGGTATTGATAATGACTTGAACCATAGAGTCGGGGAGAAACCATGTGGCTCTACCCTTCGTTAACCATCCTTGATCTGTCTGGACCCCTCCTTGTTCGGACCATTTCTTGATTTCTTCGGGAGTAGCATGTAACTGTATGTCTATGACATCTTGTGTAGGGTCCTTAACTGTCATACATGTAGTCGGATCTGGAGCATGTGTCATGTTAACTGGAATGTCTGGAGTCTGTGCTGTAAGCTTGGCTGTGCGATCTGCTAGTTCATTACCCTGGGAAATAATGTCAGTGACTTTCGTATGTGCTTTGCATTTCATGATAGCAATGGATGTCGGTAAGTGTATGGCATCTAACAGAGCTTGAATAAGGAGACCATGCTGAATCTTGGTTCCATGAGAAGTCATGAAACCTCTCTCCTGCCAGAGCACTCCGAAGTCGTGTACAACTCCAAATGCGTAACGTGAATCTGTGTAAACATTAACTTTCAGGTTCTTGGCGTGTATGCAGGCTTGTGTCAGAGCAACTAGCTCTGCTGCTTGAGCGGACAGGGTATCAATACGGTGTGTTTCAATAACTTCAGTGTCAGTAGTCACGGCATACGCGGCGACTAGTTCTCCTGTACTTGTTCTCATACATGAACCATCCACATAAAGTGTCAGGTCGGGGTCTGGTAACGGAATATCTGTCAGATCTTGTCTTGGCTTTGTCGTAATGTTAACTACTTCCACACAGTCATGTGTGGCAGAATTCGAATTAGCTGATGGTAACAATGTAGCAGGGTTCAGGATGTTGCAGCGTCTGATTTCTATGTGTGGCTGGAACAGTGTCAATTCATAACCTGTTAAACGTGCAATTGTCAAGTGCTGAGTTTGTGTTCGGTTCAGAAGAACTTCCACAGAATGTGGAACTTGTACTGTCAGAGAGTGTCCTAAAACTATGGAATCACTTTGTCTGATAGCTAGTGCTGTGGCTGCAACTGACTTGAGGCACGCAGGCAGAGCCTGGGCTACAGGATCTAGTGTGCTCGAAAAATAAGCACAGGGCTTGTATTGTCCTGCTTGATCTTGTGTGAGAACAGATAATGCTGTACCTTCACGTTCAGTAACGAAAAGTGTAAAAGGCTTACTGTAGTTCGGTGTGGCTAGAACTGGAGCTTGGCATAAAGCTTTCTTTAACTCGTTGAAACTAAGTGTATGTTCAGATGTCCAAGGGAGAACAGTCGATACGGCTGCCTCCTGTGTCGTTAACTGTATCAGTGGCTTGGCTAGAAATGCATACTGAGGAATCCATTGTCTACAATAAGAAGTAAGGCCGATAAAAGCACGTACCTCCTTCTGGGTCTTGGGCTGAGGAAGACTCGCTATTAACTGGATACGGTCTGGTGTCAACTGCCTACCCCTCTTGGACAGTAAGTGTCCTAAGTATACCACTTGCTGGACACAGAATTGAAGCTTCGAAGGGGACACCTTGTGCCCCATCTCGGCTAGGAAATACAGAACTGTGAGGGATGCTCGTTCGCAAGCACGTTCAGAACGGGCTGTGATCAGTAGATCATCGACATACTGGAACAGGGCAGTGTCAGTTGGCATGTGAATGTTGTCTAGTTGTCTCTTGAGTGCTTGACTGTAAATACTAGGACTTTCTGTGAAACCTTGAGGAGCGCGTGTGAACATATAGCTCCTTCCATTTAAACAGAATCCGAAAAGAAACTGGCTGTCTGGATGAATAGGGACACTGAAAAATGCGTTCTTGAGGTCTATGACAGTGAAGAACGTGGCTTCGGAATCAATGGCGGTTAATAGGGAAGAGATGTCTGGGACAACTGGGTACTGAGGAATAATACATTTATTAAGCTCTCGTAGGTCGATCACTAATCGATATACTGGGGGTGCATTTGGATCAGTACGTTTCATGACTGGAATGATCGGAGAATTACATACGTTGGAGTCAGTTTCTACAACTACTCCTTGAGCGATGAGCTCGTCAATAATTTTGGATAAGGCTGCTACAGCCTCGGGTGGCAATCGGTACTGTCTGATTCGTGGTAACACTACACCTGGCTTGAGAGTCACACGATAGGGTGTGATTTGCATGTAACCTACATCAGTTGGACCTTGCGCCCATAGATGCTGTGGAACATTAGACAGTCTCGAATCAAAATCTCGTAATACATAGTGACCCTTGAAGTCACGTAGGAACAATCGTATTCCCTCTGGGGAACAGCATATAACTGCACCTAACTCTTTCAGTGTCTTAATGCCTAATAGGTTTTCTGGACATGACTTAGTAAGTAACAGATCAGTAGTGCGGGACAATGGACCTACTTCTAGAGTAACTGGCTTTGAAATCTCATTTACGATAGGTTTTCCTGAAAATCCAAGGGAAACATTTCTTGAGCCTGAGAGCGGAGCCCCTGGAACTTCGGCGTGACTAATTGTGGTCCTACTTGCCCCTGTATCAATCAAAAACTTTCTGTCTTTCCCTAATACTTGACTGTGAACATAGGGACCTTCTTGATCTACAGGTATCTCGATGAGAGGCAAGCCTACCTCCCTCTCTAGGCTGTTTCATGAATACTGCTGGTACTCTGGATACTCAGACTGTGCATACTGGTACATCTGCTGTGTGACATGCTGGGTTGCAGCAATAGGCTGCGGTGCTGTAACTGTCTGTGGTGCATTCTGTGGCTGAGGAATCTGTGAAACTTGTTCTTGTCTAGGCGGACGTGGTCTTTCTTTAGTCTTACCAGTAGCTATGTTGTGTTTCAGAACTGCACACTCGTTTATAAAATGACCTGGCTGTTTACAATAGTTGCAGTTCCCTTTAACGGGAGCTGCAGGATGACTGGCTTGATTCGGACCCCTCTTCTGACTGTCTTGAGGAACAGATTGTGCAACTAGTACTTTCATTTTCGTGTCTTTCATACGTTTTCTCTCGTGTTCTTGTTCTTCTCTGATTCTATTCTGGTGATACTGAAGCATCTGGAGCATCTGGGACGGAGTATTAGCTTGCCAGGTACTCTCGACTTTCAGAACTCGATTTTTAACTTGTGGGCTTGAATTCTCGACTAATTTAGTAACAAAAAGGTGAGGGTATGACTCACTACTTGTCTTGAGGCCACTATTGATACTAAAACACTTTTCAAACCTAGAATAAAAATCACTAATATCTTCCTCTTGTTTCTGTTTACAGGCTGAGATTGCATCCCAGTCTTCTTTTCTAGTTGTCAATAATCTGGGTAAAACTTGAATCAATAATTCTGGTAATTCTTTACATTTATCTCCAAGACCAGTACCTGGTACTCGTGCCTTGTCTTCAGCTTCTAGAACTGCCCAATCGATCTTTTTCTCTCCCACCTCCCATTCTTTTTCCTTTAGCTTTTCATACACCCCTGCGGGCAACAGGACCTTTAACATTTTAATGATATCTGGGTAAGTGTATTCTCCCATACGGAGCATGTCTTTTAATTCTCTATGGAACCCTGCTGGATCTTTGTCATGACAGGGAATTAATTTCTTCATTTCGAGGAGTTCCATCTTTGTAATCGGGGTGTAAACAAACACTCGTTGCATTTCACCGTCCTCTGTCTTAACTGGATGCACTTCTCGTAACGGGTTCTGTCTTTCCATGTAAAATGGTTTACTTTCTGGGGGTGAGACATGAACAAAATGCGGGTTCAGAAACGTTCTATATTTGTGACGCTGTTCTAGAATGACACTAATTAAATCGGTACCTAGACCTCTCCATCTATACTGGAGTAACTCGTTCAGGATATCGTGTAACGGACCTGGATCAGAGTGCTGACCCTCATACAGAGTAATGAGGTGCTGGATCATATACATACCCACCAGTCGCTGCTCGGCTGGGGGCAATTTCAGAAACATTTGTGCCACTATTTCGTCTGGAAAAGTGGTAGAATCAGTAATCCATCGGACTGCTGATCGGGCTAGTTCTTGTTCATGCATGGTACTTAACTGACTGTAACCGATTCGTGATTGTAGAATGTGATCGGTAGCTTGGAACACTTGTTCTAGGGAACCTTGTTCTGGTGCTGAATGATGGAAAATTGACTTGTGTTCTAGGCGTAAATGGCGATCTGGAAATCTAGATTTTCCTACATACGCTATTCTGGCGGGATTCTCGTCCTCTACCTCTTCAGTATCAGAGTTACTTTCTTTCTCGCTTACTTGTGCTGCTTTACGTTGCTCGTGTATCTTTATTATTTCTCTACGGATTTTCTTGTACATACTCTCCATGGCACTAATGGTATTGTGCTTACCCTCGGCTATATTATCACTCCACTTTGTCAGGGTTTTCATTTCGGCCGGATCTTTAGACGGGTAATCTTGTTCTCTTATTAGACAGTTAATTAAAAACTTCAATATCATACGCTGGATCTCAGCTTTCCTTTGAGACATGGCATCACTAATACTTTCTGGATCATCCCCTGTACGGATGAAACGATAGATTCTGTCTAGATCTTCTTTCATATTGGGTAGGGTGACTAGATACTCGGTCACCCTCCTTACGCGTACTGAATATAAAACCATATTATTCTCGCCTGGGACTGGGTCATAGGCACATTCGCCAAGGGCTTGCCTGATTTCTGCAACAGACTTATTACTCTTGGGAGTACGCTGTGATGCTTGAGCATGTAATTCGAGTGCTGATAAACGCTTGCGTGGCGGCGGGGTTTGAGGAGGACCTCCTCCTGCGGCCCCTAGACTAGAATCGTCGACTGATATTCTTCGTGGCGGAGCGGGAAATTGAAATGCTGGCTGGACCGGGGGTACCGTAGCAGGTACTGCATGGGGTGCCCCGGTGTCTGGAGGAGCAGGATGTGCCTGATTTACAGGGACTGGCGGAGCGCGAACAGGATTTGCATATTCAGGGACTGTGTCGTCCAGATAGGACGAAATAAAAAAATATCAGCTGCGGTCGGTTTGTGACGTAGCTTGGTCGGAACTAATGGTGGCGGGAAATTACTGGATGCCTCCGGGGTCGCTTTTGGCAAGCCCTCGGCAAGAAGAGGATACATACCCTTCATAAGGGCATTCCTCTGTCTGTCTCTCTGTTCAGTTTTGACTTGTTCACCTATCTCGATTAATTCTTTTTCTTGAGCTCGCTCTAAGGATTCTCTACTTAATTCTGACTTTCTGATTTCTTTTTCAGTTCTTTTATGAGCTTCTTTACGCCATAACTCAATGGCATCCTTCTGTGACTGTCTGGCTTTCTTTTTCCATAATGCTTCTTCTACTCGCATGATGCACTCAGCATCCCATGTACCCGATACGGGCCATCTATACTTTTCTTCTAACTGTTTGGTATACTCTACCCATAAATCTAGATACAATATGGCGCTTATGCCATGTTTCTGATACATAAAGTGACCTGGACTGTCCCTGGGCGGGACGGGAACTGCTGCTTACAGCAGACCCTTTCTAGTTTTTAACTGACGTAACTTGGAAAATATGGGCATGACTGAACTGTAATCTAGACACAATACAATACACAATGAACACGATACTTATTCCCCATTCATACCACGACATTGAAATACATGAAAAACATTTAAAATAATCAGTTCGAACAGAATACTACCTGGGAATACTGAGAACAGAACACATAAATTTTCTCGAGAACAGAAACTGACTAGAACAGAAACTAGATGCACTGCTGAAACAGTACGAAACTTACCGGTCTCATAAAGAGACACGTCAGGACCCGCATCCACCGAAGTGGACACTTCGGTTGTGGGACTGTGTACCACCAACCCACAGACCAGAGTGAATTAAATTGACCCTGTCTAGATACCACCCCAGTAACGGTACTCACCGGGCAGCAAGAACGGAAGGCCTCAGACTGGACTGTACTGCTACGACGACGGACGACGAACTTCGGACTTCAGTTACGGGTGGACCTCCGGATACCTCGGACCTTGGACTCTTGACTTGGGCTCTGGTCGGGACTCGCCGCGTTCCTCCACCGTCTCGTCTGGATGCTGGACCGCCTCCTCCGTCTCCTCCGTGGGCCTGAGGGATACTTGAGCAGAAATATCTGCCACTGCGCAGAAGAGTTCCGTCACGACTGCAGAGGGTCAGGGGGTCGGCGTGGCTTCACCGACGCGTGGGGAAAGGGCAAGTCCCTATTCGGGCGCCATTATGTGGTAAATAAATAAATAATACCTCTCTTTTTGACTAGACATATATCATAACAGATAGCTCAATAAATAAGAGTCAAGATTCGAGGTAGTAGGAGTTTTGCAGGTTTAATATAGTATAAGGACAGGAACAGGACAACCTGCATAGGAATAGGATGGCAGGGCCCAGCAGCTGCTGGGGCTGGATCTGGGATGAGCGCGCTGGCTTTCAATAACAATACATGAGCATATATACATAACGCAAACACATAGCATTACATTGCAGTAGGCGTAGCAGTGGGTGGAGCAGAAGGTGTGACGCGTAGCAGTCGCGAAAGATAAGGGCGAAAGTAGGTGTAACGGGGCGTATACATAGACATGTGGTGCAGACGTAACAGGATATGTCATGAATGGGGCGGAAACCATGGAGGGGGCTACCTAAGGAGCCGGGACCTCTAACCTGATGGTGCGCGCAAACTGGCAATGACGTATTACTAGGAGAAGCTGGGGGCTATGAACTTTGTGCTAGGAGCAGAGACTGAAGTCTGGAGGGTCGGAGCGACATGTACCTAAACCCTATCTAGTATCTGATGTTTAGAGAACATGTTGATATAAACTATAAGTCAGGAGAGGAAAGGCTAACTTGATTCTAAGACTGGACCATGCATTATTCTACATGTAGTGCGTGATGAAGAATATGAAATGACCATTAAATACAGTATTTCTCTAACGTGGAGACGTGAAGGCTAGACAATGACGGAAACTATTGATGCAGTTCAGTAGCTTAGGAATGCAGAGAAGGAGGACTGAACTGATAATTGGAATCATAACATATTCTTGGCAGACTCAGAGACTGAGCCAGGCTGGGCCGGGCACTGCTAGGCAGGAAGTAAGTGAAGGGTCGAGGATACAGGTGGGGGCTGTATCGCTCCTCAGCGAGGCTTCAGGAGACAGGAGCTGAATCTGATGTCCAGGCCCTTTTGAGGCCTAGAAACGGGGACTTTATAATGGAATAACGTGCACACTGAGAAACGTGGCAACGTAGCTTAACATAGGCCTGATATTCGTATTATTCACGAGGACTGGAAACTGGCATACTAGAGGGGGACACAACTGTAATTGCGTCATTAATCAGACATGGGGAATGCATATGCATATTTAATCATGCACACATAACATATGATGGGTGACACGTAGGGACACAGAACATGGCAAAATTTACTTTTCCACAGGAAAACCTATCGTAAATGAGATTTCAAAGCCAGTTACTCTAGAAGTAGGTCCATTGTCCCGCACTACTGATCTGTTACTTACTAAGTCATGTCCAGAAAATCTATTAGGCATTAAGACACTGAAAGAGTTAGGTGCAGTTATATGCTGTTCCCCAGAGGGAATACGATTGTTCCTACGTGACTTCAAGGGTCACTATGTATTACGAGATTTTGATTCAAGACTGTCTAATGTTCCACAGCACTTATGGGCGCAAGGTCCAACTGATGTAGGTTACATGCAAATCACACCCTATCGTGTGACTCTCAAGCCAGGTGTAGTGTTACCACGAATCAGACAGTACAGATTGCCACCAGAGGCTGTAGCAGCCTTATCCAAAATTATTGACGAGCTTATTGCTCAAGGAGTGGTTGTAGAAACTGACTCCAATGTATGTAATTCTCCGATCATTCCAGTCATGAAACGCACTGATCCAAATGCACCCCCAGTATATCGATTAGTGATTGACCTACGAGAGCTTAATAAATGTATTATTCCGCAGTACCCAGTTGTCCCAGACATCTCTTCCCTATTAACGGCCATTGATTCCGAAGCCACGTTCTTCACTGTCATAGACCTCAAGAACGCATTTTTCAGTGTTCCTATTCATCCAGACAGCCAGTTCCTTTTCGGATTTTGTTTAAATGGAAGGAGCTATATGTTCACACGAGCTCCTCAAGGTTTCACAGAAAGTCCTAGTATTTACAGTCAAGCACTCAAGAGACAACTAGACAACATTCACATGCCAACTGACACTGCCCTGCTCCAGTATGTCGATGATCTACTGATCACAGCCCGTTCTGAACGTGCTTGCGAGCGAGCATCCCTGACAGTTTTGTATTTCCTAGCCGAGATGGGGCACAAGGTGTCCCCTTCTAAGCTTCAATTCTGTGTCCAGCAAGTGGTCTACTTAGGACACTTGCTGTCCAAGAGGGGTAGGCAGTTGACACCAGACCGTATCCAGTTAATAGCGAGTCTTCCTCAGCCCAAGACCCAGAAGGAGGTACGTGCTTTTATCGGCCTCACTTCTTACTGCAGACAATGGATTCCCCAGTATGCATTTCTAGCCAAACCACTGATACAGTTAACGACACAGGAGGCAGCCGTATCGACTGTCCTCCCTTGGACATCTGAACATACACTTAGTTTCAATGAGTTAAAGAAAGCCCTATGCCAAGCTCCAGTTCTAGCGACACCGAACTACAGTAAGCCTTTTACACTTTTCGTCACTGAACGCGAAGGTACAGCATTATCTGTTCTCACACAAGATCAAGCAGGACAATACAAGCCCTGTGCTTATTTTTCGAGCACATTAGATCCTGTAGCCCAGGCTCTGCCTGCGTGCCTCAAGTCAGTTGCAGCCACAGCACTAGCTATCAGACAAAGTGATTCCATAGTCTTAGGACATACCTTGACAGTACAAGTTCCACATTCCGTGGAAGTTCTTTTAAACCGAACACAAACTCAGCACTTGACAATTGCACGTTTAACAGGTTATGAATTGACACTGTTCCAGCCACACATAGAAATCAGACGCTGCAACATTTTAAATCCTGCTACACTGTTACCATCAGTTACTTCGAATCCTGACCCACATGATTGTGTGGAAGTAGTTAACATTACGACAAAGCCAAGACAAGATCTGACAGATACTCCGTTACCAGACCCCGACCTGACACTTTATGTGGATGGTTCATGTATGAGAACTAGTACAGGAGAACTAGTCGCCGCGTATGCAGTGACTACTGACACCGAAGTTATTGAAACACACCGTATTGATACCCTGTCCGCTCAAGCAGCAGAGCTAGTTGCTCTGACACAAGCCTGCATACACGCCAAGAACTTGAAAGTTAATGTTTACACAGATTCACGTTACGCATTTGGAGTTGTACACGACTTCGGAGTGCTCTGGCAGGAGAGAGGTTTCATGACTTCTCATGGAACCAAGATTCAGCATGGTCTCCTTATTCAAGCTCTGTTAGATGCAATACATTTACCGACATCTATTGCTATCATGAAGTGCAAAGCACATACGAAAGTTACTGACATTATTTCCCAAGGTAATGATCTAGCAGATCGCACAGCCAAGCTTACAGCACAGACTCCAGACATTCAAGTTAATCCGACACAGACACATACTCCAGATCCGACTACATGTATGACAGTTAAGGACCCTACACAAGATGTCATAGATATCCAGTTACATGCTACTCCCGAAGAAATCAAGAAATGGTCCGAACAAGGAGGGGTCCAGACAGATCAAGGATGGTTAACGAAGGGTAGAGCCACATGGTTTCTCCCCGACTCTATGGTTCAAGTCATTATTAATACCGCACATAGTCCAGCACATTTAGGAGAAAAAGCTATGTTAGACAGTATCCAGAACATTTGGTTCAACAAGCATTTACGAGCTGCAGCCAAGCAGAAAGTCCGTACCTGTATGATATGTTGCCAGTTTAATCCAGGTAAAAGTGTCCCGGTGGAACAAGGTGGATTCCAGCCCCCTGACCACCCTTTTGAAGTCCTCCAGATGGATTATATTCAGATGGAGCGATGTCGAGGTTTCAAGTATGTCCTTGTAGTTGTATGCGCTTTGTCCAGGTGGACAGAAGCATATCCAGTTCCAGATTACACAGCCGCGACCACTGCCAAGCAGTTGGTTCGTGAGTTCTTCCCTCGTTATGGACTCCCTAGAGTCGTATATTCTGACAACGGCCAGCCATTCTCATCTGAACTCATGAAGCATGTTTCCCTTTTGCTAGGGTACCAGTGGAAGTTTCATTGTGTACGCCATCCTGAAGCAGCCGGTCTCGTAGAGAGACATAACCAGACCCTGAAAATCCGTATTGCAAAAGTGTGTAAAGAAAAAGGTGTGGACTGGCTAGTAGCTCTGCCAGTCGCTTTATTTTATATGCGCATGGTCGCACATTCCAGATCAGGTCTGTCCCCGTATGAGGTCGTTTTCGGCCGCCCCCCTAACATGTGGGGTACTCCTAGACCCCGAAGTATTACCGATGTTTCAAGTAATATGCTGACAGATTACCTAGCTTCCTTGATGTCTGCCCTCAACTCATGTCGTTCACAGGTTGCCGCCGCATTTCCAGACAATACCGAGGTGGCACCGCATGAAATCGTTCCAGGATCCATGGTGATGGTGAGGAATTTTGACAGATCAAGTCCGCTGGAGCCTCGCTGGAAAGAGCCCCGACAGGTCCTCCTCACCACCCGTACAGCCGTGAAGTTGGAAGGTCGCAAAGGCTGGGTGCACCTTTCTCATGTAAAACAATTTAATGGACTGAAACCCGTCTTAAAGAACATTTCCCAGGATTTGAAGGATTGCCAAAATATTGTTCTCAAGGACTGTCCCGCAAAAGACATTGCTACAACCCCTCCCCTGTTAGAGAAAACTCTGCAACAGGAGTATAAACTCAAACTCCGGTCTAGTAAAATAAGTCAGTCAGTTTGATTGTCTAAGTCCTCCCCTAGGTGAAACGGTTAGACTGTTTCTGACATGTATAAAATAGACCCCCATAGTGAGAGAGTTAGTCAAAACTCAATCCGATGTATCGTTTTTCTAAGTTTCATATTATTTCTCAGCATTATGATTTCCTGCACCAGTTATGCGTTTTACCTGTACTTTTCAGTTTCTCATGTAAATATGTCTGCTAATGCTACAGTAGAGCACATGTTTAGTGATCTGCCTCCTCATGAACTCTCTTACCGCCTCGCTATGCGAAATAACTCATTCATCCGCATGTTACATTACTCACATCAGACCAGCAATGCCACTAATTGTTGGGTGTGTGGTCGACTCCCCCCTTTCCAGACACCGAAGGGAGTTCTGCCACTTTTTCCTTATCCATTTTCACATAATGGTTCGTGTGGAGCATGGTCCACGTTAACGTCATCCTCAACAGATATGTCTTTTCTTAACAGTACATGTTTTCCAGACAAACAAGGTCTCCCCCACAGAACAGGCTTAGATCTAGAAAATGAAGTGTATAATTTAGGTAACTATTCTTCGAATTTCATGGTCTTGAATGTTCAGTCTGATACTACTCCAGACTTACCTGCTATTTCAGTACTGCCAGTCAAAGGTGAATTATGTGTCCGTAATTATGGTTCCGTACATGTAGGACATAGTGATTGTACTACTATTGTCAAGTATAGTGACAGTGGGAAATCTATTTTCAAAGCTTCACGTCATTCTTATTTTATTTGTGGTCAAACTGCATATGTTCGTCTGCCCCTCGATTGGGAGGGAACCTGTTACATTGCCTTCCTACTGCCACCTGTTTTCCTAGCCCCATCTGATTATCACAGAAACACACGTCTAGTACACATTAGACATAGAAGGGAGTCCCCAATTGTCGATTATACTGAAACTGCTCTAGAACAGTATACAGATTTCAACAGAGGTTTCTTTTTCTTTATAGGACCTATCCAGAATAGTAAGCTAATCCGTAGGTTAACCAGAACCCTCGAAGCTGTAGTAAATGAGACTGCCTCTGCTCTAGGTAATTTAACTGAAGAGCAATCTGCTATGAGATTTGTCGTTTTACAGAATCGTCTCGTCCTTGACGTCATACTGGCCGATAGGGGCGGGGCCTGTAGAGTCATCGGATCTAGTTGCTGCATTTTCATTCCAAATAACGCGCCGTCTGTTTATTCAGCTATAACCAGACTCCATAAAATTGCCCATCTGATACACCAAGATCCAGGCACCTGGACATGGTCCGGTTGGTTCTGGAATATAATTTCCGCCTGGGGATGGAAAGTCTTGTCCTTTCTAGGTATTACAGTAGCGATCATATTCAGCTGCTGCCTCTGTATACAATGTGGCCCTGCGATTTGCGGCATTTGTGCTACCTCTTGTATTCCTAGTCCCAAGCCCCGTTCTAAATCCCGTTCCAGGATAATTCGAGACGAGCAAATGATACTGTATGAAATGATAGATGGTATCATGAATATTGATGTTTCCTGATGGAAACGTAGTGACAAGGAGGGAATGTGGAAAAGTAAATTTTGCCATGTTCTGTGTCCCTACGTGTCATCCATCATATGTTATGTGCGCATGATTAAATATGCATATGCATTCCCCATGTTCGATTAATGACGCAATTACAGTTGTGTCCACCTCTAGTATGCCAGTTTCCAGTCCTCGTGAATACTACGAATATCAGGCCTATGTAAAGCTACGTTGCCACGTTTCTCAGTGTGCACGTTATTCTATTATAAAGTCCCCGTTTCTAGGCCGCAAAAGGGCCTGGACACCAGATTCAGCTCCTGTCTCCTGAAACTTCGCTGAGGAGCGATACAGCCCCCACCTGTATCCTCGACCCTTCACTTACTTCCTGCCTTGCAATGCCCGGTCCAGCCTGGCTCTGCCTCTGAGTCTGCCAAGAATATGTTATGATTCCAGTTATCAGTTCAGTCCTCCTTCTCTGCATTCCTAAAGCTACTGAATCGCATCAATAGTTTCCGTCATTGTCTAGCCTTTCCGGCTCCATGTAAGAGAAATACTGCATTTAATGGTCATTTAATATTCTTCATCACGCACTACATGTAGAATAATGCATGGTCCAGTCTTAGAATCAAGTTAGCCTTTCCCCTCCTAACTTCTAGTTTATATCGACATGTTCTCTAAACATCAGATACTAGATACTGCTTAGGTACATGTCGCCCTGACTCTCCAGACTTCAGTCTCTGCTCCTAGCACAGAGTTCGAAGCCCCCAGCTTCTCCTAGTGATACGTCATTGCTAGTTTGCGCGCACCATCAGGTTAGAGGTCCCGGCTCCTTAGGTAGCCCCCTCCATGGTTTCCGCCCTATTCATGACATATTCTGTTACGTTTACATCACATGTCTATGTATACGCCCTGTTACACCTCTTTTTACCCTTATCTTTCGCGACTGCTACGCGTCACGCCTTTTGCTCCACCCACTGCTCCGCCTATCATATGTACTGTAATGCAACTGTTTTACTATAAATGCTTGTGTATTGTTATTAAATGCTAGCGCGCTCATCCCAGATCCAGCCCCAGCAGCTGCTGGGCCCTGCCATCCTATTCCTATGCAGGTTGTCCTGTTCCTGTCCTTTATGCTGTAATAAACCTGCGAAACTCCTACTACCTCGAATCTTGACTCTTATTTATTGAGCTATCTGTTATTCATTTATACATTCAAAAATAGGGTATTATTTATTTATTTACCACATAGAGTGGATTGTGAAAATGTTTTGCCTATACAGTTTTTTCAGAAGTTTATGGATGATGTGTTTTTGGGTGAGATTGTTGGGCAGACTAATTTGTATGCTGAACAGTTTTTGAGGGACAACAGTGCCAGACTTAGGCCCCACTCAAGAGCTACCCGGTGGACTCCCACAAATTTGGAAGAGATTGGGGTTTGACTTTATTGATGTGTCCATGGCTTCATATTGGTCTACCAGTCCTTTGATGGCAACGGCCATATTTCCTGCAATTAGGACTCGTGATCGGTATTTACTTTTGCTTCGGATGCTGCATTTTGTTGATAATGCTTTGGCATTGCCACAAGATCACCTTGACTGTGACCGTCTTTTTAAGATTCGGCCTGTTCATGATCACTTTGTAGATCGATTTTCAGAGATCTATACTCCAGGGAAAGAAATATCTATTGATGACTCTTTGGTCCTGTTCAAGGGCAGTTTGGTTTTTAGACAGTACATTCCTAGCAAGAGGGTACGTTATGGAATTAAGCTGTACATGTTGTCTGAGAGTAGGACAGGATATGTTTTTAATTTCCCTGTGTACACTGGTAGGGATTCCACTATTGACCCTCCTGGTCGACCGTCTACTTTTGGAGTTTTAGAGAAAATTGTGTGGGATCTTGCTAGAGGACTGTTTAACAAAGGCCACCATTTGTACCTTGATAACTTCTACACTGCTGTGCAATTGTTTAGGACTTGTTCAAAGTGGACACTTTTGCTTGTGGCACAATCCACTCTAACCGTAAAAGTTATCCAAAATAGATTGTTTGCAAAAGAATTCAGAGGGGAAGTGCAGTTCCTTGCGTGGTGATGAACAACTAGCTATGAAATTTGTGGACAGGAGGGATGTGTACATGCCGACTACGATCCATGATGAGAGTACTTCAGCTGTGGCTGTTTGGGGTCAGCTTGCTGAAGTGCGCAAGCCTGTGTGCATTTTAGACTACAATAAGCACATGGGTGGTGGTGATAGAGTAGATCAGATTGGAACCTTACACTGCTATTCGTAAGGCTTACATTTGGTATAAGAAGTTGGCCATCCATCTCTTCAATTTAGCAACTATCAATGCTTTTGTTGTGTTCAAGGAGTGCTCTCCTGAGTCAAAGATGACTTGTGTTCAGTTTCAGGAGTCTGTGATAGGCAGCCTTGTTGTTGTAGAACAGGCACATGTTCCTAGAGTTGGAGTAGTTGAGAATGTGGCTAGATTAAAAGATCGCCACTTACCAGATTTAAATCCTCCCACGTCCAAAAAAACCAAGCCCTGTAAGAGATGTAGAGTCTGCTTGCGAAGAGGTGGGCGGAAGGAGAGTCGTATGCACTGTGCCGATTGTCCATCTAATCCTGGGCTGTGTGTGCTCACATGTTTCAGAATGTATCAAACTCAAGTGTTTTTGGGAGCAACCATGAGTCTAATAGTGTACTACCTGGTCTGTATGGTTTTATATAGTTGATCAGTTTAACGTTTGGCAATAGAATGATGTCTTTAGTTACTGCTGTTTTTGTAGTTATAGTTTTGTATTTAGTTGCAATTTGTTTTATGTTTTCTTTCTTGTTTAAAAATAATTTAGGACTGTGCGTGGACTGGCGCTTGGCTGGCGGTGTGCGTGGACTAGAGCTTGGCTGGCAGTGTGAATGGACTGGCACTTGACTGGCGGTGTAAGTGGATTGGTGCTTGGCTGGCGGTGTGTGTGGATTGGCGCTTGGCTGACTGTGCGTGGATTGACACTTGGCTGGCGGTGTGCGTGGACTGGTGCTTGGTTGGTGGTGATTAGATGGCGCTTGGCTGGCGGTGTGCGTGGATTGGCGCTTGGCTGGCATTGTGCGTGGTGGACTGGCGCTTGGCTGGCGGTGTGCGTGGACGGGCGCTTGGCTGGCGGTGTGCGTGGATTGGCGCTTGGCTGGCATTGTGCGTGGTGGACGGGCGCTTGGCTGGCGGTGTGCGTGGACGGGCACTTGGCTGGCGGTGTGCGTGGACGGGCACTTGGCTGGCGGTGTGCGTGGACGGGCACTTGGCTGGCGGTGTCCGTGGACGGGCGCTTGAATGGCGGTGTGCGTGGACGGGCGCTTGAATGGCGGTGTGCGTGGACGGGCGCTTGGCTGGCGGTGTGTGAATAGTGACTTGCTGCTGTCACTACACACTGCTAGCTAGTCACTACACACGATGCTTACTAAACGCCACCCCACGCATTCCGCGAGCTGGTGTGGTTGCTGTGTCTGGAATGTGGGTGTGTGAAAGTGACGGGCCCTTGAATGGCGCTGTCTGCTGGTGTGAGTGTTGTAATTTGCTGGGCCCGTGGCTGGCGGTGTGAATGGTTTTGTATGTCACATGTATGAAAGGTGTATGAAGGGCCTGTAAAGCGGTTGGTGCCTTGTTGTGGCTTTACAGCTCACGAGCTGCGAGTCAATGGTTCAGTTTCTCGTCCTTTCAATCATTTATTTTAATTTATCTTGCCCAATGTTTTTTTTTTTTTTAAATACATGGCAATTTTAATTACGAAATGTAACTAAAGTAGAAAAAGTAATGAGACACTCTTTTACAGACCTTTTTCAAAGGAAGAGCGAGAGAAAAGCAGGCAAAGGAGGTTAATAGGCTGCACTCTGAAGTTTTTCGGTACTGGCACTGCTTTAAGGAAACACTCCACCAGTATCCCATGTCACGTTTTTTACCTTTTCATTGAAAATCCTTTCCAAACGTTGGCTTTTTTGATGCCCATGGTGTCGTTCAAGAATTGGAATGTTTATTTTCAGTTTCCTGACAGAAAATGTTTTTTTTCCATCACAAAAAGGCAGCACATTTTTTTTAAATCTTCTTTTTATAGGAGAAGGCAGGCCTAGGCAAAGTCTCATGCGCTCTGTTGTCTAACAGACTTCCATCGGTCAGAAGATCATAGCCACACAGCAGGCAGATGTCAGGACAACATTGAAAGATAGGGAAAACAAAATCTTTCTTCATTGTATGCAGGAGGTTGATTATATGACAGTAGTCTGCTAAAGGGATATCTGGGGAGCATGGGCTTCCTTCATTGCTGGACTTCCACCTGTCTCTAATTACTCCTGCTAAGGGAAATCTGGAAAGAGATCTGAAGGTTAGAAGAGGTTACGATCTTGGTCAGTATCTAGAGCCACGATGTTGAGGACAGTCACGTAGCCACTCATCGCCGAGACATTGACATCGAAGATAGTCTTCTGGCCTGACATCCCCCGAAAAATTGGCGGACCTCAGCCAGGCGTGGTGGCGGACCGCCACGGTCATGGAAATCGCCCTGCCCAGCGAGTCTGTGGTATCAAGTACACACCTGATCGAATAACGTGCTGCATCCCGCCCCTCAGCAAGGGCTTGGGCAAGCCGTGCCCGGGCTTCCTCTGGACACCGGGGCAGCACGTCCGCAACAGTGTCCCACAAGGAGTGGGTGTAACGGCCCAAAAGGCAAGCTGTGTTGATAGACTGCAACCCCAAACTCAATGAGGAGAACAGTTTCTTCCCAAACTGGTCAATCCTTTTGGATTCCTGATCCGGTGGAGTGGTCGGGACGCGGTCTGAGACGTAGAGGCCTGGATCACCAGGCTCTCGGGGGTGGGGTGCAAGGACAGAAAGCTGAGCTCGCCCGGAGCCGGGCAGTGGCGTCGGGCCACGTTCCGATCCACAGGGTGCACTATGGAAGCCTTGGACGAAGTGCCCATCAGAACGTCTGTGAGGGCTTCATTTAACGACAGCAGAGGTTCCGAAGAGCTTACTGGCGGCTGAAGCACCTTGGTGAGGAGGTTAGTCCTCACGGCTGTGGCAGGGAGCTCAAGAGCCAAGGCCTTGGCTGCCCTGCGCAACACCACACCATAGGTAGCACCCTCCTCCGTAGCCACGGAGGGAGGAGAGATGGATCCAATGTCAGGCGATGTATCCAGACCACTAGCCTCCCCCAGCTCATCTGCCCAGTCCTGGCTCAACTGGCACGTTTGCGACAGAGGGTCCTCAGACCTCTCCTAGTCCTCCCCCTCATCAGTGTCCTGATCAACAGGCAGAATGGATGGAGCTGGGTCATAGATAAATTGTTCACCCATCGGCGTCGGAGACTGCGCCGTTCCAACACCGGACCCGGACTGAAACTGGGGACGTCGTCGTCTGAAGACAGCGCCCGGAGCGACACCGTCTGGGTCGGCGCCAGCGGAGGAGTCGTGAGGTCAACTGGCGTCGAGCGGGATCCAGCCCTGGATCCCTCGGGGCCCTACGGCGTCGGGACTGAAGTCGACGGCGCCGGAGCTGTAGCACCAGACAGCGCTGGGGCTGAAGCCGCCGGCCTCTAGTCAGGTCCACGGGGCCCAAAGGAGCACCGACAGGCCTCAACGGAGGGAAGTGAGTCCTCATGGCCACGATGAAATCACGTATCTCCTCCGGCGTCGCATGCAGCCCAGGGACCGGAGGGTATGGGGCAGGATGCGACGGCGGAGTCGCGCGGGTGGTGTCAACCGAACCCTCAGCCGCGTTGCGCGATCGGTGTGGGGAGTCGGAAGAGCGATGTCGCCTCTTCGACTTCTTACAGTGCCTCGACTTACCGGAGGACTTGGAGCCCGACGAGTGGAGATGGCTTGACGAGCGGCGACGAATGCGGCTCTGCGACGGGTCCCTCGACTTCCTCCTCGACCGGGTCCTTGAGCGGCGCGGAGCAGACTGCAGATCTCTAGTAGCTTACGGGACCGCTCCCGCCTAGCTTTGGACTTGTCATCGTGGTCGGCCCCGAGGCAGTAGAGACACAGACGGTGGGGGTCGGTCACCAACATCAGGAAGTGACAGGCGTTGCGCGGCTTGAAGCCAGGCATCCCTACGGCACCAGGAGTCGAAGTCGACTTGAAAAGAGATCCAAAACAGATCAAAAAAGTTTGTCAAATAATTACTAGAAGTACTGCTCTTCCCGGATCTGCGCTTGCTGGCGCGGAAAAAAGAAGAACTGACGTCAGCGCGCGAGGGCGGCGTCTAAGTACTCCGACAAAGTCAATCCGGCAATCACGCGCCGACTACTGACGTGGAGCCACAGACGACGGCTACCGACGTGCAGGAGTACTGCTGACGAAAACTTTCCAGATACAGTCTGACGCCTGGGGATATTCTAAGGTAAGGAATCCAACACTAACCTGTTTCTTTCAGATCCCTGCCTACCTACTTCTGTTCGACAAAAGCGACAACCCGACTGACCTTGCAGCTGTGCATCCTCCAAAAACCTTGGAGGGCCACCAGCAATTCGTCAAGCCGTCAGCATCTCCCATGACATGGAGTAGCCACTATCCTGCAACCTGCAGGCACCAACGGCAATGTCCAGTTAACCGTTCTACAAAAAGAACAGATGATGGACGGAATGCTGAATAATACAAACATTCACCCCCAGTCAACAGAACTGGGTTTAATCCATCGTTTTTTCGCCCACCATGACCTCCCTAGATTGGACCCAGCCAAATGCAAATCAGTCTTGATCCCGCTCCTCATGGAACAGTCCAGCCCGAACTTCCAGACTAGGTCCTTCGTGGCCCATAAATAAGCATCTTGGGACAGGTTGCGGGGCATTACCCCATTTCAGCCAGGCTAGCTTGCATCCAGCGGCACAATAAGCACAGGAGCCACGTCTGCGCATACCCTTCCCACTTAAGGCAACAAAAGCAAAAAGAACAGATGAAGAACGGAATGCTGAACAATGCAAACATTCACATTGAGTCAACAGATCTGAGTTTAATCCATCGTTTTATGCCCACCATGCCACCTGAGTTTGGACCCTGCCATATGCAAATCAGTCTTGCCCTGCTCCTCCTAATTACTTGAAAATTACTTATCCTATTCTGAAGCTGTTGGCGTTAAAAGAAAATACAAAAAATAGCTGTTATTTTTCTAAAATTAGTTTCTTCTTGTGTGGTCTCATTTATTGATTCTGTGTTCAACAGATGCTTACTACTACCCTTTGATAAGCCTAAACTGCTTGCCTACACTACCACAAAACAGAGCATTTGGAATTATTAATTTAAACCTTGTGAGCCAATAAGAGTCGTCTGGACTTTCTACATATTGTACTCATTTTGGTACACTACATAAAAAGCCAGCTTTCTACAACCAACAAGCTAAACAAGTTGATGAGGATCTTGTCAAAAGCAAAGTATCATAATTTCTGCATTTTCTTGTATTGTATGATCTTAGGAATGAAACATATGGTCTCCGGAACAGGACGTCTTTAGCAGACTGATTTACATCAGCAAGCCTCAGTTCCTCAAACAAGCAGTTAAGAAGAGTGGTCATAGATCTAAGATGGAGAATACCACCTCTTTCCAGGCTAACAGGTTCAAAAGCAATGAACAAAGTCATGACCTTAAGACAGTAGTACGAAAATTGGAGTCTAATATATTCAAAGATGTTTCTGAACAAAACAATATGAAGGGGATTTTCCTGGACAAGTCAACCTTGAAGATAATGCTTTAGATAAGTTACACCCATGCCTCCTCAGGAAGTGAAGTACAGGAATTGTTGAATTCTGGTTGACCTGAGGAAGCTCAAATAAGGGTGAGTCAAATGACTGGAGAATAAAATAGAAGTTTGGACTGGTTAAACCTCTATGCAAAAGGGCCCAGAAATCACTGCTCAACTTACTGAACTTCTAATTCTCCACTCACAAGGACATGGACTTTCAAGGAAATTCCTCATTTCACCAGATACACAGCCTGTCGCCAAAGTGAGCAAGAATAAGTAACAGGCAAGAGAAGATGAAAGCTTAGCAAGCTGCATCAGCCCTTTTATAACCCTCAGACTCCATTATGCGCAAATAGCAGTGAAATGAAGACTCTCCACGATGCCCTGACAGGTCTTTCAGTAGAGCATGCAAATGTACATCTTAGGCTGCTAAGAGGTGAAAGGGACCGTGATGCATAAAACATTAACACAATATAAATAAAGGAGAAGAACACAATGTTTAGACAGAGGATATTCTAAAACCACTATTAACTATTTGCTACTTTCATATCCCAAGAAAAGAGCAAGAATGCAAAGAACATGTACTTAACCATTCATATATAGAAAGCATCCAAAACAAACACCAATACGTGCCAATTGAAACTTATGATCACACAAAAATGTTCGTGGTGGAGGTCTTTTCTGCTACATGTATAAAGGGCCATGTTATGTCTAGGAGGAACAAGACGTTCATGAAGAGAAAATATGGCATGTTGACAAATGTGACCTTTTAAAAGAAAATGTTCTTGCCCCATGGTCAGTGAGTGAATTAGGAACAAGAGACTGCTGAACCCTCAAAGTCTTCTATATAACTAAACAGGTGATTACAATTATGTCTTGGCATGAAAAAAGCTCTTCAATTGTCCAGGCAGGCATGAGACCGAAGGAAGATGAAAGATCCTGGAATCAAGGCAGCAGTTTCCCCAATTGGTTTTCTTGATGGCTTTTTTCAGAATGAAGATCATTTGAAGGACTTCTGGAAGAGGGAACAATGTATTCAATTAGCCTGGGTCCAAGATAAGGCCCCATCTCCTAAAACTTCTAAAGAAGGGGGCATGGCCATGATGGCGAATTAGCAGAATGTTTTCCGCCTCGGCTGCCAGCATGGCCTGCATATAATGATACCTACCTCCACTCTCCCTGGGTACTGCGACTTCTGATGGAGTGTTAGACTTGGCATCTCTTGGCGTGTTTCCCTTTTCTTTTTGCTTTCTGACCTCCTGCTTTTGACTCTGTTTGCTGGTTTAGTGTCTCTGCACACTTTCTCACTGCTGTTCAGTTTTAAAGTGCAAGTGCTCCGGTTGTAAATTATGATGAATTGGTGTTTCGATGATTGGCATATCTGATTTACTGGTACGTCCCTAGTAAAGTACACTGAGTGTACAAGGGTTTGTAAATCAAATGCCATTAGTGTGCCTGCAGCACTAATTGTGCCACCCACATGAGTAGCCCTGAAAAGGTATCTCAGACCTGCCACTGCAGGGTCTGCGCACAGTTTGTAACTACCATGTCGACCTGGCAAGTACACCCACTTGTCGTGCCCTAACCATCCCTTTTCTTACATATACGCTACCCCTAAGGTAGGCCCATGGTACCCCTGTGGGCAGGGTGCTGTGTATGGTAAAGGTAGGATATGTACTGGTGTGTGTGACATGTCCTGGTGGTGAATTACACTTTCTTTTGTTTTTCACCACTGCAAGGCTATCTGTCCCATAGGGAAGAATGGGAGTTTTACTTATAACATCTTATAAGCATAACTTCCCATTGGGACGAGATATGTAAGTGGAGTTTAGTATGCCTGGACTCAGAATGTAAACATGTATCTTCTAGTAAAGATGATTTTCCTGTTCTGCGCTTTAAAATGCCACTTTTAGAAAGTAAGTATTTTCTTGCTTAGCCATCCTGTCTGCCTCTGCTGGGTTTGTGGAAGGACTGTCTGGCTTTGGAGTGAAAGGGGCAGGGGAATGTGCACTCTCATTAGACAGCCACTGGGGGGTGGGGGGGGGGGGGGGGGGTCGAGGAGTGTCCTGCCTTTCCTGGATGAGTCAGGGCTGGGCTGAATAGCCATGGGTTTCATTTAGAGTTGTGAGAGGAGATTTCCTCTCACCAGAAAAGGCCTGGTCTGCTTTGAACAATGCTGTCTCCACCTCCTGCCAGGAAGCTGGGCCAAGAAGGACAGAACAGGTTTTGACTAGGCACAGAAACGCTCTGCCTGAGAGAACAGAGGGATTTTGAGTATAGATATTGGGGCCCAGACACCAACATTTTAGAACTCGCTAGAATCAAGGAACCTGCCAAGAAAAACAGCTGGAAGAACTGCCAGGAGGAGTACTGCCCCTTTGCTGTGTTGTTTCTTTATTGGGTTGGCCTGCAGTGGTTGCTTCTGCCTTGGGCAGTGAAAGGACTGGACTGAACTTTCTTTACTTGTGCCGAGTGTCTCCAAGGGCTTGATGTGGAGCTTGTCTCCTGTTCTGAAGTCTCAGGGACTGCAAAGACTTCACCAACCTTTGAGTACCGCTTTTGGAACCGCTGTTTCAGTTGCCAGAGAGAAGGAAAACTCAACTGACTCCGTCGCTGGCTCTGTGTCCTGGCGTCACTGCAGAGGGCAAAGTCCGCATCTCGTACCACAACCCTGGTCTGACCGCTGCCAAAGAGCCGGTGCTTGCACCGTGACCTGTGGGCACCGCACCGCCTTGCTTCATTTCGCCATACTGGTCTCACTGATGCAGTCGCTCCTGCTGACTTCGAGACTCGTGACCGTATCGTGGCGGTGCACTGCTCGTAAGTTTCATGCACCGCCTTGTCTCATAGAGCCGTCTTTGCCGACAGATGCCAGCTCCCACCTGTCGCATGCAACGCAACCGGACAGCACCGCATCGAGCAATGCCTTGCCCCGCACCATAAGCCTTGGTCTCACGACGCCATCTAGAGGATCATCACCGAGAAGCTGCCTGCACCGCATCATGAGGGCATCGCACCCTGCACTGCTTCCATTTTGCAACGAGACAATTGCCACGACCGATGCCCGCCGCAACAAGAAAAGTACTGTTCACAAGTCTGTCCACGCTTTCGGTGGCCTGTATCGACACGGTCGGCTGGAACTGTTAGAATCTGTTTTCAGCATCGCGGTACCCAAGACGGAGCTACTGACTCGTAAGAGCTGTGTTTTTGAGATATTTCTGCAATTTTGAGGATATTTTGCAAAGTATATATTACTTACAATACTGTATGTTGGATTCTTATTGTTTTGGATATTTTTCTAAACTGGTGTGGCGTCCTTTTGTAGTGTTTTCTCTGTATTACTGTTGGCTATTTGCAAATGCTTTACACACTGCCTCTGAGATAAGCCTGTCTGCGCGTGCCAAGCTACCAAGGGGGTGAGCAGAGGTAATTTTAGAAGTGTATCCCACCTTACCCTGACTAGGGAGAAGAGTCCCTATTTGGACAAAGGTGTAAACCACTGCTAACTAGAGACACCCATTTCTAACATGGTTAAATCCTTTGTCATTACAGATGGCAATTTGACCTAAAACGATTCGTCTTGGGCAGTCGCTGAATGCAAAACGCTCTCTGAGCTTTAGCTGGGCTGGAGGAGAGACAAGACACTGTGGGTGAATCGTCGGTGGGGGCACTGTGCTTACGGCAATGCCTGTGTTAGCAGTACAAAAGAGCCACCCCGCCCAATAGAGGGTACAGCCCCCTCCCCCCTCGAAGAAAGGGCAGATCAATCCTGGGCCCCTGCTGAACGAGTGTCCCCTTTGATGCAGCGGTGATGCCTGAAGGAATATAGGGCTTGGCATAGAGTCAGATAGTGCAGATGACAAAATGGCACCAGAGGTGATGATCTGATATCCAGCCTGAATGCAGCGCCAACATGCAGTTGTGGAGCCTTATGAAAAGGAGAGGGACTCCGTTTTGGTTCCGGACCATCCAGCAGCTACACGGTGGCCCATATGCGGATCACCTACCATCACAGTACCACAGCACTGATCACCCGGACTGTTGGTTGTTCTGTGGATGGGAGAGAGATTTACTGGGATACAAGATATTCCCTCCCTCTACCTATTTTTTACAATCCTCACATAATGGTATCCTTTAAGCTATCTGTTCTGTCACTCACTGACTGAATTTGCTTTCAAACACAAAAGGTGATGGGAGGAGACTTGGAATAAGTCGAACCACCAGAAATTGCTGGGTTAGCATTCCAACCTATTGTTCTTGTTTGGGGCTCATCAGTCGGGTGTAGCTTGGTTCCAGTGAATGAATGAATGAATTCTTTATTGTTTGGTTACTCAAAACCATTACATTAAAACCAGAGTATAAAATTACAAAAGTTAAAACCAAGGAAGTGTCGGGAGCACTGATAGGAATGGTAAATAGGGTTCATAGTAAGACGTGGGTCTGCGAAAGTCTCTATGTGTTCGAGCCCTTGGTTACCATCAGCTTGGACCGTGTCTGATGGATAAACTTTCCAAAAGATTCCATCTGTTTTACCATAGTCAGTGCCAACTCTGGTCAACCCTAAGAGATCTAGGACTCCCATCATATCTACTCAATATTTTGATTCGCCTGTACCATGACACTTATGCAAAGGTCAGGTGGAATCTTGATGGCAGGCTGACAAATTATATTTCTGTTTGTAAGGGAGTATGCCAGAGATGTGTTCTCGCCCCAACATTAATAACACTGTACATAAACAGGGGGTTATTAGGAGGGTTGTATGCTGGTGGAGGTGAGCCCCCAAAATTAGCGGGTAGTCCTGTGCCCTCTCTGCTTTTTGCAGAGGGTACGTTTATCATTGCTAGAACGCCAAAGGGGATTCAGAATATTTTGAATAAATTAGGTAAAGCCTGCAAGGAAAGGGGATTAGAAATTAATTGTTCCAAGACTAAATATATGACGTTTAACCCCTATAAATCCCATAAGGGTAAATTGATGCTAGCCTGCAAACCCTGGAAAAGGTTAAGGCATTTGACTACCTGAGAGTACGAAGTAGTGATAGGTTGTCTTGGATACCCCAAATTGAAAAAGAGTACTCTGACTCTCCTGTATGGCGACAGCGCAATAGCTGGGAGGGCTAGAGCGTCTCCATATTGACCGCTCTCCCCAATTTTGGAACTTCATAGGGCTAAAAGTTTAGGAGCAGCCCTATATGGGACCGAGCTATGGGGGCTGGAGAATCTCAAGGACCTAGTCCTTGCTGAGAATAAATGTATAAGGGCAATTCTTCATTTACCTGTGAACACTCCCCTCTTGCCGTTAAGTCTTGACCTTGGTCGTAAATCAAGAAAGAACTTTGCCATTCTTAAGGCTCTCTTGTTTTGGGTAAGGATCTGGCCCAGTAACACACAGGTTCCGGTGAAGGAGTCCCTGGAAGAGTTACTGACGCTACAAAAACAAACAGGTCCCCTGGTGTGACTTAAAAAGATTAAGAAATGGTTTTTCAAACTAGGGCTGAGGCCACTCTGGGAGGATCCAGGGTCCACAACAGAAAAAAATAGGCCCTCTCCTTAAAAACAGGTTCTGGTAGTACATGTATACACAAAGTATTGATGGTATTGCATATGGCGCTTTAAATACTAGTTTTATAAATATAAAAGGATAGCTTAGTTTCGAAATGTTTCTGGATGACATCGAACCTCCCCAGGCAAAAGCGCTGTACATTCAATTTAGGTACAGAGTTCTTCCTCTTAATTCTAGGAGACGCTCAAGGGAAAATGCATCCGTAACACCTATGTGCCCGACCTGTCACTCCGTCCCAGAGACCCTTTAACATTTTTTCTTTTTTTGCCCCTCTTATACTGACCTTCGGAAAAACTGGTTAATTCCTGTCTGTCTATTATCTTTTACAGGCCCTGTTGATGTTTTACGCATTTTTAAGACTAATACCACAAGGTGGCTAGTTTTTACAATTTCGAGATATTTGCTCTTTGCCTGGTGGAAGAGGTTAAAAATGATCAATAATGTCCCTGTGAATTTAATATGATTATGTATGCCACTAGGCTGTGGGGTCCAAAATTGGTTACCGGGGAACAGAATCATGGATTTTTGCAAATTTAGATTTTATTGGAATAAGGAAATTGTCTCCTTTTAAGTATTTTTATAAGTGTATGAACTTCTGGAAAATACAAATATTGCTAAAGGCAGGTGATTGCTCGCTTTTTAAATTGTCTTTTTATGATGCAATGGAATTAATTATTTTACTGTTTTTATGGTTATGAATTTTATGATGGAAATGATCAGACTTCTAATCAAATAAATATATGTTATAAAAATGTATACAAATGATGGCTTCCATTGCATCCTGGATCATTTATTGAATAATGTAACCCATAAGCACTGTGCTGAAGGTGGTTAGAACCGTTTTACTTACATCAACATGGTGGCTTACTCGTGGACTTGTTAAGCAATCGACGAGAAGTATTGCTTTTTATATACAATTTCAATAAAAAGATTCACAGACAAAACAAATACTACAGGATCTCTTGTTTCTGAAACTTGGGCTAGTCGCCTCATAACTGGAATACCCAGATATTTATTGAGATCTGTGCTATACCAGCAGGTTGGCTTCTGCAGCTGTGGGTTTTGATAGGGCCTCTGTGAGATGGTTATGACTGTGACCTCTTGAGCCAGAAAATGGCTACTGGCATCAAAACTAGTTGATCCTGTGCTATAATTCATTCTCACCATGGAACCTAAAAAGTGTTTCCATTTGAAGGGACTATGCAGCAATCTGCACTGCAAATGTGGCTAGAAGGAGTTGCTTCTTAGGTAACCTTGCCAACAAAAGGCACCAATCCCTCACTGCTCTCGAAAGTCAGCACTTGCATCATCCGTGGTTGCATCAACTTAGGAGTTGCACATCTATGCAAAATGGATTTGTCCTACTCTCATGTCCTCTAGAATGTGGTCCAAGTAGGGGTTCTAGATCTGCCAACATATTCATACGTTAACAATGCAGAGAGTTTCTGTTTCCAGATTAGATAGCTGACTGGCTTTCCTTAAGTCGTCCATACTTTTTCCTTTACAGTAAGAAATGGGCAGCACGTGGAGTGGGACATAACATTCCCCATGTCATGGTCCTTCTGTCTTCAGAGAAAAGTGAGCTGTGAAGGAATTTGTCTTTCATTTAAGAACCTCCATCTAAAAATGCCTTTGAGCTACAAAATATGAAGGAATACATTTTAAAATAAATCAAACTTCTGAATACTTTCAGGTTTATTACACAGCTCTGGGCGGTCCTCAGCCATGTGCGAGTTTCCAGTATACCTTAACCAAGGGATCTACTCCACTGCTCTATAAGACAATCAGACCAAATTTCTGAGTTTAAAGTCACAACAGGGTTAACCAGATAGACATCTATGTGAGAAAACAAAAAACTAGACTCCAAATAAACTTACCTTGTTAACAGGAATTTTCAAGAATGGTTCTAGTTTCACATCAATTTCTTCAGGAGAGTAGTAACAAATAAGGTGAAAACCTCTCAGCACACAAAATATCTTATTCAAGCTGCATATATTTCCAACTGCCTGCTACAAGAAACAGAAAATAATTATTTAACAATTGCAGATTGGTAAATTAAGAAAACCAAACACACTGTTGATGCTTAAGCAATGCAACATATAAAATTGTATGTATGAAACTGGAGGAGAGGATTATGCATTTCCTTATTCTAAACTAAAAGGCTGTGGATTAGTAACATACTATTTTTTGTGTGAATAATTAGTGGAAAAAAAACTTACGCTGATTCAGCCATTCGGTTGCAAGGTGTAACCCTTGGAAGGGACCGAAAGCCTCCTGCTCCTCCTCCTTTTCAGCTCCAGCACCAAGATACGTACACCTCATTTTCTCCTCATATGTATAGATCATTATGATTTATGAACATTTTGGACAGTCCTAATGCTGTAATGGGCTTTATTGTGGGACTGCATAACTTGTTTCCCTCATCTTGAAAGAGCTGCAGGATCAGCATGGCGACTTCCTATGTGGCCTCTTACTCGCGGAGATCCCACGACAGTCCTCTGACCGCCAGAGTGTGCTAGCAGCACCGCTTTTCTCCTGTCCATGGGCATATAGGACAAAATGGATGACTGTAGAAAAATCTCCACTTCCAAAAGATATTGCACCGTGATTAACACCCTTTGCAGCAGAACTCCAACCTGCAGGCCTGGAGCATTACGCCTCGGATAGGGGTCAGTACGCAGATCTCTCCAGAGGTGCTAGGCGATAACCAGTAAATAGAGGCCTCCCGAGGGGCATATCCAGCACAGGAAATTATTCTGGTAAGTCTTTCATTCCATACAATTGCAAAAGTGTGGGGGGGGGCAGACTGGCATAGGTTTACCACTATTGGGAACAATTAACACCAGACCCTTGGGTCCTCCTAACCGTCAAAGGGCTTCCCATCAATTTGTAAGGCTCCACCGTTCAATCACACGCTCCACAGCCCTTCTGTTACTCACAAATTGACTTTATCTATCTTAATAGAAGAGGGAGACCAAGAACTAGCATACAAGGGCTCCAATATAAGGGCTCACCTACACCAGATGGATTTTGTCAGCAATTTATTTCTGGCGGAAAAGAAGGACAAGGGCCATCGACCAGTAATAAACCTCAGAGAATTAAATGAGTGGCTGGTGTACCACCACTTCAAGATGGAGGGGATAAATCTCATTTGAGATAGCTTACGTCTAGCAGACTGCCTGATACGCCCAGACCTCATGGATTCTTATCTTGGGTTCCAATTTTCAAGCCTCGCCTCAGGTTTCTCCAATTTATCTGGAAGGACCAGGTCTACAAGTTTGCATCTCTCTCTTTCGGCCATTCTTCAGCACCATGATGCTTCAGGAAAATCCTGAAGCCAGGTGTGGAATTCCTGAGGACTCCGTCTAATTGGACAACATCCTCCTCATAGATCAGTCGAGATAAAGATCCAGTTCTGCCTTCTCCTCACCGTCATTGCTCAAGAAACTTGTATTCATCACTGAGAAATCGGTCATGAAACCTTCTCAAACTCTAAACTTCTTAGGGGTTGTCAGATTCAATACAGACTACCATCGGCCTGTATTTAGAGAAAATGTTCCGGATAAGACTGGAACGTGGAAGACCGCCAGGAAGTCCAGTACATCCCTCACCAGTTAACTAGGATAGAGGGCCTCCATGCCTCATCAATTCCAGCAATCCTGGCATGCTCTCTTAATTACTGGTGTCTTCAGAGATTTAAAGTATCATCTCAGAAGGGGCCTCTCCTACTCATTAGGTTCCTTTCCCAGAGATGAAAGATATGAAGGTGGTTTGCAAGCGTGGAAGCATGCAACAGCAGGACCGTATTCAGGTCCGAATCTTTAATTATTGTGTCAGAATAGAGCAAATTAGGCGTGGCGAATTATCTACAAAAGGAAAGTGGTCAATTCAGAAAAGACACTTACACTAACTGTTAGGAGGACTTAGCGGGCTCATTTACAATCAAATGCTGGACCATCGAGAGGGCACAATGTTGTGACCTTATCAAAATGAACAATAGCTCCTTAGTGAGAGATATATAGATCATATCATCTGGGGGCTACAAGGTCGATCGAAGATGCTCAACAAGATCGCAAAGGAGTCATAGCAGTACTGTGTAGCTCACCACATCTTTGTGACAGCGGAATACCTTCTTGGACACCTGTATGAGGTGGGAGATTGATCAATGCTATAATAATGCCAAACTTTAAGGCAAACATATTTTACCATGTCTAAGCAGAGCATGAGGAACTACTTCATCATTCCAACTCTTTTCTTGAGACAACTCAACTATTAATGGAAAAGGAAGACTCCATCTGCCATAGACTCTTGATAGCTGTTGTACAGCACCTTCCCATGAACTTTAGAGGGAGCATCCAGAGGGAAGCTCCCTAGTAGACAACAACTTCTGTAAAGCGGGGTACAATAATTGCCTTTCTCCGGGTTTCAGCAGGCAGACAGTTTCTTAATCCAGGTTTCAAAAACTGACAACTGAGCCAATGTCAGGATTGATAAATTAGCTTTAACCATGCTGCCTCCGTTTAGGATCCGAGAGATGTATCCAAGCGTAATAGAGATATAACCGTATTTACACCAGCAAGTGAAAACACTTCAATTGTAGGCACAATGCCTCTCCTTATGGGGCAATGGAAAAGGATTATCACAGGGGTTCTAGGCCAGCTGCTTCAGCCCCAGAAGTGCCCTCTAATGGAGTTGTTATGTAACCACTCAGATAACGCCAACGCCAAGGAGAAGAACCAGATATTGTGTCTCTAATCTAATTTGCACTGGTATAGATCCATACTACTATCAATAGTCTCATCTTTTCAGCTGCTATCTTTCACGCGTAAAGGCATACTGCCCAACTCTCACCACTAAGTGCTTTAAAATGTCAGTTCAGTTACACTAGCCTATTGCCATTTGTTTGCTGCCGTCACTTTTGAGGAAGTGCCCATCACTTCTGGAACAACTACTCTTCTCTGTTGCACATTTTAAGTTAGTGTTGGCAAAGTATGTACGAGCAGGATTGAGTCAAAATAAATACAATAGGTTTGATTTATGTGACTAGAATTCATTTAAGAGATTTCAGCAAACAGCTTATAATATGCTACAAGGGGTCTGTAGTATATTTGTGATATTAGATGTGAACTTCTTTTTCATTAATGAAGAGTAAATTTAAAGTTTTACTAAACAACCAAGATCTTACTTCACAATTGCTTTGATGGATTAACACAGAGTAGTTAGCTATCATCCACTATAATAGAGCAATGTCTTATCAAGGATTTCAGGCCTGAAACAAGACCTCAGCAGAGGATGCAAGTAGGTCGATTTAGAAAGGCAAACATACTCCTCCCCACATCCCCACAAATAAACTAAGAAACAACAAAATGAAAGAGCCAAGTTGTTCCTACAAATCAGGATTGCACCATCGTTCTCCATGTTGAAAACGGTGTGTTAGAGACTTCTTTGAAGCTTTTGATTTGTTCCATGATTGTGCATGAAAAGATACAGCAGCCTCTTAAATGAATTCTACATCACTGGTGTCACTATCAAGAATATCGGATAGAGGGATGATGGGCACAACACATAACTCACTTACCTTTTGAATAAGAAATCCTGCAATAACATCTTCAGTCATGAAGGCTGGCTGGGCAACAACACAACAACACACATTTCCATACAAAGGGAGCCAAAAGGACGCTTCCTCTTAAAAAAAAAAAAAAAAATAGGTTAATAAAAAGTACCAACATTCTTATGCAATTCTCAACTACAACTGGACTATTCAGCTTATAAAGAAATCTAGTGTTTGATGGTTCACTTTAAGGTTATTTCCAATAACCTCTGGAATCACAATAACCCAGAATTGATCATGCAGTACATTAATCTCAACAAAAGACAAAACAGTAAAATGCTAGTTACGTGAGGTGTACTTTTTTGCTAATGTTTATCAAGAAGTGGGAGCAAACAGTCTGCATGGTTTATACAAGATGTCAGCTTAATACTAAGTACTCAATTTCAAGATGGGTGGTGCACTTTTTAAAAATAACGTTACACCTATTCTCCTCCCACCTCGGGTGCCAATTTACAGATCGAGAAAAAGGACATTTATGTGGCATACACTATCAATGTGCTGAACTGTTTATGGACATCACATAACCTTATCAAAGGCCATCACTATTGACAAAGGAATTGTGGGCACTCTGGTACTGCTGGAATTGGATTATCTCTAAAAGGTTGGCAAACATTGAGGAAGCATGAATACAATCTCCAAGGAGAAGAACTTGATTCTGTAAAAGATTGTCTCTGACCAGCCCACTTGTGTCATTGTTTAGAGGGTTCAATAAAGCATTGAGGTTGAAAACAAAAATATAAGAACATCTGTAGAATCACTGCAGCAACAACCTACATGTAGCAGGCAAACCTCTAATATAAGGCTGTAATGAACCGAAGAATCTACCCTGTTAAAGATGTGTTCAAGGAGTATTAATTGCAGAAGGGAAGCGTGGTCGCTGGTAACATCTATGGATAATCTTAAGAGAATTAGACAGCCTTAGATCTGTAGACTGCTGCATTATGGAAGGGATACCAAAGAATATCCCTGGACGTATGTCTGGCAGGTCACTTCATTCTTTAGAGGCAGTAAAGGCTGATGATTTTGTGGTGTTCTGACTAAACCACCATGACAGAAAGGGACTTAAAACAGTCTTGTTGGTTTCCTAGTTACTCAAATACTGTATAATAAAGTAGTCTTCTATTGCCCTGACTGAAATAATACAAATGTAATCAGCAATATGCGTCAATTTATTTTCAGACGCCAGAAGTCTAGGAAAATCACACAGGTAATGCACTTTAGCATCTGGGTCTTTACAGAATTATATTTCTTCTACTGGTTTCTTTAAATCTTGTAAAAGCTATAAATACAGTCAAAGTGCTCGTTCAGCTATCAACATATTACCAGTCGGCCACCACATGAGTCATTATTGACAATCTGGTCTGAACACGTCAATTCAGAATCCTGCTGTCTTCTAAATGAAAAAGACAACCTCCCTTTTCATAGAACATTGTAGTGGATTCTAAAGTCAGAATCGTTTAGGCTTTAGGAAACAAGTTCCTTATTTCCAACATTCCACAAAATACAAAAAGATGGTTATTTACTAAAAAATATTTCACAACCTGCAAACATGCTGTTCTTTATAAATATTTTGCATGCATCCTGTTTCCAGCATCTGATGCAGTGCTTGAGGTAATTAGGCAACACAATAAACGAAAGAACTTTCTAACATTAATGTTTACCATACTCCTCCTTGGGAGAAATACAGTCATGTTTGAAATTTACATGATATTGCTATAAAGGGTACTGATTAGGATTGTATCTTCCAATGTACTGCATTTAATATGCTGTACATTATGAACTGGGAAACCCCAAACTTTCTAAAGCATAATATGTACAATAAAAGATATCACTGTATGACTTAACCCGGATTACCACAGATTACTAGACCTGTATTTGATTGTGTCCATTCACTGTTAATATGATGGGCGTGGCTTTAGTTATTTGTGTAACATAAATAAGGCAATATTTGACATAATGCCGCAATATCACATGCACAAGGTTTTTGTTGTGGGTTCAGGTTGGAAGAACCACAGGACACTAGGTGGTGTTTCAAATTAAGCTTTAAAGGAGAAACACAACCGGACATAGATCCACTCCAAGGAGCCAGGGTAAACTGACTTCTCTAGAGTATTCTCAGCCTCACATTCTAGAATACTACAAGTTCCACCCTAACACATCTCTGTCCATTACCTATTGATCTCCACCTAATATAACCACAAAAAACTTCTGTACACTTTCAACATGGAAAGGACCTCTAAATTTGGATAGTCCTCTGTTCACCCGACTGGAATTTATTTTGATCCAATCACCTTTTTTAAACTTGTCACAACTTGTTTGAATGAGATATTCACCTCCCGGGACCACCCATTCCTTTAACCATGCAGGAAATATTCTAGTTCCCGGAGAGGTCCTCGTTTTTGTTGAAAACGACATCTGTGCCTAACACTATGAACTGTAGTGCGATACCTCCATATCATATCTGCCATGTGTTTTCGAATAGAACAACCATTGGACAGTGAATGTTGAATAATCCCTTTGACCAAACTTTCGGCCCTCTTCACAATTCCATTTCCCCAAGGATTATAAAGGGGTGTGCAAGAGTGTTTGATCCTACATTGTTTCAGAAATTGTAACATTTCGTTACAAGTTAACTGGGTGCCATTATCAGAAAGTAATACATTAGGGATACCCCCTTCCTCAAAACATTTCTTCATGGTTCTTTTTATTTTTTTACTTTGTAACATGCCGCAAAGGAGGAAAAGTGGTGGATGATGCCAGACTGCTTGAGATTTTTATTTTTACACCACCTAACTGTCCATCCTTTGAGAAATAGGTGTTTTAAAGAGAAGAAGCCTAGAAAATGCTTCTGATGGAGTGCAATCATAATAGTGGAGTAGAAGCACCCTCCCACACTATTTAAAGTAAAGTAGAACCCCCCACCCACACTATTTAAAGTAAATAAGAGGTTTTTCCTTGCTGCAATGGAGACAAGATTGATGACATGCTATTTAAGTGTCATCTACTTGAGCATATGTTTAAATGCAAAATGTAACATTTATTGTCCTTTCATAATATTTTTCAAGCATAATGAAAAGAATTGTTCGCAAATGTTTGCCTTGTCCACTTCAAACCTTTGCTCCTACCGCAGTAGCTAGTATGTAAAAACATTGTTGTCGCTCTTTCGAAGCCCTACCTCATTACAGAAAATCAACAGCCCAGAATTATACATAAAAAGGTCTGGAAATGTACCCTTTGCCAGCAGGCAGTAAATACTGCCTCTAAGGATCCCAAAAATGACGCACGCAATCAAAGAACACCATTCAAATAATAAAGAAAGGCTTACTTGAACTATGATCAAGAAAAGCATATAACTGTTCTGTAACAGCGTTTTTTAAACTGATTTCCAAGGACCCCTGGGGGTCGGCGAGGCCTACTCAGGGGGTCTGCGAGTGTGTTACAAAATTAAATATTAAAATGAATGTATTAATACGAAACAAATATTATAATAAGTGTTTATAAATGAAGAAGCACAATTGAAAATGTGAACACTTTCTACATCAGATTGTGAATTAAACAAAATATTTCACTAATTGAGCATTTGTTTAGTATATACTTGCATTTGTATTTTTATTTTAAATTATTTTGAGGGTCAAATCATAGAAATTGCTTAGGGCGGGGCTTCCTGGCATCCAATAAGGACTCACTGGGGGTCCCGGGAACCTAGTAGGGGTCCTCAAAAGGTTAAGAACAGCTGTTCTATAATATTCGTCAGGTATTGTGTTTAAAGACTTATTTATCATACATGTATTTTTTTAAGACACTTTAAACATGTTATGGGACAATTACATAGTTATTTGCACCATATTTACAAGTAAACCTACTGCTATGATGCAAAATATGTTGCTTTTAGAGTGGAAAACATGAGATGACTTACATGTTCACCAAATATTTACATGCTGGAAACAATGCAACACATGCATTGCAGTTGAAGCACTCCTTCGAAGGCAAAACCATGCACCAATAGCATGATGAGGAAACAGGAAAACGTATGTGCTGATCCAAGATGTGATTGATATGTAGTTAATGTCCCAAGGTGTTCACTACTTTGCTACCTTATCTTTTTAGTTCTTACTCTTGGTAGTAAATGCTTCCTTAGTTTATGGGTGCGACAGTCTAGTGTTCTGACACCAAGTCCTCAGTGTGTTGTATGTACAGTAATCTGGTGATCTACATAGATTTTAACAGCATACGACTGCTTTTTGCACCAACTGTCTTATTTATTTCTCACTTGGTATGTTCGTTATACTTATTCATCAGACTGTGTGTAATACTTCTGGGTGCTAGACTGGATCTGGAAAGTTGAAATGCCGTTCCAGAGAAGAAAAGTGGCGCCCTTGGCTTAGGGTTCCATACCACGTGACATCACAGAGCCATATTATATGCCACCCAGGTGCACTGATGCCAGTCCCTCGCCTCTTTTTTCCAAACCTAATGAGACTGACAGAAATTGCAGTATTCTAAAACTAACCTGGGAATTTATTAATAATTGTAAGACCACTCATCAGAACGAGGAAGACTGTATGGGTTCAGGAATCTGCAGGTATGTAGAGTATCCACCAGATAGACTTATCGTAGGTAGGGAGTGTGGTCTTGACAGACATTTCTGCCTGGAGATTCCTCAACTTATGAATCAATACCTAAGCAGTCTCTCCTAGGTGAGCCTGAGGAGGTGATCAAACCAGATGTCCTGCAACGCTCAACTGGCAAAACAGCCATCTCTGTAGACTTCAGAGTAAAGACAATAATGTCTTGTAAAAATATGGAACAAAGCCCACAAATGTCCTACGCAGATAAGCCAGAAGACACTGTTAAAATCAGCATTTTCCCTTTGGAAATGGGCCCAGATTCCTTCTGGAGGTTTCTCCTAGGCGAGGGCAGAGCAGATCTTGAAGCACAGCATGACCCCTTGGGAAATTGCCTATTTTGGACTCGCATTTCCCTCCTTGGAGCTAGCTTATCTGAGGAAAGGCTATTCTTCGATCCAAAACACTCCGGTCTTGTCAATATAAAACTAAGTGCGCTACAAGCATTTAGACAATCTAGTTCTGCTCATCCTTGGTGGGATAAGGAGGATGGTAGCAGGGTCATTGCTTGACCTACATTGGATGCAATGAAAACTTCACCTGCAGGACCAGCTTGTCAGGAAAAATGAAGTCAAGTGAAGCTAAACAGACAGCCTGTAGCTTGTCAACATGACAGTCTTAAGTAATCAGGACTAAAATGACAGTCTTCAGGGTGATCTGCCTCAAGGTGCAACTATGCATATGTTCAAAAGAAGAACACATGAGGAAAGTGAGCACTAAATGAGTGTCCACAGTGGTATAGCAAACGAGAAGTCAAAACATATGCAACAACTCATATAGAAACCCCCTATGACTCGAAGACCAACGGCAAAGGCTGAAGTGGTAAAAAAAAAAAGTTTAAAGAGCCAATAAACAATCTTTAACAGTGCCCACAGCCAAGTCTTGCTGAACAACACCTCTGATAAATGTAGTGCGAGGATCAACTTTTTCAGCACACCAAGAAATGAAAGTGGCCCAGCAACCAGAATAGACAGACTTGGCAGTAGGACATCACGAGGACAAAATGATGTCCACAACTTCTGCAAACAAGTCAAAAGAACTCAGATTGCCTTGTTCAACCCAAAGGAATGAAGGCCATTATGCAGAACCAGCTTCTCTCACTGCAAGAGGAGGTCCGCCCTGAGCAGAAGTAGAATAGGAGAGTACAGAAACAGGCAGAGGAGATCCAAGTACTACACCCCCCACAAACAGTCCTATGCAATTAAGACCAAAAGCGTCTGATCTCAAGTGCCTTGAGATGGACATCAGAGGGAGGAGTCATGAGTCCCTACCAGTGCATGGCAGAAAGACTTCTCTGCATAATAGCCTAAATGTCCTGAACCCACTGGGAAGTCTGGAAAGCCTTGAGGGAAACCGCTGTTCCACCCCAAAAAATAGAAGACACTATGGCTGGAGGTGCATCTTTGCCAAGTTGATTGAAAACCCAGGTAAAACAGCTAGGGGGTGTTGACCTGCCGATGGTCCATTACTAGCTGTAGCAAGCCTGCCTATTAAAGCCAATCATCGAGAAACAAAGTGATCCCCGACCTGCGCAAATTTGCCACAAGCTTCATCACCTCGATGAAGACTGGAGGTGAAGATGTAAACCCAAATGGTTGGATCACAAATGGATAGTGGGTGGAATCCACCACAAAGTTCAAGTACCTTTTGTGCGATCGTAGGATCCGGCTATGAAAATAAACATTGTGCAAGTCAGGGAAAACCACACAATCTTCAAGAGTGAAGCTGCACTAGAAAGAGCACCTTGAACTTCTCATTGCACGGGAATGCATTCAAATCGCTAAAATCACACAACTGGTTAAATTCTCCTGCTGTCCAAGACTAGTCGATGTTTGGCACACCATCAGGAAGAAGAGCATCTATACTCCATCTCATTCTCTGTAACAAGCTACCTTGCACAAAAGAGCCAAAATCCTCCTGATAAAGAACGTGGGCAAGGTCATCCAGGGTGATTAAGGGGACAGGGGATGGGGTGAATGGTGGGGCAGGAAAGGAAAGATATAGCCATGCTCAACAAGTTGAAGGAACCAACAGTCTGCTGTGATGAACTGTCAATGGGTCAGGTAGAGATACCTTCCCTACCACAGGCCATACATGCTCCCTCAAGGTCAGATTAAAATAGTTTTGTTAGCAGCCAAGGTGAAGAGGAGTGCTGATTTTATCCACAATGTCGGTGTGGACAACAAGTGAGCATAAGCATTGCGGGGGAGTTACCGGGCTGAAACTATCTCAGACAAACGATTAGTCATCTATCGAACATGTGAAGCCCTTAAGGATATTAATCCTAGAATACTGGTTAGTAAAATTTCAACATTTTGATCCTCAATGAAATTGTATCCAAAGGGCTTATTAGGACAAAAAGAGGATATCATCATAGATCACAATGTTATTAGTTGATATACAAGAATTGCACTGGCATTCAATTAATTTGCCACCACAAGATGGACACTAGGCGTTAGTCAGTAGTTTACACAGAAGGTGTAGTGGTGACAGGAAGTGCTACCATAGCGGAGTGCACAGAATATGAAAATTATATACCAAAATGGTTTTGCCTAGCCATAGGTGTATAAATAATTGATTATTTCATCAGGGTTAGCGATGACTAATCAAACTCCAAGTAGCAGTGGTCTGGATATCCCACTCCCCGGTCACAACTCTGATTGATTCCTTGGGAACCTATATTTGATAGCTTACTAAGGTTCCCACAAGGGTTAGATGTTTGGTATGTGTTTTATTTGGATTTTGGGGATATAATCAAGACACAATCTTGGCACCCAGCAGCTCCTCTTAATGTCCATTAAGGTGGGTTTAGTACAACTAAATTGCCTGAAGCTTGACTGAAAATCACTGAGGTGGCTCTTTAGTTCAAAAATTGCAGGCCTAGGAGATGACCACCATTTCATAGTTTTTTTTGCAAACGATGGCTGACCTGAAATTAGAGTGACATTTGCCAAGTTTTAAAGGCAACAACAAGGTAGTTTAGTAGTAGTGTTACAAGAAGCATGTTACTTACCTTCAGTAATGCTCTTTCTGGTGCATACTCTAACTGCAAAGTCTTCACCTTTAGATTATCCACCCCAGGTGCTAGACTGGATCCAGAGAATTATTTTCAGTGGTTCATCCATGACCCGTATGTGGCGCCATGAGGTTCCACAACGACTGGAAGTGACAGGACTCCAATTTGCTAGGTTAAAGAAAGGACAAATAAGGTCCAGAATGTTAGCCTGTAAGAGATCAATGGTTTGAGCACCAAATCAGGTGATGACCAAGTCCATCACATTCACTGTGGGTGGGTTTTCAGAAGGGTTTTCGGTTGGGAGGATGACACCACCTTGGACAGCACCACAAATTCAGTGAATTGCAACTGCAATTGTAGAGTGCACGGCCCTGTGGCTGAGACCGGAATCCACCCAAAGTGGTAGCCTGATCAAAGGACACCTGCTTATGAATTGTGGGTACAACGCTCTAATGGATAATCTGGAACAATTAAAATGACTTGGAACCAGTCATCCTTGATCTTCTTCAGAACTCGGGAAGGGAGACCGAGCACTGCAGGCATACAGCAGTCCCACATTCAGTTACAGTCAGAATCAGTCTCCTAACAAGTGCTCTTGTGGAAACTCAAACGTACAAATCTGCTGACTATGGACATTTGACTGTGGGAAAAAGATCCAGCCAGGGCATCACCCATGGTCGAATACGTCCTGAGCCTTCTGAGGATGCAGTCACCACTATAGATCCACCAGACAACATCTTTTCAATTTGTCTGCTTTGGCATTCAGGGACCACATCAGGTGGATGATTATTATACACAAGTTCAGCTGGCCCAGCAACTCAAAAGTTGCAAAGTCTTCTGCTACAGCACCCCACTTCACCCTTCTTGTCACAGATGGCACATGGTAAATTTGAGAACCTATACCAGCCTCCCCGAATGGACCAAAGGAAAGCTTTTAGGGCCAAACAAATGGCTCAATGCTCCAGAAGGTTGGCGTGGGGCTGGCCATCTGCTGGAAACCAGGGGGCTCTGACGAACTTGGAGATGCCAACCTGCAACTCTGCAGTGGATGCAGTCACCACTGTAACCTCTAGGTGGGGAAAAGAGAGCAGTACACTGCAGGACAATTTGGGATCGGTTAGCCCCCACTGCAGATCACTGGCTATCTTCTATGAGACCTAGATGAAGTCTGGGAGGCAGCCTTAATGCAGGGACCAATGAGATTTCAGGTCCTTTTGCAAGGCCTGCAAGTGCCACCTGACTTTGCTGACAAGGATGCATTAAACCAAGCGCCCAAGAAACCCCACAGACATCCTCCACGAGATCCAGGACTGAACCCAAAATATCGGGATCATAGCCTGAATGTCTCCGGCTCGATGTGGAGTAAAGGCCTTGGATCTCACCAGATTCAGATCTGACCTAATGAATAGAAGCCTCTGAAACAATCGGGTGAATTTTTGGCTTGTTCATAGGGAAAACCAAAGACGTAAAGATTTCCACTATTGTCTGGAGGTGCTCTTACACAGACTGTAGCAAGCCCACCATCATCATTTAATTGTCAAAGTGTAGCAATACAGAAACTCCCAACCTCTGAAAATGGGCAGGAACCACCACCACTATTTTCTTGAACAATTGAGGGGCTGAGGTGAGTGAGCCTTAAGGGGAGCACAATAAGTAGAAATTGCCCTTGCACAGGTAAGGCTTGTGGGACTTTGGGGTAGGTAAATGGAAACGTGTATCCTGCGAGTCCAAGGACAACATACAGTTTTCAGGGTCCATGCCAGGCAGAATCTGAGCCAATGTGAACATCTTGAATTTGTCCTTCCGTTTGAAGTGTAAGAAAGTGCCCAGTTTTGCAAGGTTACCCTCTAACCTCTTGCCAGATGCATGATGTCAACTTGACTAAGTGTGCTCTGAGTCTCTTCCAAAGAAGTTCCTAGGGCCTGTGTTCTTTCCCAAAATTGTACCTTCGATTCCACAACTGGTACACTACTGGGCCACATGCAATTCCTTATTTTGAAGAGACAAGGGAACCCAAGTAATCTGGAAGGGACCTTGTGTGTGATTATTTATATAGAAACAGTGGTCCCTCACAATATCAATTTGCTTTGGTGATCAACACAAATATAATGATATATAGGTTCATATATCCAAATGGATGTTTATACTTCAATACAGGGAATATATAAAAACATAAAAGTGGGGCAATTTACAAAAAAAAAAAAAAAACAAAGCAGGTTGCAAAACTCAGGCACTGCACATGTTGGCCAGAGTAGAAATAAGTAGTTAGGGCCAAGAAACATATACAATAGCACCATACCACTTTACAGTTAGAAAAATTCTCAATTGTGTCAAGGTGATGGAGTTGAAGACGTTTCGATCCTTTAAGTGGGTAATGGGATCATTATCATGACATTACAATTAATGCCTGAGAAAAATGTAAGACAGGATTCAGGATGGGGACCCTGGTATGGGCGAGTCTTGCACGGCAAAAGGGGGCTCGTGGACGGCAATTGTGCACAATCCAGTGTAGGTCGCGATATGGTTGAAATCGGACAACACCATTGGTCCGGAGCTGATATCAGGATACAGGGGAATGCATGGTCAATAGTAGGATAGGTGAGGGTAGTCAATTGGGGAACCATGGTGATCTCACGGTCAGTGTGCCGTGATGAGACAAAGTGCACGGGAAGGAGCAGATGAAAGGGGTTCAGAGTACCCTGTCAGAGTAGACCAGAGCCTTTTTGTATGGTTACACCATAACGTTTTGCCACATGCATGATGCCAATTTGACTGAGTGTGCCCTGGGTCCCTGTCAATCAGGTTTCCAAGGCCTGTGTTCTTTCCAAAAACTATACACTTGTCTTCACAATTGGCAGCCCTCTAGCAGGCCTTGAAGCTCTAAAGGAAGGATCCAGCATACCACCAGTGAGGGCATAGCTGCATGACCAATATGCCCCTACAGTGTCTGTGCCATTCACAGGCATTGTAAGTGGAGAGAAACCCTTTTGAGTATAGGGGCTGGGAGTTTGCCATTATGAACTCCACAGCCCCAAAATGGCTTCACTGAAAACTAGAAAGTTTGGTACCAAACCTCACAGAACATTAAACCCACACTGATGCCAGTGTGGGATTTAATGTAAAATTAAATCAGAGAGCATGTTAGAGATGCCCCCTGAAAAACGACCAGCCCTGGTGTGGTTCCTGACTGGTTACCACCCAACCAGCACCACCAGACAGATTTCTGGACCCATGGGTAGAAAGCCTCCACTATCTGGGTCCTGAAACAAAGCCCTTTGTGAACAGAAGTGTCATGCCACCTCCCCCAGGATGGGCAAGGTTCATGTAGGGGAAGCTTCAAAGGCCTGCCGCCTTTGTTAGCTACCCCCAGCCCTTTGCTGCCACAAAATGGCCCCCACTGATTCTGACCCCCATTTTGGATTAAAGAATCTGCGGTAAAACCTAGCCAGGAAGGGAGGTGTGCCCACCTTTGCCAACCCCACCCCTCAGGAATTGGAGGCGAAGTGAAGCACACATTTCAGTCCCCTCAACCATAGAAGATATGCGGTCCCAGCAAATCAGGAAGAGGCCTATGCCCCCCTCCTACTGGAGGGTGGAAAAATAGGAGTGTAGATACCCCAGGGACACCCATTGGTCCCAACCTGCAGACCCCTGTAACACCCCCAAATCTAATTTAGGGGCACAACTGAACCTTGTCCCTTCAGATACAATAACCTAAGACGAAGAAGAAGGACCGAAGAGCTGTACAGCAGTGGAGAAGAAAATTATGACTGACTTGATCCCAGCCCTACTTGCCTGTCTCCTTCTCCAGCGACCCTGCTTCCATAAACTGGCGTGGCCTGCAGCCAGCAACCTCATGTTCCCTGGAGAACCAGTGCTCACTTCGTCAAAGAGTCCTTTCTCCCCCAGACACCAGATTAGTCCAGCAAAAAAAACAACCCCAGTCTCCAGATCAAGGCGGATCTGTGACACTGCGCCACTTCACCATATGCCAACTGCCAGAGTTTGAGTGAACCACTTACCATGAGACGTCTTCCCAGCGATGCTGACCTCATCTGCACCAGTGGCTGACCTCTCCAAGACTCCTCCTCGACACCTGCAGCCTCTGTACGAAGGCCCCCCCCCCCCCAACCGGACCCTGCTAAGGAAACCCAACACCACAAGGCACCCCTACATTCTCCACCCCTTGACTTTTGGAAGTCCAGCTGACAGTGCCCAGGTGTCCCACAGCTATCCAACTCACATGCTGGGCCATTTATCGCCCTCATCCAGCCTCCTGCTCCAAGTCAGAAGCATTTTTTCCAGACTGACGTGCTCCATTGGGAGCCAGACGCCTACTTTGCACCCTGTCGCCCGAGTACTGCTGGAGGTGCGCTTATGGTGTCTACCTTAGATCCTTGGGTCCTGACCCAGGAATCACAGTTACTTACCTGTGGCCGGTGCTCTTTCGAGTACCCCCTGTCTCCATAGCACTACATTGGGCCCCAACCTCGCCTTTGACCTTGACACCCAGCCGCCACTGAGCCGCTGAAGGTGAACTACAAAACAAAGTACTTACCTTTCAAGTCTCTTTTATATGGTGGTGTTTTCCTCCATAGGAGTACATTGTCCTGTATCATACATTGCATATCTTTATCATTGTAATGTCTAACACTGTATTTAATTGACATGCACAGAAAGCTTTCTTAAAACTGTAAATTATTTATTGCATTTACAAAATCATACTGCATTCCTGAAAAGTATTACCAGTGACAAACTGTGAAACCCACCTGCACTAACTGATTCTTACTTCTACAACAAATGCTTAACACTACCCTCTAATAAGCCTAACTTATCAATCCAGCTACCACTACATCGGCAGTAAGGTTCTATCTACTGATACCTCTGCCATACCTTTGGGGACTCCCTGGACTCTGTGCACACTAGATCTCCTTTTGTTACAGTATATATAGAGACAGCTTCGTACATGAAGGCATGAAGTGAGTGAAAGTCCAGAATGGCCACTAAGTCCCCATCATTTTTTCAGACAAAAAACTAACAGGAATAATATCCCTCGCTTTGCTTTTCACTTCAGTACCCTTTCAATGGCACCTTTGGAGAGCAGAACTACCTCCTGCATAAGGATTTGCAAGTGCTCTTCTCGAGTTTGTTCAGGTGTGAGTTAATTGGGTGGGGAGAAAGACCCATTTGTCCATAGTAATGGGTCTCCAGCCAGGATGGGGCACTGTTGGATCCTGCCCCACTGGACTAGCATGTGCCATCGTGAACAAACTAAAGTGGATGAACAATAAGTGCAGCAGGGAAAGATGGGTTAAAGGACTTGTCCCTCCTAGCCTGCATGTTGTCTGCCAGTGCCATGTCCACAAACCCGAAAGGACTGAACTGGTAGCACTAAAACTAGTTGGGATGGGTACCACCATCTAAAAGTCAACCTCTCAATTTACAAAACTGGCAGGTAAACTATTTTGCTGGTGTCAGCAGTCCCAAAGAAATTCCGGTAGCTCGACTGTCCTTGAATCTCTTTAGAGCCAAGTTTCCTTTCCCTATCATAAGTGTACACCCATCAACCGGTATGTCCATTATGGAAATCTGTATATCGTCTGAAAATCCAGTAGCCCTTATCCTTACGTGCCTCCTCAAGACTACACCGATTCAAACAGCCCTGCAATTTAATCTGTGGTTTCCAGTACAGCACAAATTACAATTTTCACTGAATCCTTTCACTCATGTATTGTTTGCGCTAAAGAGAATCCAAGGTCATCTGGGACTGATGGAAAGATCGTGCAGGCCTGGTCCCCGAGAGCATGGATGTACCTGCCCAACAAGCACAGAATGTTTAAAGTCCTGAGGCCCAAACCCATGGATAAAAACACACTGAATGAGTCACTATGCTTCAATTCCCTGTCTGGGGATTGGTTGGAAAAGAATTAGGGTTAACCTGGCTAGTTGGAGACTGCACAATGAGTCTCTCCGGTCTAAGATGGTTAGCCAAAAATCTGTGTCACAAAATCCAGGTGTATGATGCCGGGTTACTGGTATGTCAACTGGAAGACAAGAATAGGGTTTTGATCAAGTATCCATTAAAGTGTTGGTGAGGGCAACAATGGCCCAGAGGTCAGAAACCCTGGCTGCATGAGATCTTTGAGGACAATGGACTTGGTTTCAATGGAGGGCACCTGCAACTTAAACCACAAATTACATCCTGAACACTTGTTCAAACTGAGCCCAGTGGCGAGTCAAACATTGTTATTTGGATTGTGTCCAACACTGGCATTTTGTAGGTGGAGGTAAGATCATCAGCATAATCAGGAGGGAGCAGAGCATCTTCTACCTCTTTATCATCAGTATCCTGAGGGACCCTACCAGGATCCTGCAGAGGGTCAGACCCGGAGCATAAAAGAGAATGGAGCCTATTAGTAGCCGTGTTAGAGGAGTTTGGTGAGAATCAGGCTGCAGAACAATTGTTGTACCTTTGTGATTCGATAGCTCATGTCAATGTAGCCTCAGGATCTGACATGGCACTAGGAGACTGGGTCTCTTACGTGCACTGGTGGAATTATAAATTATCTTTGGTGTGGCAGGAATTGGCATGTATCTTTGGTTCAATGTGTTAGTCTGTACTGGAGTCAGCAGGGGCCAGATAAAGGGTCCTGAAGTTCAGACAATATCAGGGAGGACGTATATGCAGTAACCAATGTGAAGGTCCCTATGGCTCCTCGTGTCCCAAAGGAAAACTGAGTCACAAGCGCACTAAAGATTTGCAGTATAGTATATCCGCACCACACCTGGTGACCTTGAAAGAGTGTGGCTCACATCTTGATAACCTCGTACCTTCTCTTTGGAACCAGAGTGGTAAGATGAGGTTGATTCCCACTTTGCCTTCCAGTGCTTACATATGGACTCCGAAATAGACAATGCATCAGATTGGAAAATGGAGCAGTCGCAGAATGGCATTAAGATGGACTGATTCGGAAAGGGAGTGGGACCTGTGGGCAGACCATGACTGCTTATGGTTGGTGATTTATAGCTTTGCCTCCCGGTCAAAAATCACATTAGGGTGCATTGGTTACACAACTTGGACTTATGACCACAGCCCACACACAAAAGGCACACCACATGGAGGACCATGACCAACAACTGCTTGTGGCATTCCCTGCACAACTTAAAGTATGTTATTTATATTTGGGAGGGAGGGGGGGGCATAATCCACTAGCAACTGTTTTGTAGAATTTCAAAACAGTCAGAAGGCATACAAAGTTGGTAAAGGAGCTACGGATCCACGTTGAAGGGCACATAACGAACCGGAGTGCCAGTGTTACCTCACCCACAGGAAGCGGGTGAATAGAGTTCAAAGTGCGTCGGGTTTCGTCGTGCGGTTCACTGGAGCCTGAAGATGAAGATGCTGCAGGCGGCCAGTCGAGAAGAGTTCCGGTGGATCCAAGGGGGGATCTGAAGATGTGAAGACCTGAAAGCAGAGGGGACAATGTTCAAAGCCACTAGCCAGTGACTACCGTGGAACCAGGAGGGAACCAGGCGATGTCGGGTGCCAACAGGTGAAGAAGGGAAGCTTGTCTCGGCAGCCACGTGGCCACGAAGAGGTCAGCGACGTCCAGGAGTCGATCACGAGCTGTCCCACGCAGGCTCTGGCTGATGGCGGTGTCGGCAACTTGATTGAAGCAAACAGGCCTTGGCAAAAGCAAGCCACGCAGGAAGTGAAGAAAGCTTGTTGCTCTGACCAGCAAGGTCAGAGGGGCTGCTCCTTTTTACAGGAGTGAGGGCCAGTCTGGAGCAACCAGACCAGCGGTGTTGATTGTAGATTGTCGCCACGATAGCTACTAGCCAACAGGCCAGTAACCGGGATGACGCGTCGAGTGGCAAAATGCAAAAGGGCCCCACGCAGATCGTGGAGATGCTGGAGGGCTGATCTTCGGTGCAGATGCTGCTCGGTGGTGGGGCTTCTCACACCCCAAAGCACAGCATTGAGGGTACCTCGGGTGCTGGTGCAGTCAGCTTCTCGGGGGTCTTTCAAGATGGCCGGTCCCACGTCTCTCGATGTCTCCACGGGTCTCTTCTTTTCAGGGACTGTGGATCGGGCTGTGAGATGTCTGGGAATCCAGGTCTTGTCGGGCTCTGGGCTCGGGCTCCGGCAGAAGGCGGCGGCAAAGCAGACGTCGAGTTGCTGGATGGTGCCTGTGGTCACTCCTTGGCCACAAGGGAGATGCTCTTCAGTGCAGCAGAATGTCGAAGTCCAGTTTTCTTCTTAGTTGCAAGTCGAGCTCAGGATGATCTTAGTTGCAAGTCGAGTTCAGGATGATCTGAAGTCTTAGGACACAGCTCCTACTCTTAAACCAAATCTAGGGGCCGGATTACCTGCTAGGTCCCTCCTCTGGGTGGGACCAGGAAGGGGGGTGGTTACACCCACTTTCCTTTGTCCAGTTTCGCGCCAGGACTGGGGCTGGAGAGCCCCAGGACCGGTTTGAACTGGCATATGCACAGTGACACCTTGTGTGCCCCAGGCATGTCTCATTCTATTCAGCCCTCCCTAACCCACTACACAAAATCCTGTCTGGAGTGGTGCAAGCACCTCCCCTGACCGGAAACCCTTTGTCAAAGCCTCCCAAGCTGGAAGGACTCCCAGCAGCAGGAAGTCAGACTTGTGTCTGTGGAGGCAGCATCCATTTTGTGATGCTGAGGCTCGTGTTTACCTTTACCTGGGTTTCAGGTTAGGTACATGTCGTGTCCCTCAAGAAGGGTGGAATGCTACCCCCTTCGCCCGAATTGGCGAAGGGGTAGTATTCCAATTCGTATGACACCTTACTCGACATGTTTTGATAAAGCCAAACCAAAGATAGCATTTAACCGCGAGGTTCATAATGCACTTAAGATTATATGGTATGGCAATATCATGAAACAGCTGAAGGACATTGTTCCGAAAGCTGCAGACAGGCTCAGCTCATGCCAAAGCACCATCTCACATGAAACCAAGCACTCTGCCTCTAGGATTGTCAAGGCCTTCCATAGGAGTGACTCATAGGTTAACATGTGTCCATATAGGGTAGATATAGATATACTATACCTAAATAAGAGGTCATTACACCAACTTACCCCAGCTGAGTGATCAGCCAGTTGTGTCAAATAGCTAGGCCAGGCCAGGGGTGGCACAATACATGCTGCAGACCCTGGTAGGCCTTGGATACACCTATGCCCTGGGTAACTAGGGTACACTGTTACAGGGGCCTATAAGGTGAACCAGTTCCAATTGGTAATGCACCAAGAGTGCATTGGCATTAATTTAGAGAGAACAGCAGGCTGTGGATCTGATTAGCAGGCCCACAGCCACATTAAGTCAGAAACCAGTGAAGCAAAAAGCAAATATTTGGGGTGACCATAGGATAGCAGACCCTACTCTCCTACACCGTTTTACACGTGAACAGTAACAAAGAGTAACATGAAGAAATACTCTTGTTCAAAAGTGGCAGAACACGTATGATAGTCTTATTGGAGCAGCGTTCATTTTACAACACAAACTGACTTTTTTATACAAAAAGAACAGTGACTTTTTTTGCTCTAGTGCGGCGTGAAAACGTTCAAAACTGTTGGGTAGGATTTGTTTTTCAGTATTGTCTGCCCAGTGTTATGCTGCCATCTAGTGCCTAGTTGGAATTTGACGTTTAGGTTGAAGTAAACCATCAATCCACGTTCTCTTAACTTATATCAAGCATGATCCGGCTGAGAGATTGCTCACTGGTGCAGTTTGATTCATTTTTTTTTTTTTTACAGAAATGATTTTGCTTTGCTAGTACAATGTGTTTGTAAGGTTTAGTATTCATGCTTGCGGGATTTAAGCTTACAGTTTATATGTGCCAGCTTCCACATTTTGGTTTTCTTTTCCAGAGGGCACCCTGATCTAGTTTGTTTAAGTGGGTAGCTGCACTACAATCTCCCTTTCGTGAGGGATGGGCATGAGTTTGGGAAAGAGTTCTTTTCACATTAAGCGTTACACGCGGCCCCTACGCGGGTGTAGGTAATAGGAGTTCTCTCATTAAGCGTTACACACAGCCTCTACACAGAGGTGGGTTCATGGGTATGGTTTCCATTCACAGTGGTTAGATTTGTTCTATTTGGTAACCCTGACACGGGTCATGTTTATTGGGTCTTCACCAATTAACATAACATGTAACCCTTTCACTGGGTTGGTTTTGGTGTATGGGTAAGGTTCCCCTACACAGGGTGTATTTTCAAAGTTTATGGTCCCATATACATGGTTAAAGTCTCAGACCCTTACAGGAGGGAGGACTTTTATGGGTCTCAGTCCCATGTGTTTGTACCTCAAATTAGGGGTGAAAGATTGGATTTCAGCTCCATCTTCACTGCGTATGTAGGTTTCCTTACATGAGTAAACTTGTCTATTCATTTGTTGCCTTGCAGTAGGGATCGGAGTTGTGGGGTGAGTTTTTGCCCTTTGCAAGAATGTTTTCTCATTATATTTATTGTGAGAGGATGGGTTATTTTATTCAATGTATTGGTTGTAAGCTATCCATTCTTTCTATTTCAAACGGCTCTGACCCTCTCATGATGTTTACTTAATTGCACATCCCTTGGTTTTTAACTGTTTATTGCATTTGTAATTTTTCGTGTGTATAGCTTTTTCTCTTAATCTTTACCTGTGTTTGTAATTTTTGTTTTTTTATGTTAAAAGGAGGGGGTGTTATGCCCTGCATAGTTAACTTATTTCTTGTAGTTTATCTATCTTCCTGCTGCTCAGCCAGTGTGTGTGTTTAGAGTACAATGTTGGGAATGCAGTGATGCAGGGAATGTTGGGTGTCTGTGTCAGTGAGGAATGACAGAGATGGGCTGAGCAGCAGGCAAGCTGGTGGGGTTTGCGGTCACCCGGAACTAAGAGCTTCTCTACTGGCTACCTACATCTACATCACCTCTTTACCTGGACTACCTATCTGATGTACTGGTGTACCATCTTCATATACTTGGACCAGTTACAGATTAAAGGTACTTATGAACTTTACTTGGCTACCAGTGTCTACTGGTGCCACAGGGTACAACACACAGATTTAAGTCACTGCTGGCATTAGTGAACTTATTCTGTCGAACCGGAGAAAGCAAGTTCAAGGTTGAACACTCTGGTGCTAAGGTCCTGAGAAGGAGTAGCATCCTGGTCAGCATAGGACCTGATCGATTTTAATGCTAAAGGACATCAGGTCATCAGATAGCCACTGAACTGACATCATCCAAAGTACTTAAGGAAAACACATGATAATTTCATAATACCAACAAATATTGTTTCCATGGGTTATCTGCTTTGTCATTACACATGAGAAAGGTAGATGTTTTAGCTTTGAAAACAGCTCGACTATGGCTGTGATCATGAACATGGTACACTACAAGGCTAGCAGTTAAACAGGACATGTTTCCAGTATTTCGAGGATCCTAGCTACATTTCGAGGATTCCAACGTCTTCAGAGAACTAATCAATGTTCCAAGCTTAAGTTTAATTATCTTTCATTTTTTTGAGCCACATCTTCCAGATTGGCAGTAGTGTCCAAGAAGTCTGATGGTTCATCAGAAGTTCATAAAGCTGTATTCATTAGGGATCTCACATTATTTATGTTTCTCACAAGAATACTGGAATGTTTAAAACCTGGACCCCTTTTTAATCTTGAATTTGACAGAAACCAAAAAATGGATCAATATGACCTGTCCAAGAGAGTGCTGACATTGGCTAACATCAAGGGCAGTCACATGTGAGAACAAACAGATCATGACAATGACCTCTTCATTGGTTGGGAGCTTACCAGTTGTAAGAAGCTCAGATTGCCCAAGGTCTTCATTTTTTCTAGATCATCATTTTTTGGGGTGAGAGGGTGTGGACCTAGATATTAAGATTACCTAGGAGGAAGGGGTGCTTTGACATGTACTTCATCACCTAGACTTAGTAGTGAGTGGTGGTAAGACAAAAAAGTTCATGTTCTCTTTTCTACAACGATTGAAGAGTTTGGAGCAGGAAAGTAATTAATTAATTCAAAAGAGTTGGAGTGCAGGCTTAGTTCTTTGTAGCTTATGCATGATTGATACATCAGTGTTGCTACCTGGCCAGACCTTTTCTTTAACCCTTTGTACATGTAGGGCTGAAAGTCTTTGCCTGTTCATGCACCTTGTCCATCTAATTCTTTATAAAAATTTAGATTTCTCTGGCATACCATGTGTTCTTCATCCAGTGGATAGAACATATTTGTGCTCAGTGGACGAGAACCATGTTTTGCATTTCCCCCCTGTAGAGCACAAGGCTCTAGTGGACCAGCAGTGCACTCATTACTCTATGGTGAGGCTGACATTAGGAGAAGTGAACTGAGAAATCAAGACCAAGGCCTTTTTATCTGCATCAGTGGGCGAGGTATTGGTTGACAATGTAAAAACAATTTTCTTACCCACAACGGTGGCTCCTTTTCCACCACCCTGAAGCTCCATGCTCTCGTCTGGATACATGCTGTGAAACAATGCTTGTGTTTTATGCAAGGAGACCATGAGGCTGTGTTAATGGTGTCTTCTTAGACACACTACACGTTGAACAAACAGTGGGTTCGCTCACGGTAAAGTGATCCAGACTTGCTGGTCTTTGAAGTGGGACTGAAGCTTGTGCATCAGATCCTGTCTAGCTTAGTTTCACTTGTCTAGTTTCTGCACTATGACCTATTTTCAATGCAGTCATCTACCATGCAACACAAGGCTTAAACAGGTTGCCTGTCTGGACCGTCCAGCTCTGCATTAACCCAACCCCAGCTTGGAATGTCTGGCCTGTAATTTACCAATCCACACCCCAATCATCATCTGTTGGTCCCACCGTCAAGAGTATGAAGTTTGTAATACCACTAAAGAGGATTCCTGCTATGGCGGGCGAGGCATCAGATAACACATTCTGATTTTCCCCTTACTTCCTACCAGAACATTTGCGAGGCAGTTTTTGGATATGCCTCTACTTTGAACTAAAACTTTATATCACCAGATGAGAGGATGGCAACTTATGAGGGGAAGCGTTTTCAGTTGCAGTCTCCTTCTTCCCCTCCCCATAAGGCAGAGTAATAGCGACCTTTTTTGAAAATGTGCTCTACAGCCAAGCTAGAGGAACTATCTGAAGACCGACCACCTGAACTAGCAGTCCCAGAGACCACCACCTCTTAAGCCTGTACAGGCAACCCATTGGCCAGTACCATGTGCCAGTGACTGTCAAACATGTGATTCACAGGGTTAGAAGGGACCAAATACATCAAATTCATCAACTAAATACTGAACAATGGTGAACAATGTTCAGTTGGCGACTGGTCAAGACGAAAGTGTTCAATATCAGCAGCTGATCCTGAAACACTGAATAGAAATCGTGATGAATAAAGCACATCAGTTTTTTTCCAATTTAGTTGTGCCGACAAGATGTTTGCAGTCTAAGTGGCTGCTGAGACCGAAAGCTAAACCTTCCTGTTCAGACTGCACAATGACCATTAACTGCTACATTGGCTGATGAACCACCGACCCCTTACAAGCCGCAGTTGAGGTACAGAATTTCAGTGTGAGCTGGCAATTCGTGATGCAAAGGCATGCCACATACTGTTGTGGAAACATAGCGCAATCATTACCTTGAAAGCATAATCTAGGGAACAAAAGAATCATGTGAAGAAAGTTGGCTGATCTAATCCATGCAAAGGAAGTTATGAATATTGAGACTGAACACAAGAGACAAGAAATTGATGCAACCCAATAAGAGATTGGTGGAGATTAATGAACAGTTTTATCAAACTGGAATCCTTGTTATGCTAATTTCTTTGGTCCTTTAGCAATTCTGAATTTCTTTTTCAATTTAAAAACCCATTGTCTTAGGTACTGAATGGTCTGCAACTTTACAGAACATTTGTTTTCATGGAACAAATGTCTATTGGTACTGTGCCTTTGTGAACAAAAGCTAAATAACCAAATACACTTGAGAGACAAGACCACGGTGTCTAAGGAAGTCCAAGGAACTTTCCAAAGAGTTACCTGTTGAATTGTACTGCTTCAATCCTGGGCAAGGAGCACAGAGAAGCATATTTTGTATTGGCAGCTTGGGACTCTGGATATATCACTTGAAGAATAGCAGTACTTATAGGATCCACAAATCCTAGTAATCAAGATTCGATTGATGATAGAAGGGGAGACACTGGGCCCATCCTGGGTTTCATGCACATTCACCACTGGCTCGGTTAAAGAAAGGGGAAGGCACTATGATTTCACACTGCCATTTTTCATCCTGGCTAGGGATATTTAAAATGGAATTTATAGGCAACTTGAGAGATTTATCTGACCTGGGATGGCTTGTATAGTCTGACACTATTCTGTTGGTAGACCTAAGAGGTTGTGAACTTTGCCAATGAAGGGGGCAAAGAAATGTTTAAAAGCTTGTTAAAGCAGCAGAAGCTGTGGTGAAGAAAAGGGACCTGGCTGCCACTGCCCTATTTTGAGCTAAGTGCAACACCTTCACTATGGGATTCCTGTGAAAGTGTAGACCTGCTCTTACCCATCAAATACTAGATCAATATGATTGGGTAACTAGAATAAACTTGCAGCAATTCACAGTAATTTGCATGTGAAAACACAGATCTATGCATCAGACGCTTTTCCAATATTCTTCAATTTAGTAACCTAAATTTGGCCTGCAACTTTAAAACTTCAGACAAACTAAGTTCCAGAGTCTTTCTTAACACAAGGGTTGCGGTCTGTGCCGCTTCTTTAACTTTGTATTTATAATATATGCTTCTGTACTTTAGTGATGTTAAGAACTAAAAACGTTTTAAAAGTTGAATATACCGGCTTTTACTCTTTTGGTTTAATGTACTCTACAGCACACACACACATACTCACCATGTCCTGTGACAGTCAGGTTATGAGTACTGAAAACGTTCTCAGCACTTTCCAATGTAACAGTGCAATGTGCCAGCATACTGAATTTGGCTCCGCTAATGAAAAAACAGAAAAACACATTTTCTTACATACACCATTTTAACATTAGTCAATGTCTCAGGTTTGTGGTGTACATAGCACCCACCACTCTTAACAGGTGTGAAAAAAGAATTCCACTAAGGAATCAAAACCCAAAACTGATATTACCAATAGTACATCTGTAGAGACCTCCGTTAATTCCATACATGAGAAAAACTAAGCTTTTAGCAACACACCTTGTAACTGCAACCACCATTAACCCTACCTACCCATTACTTAAGCCATCTATCCATAATATTTAAAGGACTATTTCAAGATACCCTCACTGCGAAACCAAACCCCTTACCCATACAAATAAAATTGTCTTTATTCTGATACCATCACTTAAACATTAAGCTGACAAATGTTATGTTGCATTGTATGAATATTAAATTAAAATCCCAACAATTAGTGAGTGTATATTTATAATCTCAATTAAAACAAATTGCAAACAGGTAGCCAAATGATTGCAAATGTTAAATATTCAACTATATATATTTTTTTATTAAACATTCAATTTTAAGGAAATCGTGAACCCTAACATTGTAAAAAGGTTGCAGTAATAACGAAGACAACCCAAAAAATATGGGGGAGACTGGTTTACAGCGAAAAGCTTAATCCCACTACCGGAGCCCCTACAGCCTCAGGCACCACTGAAAAGCTTTCATACATTATCTGGAACCACCAGGATAGAAAAGGCCATCAGGCCCAGTAGATGGAGGACTTGCAGAACTAAAACTAGAACTAAATAGAAGTATTATTCAGATGCATCTGAAATATATACCAAATGACTGCTATCATAGGAGGAGGGGAAAAAAAGTGTTCATGCAGGTGGTTTCAACTTTGGACACATGAAGGTTGAGCTTCTGAATGGAAATGAGGTGGGACTTCTGGGTGTTGATGGAAAAGCCCAAGCCATGCAGAAGGGTTCTGGCACACCGAAGATGCTCCTTAACCAGCTCTAGGGATCCCACCTTCACAGCCTCTCCTCAAACTGCAGAAATACTCGGACTACAGAACTTATGAGGGAAACTACGACCACTGGCAACACTTTGGTGAACACATGCAAAGTGGTTGTTATACCAAACTGTAGTACCACAAATTGGTAATCGTTGAGCCCAACGAGAAATCGAAGAAAACCAGTGAGGGGAGAGGACTGACAAATAGAAAATGGTGTCCTGGAGATCAAGGGACAACAACAGATACAGTGCAATGCTAGAAAGTAGAATTTGGCATGGGGGCAGCATTAGGTTATTGCCCTGACGAGTGCAGATGTTCAGGAGCCATAGGTCCAGAATGCGTCTGAGACCTTGTCCTTCTGGGGGACCAAGTAGTAGAAATAATAAAATCCTGTGCCTAGCTAGAGAAGGGTTTCTTCTGGTCAGCTAAGGCCACTTCATTAAATGTAGAATTTTGGTCAAGATATTGGATTTGCCTCATCACTGGTCAAGGCCCATTCCAGTTTATCCGACACTTTCTGTACTACAGTGGGAAAAGTAAAGACTGTCTGAAGGAGTAAGTGATGTCCCGCTAAGAGTGAAATGTCACCAGCACATTGTAGGTTCAAGTAGACAAAAGCCTATGTATTATAAGGAGGGTAGAGGTTGCCAGCTTATGAATTGTCTTCCCCTGTGCACCAGTTATGTCATAGAGGGCATATCCAGGGCATTAGAATAAGAGCCGGAGAGTGCCTCCAGCAGGGTAAATTGTAGGTTTAGGGAGGCGCTGACAGCTTCAAACAAACCTATTCTGCTGCCACACAGGTAATTTCATCCAACTTCAAAAGTTGCAAGTGGAGCGGACAGTTTCATAGGCTGCACGGTAGCAACACAGCCTGGTGCCTTAAATGACAACAGCTTCTTGGAGGCGCTGAGGCCTGTGAAGACATGAAGATAGGTGGCGTCTGGGTCAGCACTATTGGAAATGTCAAAGCCACAGGCTCAGTCACACTCTTGTGGAGAAGTCCAGAGGGTTTCAGACCGACTCTGAAATTATCACACATAGCCAATGCCTTGATCAGAGAAGGCATTAAAGATAATGGGGTAACCCTGTGACCCTCAGAACCTGGGTATTAGTACTACAGTCTACTACAGGTTTTATAGGATAAACCAATTGCTTAGTATTCAATAAATGATACAACATAAAAGAAATGAATTAGTTATGGGAACACAGTCTAATTAGAGGAGTACTAAAGATACTCATTCTTTTGTTTGAATGTAATATTTACTACTTTAGTATATGTCTGTCACATATATGTATTCAACAACATATAACCATACTGACGGTATGCGAGCACGGCTAATGAACCAGTCTCTAGCATGTTTGTAATAATTTTTATCCCAATCCCACATCGCTGTACTTCATGTACCGAGGACCATTACAAATTTATTGACCTAGATGGAAACTTCTTTTTACTAATCCCTGGACCCTCTGTCCAACTTTCAATCAATAGCTAAATGGCATATTTGTAATGTTTTACTGTCATCTTAGTGTCTCCATGGAGACTAACTTTCTCCTAAAAAAACACACCAAGACAAAACTTCATGGCCATTTTAGGAAGCCTCAGAAACCTTGCCTCACCCTCAAACTCACATACACCATCGGACATCTATTGGACCCGATTTGCTCCTCAATCAGCAACATCACTGTCAACAAGCCAGCAACTATTACTTGGACAGACGACACTCATCAGTTTCAGCATACCTATCTCACACCATCACAGACCTACTGCCACCAGAACTGCCAGCTGCAGCTGGAAAAGCATCGAATCTTTAACAGCTGGATCAGCACATGAGCAAACAGCCTGGCTCCCCTAAAGATCAACCCAAGAGCCAAACCACTTGTGAGCTGGTAGGTACAAAGAGGAACTCAGGCTTATGAAACGCCACGGCAAGCAACTGGAGCGAAAATGGAGAACAAGTCAAGACACCGCGGATAAAGACTTCTTCAAATCAGCTGTAAATTGCTACAATAAGCAGATACATAACTCCAAGCGCACAGCTCTTGCAGATCACGTAGATGCAAGCTCTAAAAGGGCATCAAATATTTCACCATGCCTTCTGCTGCCTCCAGCAACATCACCCCCTCACACACCCATTGCAATAAGCTCTCAGAATTCTTATGTGACAAAATCACCTCCATATACAGCAACTTCGATCTTCAACTGGATCTGGTCACTGTCGCAATTCAACTTCCCATGGCGGCCCATGAATAAATCCTGACCGCATGGCCTGCCGTCACCACCATCGAAATCGCTACTGCCATGAAGACCATCCACTTGGGTGCTCCATCTGACAGGCCCCCATCATGTCTTCACTAAAGGACTACTACAGATCAGTGAAGCACTAACATGCATCCTCAATGCCGCAATCGACTACAACAGACACAAGAAACCATCCACTGACCCGGACACACTTTCAACTAGGCACCCATCTCCCTCCTACCACACCTGGCAAAGGTCTTCAACTGACGCCTCACCGACCACCTCAACTCCCACCAGCTCTTCGATGACACACAGTCCAGATTTAGGCCCAACCACAGTGCAGAAACAGCACTTATTACCACAGACAACATCCACATGATCCTAGACAGAGGAGACTCCGCAGCCCTTATTCTCCTAGACCCCTTTTGCAGCATTTGACAGACTCACATCCCACCCTCATCAGGCACCCGCATGTAATTGGCATCCAACTACCCGATCGACGATTAATCTAGTCCTTATTAAAAATAGAAGACAAGCTGCCAGACTGGCACCTTACTCCTCAGAAGCTTGCAAAGTGCCTCATGGTTCATCACTCGGCTCTATCCGCTATAAAGTAAACATGATCCCTCTGGCTACTGTTATTCTCACTCACAACATCAACATCCTCTCCTACACACAATAGAACTCTCTCCCACACAAGAAACAAGTTCACCGCCTGCCTGGCAAACTCCCTCAAAGCTGAACACAGACAAGACAGAAGTAGTGACCTTCGGGAAGACCCCTTCACTATCGAACTCCAACTGGCGGCTGAACTTAGACCCACGTCCCGAAAATATGTCCGAAACCTCTGAATAATTATAGACCGCAAACTGGACATGGCAACCCACATCAATGCAGTCCCTGCATCCTGCTTCCACACCCTGAAGATGCTGAAGATCTTCAAATGCCTCCCAAGCAGAAAAACGGTTACACACCGTAGTCACCAACAACCTGGACTATGGGAACAACCTCTATGCTGGGATCCACAAGCAACTAACTGGAAGGCTACAAACCATCCAAAACTCGCCAGCAAGACTCTTCTTTCCACACACAACTCAGATCACACCTCAGGGAACTACACCTTCCGATACACAAAGTGCTCAATTCAAACTCCTCACACACATTTAAGCCAATACACAACTCTGGTCGCACCTACCTGAACAGTCACATCTCCCATCCAGACGCCTAAAGTTAGTACCCTTACTCAAACATCTCTTGCATACACCGAACTAGAGCACGACAGGGAACTTCCCACCCTATATCAGAGCCTCCTCCTCCTCTCTTTCCAAATTCAGCAAGAATCTGGAGAACTGGCATTTCAATTAACCAACCTACCATAGAGAGGGCTAGGCACACACAAACACAGGTACACACACACATACATATACACACAGACGCTCAGAGCCAGGATACCCTTCCGGGTCATAGTGCACTTTATAAAATACATTTAACATAACTAGGACAGTTTTTTTTTTTTTACTTAAGATGGCTAGCCACCCAATCCCCATTAATAATACATTTAAAAAAAACAATTTCTCTGCTGCACAATGTAATAAAACATGTTTGAAGACTGGCAATATTTATAAACATAATAAAAAAAAAAAATCAGTGTGCAACCATTATGTTGCACTTGTAAAAACAAATTATGGACTCCAATATATAAAGCAAGTCACAAAAGGGAACCTGCAGAACTATGAACCTGTATGAACGTAGAATTACAGCTTTCAAGAAAAGAGTTTACAGACATAGGGTTTCAAATCTACAACAATTCTAAGTTTCTATGTGTACTGCTAACAAACATTTTTAGGTCTCGCCTGACCCAGCGCTTGCGCTGGTCTGACGAGACGTTAAGTAAGGGCTTCAAAAAATGCTACCGCCGGCTTGCAGTGCATGTCCGCGCGCGCTTGAGCAGAGGCGCCATATGGCGTGATTACTGCTGAGCACGCACCACTCGCAACCGCCATGTGTCTTTCCTCCGCCGCGGTTGATCGCAATCACTTTCACGGGCCGTGTCATTTTCACGCCCGCAAAGCATGGAAATTGACACCGAAAGAATTTTTACATCTCACTGGTGCCGAGATTACAATCTGCAGCAGACTAGTCAGTATGTAGTCATTTATTTTATGTTTAGATGGATTTACCACAAATGGGTTGCGGTGTCTCACAGTGTCCCTTCTTTGAACATCTTCCTCGTTGCATCCTCCTGTTCTTTCGTTCCCCTGTCTTTGATTAATGGTTGTCTTTTGCGTGCTGTATACGTCGATTGGGGGGATTCTGCTAAAGTTCTTCAACCACATGTCCAGATGTAAAGGCAATCGTATCTGGCTGAGGATGGGCGGGGCGGGTTCGGAAGCAGTTTGTCTCTTTACATCTCGGGGGGAAGGCAGCTAAATTGAAGCAGCATTTGTTGGCGTTTCAGTCCCCTGCATTTCCTGCCTGCACTTTGCCAAGTCAGTCTTTATTTCTATTGGACAACTGCTTCATCCATTGCCCAGCAAGTTAAGAGCGGTGCCTCTTGCGCTCAGGGCAATGCATTATCTTGTCTTCAAGGCGCTTGGAAGCTGTCAGGAGATGAAAGCACAGTTTGCTTAAATGCAACATCAAGGAAGAAAAACACACTTTAAACCGGAATAACCGAAATGGATGAATTACTACTACGAATTCTAGTAGTTTAACAAGCTCAGAGTTATCTAATAAAGAATTAAATGTTATATGTTCGCGTTTGTCACAGATAATCACTGCAGTGATGGCAAAAACATTGAGCCTTGTTCACAGAAATGTGTTTAATTCGTGCAAGTACAAATATGTGCTTGTAATTGTGCAAGCTAAAAATGTGCTAATTTGCTTTGCCACTTCATAAAGGAATCTGTGCACATTTTTAAATTGTCAACCATGGGTGCTTGTCAGAACCCTCGAAGTCCCTTGAATACAAAGGGCATGGCCGAAAGGAAAGATGGCAGGTCTCCGTGTTAACACACCTATTCGCAGGTAGTGCTGTGCGGTCACTAAGCGCACCCCTAGAGGCAGGCGCTAGGTGCCACTGAGTCAATCACAAGACACAAGTTTCACTTTTAATCACTCCCTTGCGTTAATGGAGCGGGGAATCATTTTACCTGCAGCTAGAGAAATCCATAGATTCTTCAGTGCTAATCATGGGAGGTTTGACTTCATCCTGTAGTGAATAGTAGCTTGCAAATTCCTCTGCAGGATTTTAGCAATCTTTTTCATTTTTCTAATTAATTGTACGGGGGCATGATTTCTTAACTGTTTGGCACTAGGTTGAGAAGGATTTCACCTCTAGCTTACTTGTTCACCTCCACCGGTGCACGGTCTATGAAATGTCGTGAGTGCCTGGCATCTGAACAGTTTCCTTTGTGAGCTGAGATCTTCAGTCCAACGTGGCTGGGTGTACCTGCGGCGGACATTAAATGTCCATTCCAATCCCAAGTAATTGTTGGGAATCTCAGCAAAGCGTTCTGGCGTTGAATGAATATGGAATCTGAAGTCACTCACAACAGGTAGGCCATGCTATTTGGAGGTTTTTGCTCATTCTAGAAACATATATTGATGTTGTATTTTTGTGAGTTGGTGCTTTTTGCATGAGCTAAGAAATAGTGCATAATCCGCTTCCTAAAACCTTCCTTACATTCTATTATTTCACTGGGGACATTGGAGCTTTTTCTTTAAGTTTCACCACTTATGGTCTTGCCCTTATTGGTAGTATTAGCTTTAAAGAACTAGTTGTGAGGCATAGCTTTAATTCTTGCTAAATTTAGTCCTTTGTTTCCAGCTAGCTTAAACATTGGCTCTGATTTAACAAAGTATATGAATCTCCCTAGCAGCAGATCAGATTTATACACCCAAAAGTGCTACAAATCATTTCTTAGTATTGTCAGATAGTGAAGCCCATAAAGAAAATGCAGTTGATTTCGAGATGAGACTTGAACCCTGGCTCATTGTCACAGAAAGACTGCTTTGTATGTGCATCTGGCCTGCATGACACTGCGGGCGCAAGAAAATCGAAGGATGAACAATTCTGGCAAGATAAGAACTCTCTATAGAGAAATCTGGAGATAAAGCTATGAAGATAGCCAAGCAGGGTGAACCCTATAACCTATTCAGTCCATTTTCAACAATTCACACTGCTCAGTCCCTTTTATTCTCATGACACTGGTTTGTTCCTTCTTCCCACATGACCTTCTGTTCCTTTTTCTTGGACATTATTGTGGTCGGTCTTCTCTCTCCAGACACCTACTTCTGTTTCTTCGTCTTTCACCATTAACCAATCATTCCTTTTCTGTTCAAGTTTTTTCAAGTTTTATTTATTTATGATAACGGAACTCTGTCGAGATCCACATAACAGTTTATCAATAAAAAAAAAAACGACATTAATTACATACTTAAATAGAAATGTCAGTACAATGTTAAAAAACATTTAAAGAAAGAAAACAGTTTAAAGCAAAACATTTCGTTTGGGGGATTAAACATAGCTACAATGAAATCATAAGCAGTAAAAATACCCAACTGAAAACACAGAGGTTTTAACCATTTACGTCTGTGTACCATAAGGGCTGGGCAAACAAAAACAACATGGTATAGATCCTGGGAATAAAGTTTACAAAAATCACAGATATCTGTACCACCATGCCATTTAAACAATAGACAATTCAATGGAAGTAAATCATATCTCAACAAAAGAATAAATCGCCTAACTGCATGAGGAAGATTCCAACCTAAATATGGCTGAAGTTTTTTAATTTCACAAGAGTTACCGAAGGGGAACATTCCTCTCTTAGATTTTCGGATCATACTGTCAGCTCTAAAACTCAACTCCCAAGATGTAGTCTTTAAAGATAACTTTAGTTGGGGAGCTGATAATGTAAAAAGACTGTGTTCATCTATCTGTAATAAAGAAATTGCCTGTCTAAAGTTCCTTACTATAGAGGAGTAGACATTATAGGAACCCAACAACTCATTTTTTATTTGAAACCTCAGGGAGCCAGGCTTTCCTTCAGCTATATTAAAAACCCAACGCACCACACTCGCTACTGCCTGGGACCGTGCACTGCGCAAACCAAATTCTTGTCTTAACGAAGACGTAGAGCTTGCAGTATTTACAGAGGCTAAATTACGAAGAATTCTTCCTTCAATAGAATCCAAGAATTTCCAGCATGCCATGTCCACTATTTCCAGTCCGTAGATTAGGGATGCGGGGATTTTTGCCCGATAGACTTCGAGCAATATGGAAAAATGCCTCCGACCTGTCGCTTTGTATAAGGAGATAAGACTCTTCCCTTGAGCGAGAGCTTTCCTACCATTTTTCTCTGTATGGGTTTTTTCTGATAGATTACTCGTAACTATCTTCCCAAGAAAGGGGTAGGATTTAACTACTTCTAGTCTTTCACCCCCGACAGACCAGTAATAATCGTTGTATTTCGGTTTTCTCCTTCCACAGAAGCACATTATTTTACTTTTTGAGGTATTAATTTTTAAGAAATGGGCCTCGGAGTAGGAGTTCAAACCTTTTAAACGACTATTCAAACCCTTTGGGGTGAGATCCAGAATTAAAATATCATCGGCATACATTAAGCATGCAATGGGTGATCCCCCTAATACAGGGGCAATACCATTGCTAGTAGATAATATGGCTTTAGGTAAATCAGCAATGTATAGGGAAAATAACAGGGGCACCAACAGGCAGCCCTGTTTAAGCCCATTATTGGTAGGTATTATCCTGGAAAGTCCTCTATCACCACCCATTAAAACTCTGCACCAGGTGTCTGTATGGAGTGCGATAACTAGTTTCAATAAGCTCGGGGGCATTCCTAACTTTATTAGCTTACTCCAAAGCAAAACTCTATCCACCTTATCAAAGGCCGTAGAGAAGTCAATAAATGCTCCATAGATACCTCCTCTACGGACTGTGACATATTTTTAGATCAAGATTTGGAGAGCGGTAAGATTATCTAAGGTACCGTGTTGTTTTCTAAAGCCGGTCTGCTCTAGGGGGAGAATTGCGAACATGGTCACCCAGTCATTTATAGAATTCAATAGACATTTGGTGAAAACCTTGCCTATGGCGTCTAGGAGAGCTATTTGTCTATAGTTTTCAGGTGAATCCCTGACGCCCTTTTTGTAGATAGGGATTAACAAACTCCCTTTCCAAGAGTGTGGAACAATGCCATTAATATAACAAGCTTTAAAAACAGGGTATAGAATTTTCCCCCATAAGGCACTATGAGTTTTCAATACTGAAATTGGAATTTCATCTGGGCCTAAGGCACCGGACGAGCTGAGAGCTTTAATTGCGGCTTCAATTTCTAATTCGGAAGGAGGATCATAAGGAAATAAATCTTCCTGCAATTTATTGAGGTCAAACTCCTCACCATTACTACTATATAGACCCTGAACAAAATCTACCCAAGTCTGTTCATTTATTGATATCGGAGAAGGTCTGGATCTCACCCCACAACCCTCCCCGATTAATGACCAGAAGGTCTTAGTTCGACCACTCTTAGCTGCTTCACGAAGTTTACACCAAAGAGAGTCTTCCTTCTCACATTTTAATCTGACCTTCAACCTATTTCTTCTCCTCCTCAAAAGTAAGATTCTTTGTCTACGGTCTGGGGTGGGGAAAAGGTATTGGGCCCTTACCAATTTATTTATTTCCTTATTTAAATTAAGAAGATCAGAAGGAATTTTGGGCGTTACCTTAGCTGTTAGAGGCTTTTGAGCTTTTAGTTTTAAGATTTGTAAAAATGACGTAAAGCAGCCTAGTTCTCAGCCTTCCCATAAAGTTAAGTTATCTACTGCATATTCTAGTAAATTGGACAGATTTTTAATAGTCCCGGAATTCCAGTAGCACTTCCTGTTTTTAATATCAAAGTTCAATAGATCATCCCCGATTTTCCATTGATCTTTTTGAAAAGATGATACATTCAACTTCAAAATCAAAACATTATGATCACTAAGATCGGTAGCTAACACTATCAAGTCCTTCAAGAAACTAAAAATGTGCTATCGACTATTACGTAATCCAAAATCGAACCACCATTCCCTGATTTATGTGTTAGATGAGCAGGGCTGTCAGAGGAAAACCTCCCATTGGCTATAACACAATCTGCCTCGATTAAGCTCTCCAGGATTAATTTCCCTCTTTTATTTGTTTTAATGTTCTTTGGGAATATGGCTTTAGGTATCTGGAACATTTCCTCCTTTGCTTTATTTCTAAATAACTCTAAAGCTCCATTGGATATTTTAGCATTTAAATCACCCACCAGTATAATATATGGGGGAGAACAAGATTCCTGTAAGTTGAGAATAAAAGAGCAGATCTTCTTAATACCACAGTTATAGTTTAGGTCAGGAGGTAAATAAGCATTTATTATTATGACTGATTTGTTCGAACCATCATTCACAAAATTTGTTAAAGTGATCGCCTGGAATAATTTGTTCGAATCTACAAAATGGGTATAATTCCATTTAATTTTGTTTGATAAAAAACAAGCTAACCCACCTTTCGCTCGGCCTCTAATAGAGGGAGTGGCACTACTCTCCAGCACATAATAATCTTTCACAACCGGTAAGTTCCCTATCAGCCAGGTTTCCTGTAAGCAGATTATATCTGCATCTAAAGAGTTTAAAAATAGCAATTTATCGGAACTCTGGGTTAAACCAGCAACGTTCCATGAAATTATTTTTAAATTATCGCTAAAGATTAGGATTTACTCCGGATGAAAGACCCGATTTATTCGACAGAATAGAGGGTAGCCAACTCCACTCAAAATCGGCATCTTTTACCCTAGTTTGTTTTAACGGGAGCGGATTATTAACTGTCACTTGCCGCTTATTTTTTAGTATCCGTATTTTCAACTCTTCAGTCTTTACAGGAAGACTGTCCGAAGAATAGGCTTTTAACCCCTGATAGGTTAACAATCCTTGGCAATTTTGGCCGACTATTTTGACCGGTATGAAAGTATCAACATCGATTCCTCTTATTTGAAATTCTTCTGCCCACTGAAGAATATGATTTAATACCAATTTAGAATAAAATTTCACACGAGCTATCTTTCCATTTTTCGAAGTTATTAGTTTTACAACGTCTATATCTGCCGATTGTAATAATTTTAGACTCTCTATTTCCTGAAAACAATTAACAAGTACAGATCTATTTAAAATAAGATCTGGATCAAAGATGGGAATAAAATCAAGAAAGAGAGTATCTACATGTTCTCTAGTCTTGGGGCCTGTCTTACATGTAGTTTCAGGTACAACAACTTGTGAAAAAGGGATAGCCAAGGGATCAAGAGTTGCTCTTCTGTTCCTTCTTAGGGATTTTTTTCTCCTGTTCTAGCCCTATCCATTTATCCTGGGCTGTTTACTCTATACTCGTCTTTCTGCAAACTGCTATTCGGTGCAGCACTGGCATTTGCGAGAGTTTTGAGCTATTGGCATTGTAAATAACAATGCTTCTTATTTATGTTTTGAAAACCTACAAGTGGTGCTTTAACAAGCACTTTGTACCTATAGTCCTTGCTTACAAGAAGAAAGGCTGGCAGTAACTGCGCCTGTTTAACTGGCAGCCTTGCTTCTCAAAAGCAAGGACTATAAGCACAGAGTGCGTGTTTACGCACCTGTTGCAGGTTTTCAAAACACAAATAAAAAGCATTGCCATTTACAATGCCAATAGGTCAAACTCTCACAAATGCAAGACCTATTGCATTGCAAATGCTTGTATATATATAGGAAACAGTCCCCCACATGAATAAACTTTTTCCAACATTCCCATCTTATTTTGTGGGCAGGTCTATAGCCCAGCCTAGCTATATAAAAAAAAGTTGCCTGCTGAGGAGTAAGTTTTCAATCTTTATGGTTTTAGATGTGTCCATGAACACCTAAAAACATGTAAGTTATTGGTGTGCACAAATGTGCATAGCATTCCAGCCCAGAACATCTACTTCTGACTTTCTTCCAGTCTGAGAGTAGATTTTCTCACATGGAGTTCTTTTATGAGTGCAAAACAAGCTTTTGTGCATAGAAGCCAAACTATCCCATATTTCACTCATTAGGTTTTGTAGATGTGAATAAACAGAAGTTTCTAATAATTGGATACAGTGCTTGATATATGCTCAATCGCAGCAAACAAGGGAACTGCAGGATAGTGAGTAGAAGTGATCTGCTCGAAAAGACAAAATGTACTCAAATAGACAATGTCAGACTGGGGGAGATCTTGATCCTCAGGTGTTAACCTCAAGATCGAACAGCAAGCAGAATTTACGATTAACAGTAATTTATTGTGGAATCAAGGTAATGATTAAAATTAAATGATTCACAATTCACAAGATGCTTCTGCTGTACTGAGTGTCCTGTACAATAGGAAAGTGGTAAAATAATGTCTTACTATAATTCAAATACAGTCGATTGCAAGCTGTACAGGACAAGTAGATTTCTAAAACATTTTGTCCTTTGGTCAAATAGATATTTTATGGAGATCAAAATCCCGAAGGAGCTACACTCTTGTACTATGCCACGGCTCATCTTCTATCTCTATACAGCATACATACCTATCCAAAAAATAAAAAGACAAGATTGCAGTTGTGGCTTTGCTACACAGCACAAGTATTTCCCTGCCTTAAAAGGAAGGGTATACAGTTCCTGAGGTCCGACTGCCCCAAACCTTCTTTTAAAACAATAGTATTCAATCTAAAAAAGGTAAAACAACCCAAATATCCAATAATCCTGTATCTTATACAAACAAAGTTCATCAGCAAAGTTTTTTTCAGTAAAGGTCAAGTGAACATCCACAATCAGTTCATCAAAAGGAAAGGATCATCCAGGACAGAGACCTTGTCAACCACTTTATTCTTGCTTCTTCTTTTGGATTTCCAACACACAATTTCTTTACAATATTCAACAAACTCGACAATGGCACAACCAATGTGTTCCATCCCTACCATGGGACTACATCGGGCCTATAAAAGGATCTACAAACAAAATGTTATTTACAATAAAAACTTAAAAACCATACATCTAAATCAAACACTATCATCAAACGGAACAAGTCACCTTGATTTTCAAAATGAACCATAGTGGTTTTACAGAACCTTTACCCATCACCTTTTTACAATAATACCATATTCTTTAAGTTCAAATACGAGCCATTATCATATATAAACAAATTATGAGTTGGAAATACAAAAGATGAAGCAATAATAAGGAGGTTGAAATGTTCTGTCCTGGAAGATCCTTTCTCTTTGATGAACTGATTGTGGATGTTCACTTAACCATCACCGAATGATATGTGCGTGGCCCTATACTCTGATGCAGAAGGGGTTTCTCAAATTTGCAGAAAATCACTCTGATCAATACCAAGATTTTTCAGAAGCCTTGTGATTTTAGTCAATGGATGACACATCCCAGCATCCCAGCCTGAAAACTGTCCCAGCTCCAAACTGCAGTGAAGTTCATATCTGCCACTTATCAGCAGATCAATATCTTGCCCGTAGTCTGATATTGAATGGCATGATCAATGTTGGGGTATTGACAAAGTTGCTGTTACACTTAAAAACAATCATTTGCAATACAATAGGTTTCGCATTTATGAGCGTTTGAGCCAACAAAAATGGCAACAGCTTAAAATCTTGCAAATGCGAGACCTATTGTATTGCAAATATTTTTTTGTTGTCAAAGCCCCCATGTAGCAGATTCACATACATGAAGGTCACGGCCCTTTCTGTAAAATATCTTTAACAAAAGGTGCGCAGCTACTATTAAAGTGAAACCGCGGCATGGATACTCTTACAAACAAAAAGCATCTGTTTGTCAAACAACTTCTGTTTAGGTCTCGCCTATGCAGCGTATTCTCGCCTACGCAGCGCGCATACGCTACATAGGCAAAAAGACCTTTTGCAATTGATTCAATTATCGAGCTTAAAACGTGCAAGCGTTCCATTGCCTTCAACGCCAACGCGTGCACGTTTGGCAATTCCCTTGCAGGAGCGAGCTTGACACCATATGTTTGTAATTAACTTACAAACACATTGGGCCCCGGCTCGCTCCCACAAGGGAAATCGCTTTGTGTGCCTCCCACTTTCCCCCACTTGTGAGCGCGAGGCGGGCCCTTTTTATTTAGTACTTCATCATGATTTCGTGCCTCTTCAGTGTTTTGGAGGTACATTAAGGCAGTTATAGCCATCGTAGGGATGATCATGGCTAACATCAGCATCATACCAATTTGGAGAAATGCATTTGTTGATATATTTGTATTCTTTATCCTTAAAAATGCACCTGCATAGTTCATTTAGAGATGTGTTTTAGGACTCAATAAACAGTGGGAATGGAAGAATCAAGTAGTCTGGTAAGAGCGGTATTACAGCAACACACAGTGGCCACTGAAAGATAAACCGCCGAAATAGCGCCCGCATGTCTAGTTAGTACTGTTGTAACTGGAAGACCTGGGTTCTGATTGAGTTCATCACATGATCAAACTTTGTGATCATTGGTACATTATTACTTCGGGGCCTATGTTTCACATTTCCAACCTGCAAAATTGTATGGTGTCCAGAAAAAGTTATTAAGTGCTATATACATCACTAGATAGTCCCATCATGTGTCAGGTGTGCAGCCAGCCCTGCCTTTTAGCTGAGTTCACCTGCACTTTGAGCCTTGTAGTGTTCTCTTCTTTCCTTTTATAAATGGAGGGCTGTAAGACCCATAATGTGCAATAAAGTAAGCCAAAAAGGATTGGCATGGTGAAGCTAAGGAGCTCAGTATATGGGGAGGGTGGATTTTATGGCAAAGACTGCAGAGCAGAAACACCTCTGTGAACTTGTGTGAGTTTACTGTTCAAGATGAACAAGTTACTTACCTTCGGTAACGATATATCTGTAAGAAACAGTAGTTAGTATTAGATTCCTTACCTTAGAATATCCCCAGGCGTCAGTCTGGATCCGGAAACTTTTGCGTAGCAGTACCCCTGCGCGTCGGTAGGCGTCGTCTGCAGGCGTCCCCTGCGGCTCCGCGTCGTCGGCGTCGTGCGCCGTGATGACGTCGCTGGAGTATATAGACGCCGCCTCCGCGCGCTGACGTCAGTTCTTTGCACACAGCTTTTCCGCGCCAGAACACGCAGAGCCATGTGAGAACTAACACTGGTGCCATTTGAAACTAGGGCCCTGAAAGGGATGTCCTTAACCCTAGGTATCAGTTCGCAGAACGGGGAGGATGGGTGGGGCGGTAAGGAATCTAATACTAACTACTGTTTCTTACAGATATATCGTTACCGAAGGTAAGTAACTTGTTCATCTGAAAGAAACAGGTTAGTATTAGATTCCTTACCTTAGAATAGATACCCCAGCAATACCAACCCCGGTGGTGGGTCTGCAAACCAATACAAACCTACACCAGAAAGTCCTGGAGGACCGAACAGCCAAAGAAGCCATCCCTCCGGACTGGACTGTCCAGGCAGTAGTGCCTCGCAAAGGTGTGCAGCGAGGCCCACGTGGCCGCCTGGCAAATGTCCTGCAAAGGGACTCCCCGGCCCAGGGCAGTAGTAGCCGCCGTGGCCCGAGTGGAATGGGCCCTCAGCCCAACAGGAGGCTCCTTCCGAGCCAAAGAGTAGCATGCTTTGATGCACAGGACGACCCACCGAGAGATGGTTCGTTTCTGCACCGCCCTTCCCTTCTTCTCACCCACGTAGCCAACAAACAGTTGGTCATCCACCCGGAACTGGCGTGTGCGATCCATGTAAAACGAAAGCGCACGTTTTGGGTCCAGACGATGGAGCCGCTCTTCATCCTTTGAAGGATGCGGAGGCGGGAAGAAGGAGGGCAAGGTGATGGACTGCCCAATGTGAAAAGCAGAGACTACCTTGGGCAGGAAAGAAGGTCTAGTCCGAAGGACCACCTTATCAGGATGAACAGACAAGAAAGGAGGTTTAACAGAAAGAGCCTGGAGCTCACTCACTCTCCTGGCAGAGGTGATGGCCACCAGGAAGGCCGTCTTTAAAGTGAGAAGACGGAGAGGACAGGAATGAAGGGGCTCAAAGGGAGCGCACATCAGGAAAGTCAAGACCAGGTTCAAGTCCCACTGAGGCATCACGAACGGAGTTGGAGGATACATGTGCGTGATGCCCTTCAAGAATCTTAACACAATAGGGGACTTGAATAAAGATGGCTGATCAGGTAGCCTCAAGAAGGCGGAAAGGGCAGAAAGATAGCCCTTGATAGTGCCCAGAGCAGAGCCCTGCTGGGCAAGGGAAAGGAGGAAGAGGAGAACCTCAGACAGAGGGGCAGAAAGGGGATCCACAGCCTTTGCTGTGCACCATGCCACAAATCTGTTCCACCGGCAGGCGTATACCGACTTCGTGGAGGGACGCCTGGCTGCCAGAATTACATCACAGACTTCAGGAGGCAAGTCAAATGGCCTCAACTGCCGCCGCTCAATCTCCAAGCATGGAGGTGGAGACTGGACAGGTTCGGGTGGAAGACCGTCCCCTGCTGCTGCGACAGAAGGTCCTCCTGAAGGGGCAGGCGGATCGAGGGACCGACTGTCATGCTGAGTAGCTCGGGATACCAGTATCTTCGAGCCCAGTCCGGAGCCACAAGGATAACTTGGGCCCGGTCGCGCCTGATCTTCTTCAGCACTCTGGGCAGAAGTGGTATAGGCGGAAAGGCGTACAACAGACCGCAACTCCACTCGCGCCGAAAGGCGTCGCCGAGCGAGTGCCGTCTTGGAAACTCCAACGCGCAGAACTGATGACATTGCGCGTTCTCTTCTGTGGCGAATAGATCTAACCAAGGCTCTCCCCATTGCTGAAAGAGGCCTCTCGCCACGTCCGAGTTCAGACGCCATTCGTGATCCACCGAGCACCGACGGCTGAGTTCGTCCGCCCTGGCGTTCAGAGAACCTGCCAGGTGTTGAACCGTCAGAGTCACGCCCTGACGTTCCAGCCATTGCCAGAGACGCAGAGCCTCCTGGCAAAGGGTCCACGACCCCACACCGCCCTGTTTGTTGCAGTACCACATGGCGGTGGTGTTGTCCGTGAACACCTGCACTACACTCCCGTTGACAAAGGGGAGGAATGCCTTCAGTGCTAGGCGAATCGCCCGCAGCTCCAACAGGTTGATATGGAGCCGGGACTCCGCCGGAGACCAGATGCCTCTGATCTCCGCCTCTCCCAAGTGGCCACCCCAGCCCTGGAGGGACGCGTCCGTCACAACCACGTGCTCCGGTTGGGGAAGGGAGAGGGATCTGCCCCTGACCCAATCGCGGTCCGTAAGCCACCACTGCAACTGTCTCGCAGTGCCCTCCGAGATCAGGACATGGTCGGATAGGTTGCCCTGATGCTGGGCCCACTGAAACTTCAGGTCCCACTGCAGAGCCCGCATCCGCCACCTGGCGTGATACACCAGTAGGATGCAGAAGGCCATCAGCCCCAGAAGCCGCAGCGTCAACCTGACCGAAACCCGGGATAAAGGCTGAAAGATGGGAATCAGAGCCTGAATATCCCGGACCCGCCGTTCCGGAGGATAAACCCGAAACTGCGCCGAGTCGAGAACCGCTCCGATGAAAAGGAGCTTTTGAGAGGGACACAGGTGTGATTTCGGCACATTGATGGAAAACCCCAGCTCGTGCAGGAGGTCTGCCGTCATCTGAAGGTGGTGGACGACTGTCTGGGGCGAGCCCGCCTTCAACAACCAGTCGTCGAGGTAGGGGAAGACTGAAACCCCTAACCGGCGCAGATGAGCTGCGACCACCGCCATCACTTTCGTGAACACCCGTGGGGCGCTTGTAAGGCCGAAGGGGAGCACGATAAACTGAAAGTGCTCGTGGCCTACCGTGAACCGCAGGTAACGCCGGTGGGCCGGCAGGACGGGGATGTGAAAATACGCATCCTGCAAGTCCAACGCTACCATCCAGTCTTGTGGGTCTAGAGCAGCCAAGACCTGAGCCAAAGTCAACATCTTGAACTTCTCCTTCCGGAGGAAGCCGTTGACGTTCCGTAGGTCCAAGATAGGACGCAGGCCTCCTTTGTCCTTCTTGGGCACCAGAAAGTAGTGGGAGTAGCAACCACACCCTACTTCTGGCCCAGGAACGCGCTCGATGGCCCCCTTGGCCAAGAGGGCCGTAACTTCCTCCTGCAGAAGTGTCAAGTGGTCCCCCGACACACGGTGGTTCTGCGGTGGCATGGCTGGAGGAGTGGACTCGAAGGGGAGGGCGTAGCCCCTTCGAACGAGCTGCAGCACCCACCTGTCCGATGTTATCGCGCGCCAGCGGGAGTGGTGATGGCGAACCCTGCCACCCACTGGCGTCACGTGAGCCCGAAAGCTCGGACTAGGAAGGCTTGGATGCAGCAGCGGGGGGAGGCGTGGACTGACCTCGCCGCTGGCCTCTACCGCCACCACGGCGGAAACCACGGCCGCCACCGCGCTGGGGAGCGTTCTGCGGCGCGTGGCTGGCAGCACGTGTGGGACCGCCCCTCCCTTGGCCACGAAAGGGGCGAAACGAACCCGTCTGCTGGCGCTGGGTCGAAAGACCCAAGGACTTGGCCGTGACCCTGGAGTCCTTGAAGCGCTCCAGCGCGTGATCCGCTTTGTCACCAAACAGGCGACTGCCATCAAATGGCATGTCCATGAGTGTATTTTGGACGTCTGGCGAGAAGTTGGCAGATCTCAGCCAAGCATGGCGACGAATCGCCACCGTCGTGGACATAGCCCGTCCCAGCGAGTCGGTCGTGTCCAGACCACAACGGATCGAGTACCGCGCCGCATCCCGGCCTTCAACGAAGGCCCGGGTGAGCTTGTCCCGCACTTCCTGGGGGCATTGCGGCAAACACTCCTCGACCGTATCCCACAGGGAGTGGGTGTAGCGGCCCAAGAGGCACGCGGTATTACAAGACCGCAGTCCAGCGCTCAAAGAGGAAAAGACCTTTTTACCAAATTGGTCATACCGCTTTGATTCCCGATCGGGCGGAGCCGACGGGAACGCGGACTGCGAAGTGGAGGCCTGGATCACCAGACTCTCCGGGGAGGGATGGGTGGATAGGAAGGCAGGGTCGTCCGAGCACGGACGGTGACGCCTGGCAACGTTCCGGTCAACCGGTGCACCGGAAGCGGGCCTGGACCAGGTGCCCAAAAGGACATCCGTCAGGGCCTCATTAAACGGCAGCAGAGGCTCCTGGGGGCATGACTGCGGTTTAAACACTTCGGTCAGAATGTTCGGCTTGACCTTCGCGACAGGGAGCTCAAGGCTCAAGGCCTTGGCAGCCCTCATCAGGACCACCGAATAGGCAGCACCTGCCTCAGACGCCACAGGGGTCGGGGAGACAAACCCAGGGTTGGGCGACTCGTCCAGACCACTGGCATCACCCAGATCACCTACCCAGTCCACATCATACTGGCAGGCACGGGATAAAGGGTCCTCAGACCCCTCCCAACCCTCTCCATACTCGTCCTCATCGCCGTATTCTGGATCGACGATATAGACCTCGGGGTCAATGGGCCCCATCGGCGCCGGATCCGGCGTCGGACGACGCCGGTCCGACTCCGCGTCAGGAGTCAGAGGGGGCGTGGCGTCGGCGCCGGGGGACCCGACGCCGGCCGGAACCGACGGCGGAGTCGCCGCACCGCGCGGAGGCGGTACCACGGGTTGGCCCAAAGGATCCGACGCCGGAGAGGCCTGTAGACCAGCCGGCGACGAACCTGAGGGGCCCAGCGGCGCCGAGGCCGGAGCCACCGGCGGCGTCGAGGCAGGAGCACCCGAACCGCTCGGGCCCCCAGACGGGACCGACGGGCCCGCAGGCCCCGCCGGAGGAGACCTCGCCCTCATAGCGATGAGGAAGGCCTCGATCTCCTCACGCGACGCGCCTTCCCCAGGGACCGACAGGTATGGGGCAGACGGCGTCGGCAACCCACGCGGGGCCGCGGGGGGGGGAGTCGGGGGTACGATGACGACGCCCCGACTTCTTACGCTTACCTGACGAACCGGAGGAATGGTGGCGACTCCCGGAGCGCTCATGGCGGCTCCGCGATCGTTCCTTCGACCGCTCCCTCGACCTCCGACCGGACCGGGACCGCTCTCGACGCGGGGCCGACACACGGAGCTCGAGAAGCTTGCGGGACCGCTCCCGCCTAGCTTTACCAGTCAAGGCCCGACAGTCGACGCAGGACTCCACGTCGTGGTCCGCGCCCAGACACCGGAGGCAGAGTCGATGGTGGTCGGTGACCGACATCAGGCGGTCGCACTCGTCGCAACCCTTGAAACCGGGCATCCTACCGGCACCGTAGAAGATTAAGTAGTTAACAATAAACTTGGTCAAAAGACCGGAGTACTGCTCTTCGGATCTGCGCTAACTGGCGCGGAAAAAAAGAACTGACGTCAGCGCGCGGAGGCGGCGTCTATATACTCCAGCGACGTCATCACGGCGCACGACGCCGACGACGCGGAGCCGCAGGGGACGCCTGCAGACGACGCCTACCGACGCGCAGGGGTACTGCTACGCAAAAGTTTCCGGATCCAGACTGACGCCTGGGGATATTCTAAGGTAAGGAATCTAATACTAACCTGTTTCTTTCAGATGTAGTGCTCTTTGGGTGAAGCTGGAAAAAGAAAATAGGAACTAAAGGCCCTTGGGGGCATACAACAGATACACTGTGTGCTATTAACATTCCCCCACCCCGCCCCACCTGCACTCACTTTTTATGAAAGCACCTCAACCACTCTCTGGGCAAAGAAAAGCCTGCTCGCTCTGTCTGGCCCATTTGGTCCTTTACCCCTGTTGTGATGAGTTACTAGCCAAGTGAACATTTGTGGATTTGAAATGAAACCATCGAATCACTGTGCAAAGAGCCGGAACTTCGTGCCTGAAATGGTTGACAGCAACTTCAAGTAAGCAGGAAAAGGAACTTTAAACATGTTCATCCTCAGAATCCTTATCAGTGCACATGGGGCAATGGCACCGCCCCGCAGCTTGAGGGGTCAACTGGAGCCTAACTATGCCCGTTTTACACCAAGTCCAGTAGAGAAGACCTTTTTCCTAGGTTTCATTAGCATCTATGGCATCTTTGCCAGGGCCGGACTGGGTACCAAAGGGCACTACGAGGCGTAGAATTTTTTTTTTTAAGAGTGTTTGGGCTCGAAAAGCACAAGCTGAGGATTTAAAACGTAACAGTGGTTTGGGCTGCATTTTCTAATAAGACTTATTTCTCCCCAACAAACCCTTTTTATCAACATTAGGATAATGAAACACTGGAAAACACATAACTTTCAAACCTGTACCATTCAGTTTGCAGCCAGCTCTTTGATGGCAGTTCATAGCTCACTGTGATAGATTACTATTGTAACTTATGAACTGCACAGTAACAAAAGGATCTTTGTGACAAAAGCAGCAACTCTAAAGAGCTATGCACATAAAATACATTTGTGACCTGCGTGCGACATAATCTTTGCAGCAGGTATATTAACTCTCTGCGCTACCTTAGATGAGTTAAAACTGCCACTAGACAAAACTACAGCTTGTTCAAATGGGAAGATTAATCATTAGAGATATCTTGAACGTTTATTGCCACTCCATATACAAAGAACTTTGCTACTGAGGACCGACAGAGAAGCATTGCAAAACCGCCCTCCCTTAAGAACTGGCCTCAAAACCCTTCCAGCCTCCCGCAGAAATGCCCAATGCCCAATAAGGCCAGTCTGACCATGATCATTGCCACTACTCTGCTCATCTTTTAAGCTGGTACAAAAAAATTAGAATCCAGGGCTTTTTCACAATTCGGGCCAGTTCACCAGTGGCAGAAGATGCTTATCTGAAGTGATAGGGTGGGGGCTTGGGGGATGAATTAAAAATAACTTACCTGCTGCTCCCGCTGCCGGCCGTTTCATTGCTTCTCTCATCCGGCCCAGAAGTAGATGAGCCACAAAGCACAGGCTCCCCACCCAATCCAGACCCTGCTCTCTAGCATGAGAGCAGTGCCAGAATTGGTCTGAGCAGTCTCATTTGCCACTCAGACAGTGCCTGGGAGCCTTTGGCTTTTCTCCAAACTAGCTGTGCAACACAGCTGGGTTGGAGACACACCACAAGTGTGCATGTCTGTTTGACCAGCCTAAGATGGCCGGACAAACAGACGTGCACACTTAAGTGCACACTACTCCTCCTCCTTGCCATGTGGGTCCCGCCCTATAGTCATTGCCCGGCTCAGACAGCGATAAATAAAATTATAATAATATTGTGTTATTATCATTGTATTTATCATCTGTTGGTTCTGGGCCTTATGCGTCCCATTTCCTCTCTGTTAACTGTGGGAGACTCACTTCTGTTTAGGACAGGATAAATCAGTTTCCAATGTGTGAAACCTTAAAAACCCACAAAGTGCAATTACACTTACGCCATAAACATTCGCAGCTATGCAACGAGAAAATGTCTTACTTAACTGTAAATGGAAATTTATTGCAGTTTTCCAGAATTACGCCTGGAAACCTGCAAATGTAATTGATTTCCAGGCAGGAGCTAGGATATATGAATTTTAGAGAAGTCAGAAAAAATATTTCAAATGTAGAAGACAAAATTTGCAAGTATATTTGGTAACTTTTTGTGGTCCTAGGTCGCCCATTCCCATTCAGCCTTAGATACAGTGTTCAAGTTCTTATATAAAACATTTGTGGTCCATTTACGCGTGAATAATTGACCTAAAATCAGGTTTCCCGCATGAGTTGTTTAGACCTGTTGGGTTTGGAGAACCGCTCTTATTGATGCATAACTAAACTATTCATTTCCGCAGGTGTAAATCTAATTTACAGATACAAAAACACTTTGCATATTGGACCTGTCATGAGTGTGGAGCAGTGGTTCTTAACCTTTTGACGTCTGTGGAACCCTCCTTAACCATTACTGGAAGTGGGGGACTGAAACTGAATCATGATTGTAATCAGGGACACCCACTGAGTCATTACTGGACACCGAGGACCCTGGCCTAAGAATTTGATGATTTGAACCCCAAAAAATACACAAAAAACACTGAAATGAGCATTAATCAAACAAACATACATTATACATTATTTTGTTTAGTTAACAAATCTTTAAAAAAAATCTAAATTTTAATTGGAAGTTAGGAACTTCTACATTTAATAGAGGCCATTCATCGTCCATACTATATTCTGTTCGATGAGGATACAACTTAATTTTTAGCCTCTAATTTCAAGTTTTTTTTATTTTTATACACTTTGTGAATCTGTTAATATTATTTAATTTTCTAAGAAGACGCAGACCCTCTCAGTAGGTGGTGTGACTCCCGGGGTCCCCGGTCCAAAGGTTAAGAATCACAGGTGTAGAGTTTCAACCACATTCAGTGGTAAGTTATGTTGCAAACAGAGCTATAACTTCGTGGAAACAACTTGCATCTGATTTTGAGGGCAGAGGCAGTTAATAACAAATCAGACAGAATGAGCCTGGCTTGTGACTGACTGGGCTGATCCTTCACTGCATTTCAGTTGCACTAATCTGACCGCATATCCAAATACTTCCCTATTCGATAATGTGTTTTTGGAATCCCTGTTTCAATCGGAGCATGACTCCCACCGGCTTGCTTTTTACATTTCACATTTCCAGATGACCTTCATTTGGAGGGTCTCACACTTATTTTGACTGGTGTGATAACGTGTTCCTTTGATATTACTTCACATTTTAAAGATTCTAGCTGATTATCTTTAATGCAATTATACCACATTACACGACTTGTAGCTTCGTTGAGTGGAAAAAAATATCAAGTAGGAGGATATTTGTATACCCCACCATTCAAAAAACATCTCAGTATTAGTGAGAAATACAGTGGTAATTAATTATGGGAGCTATACTGGTAATTCCTAACATCTCACAATCTTTCTCTGGGACTTCTTTGGTAGCGTTTCTGCTGTGGAAGAAAGTTGGCAGGATTACCTGCCAAACAAAGTTTCATCTGGATATTCCTTACATTACTGGTTGAAGATGTGAATAGGTTAAAAAGGGCTACAATAATGCTTCAATTACTTACCGGTAATTCCATTACTTGCAGTCCATCTCACACTTTGATTAATTGTGAAACGAGGCCCTCGTGCCCCCAAACACACTCTCTTATCAAGCAAATAAAAGAACCTCCCCATCCACACGTCATGCTCGATTGTAACACACCCAAGAAAGTATAGTTAGACTATTCAAACACGGTGGGAGTTAGGAAATAACAAATCAAAACTAGAGATGGACTTGTGGTAATGCAATTACAGGTAAGTAATTAAATCATTATCCAAATAATTCTAGATGGAACAGCCCAAGTATACAATCTGCAAATTACCATCAATGATGCCCCGTGGACCAATCCCTAGGGAGACTTAATATACCACTGGTTTATCTACCCTGGATACCCAGAGGTGACGGGACACACGATTCTTGTTGGCTAAAGAAGTTAGGGTACAAATCCACCTGCTGAGAGTTGGAACTTCAACCCCCTTTTTCTGGCCCAAAATTGACAAACACAGGGGAGAGGAGTTGTCCTAACGACTAGGGAATCCGACCTCGAATCTGGGGAACTGGGTTCGAGTCTCGGCAATGACGCTGAACATCCTGGGATTCTGGGCAAATCACTTAATCGCCCCGTGCCTAACAAAAATGAATGTGTCCTCATCCAATGCAACTGGTGCAATGTAAAGCGCTCCGATACCCGATTCGGGTCAAGTTCGCGCTACATAAAACTCTGGGGGAAAAAAACTAAGCAGAGTTTAAATTCTGCAACCCTTTTGAGATAGATAAGTAGTGCGCTTCTTATATCTAAGGAATGAACTCCAGTTTCTTCACGTTTTTCTGGATTGTGATAAATAAAACAAGCACTGGCATAGCCAATAGGTCTCGCCTTTAGAACCTTATAAGTATTTAGTTATGCAGTACAATATCATTGGTGCAACAACAAATGTGGCATGTCTAAACACTTCTTAAGTCCCAAAGGCGAGACCTATTGGCTATGCCAATGCTGGTTTTATTTGTAAATGCCCCTATGCAGCGGTTTCACTTTTATAGAGGCTGTGCACCTTTCCTTCGACACGGCTCTTCTAAAGAAAGGGGTGTGGTCTTCATGCATGTGAAAGTGTGGCATGGGGGCTTTGACAACATAAAAAATATTTGCAATGCAATATGTCTCACATTTACAAGAGTTTAAGCTATTGGCATTTACAATGCCATTGTCCCAGCTGCTTGTAAAGTGAAAGCACACTAGGCGCGCTGAATTTAAGGAAAGCACGTCGTGCCTGCAGTACGGCAAAAACCATTAAAGAAAATAGTGATTACAGACTAAATAACACATACCATGCAGCAACAGAAGTAAAAGGGCCAGTCCTCATGGGAGGTTTCAAATGAAGAGATAAGGCACTACCAAGGAGGGACTTATAAGGTGATTAAGGAATCAGAAGCCAGCATTTGCAAAGGACAACGGCACAAGTCAATGAAAAATATGGGCTGAGATTGGGTGAAGCATCAAATCCCTAACTCAATACAGCATGCATCGCAGAGCAGTGCACGCTTCATGTTGATTAAAGCTAAGTGGGTCTCGAATGTTTGTAATTCTAAAAATTGGGTCATGGTTCTAAAACATTTGGTAAGGACTGCTTTATATGTATAAAAGAATCTAAGATTATGATATTCTAAGAACCAAGATGGATTCCGCCTGCACCCTTTGCAAATTGATCCTGTGCCACAGGACTAAATCTACATCTCCTGCGAATTGTGCATGAAGCTGGGGGCATCTCAACTCACCTGCGAAGCTACTGCTGATTTTGGGAGACTCAGCTTTCAGGTCCCGGCGTCTCGTATTTCAAGACTTGACTCTGATTCTGACTGCAGATCTTCGTGTTGTGAGCATGAAGCTGGGGCGCACAATCTTTCTCTAAAGCTGCTGATTTAAGAGACTCAGCTCTCAGGGATTTTACAACTTCTTCGAGGCTTGGTGCTCGTTGCTTCTGGATTTTACGCTGTCCCCTGAGGTTCGAAATTGTTGCTGCAGCAGCCTGCTGTTTGAACTTTTGCCGAAAGCTGGAGCCAGAGCTGAGGTGGAGGATTGGAGATTCCTGCCGTAGTGGTGGGATAAGAAGTTCTGGAACTTTTTACGCTGCGTGCATCACTAACGACTGGCAGAACTTTTTTTTTGCTGTGCATCCAGGGCGTAACAGAAAGAAACATTCAAGGGAGGGTCTTCCCTGTTAGAATTATACGCAATAATGGGCAAGCTTCAAAAGGAGGAAGAGGAATTTATAAGTCTAATTGGCTGCTCGCCAGAAAGCGAGAACCCGCTAAGCCTTAGCCAGAAAGGCCTCACGAAAAGCAGCCAAGGACAACGACAAAAATAAAGATAAAACTAGGGAAGAGAGCTCGGCTGGGGATACGATGCCCGAGTCCTCAGATGATGAACTACCTCTCGCTTCTTCCTCTCTGCAAGTTAAGGAGCCAGAGAAGGCAGTTATGGGGTGTCAAGACATCTTTAATACAACAATGCAATCCGAACTGGAACTAGAAGCAGAGATGCCAGCTTGTACCTTGGTACCAGCTTTAGAAACACCACCTCAGGCAGGAGAGGGTAAAAATAAAAGTGGTAATGGAGGAAAAGAGTTAAAGGAGTATCCACTCTTTGCAAAGAAAACCACTCCAAAGACTCTCCCCGTACAATCCCCCACAACCTCAACTCACCAGCTTTATGAGCTAATATTGCACGACCTGACGACCCTGGCCCGATAAAAACATCAAAGACTCATAGCCATGAACAGGCACCTGAGCCTCTTCTTCTACATATTCCGCTATCTCCCAGAATCTCCACAAAAGAGGTGATGGATGAGAAGGTTTGTGTGCAAGACTGTTCGCCACCTCCGGATATACAAAGCGGAGTATCGGGAGCTGCACGTGTAGAGGGTGAAGAGGTACAGCCGAGCCTCAATGAGAGTAATACGGGCTCTAACATAAATCTTTTGGCAGGAAAAGATAGCCTTGCGGGATCAGAGGAGAGATCAGAGGTGAGATATCAGCTAGACATTCGCGAAATGCTGAATTTAATTCTTGATGAGATGCGAGAAATAAAACAACCAGCAAGTGGAGATAGCTGCCTTACATTTAAGAATGGACAAATTTGAGGAATCGATGCTTGTGATCCCGAATAGACTTCAGGAGGCAGAGGCTAGGATCTCTGCCCTCTAAGATCAAATGAACCTGGTCTCGGGGGAAGCAAGGGAGGCAACCAAGAAGAAAAACTTTCTTGAAAACAAGCTTGAGGAGCTTGAAAATCACTTCAGAAGGTCAAATCTAAGGATTGTAGGGGTTCCGGAAGGAATAGAAGGTTCCGATACTATTCAGTGGGCCAATTCTTTTATTCAGCACACAGTTCTACCTGAATTTGAGGGGGACTTGACAATAACAAGGGCTCATCGGGTCCCGGCCCAGCGCTTTCCAAATTCAACATTTCCAAGAACTATCCTTTTGAACTTTGCTGATTATAGGATTAAGGAGAGGATTTCTTTCTAGAGCCTTCCAACAACGTCGGTTTTCAGTATCAGAAACAACAAAATGTAGGATCTTTTCGGACATGACTGCAGTAGCTGCAAAAAGAAGAAAAGAATTTGTAAAAATTCTACATCTATTTAAAGCAAATGGCGCTCAAGCCTCGATTGTGCAGCAGTCAAAATTGTAGGTCCTGGTTAAGGGAAAATTCTACTTGTTCACTGACGTAGAAGAGGCACAATCCCTTCCTAAGGAGATCTCTTCAGGAGCCAGGGCCTGAAAAGGAGAAAATGTAACCTTGGGTTTGTAATGCTCTACTCTTCCTGAGTTGTCTTCCTCCTTTCTTTTCACTTTGGTTTTTCATTTTGTCTAGGGTTAATCGTGAATAATAGTAGTATGGGGCGGTACCAGATCTACGGGTCACTTAGGGTGTAACAAAAGGACACCCAGACCAGAAGAAGTGGGAGGAATGTGGCCAGCGTGGCAGGGAGGGGAGTTTCCACATTCCTGGGTAGGGTGTGGGAGGGGGGGGATAATGCAGTAAAAAGGAATAGGTGCAATAGGCATAGCATTTTTTTAAGATCTATTGTTAGGTACTTAACAGGGAAAAGACCTTTTTTATATGAAATGTAATACTTGTAATATCCTGTCAATTAATGCAAATGGAATGTTAAATAAACAGAAGTACGGGGCTCTTGTGAAATGGGTAGTATCTCTTAGATCCCAGGTGGTCTTTTTTCAGGAGACTCATTTGAAGTCTAATAGTCCGAAGCTGTTTATTCCTAGATACTTTTCTAATGTCTTTTTCTCATCAGCAGGGGTGGCCCAGAGAGAGGTTGCTATTTTTTTCTCAAGGGATCTAGCCTGGGAATTTTTACAGGTTCGAAGAGATGCCAAGGGTAGGTGGCAATGGGTGGTGGCAAAATTGCAAGTTAAAATTATAAACTTTGTGAATTACTATGGCCCCTCCTTGATGATATTTCCGGGTTGACAGAAATTTATGAATCTTTAAGGGGAGTCCCAGGACAGATAGTTCTAGGAGGAGATTTTAATTATATTCAAGATTTGTTAAGAGATACTTCTAATAAGAAAAAGAAACAGCTAAAACCTAAAAGAAAAAGTTTTTTTGAAGCACTCTTACATGAGTATCAATGAAGGGATCCATGGTGTTGTAGGAATGTTGAAGGTGAATCTTTTACATGTTATTCCCACCGGTTTCAGACTGCATCCAGAATAGATTTCTTTTTAATATCTAGATCTTTTCAGATCTCAAGAACTCTGATTGGATGCAATCGGTTTTCTGACCACTGCAGAATAGAACTAGAGTTAGTACTTGGAGGAGCGGATGGGGAGCGTCCCAGGTGGCAGCTGGACCGCACCCTGCTACAAAACTAGGATTGGGTTTCAGAATTCAGAGAATGGATTATACAATTCTTTGAAATGAATGATAACAGCTGAACCCTTCTCTGTTTCGGGCGGATTTAAAGCAACAGCACGCGCCCAGATCATCACGTATACTAGCGCTAAGGCGAATGAAAGAAAGCTAAAAATATCTAAGCTTCTGTCAGCCGTAGAGAGGGAATATGCTTTACAGCTCCAACAACATTCGAGCCAATTAGAGCGGGCTAAAACTCATCTACGTGATTTTTTTATTGCGGAAGCGATCAATAGCTCGAAAGCCTTCCAACAAAACTGTCTACGAAGACAGTCAGTTGGTGGGAAAATTATTAGCTAACTCTACAAGAAAGAGGCAGCAGTCATCACTGATAGTGAAAATCCGAGACCCTCAGAGTGGACTGGAGGAGGAGGATAGAGATAAGATCTCTAGGATTTTCCTGGATCATTTTGAAAAAATCTACTCTACGGAATACCAGGTAGAGGAAGTAATGATCCAGGACTACTTTGCAAATATAGAAATCCCCAAAATCTCCATAAATCGGGTCAACCAAATCAGTCTTGAAATAAGTACCTCTGAAATACAAGAATGTATAAAAGCAACTTCAGGGGCAAAGGCTTCCGACCAGGACAGATTACCAAATGAGTTTTATAAGGTTTTTTTTAAAGAATTAGTAACTCCCTTGAAAAAGTTATATAATTATATTAGGTTAGGTGGGCACGTCCCTGTTGAGTTTAAGGAATCTACAATTATATGTTTTATTAAAAAAGACAAATCAAAATGACGTTAATTCATATAGGCCAATTAGCTTATAAAATTCGGATTATAAAATCCTCATGAAAATATGGGCTGAAAGATTTGTGCTCGCAGGCCAGGAGGTTATCCACCAAGATCAGACTGGGTTTATTGCAGGACGTTATATGGCAGCAAACACAGAGTTCTTAATCCAGGCATTGGACTATTTTAATAAAAATTTGACTCCAGTCTGTATTTTAATGGACGGACGCAGAAAAAGCGTTTGACTTGGTCAATTGGGCAGCATTGTTCTACTCTCTCGGTCAATTCGGATTCCCGGCCTCAATTATTAAGATGCTTCATAACATCTATGAGGGAGCATCGGCTCAAGTAATAATCAATGCAAAACAGGCTCGTAAGCTCAAGGTAAGTCGTGGTACAAGGCAGGGCTGCCCGTCGTCCCCGCTGCTCTTTACTTTCTTTATCGAGCCTTTAGTGGTAAAGATCAGGGATAATGTGGCCATTCAGCCCCCTATCATCGGTATGTCTAAATTAAAGTTGTTTGCCGATGACATTATACTTTATTTAATACCTAAAAAAGAAAACATTGAAAACTTAATGAGAGAGTTCAAGAACTATGTAAAGATAGGGGGATATAAAGTAAATCCCAAAAAAACCTGAGGTCCTTGCTTTAAACACCGATCTTCATTTTCTCCCTTTTGGTTTGCAGGCCCGAGCTGCAAGAAGTGACCCAATTAGATACCTGGGCATTTTCATGACTAGCGAATATGATATGCTTTTTTTTCCATGAATTACACTAGAATGAAGAACAAAATTCGGAACCTTCTAGATCAATGGCTCCTTCTCCCATTAACAGTTATAGGCCGGGTATCATTGATTAAAATGTCGGTGCTGCCCTTGCTTATATTTCTGTTCAGCAACGTTCCCATTAAAATTAATTTAGGTTTCTTTAAAGAGCTGGAAACAATGCTGAGAGGTTTTATCTGGGGCAATAAAGCATCGAGAGTTAAACTTCCAGTGCTACAACTTTCAGTTGATCAAGGAGGTTTAGCTCTACCCCATTTAAGGACCTATTACGAAGCTTCATGTTTTGATATATTGGCAGGATTACTGAGGATTAATCAGACAAGAGATCATTTTTTTCTTACAAAGATGCTGCAAGAGGCAGGTTCTCAAATTGCAGTTTTTTAAAAATTGCAAAGCTCCCAAAGAGGTCAAGATATAAGACGCTAAGAGAATATGCCTCAAGACTGTCGCTCCTTTTTAAAAAACATGGTACCGATGGCTCTCATTATTTAAGTTTAATTAAATGTACTCAAATAGGCCTCCCAGTAAGTTTGAATCATATTAAAAATTGGGAACTCTGTGGGCTCCGTGAGTTGAGACATCTGGTAGTCCAAAACAGGGTAATTAGTTGGCAAGAGGTAGTTGCTAGAACTAATAGTCCCTTGCGTCCGACCTTTTTTGAATATATGCTGATCATCTACTTTATCAGAAATGAGATAAGTGGCCTGCTTAATGTTCCTAATGCTTTACTAACAGCCCTGTATGGAGGAAAGAATAAAGGTATAGGATATTGGTACAAGATGCTTCATTGCTCAGGACAAAATGTACTAGTAGACAGACATCTTGAGAAAATAAGTCTCTCAACTCAATGCAATTTTTCTACGAAGGATTGGGAGGTCCTGTGTCAGTTGGGAAATAAATCTTTACGTGCAGCCAATTATAAGAGGATGTCTTTTCTATCTCGCTGGTTAGCATATTATACACCGGAGGCTTTGGAAAAGATGTATCCTGAAGTTGAGAATAAATGCTTCAGATGTATGGCTAGTAGCCAGGGAGGATGGCACCATATTTTCTTCACTTGCCCGCAGTTAGAAACTTTCTGGAAGGGGATATTTGCTGATATCGAACAGGCCAGTGGGAAATCTTTTCTGCCAGCAGCAGAAGTAGCCCTGCTCGGTATATGCAAGGACAGGAGCGGGCTTAATAAAGCTGAAGAAGTATTTATATTTATATCTTGTGCAGTTGCTCGTTCTTTAATACTTCAAAGCTGGAAATCCAGGGAGATCCCATCACATATAAAATGGTTTAATAAAATGAGGAGAACCTGTTTTTTTGAAAAGGCTTATATGCTGGCAGAGTGGGAGCCATTTGGAGATTTGAAAGGAATTGGAAATATTTTCGGAATCTAGAACAATTGAAGGGAGGATGATTTGTGAAGAAAATCGAGAGTAGATGATATAATTATTTTTCAATACTAACAGCCTTTTCATCTATGAATGTAATAGCTTTGTTTTTTCTAGGACATTTGCACTTTATTAGCACTTTCTTACATTAGCTTGCACTAAGCACTTTTTAAGATTGTACTTTATTGTACTTTATTGTACTTTTTGCACTTTGCAGTAGCACTTTATTGCAGTTTTGCACTTCTTTGCAGACGCACTTTATAAATTGCATATTTTGTACATAATGTCCTGAAAATTTTAATGATGTCTTTGGCTGTCTTTTCTATCTCGATGAATCTCGCTCCCTTTTATCTTTTTATCTCTTGTCTGTTATTTTAGAAATTTATTGGAAATGTATTGATATTTAAAGTGAAACATGTTTTGTACCTTCGGTTACCTATTGCTATATTCAATGAAAAAAATAAAAATAAAAAAAATCTAAATCTCACTGAGAAGACCTAAGTAGGCTTTTGTTCTCACTTGGAGGGGACCAGGCTTCGTAGTTCACCAAGTACTAGAGTAAGATCTGGCTGACTGGCATACCACTGGTCTATGTCTAGAACGGCACAGTGGGTGAAAAATTTGTAGAATACAGCCCTGAGTAAGGGCCAGTGCCAAGATTAATTCACACACTTGTTCCATAACTTTGTCTGTTGAGTGTGTCCACATGCATCACTGAAAAGCACTGAACAACAGCATTAGTTCAAACATTTCTCAATAAGGTGACTATCCACAGAAACGGGTCATGGTAGCTAAAAAGTAAAAGCCAGGAAAATAAGACTGTGCTCCTCATGATTAATGGTACACCACGCCATGGATGGCAAAATAGAAATCTAGTCAGACATCATACCTAGAAGTAGAAACCTGGAATTCTGCATTTCAAGGTATCAATGAAATTCAGGATATCTTAGTGTTCTAATTTGTCTTTTAATTCCTTCTAAGCCCGTAGCCAGACTGAAAGAGGCCAATCACTATCATTTCAAAGAGGAGGCTATTAAACAACTAATGGACAAGAACAATGAGAAAATCAAATCCAACTTACAACCAGACCACAAACTTTGTTTCCAAACTTACCAGGCGAGAACTTGGACAAAAGTATAACCAGTATCAAAGTACAAAACCTTGTGCAAAAAAGACCACATATGCAAGAGATAAATAACTGCACCATTTTGGAGCCAGGCCTAAAAAAATAACACCAGTACATAGACCTGCATGAGTAACTTGCTGAAGAAGCCTAAACACTACTAAAAAAGGAACTGGCTAAAACAAAGCCTATTAGTTCACACCAAAACTTAGAAATGCATAGATAACCATTGAGAAAATGTGGGCAACCAAGTCTGAGTGCATCAAGCAGATAACAGCACAGCCGCATACCCCTCCATTCATACACAATTACTGGAAAATGATCTCAGAGACCACAAGAGAAATGAAATGTTGGTATTAAAAATAGGAATTGAGGATATTCGGTAATTAGATAAGAACAGAGAAAAGGAGAGAGCAAGGTAGGTAGTTGTCAAACCAAAAGTTATTACGTGACATCTGTAACATGAGCCAAAAATTAATTGTATAGAAACAAAACCAACATTAGTGCAACTTAAGAGGAAACCTATAGCTTACAGCAAAGATCAAATTTCCTATAGACCCATTCCTCTACACGACCCCCAAGGTGCTATTTTCAGATTGAGCCTATCAGACAGTGTAAGCGGTCTGGTTGAAAGTGACATATTGTAGGTTTACCAAGAACATATAGAGGCTTGCAGTCCCTCCCATTGCTTACCATTTGCCAGTTTTAATGCCACTTATTTGCCTGCATCTTATTTCCGTCTTAGCTTCTCAAACTACTGCTGGTCTCTCCTATGGAACATAGCCTCTATACCATTTCTTTGGCTTGCTTGTTTCTACGGTTTGCTTTTAGAGATTTTTCTTTTTTTTCTATGAGAGCATTATTTTCCAACTACCTGCCCTGTGAGCTTTTCTCCCCAACCACGGTACTCTGTCTCTCTCATATCCAAGTTCTTACCCCCACCGCCATGTGCACTCCTGTTTCGCTATTTTGCCTCATCCGTCCCTCGCCACCCCAACTTCCACGTTGCTCTTTCAGTTGTTCAGTCTTATTGCTTCTACTGAAGACCTTCCCCAATTCTTTAATTCTTTTAAATTTGTATTTTGCTTTATTGAGCCCTTTTTTTCTGGTTACAGATCCATCTCAGAACAGTAAATAAAAAATTTTAAAAACCCAGATCGTTTTTTAAGCATGCACATGCATGTTGAATGGAGGTGCGCCCCAGGCACATTATTGTGTTTTCTTTGTTAATATTAGCCATGCTGGACAGAGCAGCGATGCTATATAACATGGCTAAAAAAGATGGGAAAGGGTTACAATAGGCGAGACCTATTGTCTTCCCCAATGCTGGCTAGTATCTTCTCATGGTGAGCAAGCCCTTGGTGTGATCTTAACTCATCGTATTAGAAGCAAAGTGCACTCTACAGTCAACATATCCTCCCACCAAATCCAACTATATATATATATAAAATTTAAAATCTCACTTGGGTGGATTAAAAAGGCCGACATTTTCGAGAGATGGTCCATCCAAGTTAAAACTCCAACTCTTCCCAACAGATTTACAAAATGAGCGTCTAAGTTTTTGGACAAGTTTTTTAGGAGTGTTTGATGAAAAAGATTCTTCAACGGAGCAGCTGTACACCTCTAATTTAATTTCAAAATCTGGTCTTGCTTCATTGCTGAAAAAGACAAAAATGGCAGGATAAAAAAAAAGTGCCGAAAAGTGGCAGCAAAATACATACATAGAAAAATACATACACAAGTCATATGTATACTCAATGCTTCCATAGACAAATTTCCATGTATACAAACAGCAAATTAAACATTCAAGGTAAAGAACGAGTTACTTACCTTCGGTAACTATGTATCTGGTAGAGACACAGTCTAGCCGCAGATTCCTTAACTTAGAATATCCCCAGGCGTCAGACTGGATCCGGAAAACTTTTCCACCGCAGCACCTCTGCGCTCCGCTCCACCCTGACGTCGTCCACGGACGTGACGTCAGCAGAGCCATATATGCCCATCCCGGCGCGCTGAAGTCAGTTTTCTTCAGAGAAACTTTTCCGCACCACAACGCGGAGCCACCACCAAAAACTGTTAAAATAAGGGAAAAGTGTGCAAAAATGAAGACAAATAGAATCATGAAGCACAGTGCCAGGCACTGTATCCTGAAAAGTAAAAGGAAAGAGCAGAGCACCGCTCTGAGAAGCAACCCCACAACACGAAGGCCAGATGATGTGAAAAAACAGCATGGCAGACGACCGAAAGCTTGCAAATATAATGTTGTCCTTCATGGTTATACAAGTCCAGGACATAGGATCAAGGACAATTTCACCTTAAGATTTCACCAGAAAGAGACATCGTAACATCAATAAAAGACCAATAGAATGTGGCAGAGGTCCTAGACTTGAACCAATGGGTCGCAGGGGTGGTAAGAGACCCCAATGCGACAGAGAAGGGGAGAGCATGGGTGGGAAAAAACCTGAATAGATCCCACACCGTACAATCCAGGCACAGTGTTGGAAAGGACACATGACATATGCTCATACCGCCAAATCACGTGAACGGCAGAGTAGAGCAATGAAAACATAATGAACATTTTGTGTATGAGTGAAGTGAAAATGTCACCCTATAGAAAGGTCCAGCCACCCGGAGGGAGGCGGGGATAGAAAACCCAACCTGAAAAGGTCCTCTCAGAATGGGGAGGACGGGCGGGCGTTAAGGAATCTCTGGCTAGACTGCGTCTCTACCAGATACATCGTTTCCGAAAGGAAGTAACTTGTTCATCTGATAGAGACATCTAGCCGCAGATTCCTTAACTTAGAATAGATACCAAAGCCATACCAAAAGAGGAGGCGGGTCTGCGACTGAACCTCGTGAAGTTCCAGAGGGAACGTAGCCGTCAACAAGGTGATGAAACACAGTGGGGACTGTAAGTCAGCGCAGCCACACCGGACCATGAAGCTCATAAAAGAGCAGAAAACATGGGAAGGCAAAGGCACCGCAAGCCGTCCAACAGCATGAAAGAACAAGTTACTTACCTTCGGTAACGATATATCTGTAAGAAACAGTAGTTAGTATTAGATTCCTTACCTTAGAATATCCCCAGGCGTCAGTCTGGATCCGGAAACTTTTGCGTAGCAGTACCCCTGCGCGTCGGTAGGCGTCGTCTGCAGGCGTCCCCTGCGGCTCCGCGTCGTCGGCGTCGTGCGCCGTGATGACGTCGCTGGAGTATATAGACGCCGCCTCCGCGCGCTGACGTCAGTTCTTTGCACACAGCTTTTCCGCGCCAGAACACGCAGAGCCATGTGAGAACTAACACTGGTGCCATTTGAAACTAGGGCCCTGAAAGGGATGTCCTTAACCCTAGGTATCAGTTCGCAGAACGGGGAGGATGGGTGGGGCGGTAAGGAATCTAATACTAACTACTGTTTCTTACAGATATATCGTTACCGAAGGTAAGTAACTTGTTCATCTGAAAGAAACAGGTTAGTATTAGATTCCTTACCTTAGAATAGATACCCCAGCAATACCAACCCCGGTGGTGGGTCTGCGAACCAATACAACCTACACCAGAAAGTCCTGGAGGACCGAACGGCCAAAGAAGCCATCCCTCCGGACTTGACTGTCCAGGCAGTAGTGCCTCGCAAAGGTGTGCAGCGAGGCCCACGTGGCCGCCTGGCAAATGTCCTGCAAAGGGACTCCCCGGCCCAGGGCAGTAGTGGCCGCCGTGGCCCGAGTGGAATGGGCCCTCAGCCCAACAGGAGGCTCCTTCCGAGCCAAAGAGTAGCATGCTTTGATGCACAGGACGACCCACCGAGAGATGGTCCGTTTCTGTACCGCCCTTCCCTTCTTCTCACCCACGTAGCCAACAAACAGTTGGTCATCCACCCGGAACTGGCGTGTGCGATCCATATAGAATGAAAGCGCACGTTTTGGGTCCAGACGATGGAGCCGCTCTTCATCCTTTGAAGGATGCGGAGGCGGGAAGAAGGAGGGCAAGGTGATGGACTGCCCAATGTGAAAAGCAGAGACTACCTTGGGCAGGAAAGAAGGTCTGGTCCGAAGAACCACCTTATCAGGATGAACAGACAAGAAAGGAGGTTGAACAGAAAGAGCCTGGAGCTCACTCACTCTCCTGGCAGAGGTGATGGCTACCAGGAAGGCCGTCTTTAAGGTGAGAAGACGGAGAGGACAGGAATGAAGGGGCTCAAAGGGAGCGCACATCAGGAAAGTCAAAACCAGGTTCAAGTCCCACTGAGGCATCACGAACGGAGCTGGAGGATACATGTGCGTGATGCCCTTTAAGAATCTTAAAACAATAGGGGACTTGAACAAAGATGGCTGATCAGGTAGCCTCAAGAAGGCGGAAAGGGCAGAAAGATAGCCCTTGATAGTGCCCAGAGCAGAGCCCTGCTGGGCAAGGGAAAGGAGGAAGAGGAGAACCTCAGATAGAGGGGCAGAAAGGGGATCCACAGCCTTTGCTGTGCACCATGCCACAAATCTGTTCCACCGGCAGGCGTATACCGACTTTGTGGAGGGACGCCTGGCTGCCAGAATGACATCACAGACTTCAGGAGGCAAGTCAAATGGCCTCAACTGTCGCCGCTCAATCTCCACGCATGGAGGTGGAGACTGGACAGGTTCGGGTGGAGGACCGTCCCCTGCTGCTGCGACAGAAGGTCCTCCTGAAGGGGCAGGCGGATCGAGGGACCGACTGTCATGCTGAGTAGCTCGGGATACCAGTACCTTCGAGCCCAGTCCGGAGCCACAAGGATAACTTGGGCCCGGTCGCGCCTGATCTTCTTCAGCACTCTGGGCAGAAGTGGTATAGGCGGAAAGGCGTACAACAGACCGCAACTCCACTCGCGCCGAAAGGCGTCGCCGAGCGAGTGCCGTCTTGGAAACTCCAACGCGCAGAACTGATGACATTGCGCGTTCTCTTCTGTGGCGAATAGATCTAACCAAGGCTCTCCCCATTGCTGAAAGAGGCCTCTCGCCACATCCGAGTTCAGACGCCATTCGTGATCCACCGAGCACCGACGGCTGAGTTCGTCCGCCCTGGCGTTCAGAGAACCTGCCAGGTGTTGAACCGTCAGAGTCACGCCCTGACGTTCCAGCCATTGCCAGAGGCGCAGAGCCTCTTGGCAAAGGGTCCACGACCCCACACCGCCCTGTTTGTTGCAGTACCACATGGCGGTGGTGTTGTCCGTGAACACCTGCACTACACTCCCGTTGACAAAGGGGAGGAATGCCTTCAGTGCCAGGCGAATCGCCCGCAGCTCCAACATGTTGATATGGAGCCGGGACTCCGCCGGAGACCAGAGGCCTCTGATCTCCGCCTCTCCCAAGTGGCCACCCCAGCCTTGGAGGGACGCGTCCGTCACAACCACGTGCTCCGGCTGGGGAAGGGAGAGGGATCTGCCCCTGACCCAATCGCGGTCTGTAAGCCACCACTGCAACTGTCTCGCAGTGCCCTCCGAGATCAGGACATGGTCGGATAGGTTGCCCTGATGCTGGGCCCACTGAAACTTCAGGTCCCACTGCAGAGCCCGCATCCGCCATCTGGCGTGATGCACCAGAAGGATGCAGGAGGCCATCAGCCCCAGAAGCCGCAGCGTCAACCTGACCGAAACCCGGGATAACGGCTGAAAGATGGGAATCAGAGCCTGAATATCCCGGACCCGCCGTTCCGGGGGATAAACCCGAAACTGCGCCGAGTCGAGAACCGCTCCGATGAAAAGGAGCTTTTGAGAGGGACACAGGTGTGATTTCGGCACATTGATGGAAAACCCCAACTCGTGCAGGAGGTCTGCCGTCATCTGAAGGTGGTGGACGACTGTCTGGGGCGAGCCCGCCTTCAACAGCCAGTCGTCGAGGTAGGGGAAGACTGAAACCCCTAACCGGCGCAGATGAGCTGCGACCACCGCCATCACTTTCGTGAACACCCGTGGGGCGCTGGTAAGGCCGAATGGGAGCACGATAAACTGAAAATGCTCGTGGCCTACCGTGAACCGCAGGTAACGCCGGTGGGCCGGCAGGACGGGGATGTGAAAGTACGCATCCTGCAAGTCCAACGCTACCATCCAGTCTTGTGGGTCTAGAGCAGCCAAGACCTGAGCCAAAGTCAACATCTTGAACTTCTCCTTCCGGAGGAAGCCGTTGACGTCCCGTAGATCCAAGATAGGACGCAGGCCTCCCTTGTCCTTCTTGGGTACCAGAAAGTAGTGGGAGTAGCAACCACACCCTACTTCTGGCCCAGGAACGCGCTCGATGGCCCCCTTGGCCAAGAGGGCCGTAACTTCCTCCTGCAGAAGTGTCAAGTGGTCCCCCGACACACGGTGGTTCTGCGGTGGCATGGCTGGAGGAGTGGACTCGAAGGGGAGGGCATAGCCCCTTCGGACAAGCTGCAGCACCCACCTGTCCGATGTTATCGCGCGCCAGCGGGAGTGGTGATGGCGAACCCTGCCACCCACTGGCGTCACGTGAGCCCGAAAGCTCGGACTAGGAAGGCTTGGATGCCGCAGCGGAGGGAGGCGTGGACTGACCACGACGCTGGCCTCTACCGCCACCACGGCGGAAACCACGGGCGCCACCGCGCTGGGGAGCGCTCTGCGCCGCGTGGCTGGCAGCACGTGTGGGACCTCCTCTCCCTTGGCCACGAAAGGGCCGAAACGAACCCGTCTGCTGGCGCTGGGTCTGGGTCGAGAGACCCAAGGACTTGGCCGTGACCCTGGAGTCCTTGAAGCGCTCCAGCGCGTGGTCCGCTTTGTCACCAAATAGGCGACTGCCATCAAATGGCATGTCCATAAGCGTATTTTGGACGTCTGGTGAGAAGTTGGCAGATCTCAGCCAGGCATGGCGACGAATCGCCACCGTAGTGGACATGGCTCGTCCCAGTGAGTCCGTGGTGTCCAGACCACAACGGATCGAGTACCGCGCCGCATCCCGGCCTTCAACAAAGGCCCGGGTGAGCTTGTCCCGCACTTCCTGGGGGCATTGCGGCAAACACTCCTCGACCGTATCCCACAGGGAGTGGGTGTAGCGGCCCAAGAGGCACGCGGTGTTACAAGACCGCAGCCCAGCACTCAAAGAGGAAAACACTTTCTTTCCAAATTGGTCGTACCTCTTTGATTCCCGGTCGGGCGGAGCCGACGGAAATGCGGACTGCGAAGTGGAGGCCTGGATCACCAGACTCTCCGGGGAGGGATGGGTGGACAGGAAGGCAGGGTCGTCCGCGCAGGGACGGTGACGCCTGGCAACGTTCCGGTCAACCGGCGCACCAGAGGCGGGCCTGGACCAGGTGCCCAGAAGGACATCCGTCAGGGCCTCATTAAACGGCAGCAGAGGCTCCTGGGGGCATGACTGCGGTTTAAAAACTTCCGTCAGGATATTCGGTTTGACCTTCGCGACGGGGAGCTCAAGGTGTAAGGCCTTGGCAGCCCTCATCAGGACCACCGAATAGGCAGCACCCGCCTCGGACGCTACAGGGGACGGAGAGACAAACCCAGGGTTGGGCGACTCGTCCAGGCCACTGGCATCACCCAGATCACCTACCCAGTCCACATCGTACTGGCAGGCACGGGACAGAGGGTCCTCAGACCCCTCCCAACCCTCTCCATACTCCTCCTCGTCATACCCATATTCTGGGTCGACGATATAGACATCGGGGTCAACGGGCCCCATCGGCGTCGGGTCCGGCGTCGGCCGACGCCGGTCCGGCTCCGAGTCCGGAGTCGGGGAGGAAAGGGGGGTGGCGCCGCGCGGCGTCGGTGCCGGGGACCCGACGCCGGCCGGAGCCGACGGCGGAGTCGCTGCACCACGCGGGGGCGGTACCACGGGCTGGCCCACAGGAACCGACGCCGGAGAGGCCGGGAGACCAGCCGGCGACGAACCAGAGGGAACCAGCGGCGCCGGGGCCGGAGCCACCGGCGGCGCCCGGGCAGGAGCACCCGAACCGCTCGGGCCCCCAGACGGGACCGACGGGCCCGCAGGCGCCGAAGGCCCCGCCGGAGAAGACCTCGCCCTCATAGCAATGAGGAAGGCCTCGATCTCCTCACGCGACGCGCCTTCCCCAGGGACCGACAGGTGTGGGGTAGACGGCGTCGGCGACCCATGCGGGACCGCGGGGGTGGGGTCACCCGAGCCCCCGGCCGCAGCACGCGGGCGTCGGGGGGAGTCGGGGGTGCGATGGCGACGCCCCGACTTCTTGTGCTTACCTGACGAGCCGGAGGAATGGTGGCGACTCCCGGAGCGCCCATGGCGGCTCCGCGACCGCTCCCTCGACCGCTCCCTCGACCTCCGACCGGACCGGGACCGCTCTCGACGCGGGGCCGACAACCGGAGTTCGAGAAGCTTGCGGGACCGCTCCCGCCTAGCTTTTCCAGTCAAGGCCCGACAGTCGACGCAGGACTCCACGTCGTGGTCCGCGCCCAGACACCGGAGGCAGAGTCGATGGTGGTCGGTGACCGACATCATGCGGTCGCACTCGTCACAACTCTTGAAACCGGGCATCCTACCGGCACCGTAAAGATCAATCAGTTAACAAAAAAACTTGGTCAAAAGACCGGAGTACTGCTCTTCGGATCTGCGCTAACTGGCGCGGAAAAAAGAAGAACTGACGTCAGCGCGCGGAGGCGGCGTCTATATACTCCAGCGACGTCATCACGGCGCACGACGCCGACGACGCGGAGCCGCAGGGGACGCCTGCAGACGACGCCTACCGACGCGCAGGGGTACTGCTACGCAAAAGTTTCCGGATCCAGACTGACGCCTGGGGATATTCTAAGGTAAGGAATCTAATACTAACCTGTTTCTTTCAGATACCCCTGTATGTATAATGGGTGAGAGAAAGAAAACACATACTAGATATGTAGGTGTGAAAAGGAAAGTGCATGACTTTGCAAGAAGTGGAACTGAAACTAGGGTCTGATCGATCCGCAGGATCCGGAGTGCCGACCATAAGTAAGACCCAGAGAGATGGCAACTGGTATGACAGAGTTAGCGCATACCGGTGCAACATGAACAGCAGTGGAAAGAAGCACTGTTGAAACCTGCACCAGCTAAAATGCGTGACAGCATTGGCAGGATGCCAACCTACGGCCAGAAAGTGCGGGTGGTACTAGAAACAGAAGACACGCCAGTACATTGTCGGTCTGTCAGCGACATGTGAAAGGGCCGAAGGCAACCAGCAGAAGCGCCCAAAACAGGACTTACAGGAAGAACGATAGTCAAGCGGAAGACCGGAAGGTACATAAGCAGACCGTGTGGATGGTAGAACCACACGAAGTATAGCAAAGACCCTCCTGTAGGGTAGCGTGAGCAGCCAAGATGCGAGAGATGCAATAGCAAGAAGGCAACTGGCTAAAAGGGTACCAGGCAAGCCGGACACCTATATAAGAGCTCGTAGCACAAGCAGACCGGGTCAAGGACCACGAACACCGCATGAAGGAACGTTGCCTACAAGATTCTACAGTGTAAGAACACAGCAGATATCGAATAAGAAGAAAGATGCTCAAAAATTAAGCGTAACAATAACAGACTAGAGCACGCGAAAAGTACTAACAGACATGTGGAAGCAGAACTGAACAGAACCATGTCCAGGGCCGTAAGCGACATCCGCCCCTCGCCTGGGAGGAGCAACGGTCCCCCGCAAGACAGAGGAGGAGAAGGAGCTAGGCACAATAGTGGAAACAGTCAGGACCAATCTAAAGGTCCCGGTACCCAAGAAGCGAGTATCCTGAAGAGAACACTCCCCTCAAGAGTGTTTTAGTATGAACCTAAAGCAGAAGCGTGGAAAACACCTGTGTGGAAGCAACAGGGAATGTGGAAGAAACTGCTTTTGGGAAAGTGGCCACAAAACAGGCCATAAGACAATGTACTTTTTAGAACAACAACGGTCCCATGCATAGGTAGCGGATTTACCATGTCCGTCTCTGCTGTACATTGTCTTATGTTAGGAACAACAAGGGACCCCAATTCAGTCAGCATAGGACCTTGGGGAGCATACTTTTTAGAACAACAACGGTCCCATGCATACAAGTTAAATGCGAAACAATAAATATAGACAGAATAAAATCTATATTTGGAGCGACATATTCAGCCGGACAGAGGTCTTCAAATTTACTCAATGAAAAGTTAATTCATACAGAAGGAATACCTTCAACAAATCACCAGTGTGGGGCACAAGCCTGTACCCAGACACTATCAGATCAAATACAGAAGGTTGACAGAGAACAGAAACAAGCTTTTGCAATGCAATAGGTCTCGCATTATTAAAGTTTGAGCTCTTGGCAATGCTAATAATAATGCAACACCAATAGCTTAAACATTCAGTAATGCGAGACATATTGCATTGCAAATGCTTGTTATAAGCAGGCATGTGGGATGCAGAATTCCATGAGAAGAATAATGTAAGGAAATGGGGCCAGCCTCCCCCGTGAAAGGTGGAGAAGGGACAGAGAAATATGCGGCTGGATGTTAGGGGATCAAGAGTGAAAACTGAGGGGAGATTATGATTAACTGAGATGCCGAGCTCTCATGTTCCCAATTGCCTGCATGAAAGCCAGTACCGTGGAGCTGCTGTTTGACTGCACAGAATGGAAAAAATACTACCAGAAAAAATTCACGTTGAATGTTTGTTTTAAACATACCTTGTTTTTGGGCAAATTATTTAATTTCCCTGTGCCAAATTGTAAGCGGAATAGTACTTTGGATGTGCCGATAATATGGTGTAGACTGGGCAAGATAAGGCAATTACATATTAGAAACTGCCACTTCTGAACAGCCAGTAGGGTTGGAGATGTGAGCTTTGCAGCATCTTAAAAGTGTAGGGATGAAGCCAATTGTATACTAGTCAAACATTCATAAAAATACACATTTGTGCCTGCTAAGTAGGGCTGAGGATGTTGCAGGCAACTAGAAGACTGGAACAGACTCAATTGTGGTGTAACACTCAGAGCAGCTGATTTTGGAACTTTAGAACGGATTAGAGTTTTAGTGCTGGCTTAAAATACTGTTGTTTTGGGGAATTTATTTAATCTCCCTGTGCCAAGCATAATTAAATGTGTCCTTGTGGAACGTAACTGGTGCTTATTTAAAGCACTCCGATACCTTGTGTGAAAGTTTACGGGATATAAAACTGCATTAAAAAAAATCAGATGTACGGCTAACATGCACTTAGCACGCATTTACATTTAATATGCAGCGTATTGCAAATGCAAGTAAAACCAGTGACTCACAGTCAATTGAAAGCGGAATTGTGCTTTTAAGCAACAGCCTGGTTAACCTCAAAACATTCATTTTGTATAAAATATGCAGAATTAATTAGCAACAGTGAAAAGGTCACGGCGAGTGTTTGTTTTTAAGACTGAAAGCAATTCAAGATTAACAGCAAACCCAACGGGTGCAGGGAATCCCAAATAAACACGGGCTGAGTTAACAGTGAAAAAAAGAACAAGAACAAAACAGCGCTGCTCCAGCAACAGGAAGGAGGGGGCCGCTCATGGAAGCTTTTATCAGCGCCGCGCGCCTCTCTGCAGACTCCCCTGCATTCCAGAGAGGCGCGCGACGCGATCCGGTCTGCATTGGCATGCCTTTGAGAGAAGACCTGGCCGCGCGCACAACGCTATCCTATGGGGAAACGCTGCGCGCGGCCAGGTCTGGTCTCCCTTCGTCGGTCCCAAACTGCTGAGACGACGACTATAGTTCTCGCTTGCGAGAACGCGCTTTCAGCGCGTTCGTCGTAGGCGAGACCTAAAAAGGGCTTTTTAAGGCAAAAGTAACGTTTTCTGTTAAAGATTCAAGTGTACAGAGATATCAAAAAAGCACCATTACATATACATCACATATAAATCAAGTTTTGTATAAGGTGCAAGACAGGTCGACGGCGTTTCGGTCCCACTATTTAGTCACGGGGACCATCATCAGGACATTAAATAAATGCCTTAACGTTTTTAAGCCTCTAAATGCCAAAAGAAGGGAGAAAGAAAAAAGGCATATATACATTTTAGAAACATCATCATAGAATTATTTACATAATTTATCAGGTGACTTTAGGTGAACAGTGAGACAAATTAAGTTATATATACACAAGAAGGTAAAGTTGTGAGAGCCGCTACGCTCTGTGCCATGGAACAAGTCTGCGGGGGTCTAGACCGCTAATCGTTTCTATAAATATACCCGGGACCGTGTGATAAAAAGTGGGAATAATTCCCTCGGTTGTGCCGGTAATGTGGGCGGCGCAGTAGGGTGCAGAATCGCCACAAAGACTATCGCAGTGGCCGAAGGTTGTGCATAGAATTGTGCCCATAGTGGTTGGATGTGGGGGCAGCTAGACCGGATTACGGTGAGGTCCGTAGCTGAACAGGTTCAAGCTTACTGTGCACTTATGCGATAATGCGGCGAGTACGGGAATCCTAGGCGCGGAGGTGGAGGCTCAGGGGAGCTGGGGGGCTTACCGGGGTAGTAAGACCGGTCGGTGCAGGCAATTGATCGGTGGCCTAGTGAAGGTGGAATAGCCCTGTAATAAATAAGGAAGGGCGTTATTAATTGAAAGACCATGTCGCGGACTATGTGGTTTCGGTCGGCACGTGAGGGTTCTTACCACAATCAGGCATGATGAGTTAGAGCCGCGTTACAATAGTGTAATCGGGCGGTACCAGGAGTCTACCTGCAGGTAAAAACGGGCCGCTAGGAGATTCACACGGGGAGAGAATAGCAGGAGTTGGTAGCCCAAGGGCTGTTAGGACTTACCGGGTCAGTCGGTAGTTCGGTCTGTTTCCTGGCTTCCTCATGGGGAAGGAGACGGTGTAGATAAAAGGGGCGGGAGGGTTCTGATTGGGTAGTGGTCCCAGGACTGTGCAAGGGCACTAAAATAGATGACGGACACGTGGCTAGGCGGCCATATTGGTGAGAGATAAAAGTGATTATAAGCTAAGTGAATAGTGCGCAGGGAGGGTGACTAAAACATGAAACATTACATTTCAAATGACAATTAATGAAACAAGAATAACTTGGCAAGGAGAAATAGTCACAAGGTGACATTGTATGCATCTGGGAAGCCCTGATCAGAGCGTTTCAGTTCAAATGTGAGTCAGACTTTAAATGAGGGCAGTCCAATCCTCTTGAAGATTTAATCCAGAGTTTAGGCTGTCCGTTTTCAATATCCATTTAAGCTCTTCCTTGTTGAGCATTCGAGTTAGGTCACCACCTCTTGGTGGAATGATAACTTGGGTGATTACAGTCCAACAAATTTCATTCTCTGTGTGCCCTTTGTTGGAAAAATGTTCGACTAGGGGAGCATTTGGTGTACCACACCGGATCCGGCTCCGATGTTGGGATATTCGTAGCTTGATTTTCTGCTTGGTCTGACCCACATAAATTAAATCACAGGGACAAAAGATTGCATAAATGATGTTACAGTTATTGCAATTAGTGAAGGTCCTTAGCTCATTTTTTACATCTTTGTATACAAACTCCTTACAGTCTATGGAAAAGTCACACACAACACATGAACCGCACTTAGAATGGCCTCAAAGGGGTGGTAATGACCAATGGTCATTGAGTGTGGTATTCAACGGGGCTGTGGGAGGGAGGGCTGCCCTAACCAACTGATCTTTGAGATTTTTACTTTTTTTGAAAGCAAAGAGGGGAACTTCCCACCGCAGTGGTCCGGAGTTCAGTATGTGCCAGTTCCTTTTTATACTCTGTTTGACACGATTGGAAATGGTAGAAAAGGTAGTGACACATACCATTTTGTCCGTGGTTTGTTTGGGTTTTGGCTCCAAGAGGGTCTCACGAGGGCAGTACCAAGCCCTTTTCATTGAGTTTTTTATTAGGCGTAGTGGATAGCCTCTGGTTCTTAGTTTTGCTGAAAGTGTGTTTGCCTCAACAAAATAATCTTCCTTCTTGAAGCAATTCCTCCTTAGTCTAAGGAATTGGGAGTATGGCAGGCTGTCTCAGAGCCCTGGGATGACAGCTACCGTAACTGAGAAACGGGTTTCTTTCAGTTGGCTTACGAAAAAGGGACGTATAGAGTACCCCATCTTGGTGTTGGATAGTTAGATCTAAAAATGCAATGTGAGTTTTGCTATGAGTCAGAGTAAATGTGAGGCCATTACAGTTGTTATTGAGCCAGTGCAAGAGTCCGGGGAAATCATCAAGTGACCCACCCCAAATGAGGACATTTGGGACATTATGTCAATTTTTGTTATGGAAAGTATACTGAACACCAGATCACGCCCACACAGAGTACCCACTCTATTCATAGTGTAACTCCTTGAGATCTGCCTCACCCAGAACTTCTTTATGTTTGACACACAATATTACCAACAGGTACGTGGCACCTCTATGGGTGCTATTTTTGCACCTACTCTGGTGATGCTGTACATGGATTGGCTAGAATGCAATACTATTCTCACCGATAGCAACCCGTTCCACCTGGGGTTGCTAACATGGAAACGTTATATTGACGATATTTTCCTCATTTGGGGTGGGTCACTTGATGATTTCCCGGGACTCTTGCACTGGCTCAATAACAACTGTAATGGCCTCACATTTACTCTGACTCATAGCAAAACTCACATTGCATTTTTAGATCTAACTATCCAACACCAAGATGGGGTACTCTATACGTCCCTTTTTCGTAAGCCAACTGAAAAACACGCTGCTCAGTTACGGTAGAGGTCATCCCAGGGCTCTGAGAGACAGCCTGCCATACTCCCAATTCCTTAGACTAAGGAGGAATTGCTTCAAGAAGGAAGATTATTTTGTTGAGGCAAACACACTTTCAGCAAAACTAAGAACCAGAGGCTATCCACGACGCCTAATAAAAAACTCAATGAAAAGGGCTTAGTACTGCCCTCGTGAGACCCTCTTGGAGCCAAAACACAAACAAACCACGGACAAAATGGTATGTGTCACTACCTTTTCTACCATTTCCAATTGTGTCAAACAGTATAAAAAGGAACTTGAACATACAGAACTCCAGACCACTGCAGTGGGAAGTTCCCCTCTTTGCTTTCAAAAAAAGTAAAAATCTCAAAGATCAGTTGGTTAGGGCAGCCCTCCCTCCCACAGCCCCGTTGAATACCACACTCCATGACCATTGGTCATTACCACCCCTTCGAGGCCATTCTAAGTGCGGTTCATGTGTTGTGTGTGACTTTTCCATAGACTGTAAGGAGTTTGTATACAAAGATGTAAAAAAATGAGCTAAGGACCTTCACTAATTGCAATAGCTGTAACATCATTTATGCAATCTTTTGTCCCTGTGATTTAATTTATGTGGGTCAGACCAAGCAGAGAATCAAGCTACGAATATCCCAACATCGGAGCCGGATCCGGTGTGGTACACCAAATGCTCCCCTAGTCGAACATTTTTCCAACAAAGGGCACACAGAGAATGAAATTTGTTGGACTGTAATCACCCAAGTTATCATTCCACCAAGAGGTGGTGACCTAACTCGAATGCTCAACAAGGAAGAGCTTAAATGGATATTGAAAACGGACAGCCTAAACTCTGGATTAAATCTTCAAGAGGATTGGACTACCCTCATTTAAAGTCTGACTCACATTTGAACTGAAACGCTCTGATCAGGGCTTCCCAGATGCATACAATGTCACCTTGTGAATATTCCTCCTTGCCAAGTTATTCTTGTTTCATTAATTGTCATTTGAAATGTAATGTTTCATGTTTTAGTCACCCTCACTGCGCACTATTCACTTAGCTTAAAATCACTTTTATCTCTCACCAATATGCCGCCTAGCCACGTGTCCGTCATCTATTTTAGTGCCCTTGCACAGTCCTGGGACCACTACCCAATCAGAACCTTCCCACCCCTTTTATCTTCACTGTCTCCTTCCCCATGAGGAAGCCAGGAAACAGACCGAACTACCGACTGACCCGGTAAGTCCTAACAGCCCTTGGGCTACCAACTCCTGCTATTCTCTCCCCGTGTGAATCTCCTAACGGCCCGTTTTTACCTGTAGGTAGACTCCTGGTACCGCCCGATTACACTATTGTAACGCGGCTCTAACTCATCATGCCTGATTGTGGTAAGAACCCTCACGTGCCGACCGAAACCACTTAGTCCACGACATGGTCTTTCAATTATTAACGCCCTTCCTTATTTATTACAGGGCTATTCCACCTTCACTAGGCCACCGATCAATTGCCTGCACCGACCGGTCTTACTACCCCGGTAAGCCCCCCAGCTCCCCCGAGCCTCCACCTCTGCGCCTAGGATTCCCGTACTCGCCGCATTATCGCATAAGTGCACAGTAAGCTTGAACCTGTTCAGCTACGGACCTCACCGTAATCCGGTCTAGCTGCCCCCACATCCAACCACTATGGGCACAATTCTATGCACAACTTTCGGCCACTGCGATAGTCTTTGTGGCGATTCTGCACCCTACTGCGCCGCCCACATTACCGGCACAACCGAGGGAATTATTCCCACTTTTTATCACACGGTCCCGGGTATATTTATAGAAACGATTAGCGGTCTCTACCCCGGCAGACTTGTCCCATGGCACAGAGCGTAGCGGCTCTCACAACTTTACCTTCTTGTGTATATATAACTTAGTCTCACTGTTCACCTAAAGCCACGTGATAAATTATGTAAATAATTCTATGATGAGGTTTCTAAAATGTATATATGCCTTTTCTCTTACTCCCTTCTTTAGGCATTTAGAGCCTTAAAAATGTTAAGGCATTTATTTAATGTCCTGATGATGGTCCCCGTGACTAAATAGTGGGACCGAAACGCCGTCGACCTGTCTTGCACCTTATACAAAACTTGATTTATATGTGATGTATATGTAATGGTGCTTTTTTGATATCTCGGTACACTTGAATCTTTAACAGAAAACGTTACTTTTGCCTTAAAAAGCCCTTTCTCTGTTCTCTGTCAACCTTCTGTATTTGATCTGATAGTGTATGGGTACAGGCTTGTGCCCCACACTGGGGATTTGTTGAAGGTATTCCTTCTGTATGAATTAACTTTTCATTGAGTAAATTTGAAGACCTCTGTCCGGCTGGATAGGTCACTCCAAATATAGATTTGATTCTGTCTATATTTATTGTTTCGCATATAACTTGTATGCATGGGACCGTTGTTGTTCTAAAAAGTATGCTCCCCGAGGTCCTATGCTGACTGAATTGGGGTCCCTTGTTGTTCCTAACATAAGACAATGTACAGCAGAGACGGACATGGTAAATCCGCTACCTTGAAAGATAAGCCCAGTAAGGGCTGACCATAGAAGCAACAACGCAAACACCATATGATAGCAGACATACCAGAATGCACCCAAGTTTGTGCAGATAGTAATAAGCGTGCCAGACAGCGGCTTTTGACCCTGGCGCAAAACGAGGACATGGCGTCAGCCGTGAAAGAACTGCACCTGAACTGAAGGGAACAAGGGCCCGAGAAACAGTGGCTGTCAAAAGAAAAACAGCCATCATAGACCAGAGGATCACTGCAACGCTGAAAAAACAGAAAGACCTCACCAAGGCAGGCGAGGTAAAGGCCGCACGCCAAAGAACCCATGCCTAGGCCTAGAAGCACTACAGACAACTGGAGCCAATTGCAACCGTAGTGCAATAGAGCGATGCCAACGTGAGGATCGCAGCAGAAAAATAAGACAGCCTGACCAATAGCCAGCAAATAACCCACACAGAGTAAGTCTCAACCCCTGCGAGGGGAGTCCTCTTGGGCAAAACACACATTCAGAGGTGTGGAAGGATGACAGAACCAGCCATCCCGCTGTACTGCAAAAATACTGAAATGGCGGAATAACCGCTTATACCATCCGGGCACTAAACAAGAACCCAGGTTTTTTTTTGTGTGAAATCAAACCAACAAGGAAACATCACGTATGCAGAAGAAAAACATATCAGTAGGCAGGAAGTTGTGCCGCAAGATTTACGGTAGCCCAGACAAGAGGCGGAAGAAGAGAAACAGCCAGGCATCAAGAAAATGTCTAACAAGGTCAAAAAGCCAGAGGCCAAACGTTATTTATTTTTATGTTGCTGATGGTTTAAGAGGCTTCACTGGGGGCACCCTAGCCCGAAATAAACATAATCCTGGCTAATAAATTAATATAAACACATGATCCCCATGCTATTAAGACTAGGAGAGTTAGTGCCACCCTCAGTATTGAAACAGACAGAAGGAGTTTACCTGCGCCAGCTAAGAAGGTGGACCAGCCAAACTGGTGAGCCATGACCCTGAGGATTTTGATGGCAAGAGAGGCTACAGAACTACTGTAAATCCACTCGGAGGATGGAGTCCTGGAAAGACCTCTGCAATTAGTTATGAAACAGGCAGCCATGCACTGGAAGGAAACTGAGCATGGCATCGACACAAATAAGGGTGATCGTGTATTATTAATAAATGGATGTAAACGTTGTTTTAGTTAGCATAACCACGCTTAAGTCGACATGACTATGCTGAAGCCCGCTTGCACGGACATTCATTTTACAAGAACAGAAATTAATTTGTTTTTAAAATTACATGAACAAGTTTCCTTCCTGCATGTTTCTCTTCTGTATCTTTCCATTATCGGAAAATATATGAAATAGTATTCATTTCATTGTGAAGTATTTATTTGTTGAGCTGAAATGTATTAAATTGTGTTCCTCAAGAAGGAAGCCATATGCAGAATGTTCCAGTATGTACAACATATTTAAGGAATGTTGCCTTGACCTACTCTAAGTAGTTGTAGATCTATTGTTTTTACTTCTTGCACAGATGCATTGTTGTTAACTTCCTTTCCTATATACGCGTTATTATAATTAGGCACCAAAGTAGGTGTTCTTAAATGTTTCTTTTGTGATGTATCCTAGTATTTTTGTTAAACATTTTAAGAACAGCCCTGTGATGTCAGATCTCACCACGTCAAGACTAGTTTTCACTGCCTGAACTGGCTTTCCTTGCTTTCCGAACTGTGCAGACTCCATGCTAGTCTGCCTAATGATTTACACTTAGACTTTTCTTCCCTTCTGAACTGATTGTACTCGACATTTCTCTATCTGATGATTTATACTTTGACATTCCTTGCCTTTTGAACAGAGGACTTGATTTATGCTAGTCTCTTTGCTGAACTATGCTTTGGTTCTGGCCATTTGCTTGCTTCAGAAAGAAGTTAATTAAACGCATCTTTCAATCGGCATTATATGATGCTTATTTGAATTGGACTAACTATTATTGCCTTTTGTAATGACTCAAATTTGAATAAACCTTTATCAATTTGACTTAGAACTTTATCCTTGATGTATTTCTTTAATGGCACAAGGCTCCAGTCGTATGTTCTAGTAACAGATGTATTTTTGTAATAATGCCTTTCTCCGTGCTATGTTTTTATTCTAGGAAATTATGTAACTATGTCACAATATTCTGTTGTAACCACTCCTTATGTAAAGCGCTCTGGAACCGCCGGGTCTAGACAGCGCTATATAAAACTCTTCAAATAAAAATAAATATTGAGATTCATATGAGAGATTCAAAAGGAAGATACAGAGTCAACTCATTTAATTTATTAGCTAAACGTGTTAACACAGGCTGCTTGCCCCCAGGGAGATCGATTGAAGACATTGCCAGAGGACTGATTACATCTAAAACAGAGAATCAGAAGGAAAATGAAGAGAAAAAGCAAAAGACTGCCTGAAGTGGCAAACAGACAAATCAGTTAGGACCTGCTAGAGGTGAGCCTAATCCCCACAGAATAGAAACGGCCTAGACCTCAGCAAAGCTCAGCCCCCAACACCACAGGCTCTGGGGCTACAGGCACTGTGTACCTCAGAGGCATGGAACCCAGTGCAAACAGGTGGTCGAGAACTTCTGCAGTATTGGAGACTTGGACCCTGGGATTCTGGGGTAGTGGAACTTTGTTGCTGGACATCTGAAAACCCCAAATGTGCTACATTGCTCCCATTGAGAATACTGACAGATTACTCACTGCCGAAGAACTGGGACTCCCCTCCACTAGCTGGGACAAATTCCCAAAGCGTTAATGGCTTTTGATCGAGATCTGCTGCTGTGATGAATGGTGGAAAAGCCCAAGAACAGCAATATGGTAGGATTTGACCTGGCAAAAAAGTCCAGAACATTAAAGTATCAATCAGGGCACGGAACAGGTACGGAGAAATGAGTGAGGTGCAAACTAACCCACAAGACAACCTGGACAAGATATTGGAGTCCATAAACACCAAGATGGTGGTGCTTGAAAACAAAATAGATGGTAATGGTGGGCACGAACCTGCAGAGTGTTGATAAGCAAATTTTAAGATGTCACAAAGTATAAGCACGCTAGATAAGCTGTGTGCAACTGCTGACAATCTACAATGATAAGAGAAAGATCTCATTCAAAGACGGTGATTTTTAGAATATTGTGCAGCACATTTGAAGAGACACTCCCTGTGAAATATATGATTGTACTGCCTGAAAAAGTTGTAGTACTCAACATGGCTACATACCTTAGAGCCAGCTGGAGTGACAGGTCGCGCTGAAGCGCTTACTCAAATTATATGTAGCAGAACACACCTCCTGAATTAGAGACAAAGATGTGATTTTAAGACGAAGGAATGCTGGCCTTTTCCAAGTTGAGAATGTTAAAGTTTTAATATTCACAAAGAAATACAGAAACTCCACTGTCTTGCAGTTATATGCAAGTTAAGAGACATGGGACTACAATTGTATGCTCCGATTTCCAGCACATCTCAGAATATTGACAGAAGTCAAATTCGCAAATTACAAAATAATCCAAGGGCACATCAAATGGAAATGAAACAACAGATGATAACCTTTGACTTGGTGGTAAATTTGCTTTAATGAAAGTTAAGGAGAGAAACCAAAGGCTGGCAATTTAATGCAGAAAAGGCTGTTGCCAACAGACATCAGATATTGTGGTTTTGGTAAAGGTTTCCAGTTTTGCTGCAAAGAAAAGTTTCATAAATATTTTTAAAAGATTGATCTTCAGATGGTTTCAGTTGCCAGACCTATTGTAGATTGGTGCAATGTTAGAGAAATTTCCTACCCGGGAATGAAAGTTTCCATGTGAATTTTTTACTGGAATTGTTTCACAATTGCCTGGCTGAGTTGACCTCTGGGATTGTACTTTGCATGATTTTTGGGTCGAAGGGCCCATGCCCCTTCCTCTTGATGTTTACTGTCAAGGATGTAAAGCCAAAACTATATAACAACGTAAAGGTGTAGGACATTCTGCATTGCTTTTGGTATTGATGGTTATGTATCACAAACTTTCCAAAATAAAGATTTTATAAATAACTATTTCACAAGGTCATTTAAGCTTTGGGCCCCTAATGAAGTAGAGAAGCTACAAAAAAAATGAATATTCCTGACTCCGCACCAGACAATAGAGGATACTTCAAATGTGCATGCAAAACTTTGGGGAAAGGGAACTCTAGATCACACACCTCTGCAAAGAAATCAAGGACTGTTCAGGTACTAAGTGATAGCTCTTGCCAGTATGCGCTGAAGTTGCGCTCATTCACTCCAATCTAACTTAGCTAGTAGTACATATTAAAACTGTATTGTGTTCAATCTTATGCCAACAAGTTCAGACCTGTGATAAAAGCCACCTCCACAGCCTTAATAAATACAGCTCTCAAGTATTTCTTGATTCCAGCAAGACTGTAATTGTGGCTTTTGTGAGAAGTACCCCAAGAAACCCACATGAAACATCTTGTGTCAACAGCTCTCTTCATCTTCTGAAGGAGATGAAGGGAACCTGTGGTGAAAAATGAATATGCATCAGATATTCTCACATTCATTTAGGAATCTGTGCAGAAATATTTCACTTTATTTCAAATCCAAAACCTTAGTTACATTTGAACATTAGACTTGCAGCACAGATTCTTCAAGAGGAAACTATACAGGCATACATACTTCATGCCTTTAGATTAGTGCCGATCTCAAGCGCTCGTAAGGCAAAATCAAGCCACATTTAAAAGCAAGGTAAAAAGGATGCTTGTGATGTGAATTCAATATTGGTAGAGTCAGGACCAATCAATTGTTTAATAGACTCAGTCTGGAATTTTTAACTGTTTAAAATTCAAATGTGTAGCAAGATAGCAAGAATTGCTACAGGCAAGAAAGTGATAAACAGAAAACTCAAGAATTGACTCACAATATGACTGCTTTTTCAAAAGATATATCCGTCATTGTTTTGTCCACCAGGGCCAAGTCTGTGTCAAAAACTGTTGTTCCCATCTTGAACATGCAGAATACTGCATAGCGCTGAGAGCCTATTGTAAAACAGAAAATAGGGAGGCATGGGCGCAAAAAGGTATATTAGGTCAAATACACTCTGTAAAACAGATACATCATCTTTTCACTTTTAAAGATCATTCGTAAAACATGAACTTTCAACTGCATGATTTGGTAAGTGTTATTTTATTAAATATGTCCAAAGTAAAAGTTGTTTGAAATATTTGCATTATTACCAATTACTGATGCAGATCAAGGTGCACCCTGCCAGCACGTCTCAAGGAAATTTCCCATTCCAAATAGCCATCACAATGAAGGAGGACTGGAGTCAAACGAGGTTTAATGGCAAAACGAACAATGGTTTACCTTTGCTAAAGCTCCTTGTGGCGGATGCCCTAGCCTACCAGGCGCCAGACTGGATCCAGAAATCTCTGCAACAGTGGAGCCGCATAAAGGTGGCACCCCTGCATTCAGCTATCACATATTTTTTTGCACATTCTACACCAACAGATGCAGAAATACTGACAACTTAGGAAATAAAGTGTGTGATAACGCAACTTGGGATCATATTAACCATAGGAAGGCCAATACATAGAACTGGGAGGCAGCCTGGAGGTAAGAAATCCATGGTTCCATAGAGTATGCACCAGAAAGAGTTGTTGTTCTGATAGATGCTTCTAACTGCTGAGGACTTTGAATCTTTACAAAAGTAGTACACGTAAAAAGGACAGTGGTTCTGAGGAATGGGTTTTACACCAGGAAATCTGCACGAACAAACCGGCAAAATGGCCCTCCCTGTGGAAGCGAGAAGGTATACAATATGCCTTGTGAATGTGTGGATATGCGGGCATATAGTAGCCTGGATATCCAACACCAGAACACCAGTTGCCACGGCCAGAGTAGCAGCCTTTGCTCTCCTAAGGCCCCGTTTAAGCTCCTTCCTGATCAAAGCACAGATGGATATAAAGGACAATCAACTCCAATAAGGTCAATTTTTTGGACAGCCTTTCCTTTCTAGCATCAGCGAGTCAAACAAAGAGTTGGTTGTCCACACAGATTTAATACTATCAATGTAGATACTAAGGGCTCACTTACGGTCCAGGAAATGTAACCTCTCCTCTTACTTTGAGGGACGTGGTGGAGAGAAAAACAAAGTGAGTGTGATGGACTGCCCCACATGGAAAAGTGATGCCACCTTTGGAAGAAAGGGAGATCCAATTAGTCAGGAAACAAGGTGGCGAATTACTGCTGCAGAGAAAGTGCCTGCAATTCGCTGGTGGGATAAACCGAAGTAATCACAATAAAGAAAACCATTTTAAAAACCAAATTAAGTTACGACTGCATCATAATAAAATGTGCAGACAAACTTATGTAAGCCCTTTCAAAGAACACATCACCATAGATAATTTTAATACGCTGGACCAAATCAGGCAAACGAAGGGCCGAAAGATCAGATAATTAACCATTAACAGTGCCTCCCCCCCAACGTATCATTATGGGTCTAGAGAAACTTACAAAAGGACAATCATTTTGTACAGCCCTATCAGCTCTCACACTAGGCCATGAATTAAGTTCAACATAAAGCATAGATTTGGTGGACAAGCAGCCAGCAGAACATCATCCACCTCAGATGGCAGATCAAAACTGCTCAATCTTCACACTTGGAAGTGTAGATTGTTGAGGTTCAGGTGCATGAACTTCTAGAACAATACCTGCTCCCAAAAGGATAGGTCAAGTGGAGGGCATATGCTCTTATTTAGAAGTTTGATGTACCATGCCAATTGTGGGGCTACAAAGATGAGCTACGATGTGCCTCTCTCTACCTTCCTGAAGACCCATGGGATGATAAACTGCAGCACTAGAAAAATTTAATGGAGGCCAGAGTGAAACTGAAAGGAGAACAAGTCTCTTTGGAAATCTCGAGGAGGCACAAAAGGCCAGATATTGCAAGTTCTTGGAGGGAATCTACCATAAGCATGCCAAATTTGAGCAAAGATGACATGTACCACCTTCAGATGCAGACACCAGTAATGAAGAGCAAGATGACATGCTGAGTGTGCCCACCAGATGCTCAGAGTCAGTTAGGTGACAGACTGTCAGAAATTCCATGAAGGAATCTGCCAACCCCCAAAGCTGCAGAGCCTCCAGATAGAGAAAAATGGATCCACAGACACCCTGCTTGTTGCAGTAGCACATGGCGACTCGTATTGTCAGTCAGTACCTGGTCAGACTGTCCTTGAAGGAAGGCAGAAAGGCCAGGAGGGCCAGCTAGAAGGGACATCGCCCTAGAAGACTGATATCTAGCCGCTACTATAATGGAGACCGGAGTTCTCTGATCTGCATCATTCAGGTGGTTCCACAGCCCTAGGTAGACAGACCAGTCACAACCATCAGTCCTGGATGGGATAAGGAAAATGGATTGGCATTTCTCGTTCACCACTGAAGCTCCAGGCTGCCTCATCACAGACTCCCATGTTGTCTGAAAGGCACGCCTAGTACTCTACCCTCTTTAGAAAGTTCCACTGCAGAGCACACATGTGCCAAATAGGCTGAGGCACTAGCTGGACGAATAAGGTCAGAAAACCAAGCAGCCACAGAATCATGCAGGTCAGAACAAAGGTTGTACGGAACATAGGGATCATGTTGCCTGCAGGTGGTCTGCACAAGTGGAGGTGATTTTGCCTGCAGAAGATAGCTGTAGAGATACAGGAACACATTGCTGATGTAAAAAGATGAGCGTAACCATTGCCATCACTTTTGTGAAAAACCGAGGGGGAGGGGCGCTAATGGTGGGGGTGGGGGCAGGGGCAAGGCCAAAGGGCAGGACAATGAATTGGTAAATGTTCTGTCCAGACTACGAACTGCAGGTTACACACGGGGAAGTGCAGGATCAACATACACAAAAGTATGCAACTAACAGTTCAAGTGATTGACAGAACCAGGGCCAGAATCCATATTTAAGGTGTTCACAAGTCTGAAGTGGAAGACTAGCCTGAAACCTCAGTCTCCTTGGAAACCAGAAGTACAGCCCCTCTCTCCCTTTTGTATCGCCTTGATGGCATCTTTGGAAAGCAGCAAATAAACTTACCTGGACAAGATGTAGAATGAAGGCCGATGCCAGAGTATCAACTGGCAGAAAGTGGGAAGGTGCGGACAAAAAAGGAAGGGCTTGCCAAACTTGAACTGTAAGGCATCACTGGTCCAAAATAACTGCATACCAGCCACACAAACTAAATCACAGCCTATGACCTCTCTGCTCTAAATAAGGGGGAAGGGGGGTGGGGGGAGTGGCTTGGCAGCAACTGAAGTAGGTGAGGAGGAAGGAGAGGAATTGCTGCACTTCCTGATGGCCATGGATATGCCACCAGGCCCCTTTCTTTGGAACATGGATGTTAGGGCTGCTGGATCGATATGCAAGGCCACCCTAATAACCACAGAGTCTCTGACACAGCTTGTGGAGCTGATAAGCCAGGAAAAGCAGCTACAGAAAGCACACCATAGCCCTGCTGTCTTTAAAGGGTTCTAAACCAGAGTCTGCCTTTTCACCAAAGGGCCTCACTCCATCGCACAGGATACCTATTGAAGAAGCTTGATCACCACCAAAAGAACTGGAAGAAGGCATCCAGGCATTGTAAACCAAAAACAATGCTGGTGTCCATGTCACGAGTAACACAATTTGCAGTGCCCAGGCTGGCCCAAAATACACATCTGGCTGCATCCTGTTCATTACTAGCCAGCACTATAAAGGCTCTAGGCACAATTAACGCTGAGCCACAGACGAAATCCCAGATCACAGCAATCAGAAAATGTTTCCAGTGAGATATTGAAAGGCCAGGGGCAGCATTATAATACTCTAGTGAAACTATGTGTGCATGGGTGACGTTGGCCAGAGGGATCATGTATGAGTTTAAGAGGGTGGGGTTTAGAGATGAACCTTGAGAAACCCCAAACATGAATTTGCATACTTTCGAGACGAAAGATATCAGGATGAAAGCGTGTGTTGTATCTGTTAAGAAGGAGCAGAATCAGGATTCCAATCTTGAGCAGGCACCTGATGGGGATATGGTGTGAGACTGTCAAATGCTGCAGAGATCCAGGAAAATGAGGGCTGCTATGTCTCCTCCGTTAAGGATCAAGTGGATGTCTGTGGCAGCAATGAGTGCCATTTCTGTACTGTGACTGGGCCTGAATATGAATTGTGTGACACAGAGGAACCAGTAGTTGCTCTGGTGGTCGGTGAGGCATTGGTTGATTTCGTTTCTCTAAGACCTTTGCCATGTAGGATAGGATAGAGATGGTCCTGTAGTTGAAAAAGCGTAGGTGGGTCAACTAATGGCTTCTTGAGCACGAGCATGACGGTGGCATGTTTCTAACCGCCTGGGAATACAGCCGAGTCAATGGAGGCATTGAGGATGGGCGATAGTGCTTCGCTGATCGGTAGGAGCCATTCGGTGAAGGTGGGGGTCCAATCCCCCCCAACCCCCATGAGTGGATGGTTTTCACAATAGTAGTTAACTCGACGGTGGTGACAGCAGGGCACGATGTCAAGGTTCCTTCATCGGCATTGATGGAAATTTGAGTTGGAATGGGGCCGGGGTCCGAGGGCCGTAGATAAAGTATATGGGTGTGATTTTGTTACAGACAAAATCTGAGAGCCTGTTGCAAAGGTCTTGTGAGTGGGTAATGTTGCTGGAGACGGCAGGATGCGCTCCTCTCATTACAGTCAAGCAAAGGCTGGGCAGCTGCTGCCAGGTTCATGCAAATTAGCCTCCACATGCTTCATGTAGGGAAAATGTTGCTTTCTAGAAGTTAGTATTCCTGAATATTTTTTTTTTATCTAACTTCATCATTATTTTGGATTTTTAATAAATATTAAAAACGGTGGTGAACTATTTTTTTAGCTGGTCCCTAACCAGAGATAACAGAATTCTTATTTTAATCTGCACTCTAGTTTTCCTAATAGGACAGTCACAGTGAAAATAACTTTTGGGGTCTTGTCCCTGCAGGGGCATGGTAAAACTACAATTCTAAAAGGTCCCACTTTACAATACCAGGCACCGTGTCTTGTGGGCAACATGGTCTACATAGTGGTGGCTTAATATTTAAAAGGGAGGTTTTTCCCCTGTCAAAAATGGTTTTTTGACAGGTTGAATTGTACGCTTAAAGGGCAACAGTGAGTCTAAACTCATAGGCCTGAAGCCATGTTTGCCCTGTCACCCTCCTGGATGGTACAAGGGCTTCAGTCTACAGGAGGCATGTAAACTTTCCATGCCCTGGGTGTAATTTCTACAACATATACTATGGCCTTATAGGAGATTACATTTGACAGTCAGGGATTAGCCAATTTTTACATGTTTTAGAGGTCAAGGCATATACACTGGGCAATGGATGGCAGCGCTAAGGTGTGCAGAGTTAGAATCCTGAAAGGGTAAACAACAAGCTAGATACAAGATCCGAAACAATTATTCACAGTGAACAAAGCTAGGCCTTAACTAATTCAGAAAAAGTGCATATTGAAAATACTCATATCAATTAATCAAAACACAATTTTTTTTTTGTTATGAAAATATTTTCGTTTTTATTAGCTCTTCTTTGTTAATGAGAGACGCGTGGCAGGGTACAACGGCAGAAACATCGTTTAGCGATCCCTTTCCTCCCTTGATTTTCTGGCTCTTTATTAGCCACTTACTGACATATTGTGGCATCAGTTTCTGTAATCCTCGTTTTTTGAACTACCATTGCACTTTTGATACATCTAATTGAGATTGTCACATGTAAGGAATCATTTGAAAATAGTGAATATCTAAAGAACAGTGGCATTCGTTTGTGAACTTTAGACAACAGAATTATAGCCTACCCTGTTTTGGCTACAACCATTAAGATACCACCACCAATAGAACGAGCCACCACTGTGGAGAAGGCTTTGTTATTTTTGTGGCCTCTTAAGAATTTGAGCTTCTAAAAGGAATAAATAGAAAAAAGTTGACAGGTTTGCCTGACGAAGGCTTTACGCCGAAACGCGCAGCGTGTTTCTCTTCTCTCTACATCCACCGTCAGCCTCAAATTATCCGTTAACTCCTCCTTTAAGTTTTTAACTGTATATAATGTTGGTTTATGCATTAATGTAGAAAATCATTTGTTTTTTTGATATATATGTGTAAAAAAGAAACTATCAAAAATCGACACAAAAAGATACACAGGTTATATGTAATGAATTTATAAAACAAGGATAAACTAATAAAAACGAAAATATTTCCATATCAAAAGAAAAATTGTCGTTTAGATTAATTGATATTAGAGTATTTTGTATATGTTCTTTTTCTGAATTAGTTAAGGCTTAGCTTTGTTCACTGTGAATAATTATTTCGGATCTTGTGTCTAGCTTGTTGTTTACCCTTTCATATAATATGCCCTACAGCTAGCAAGATACATTTTTGTTTCGTAGGGGTCCCCCTTTTTCAAAACGGAGTTAGAATCCTGCAAAACAATTTGGGGGAAAGAAAATGGGGTGACCACGAAGAAAGGGGTATTTTCTCACAACAGGTAACTGGTGAAAATTGTACACATTGATGGGGCAGATATTGTTAAAGAGGGGGCTATAATCAGAAGAAATTGGTTAATCTACAATGGCAGCAGATATACCCTGGGACAAAGGTGGTCTGATACGGTTTGACATAATGTATATCATGCACGTCATCAAGTAGCATGAGCAATGTTTGACACAGAGGTCCTAACTTTGACATCCTTAACATCTACTCTTCCTCTTGGCGTCAAATTCTGAAGAAAAATAAAATTATAAACAAGGCCCAAGTCAGGTCATTTACAAAAATTACTATGCACTTTCTCTAGTACACCACGCTTTCTAACCTAATTCTGAAGAAGAGGGTGCACAGTACTTAACTAGGAGGCATCTTAGACACATCAATTCTCTTGCTGAAAGATGAAAATAAGAAGTTGAAAAGGCATTCTTCTATCAGATTCCTGGCCACATTGAGCAGAGGAAACTGTCCTGCTATTTATTAGTGTAGTTCTTCAGGGGTGGGTGTGAGTAAGGAAATCTGCCAATATATCCCAAATCAAAATAGACTACTGCAGACTGGCATACATTGATTTTGCCCAAAATATACTTCCCCTCTCCGGGGTACAGACATTCAAAAGCCAGGAAGGAGTGCTGCTGTGTGCAAAAGTTGCCCTTTTTTGCCAAAGATTTTGAAGAGAGTCCTCCTTGACTCACTGTCACTCTCCACACGCAGGATAAAATAACATTAGACCTCTGCAAACACTGAACTTGCAGGAGACGCAATAACTCGTACTAGTAGCAACAAGTAAAAGTGAGAGGTATTTAAGTCAGATCCATGATCCCATGGGTATGTGTACAGTAATTTGCACTGACTCTTGGCCATCCTTCACTTGTGCCTGCCCTCACCCAACTTAAGAGTTGACTTTTATTTTTTCTCTCTCTACATAGATTACGTGCAATTTATCCACGAATAAAAAGTTCTCCAATTTTGCAGACTGTTATTTTATACAAATTTTAATTTTGTACATCATCCCTCCCTCTTCTTTTCCCTCTTTGGTGCGCAAGTCAACAAATGCAACATAAACTTCAAATGTGAAATAAGGGGAAATCCAATCTTCCTCCAGAGTTGTTAGACATGGCATGCATACTTTTTTCATGTAGATATCCCTGGCTACAAATAAAATGCACTCCTGTTTTCCCTTCCCAATTCCCATGCAACCATCATCGGACAAATAAGGAATTGAACGCACTAAAATGGATATGCTTCTAGTTGGATATAAACATCTCCACCCACAAATGCAATTTCATTAAATCAAATAACCTAGGCAAAGATTGGTCCTCTTCACAAGGTGCTACCACTCTCTGCTTGAATTCGAATCACTTGATGACACTGTGTGTAATGCCATTTCCATTTTTCCTTCGCTCATTTAAAAACATGGTTAATATGGCTCTGGTTTGGGTGCTAGGTGGCCGCAGTAAGAAATGCTTTTCAATATGAAAGGTGAAAATATTCTATGCTTCAACCTACTTTAAACACATATGACGAGGTACAAAGATTCAAATTCTTCTGGGGGCAGGTTAAACATCCTGCCAACTTCTATCAGGCCTTACACCTCAATCCCAACAGCCACTCATCATCTCTTCTGGACTACAATTGTAGCACTCCTATTTCAGAAGAAGATTGCATAGTACCGCCTAGCTGTGTTTGCAGTCACGGTACTAGTGCACATCATAGAGTTGAAATGTTCTCAAAATTAAGCAAAAGAACGTTAGTGATAGAACCTTTCTGGTCCCTACTGTCAGTAAGAAGCCTTCAGTATTCCAAGACTTGTTCACCAGGATAAAATAAAATAAATGAAGAGTGCTAAAGGTTAGCAACAATGCAGACGTGACGGTCACCCCAAATCTCCTGGAAGGAAAACTGCTCAATAACTGTATAAGGGGAGTCCGCGTTTGCTAGCATCTCATCTTCATCAATGTCCACATATATTCAGCATTCGGTGGAATATATAATGTTAAACTGCAACTCCATGGATATCAGGAAAAACCACAGCAATACTGTACTTGGCATTGGTCTCACTAATAGGAGCACTGGAAATGCCTAGAATAATGTTGCCTTTATTGTCCACACATTTTTCTCCTTCTCTATTTGTGTTGGCTTTCCTGGGGAAAACATTGCAAAGATTTGCAAATTCGCCAATCTTGTAACAAATATTGCATTATTTCCCAACCACTGTACAAGCTGTACCGCTGGCAGCATGGGTGTGTGAGCCAAAATGAAAACATCTATCCATAGTTCTAGAACCTATCTTGTGTTTGACTTGCTCTTGCTCGTAGTTCCATGAAATGCATCAGGGTGAAGCAAGGGGGTTCTAGACAGTTGGGTGGAGGAAGGGCAGTCATTGTTTCCTATTGTCCTCAAAGAAACATATATTAAGACATCATCACTGCTCATGCATAACAGTCTTGCAATTAGCGGACTTATCTGCGCTGCAGTAGACTGACCTTGTTCCTCCTACGCCGTCTCATGCCACTCTAGCTGAAATCGTCATGCCTCCAACTCTATCTGCTGTTACACTGGCTCAAATCGTTGTTGCACCCGTTGCTGGCGTTGATCCTGGGTGCGCCAATGTTCCTTTCCTTTAAGGGAACACCCTACGTGCACCTAGTGCAGCATTTTAAAGGACCATTGAAAATCTTGTTGCGCGGCCCATGGTGTGGGGACACTCATACTTTATAAAAAGCTGTGTGAGAGTATCCCATCAGTGACAGAATGCACATTGAGTCATCTGGATAATGCTTATTTAGCGTCAGCGTATTCCATGCTTATGTGCAGATCACGTTGCGTGACTGTTACGGCAATTTTGGCAGCAATGCACATCACTTTAACAATTCATTCATACCAGGGCTGACTGGCATTTTCACCACACCTGGAACATTGTTGTGTAAGTCAGTAGTGACACTTTCTTTACTTTGCACTGTACTACAAAACTTGCAGGTTCAAGTGTATTGTGACATTTTGCTTTGCAATTTTCGCTTCTCTCTTTTCTTCATATGTGTGAACTGATATAATGGATGTTTAACCACCGTGCTTTGCAATCAAAATGTGCACATACTTATCCACAGTATTTCTACTCTATACTCCATATATATAATATATTCGCTATGTATGCTGTAGCTCCAACCTTTAGCTTAACTCCTCCACAGGTATTTCTTCCTTCGCCAGGAGAACCTCTAATGAAATTTCCTGAATGGAAGGAGTATTTCTTGAACTAGATTTCTACAATTGAAGAGGACATCTCTGAAGAATTCTCGCCTACTAGGGAAAAAACTATCTGATTGCACACCCGCAGTCAAGAAGGGTTATGGATATGTAATGAAATAGAAAATAAAGTTAGAATCTATGAGGAGTCAGATGTGTTTAAAAAAAAAATGCAGAAGGGACCCTTTTTCAAGAGGGAGGACATACTATATTGTCAATGTGCTAAAGTGATATTTAGCTGGAAGGCTGTAGGTACGCGGAAGATGTATTAAGGAAAATAAGTCTAACATGCACTATATCAACTTTTTTTTTTAAGAGGACTTGAATACACAAACATGACATAAAAGCAGAGTAAATAAAACACTTATCACGATTAGTTATTGTGCTTTACACTAATATACGAATCACAAAACAGGTCCCTGTATGTATGATGTAACTCAACGTTTCAACCTACTTTCTTTGTTGCTGAAGTGATCAGAGTTTTTCCACAGTAATGGGATTCGTACACCTGAGGGGGTACAACAGAGCACATTGTAGATTACATTCATATATAGACCATGATTCAAAATGAAAGTAAAATCAACAAGAAAAAAATCTAAACACCCTGCAATTCACTTTAACAGGTTTAGTTAGGTAAAATGTTTTTATTACCTGATATAGCAACTTTTCCCATGCATGCTGCACGCTCTCTTGTACCAATATCTGAAGACCTGCATTGATAAATTTAAATTAGGATTGTTAAATATCTCAACAAATATAATATTATAAATAGACTATATAAGGTTGGGAAAAACTATTGGAGGAAGAATTCAGGACTGAATGAAGTCCATCTTTTTTCATTTTCTTGGTTCAAGATTCAAGATTCAAAGATAGCTTTATTCGGTATTTGACAAACACCATATAAGCAAACATTACAAAAATGCGAATAAAAACAACGTTAATTAAACATTTACAAGCTAAAAAGGAGATTGTTACAAAAAATACATATTCATTACCCTAGTCATTCAATTAATCTAATATTAAAAACCCTGTAAAAAATGTTCTAGAAAGCGATTGATATATGTATCGTTGCAATTGCATGATAGAAGGGTTGAGGTAAATATGACATATTTATGTATTATATGGTGTTATTAGGCACAGAATAATACTTCTACAAACCCTCAACCTACTAATCGTTACTCATAGATCCTCTACATTTTATAACGAACGACAGGAATTTTATCATCACTCCAATAGTACATTCGTCTTGAAGCAAATACAATCTGTGGAGGGCTACTTTACAACTTCTCAGGCCCCACAGTTTTAACAGAGGCAATAGATGTTTTTTCCTACCCCATTGATAGTACTTGCAAAAGAGTATGCAATGTATGTTAGACTGAGTAGCTACTCCGTCACACGGGCAATTAATCATTTTCACTGACCAATCATTCGGGGCAGGGAACGTTATTAACCTGAAAAAACAGTCTGTCCTCAGACGAGCTAACAGCATTCTATGGTAAGGGGAGATATTTGGCGCCAGATAGGGATGTAAACCATGTTCATGCAAAATCTGGCGGTGGGCTATAATGGTGGACTTATTCCCATCTAGATAATATCTCCTCTCCTCCAATAGGCCAAGACATGTCTCTTTTAATACTTTTTTGGGGATTTGGGCGCATGATAGTGGGTCCGAAAAGAATTCTGGGTTGCCGATGGAGTTCAGGAATTTTTTAACGTAGGCTAGCCAAGGTTGTTTAGCGCCATTTCCTTGCTGCAGGCAATCCTGAATTACCTCCCTATTAAAAGTCGTGTCCTCGCATGTCCAGATCTTATGCCACAACATAACTGGTGCTATCTTTATGATGTCACTAATGTGAGATCTATCCAGTTCGTTGTGGCAGATGGTAGTGGATGTGGAACGTGGGACTCCTAAGAGGTACCTCAGGAAAGCATTCTCCACCCTTTGGATTTCGGAGCTATCTACAAGTCCCCAAATCCCCGCCCCATAAACAGCTGTGGACACACATTTAGCTGCGTAGATCTTAAGTAGTGTGTCTACCGGTTTCCCGCCCAATTTTTTTGCAAATTGCTTAACCGCCCCTATTGCGCGGGCAAAGGCCAAGTTTCGGGAGGTAATCGCTGCAGACCATGTCCCCCTGTTATTAAAAATGATACCCAGGTAAGAAAAAGTTTTCGACATCGCTATCTTTGAATTATTAACAAAGGTTTTGCAGTCTGGTACTTTTTTTCTCGTTGTGCATGACATCGTGAAAGTTTTCCCCACATTTATTTTGAGGCCTCTAGAGCTCATGAAGGTTGCAAAGCCCGTTAGTGCCTTTTGGAGTCCCCGCTGAGTGCGGGCCATAATCACCGCATCGTCAGCATATAACAATAACGGGACTGCGAGTCCGTTTATCTTGGGGTAATCCACCTCCAGGACATTCATCGAGTCTGCTACCTCGTTTATATACAAGTTAAATAAAAACGGTGCGAGGATGCAGCCCTGGCGAACGCCCTTTGCAATTGGGAATTTTCTGGTTTGCTCGCCGTTTTTTCCATATCTCACCGTAGCTCCTGCATCTCTGTAAAGTTCCTGGATAAAAGTTAAGATGTTTTTATCTATCCCCATTTTAGTCAGGGTTTTCCACAGGGTTCCATGATCCAGACAATCGAAAGCCGAAGTTAGGTCGACAAATGTCAGGAACAAGTTCCCTTTTTTTGATCCAATATATTTGTTTATTATAAGGGACAGGTTTAAGCCCTGCTCTATGGTTCCCACCCCCGACTTAAAACCATATTGAAATTTTGAGAGTATCCCGTTAGTCTTGGACCAGGTTTGTAGTTTAGTTAGTAGCACCCTGCCAGCAACCTTCATTAAATTATCTAACAGAGAAATGGGGCGATAACATTTTGGGTCTTGTCTGTCTCCTTTTTTAAATATTGGAATGACTATCGCTTCCTTCCATGTGTTGGGGAAACCTATTTTGGTGTAAGCATTTAGGACATTTGCCAGTAAGGATGCCCAGAGGTCTACGTTCCCTTTGAATAGATCAATGGGTATACCGTCAGGCCCTGGAGCCTTTAGGCTTGCACTCTGCGAAATCGCTTGTTCCAGGTCTGCGGGGGTGAACATTACTTTTAATGGGAAATTTCCCTGTAGTTGTAGAAGGATCTCACTCCCCTCGGCCAACTCCTCTTGTGAGGTCAACACAAATGAGTCTTTCTTGTAAAGGGCAGTAAAATGCTTGACCCAGACATCTTCAGCTATGCCAATTTCCATGGTGTCTACCTTCCTATCTAGAAAAAAGGGGGCATTTACCTCTTTCCAGAAGGACGTATTATCCCTTAGTGCGCTTGCCTTTATCAAGGCTTCCCAAGCTGCATTTTTAAGTTCTTTCTTCCTTGTCAGGAGAGTCAGCTTGTAAGCTTGTCTAGCCTCCTTGACTTGGCTGCTATCCCTGGGTATAGTCTTTAATGCCTGTAAAAGCGCTTTATGAGCACTTGTGCAGGCTCGGTTAAACCAGCCATATATTCTCGTTTCCTCTCTTGCCTTTAATTTTTTGGTCAGCTTCGAGTTTATTTCGGCTTTAATCTCATCGAATGCCTGTATTATTTGTTCTGGGTTAGTGCTTAGTTCCAGGCAGGTATTAAATTGTCTAGTTTCTTTCTGTAATAGATCTTTCAAAAAGTTTGTGGGTTCAATTTTTGCCCATTTAATGGCATAGCCATTTTTCTTGGCCAGTGCCACTGAACGGCCATGCAATATATCCGTGGTGCTTATTTTTTGAGTGCCAGGTTTCCCTAGTTTAAGGGAAATACTAATGGGAAAGTGGTCACTTATTGCTAGGGCCTCCGTTTCAAACCCGCCCACCCAACCTTGGTTCCTATTTGAAACTAGGATAAAGTCTATTACAGTACCTGCCCCATGACCAAAAAAGGTTGTTTGAAACACTACGGGTGGCTGGCAAAGTTCATTTGCAAAAGCCAAATCCCATTCATGCATAAAATGATTTAGCAGATTTCCCCCTAAGGAGTGTTCAAAATGTGTGGTGGGATCCCCTTGTGAGTCAAAAATGCCACAATTTTTTGTTTGGCTATGAGGACATAGGTGGCAATTAAAATCCCCTGCTATAAGTAAGCAGTCTGCCGCCTGGCCGCCTCTCTTTAGCAGTGAATCCAGTTCCGCTATTAGAATTTTTACCTCTACTTTTGGCATATTATTGTAAAGGTTTATCAGAAAGAAGGAGCGCCCATTTAATTTAAAAAACAATCCTTGTAGTGAACTCCCTACACCTGCTTTTGGCCCATTTGCCTCATACATGTTCTGTTCTATGTTACAGAGGTTAGAGGTAAAGATACAAAGTCCCCCCGAGCCCCTGCCTCGATTACCCTGGATCGAGGGAACGTAGAAAGTGCTAAAACCCTCTACTGATGTCTCATATGGGTCCCAACACTCCTGTAGGCAGACTATATCCTGCTTTTCCATGAAGGTTAGGAATAGCTGGTCACGCGCTTTTTTCGCAAGCCCAGCAATATTCCAGGAAGATATCTTTAGCAGACAAAACCCCTCAGTGATGGGGCAGGGTTCTTCCTGCCTAAGTTGTGAGACCATGCCCTCTTGCAAGGCTTCAATCTCGTTATCGAGTTGGGTCTTAGTCCTATCTACTGTACTCAGATATGATTTTGTGTTGGTAATTTCGGTTGTGGACCCAGTACCGTTCTCGGTCCATGACCTGCTGGATCTTTCTGTTAACTGCTGGCTTAGCCGGTTTCCTCCACGCGTGTCTTGCACTAGTATAATCTCTGACATCGCGGGATTATTATTTTCTACTAGGGAAGGGACATCATGGATCTTATGTAGGGGAGCAGTGACTTCTAAGACCCCTGTGGTAACCTTTATTGGTCAATCGACCATGTCTAAACAGTCGAATCTGTTCCTCATGGGAACCCCCTCCCAGTAATCGAAATTTGGGTTGCCTCTGCTATGGTACCAGGGGCGGGAATTCCAGCCTCTGTTCCATCCATTATTATTGTTATTCCTATTTCTTTTCCTATTAGTATACCCCACCTGTGTCCAGGGCCAATCCTGAACATCTTCCCATCCAGTTCTGTTTTCATAATTCGGGGTATTTAACGGAGGATAAAAGAAGGAAAGGCGCTGTACATCCACCCCTCCCCTTTTTTCAAGTGCTGGCCAGGAAGAGATATAGTCAGCCATGGCGGGATCGTCACAGTTGACTATGACGCAGTCACCCTGTAAGCTTTTTTTAGTATCCCCAATCCAAAACACTCTTCTAACTGAATTGATTCTGCTATGATGCGATGGCTGTATAGGTCTGTTTTGGCTAAGCCATTGCAGAACTTTGTTTCTCAGTGACCACTGGGGCTCATCCGAGCCCTCTGGTAATTCTGAGACCCCTGTTAGGACAACAGTGAACGGGGTGGCCTCAGGTGGAAGATGGAACGGCCGTCTAAATCTAGATCCCGTCCTCTGTTTCCCCTGAGCTTGAGAGGGCTGAGATTTTTGGAGTTTTTGTGTATTCTCCTTTAGGTTTGCTAGCTGAGTATTTAGGGCTACTAGAGCTGGGGTGGGTTGTGCGTTATCACTAATGGTGACGAGTTGGCCCTTTCCCTCTACAGTTTGGGGTTTAGGAGTGTTTTGTGGATTCTGTTTGACATTTTTAGTAGTCTGGATGTTCCCTTCTTTATCTGGTCCACAGGGCTTTGGGCAGACAGCTGGTGTTGTGGGTAGTTGAGTTGGTTTAGCCAATATGGCCGGTTTACTTGGTTGTGTCGTCTTCCCCGCTCCCATGTCTAGGGTGCTAAGTGACTTTTGCATGAATGCAGGAGTATTTAGTTTGGCGAGTTGTTTTTCAATTACCCTTATGCTTTTCTCCAGGGGTTTCAGATGGTATTTTAGCAGTTCCCCCATGCTGTTTGTGAGAAAATCGTGTAGTGTCACACATGAGGTACAGGGTTTTTGTAAGCCCCCTACTGCGCCTAGTGAATCTAGGTTCCCCAGTGGCGTGATGTTCCGTGGAGGCGTGTTTAGAATCACACTATTGGTTGGTGATGGTGTTTGCAACACTACAGTGTTGTTAGTGTTTATGTTCAGGTTGCTGGGAATCCCACCATTTGGTGGAGCTAATGAATGCACGTGTGGGTTCGACCCCTTGTTTAACCTCTTTGGTATGGCACCCTCCCTGGCCCCCGTGATGTTAGATTCTGTGGCTATTTCATGATTTTGTAGGAGTTGTAAATCTGGTGTTTTTTCCAGATCCTCCCTAGAATCAGAATCGGAACCTAGTGACAACTGTGTTGCTGACAAATCCACAGTGTTTGAAACTGTGTGAACTAATGCACTTGTTGGATTCAGCAGGGGTATGATAGCCCCCTTTTGTATAGGGGTTTGTGCTGAGGCCAGCGGGCCCATAGACGATCTTTTTCTGGCCATCTCCAGTTCGTGAGACACCCGTCGATCTAACAATTGGATAGTATTGTCAATGGCTGCATTGGCCTTGTGTAGAAATAGGTCAAGTGGACCCGTTATGTCAGTGGTTTTGTCTGTTTTTTTGCTTCTAGTGACTCTGGACATAATTGGGCGCTCTGCGTCACTGGGGTAATAACTTGTAGATCGCGAGCAAAACTAGTATCGCTGTTACAACTAGAATATGAGGCCCCACTAATATTGACCACACAAAGCAGCAGGTGGGCGGAGAGAAATATAAACACAATGACAAAAATAGAAATACCGTGGCCCAGTCCAGTCCTGCACAGTCTGTAACGGGCTGAAACGGGCCCGCCCTTGGCCCGGGCTTCGCCTCGCGCTTCTCCACGCGCGCGTCCCGCGTTGCGTGGAGTATGGTTTAATTTAAAGGGAGGGTGAAAGGGCGTTACCGCCGGGGGAAGAGGCACCAGGTGGTGGAAGCAAAGGCTTCTGGTCCTCGCAGTCCCCCGGTGCAGGCAGCCAACCAGAGTGGGGTCTAGCGCACGCTGGGAGCTGTTGGACACTCCGTCGGTCAAGGAGGAGCTCCCACCAGCAGCGCGACCTCAGAGGGTTTCTCCAGGCAATTTGGCGCTAGTCCGCTTCCAAACGTCCTTCAGAGCAGCAGTAGCACGGATTCTGTGAGTGGCACCCGCGAAGCGGGTGTCACGAAAGGTAAATAGGGAACGGCAGGTGATGGGCGTTACCGCCGGGGGAAGAGGCACCAGGTGGTGGAAGCAAAGGCTTCTGGTCCTCGCAGTCCCCCGGTGCAGGCAGCCAACCAGAGTGGGGTCTAGCGCACGCTGGGAGCTGTTGGACACTCCGTCGGTCAAGGAGGAGCTCCCACCAGCAGCGCGACCTCAGAGGGTTTCTCCAGGCAATTTGGCGCTAGTCCGCTTCCAAACGTCCTTCAGAGCAGCAGTAGCACGGATTCTGTGAGTGGCACCCGCGAAGCGGGTGTCACGAAAGGTAAATAGGGAACGGCAGGTGATGGGCGTTACCGCCGGGGGAAGAGGCACCAGGTGGTGGAAGCAAAGGCTTCTGGTCCTCGCAGTCCCCCGGTGCAGGCAGCCAACCAGAGTGGGGTCTAGCGCACGCTGGGAGCTGTTGGACACTCCGTCGGTCAAGGAGGAGCTCCCACCAGCAGCGCGACCTCAGAGGGTTTCTCCAGGCAATTTGGCGCTAGTCCGCTTCCAAACGTCCTTCAGAGCGGCAGTAGCACGGATTCTGTGAGTGGCATTTTCTTGGTTATTGAGAGTAAATACCTAAACAAAGAATTATACAAATATCGAGCAAATCATGGACACATAAATCCATAAGATTTAAATATAAAAGAAAGTTATAAATAACGGATACATAACGGCCACATTTATTCAACAAAACAATCAGGGCATCAGATAATTCCTCATTGCGCCTCAACTTTGGAATCTAGCAGTTGATCCTCGTATTTTAGCTATTTGAAGTTCCAATTCATATACTTCCATGATTTACTAACACCATTCCCATAACTTGGGCCCAACTTCCATTTTCTAGCATACATCAGTCTTGCAACGATTAGAGAGTCAAAAACCCAATCCGCTTCGCCTCTTCCTAACAAAATCATTTTAGGAGTATCTTCCCATGTGTTATAGTGGTTATTTGAGTGTTAACTCCAGACCATAATTCATGACGTTTATGACACGTAGCGAACATGTGGATATTGTCAGCTCCTCCTGTTGAGCAACATGGGCCAATTTGAGGTGCATTTTACCATTTGCAAAGTGGAGAGTGGCTAATATAAAAATCAAATAAAGTACTGTAAACCTGGCTTCGCAGTTGGGTAGGTATAATAATCCTGCAGAAGCAAGCAAGGCTGCTAGCCACCTCTTGCTCTATGACAAGCTCATCTAAACTTGTGGACCACTTGTCGGCCCATGATCTTCGGTTAGAGATGGGTTCCTATCGGGCTCTCCATTTTTGCCCTCATCCTTAGGGTGAAAAAAATGTATGGAGAGGAGAGGTAGTATCTCTGCCAGGGATGACCCGATCATGAAATAAGCAGGTTTGCCAAGAGTTTAATAAGAATTCCAGTGTCCGTATTAAGAAGTGATCTAGGGCAATAAGAACTACACTCTACTGGGTCTTTATTTTTATTTAAATGTTGTTATTGTGGCTTTGTTCCAGGAAAGAGGTGTTCGGCCCGTGTTACAAATATCTATTAGCACCTCTAACAGCAATAGAGTAATTATGGATGCTAAGCGCTTATATATTTCAGTTGGAATAGTTTGGTCCAGAGGCTTTACCATGATGTCCAGCTCTTCAACATAATTCACCAGTTGCATTTAACTAGGTGAAAATAATGATCAGTGGAACCTACTCATGAACTAAATTTAGGAAAAGTCAGCACTGTATTAACGAACATCTACAGAATTACACTTGCATGCGCATTAGTGGCACTACAGTAGGCAACAATTTAGCAAAGTCAATTGAAATGCATAATATTTCAGTCATAAGTATAAAGCTCAGAAATCATTTAAAATAGATGCAGCACGAATAGAATCTGGGAAATAGTCCAATAGTCCAAAGGAATAATCGAACAGTATCCTAGAGGTTCGGGAAAGGGCACAAAAGAACTAGACCCCCACCCCCAAGAAACTCTTCCTTCTATAAAGAAATTCACCATGGAAAGCAACAGAAATCACAATGTCAACATTGCATGAGCAAATGTATCAACATCATCAAATCTAAAATAAAGCGTCATATAATACCACCCTCCTAGCACTATCTCCCTAAATTAGTATTGACAAACATTCTTTGACCTAAAGTCATCGGACAGATCTGGTAACACACAATAGCAGACTTATTAAGAATAGGTCTACAGCAGTGGTTCTTAAACAATTGACTTCTGTTGACTCCCACTTAATCATTGCTGGAACCCCCACAAAATAATTGGAATCTGCCCTCCCCCCACAGTATCAATATTGAAAGCCAGGGACCTCGGTGTAAGCATTTTCGATGATCTGAACCACAATACAAATACACACAAAAAAACAGACAAGCATTCAAACATACTGAAACATTTTCCATAATTCACACTATATATATATATATATATATATACATATATACACATACATATATACATATATATACACATACATATATATATATACATATACACATACATATATATATACACATACATATATATATATATATATACACATATATATATATATACACATATATATATATACACACATATATATATATACACATATATACACACATATATATATATACACATATATACACACATATATATATATATATATATATATATATATACACACACATATATATACACACACATATATATACACACACACACACACACACACACACACACACACACACACACACATACGTACACACACACAAATACAATAAAAAAAAATTATGGGAAGGTTGGAGTTCTTCTAAACTCGAATTAGGCCTCATTGTCCATACTATCTTCTGTTTGCTGCACTTGCACTGCTCCCACAAATCAATAGGAGGATACAAATTCAATTTTAAGTCTCTTATTTCCAATTCATTCACATTTGTAAAAAGTTTTACCGTTTTCAAGTTTCATTTTGCACCTTTATTTCTATACGTTATTAGTCAGTTATTTTTACATTTTCTACGCAGTCGCAGCTCTCTTAGTAGGCTTCGCGGACCCCCAGGGGTCCCCAGACCTCAGGTTAAGAACCACTGGTCTACAGCATACAGAGTAGGAAGCGACCTTGGAGTGCATAAATGTAACTTCCTCGGAGGTTCTTCAGGAAGAGCCATTAAACACAAAGCATCAGGGACCAGTTTACTGCATGTGGTGTCAATGAGAAGTGAAAGCATGGTTAATGCCTAATTTAAGATGGAGTAGAGTCTAGTTCAGCCTATTCAAAGAGTATACAGTTCTGATCATCATAGCATTGTTTCAATTGCGATAAGTTTGTGTCACAATACATATGTTATTTAAAGTACCAAAAGCACCGACAATCTGTTACACATTGTCACAAGTGAGTTGGTTCCATATCAGCATTGTGATAGGCCATAAGTAACTTTCAAAAGAGTTTGTAATTTTGTCATCAAGTGCCTTGATTAAAGTGTTTTCTTTTTGGTGGGATCCTTCATAGGATTTTGCATTTAACTTTAAGAGGTGTTTTTCCAAAATCACCAAGACAGGTGTTTTGACTAACATGACATTAAGCGCTCATTACATAGTATGCTTCCACGTTGTTGGCTTAGGGCTCTAAATGTCATAAATCAGTTGCACTCTAAACTATACATAAAAGTGATTCATTGAGTGATTGACTTAATCTCAGCCATTGGTAATAACTTGAGGCTGCATCCCAATCCATCGTTATTCTGAAAACCATGCCACCTCAGTTGGCACTCAGACAAATGCAAATCAGTCCCGACCCTTAAAACAAGCAATCCATGACAAGTTTTGCCCTAGTTGGGGCTCATCTGCCAGGAATAGCTTGGTTCCTGTGACACAGTGCACTTGGGAAACACGTCTAGGCATAGCCATCCCACTTAGGGAGACAAACTAAAGTATACAAAAAAAGTGATGGAATGCTTGAATTAGTTTTAGCTACTGTTAATAGCTTAGACCACGTCCCAATCCCTCGTTACTTTGCACACCATGCTGCCTCAGTTTGGACCAGTACAAAAACAACAATTGATGGATGAAATGTTGCACAACGGCAAAACATTCACCCCCAGTCACAGATCTGGGTTTAATCCATCGTTATTTTGCTCACCACACCACCCCAGTTCAGACATGGCCATATGCAAATCAATCTTGACCCTGTGCCTCATGGGAACAGTCCAGCCCGAACTGCCAAGCCAGGTCTTCCCTGGACCGGAATCAAGCATCCTAGGACCGGTTTCTGGCTATCAGCCGTCTTCAGCCAGGATAGCTTGATTCCAGTGGCATGGAGAGCATGGGACTCACGTCTGAGCATACCCTTCAGTTTGGACCAGGCCACATGCAAATCAGTTATGACCCTGTTCCTATGGGAACTCCAGCCCAAACTGCCAGGCCCAGTCCTCCCTTAACAAGAAAACAAAAAACCCATGGCCCGTTTTGCCCTAGTTAGGGCTCTTTGGTCAGGTATAGTTTGGTTCCAGTCAATCAATCAATCAGGGAAATTTTGAAGCATGCTACTCAACCGTGAGGGTCTCAAGGTGCTAGGGGGAGGGGAGCAGCTCCAGTCAGTCGAAGAGCCAGGTCTTGAGGGTCTTCCTGAAGACCCACAGTGGGGTCTGATATTGATCGGGAGCTTGTTCCAGGTTTTAGACACGATGTAGGAGAAAGTTCTTCCACACGCTCTTGCTCTGCGGATGTGCAGAGTTTCAGCAAGGGGAGATCTGGGGTTTCTCTTGGGTACGTGGAAGGAGAATCTTTCATTGAGATATCGGGGTCCGGTGTTGTGGAGGCATTTGTAGGCGTGGGTATCTAGAAAGTTACTCTCTTCTCGACGGGTAGTCAGTGGCGGTGTCGCAGTTGTTGGGTGATGTGTTTGTGTCGAGGGATGCAGAGGTCGAGTCTGGCTGCGGTGTTCTGTAGGATTTGGATCTTGCGGAGCAGAGACTTGTTGATTCCGGCTTAGACGGCGTTTCCTAGTCCAGCCTGCTGGTTATGAGAGCGTGGATGATGCTCTTTCTCGATTGGGGGTCCATTTGAAGGTCTTCCGAAGGATGCGGATGGTGTTGAAACCGGTGGAGAAGAGAAAAATGGCAAGGTTCCGGGTGTGGTCCGGGGGTTAGATCTTACTCTGTTCCAATTATTGTGGGAAAAGACTGGCCTCTCTTCAAAAAAATGTAGTAAAAGGCTGATCACACCTCCCAAACAAAGTTCATCTTCGCTGCATTTTATGCTCACCGCAATGCATTTGAGGTGCCTGAAAAGCAACACATCAGTGTTCGTTTGTCTGGACTCACCATCACAACTACAGATGATGAATAAAGACTTGTTAACAGAACGATTACTTTTTGCTTTTTTTGCTTCTGGAGCCAAGGATATTTCAGCAGCTTTTTAAAAGCTCTAAGGGCGTTCAACCTCCAGGCAGGAAGGCTCTTCAAGGTCTTACCCTTAAGAGTCTGCTACAAGTATCAATGGAGCAATGCAGTTTAAAGCACAAGATAAAACACTATCGGTATAGGTTGATTCTAGGAAACAAGTATTAAAGCCATCGTCTTTTTTTTATTTTTCTGGCAACTGCCTCCATTTAACTTTCTTGATAGAAAACGACCAGCAGAGGTCAGTAAAATACCAGAATCACTTTAGCATTCTCTAGATTCCAGTCCATAAAAAATTGTCTTCCAAAAGCACCTGTAGACAATAATATTTTTTTCAAATCTTGTATTTTCTGTGATATGACCAACAAAGGCACTGATTTGATATTAAAAACAGAGCATGGACTTATACCATTTCCCGCTGAAAGGCAATATTTCTCTCCATGTGTTCCCATACCTGGCGGGTCACGCAGTTTGGTGCTTACTATCCCTCCATGTTAAAGAAAAGTAGAGGTTTCAGCACCCAGGCTAATGTGCTGCATTGCTAAATACATATATGCTCCCAAAGGCGAAACCATTTGCATTACAAATGCTTGTTTTTCTTTCTTCGACTTCAAAGTGAAGATTAGTGAGGCAATCCTGTTGTCTACTGGAGGTGTGCCTGAGGAAGGCCGTGCGCACAATGTTATTTTTTTCTAACACAACAAAATGTAAATATCTGTAAATGAACTGTGTAGATATTTCATAATTAGTGAAGCACAAGTGAAGCATATTTTTAGGCAATTCTGAAGTGTGGTGGAAACATTTTAAAATGATCCAAAAAAAAAAACAATTCAATAGGTGATGACCATTCCACACATTGTTTGTGCTCTGTATGCTTTGATCAGTAAAACTGTACATATGTGCAAATGTAAAGATCATTTCAACTGAAGATGTTTTGTTTGTAACAGCAGTGAGCTCCACGCCATGCATACTCCACTTTACCCCTCTTCACTCTGCACCACTGCACTCTTTGCCACTCCAGACTACTCTGCCCCACTACATGACACTCCAGACCACACTACACAACTCTACTCTATGCCAGTTCATTTTAATCTACTCTGCACCACTCTACTTTACCCTGTGCCACTCCACTCTGAAACAATCTACTCTGTGCACTTCACACCAGTGGACACAACATCACAGCTTTTTACTCCAACCACTTCACTCTATCACACTGCAATTTACTTTGTGCTCCACGTCTCGCAGTCAGCGCTACCGTGCTCCACGCCACTCTACTCTGGGTCACAACTAGGCACTACTGCACAGGGCTCCCAAAAAATTTAAAAAATGGCACTAGTCCTGTAGGACTAGTACCTTAAAAAATGTCCCCGCCCTAACTGCAACCTACTTGACCTCCGTCTCTGAAAGTGGAGCAAATGTGACAAGATAACAAGATTTAAAGGCATCTTTATCGCTCATTAAGTTTGTGAGCAATAAAAAGGCCTTTAAATCTTGTTATCTTGTCACATTTGCTCCGTTTTCACAGAGGACAAAAGTTAGTTTGTTTTCCTACTCACCAGAAAGGGCGAGTAGGACCTAAAACAGCTCAACCTTTTTAAATTTAGCTCGCATATGCGAGCGGTCTAGTGGATTTTTCGAGCCCTGCTGCACTATACACCACTCCAGTATAGGCCTCTCCACTACACTGCACTCTATGCCACTGCATGGTACACCAATGCACTCTTCTCTGTACCACTCCAGGCCAGTGCACTGTACATCACTACACTCTGCCACTACAATCTACCCTGCACCACTCCATGCCACTTCACTCTACTCAATCTACGCCACTGCGCTCTACGCTGCCCTACCTTACTTGTCAGTCAGTCAAATATCTTTATTCGGTTAGTTGAAACCATAAAAGCAGTACACAATTCATTTAAACATACATACATTATACAAATAAAATTTGCAGGTATACCGATTTACACATGATTGTAATTCATAAGTTCATTCTTAAAACAATTAAAATCTTTGATGCAAAGAATAAATACTGAGCATTATACATTCAAAGAAGTCCACCCCTGTTTCCCATTATACTTAATACATTTTCCCAGAACGTGGTTGAAAAAAATATCAACCTAATTAATTGTTCGTCTGGGTGAGTCTTATTTTGTTAATACGAGCTGCCGCTACCAAGAAACTGGCTACACTATATGTGACCTGCACAGAATTAAGCATTTGCAAATGTAAAAGTGCAGGCCTCACCTGGACAAAGTTAAGAACTTTCAAAATAGGATATAAACATTTTTTCCGTGCCAACAAATAATGATCACAAAACATAACTAGGTGAAGCGTGTCCTGTGCAGAAAAACTATCAGAGGTACAAGGTGGGGTGTTAGCTGGGGTCCCCCACTTTGTATAGGTACCAAGCACAAGGTGAATGAGGTTGAACCTGAACCTAAGTAAAAGGAAACGATGGTATGGTTTGGTCACATATTTTAAGTAAGGTTCCATAACTGGGGAAATTGATAACTGATATATTGGTCTCACCATTGGCTTGCTGAGTTCAAACTCCTCCCTTTCTGTCTCCAACAGGTTTCGAAAATGCAACTTTACCCACCCTACATCCTCTTTCCTGAGGCCCTGTGGTGATAGATACATGTCCGGACGCCCCAGCCTCACGCATGCCGCTCTAACATACGCAAGCCAGGGTATACTATCCGCTTTATCCAAGGCAATACAGTCTTTGAGTATGAGGTGGTTCAGCGTGATTTCCTCATTTGTCCAGGTTTTAACCCATCGTAACAGGGGGGTCATTTTTAGGAGATCAGTGATATAACCCAAGCCCACTTCACAGTGGATAGAAAATGTAGGGGATGACCTTGGGAGTGACAAAAGAGATCGTATAAAATTGTTTTCTATAGTTTGAATGCCTGGTGATGGTACATAACCCCAGATATCAGCCCCATAGGATGCAATTGCCAAACATTTTGATTTGTACATACGAATCATAGCCTCCATAGGTCTCGAGCCAAGTCTTTTAGAGAAATTCATAAGACCTGTGGTGGATCTTACAACCCCATTGCCCTTGAGTTTCAACTGAGGCCCCCAGGTTCCTCTTTCATCAAAGGTGACACCTAAATAACAGAAATAGGGTACCCTGGAAATTGGTGTTTCATTACATCTAAAAGATTTGATCTTCATACTTTTCCTGCGTGGACCAGTTACCATCACGTGGGATTTAGATGTATTAATTTTTAAATCCAAGGCTTCCATAAAGGAGCCAAAATGGTCCAGCAGTCTTTGTAAGCCCGTGCCTATACGTGAAAGCAGGACAGCATCGTCCGCGTACAGGAAGACCGGGATGGATACCCCTCCCATACGCGGGACGTCCGGGGTAGCTAGGTTCAAAGATTTACCCAGGGAGTTGATATAAAGTGTGAAAAGGAGAGGGGCCAGAATACAACCTAGTCTGACCCCTCTCCCTGGACTAAATTGCTCAGTACACCTGCCTTCCCTCGTTACCCTAACAGAAGCGAACAAATTCTGATGGAGATCGTGTAAAAAGTTAACCAAGGTAATTTCCAAACCCATATCCCGCAAAATAAGCCATAATTTAGAGCGGTTAACCAAATCAAAAGCGGAGGATAAGTCCATGAAACCTAAATATAAGAGCCCCTTCTTCACCACTGTATATTTACTAATAATAAGGTGAAGATTTAGACATTGGTCCATGGTCCCCCTGTGAGCTCTAAAACCATACTGGAGGTCAGAGAGGACCCCACTCCCCTCAAGCCAATCCCCGAGTCTTTGAAGGATGACTCTGCCCAAGATTTTAACAGCAGAGTCCAACAAGGAGATTGGCCTGTAACAGGCAGGGTCCCCCCTGTTCCCCTTCTTGAAAATCGGTACAATAATGGAGGAGGACCAGGAGGATGGGAAGCCTGCTGAAGGTATTGCATTAAAGACGTTGGTTAATATTTTGGACCAAAATTGTGGATACTGAATATAAAGATCGGCAGGGACCCCATCGGGTCCAGGTGCCTTATGTTTACTTGTATCTTTAATCGCCCTTTCCACCTCGGAGATATTAAATTCCATAGTCCTGGTGTTACGAGGAGACGCCACGACTGGGGAAGTTGGGTCCCCTAACTCAGATTCATAGATTTGTTTAAAATGATTGAGCCATCTTTCGTCTTCAATCACACAGTCCATATCTGTTTTCCCATCTTCGGTGAAAAAAGACTGATTAATAATGGCCCAAAATGCTTTGCTGTCTCTCAGTACGTCTATAGATAATAGTTTGTCCCAGGCTTCCTCCTTGATTTGTTTCTTGCGCTTAACAAGTGCAAGTTTATATTCCTTTCGGAGGCTCGCCACCAGTGTCTTATCTTTAGGTCTGTGTTTAAGTGCTTTCAGTAAGGCACTGTGTGTAAGCGAGCATTCCTTGTCAAACCATTTATATGTCTTCTTAATACCTTGTGGGCCATTCCTGGGCTCCAAATTCTTGGAGATCCTTGAGCATATCTCAACATAGGCAGCCACAACATTGGGCCCTGGTGAAGTGGAATCAAGACAGACTGCCATCTCTGCCTCAGTTTCCTGCGCTAATGTTTTGAAGAAATTTTCAGGGACAATCTTCTCCCATTTTAATCTCCTACCCTGCTCCCTAGTTGAAAGGTCTCTTGGGGCAACCACCCCTGTGTGTCTTCCAGTCAGGAAACAATCCAGATCCACGGTCAGTAAGACAGGATTGTGATCGCTAAAAGTAGCGGTCACGACCCTGTATTCCCGTGCTTTTACCAGCACCCCAGATGATACAAACATGTAGTCAATGATGGTATTTGCATCTCTCCCAATGAATGTGGGCGCTCTGGTCTCATTGTTGCCAGCCCCCAGTTCAAATAAGTTTAAATTGGCAAGAAGACACTCAAGCCCCTCCCCCTCCTTAGTATGTTCAAAGTGGGGAATCCCCTCGACAGGTGATCCTCCGTATATATCGTTATAGCAGTCCCCCTCACTGTCATGCCTCGGGTCTCCCCTACGCTGTCCCTTTAAGACACGGGATATTTAAAGAATCAGGAAACAGAGAACGACGCTTCACGTTCTTGCGTCAAGCTCCTGTTGTTTCCGTATCCTGTTTCCGGACTCCGCAGTTCCTGTTTTCGATTCTGCCTGTTGTTTCTAGAGCTTAGCGTTTTGCGGCCCCCGCGCTCCTTTGCGGGCTCCGTACCTACGCTTTGAAGCTGCAGCTATTCCGCTGCCATTGGGCGTACTTATTAGACGCCTAGTTTCCCCTTATCTGGAGCCTCGCCCGGCGGCCGGGCTTTGCTCCGCCATCCGGCTTGGCTCAGCCTTTCTCCCCACATAGGTATTTGGGTTCACAGCCCTAGCGTGAATCCTTCCATTTTTTCCCGTTTGATCCCTGAGTCTTGCCTGGCGGCCGGGTTTGACTCCGCCCTCCGGTAAGACTCATCTTTTCTTTCCTCCTTGATCATTATTCACTACATCGACGGCCGGGCTTGTTCTCCGCTGTCCGGTGCAGGCATTGATCATTACTCGCTGCATAGACGGCCGGGCTTGTTCTCCGCTGTCCCGTGCAGGCATTGATCATTACTTGCTGCATCGACGGCCGGGCTTGTTCTCCGCTGTCGGGTGCAGGCATATCCCCTATCCCTCTGGGATTTCCCGCTTAGTTAGTTAGTTAGTGTTTATTGTCTGTCCACATTCCTTTCCTTCTCCTACGTCCCTCCTGTTACCAGTATATCTTCAAGATTTCTGATTTTTATACTGGATGTTCACTTCCCTGGTATTTGGTGATATACTTGCGTGGATCAGGGTGGGTGCATATATTCTACACTACAGGGAATCACGGTAAGAGCGCTTATGCGCTACCACTTCTTTTGTTACTATTGGATCTTATGTAAATTCTGAATATTCCTCTCTGGTTTACTTAGATGGTTATAAACATCAGCGGAAGAAGTGGGCTGAAGATTCTTTTCTTGCAATACAGTAGTGAACGTTTCTTCAGGGCGTGTTACACAACAATTGAAGTAAGAAGGGAATTAACTAGATTATATTGTTAAGTACAGTATCTAATCTACACGTGCTCATTTTACCATTGTGTCATCTCTAACCCAGCTCCAGACGCTGTACCTTATTTGCATCTTCTTATGTTACATCAGCGACACGTTAAGAACTTGGGGTATGTGACAGGTGTTGTGTACATATATGTTAGAGTATTCCAGTTACTGGGTTATAGATAGTGTATTTATTCCCTCTTTTCGTTACAGCCTACCTGATATCCGGTTCCCTTTGTTGAATACCCGCAGCCACCACTGGAGGTCACCATCCACCATCTGTGCCTCTCCCCATCTTTCCTTGTTTTGTTTCCCTGTTTTCCCCTGGCGTGTCTCTCGTACTCTAGTGCTTGATAGAGTCGGAAGGCCGTAGGGGAAGGCTGCGGACTACTCTTCGGATTCCTGACGCTCCTGTGGAACCAGCCTGCAATCCTTACACTCACAGGGGGACTTCTATATTACTTAAAACCATTCTACTCTAAATCACTGCACTCTCCCCAAAGGCACTCTACACTACTTTACTCAAAACCAATGAAGTCTATACCACTATACTCTCCAACACTATGCCACTGCACGCTATACCACTCTACACCATTGCAGTCTATGCCACTCTGCAAAACTGCACACTCTGCCACTGAACTCTACAACAGTGCACTACTCTGCACAGCTTAACTCTACACCACCCCACATCACGCGACACCAATGCACTCTAAGCTGCTCTACATCACTCCACTTAATGTCACTGCACTCTATTCTGCATTGCTCAACTCTTCGCCATTCTTCTCTGCATCACTCTATGCCAATGCAGCCTATACCATGCTACTCTGCATCATTCCACTCTGTCACTCTAATTTACTCCTTTGCACTCTACACTACTTCACTCTACCTTGAACCACTTCGCTAACATTACCGCACTCTACTCAGCAACACTGCACTCTACCCTGCACCACTCTATGCCACTTCACTCTACTCTGAAACAATCTACTTTACGTCACTGTACACTATGCCACTTCACTGCACTTTACGCTGCTCCTCTTTATCTTGAACCATTCCACTCTACATCACTGCACTTTACGAGACTGTCTCAAAACCAATGCAGGATACACCACTTCAATCTACGTCAGTCTACGCTGTACTTTACGCCACTTCACGTCAATCTACTCTGTACTTTACGCCACTTCACTTTCACGTCAATCTGCTCTGTACTCTAAACTTCCACTTCACTCCACCATTAAACTCGATTGCACTCTAAGACACTCTACTACCCTCTATGCCTCTCCTTTACACTCTATGCAACTCCCTCCATGCCACTCCATACCACTCTATTCTACGACACATTGCTACACTCTAAGCCACTCCATTCCATTCTGCAACACTCAACAACACTCAATGCCACTCTACTCCATAACACTACACTCCATTTTACGACACTCCGCAGTACTCGCCTCTACTACATTTTAGCCCTGCTGAACCGCAGCCACGCTAGTGTACTACATGGCTAATTTAATCTATTGGGAAAGTCAACAACTCTTTGATGGGAGAGACCTATTGGCTTTGCCAATGCTTGTTAATATTTAGCTGCCTAGACTGCTGTATGCCATGCCTGTTGCAAGACTGTTCTTCACACACAGGGAAGAAATAAGAGGGATGTAGGGGTAAATACATTACAATAAGCTTTCACCCCTTATGTTATATTAGGGGTTAGTTAAATGTATTTCTAATATGACAAAAACTCATCTCGTTTCCAAGGTTGCTATAGGCAGTTTCACAATGGTTAAAATCCGTGCTTGCTAAAGATTAAAGTCTGATGATAAAAGATAAGCCCTGGTGTCCAAAAATGTAAGCACCATTTTAAACCTATTTAAAACTATGTAACTTAACCAACAATTGTAATTGGAGTGAGACGTCATGAACATTAAATTCACAAACCTAACTCATGAAGCCATGTTTTATGCTGTGTAGTTTAGCAAAACGACCACTAGATGGCAGGAGATGACTACTTGTCCACATCATTAAACATCTAAACACCAAATTGTTCAAAGAGGACGGTTTAAATAGCGCATTGTTGTTACAGTTCCCATTGTAAACAAGCATTTACAATGCAACGGTTTCGCCTTTGGAAAAGTTAGAGCTATTGGCATTGTAAATGACAAAATTTGTATTTATGTGTTGGTTTTGAAAACAGATAAATAAATGGCATTGTCATTTGCATTGCCAATAGCTTAATCTCTCGCAAATGTGAGACCTATTGTACCCTACGGACGAGCTCAGCAGACAGCAATTACTACCACACACACACACCCAGAGCCAGCCACACACACACACACACACACACACCCAGAGCCAGCCACACACACACACACACACACCCAGAGCCAGCCACACACACACACACACACCCAGAGCCACACACACCCACCCACACACACCCACCCACACACACCCACCCACACACACCCACCCACCCACCCCAACCCACACCCACCCACACCCACCCACCCACCCACACACCCACCCACACCCACCCACCCACACCCACCCACACCCACCCACACACCCACCCACCCACCCACCCACCCACACACACACACACCCACCCACACACCCACACACACACCCACCCAGAGCCACACCCACCCAGAGCCACACCCACCCAGAGCCACACACACACCCACCCAGAGCCACACACACACCCACCCAGAGCCACACACACACCCACCCAGAGCCACACACACACCCACCCAGAGCCACACACACACCCACCCAGAGCCACACACACACCCACCCAGAGCCACACACACACCCACCCAGAGCCACACACACACTCAGGGAAGCAAGCACAGCCAGGGGGCAGGGAAGCAAGCACAGCCAGGGGGCAGGGAAGCAAGCACAGCCAGGGGGCAGGGAAGCAAGCACAGCCAGGGGGCAGGGAAGCAAGCACAGCCAGGGGGCAGGGAAGCAAGCACAGCCAGGGGGCAGGGAAGCAAGCACAGCCAGGGGGCAGGGAAGCAAGCACAGCCAGGGGGCAGGGAAGCAAGCACAGCCAGGGGGCAGGGAAGCAAGCACAGCCAGGGGGCAGGGAAGCAAGCACAGCCAGGGGGCAGGGAAGCAAGCACAGCCATGTTTCCAGTGCTTGGCTATTCTGAACAAACCATTGGTATCCGGCCTGCCACTCAAACGAAAACAACTCCCAGAATACCTTAAATAGCTAAATGAAACCTCAGAAGTAGAAACATTATTACATCCATTCCTATGAAGCTCTTCACCCACTCTCCACTAACGCAACTACTAACCACCACGCTCTTACAAGTGAGACAATTAGGACTATTCAGGGTCTCCATAACTGTAAGAATGGCTTGGGTGGCAGGTATTAGTTATTTCTAAGGTCTGCTCTATTGAAATAAGAAACAACATGTGCTCATCTCTAAATTAGACAATGAGAGCCGCCATGTTGCAGACTGTCAGACGTGCCGGTGTTGATAAATTAAATGCCCCTGTCAAGCACTGGCTCAAATTAGGCACTGGGGATAGAGCCTCCGGAACCAGCTGCATGCCCTACTCACTCCAACCAGTGCTGTGTGAACATCCTCTTATGCACCAAATAAGTCATACAACCCCAACAGCACGCTTCCTCACACCGTCTAGTGCCATGTGCACACCCTCTCACATAGCACACAACAGATGCAACCCTAATAACCCTTTGCATGTCCTACTCACACAGTCAAGTGCCATGTGCGCACCCTCACATACACACACCAAACAAGGGACAATGCCACAAGTATCCATGCCATCCAATACCTTGTGCATAGCCTACCCACGAACAGCGTCACACACACACAAGTGCATCTACCAGACGTCCCTAAAGTAAACATTAAACATGCCTACTCTAAACGGAGAGCATATGACACCTTCCTGCAACGCACCAGCATGTTACACAAGGCGGGCAATGCACTAGTATTGCATTAAATTAGTTTGGGAAAGTACTAGACAGAGCCATACGAATACAGCGTGTGCAAACTAACACTGATGTGGGCCGTGAGAGGCGACTGCCTGGTGAAAAAAGTTAGAATACAGGATCGATTCCATCTTAAATGAATTGGGAGTGTGGTAATTTTGTGCGAGGGACATATGACTTAAACCTGAACCAAACAGCAGATTCCCATACATGCAAGTACAGCAATGCAAACATTTCACAGTGCAGAGGATGCACAGATAGCAGTGACGTGCGAACTGAGACTGGTAACACCACTGCCACCCACACGCGCATCCTACAGCAACAAAAGTTAAATGTAAATACTGTAGACTTAGTCTACCCCAAAAAAGTGACTTAGTAAAGCGGCCGGAGCTACCAACAAAGAAATGGGTTAAGGACAAAAGGCAAGTATATCCACCAATCAATCTTCAGTTCCATGTTTGAGCAACAGCCTATGTTGTGCACAATGAAATTGAGAAACCGTGTACTCCAGGAACAGCAGCAAGTAACAAATATGGCCAGACCCCACTATTCAATTAACTTTATCAAGCAAACTGATACTTTGCAAATAACAATGTAGAAACATACAGAATGTTAAGATCTTAGTCTCCAGCTCTGCTGTGTCCTGTCACAGAGGCGCATATGGAAGGGGTTAGGTCCAAAGTGGGGAAAGAGAGCTGGTACTAGATGCCCCGGCACCTGACATTCCAGGGATTCCCGGGTATAATTTACACCGCAGCCTCCAGTATCCACATTGCAGGAGCTGCACGGAAAGAGTACCCGTACCTCAGTGCAATTAAGAGCTGAACTCACTCACCTTACTCTTCACCTCCACAGTGCTGTTACTCTCCAGGAAGCGCAGGTTCTGCGACTTGCTGAAGTTGCGGTTCATGGCCACAGCTGCTTCGGACGCCTTGGCTGCGCTGGCTGGGGATGCAGGTGCCCCTACTGGGCGCGGAAGGCTATATGCAACTGCTTGTATCCGGGGGCTGTGCACACTCTGGTGAGTAAATTCACTACCTCTCCCTGGACGCTGAGGATACTCTCCCACGCCCCGTTCCCGCAGTTGCTCCAGACTCCTGGGATTGCTCACTCCTATAGGTAGGGGAGGGGCCGCTTGCCGCTCTGGGGAAGTTCCCACTTCCCGACTGGGTGCAGCTTGGGCACGGACCTGGAGCGGCCTGCACCCAGGAAGAAGGCCGGACTGAGGTCTCCGATCTGCATGTACCTTTAATGCAGCGCGGCTGGCTCCTAGCGTTCCTCCTTGCAGGCCGCATGCAGGACGCCACACCTGTGCCGGAGACACCGGTGTGGGGATATCAGCAGTGTTTTTATTTTTTTTATGCGTTTTATATAGCGCGGACTTTACCCGGAGGTGTCAGAGCGCTTCACAATAGGAACAGTAATGATACAAGAGGAGAAAATTACAAGTGAACAAATTACAAAAGCAAACGTTGGCTCCATCTCCTAACCCATCAGTGCTCGACGTGCAAAAGAGATGCAAAGTTTCACATGTAAAGGGAACCCCGCTCTGTTCAGAACCTGTCGTGGCCTGCCACCTCGCCACCTCCCACCCAACAGACACAGGAAGCAGGGAGGCAATATCAAAGACCCAAACTGCCTCGGAGAACCAGGACTGACCGCTGGACCCTCAAGGGGCCTCTTCTAGGGAGCCCGCCCGAGCCAGGCACCCGCACATCAAGGGAAGCACCAAATCTTGAAAACTGGCACAACATGCCCCCTTTCTCGAGTTCCATTGGTCCGTGTGACCCCCGCCACCAAACAGATCTAACGCACAGAGACGGTCATTCTGGACAAACACTGAAGTCTCCTGGAAGTGGAACATCACTTCCTCCATCAAACCACTTAACAGAAGAAATGCTACATTTTAAGAACATTCTGACCTCCCCACTCCAAATATACCCCCCTAGCCCGGATACAATGCCCCCAACAACCGATCTGTAAATAAGTGACTCGGGTGTCAGACACGTTGCTGCTCCTACCCCCTCCTCTAGGCTCTAAACACACTCTTAGCACACTGAAGGTGGCTCCAAGCGCTGTGCGCCCAGACATCAGCGTGAACTTCTGTGGCTGTCTCAGCTCGTGTCTAACACCGAGCACATGATGCGCGGCACTTCTAGTGGAAAAACATGAACTCAGAGACTTAAGGCTCTCTTCCCACACTTCATACCCCCCCCCCTTTACCGGAGGCACCCACTGCCTTTTCTACCCCCGGCTGGGCAACGGGGACGTCGCCCAGACTCGAGCACAAAGCACAGCCCCGCGAAAAAGACGGCAGAAATTTGGGTCCTACCTTGAGACAGAGTGTCAGAGAAAGTCAAAATCCAGCTGAGCAGGACCAGCATGCTCCCTACTGCGGCCCCCAGGCAGCGGCTGAGTGTCGGTGGGCTTGAAAATCATCCCCCACTGAAGAGAGCCGCCAGACCGTCCGCCCCCTCGCCTCTCACACACTCTCGCGCACACAAAAAGTCTTGTGTTAAGAGTCACGGAGTGATTATTAGAGAAAAAAGAAAAATGCAATACAGAATCAAATGTTTTAAAACAAGGACTTCCACTACTGTATATTTAGATCGCTGCACGGTGACAGAAAACAAGCTAAGTCTAGGTCATTTGTGTACCAGAATTAACAAGACGCCACTGGAGCTTCTCAAGTAAGCTACTGCCCGGCCGCCATCTTCGGCTAAATGACCAAAACAAACCGTGACAAAAAAAAAAAAAACATCCGCCCACCGCCGCATGACGTTTTAAAAGGGGCGGAGAGGGAGGGGGGGTGAGGAAAAAATCGCCGGAACGCCCACGAATCGCCTCGGACAATGACGGACATATCTCTGTTCCAATGGCTAGCCCCCATTTATGGAGCTAGCCAATGGAACAGAGAGGCGGGACAAAGCCCCATACTTGTAAACAAAGGTTTTCGCTTGCGCGTACGCTGCTGCGCAGCGGATCGCCAGGCGAAACCTAAAAACAAATTTAAAAAAAGGAGGGGGGGCGGTCTAATATTTGCGGTTTGGGATAACAGAAACATCAACTTATTGTGCATGATATGGACCTGTTGGATTCAAGTAATTTTACGTTCAAACACGGCGGAAATCTCGACTAGCAAACGTGCACTCTGCTCGAGGTCACCGCCCACCGTATTGAATTGGAAGTCGTGCTGCTCACTGCTAAGTATGCTGCGAGAGACAAATATCCCCTACCTATTAGAACGCCTGCAGTATGCTTTCATTTTGTAGGTTTGTTTTGATTACTAAATAACATGAGATCCACGTGGAAGCTCAAAAATAAAGAACTAGCAAAACAACCAGTCGGTCGTTGACAAGATGGTGCGAAGGTATTTTTTTTAAATTATTGCAAGCATATACCACAAAAATGGGGAGAGGGCCACATTGCTTGCAATACAATTAATTATTTTTTACATCAGTGCAACCACTGCATATAATAATTTTAATTAAAAAGAAACAGTACGGGTGCTTCCTAGAAAACCTCTTTTGTGTTAATGCTCAACACAAAGAAGTATGGTGCTTACCGATGCAAATATAAACTGTGCTCTTGGTTTTGAATTATATTAACACGAAAACTATTTAAAACACACACGGGTGACAAAAGGATAGTATACATTTTTGTCTACGAGGCAGGTAAAAAGCTAAACCTCTCTCAGCTATACGCAAGAAGCAGGAGTCAACCTGAGTTACATTTCAGGTCTCGCCTAGGCCACGCTTGCACTGTCTCTTTGAAACATGCTGGATTCAGGTTGGGGTCGTTGTGGACACCTCCGGCTATCCACAGTGATTGCACCGATCGATCACCAGCCTCACTAGGATCCGCCTTAGACTCGCCACTGCAGAGAATTGAATAATTTTGTCCAATTGTGTGCCTCAACACACGGTTATCTTCAACATATTGTTACGCACGGGTTAGCCCCTATGGTGAACCCGCTTCTCATCTGATTTCCTGAGATGCAAGTGCGGTCATACCTAGGACTGCTTGCCCTGGCAATTCTCTCTCAGGCATGTAATACAATGTCCGGATGATGATCCCAGTACTGTTTTGACGGGATAGAAACGTTGTTGACTCTTTGTAATCCGCAAACACGGTTTAATTTGTTATTTATGTGCAACGGTGTTGTTGATAATTTTTGCTTGTTTTATCTAATGTATACCAGACAAGCTTCTGTCCTTCAGTTTTGTTTTTGTGTCTCAAATTGAAATATTATTAAACTAACCCTGTTCAGTTGGACAACTTTAATAGAGTACAGATTCAAAGTCTATATTCATTCCCATTTTCTTGTACACTACTGTGTTTGTACCGTATTCAGGATATGGGCACAAAGCTCCGCCCATCTTTTCAATTGGCTCCGGCCCCTGTCATTTGTAAATAGTAGCTTTTCATTGGTCAATAGGCTTAGTAGTCTCGCCTTAGTACCGCATTGTCTCTTCTTTAACCTCCCGTGAGGGCAACCCGTTACATGTGTTGTTACTCCCTAGGTTTTAATTACAGCCTCAAGGAACGGTTTTCTTAAAAGGCTTCAGGCAAGACACACACTTAGTTCTAAGCTAGGCTGACTGTGGTTACTTCGCTCACTAGAACAGCCCACATTTATACGAGTCTATAAATTTCCCTTTACAAGTTCCACACACAGTACAACTTAATCCTAAATTAATGTAATAATTCTTTTATCACCTTTCAAAGCTGCTAATTATAAATATGGACATAGCTATTTGAATGTACTCGTAGCACTGTCTTGCATGCAATGCCTCATGAGGAGGGTGGAAGCAGAGCCCGAGGTCGACCCAGTTATCCCCCCACCCTGCAGTAGCAACCTCAAAGGCTCTTTTGTTTACCCTCCTACCATCATGGGCACCCGGTTGGTGGCAGGAATTAGTACTACTTACCCCAATGGTGGGAAATCACTTCGGACAAATGGGTACTTCAGGTTGTCCAGCGATGCTTTGCCCCATGCTTTGAACAGACTCCACATCAGGTGGGCTCTCTGAACACCACAGCAGACATAGTCAGCTGTCAATGCCTTGCGGATCACAAATTGCACCACCTCCATCTGGAGGTGGTGCAAGGTCTCTTTAGAGCTTGGACCTTGGTTTGATCTATTCTTCCCTGCCGAGAATTTCAGCACTTCTAAACACAGGAGTTTCCAAGGCTGCTCTCGCTCACAAATGCATTATATCCAAGAGGAGCTCAGGACTCCTGTACACCTTTGCCCTGATGGTACTCCTGTTCAGTTATCAAGAAAGACCAGCCTAAGGCATCTTAGTGGCCCTGGATTTGACAAGGAGAGTATGGTAGCATGAGCTGCTGAGCTTGAGCATCTGTCCTCCGATCAGGCTGCCCCTTTAGTAGGATCAACTCTCGCAGCAGCAAGGCATGGTCCTGTACCCGAACCCTCTCCATCTACAAGCATGGAGATTGTGCAATGACAACTGAGGGTATTTGATCTTTCCCCCGAATTATGTGATGTCATTCTTGCAGCCAGGCGTCCTTCCACAAAAACACTTTATGCCTGCTGATGGGACATATTTGTGGCTTCGTGTGCCGCAAAATCAGCTGATGCCGGGTGTGCAACCTGGTTTCTTGTCGTTTTGTTTGTTTTATCCCATGCCCAGCAAGTCCTTACTTAGGGGAAAGTTAATGGATATCTCTCTGCCATTTTAGCTTTCCTGGTGGTGCCGGAACAACCCTCCCTGTTAGAGTCATCTGTTGTGACTCGTTTCCGGAAAAATTTATGGAACATGCCAGATGGGACCTAAATATAGTTCTCAATTTCCTCATATGTTCGCCTTTTAAGCCCTTACATAACTGCCCTCTGACTGCTTATCATAAAAACAGTTGTCCTGCAAGGAGGGCTAGAGAATCACAGACGCTTGTGGTTTACCCTCCACATATACAACCTTTTTCCCCAGGTAAGTCGGTTCCTAGGAACTATGTCTCCTTACTGAAGGTTGTTACACTCTTGCACGTCAGGCAGAGCATCACACTACCTACTTTATACGCACCACCTCATCCTACCAAAGAAGAAGAAAGACTCCAGGCCTGGCTCAAAAAAGCATGTTATTAATCAATCATACTAAAGACTTCCAGGTTGACTATCAACTCTGTAGGTTTTCTGGGAGTGAAGAAAGGATAGGAAGTGAAAAAGAGAACCATCTTCAGATTTTATTTTTTTTTTTATTTTTTTTTTTTTTTAAATCGGCTATGCAATTGCCAAGAAAAAAACCTTGAGGGCTTGAGAGCTCATTCCACCAGAGCTAAGGCTGAGGCCACAGCGTTAGCCTGAGGTGTTCCAGTTCTGGATATCTGTTTGGCAGCTATGTGGCTATTACTGCATGTCTTCCAATCACTACTGCCTAGACACTCAAGTCTTGCGTGATGGGCATTACGCCCGTTTGGTCCTCCAGGACCTTTTAGTCTAAACAGTTCACAGATCCTCCGCCAGGGAGAGATTGCTTTGATATCTATTCTAAGGTAAGGAATATGCCACTAGGAGTCTATTGGATGAACAAGTGATTTATCTTTGGTAACGTTTTATTTGGTAGAGACGATGGAGCTGCAGATTCCTTACTAACCCTCCCTCCCCGTTCTGAAAACTATTTATCTTGGCATCAGAGATTATTCAACACCTCACCTTGGCACAATGGTCATTTCACCTCAGTTTCGCTCTTTGCTTCTGGTGCGGAGAAACAGTCATGAATTTAGGTCAGCATGCTAGAGTGGCACCTATATAGGCACCGCACACATCACTTCCAGACGTGAACAAGGTCACACAGAGCCAAAAGGCGTGAACCTACCCGTGTGCGGGGTGACGGCTCAGACGTTTCTGTATCCGGTCTGATGCCTGAGGAGTGTTCTAGGATGGGGTATCTGTGGATAGATGAAGTCTCTACGATATAAGGTGTTACCGAAGGAGAGTAACCTGTTCTTCAGCACCACCTGTGGATGAGATCCATGGGTTTCATGGGTGACTTTCAAGTGTTGCTAATGGATATGCCATTTGATTGCACCTACCTCTTTGGCGATAAGGCAGATTTGGCACTGGAATGCTTTAAAGAAAGCAGAGCCACAGTGCACTCCCTATGCCTCAGCACCCATAAAGCAGTATCCCTAACAATTTCAACTCTGTGGAGGCTTCGGAAGGGGTTCAGTGCAAAGACAGCATTAAGGCCATCCATCACAGCAACAGACCCCCCCCCCCCCCCCAGTCCTTTTGAGGCCGGGTTTAAGGATGGAGTAGATCACATCCAGTCCAGCAAGGTTAGTGTACTATCCTGTCCCTCACCCACCTTCTTAAGCTGCCAAGCCACATTAATTTGCACTCAGTGGCACTTTGCACCCTGTAGGAGTTCAGATAAAGTTATTACCTTTGAGGGTGGCAGAGCCTCAAGTCTGACAAATGGTTACTTTAAATATTTTAACAAGGGTATGCGCTGCCATTCCTGTCAGTCCCATCCACATCAAAGCAGCCTTCGGAAGACCATTTGTCCAGTCTGTGGCAGGAAGTACAGGCTCTTTGGACAAAGGAGCCAAAGAGAATGTGCTGGCACCAAAAATAAGGACTGGATGTTATTCCTGCTACTTCCTGATGCTAAAAAACGACAGAGGTATTCATCCTATTTTAAATCTCCCCCCCCCTTTCAATTTCTTCCTGAAAAATGACAAATTCAAAAATGTTTATATTAGCCCAGGTTCTATCTGCACTGGACCCACAAGTCTAGATGGTAGCGCTGGACCTGCAGGACACGGATTTTCATATCCTCATCCTGCAGTCACATCTGCATTTCCTGATATTCAAGGTGGGCCAAGAGCATTTTCAGTGCTCCCCTTTGGCCTCAACAGTGCCCCTTGGGTGTTCACAAAATTGATGGTAGTGGTTGCAGCACATCTTCAGGGGGTGGGTATACCAGCCTTGTGCTACCTCAAGGACTTGCTCATGAAGGATGGTTGCCGAAGCCAGTGGTAAACTGTGATCAACAGGTTTGCAACGTTTTTGGGCCGTTATGAGCCTACCTGTGCCCAGATTGTTCATCACCACCCCCTTTTCTGAATCACGGCAGAGTGTCTGAATTAAGCAGACCACTCTTACCCAGTCCAAAGATCAGGGCTTGATCCATCACCGTTATTTAGCTCACTGCCCCATCCCAGCTCAGAACCTGGCTATATGCAAATTAGTCTGTCCCTGGCCCAGTGCATCATGGGAACAGGGCAGACCAAACTACCAAGCCAATTCTTCACCAGAAAGGAGACAAGCTTCCGGGGACCGGTTTCTGCCATTTCAGGCGTCGTCGGCCCGGCTTGCTTGAATCCTGATGGAGCAGTGAGCAAGGGACTCATGTCTGAGTATACCCTTCCACGCTTATGGTGGACAAAATGATTCAGAAAAGGGGGTGGTGATGAACAGTGTCTCTGAATTAAGCAGACCACTCTTACCCAGTCCAAAGATCAGGGCTTGATCCATCACCGTTATTTAGCTCACTGCCCCATCCCAGCTCAGAACCTGGCTATATGCAAAATAGTCTGTCCCTGGCCCAGTGCATCATGGGAACAGGGCAGACCAAACTACCAAGCCAATTCTTCACCAGAAAGGAGACAAGCTTCCGGGGACCGGTTTCTGCCATTTCAGGCGTCGTCGGCCCGGCTTGCTTGAATCCTGATGGAGCAGTGAGCAAGGGACTCATGTCTGAGTATACCCTTCCACGCTTATGGTGGACAAAATGATTCAGAAAAGGGGGTGGTGATGAACAGAGTGTCTGAATTAAGCAAACCACTCTTACCCAGTCCAAAGATCAGGGCTTGATCCATCACCGTTATTTAGCTCACTGCCCCATCCCAGCTCAGAACCTGGCTATATGCAAATTAGTCTGTCCCTGGCCCAGTGCATCATGGGAACAGGGCAGACCAAACTACCAAGCCAATTCTTCACCAGAAAGGAGACAAGCTTCCAGGGACCGGTTTCTGCCATTTCAGGCGTCGTCGGCCCGGCTTGCTTGAATCCTGATGGAGCAGTGAGCAAGGGACTCATGTCTGAGTATACCCTTCCACGCTTATGGTGGACAAAATGATTCAGAAAAGGGGGTGGTGATGAACAGAGTGTCTGAATTAAGCAGACCACTCTTACCCAGTCCAAAGATCAGGGCTTGATCCATCACCGTTATTGAGCAGTGAGCAGGGCCCAGGAAGTGGTGTGGAGGCAGACCAGTGCTGTTAAAAAATGATTTTCCCTATCTGTGATTGCATCATCTTATTTTTTTCTTTTTAAATTTCTTTACCTGTCTTTGCCTGTGGTTGTTAAAGTTTAAAATTGTAGTTTTAACCTCCCGTGATTGTATAATTTATCCCTTGTTTTGTGTTTAAACTTGTGTTTTTTCCTGCCCGTGACTGCTTCCATTTAACCTGTTGAATTGTGGTATTTGAGGTCCAAACTCTGTAGTTTTTCCCTCTCATTCCCTGTGACTATCTGTTTTCCCCCCAAATGTCTCCTTTGCTTTGTGCCAAGACCTGTATGTTAAGCAGTGCACCCCCAGCGACCATTTTGTGTTATCAAGTCAGTGAAACCAGCCCGCCCCCCCCTTCACTCCCGAGACAGCAGTAAACTGCTGTAAGCTGTCTAAACTGTGTTTAATAGGGACCGTGCACTTTGTTTTTTGGCCAGGAGAGGGAATAAAGCTTTATACAAATAGTGTTAGAGAACAAGTTTGTTAGGACCTTACCTGCAGAAGTCCAAAGTGTGGATTGAGCCTGCCTGTCTCCTAGGAGAGTTCTGAATAGAGGAGCATCTTCCAACTCCCTGGTCAGCAAGCCTCGTCTGAGGTAGCTGGGACCTTATATAGTCTGATATTGTTTGGTACATGTGTACACTGATTGGTGTTTGTATCGGATTGTTCTATTGGATTAGGGTTAGTGTCCTCATTGGTTGGGTATTTGAGGGTTCTGACTGGTTTCTGGGTCTGTGATTCAATCAATGTAGGGTTGGCACTAGGGCTAGGATTTCTATTGGAAGTAGGGACTAGGGCTTTCTGTGTCATTGGTTCCTTGGACTAGGGTTGGGACTACTTGTAGGGCTATGGTCTCTATTGGACGTAGAGATCAGGATTTTTTAAACTGATTGGGTGCTTGGACTAGGGCTAAGATTGGCTGTACGGTCCTGGTCTCCTATTGGTTCTAGGTTTTAGGGCTAGTGTTGTGATTGGATAATGTTAGGGCTAGGATTTCCATTGTCTGAAGGGGTCACCCGACTACTAGGGATATAAACAACCAAGGCTTAGGGCGTTTCGCCTGTTAAGGGTGGAGCGGACAAGGGTGAGTGCCTGTTTGAGCCTGTTAAGGGTGGAGAGGACAAGGGTGAGTGCCTGTTTGAGCCTGTTCGAGACTGGTCGGGACCTGTACCAATAATGCTGCCCATTTTCCAATTCATTAATACCCACCCTATGTTTGCGTCCCTCTGTATATAAGCATTTATTTTCACTATAGATATGTACCCATCTTTGTGTATTGCTTTGTATAAACATGTAGAATAATTATGTTGTAAAAAAAAAAAAATCCTCTTTGGTCTACATGTACTTGCTTCCTTTGTGCATCGGTGTACCTCCATGTACTTGGATCTGTGTGTGTTACTGTTCTATTTAAAAAGCATACTATTGGAAAGTGGGTTATTGGTAGGGGCAAATGTAGGTCTGCCACTGGCCATAAGGCCACTAACACATGATAGGACTCAGCATAGGTCTTAGAAAAGTATTCCTATGCTCAAACCTTGGTAACGTGGCTGCGAGCAGACAGGCTTAATTTCAAAGATAGGTTTGTAAAAGCATTTAAAAACACCATTTCAGTAAATAATTAAGACACAACACAAAATAAAAATCCAACACCAATTTATAACAATGGGTAATATTTTTATCTTTTAAAAAACACCAAAACAAACAATCCACTGTAGGGAACCAGAGTTATGAATTTTTTAGAGAGTTGTCACTTTCTAGTGCTTAGAAACCAATAGTGCCCTTTTAGTAATTTCGTTTTCTCTGACAGGGACACCTTTAAAACTTGTTCTGGAGAATCTCACCAAATGTGCTGCCTTCCCCAGCATGCGGGATCCAGTTAGAACTCCTTCCTGAAGTTCTGCTTGCGGGTCCCAAAGTATCCAACACACAATCCAAGGTTCTGGAATCTCCAAGAGGGTCCTTGAAAGTGTGAAACTTCAATCCCACAATTCACTTGAACAACACCCTTAGAAATCCACTGGTACTCCAGGCTGGGAATTATTTGTGGGGATGTCCAGGTGAGCTCTGTTAACTTGTAGCTTGCAGGGAGTCCACTCTTTAGTCCTTTCGCAGCAAGGTAATCCTCAGGGCTGCAGTTTCACTTGGTGCAGTCTTCAAAGGTCAGGCCTTAGAAATCTTTGCACAGCAAAACTTTTCAACAGGGCACTTCTTGCTTCAGTAAGTTTCAAGCAGCAGACCTGGAGGGCTCTGCCCCTCTCAGGTACTTATTAAAAATTCTCTGGGTCAAGCAACATGTCACTTCTGACCAATGAGAGCAGGGTAACTCCTCATAGTTATGACCACATCCTGTGTGGCATTATTGTGTCCCAGAGTGCATCAAGTCTCCCAAATCACCAATGGCTGATTTTCCAGCAAGGAGGTAAGAGCTGGCAAAACACACCCCCTGGGATGGCTTAATTTTGGACTTATTTTTATTTATTTTATTTTAAAAGTTTTATATAGCGCTGGCTAGACCCGGAGGTATCAGACCATAAATTGCAAGTTACATCGTTACAAAAGGTTACAGATATTAGAGCCTGGCAACATAGTGACAAGTAAGGTAGAGACAAACAAAAAGCACATATCCGTAAGGGAAAAAGCAGGCAATGGGAGATATTCAGGAGGGGATAAGAGCAGGGGAAGTAGAGACAATGGAGAAGGGGAAGAGGAGGGGAGGGTGATAAAACACAGCATGGAAAGAGGAGTGGGGAGGGTGACGGGACACAAACCGGTAGACGAGTCAGAGCTGCGTCCAAAGTCCAGTAAACTGTGATCCCAGGGGAAGTGGCATCAGTTCCCCATCTCTGTTGCAAGAGGCTCCCTAAATGCAGTGGACTCTCAGGGGGGTCTCTGAGACTCCAAGGCCTACATACTGGATCCTTCCCCAAAAAGGGGAGAGGGAGTGCTTTGGCAAGGGGTGCCATACCATACCTCAATTGTGAGTGGCTCCCTTGGCGCAGTGGACTCTCAGCGGGTTCGCTGAGACTCCAGAGTATAAATATTGGATATTTCCCCAACAAGGGGAGAAGGAGTGCTTTGTCAGATTGAGGGGGGGAGATGGGGGGAGGGGGGGGGGGGGGAGAAACCATGGTCCGAATTAATTCCAGACGCCATCTTGACGTCAGACAGTCCTGGAAGGATTATGTAAGGAAGAGTTTAGTTAGGACTCTTGGAAGGCAAGGTCCTGGCATCAAGGACTCGCACAGCCCAACAATGCACATCCTGCCAGCAATGCACACAATTACCAGGAGAGACCTCCGCTGTTTTAGATCTGCCAATCAGTTTCCAAGGAGTATCTGGCCATTTAGCACTGACAGTCCTTCGCAGCTCCGCAGCAACCTCGCCAGCGCGGCAGCCCAGCACAATGGATGTTTCCTTCTTGGGCGGTATGCGGACCGGCCCTAGGGGCCTCCCTTGGTTGCGGTGAAGGCGGTCACGGAGTCTGCTTAGTAGTGGGTGGGGCCGCGCTGGCCAAGGCGTAGCGTTCATGCAGGTTGTTGTAAGGCCTGGAGTGGTGGGTAGGAGGGGGGAGGCCGCCAGCATGGTGGGGAAGGAGGAGCGTGCGAGACAAATCGTCGCAAGAGAAAGTGTCGCAGGATAGACAGGGACCAGGAGGATAGTTTAGGAGGTCAAGGAATCCATTCAGGTGAGGGCAGACACTAGCCTCAGCATTTACAGGCCCCGGCGAGGGTGGGTAGGAGCTAATACAGGTCCTTCATCTGGAGAAGCAGGGCGCCATTTTAAGACCATCGCTGAGCAAAGATGTGGTCAGATATGAGGCAGAGAGGTGCGTGAGTCACAGGTTTATCTGCTTCTGGACCCGGTGGGCGCTGCCAGATAAGGGCCCTTCAGGCGATGCTTTGGCATCAGCCGATTGCGGGCTTGTAAGTCCGTCCGGGGAGTTGTTGGCGCCGATGTCCCTAAGGCGCTGCCATTTTGGGGTCAGTATTTACACGCCGGCGTGGCTGGACCACAGTAATTAGCCCCAGCTGCCTGGTGTTGCAGTATTCTTAAGGTCCAGGACACCAACGCTAATTCGAAATTGGAGGCAGGAACGCAATGTCATAATGTTCCAATATGTGGCTAAGACAAAAGTGGAGTAGCACCTCGATCACTCCCCCTACCATCTGCACATACCTTCCTTAGGCCTAGACCTGACTGGGTCAAGTGTGTAAGAGTGAAACTGAAACCCAGGCCTCCCTCTGCCTTTGAAGAGCATGGTTTACGACTCCACCCCCTGGCTTGGCATTCCTATAGACCAACACACTGCCCTCCCAGCATAGTGGTTAACCCCAGTGGTTCTTTATCACCTCTTGAAAGCAGCCTGGCTAATCCACTTAACTCTGACCAATCAGGGCAGACCACTGGAAGGCTGAATTTGGACTTACAAACAAGAAAAAGTTGTATAACTTCTTGTATGTACACTTTAGGAGAAATTCAACAATAGAATATTGTTGGATTTACTACTACCATTCTGAGAAGTCTTTGAATGGTCCGGCTAGTCCTCTCCGATCAATATTTATTAAATCAATAACTTCCTACCCTGTTAACCTATGGGCCATGGGGTTTTCAATGGGGAACATGACTTGGGCCAGTTTTCTAGCACCAGGGCTTATAAAAACATTTTATAATTATTTCCCTAATTTCTACAGGACTCCCACCACCTGTGCAACCAGGGGAGACTTTAGGGGTTCTGAATCTGCAGAAATATTGCAGATCCTCCTTACCCAGTGCTACTAGCATCAAAGTTGAATTTGAGCAGCACTTTAACACAATGTGGGGAGTGAAAAGTGAAATTTCACTTTACCCAGGCATATAAAAACTCATTTTATAAGGGTGCACGTTATAGATAACTGACCCCCCCCCCACACACACCCCTGGGATACCTAGGGGAGACCCCGAGGGTCCCTAATATGGCAAAACATTGTAAGTTTTCCATTTTTAAGTGCCCCTATCACCAAGTCAAGTAAAGTAAAGTTTGGGCACAATGTACTGTTTAAAAGCAGTCCTGGCGCCCTGTGCTGCTTTTAAACTGACCTCAGGCTTCAGCAAAAAGCTTCTGGCCTCTAAACTGCCATGCCTCAGGGTACTGGAGACTTCTAGGTAGTTTCAATCCCCTGCCTTATTATATACTAGGGGCCAATGGGGTAGGCCATGCCAATTACAGGGGTACCCCACCATACCATAGTGTACCCTAGTGTATGTTGGGTGTTTTAACTGTATTCTAATGTGTTCCTTTCAGCTCAGCACTGGCCTGGCAGAGCCCAGGGTCCGTCGAAATCAGTTACCACCAACATCAGTCAGCTAAAAGTTGGGGGGTGCCCAGGGCCCAGGATGACTTTGCAACTTGCCCCCCCCCCCCATACGAAAGGTGATGGGTTACTAACCTACACCCCGGTAGTCCTCATCAGCTAAGTGGAAAAACCTGGAAAGTCCATCTGCATGGGCATGGGCAACCCCAGGTCTGTGTTCCACTGCAAGTCCAGTCCCTGTAGGGAAATGGACCACCTGAACAGCTTGGGATTCTCCCCCCTCATCTGCATGAGCCATCTGAGAGGCCTGTGGTCAGTTTGCACACGAAAGTGAGCCCCAAACAAATATGGCCTCACAGGGGTGTGGAATGTAACGAAATATGTACTTGTCCATGGGACAAGTATCTTAATAATTCTACTTGTCCTGTAACAAAATCCACTTGTCCCTTTGGTGCCACATAGTGCGCTGTCAAATAATGGCAGCAATCTCATTACAGAAGTGCTCTGATAATAGCCTCTCTGGTTATGTCAGGCTAATACTATAGATGGATTTGAATTTTGGGGTTTTTCACCAGCTCTTCTCTAATCTTTTCGCATACTGAGTAGGGTTGGAAATTTACCCCTTACAACAGCAGAAGTAAAGTTTCTACCAGGTCTGGAAAATATGTGGTTGGAGAAAAATTGAACTTTTATACTCAGAACAGATTTCCGCTGGGGCATACTCTTTGCTCATGCTAAAAATGCAATTCGCAAATATTTTCTAGGATTACGGTTCCCTGTCCTACTTAAGGAAATTCATGTGAATTCATGAAAAATGTAAATCTTTATTAATACAAGGACATATATCATGGGTGCTCTTTTTTTACTTTATTTAACATTTGGACCCCTAATTAAATCTGTGTTAACCAAGACCTTTTGTTTTTATTAAAGTTTTCTCTTCCTATCTATTGGCTGGCTTCATTGTGTCTGACAGCATTCTGCACTTTTACAAAGTAGTTTTGTTCACTGCCAGGAATTTCTATGGCAATGTGGCCTTTATGGACCAAATACTGGCTGTCTAGTAAGAATGCACTGGCAAACAGCACCATGCCTACCTGATAATCCCTAAGTAGAGAAAGGAGCATAGTGTAGGCCAAGTGAGTAACCAGAAAATTAAAATACCCCCGAACTTTGATACAAAGGTCTTATGCCACCAAGCAAGCCAAAGAAGTCATTGGAATCCTCTCCAGAATAGCGGTCTCTGCCAGCTACGCATCTATCCATACATCCTTTCACCCACTGATATCTAGCATTTCACCTTTACATTATCATCCACTCATTCTTTCACCCATTAGCCTTTCACCAATCTATTCGATCATCTGTTCATCTGTCAGTCCATCCGCTCATCCATCACCAAACCTGCCCATCCATCACCAAACCTATCTGTTTCAGCAATCCATTCACTCATTCATACACCTACCCTTGCACACCATCCATCTATCTATCCTCCCTTTCACTCATCCATCCTTTCACTCATCCATCCTCCCACACTTCTACCCATCCCTCAATCCAGCCTTCCACTCATCCATCCATCCATCCATCCTTTACATTCATCCATCCTTTCGCTCCCTAATTCATACACCATGTAACCCATCCATCCACTTTTTCCTTTATTATAACATCCTATGTCCAGCCACCATCCCTGTCACTCAACCATCTGTCACTCATTCATTCATCCATCCAGCCACATTTACACTCACTCCTTTCACCCACACATCCATCCTTTCACATTAATTGCGAGCCTTTGTCTGTCGAGCTGCAGACAGAAGAGGCCCATCAAGAGCTCCACCTCTTCTGTAGCTGCTAAAGTGGGCGTTCACGAAGCCCCTGTTCAAACCTATCCTTCCATCTCCAAACCTATCGATCGAACTCCTCCATCCTGCATTCTTTCACTCATCCATCCATCCTTTTGCTCATCTATCCTTCCTTTCACCCCACACATCTTCGTTTTCACTCATTCATCCATCCTTTCGCTCATCCCTCCTTATGCCCATCCATCCACCCCATCCAACCTCCTTTTCACTCATATATCCTTCCACCGTTTCACTTGCTCCATTTATGCTTTCGCTCATCAATCCACTCTTTCACTTCATTCATCTTCTGTTTCGCTCATATATCCATCCACTCTTTCACTAATCCCTCCATCCACCTTTACACTCAACTATCCACCTATCCATCAACCCTTGCACCCAGCCACCCACTGATTCATCCATCCAAGCCATCCATTCATTTACTTCATCTCCCACCCATTAATCCACCCTTTCATTCAACGATCCATCCACTCATCCATCCAGCCAGCCATCCATCCATCCATCCATCCACTTTCACCCTATCCATCCACTCATACATCCCTTCATTCATCCTTACACTTATCCATCCATTCTTTCACTCATCCATCCTTACATCCATCATTTGACTCATTCATCCATGCATCTATCCATCCACCCTTTCACTCCACTCATTCATCCATGGACCTATCCATCCAGCCTTTTACTCATTCATCCATGCATCTATCCAGCCTTTCACTCATTAATGTATGCATCTATCATCCACTCTTTCAATTATTCATCCATGAATCTATCCATCCACCCTTTCACTCATTCATCCATCCATGCATCTATCCATCCACCCTTTCACTCATTCATCCACCCTTTCACTCACCCACCCTTTCAAAACCATTATGGGCCTTTGTCTGCGGACCAGCAGACTGAAGAGGCCCATCAAGAACTCCACAGCTGCTGTAGTTGCTACTGCGGTATGTCAAAATGCCCCTGGTGCAGGCACAACTTGAGACAAGAGGCCTAGTGCAAGGACAGAAATGGGGTGGCCTTAGGCCTGCATTAAATCCTCATGGAGAAACTAATTAGCTTTAATGTCAGCCCTGGATGACGTAAGATATGAGAGGCCAAGGGGAGCGTGTCAAGGCTGTTAGAGAGGGCAGTGGAGGGTGGTGGGGTGGGGTTAGCATGTTTAGGCACTGGTTGAAACATAATGTATACAGGAAACGCAAAGTGCAAAGAAAGGGGTGCACAAACTGAATGAGAAGAGAAAGCAAAGTGAGTTGAAGATGAACTGGGATCTTGGGGCCGAATGAGGAGCAAGAGTGGAGCAGAGAATAAAAGGTAGGGGTCATACAGTTCATGACAGAGCAAGAGGCCAAGAGTCAGATAAGGCAGCCTCTTACATGCCAGTGCTATGAGTGTACCAGAACTGCAGAAGCTCGATGTTTGTCTAAAGCTCAAAGAAAATAAAAGGAACAGGGGAGGGCCTGGAAGCCACACGAGTCTATGGAGCTGGCTGCAACTTTGAGCTCTGCTTTATCATGTTATTGTGCTCTGGGGAAAATAAAGTGCAGGCTCCAGGTTTTGCATTCACCCTTTCACTGCCATTAAACTGCTCAGCGCTACTTATTAACAAAGCTGGGCCCAACTGGGTTTAACAGCTGTGTATCGGATTGCCATAACACAGTCTACTTGTCCTTTGGACAAAATACAAATTAAAACCTCTTGCCCGCCTAAGAAATCTCGATGTCTCGGGCGTCGGGAGATAGGAATTCCCCACCCCTGCCTCAACTTTTTCAGGCACCACACCACAGCAAAAGCCTCTCTCTCAATGGCACTCCACCTCTGCTCTCTGGGAAGAAGCTTCCTGTTATTAAAGGCAACTCTCTGACACCACTGCCCCAATCCCTTGCTCTGAAGCATCTGTCTGAACTACAAATTTGTTTGTGTAGTCAGGGGCCAGTAACCCTGGTGCTGAACACATAGCAGCTTTCAGAGTGTCAAAATCCTTCTGACACTCTGGGGTCCAAATCACCTTTTTGGCCCACTTTTTAGAAGTCAGTTCTGTTAGGGGCCCCACAATGGCCCTATAATTTTGAACACACCTTCTATAGTACCATGTCAGTCCAAGGAATGCCCTGACCTAAGTCGGGGTAACAGGAGCTGTCCAATCCATAATAGTTTGGATTATAGCTTGGAGAGGCTGTACATGGCCCCGCCTACCAAGTGGCCCAGGTACACCACAGAACTCTGGCCCATTTGGCACTTGCTTGCCTTAATAATCAGGCCTGCTTGCTGCATGGCCTGAAGCACTTCCATTAGGTGGTTTAAGTGACCTCCCCCCCCCCCACCCCCCCAAGTAGAACTGTAAACAGCTATATCATTCAGGTACGCTGCACTGAACTGTTCCAAACCAGATAAGACCCTGTTCACCTATAAATAAACAAATAAACCTTTAGAAGGTGGCAGGTGCATTCATTAATCCAAAGGGCATTACCTTGAACTGATAATGTCCCTCTGGTATGGAGAATTCTGTCCTCTCCTTTGCTCCATCAGTGAGGGCAATCTGCCAGTAACCTGAAGTCAAATCAAAAGTATGTGGGTACTTAGCAGCCACTAACCTATCAATGAGCTCATCAGCTCTAGGTATAGGGTGATCATCATTCTTTGTGACTGCATTCAATCCTCTGTAGTCCACACAGAACCTTAACTCCTTGGGTCCCCCCTGAGGATTTTGTTTAGGTACCAGCACCATTGGATTGGCCCATGGACTCTCAGACAGTTCAATTACCCCCAGTTCCAGCATCTTAGCAACCTCAGCTTTAATGCTGCTCCAACATGGTCAGACAACCTGTACAGTTTATTTTTGACAGGTAGGCTGTCACCAGTGTCAATGTGGTGTACACACCACTCAGTGATGCCTGGGGTCAAAGAGACCAGGCCAGCAAACTGCTGCAGCACCTGCATACAGTCTCTCTGCTGCTGGTCTGTCAATTTGGGAGACAGTACCACTCCCTCCACTGGCCCATCTTGCACATTAGTGGAGAAGGGGTCAGGCACAGGCTCAGTTTCCTCCTCCACACCCTGATCAGTGACCAGTAACATGGTCACGTCTGCCCTGTCATGGTGGGGGTTCAATCTATTCACATGCAGGTCCCTAGGAGGGTTCCTGGGGGTGCCAAGGTCAACCAAATAGGTAACCTCACCCTTCTTTTCTAAGATTGGATAGGGCCCACTCCACTTGTCATGGAGGGTTGTGGGAGCCACAGGCTCGAACACCCACACCAACTGTCCAGGAGTATACTTAGGCATAGTAGCCTTTTGATCATACCAGTGCTTCATGAGCTCCTGGCTGGCCTCCAGTTTTCTGTTTGCCTTGTACATGTACTCTGCCATTCTAGATCTCAGACCTAGCACATAATCAAGCACACTGTCCTTAGCTTCTTTAAGAGCCTTCTCTAAAGACTCTCTTAGCAGGCTCAATGGCCCCCTCACAGGGTGTCCAAAACAACAACTCAAAGGGACTGAAACCAACCCCTTTCTGTGGCACCTCCCTGTAGGCAAACAGTAAGCATGGGAGGAAAACATCCCATCTCCTCCGAAGTTTCTCTGACGACCCATTTATCATGCCCTTCAGGGTTTTGTAGAATCGCTCAACAAGACCATTTGCTTGTGGGTGATAGGGGGTGGTGAACTTGTAGTTAACACCACACTCAATCCACATAGCAGTCAGATAGGGGCACAAACTTCCTGTCCAGCTATCTGACACCACCTCTTTTGGAAACCCCACTCTGGTGAACACACCAAGCGGTGCTCTAGTCACCACAGGAGCATAGATGGTTCTAAGAGGTATGGCTTCAGGGTATCTAGTAGCATGGTTAACTACCACTAAGATATACCTATTCCCTGGTGCAGTAGGTGGGTCCAGGGGACCAACAATGTCCATCCCCACCCTTTGAAAAGGAACACCAACCACTGGCAGTGGTATTAGGGGAGCCTTTGTCTTGCCCCCTGCCTTGCCACAGGCCTGACAGGTGACACATGAGCTGCAAAACTCCTTTACCTTTCAGACATGTGGGGCCAGTAGAAAGGGTTCACCAACCAGTTCCATGTCTTTGTCTGTCCCAAGTGTCCTGCCAAGGGGATATCATGACCCAAAGTCAGGATGAACTCTGTACTTCTGAAGCACCACCAATCTCCTGGTGGTCCCATCCTTGAGGTTTCTGGCCTCTGTATAAAGCAGTTCATCTTCAGAGTAGAGTTTGTGGAACCCACTGTCACCCCCCTCCTCTTGCTTAGGAGCAATCCAGCTCAAGCACTCAAGGGTGTGTTGCGTGCCGATTTAGATACCGTATATAGATTTCCCGATTCATGCCCTTATATAGGTACAATTCACATTGCCCTTATTTAGGCATCCAGCCCTTACTTCGGCATTGCTCTTGCTAACCAAATACAGGCATGGTCAACTACATCCGTTTATCTTCGTCACAACGAGTTCTTGGAAAACCAGACTCTTAAGCCTTTAGGACTTCACCTTGCCTGGATATTGATTTCTCCAAGAACTCATTTATTATACACGAGCATCAATTCCTTAGGGGTTCATTCATGACGTGCTTATGCCCGACTTGTACGTCATTAGTGGCATTCCTAAACACCTTCAAGGTATAAATGTACCTTCACTTGCCAAGGCAAACCACGGTGCAGTTCGGCTGCCTACTCGCACAACGTGGCTCGCCACCGCAAGTTCGGAAGGAAGTCAAGTCCCCAACTGACGCACTGACCAGACGCTGAAACCCTCCTCGCAGAGAATCCGGCTCCAGTGTTTCGGACTGCCCTTGAGGAGTTTAAAGAGTACACTAATAAAGCTCTACTTTTAAATATAGTGTAGAATATTAACCCCTACCGCGCTACCGCGTTTTCCCGCTGTGCGCTGGAATTTAAAAAATGGCCTGTTTATGACAAAGCCAGCTCGTCATCCGCGTAGCGCAGGTAACGCCCATGACGAGCTGGCTTTGTCATTAGCGCTGAAGAGGTTAAGTTATTCATAACTGCCAAAACACTGTATGCCTGCCTTCATGTGCCTGTGCCAGCAGTGGCGGCAGAAGTCACATAATATCAAGGAAATCCCATCACAAGCTTAAGGAAGTGAATGTGAGGCCAGCATTCACAGATATATCAAAGCAGGTCTCGGTGTGCAAAAATTGCAGTTTATAAAAGTACCGGCACAGAGCTGCATAAAGTGCGTTTTTACAGAACTAACACAAAATTAAAAACGATACTTCCAACGAAATTACATTTATCATCCCAATTCGGTGGCTAGTTTAAGTTTTTCCTTCAACGTACAGTCCCTACTAAAAAGCTTGCAACCCCATAAAATATCAAGGGAGAGGATAGCATTTGCACATATATCAAAGCAGATCTCACTTGGGCAAAATGGCAGTTTTAAAAAAGTGGTACGGTATATTTTGTCCGGAGATTATAAAAACCACAGAAGAACATAAAATGCAGTAATTCTTCTTCCGAGAACACATCACAAGAGCAAGGCTTTATGGAGCCTGACTTAGAAAAACCCTTGGGGACGTAAGATACCACTGAATACAATTAAACCTTAATCTAGTTAAAAAAAAACAATGATGCTGGTTTTAATGAATAACCAGAAGGTTTGATCTAAAATCCCTGGGCTTAATATCATATATGGTCTGACCGAGGGTTGAGTAAGTTCAATGTTTTCCCTTTCCATACTCTTAGTTATAAACCGACGTTTAATTTGCTTCAGCTCAACTGCCACCGCCTGCACTCCGTTCTCCATGCATTTTCTCACCCCCTCCCCGCCCGCACTCCATTGTCTGTTCATTTATGCACGCCCTACCCTGCTTGCACTCCGTTGTGCGTGCATTTTTGCACCCTCCTCCCCCCGCACTCTGTTGTCCGTGAATTTTCGCACCCCCACCCCCTGCCAGCACTCCATTCTCCATGCATTTTTGCACCCCCTCAAGGCACTCCGTTGTCAATGAATTTTCGCATTCCCTCCCCCTGCCCGCACTAAGTTTCCCGTGCATTTTTGCACCCCCCCACTCCGTTATCTGTGAATTTTTGCACCACCCGCACTCCGTTATCCGTGCATTTTCACACACCCTCCCGCCACGAGCACTCCGTTGTCTGTGTATTTTTGCACCCCCACCCCCAACCCGCACTCCGTGGTCCGTGCATTTTTGCAACCCCGCACTCCGTTCTCCGTGCAGGTTTGCACCCCCGCACTCCGTTATCCGTGCATTGTCGCACCACCCCGAACTCCATTATCCGTGCATTTTTGCAACCCCCGCACTCCGTTCTCTGTACATTTTCACACACTCTCTCCCCCACGAGCACTCAGTTGTCTGTGTATTTTTGCACCATATGCCCGCACTCCGTTGTCCGTGCATTTTCGCACCCCCTCTGCCTGCCCGCACTATGTTTTCCGTGCATTTGTGCACCCCCGCACTCCATGCACGTTTGCGCCCCCGCTCTGTGCATTTTCGCACCCCCTCGCACTCCGTTCTCTGTACATTTCCACACCCACTCCCCCCACCAGCACTCAGTTCTCTGTGCATTTTCGCTTGGAGCTTCAAGGATGCAGTTGCATTTAAGGTAAAGCTAGATTGTAGAAGTTTCTACCAGTCTTAGTATGAAGGTGGTATGGCTTGGGTTGAAATAAGAATGTATTGCAGGACGATAGAGCACTTGTCATTGGTGGATATGACATCTTGTCCATCAGGTAAGGGAGAGCCAGATTGAGATCTCGGTAGAATGATGTCACTGACCAGGTCATGAGTGATGTAATATGTGACGTCATCAGCAGTGTATTGCGGCAGCAAGAGTTATAGTTAGATCTACTAACTATAACCGCCAAATTTCTCTGGTTTTGTACAAGTGAAATGTCCAACTAACTAGAACGTCCCTGAAGCCTATGGTTTTTTCAGTGAATTTCTAAGGTTTTCTAAATGCTAATTTCTAACTATAATGTCCCTGAAACGTATGGCTTGTTCAGTGAATTTCAAAGGTTTTTTTAAATGCTAATTTCAAACTATAACAGTCATTTCACAAAAACGGAGCAATTTACACCTAATCGCAAAAAGCACTCTCTCTGTAAAGATAGAGATTCCTGACAAATCTGGTTTAATTCTGTTGAGCCATTTTAACTGTATCGTTGTTTACGTTTTGTTTTTCAATGGAAATCGCACGGGGCAATTGAGCTGTGGGGACCCCACTCTTTTTTCCAGCCCCCTTTGACAGTCCAGCCTTAATCTTTCCAGGAAAGGTAGTTGAAATTTTCTGGGAAAGTTTCATGAAGATTCGCCAAAGTGCACCCATGTCATATGCAAGAAAAAACCCTCATCCTATTGAAACTGTGACTCACTTATAACTACACAGTGGCGACCGCCACTTTGTAATTATACTTACATATAGGGTATTTAAGCCAGCCCTCTTCATTCACTAGTCTGTCTTGTCATTCTCATATTTCTTCCGACCACTACATTGCACAACATGTGACAGTCGGCCAGCCCACTTTAGCCATTGGCTAACTTCACAGTGACTAATGGCATTCTGTTTTTCAGAAGGTGCACATCCACTTGTAAAGTAGCTCCCTTCGCTGCCTCAAACAAAGACAATGCGTGTTTTGCAAGACCCAAACATCATCAACAACCACCAACAGCAAACAATAGGTGGAGACCAACACCTTTTTCAAAAACAATGCCAACACAAATCAAACATTGATAATGCCAAAAGCCTAGCAGCCAAAGTCAAACTCATTGGCTTTATCAATAATTGTTAAATGCATCACACTGACCTTCGCCCAGCCTGAGCCTCCGTCTGATCCGGCCTTTGGTTTTGCAATGCAGACATGTAGGCTAAAATGCGGGCATTGCAGGTCATTAGGTTCTTCACTGCATTCAGCACCTGCTCCTTCTGGGTGCTCACTGCAAGCAGTTTACAAATTCCTTCTCTGATGCGAAGCTCAAAGTCAATTTTTTCTTGAAAGCCATCATCCTAATTGTCATGAAAAAGGTCAAAAATATTGTTAAGTGTATATGAAAGACGGATTTTAAACTGTAAAGCAATGCTATTCAACGTTAGATTAAAACATACGTATTGCTACAAACAACTACCTTGAACCATATTTTTTTTCCATTAAGATATTTTCAGCTTTTGAGAAGTGGGTTGAAGGGGAATTTTTCCCTTTTATTAGGTCATTAAAAAAGCAGCAATAGGGCAAAGTCTACAAGCAGAGAGACATCACTTAAGCAACATCGGTCTAAATCTGCACTGCGTAAAAAAATTAGAACAAGATGGGAAATGAAGACCTTTCCTAAATAGCAGCTATGGGGATATTATCCCATAACCTGCTTCCTCCTACAAACTACTCGAAGTAGTGTAGTTAGAAAGCAAAAAAAAAACTGTGTACAGCCTGCCCGACTGGTTAAATGTTCTTGTAAAAGCCCTACCATGATCAATGGGTCCGGAGTAGTTCTTGGACAAGGAAATGTTTGCATTTAGTGTCCCAGGGACTTAAGCAGCAACTACTCAGAATTATGGGTGTCAAGCATCCACCCACCCTCCGTGTGTTCTGCCACATCATTAAATGTTTTTAATTAGGCAAATGATGACTAGCCCAATATTCAATACGGATACTTTAGGAAACAGGCTGACCTTAGAGGGTCGTGCAGCAGCCTGAGATGGGAAATCCATCTATTGGTTGACACAAGTGCATAGGGCGGTCTGTGCCTATATTAGACAGTCTGTCCAAGGCTCGTGAAGTCCCAGCAAGGTCCTACAGAGCCTGAGATACCTATGTGCACCCCCTTTTCTGATGCACTACAGTGTCACGATCCACATATACCTAGGTGCGTTAGGCTAATGCCTGCACTGCAGTGCCCAAGATTACCTGTAAACCAGTCTATTGCCACACCCTCTCCCATCTTGTCGTTGAACCACAATGACCTCACCCTACCCTGTGAAGAAATTGGACAGCATGGAGTGAAAAAGCAAGAAAGCTAGAGGCTGAAAGCTAAAGCCTGCATGTGCTGCACACGCTTCCTGATTTAGTGTCCGAGAAGGGAGGAAGCCCTAAGTGTCAATGCAAAAGCAGCTCGGAAACAGAAGCAAACTGATGCATTTAGCTGAACACATGATGTCATGATGTATGTAGAAAGTTGTGAGAAGGACCTAAATCCGCCTAACAATTTGCAGAAAGTGAATGATCTAACGGATCACAACACTACATCAGTAACGAATATAGTAAACTCCACCATGCCACTAAAACTGAAAAGAGTCACAGGGAAGGTTACAAATCCATGGTTTAATGGGACACTGAACGAAGATAGGCGGAAACTAAGACTTGCTGAAAGAAAATGGAGACAGAACCCATCATCCCACAAACTGAAATCCCTCAGAAAAGAGTACAACAAAAAGATCCTCAATTCCAAAAAGGAATTTATTAGATCAGAACTGGATAAAGCCAAAAACAGACCATGGAAACTATTCGAGATCTTAAAGCAACAATCCAATAAGTTGGCCAAATCTGCCCAACAAACTACAAAAATGCAACTGAGTTGGGAAGAATTCTAAAAATTCTTCACCCACAAGGCCAACACGCTTGAAATAGAACTCAGGAGAGCAACTGTCAACCTTCCCAACCAACCACCCTCAGTGAATAATAACACCTCGAAAAACGACCATAATATGGCAAAAAAACAAGTCACAGTGGGATACCTTCAAACTATATAACCAGAATACCATCGCCAAAACGCTCTCGGATATCAAAGCTAATAACCACTATGACCCACTCCCCTCAAAATGCCTAAAAGAAATCAGCCAGATCGTCATTCCGATATGGACAAAAATAATAAATGCCTCTCTATTTCAAGGTATCCTTCCAGAATGCCTAAAAACAGGTCAAGTCGTCCCCATCATCAAAAAACCTACAGCGGACCCGGCAGATCCTAATAACTTTCGCCCAGTAACCAATATTCCATTACTTGCCAAATTAATTGAGAAATGTGTGCAAAATCAACTGAGCCATCACATCGACAATTTCACGCTACTGGACGACTGCCAGTCGGGATTCAGAACAGGACACAGCACGGAAACAGCGATACTACATATTGTCGATGACGCATTACAGGCCCTAGACCACAATCGAAGATGTCTACTAGTCCTTCTTGACCGGTCGTCTGCATTGGACACGGTAAACCATGAAAAATTACTAACCAGGCTTCATGACAGGATGGGAATATCTGGAATTGTGCTGAAATTGTTTGAATCCTTCCTTCAGAATAGAACGCAAAGATTCCTGGTCAACCAGACACTATCACCAACATGCCCTAACTCAATTGGAGTCCCTCAAGGATCTACACTATCTCCATCACTGTTCAACTTGGATGTCGAACCCCTTACTGAAATCCTCTGATACGCAAACATATCCCATCACATTTATGCGGAAGACACGCAGATATACATCAAGATCGCGTCTCTGGAAGACATCAAGTTAATGAATGAGTCCTTAAATTGTCATTACAATGGTTAACTAGCAATCATCTGAAGCTAAATGCACAAAAATACGGAATTCCTATTAATTTCACCACCAAAGGACCACACAGAGGTGAAGGAATGGACCAAAGTGATCACAGCACTAAACTGCCCCACTACCCCAGGGGACTCCGCAAAATCACTAGGAATCACGCTGGATGAGAACCTAGACATGAAAGCCTGCATCAAATCAATGGCAAAAAGTGCACAATTTCATTTGAACTACATTAGAAAAGTGAAACCATTCATTTCTATGGCGGATCTCAAACTGGCAGTCCAATCCTTATTTATCTCGCGGATTGAATATGGATGTACAACCTTAGCAGGTCTACCAAAAATTTCAACAGCACCACTGAAAGCATGCCTCAATGCAGCTGCAAAGCTCTTCACCGGATCGAGGCAATTCAACCATATCTCTCCACACCTGAAAGCGTTAAACTGGCTACCTTACGAAGCCAGAATTCAACTCAAAATGGCATGTATTACCCACAAACCGCTCCACTTTAATACACCAAGTGTACCTGGCCCAGAAAAGTGAGTTATCAGGAGGAAGCAGAGCAGCCGGGAGTGCCAAGGAGATGTTGCTGAGACCACCCATCTTCCGGAAGAAAAAAACGTATGATAGAGCTTTCTCAGGAGCAGCCCCCAGAACCTGGAACTCACTCCCTCCAAACATTAGGAAAATTCCAAACACTGCAACATTTAAGAGGGAAGTTAAGATTTTCCTAATGAGTAAGTTCCTTCCATGGGCAAGACAGTTTATCACGAGCATCGTGACATAGATGTTACCAAAACAGAACAACAAAGTAAGTAAAGAGAGTCACCAGCTATACGAACCTATGTCGGTACTATACTACTCCTGACTCAGGAACACAGAATGCACAGGGAAAAGACATTTCAGAACTTTTCCGTATTGGAAATCCCAGTACACCTTGATATCAAGTTGTATCCTAAATCTACCTCATGTCATTGTATATATTTATGTTAACACCTTATGGCTGTATACTTAACATACCTCATATCATTATGAATTGTTCTACTATACAAGATGTATCTCTAACCTACCTCATGTAATGTGAAGCGCTCCGATACCCAAGGGTCATGTTTGCGCTATACAAAACTCTTAAATAAATAAATAAAATGTAGGTATGTATGTATGTATGTATGTATTACCCAGTGGCGATTAGGATCGTGTTTCCATTGGGAATACATTTTTTATGTAGCTAATAATGTTTGGCCCAGTTTGATGAATCTCTACATAACTTTTCCCAAAAAGTGCTACTTTTTGACTAGTATGCACATGGAAAGTTTCAGGGTGATCTGTCAAGTGAGGCAGAGAAATTAAGAGGGGGGGGGGGGCCTCAAAAAGCATCTTCCCCGTTTATTTTTCTATAGGAACTTTATATTTATCGTTTTTCATCTTTTCCCAAAAACATTACAAAAATAACATGCTATCAGCATTTCATACCGGTTACTCACTATATGTACTAATTTCTTTTTCTACATTCAGAATACATTGCATATCGTCATCAGGGCATAACCTCAATCTACTGAGAATTTTATAATAGGTGGGCTGTTAAAGGGGCCCATATATCTCTGGGACGCGATGGAGGCAGCTCCTCCGCATAGGTCTCCAAGTTGTTTCTACAGTATACCATGTCCAGTAGGCATCTAGTGGGCATTGAACGTTTTCCCCAGTGTATGGCCACCCTGCATTTAGCCAGCAAGAGTGCCACTGCAACAAATTTTCGTCTTTGGGCGTTTCAGCTTTTATAACCAGGCCCAGTAAACATATCTGTACAAAACACTCCACTGAGTCTGTTGTCATGGAGCACAAATTATGTTTCACTTTTTGCCAGAATGCCTGAATTGGGTCACAGATCCATGCCAGGAGCACAAAATCTGCATCAGTCATCTCGCATCGCTTACACCGTGTGTCCCCCCCTCAGTCCATATCTATATAGTCTATTTAGGGGGGCGAGGCAAGCCCAACAGCAGTTGCAGAGACCGCGCCGTGAGGGGAACGGCTAAATTACTTACCGACCGCCGTGAGGGAAACGGCCGAGAACACCACAGCTTTCCAAGCAGCGCCGTGAGGGCAACGGCCAAAGACTTCACCTCCCAGGTGCCCCGGAGTTCACCAGCGCACCGGTGACATCACAGCCTGCGCCCGGGGGCGCTACTAAACAGCGGAGCGCCGAGCGCTCTGTGGGGGGCGAGGCAAGCCCAACAGCAGTTGCCAGAGACCGCGCCGTGAGGGGAACGGCTAAATTACTTACCGACCGCCGTGAGGGAAACGGCCGAGAACACCACAGCTTTCCAAGCAGCACCGTGAGGGCAACGGCCAAAGACTTCACCTCCCAGGTGCCCCGGAGTTCACCAGCGCACCGGTGACATCACAGCCTGCGCCCGGGGGCGCTACTAAACAGCGGAGCGCCGAGCGCTCTTTGGGGGCGAGGCAAGCCCAACAGCAGTTGCCAGAGACCGCGCCGTGAGGGGAACGGCTAAATTACTTACCGACCGCCGTGAGGGAAACAGCCGAGAACACCACAGCTTTCCAAGCAGCGCCGTAAGGGCAACGGCCAAAGACTTCACCTCCCAGGTGCCCCGGAGTTCACCGGCGCACCGGTGACATCACAGCCTGCGCCCGGGGGCGCTACTAAACAGCGGAACGCCTCTCGTCCCGCGAGGACGCGCGCCGGGCTAAGCCCGGGCAAAGGGCGGGCCGCCTGTAGCCGTCAGGGGCAGGAGGAGGCAGGGCAGGGCCAGAGACCCTGTGCAAACTATCCGGTGACCTCCATTTCCCCGGTAAAGAGACTGGAAGTGCTGAATGACTAATTGTAACTGCCGCGCCATTAACATTGGGTGTTTAGTCCATTGACTTAGGCTGTGCATAGGTTAGCTCTCATTACAGTATACTAGTATTCATGCCGGGGTCAAAGAAGGACAAGGCTATTGTGGGGGCGGGATCCATTGACAACTTTTTAGTAAAAATGGTAAACAAGATCAATAATGACAGAAGGGCTTCCCTGGGTAGAGGTAATCTTTCAGATCAGGATCAATCCATGGAGGGTCTTTTCCCCCCCCAGAGGTTCTTGCTGAGACTAACATTGTCACCGATATCGGTCCCGAGGTAACCAACGCTGTAGAAGCATTGATTCACCGGGCTCCAGATATAGAAGTTCCTGACAAGTCTCCCTCGGATTCGGAGGAGGAGGTGGTACGTGCCCACATACATACTAGACCAGTTAGAACCTGCAGGAAGCAGCAAACCAAAAGGGGGGGGGAAGGTACACTTATAAAAGAAGGGCAGATACCCATCTGCCAGATAACCATACCTCCCCTGAGTCAACTGCGACTTTGGAGGGTAAGAACGAGACAAACATAACTCTGAGCCCAGATCAGTTTGGCTTGTTAATTCGTACCTTGGAAGCCAAATTCGAATCAAAACTAGCGGAATCTCTCCAACCTCTAGTGTGTAAATTAGATAATGTTACCGCTGAGGTAAAAAGACTAGGAGGTTTGTTAGAGAAACAGCTAGCCCATATAGATAAGTTTAACCCCCCACTCCCCTCAACTAGAATAGATCCCCCTGAGAGTGGTGGGAAGGAGGTAGCCAAGGTGGCTAAAAAAACGCATGCCTCACAACAGTCTACCAGAGTTGATCTAGAATCCCCTGGTCCTTCTGTCCCACCCCCATTTCCACCTGTTAGGTCAGTAGTACACCCAAAGCCAGGGCCTGTTACCAATCTGATTGCCGCCCCAAGCAGGAGAAGTAATTTTATTAATCTCCCCCCGGAGTGTGCCCCCTACGTAATTGTATTGGCAAATGTCCCGCCTCAAAACTCGCTCTCGGTTGAGCCACCTGAGGAGTCACATCATTCCCTCAAAAATAAAGTTGTATCCTGGTTGTGCTCAAATTGTGGTTTTCCTGCAAATTATGCAGGAGAAATTAACACAACAAGGAGGGTAAATTGGATTGGTCCCACACGCAAAACCTGCAGTGGTGATTGCGTGATAGTAAATTTTAAATACCCTCAACACATGGCCACAGTCCTGCTAAGGGCAGCTTCGATGACTAACGATGACAACAGTATTTGTGTGCGTCCACTGGGTTATTTTTACAATCGTCTCCCAGGAGCCCCCACCCCTAGCCTAGGATTGAGTCCCTTTATATCGGCTGGTCCACGGTCCACTTGTCCAAGTCAGGGTCTAGGCAAGGAAAATTTCTTTAGATTTGGTCCTCAGATCGCAACACATAATAGGTTTGACGCACTCTCAGGACTTGAGCTGTGCGATTGACGGGGGGACGGAGAGGGTATGGTTGACGAAGCTATAGTGGACCCTGCCCCTATGGCTCCTGTACCTTCTTCTGCTAACGTTGGATATAAACCGGTAATGGGTACCCCTGATAAGGGGGATAAGGTTAGGCTGTTAAGTTGGAATATTGCTGGCCTACGGTCCAAGAGAGCAGACCCAAACTGGTTAAATTTTGTAAAGCAATATGACATTGTCGCTATGCAGGAGACCTGGGATATGGAATGCGATTTTTGGTTGGATGGCTTTACTTCATTTTTCGTACCTGCTCTGCCCTCTCCAGCGGGAAGGAACAGAGGGGGTCTTCTGATGTTGGTATCGGTGAATGTAAAGGGTAAAATTATAAAGGTTGATTGCGCCACGCATAACTTCCTTGTTAAAGAGGTAACTTTGGTTGATGGTAGCAAAATACTCTTCGCAAACTTATAACTCCCCACATGGCTACCCTGCTAATGAGCATTTACTGTGGCTAACAGATTTTTTTAACTGTTAGCAAGGAAAAGCAAACCACTTATTGTCATTTTATTTTGTTGGGTGATTTTAATGTACATTTGTGTTCAAATTGTGACCTAATCGACTCAGATGGCCCCGACAGTATTTCCCCCCCGCATTTTGAACATAACCAGAAGGGGGAGGTTCTTGAAAACCTACTAGCTAGTAATGATCTGTATGAGGCAGAATTTTATGATAAAAGTTCACGTGTAGCCACATATACTGGAAGGGAATGTGAATCGATAATTGATTACATTTTTCTATCGTTAGGCCTTCTTAAATATGTGATTTCATATAATGCATTACCCATGTCATCAAGTGATCACAACCCCGTGGGGATGGAGTTAGCTAATGGATTTTCACTCCTAAATTCATCTGCTACTCCACAGGTTGTATTACCAGTTAAAGCGAAAGATATGGGGAGGAGGATCAAATGGGGACAGGTAGTTCCAGATGATTTTTTCCTTAACATTACGTTAATGGCTGCAGAAGATTTAAATATTTGTGTTAACACTCTCTCTAAGAGAGGAGGTTCTAACTTCTTTTGAAGGTGTCTGTCGGACAGTGGCTTTGAATTTATCAGCTAAAGTCCAGGGAGATAAAAATAGACCGGTAATGGGCTGGTTTGACAAAAACTGCAGTAAAGCCCATAACCTCCTTAAAAAAGCACTTAATGCTCGCCCAAAGGATAAAGTCTTAGTGGGGCAGCGCAGAAAGGATTATTCCAGGGCTATCCAAGCAGGTAAAAATGAATTAAAGTGTGAAGCTTGGGCTGAGCTCATGGACAAAGCTACCTTAAAAAATAGTGCCAAGTTCTGGTCAATTATTAATACCCCACTGTTCTCCCGCGACCAAAATGCGGTGTTGGAACTTAATATCCCTGAGGAAGACTGGCTTAGCCATTTTGAAAAAATATACGGTAGCAACATGGAGCAGGAATCTTTTGAGGTCCCTGGCACCAGTTAGATTTGATACAGTTGAAGTCATTAAAGCAATCGAGGGTACCGCAGGTCGAAAGGCCCCGGGCCCTGATAGGGTTCCCGCTGATATGTTTAAGGCAAACTCTTTGTACTGGGCTGATATTTTAACTAAAGTTTTTAATGCCTCAGTTACTGTGGGATTTCCTAAATCTTGGTCCAGAGCTACTATAATCCCCGTGTTTAAAAAAGGCCAGAGGGGAGACCCAAGATGCTATAGACCTATATCATTGTTGGACTCCTCTATTAAAATCTTAGGGAAGGTTGTCCTGGCTAGAATAACATCTTGGGTCAATGGGAATAATATTCTGACAGATGTACAGTACGGTTTTAGAGCGGGGAGGAGCACGGAGGACCAATGCCTCAATCTTCACCTCATAATATCTAAGTACACGAGGGCAAAAAAGGGATCCATATTCTTAGGCTTCATGGACCTATCCACAGCCTTTGATCTAGTTAATAGATCAAGGCTGTGGACTATGCTCTTGAAAATGGGCCTTGACTGCTCATTGGTGCATTTCCTGGCGGAGTTGCATAAAGATCTAAATGCCTCCATTAGAATGACAACAGAGGGGAAATGTACAGCGAGCTTTAGGTCCTGCAGAGGGGTACGCCAAGGCTGTATTTTGGCCCCCATGTTATTCACATTATACGTGAATTCATTGGAGACTACCCTAATAGCTGTCACTCAGGATATTCCGTGCATGGGGGGGTACACCAATTCCCATGCTCCTCTATGCCGACGACGCGGTGCTGATAGCCAGGACCCCGATTGCCCTACAGAAGCTGCTTGATTCCTTTGGAACTTTTATGTCTAGTCTAGATTTGGTGATAAATAGTGGTAAATCCCATACAATGTCAGTGGGTTGCTCTAAAATTAAAGATAAAATCTTTTTCTGTGGCAGTGAGGTTATCTCTAGCGTAAAGGTCTTCACCTACTTGGGGGTAGTATTTGATCATAGGGGTACTTGGATACCACAGCTAACATCCACGGCGAATGCGGTAAGAAGTTCCGCTTCCGCAGTTTTGGGGTTCGCTAAAAGACTAGGGGGGAAACCCACAGAGGCGATCCTGGCTATTTACAAAGCCAAAACAGTCTCCATTGCAAGATATGGGGCTGCGATCTGGGGATTTGTAAAACCTGACCGCATCCAAATGGAGGAAAACAAATTTTTGCGGACTTTGCTGGGCTTACCTCAGTCAACAGCGACTTACTCCCTACACCTTGAGCTAGGACTGGAATATATCACAGACATGTTAAAACTAGCACCGATCCTGTTATGGATTAAGCTCTGGCTAAATCCGAACCTTAGTCTTAATCATAAGATCATTAAGGATTGTCTCAAATTAGATCACAGGAGGGATATTCAGTGGTTGTCCTATGTAGAGACCTTGGCTGTGAAGCTAGGACGCCCTGAGATTTTTGTTACACCAGAAACCCTGTGTAAAGCAGATCTAGAATGGGTGAAGATTAACTTCACTAGGCTCTGTGTTGCCGAGCGTGAAGCGGATGAGCTAGATAAACCCTCAGTGAGGGCACATGTAATGGTAACCACATCTCTTGAGTTGGCTCCTTATTTGTCAGTGGTGACAAATTTTTTACCATAGATGGTTACTAACAAAATTCCGTTTCAATCAAATCCATATGGTTCTTTGGGATGTGAAAGGATGGTGTAGGCTTGAGGATTCTACTCCATGTAAATGTGATGATCAGTCCGTCCAGGACACTGCACACTTTTTGTTTTTTTGCCCCTGGTATTCCGAACCCCGGAATCGGTTTGTAAAACCAATGCTGAAAGAGATGAGATTTTCGCAGTATAAGCCCGCATTGCTATTTCTGCAAATGATGGAAACTCCCGTAATTATGTACTGTATCGCCAGTTTTCTGGCCGCATCTATAAGAATTAGGAGATCAAGATCGGACTCTTAACGCTGGAAGCTAACTATTCTGTATCATGTATTCAAATAATGGATTGTTGGGCTTGAAAGGAAATGAAATTGTGTAATTATTTTTATTTTTTAATGGGTTTTAACTGTCATTTTGACTGAAATCGTATTAATTGACCTTTTAAACATGTTTTAGATAGTTTTATTAATGTTTAGTATACTTTTATGATTTTAATTAATCGAATAAAGTGGTTTTGACTTGACTTATATAGTCTAGCAGGCGTACAGTAAATTTGCTGCCGGTACTTAAAGTGTATGATGTGTAGGTTACAATTAGGGTTTAGCAGGCCCGTCAATATGCAGCAAAATTCCCAGTCCTTCTTTGTCAGGGGTGTATCTAATTAGTTGTTCCATCGCTCAAGCGCTTTGATCGTGCAAGGCAGGCAGGTTTTGCGACTGTATGTCTGCGCGTAGGGATAGTGATCAGTGTGCAAGGATCTCAGGGTGGGGGGAGCTCCCGGAATAGATGGGTGTAGGGCCCTGAGAGCCGAACTGAGTCGGACTATGTAAATAATGGTGCCTCGTTGCTTATTAATGTCACACCATTGGTGTCTAAAATTGATCACTCTTGGTATTTGTCACTCAGCGTAGCAATGCCCACTTGTTTAAGAAATGCGAGGGTCCCCTCCTCCTCATTACTGATAGGGCTGGATGGTGGCCTAGTGAGAATGCAGGGGCGTACAAGGGAAGTTGCGGGCTCTAGCACCCAGAGAGTGCCATGCTGCTGATATGCAAATTATCGTGTTTATTTCTGTGCTTGGTATGTCCTTGCGTGTGTGTGGCAGAATGTTTCTCAGCGGGATGGGCATCCTCTGCTTCAACTGCTAAATAAGGAATATAGGCAGGAGGTTGAAACCAGTAGTGTGCAAATTGTGCTTGGGCACATAAGTAATATAGGCAGACGTCGGGTACATTGAAGCCTCCCTACGTTTATGGCAGGGTTATTGTACTCTATTCTGGGTTGCTTACCTAGCCATGCTAGCTTTATCAGTGGGTGCGGAGTGTTTTAAAGAACCATTTAGGGAGCACTATAGTGATATTACTAAATAAGTAGTGGAATTGTGGCAATATTATCATTTTCATTATAGCCACCCAGGCAGCTAGGGAGAGTGGCATCCTGATCCATCTCTCTAGCTGATCCTCTAGCTTCACTATTGCTGGGCTATAGTTTTTGCATATCAAACTTCAGGGTCCCTGTGCATTCACACCCCCAGATATTTCACAGGGTCCGTGCTTCATTCCAAAAGGTATTATAAGTTATGCGGTTTTGTGCAGATGGTCAGTGGGAGTACCATCAATTTCCACCAGTTTATGTTGAGGCCAGAATGTCTCTCAAAACTGATATATTCCTTAGGAATTTGTGCTAGATGCACTGTGGGGTGTCGCACATAGATGACCATATCATCTGCCTATAGCGATATGCCAAAGTGATGTTGTCGGAACCGGGAGCTGCTCCTGCATGTCGCTGTCTGATCATGCAGGAAAGCAGCTCTAGGGCAATTGTAAAAAGGATTGGGGAGAGGGGGCATCCCGGTCTTGTACCCCGGTGTATATGCTGTGCCAATGTGTGCCCTTTGATGCGGACTCTCGCCACTGGGTCGGTGTACAGCAGTCTCACCCATTGTATAAAATAGTCTGCCATTCCCATGCACCCTAATAAGGTGAGCATGTAGCTCCATTCTATGGAGGCGAAGGCATTGGAGCCATGAAATAGTACCGCTGCTGCCTCGAGGTCTGGATTCAGTTGCTGTTGAAGCACAAATATAGTGTGGAAATTGTGTGCGGTGGAGCGTGTTCGGATAAAGCCCGACTGGTCTGGTAGGATTACGTTTGGCAGTATAGACTAGAGCAGTTACCTAAAATCTTCGCTAGGATCTTAGCATCTGTGTTGATAAGTGAGAGGGGATGGTACTAATCACATCTCTCAGGCTGTTTGTCTGGTTTCAGGAGTCCTATTATCAGGGCCTCCCGGTGTATCAGTGGAACGGTCCGCTTAGAATAGGCCTTCTCATGTACAGCTTTAAGGTGCGATCAGGTCAGCATATTCTTTAAAAAATGTACTAGTTGGCCGGTCTGGGCCTGGTCATTTCCCGTTAGCTAAGGACTGTATAGTTTTGCACGTCCTCTGTCCCTGTGAATTGTGACAGGTATTCTTTGCCCTGTCAAAAGTCATGAAAGGGCAATTTAGTCGAGATATGTGAAGTAATCTGGTAGACAGTAATTGATGTAGGAAAGAAGTTTATTCCTAGCAAACAGCTTGAACATCCACAGAGCTCTGAAGTCTCTCTCTCAGTGCTCAACTCCCAGAAACAGAATGTTCAGGCACAGAAGAAACATAACAATTCTAAAATGATCGAATATAGAGAATACTACACACCTTCCCCCTTAAAAAAAAAATAAAAAAAAATAAGATTGATGGACAAAATCCCGCAATTTAACAGGAGTATGTTTGATACGAGAACTTTTCCTCAAATCGATCACATTGCTAGGTTCTACAATAACATTATCCACATGTTTGTCATTGTCAAAGGATAAGCCAGGAACAGGATCATGAGATGAGCTAGAACTCAGAACTAGACGCTGCAGAATCAGAAATTGGTACATCACCTCCAAATGTGTCTAACATGGCAGAATAACTCATCAATGTCACCAGATTTGGGTGAACAAAGGTTTTGCAAATTTCCCATTTTACATAAAGATATGCGTCTAAAATTCCAAATTTTGCCTCCCTCTACTCTGACAGCCTTGCTAAAAACTTCCAATACTCTGCATGGATTGGACCATTTAGCCCACTTATTGCCATTAAGACTTCCAAATTTGACACGAACAAAATCACCAACTTTAATTTTCGAACCACGAGTAGAAGTTTGCGAAGAATTACCTCTGATCCTTTCCTGATACTTCAAAACTTTATCTCTAACTTCAGAAAAATCAAAAGACGAATTACAGGGCATTTTAATTTTCATCCACCAAGGTAAAAGTTTTGAACCAGGTTTTCTACCACGTAACATTTAAAAAGGGGAAAAACCCTTAACAGAATTAGGAGAAGTGAGGTATGACAACAGAGTCGCACGTAACGCTTTTCTCCACTCCAAACCACTTCTGATGGCTAACTGAATCGACTCTTTAATTACTCTATTGAAGCGTTCTGTTTGACCATTGGCCTGAGGGTTGTATTTAGAAACTCTTATGTACTATCCCACATCTATCAAGAAACAACTGAAATCCCACATCTATCAAGAAACAACTGAAATTCTTTGCTGATAAACTGAGGACCATTGTCCGGAACAATTTCTGTAGGAATACCCTCCCTACAAAAGACTTCGGCCAAAAATTCAATCACTTGCGCTGAACCAATTTTATCAACAACCTTCATTTCTGGCCATTTAGAGAAGTAATCAATTAACACCAAGGCAAAAACATCCTTATTAGCAGACAAATTCAGTGGAGCGATAATATCAATACCAAGTTTTTTCCACGGACTTGTGACAAATTCACTAGGGGAAATATCAACAGCCACAGGTTTGACAGATTTGTCATTCTTAGCACAAGGAGGACATAACCTAACCCATTTATCAACCATACCATCGACTCCTGGCCACCAATAAAATTCCCTTAAACGCCTTTTTGTGCTGGACATGCCCATATGGCCTTCATGAGCCATTAAAATGATCTTATCCCTTAATGTCCTTGGAGGAACAATTTTATCACCTCTAATTATGAAACCGTGATCAAACGTAAGTTAATCTTTTATTTTATAAAAGGATGAAAGATCACCAGATAATTTGCGTTCCTCAGACCAACCTAATTGCATGAATTTTATGACTTCAGACAAATCATTATCCTGACCCATAGCAGCTTTCCATTCACTTTCAGAAATAACATCGGACAAAACGTTTGAGTTCTCACCATTAACATCTTCAATAGAAAATGCTACGTCAAAGTCTGTACAAATATTGGCAATATCCAAAGTGTCAGATAACGGTAACCGAGACATACAATTGGCATGTACATTAAAACGACCAGGAACATATTCGACCACACACTGATACTCTTGTAATTTAGCAGCTAGATGTGCCAAACGCGCAGTCAAGGTTCTACCACCACCAGCTGCTAGCATATTGATTAATGGCTTGTGATCAGTTCGCAAACTAAACTTGGTACCCCATAAAAATTGTCTAAAGTGTTGCACAGCCCACGTACAAGCCAATAATTATTTTTCGATGGTGGAATAGTTATATTCAGCACCACGAAGAGTTCTTGAAGCGTACGAGACTACATACTCTTCACCCAGGTTTCTTTGCATTAGTACAGAACCCAACCCAACATTGCTAGCATCAACTGATACAATGCAATCTTTACCATGCAATCTTTACCAATTTCAAATGGTCGTAGAAAAGGAGCATTCACAATTTCCTCTTTAAGCAAATCAAATGAACACTGTTGTTCCTTGTTCCAAACAAATTTTACATTTTTCTTTAGTAAAGATCTCAAAGGATGATCCTTGGAAGAATAGTCCTGTACAAATTTGCTATAAAATTCTGTGATACCAAGAAATGATACAAGTTGTTCCTTTGTAGAAGGAGCTGGGGCATTGGAAATACTCTGAATGTGATTAAATTTGGGCTTGATAACTTGGGAAGAAATCTCATGACAGAAATACTCCACTTTACTCGGTCTAAATTTACATTTAGAGAATTTCAAAGTCAAACCTTTTTCCTGTACAAATTGTAATACTTTATCTAAATTTTTGTCATGGTCTTCATAGTCTTTTCCAAAAATTAAAATATCATCCTGGAAAGCGATAGCACCGTCACATCCATCCAGAACTTCCTTCATGAGTCTTTGGAAAACCGAAGCTCCACTGGCTAGGCCAAATGGCATGCGGCGATACTGAAACATACCTTCAGGAAAGATAAAGGTAGTTAAAAATGTTGATTCCTCATGCAAGACAACCTGGTGATATGCGCTAGCAAGGACGATTGTGAAAAATACACAAGCGCCAGAAAATGTGGAAACTAATTCATGAATATGAGGTAAAGGGTGCCTGTCAATCCAAATTTCTTTATTTAAGCTATGATGATCTACACATAAACGAAGTTCGCCGTTGCTTTTATGGGACAAAACTACTGGAGAAACCCAGGGAGAAGATTCTGTGGGTTCAATTATTTTTTTTATACTAAATCAGACAGAATTAATTTGAGTTTGTCCCGGTAAGCCAATGGTACATTCCTAACCCGATGTCGAACAGGAACTGCACCCTCCTTGAGGAAAAATTTTATGTTTGAAATTAACAAATTCCCCTAAATTGTCGGTGAAGATTGACGGAAACATATTTCTTACTTTACTTGTAAACTCCTCTTCCTCAGGAGACACAACATACACAGGTGGAGATGCATTAGGATCAAGCGTAATGCCCATTTCGTGTTGATGCGGCCAACCAAGGATAGTTGCTCCTTTGGTTGCAACGTAAACCTTCCCTCTGGTTGTCCTGTCCTTAAACTTAAGATCAGCCCACAAACCCATCAAGGTCAATTTTATGACCAGAATAACCACCTGGTTGAACATCAGGTGGTAATAATTTAGTTGTATTCCAAAATTTGTTAAATAGATTCCTACCTATAACAGTGTACCAAGCGCATGAATCAATTAACATAGGGATTTCTTTACCATTTACAAAGATATTACCACGTGGAAAACCTTTACACTTGGTATCCCCAATACACAGTAAACTGTTGATTTCTGCTGCTTGTTCTGAGTCTTCGCTTTCTTCAACTGCTACTAAATTAACTTTTTGCGAAGATCTACACATCTTATTAAAATGTCCCTGCTTTTTGCATTTAATGCAAATTGTATTCCACGCGGGACATCCTCTGTAGCTTCCTACATGGTCAGTACCACCACATCTATAACAAACTATTTGAGATTTTTTTCCAAAAGACTAATCATCCTTTCCAAAATTCTCTTTCTTATTAGGATAAAAAGGAGTTTTCCTAATGTTGGGATGGTCTTTTACTACCGCTACTTCAGGAATGCATTTCCTTACATTTGACTGCCTGACCTCTGATTTCGCTAACAAAAATTTCTGATTGTTCAATTCCTTTAGCTATATTAAGTACAGCACTTAAGGAAGATTGTTCCCATCCATAACCGCTCTTGAATTTTCTTACTCTTCGTCTTCATCATAATCTGATCCCTCAAAACTTGTTCAAAATTAATTGTTTCAAATGCACACGAACTAGCTAAAGTGTGCAATGCAGCTACGTAATCTTCAATAGATTCATCTACTTTCAGTACCCAGGAATAGAATTTGAATCTCTCCATAACTGTGTTGATCTTTCTACCAAATCTAATGCTCATTTGTTTGACTGTCACTTCAAAAACATTGATATCGCCAGAACGCTCTATAGCAGGTAGATTAGCTAGTTCTTTCAAACCCGCTCCTCCTAAACAATTTCTTAAAAGTGCAAGTTCTCTCTTAGGAGAACACCCATCTTCTTCTAATACATCTACATAAGCCAAAAACATTGGGTACCATAGGTCCCATTCCATTTTTGGTTCACCTGCCACTGGTAAGAAATGTGGAGAAGCAGTAATATTGGACATATTGAATGACCTATAATACACAACCTTAAACAAATAACTTGTTAGACATATACAAACAATACAAAAAGGTTGAATATTTAAATAATAAATCAAAATAACAAATGTTGTCACCGATGTCCTTATTAATGAAATACAAATGTTTTTATGTAAAAGGTCAAGTCAAAAAAATGATAACAGGTAGTACTCTTACTTGAACTCAGCGTTGCAAAGGAAACAAAATGTGGTATACCAGGTAGTACTCTTACTTAAACTCAGCCATGAAAGGAAAGCAAAATGTATGTTGCTGCCAAATACTTCCACTATGTGCTACAAATTACTCTTAATAGCGGCGTTAAAATGCTGATATTGCGAAGTTGCCGTCTTGCTCCGTGATCCACAATGCTCTGCGTTGCTAGGTGATGAGAAAAAAAAAAGAAAACAAGATGGCGGCCAAAACATAACGTGGTGCGTGAAAATACGTGCCGATGTTACTAGGTTAGAAGACTTCCTGACGCCGCAAACTTCTTGACAGACGACGTGAGAATTCCAAGGAGACAGCGAGGCAGCGGGCCGCGCGATGGCAGTGAGTAAGAAATGCACTTCTGAATAATGCCGTATGAACGTTATCGCTAGAGAAGTCGCTGGCTTAAACAACGAGTATCCTGCATCCACACCAAACAAAAATCGCTTTACATCCACAGCAAACAAAAATCGCTTCAATAACACCGCTGCCCGACAATGACAGCCGAAGCCAACACACGACAATTAAGTGCAGAACAAAGGATTAGGCGGATTAAGTAGACCAAATGACTGATCACAGTCAGACAAACGTTGGTCAAAACATCCAAAATGGCAATAAAAAAAATTCCACAGCGCTTCGGGTCCAAATACTCAACAGTGCTTCATGTCAAGTATACAAACGTGACAACCATAAAATGTAGGTGATCAGCCGCTGGTGCAATCAACACACAAATCCAACAAATTAAATACCTTTTGAGAGCAGTGAACGCTGTTTGCCAAAAATGAAGAAAAAAAAATTCTTGTAGGGTTCTTTTCCTTTGTAAATCCCAAAACGTCGCCAAAATTGTGAAGTAATCTGGTAGACAGTAATTGATGTAGGAAAGAAGTTTATTCCTAGCAAACAGCTTAAAAATCCACAGAACTCTGAAATCTCTCTCTCTCTCTCTCAGTGCTCAACTCCCAGAAACAGAATATTCAGGCACAGAAGAAACATAACAATTCTAAATGATCCAATACAGAGAATACTACAATATGCAGTCATCTCTGTTGCCTCAACTGTCTTGCGGGAGGCATAACGAGACCCATAGAAGTCAGAAAATGTTCCCAATATTCCTGAACTGTCAGAGTGGTCATCTTCCAAACTGATTTTTACTATGCTCTGTGGTCCTCAGTTCGGTCGAAACTTAGCAGCTACATTTCTCCCAGGTCTACCTCCCTCACCATAAGGCCTCACCGTTTGTTGACGTAACACAGCTCACGGTCCATCCTGAAGTCAACAGCAAGTGTGCGTGATTCTCTCGTCGAGGCCGCACTAGACTGCGCAGCAAGTCCCAGCTCCCTCCTCTTTTCGGGGAAGCCACAAGGGCTCCAGCAGTTCATGGGAGCTCAGCCTCAGGAGCCCCCGGAGCTAGCTGGAGTCTAGTTGGTTCCCTGTTGGCAATGTGCCGTTTCTGGAGCTCAGACCACCCACACAGGCTCTGACCTTCATTCTCGTGGCCTCTCATCTTGGCCCAAACACAGAGAGAGAGGAAAGAACTAGAAGCACATCCTGCAAAAGAAATTATAAATTCACCAAAAGTGCTCTAAAACCTACAGTAGAAACTGTTTCCTAGAGGATATCCTATGTCTTCAAAAATAGATACTTGAGAGATCAACTCACCCACAACTTACGACATGCTTAATCATGGGCATACACCCAAGCTGAAGAAAGATAGTAGTTTCTCATGGTTTAGCCCGAGTGATGTCTCCACTGTAGTCACACATTTGCCACGGGTTATAAACATAGCAATTTGCACCTACTAGGCCAGTGGCTGCTGCATAGTGGACCTCTATGTGAACCACGAGGCTCTACTATATCCCATATTGGAGTTCACTAACTAAGTCTAGCAGACAGATGTGAGAACCTTATGATATATATATATATATATATATCTCATCACACGTTTTTGCCCGGAATGAGTCAGCCCACACAGGTAAGTAGGAGTAACCAGCTTTATTTGTGAAGGAACGGCTTCAACTCCCAAATCGAATGCTTCGCCTTTGATTCAGTCCTAGAGTTCCCGACGCGTTTCATGCCTAACCGGCATTTCCTCAGGGGATTCAGACAGCAACTGGAACACAGCACAGCATTGAATCGAGCACCTGTTAAAGTAATTAAGTCTCCGCCCGAGTGGGCGTGGCCACCGCCGTGGCCGCTGGATCTTGTAGCGTTTGTTTTTAAATCTCCAGTGAGTTGCTCATGCTCTGTTCCACAGTGATGCATTGTAAAACCAAGTGGGTGGCTGAGGACAATCCGCTTTGGTGTTGCTGCACAGGATAAGTTCATTCACCGTGCTTTACCTGTTCCAAAGCCGTGGCGCCGCTTCACACCACCGCAGGGCTGCACTCGAAGCATTCGATTTGGGAGTTGAAGACGTTCCTTCACGAATAAAGCTAGTTACTCCTACTTACTTGTGTGGGCTGACTCATTCCGGGCAAAAACGTGTGATGGTATGTTAGCGGCGAGCCTGAGCCGCGAGTCAAGCCCTGCTGTACTTGCGTGCAGTCCTGCGGTGGTGTCAAGCGGCGCCACGGCTTTGGGACAGGTAAACCACGGTGAATGAACTTATCCTGTGCAGCAACACCAAAGCGGATTGTCCTCAGCCACCCACTTGGTTTTACAATGCATCACTGTGGAACAGAGCATGAGCAACTCACTGGAGATTTAAAAACGAACACTACAAGATCCAGCGGCCACGGCGGTGGCCACGCCCACTCGGGCGGAGACTTAATTACTTTAACAGGTGCTCGATTCAATGCTGTGCTGTGTTCCAGTTGCTGTCTGAATCCCCTGAGGAAATGCCGGTTAGGCATGAAACGCGTCGGGAACTCTAGGACTGAATCAAAGGCGAAGCATTCGATTTGGGAGTTGAAGACGTTCCTTCACAAATAAAGCTGGTTACTCCTACTTACCTGTGTGGGCTGACTCATTCCGGGCAAAAACGTGTGATGGTATGTTAGCGGCGAGCCTGAGCCGCGAGTCAAGCCGTGCTGTACTTGTGTGCAGTCCTGCGGTGGTGTCAAGCGGCGCCACGGCTTTGGGACAGGTAAACCACGGTGAATGAACTTATCCTGTGCAGCACACCAAAGCGGATTGTCCTCAGCCACCCACTTGGTTTTACAATGCATCACTGTGGAACAGAGCATGAGCAACTCACTGGAGATTTAAAAACGAACACTACAAGATCCAGCGGCCACGGCGGTGGCCACGCCCACTCGGGCTGAGACTTAATTACTTTAACAGGTGCTCGATTCAATGCTGTGCTGTGTTCCAGTTGCTGTCTGAATCCCCTGAGGAAATGCCGGTTAGGCATGAAACGCGTCGGGAACTCTAGGACTGAATCAAAGGCGAAGCATTCGATTTGGGAGTTGAAGACGTTCCTTCACAAATAAAGCTGGTTACTCCTACTTACCTGTGTGGGCTGACTCATTCCGGGCAAAAACGTGTGATGATGATAGATATAGATATAGATATATATATAGATATAGATATATATATAGATATAGATATATATATATATATATAGATATAGATATATGAATTATACGAAAATCCGCTTTGTGGATAATGGATGAGGCGCACTCAAGGAGGGTATATTTGAAGTATTTATTCCGCAGCAAAAACACCCGACAGACGCGTTTCGGGTACACGCCTTTGTCAATGTCGGCGGAGTAAAGTTTCAACCCATATTTATAAACAAAAAAACATTTAATGCCGTGAAAAAATGTGTTGTTACTTTCACAATGGTGGAAATCGATGAGGGACACTTGTGTTTACATAAATGGTGCAAATGGGGGGGCCATTTTGTAGTTCATGATTGGTCTACATTTGATGCTAAACAGAATTCATTCAGTCCATTGTATACGCATATGTACAATTACTATTTACATTTATATACATATTGTCGATGGAGATAGACCACATGAATATTAGTAGTTTGAATGTCGTTATCTCGCTTATCCCTTCCTTTCGATGCGTGCAACCCTCTATGTTTTGAGTTGTCCTATGGTACACACATGAATGGGAGACCTGCATATGACAATCAAGCCCTGGATGGGCAGTGGCCTAATCTCGCAATAATATAATAGCTGTTTTCTTATGTCCTCATCTGCCACCTGTGCAGACTGTTCTAGCAAGTACAAAATAACTGGATATGCTTGACCTTAGCCATGTACCCACAATTCTTCTTCATTATTGAGCCCCGTAGGACTCTTGGACTGCATCTGTATGATATATTTAGACTCCATCCTCTGTAATTTTTGGCCCTACACCCCCCCTCTTTCATCTTTGGGGATACAGTCCATACAGAAGAATCTGAGTAATTCAGGATTGGATTTGTGATGTTCCTGAAAGTGTCGTGCCACAGGATTTGCCATGTCGTGATTTTTTATGGCTCTCCTGTGTTCGAGTATTCTCTTTTGGGACAGTGGAGCGGAAAATATAATATCATATATGATATATGATATATGATATATGATATATGATATATCATATATGATATATGATATATGATATATGATATATGATATATGATATATGATATATCGTATGATATATCGTATGATATATCGTATCATATATCGTATCATATATCGTATCATATATCGTATCATATATCGTATCATATATCGTATCATATCATATATCATATCATATATCATATATCATATCATATATCATAAATATATATATCCAAGAAAGAAGTGACTCAAACAGATAGATTCACCAAAGAACAAAAATATATTTCCACTACAACGTTTCAGCTTCCGCCTTCTTTCTTGGATATTTTATTTCTTTGTGACTCATTGTAGCCTTTGGGATCCAGATTTTTGACATGGCTGGCTGTTTTCTTGTGATCCTTCATCTTCAAGTGTATACATATACATATACACATACATACATATACACACTTTTCGCATGCCTAGTATAACTGATTAAACAGGGAATTCTCTTGTCCTGAATAAGATTGTAGACCAGTATAGGCACTTGTTTGAACCATGTTGGTAATTAAAAGTGGTTAGGTGAATCACTACTTTTCACCTTTAGACCAAGTGTTTTGGTTTTATCACTTACCATGGGTACCTTCAAATAAAGAGATGCTCTTGGGGTATACCCTTATGTATTTTTATTCTGTGATTTGGACCCCTGCAACGTTGCGGTAAGGCAAGAATATAAAAGAACTTCCATTTTTTGGTTGAGTTTACTGGAGTAGTCCTATCTTACTCCAGCGTGGAGGTCGCCAATGATGAAGCATGTCACGATAAGTTGTAAGTGAGGGGGGGAATCTCTCAGGTATTTTTGATGAGACAGGATAGGACATCTATGTAATATTCCTACTCTCGGTCTTTAGTACACTCAAGCACTTTTGGTGAATTGAAGAGCTTTCATATTGCCTAGTTCACCATAGCAAACATTATGGCAGGTCAGCTGTCACTGTCGGGGTCTCTTTTACACTCATTTGTTGGAGGTCATTACAGGCCTTGCACAGCACGCCTTGTGATCTGTTTACAATATATTATTTACAAATGCGAACAGTGTGCTAAGGCAGCCGTTAGCTGTTCCAACTAACATTTCCTGGCCTTTTCTGAAAGGTGGAGGCGACCTGGGACATCTACAGCTAGCCTGCTTCCCTCTTTACAACTGCATGCTATGCACTAAGGTTACTGTCATCTCTGCTGGGCCTTCTTGGTCTTCCAAATGGTGCAGGCCAAAGAGACGAAGAGCAGCTTCTAACATCCTCATGGGTCTGGTCAATATTGACACGGTTACAGGGCATCTGCTACCATCCTTCGGCCATAAAATTGTGATGTTCATGGAACAGTGAGAACTAAAACCTTCACTGGCAACATTCTTATTATTGCGAAAATGCTGCAAGGGAAGCAGTCAGCTCTCCCTGCCTCTTCCACCCTCCTTTGTGAGCGCAGGGTGGTTTGGCACAGTTGTCACTGTCCACCTTCTTCTGCAAAATAGGCAGGCCAAAGATGACAGGGGAAGCAGACACCTACACTGGGACTGTCTGCTGTAGGTGGCTATATGGGTGTCTGATGCGTAACAAGCGTACTGAGAAAAAACACAAGAAGCCTGAAGTTTAGAAAAGAAAAAAGAAAAAAAGTCCTATGTGCATCCTACCACATAGAATGAAAAACCATGACCAAGTACATAGGTACATGCAAACAATAGTTCTAACCACCACCACTGTCAAGTGCAATGTTATAATGTCCTTGTAAGTTCACCAGGTTTGTTTTTATCCACGGTCCTGTCCTGGTCAGGAAAAAGGTATTGGATACAAGCAGAAAGTAAAAGTGGAGGCTATCAGATTAGCATATTGTAATCAACTTTGCGGTCAGGCCTACAGAGCTACAAGCAGCTTTTGTCAGTGGTCACTGTGGGGGACATCTTGCCCCTTAATATTTAATATGCCCAACTTCTGTACATTAAGCCCCTAGCCTTGTGGGCTTACAATGCATGGTTAGAGTTGGCTTACCCAATATATAAAAGTAGGTGTCTGTTGGGACACAAAAAAATGGGTTCTGACAGCTTCTTACATGTAGAAAGAACTTTTCCTTGCCATGTGTCGCTCCAGTGGTTGTAAAACTGCAGCCCAGCCATAGTACAATGGTATTTTCTGGGTCACTAGCCTTTAGTTATTTGTGAGTGGTGCGAACAGAAACTGCAGCCCACACCGGACAATTTCCATGTCACTGGTGCTTTTTCTGCAGAACTTAACCTGGCTTTATTGGAAAATTAAAAATACCATAATACGGTATAGGCAATTTAAAGATACATGTTTAGGGACGGAGTGCACACACTGGCAAGGAACAGCAGTGCACAACCAAAAATACAAGCAAAAATAGAGTGAAAGGACAAAAAGTCCTGGTCCCTAGTCTTAAGAAAGAGGGGGGCTCTTATGCAGATGCATCTGTGGACCATAAAAGAAATCTTGAGTTACACTCTGGAATATAATAGTAGCCAGCTGAGCAGTGTTCTAAGCATTCACGTGGCTGCCAGCAAGGAACAATCTGTGCTGACATTGCTTTTACACAAACTTCAGCTCCAAAAGGCAACAACGCTTAGAAGTCATATTAGTGTCACAAACGTCCACTTCACAAAACACTTAATTCATCTTCCATCAAAGGAGCGTTTTCATTCTTAACCACTTTCCACTTATGTTTCATGGTAGGCCGGCGTGAAACCAAACCTTTTCATATTATTAAGGCATTACAACAGTGGAACTAGGTTATCTCTATAGGCACGGCTGACAAGCAGTGCTAGAGATCTAACACTTTGCTAAGGTCTAAGACTAGAGCAGAGGTCTTCAAACTGTGGGGTGAGCCCCCCTGAGGGTCCGTGACTGCATTCCAAGGGAGGCGCAAATGCTTCAGCAAAGAATTGTAAATGAAGATCACCTGGAAGTGTGGCCTTCTTTATTTGGTGCATTTCCAGGTCGTTTTCATTTACAAACAGACATGAAGTGTAAACTATAGAAACCCCTTGCTATGGGAGCTGGAGCCACTGAGTGTGATGGCAGGGTCAAAGAGGTGGCTAAGAAGAACAAACGGTTCTGTAAGGATTTTGTTATTTTATACCCAGTTACAAAGGCAAACAAGCTTGCAATGCAATAGATCTCGCATTAGGAAAGTGTGAGCTATTGGTATTGTAAATTACAATTTTTTATAATATGTTGGGCTTTGAAAATATATAAATTAATAGCATTGTTATTCACAAAGCCAATAGCTTACACTTTCCTAATGCGAGTCCTATTGGCTATGGCAATGCTTATTGGTAGCAAGCAAGGACAGTGATGGGGTGGTTGGGCTGAGGGATGGGGTGGTTGGGCTGAGGGATGGGGTGGTTGGGCTGAGGGATGGGGTGGCTGGGCTGAGGGATGGGGTGGCTGGGCTGAGGGATGGGGTGGCTGGGCTGAGGGCTGGGCTGAGGGATGGGGTGGCTGGGCTGAGGGATGGGGTGGCTGGGCTGAGGGATGGGGTGGCTGGGGTGGCTGGGCTGAGGGATGGGGTGGCTGGGCTGAGGGATGGGGTGGTGCGACTGAGGGATGGGGTGGTGCGACTGAGGGATGGGGTGGTGCGACTGAGGGATGGGGTGGTGCGACTGAGGGATGGGGTGGTGCGACTGAGGGATGGGGTGGTGCGACTGAGGGATGGGGTGGTGCGACTGAGGGATGGGGTGGTGCGACTGAGGGATGGGGTGGTGCGACTGAGGGATGGGGTGGTGCGACTGAGGGATGGGGTGGTGCGACTGAGGGATGGGGTGGTGCGACGGGGTGGTGCGACTGAGGGATGGGGTGGTGCGACTGAGGGATGGGGTGGTGCGACTGAGCAGGGCTCGAAAATTCCACTAGACCATTCGCATAGTCAAGCTAAATTTAACAAGATCGAGCTGTTTTTAGGTCCTACTCGCCCTTTCTGGCGAGTAGGAAACATACCAACTTTTGTCCTCGGTCTGTGAAAACGGAGCAAATGTGACAAGCTAACAAGATTTAAAGGCATTTTTATTGCTTACAAAGTAAATGAGCAATAAAGATGCCTTTAAATCTTGTTATCTTGTCACATTTGCTCAGCTTTCAGAGCCAGAGGTCAAGTAGGTTGCAGTTAGGTCGAGGACATTTTTTAAGGTACTAGTCCTGTAGGACTTGTACTATTTTTGGGAATTTTCGAGCCCTGCTGAGTGATGGGGTGGTGTCCCCGAGTGATGGGGTGGTGTCCCCGAGTGATGGGGTGGTGTCCCCGAGTGATGGGGTGGTGTCCCCGAGTGATGCGGTGCAGCAGCACAGAGACTGAAGCTAAGAACACGCAGGGTTGAGTGCTACAAAGCGCGTTCAGTTTATCAAAGCACAGAATGATAGAGCCGGGAAAAAGCAAGGAAGACACAGGGAGAGTGTATAATGATTGAGGCAGCGAGGGCTGGGGCTTGGACAGCAATCAAGTACGGGGTCGAGAAGGCACTGAATGGGAGAACACGGAAAACACCCAGGGCCAAGGAAGGAAGATGCAAGCACACGGGAGAGCAGGCGGAGACCAGAGGGCAAGAAGTAGCAAGCAAAACAAGCTCTCGACATTGCTGCGGCGGGGGAGCGGGAGCGTATTCCTTTGAAGTCTGATGGGGGCGGGGAAGCAGCAGCCTTTGAAGTCTGATGCGAGGCACAGACAAATGGTGGTGTGTGATGTGGTTGGTGTTGTGCATGCGCATAGATCACATGAACTGTGTCTAATCCGCCTTTTTGGTAGACTGTTCTTTTCCCCTTACTATAATCTCGCCAGAGCAATGCGCAAGCGCATTGGCTCAGGCGAGACGTAAAGAAGAGAGATGGTGGGGAATTTCAAATATGTGAAAGAAGGGGTGTATTAAGCAGGCCCCCCCAGGATTTCGTGATGTCGCAATTTGCAAAAATATCACGAAATCGTCACTTTTGTAAAAATACCCGATTTTTACAAAAAGGGCCTACAAAATATAAACAAGGGTTGACGGGCGAAGGTTACTTCACGACAAGGCATGTATCTGCACGCTTTCTTCATTCTCCCACACCCTGACACTTACAAAACCACACCGATGAAAAGACTCTTCCATGAAATTCACAAACTCACACAGGTTTTCCTGCAACAGGGACTTTTTCCTTTTAAGATAATAAAGCTTCTTGCTTGCGCTGCAAATTTGCTGGAGTGGAAAAGACTTCCATAAAGAACTGCTTTGAGTCTTAAGTGCAAAATGCTTTCCCAAGGCCAACAGTTGAGTAAGAAGCTGAGCAGGCATGAATAATTCATTACTGCTGGCGATCTATGACTCGCTAACCTCCCTGGGATGTTCC